>NC_045795.1:1200000-2400000 GCF_009873245.2 Balaenoptera musculus
AGAGCAAGAGGATGACGGTCTCACACCTCTGGACATCCTGAATTACAAACCGTGATTTCCTCCACTGAATTCTTAAACTTGTAATCTGTATTCTGGAGAACTCGGGCCAGGCAGAACAGGAGGTGAAAGCTGCAGAGGTGACCAGAGGCGAGGTGGCCCAGCTGTGGAGCACAGCCCAGCGGAGCGTCTGGACAGCTCTCTAAATGCAGTATTTACAACCTCTATTTTTTAGGAGGTAGCAGACCTTGCTGTGATCCAAGAAGGCAGAAAGTCTGGCAAAAGAAATGATTACGGAAAAGACTCTTGGGGAAAAAAAGCAGCTGACATCATTCCTGACTCTTCAGATGTGTTTAAGAAGCATCACCGGGTGCCTTTTATTGGAGAGGGGCAAATGTTCCGAAGAAGTCTAGAAGATGGCTAGAAGGATGACAGCGGCAGCAGGACACTCCCCCTCAGCCAGTGCGAGAGACTGAAACAGAGATGCCTGTCCAGGCCGTCTTGGGGTTGAAGTCCCACGCGTGCACATGGCTCTCGCATCTAGGTCCAGACGCACCCCTGGTTCTCTGCCCCATCTCCCAGGCCTGGGCAATCTCCCCGCCCTAAAGTAACCGGCGCTCTGATCCCAGCTTTCACTCTGCTGGATGTGCGTCAGCCCATGTTTCTGCCCCATTACAGCATCACACGCCCCGGAGGGAGGGCTTACAGCCCTGGAGTCGGCTGGATTCACTCCTCCCCTCTGCCCCGATGTTAATCAGCTGGTAGACTGTACACGTCTGCCCGGGCAGCATCTCTGCCAGCCGAGGCTGAAGTTCTGATCTGTGCTGGTCTGAGCCTTCACAGACAGCAAGACAGACGTGGCCCCTGACTTGAGAGTTTACAGCCGAAGGGGAGCTAAGCCCTGTAGGCAGAGGGAAGTGCACGAGATACAGGGCAGCGAAGTTCAGGGTACTGGGGGAGTCCACGGCCAGGGCATCGAGCCAGGCGTTGGGAGCGGGGGAGGATTCTGGGGAAGGGACATTGAAACGGACACTCGGAGGATGCGAAGTGAGGGCGGCAGGAGGTCCCGGCACTGCGGTTACATCCTCTGCCTGAAATCCATCTCGAATTCCAGCCTTTCCCATCCGCCCGGCTCCCCGCTGCCTACGGAGCGAAGCGCAGACCCCTTGGCTTTGCCTCTGGATCCTCCGCGGTCCGGCACCAATCCATCCTCCCTGAAGCAGGCATCCCAGCGCGCTTCCCCCGGTCACGGTCCTGCTCCCAGCCTCTGGACCCGTGCCTGCCTCCACCCGGAATCCCAGGCCTCCAGATGCGACGAAGCTTTCGGTGCCCAGCGCCAGCGGCACCTTCCCCGTGAAACACCCGGGGGCCCCTGAGCCACCCACCTGAGTCCAGGTCCTCCCTGCCCTCAAAGCAGAAGCACTTGACATTTGCTACTTTCTGCCTTGGGTCACTTAACACGCTTTCTTTCCCAAGTGCCAGGCGTGTGCCTACCAGAGCAGGAAAGACAGTGAGTTCCCTTTGGGAGGCTGTGCTTGGGCCAGCCTCTGAGACACCAGGGAGGGGATGTCTACAGGGCAGGCTGTACCGGGCCAGGAGCAGGGAGAGGGCTGCACTGGAGACAAAAAGGTGGACTGAGAGTGCACGCGGCCGCGGGGCTGGGAGCCGAGGAGTCACCGGGCAAGGCGGGCGGGGCTGGCAGGGCATCAACCCTCCGGGGGGCTGGAGAGTCCCCTGTGGGGGGCTGTCCTGAGCGCCATGGTGCTCTACCCCCAGGTGCTGGGAGTACTGCCCCCAGCCACAACAATCCAGACTGTGCCCAGACACTGTGACATGTCCCCCTGCGGGGGGCACAGTCACCACCGCCCGAGAGCCACTGGCCTCGGGACCTGTGAGCGCAGGTCCCAAGTATGTTCTCTCTTCCCGTGATTTAGACACTTGCTGATTAAATTAAATGTAAAGTAAGCACTCGGTGAGCGGCTATGACGTATAAGGCACTCATGCCAGCACTGGAGGCTGTGCCACATACTGAATACCTCTTTACAGAATATCTGGAAAAATGCTACATTTCAGGGGGAAATCTGGTAACAGGTGTTCATAAAGACACATGAACACTGGAAGCATATAGATCAAAGGCTCCGCATTCAGGCACCCACAGGCTACATGCACGGCGAGGGGCCTGACGTGTCTGACCACCTTCCCTGAAGCAGACAACGCAGGTGAAGACGCACATGATGCTGTTGTCTCCTTTCCTTGCCAGATGCAGAAGCGCTTGTTGACCTGTGAGTAAGCGTGAAACGTGAAGCCTTCTGATTTGTAACTTGTGAACACACAGTAAATGTCCTCAGCTGCCGTGCAGTGAGATAGTTTTGTCATTGAAAAAACAAATCCTGGAATTGCTGTGGCTGCGGCTTTTCCCGGAATTTGACTTTCTTAAATCCTTGTTATGACCTCCTCACTCTAAAAAGACTAAATGGTAAGAAGAACCCTGTTACGCCCAAAGCCAGCACTTCAGACGGACGCTCCTCACTGTGGCACCTGAAACGGCAACACGGTCGGAACTACGATGACAGAGTTTTGCAATCCCTTCTCTCTAACAAAGAACTTTTCAAAATCCTTTTCGTGGAGCCAGAATGGCTCAGAAGAAGTAGGTGTTCTTTGCAAAATATGAAGTTTACTTTTCACAATAAGGAAGTTAGGCCTTAAACAGCTTTTGTACCTGAAGACACATGTACGTAAAATTCCATTTGTCTCCCTGTAAACGGTCCTTATGTTCCCATGGAGGACACCAGACACATCCTATTTCTTCCTAATTCTCCCCATTCATACACACGCAGGCTCCTGGGCCTTCTGCTGCAAATAAAGGCACAAACTGGCAGCAAACAGATGGCAAACCTCCGCACAGTTTCTTCCTCGTGCCAGGCTGCTCTCGGATGTAAATACATTCCCAGACTGTGTTAAAAACAGGGCCCTTTCTGGTTGCGATTCGGTTTCTGTCACCCAAGTTCTGTTCCCGAGAAAGCCCTTGCTGTGGACACGGGCGTGGAGGCCCCTCCACAGGGACGCAGGGAAGCCTCATCCAGGCCCCTGAGCTATGCCTGTCGTCTGGTCGGTTTTCAGTGAACTGACAACGCCGGCCTGTTTATCGGAACTAACCGGGCTGGCCTCCACGGGGTGGGCCAGGCTCCCAATAAGCCCAAATGCACCTGTTAATTTTGCCTCTGGGTAAACAGTTGAAAACTCCTCAGCTATTTCCTCAAATTGGGTGGAAACAAAGAAACATGAGATTAAAAAAAAATGTCTAGATTAGGGAATTGGAGATGCATTAATTTAAAAAGGGAACAGGGTCAAACTAGGGGCTGGGAGGCTAATAAGTACAGAGCACACAGCAGGGTAAGAGTTCACTTAATTTACCCCGAGATCTATTCCAGACGCGGCCAATGAGAGATTATTGGATCCAGACCTGTGACTGCTTCCTAAGGCCAACCTCACTTAAGTGCCACCGCCCGCCTTTCAGAAATATTGCTAGCACCCCGACCTGTTCACGGGAGGGGGGCTTACTCAGCTGGCAGCCCCCTAACTTTTGTTCTCTGTGCTGCTCCCCCTAATTCCCTCCTCTGCTGTGGGAATCAGGCAGAGCAGCTGCCATGCAAACTGCAGAACACCCAAGTTGATCCTGCTCAATGAGATTTTTAGTGCTTTATTACACGGAAAGCCAACCCCAAGGATAACAGACCGTAGACAACAGCAAACGCTCTATCAGGCCGGCGGTATGCGGTTAAGGGCTCGGAGATTTACCGAAGGGCTGTGGGAAGGGATGCCCATCAATCAAACGCTCTTTCTTACACACTGGATTTAAAAAGAAGGAGAAGGATGGAACCTCAGACACCTTAGTTAAGATATTTAGAACGCATGTGTTTGTTCCAAACAGGAGGGGAGAGCTGAGGGATCAGCTGTAATTAAGACTGTCTTCTAACCTTTTAATTATTATTAATGTGGAGACTTACAAGACTGAGAAAATGTATATATTTTATTGCAAAAGGAAATCAGTTCTAGGTGTTTGCTGATGTCACTTAAACATTTAAGTGCATTTGGTGAGCAATGATATAATACTATACTCACATTAAAGGGGTTTATTGGAAATAACAGACTTTGTTAAAGTTAGGAGCTTCAGGGCAGGAATGCGCTTCTTGCCTGTGCAACCTCAACTGTTTGAAAACACACAGCTGTGAGGCAGGACACGGGCACCTAATGGGGAAGGCTTTTTTGGGGCGGTGATCCGGGCAGACCAGTAAGGAAGTGATCACCAACACTAAACCACCGGGAGCTTTCCCTCACCTGGTGTTTATACCACTAAACACCACATTTAAAAAAATAATAATGAAAAACAAGAAAAGCTGGACTGGAGAACTACCCACAGAACATGAAATAAATGCTCTAATGAAAATCCGAGGTGACTGGACTGTCATCTCTGTAATGCGAGCATCTCCCAACCTCACACCCCTCTTCTGTTTCTTATTCAGAACAAGCACCTTTTATTTGCAGAGATGCACTCTTTCAAATGAGAAGAAAGTGGCAGGCCTCTGGCAGACACCGCCGAGCAGTGGCCACACATGTGTGCGCCCGTGTGTGTCTGAAACTGACCACCACGCTGGGTCCTGGCCCCGCGGGCAGCGGACAGGAAGCAGGCAGTGCAGGGCCCCTGCCTGTACCACACGGGGCCCCTGGGACCACTGCTCTTCCGTGGCCCCAGTGACCGATGCTCTCCCATGACTGTCCCTCCAACCACTGGGTCGCAGTGGCAGCAGCTGATGAAGACTCAGGGCATCTGCTCGCCCTGGGATGAAGGCAGGGACCACATGTGCAGGGGGTGTGCCCAGAACTGAAAGTCAAACAACAGGTTCGATTTGCTGGTGCTTCCTTTGGGTCAAATCTCCCAAGTACATTTTCTATAACAAGGAAAGATTTTGCCTAATGAGTTGACTCAGAAATGAAGTCAAGACGTCCGTTCTAGACGCAGAGATACCTCTGCTGCTTCGTGCTGCACAGCAGTTTCACTACTTATCTTCCACAAGCCTGACCCTTCCTGAAAGGATGCTTTTCCTCGTAATTCACGCTTTGATGATTTTGCACTCGATCTTTCTCATTCTCAATTTTTCCTCTGGACTTCCATTGCTAACAACCCTCGACTACTTTTCTGTTCCTGGGGGCGGGAGGAGGAGGCAGGAAGGGGCCGCCTGCCTTGCGGTCTGCTCACCACTTAGAGAGTGTCCTCACTTCTGTCCTTGTCGGAAGAGGGGAAATGCAAGGGGGCCGTGCCAGAGTTTCTTCCATTTCCTTTCTTTCCTCCTCACCAAGTGCACACAGGAAACTTCTGAAAACAGCCCGAGACATGCAACACTGCCACACGGAGCACAAAGCATCAGGTCTTTCTGTAAAAG
The DNA here is from genome assembly GCF_009873245.2 of Balaenoptera musculus. Taxonomy (NCBI): domain Eukaryota; kingdom Metazoa; phylum Chordata; class Mammalia; order Artiodactyla; family Balaenopteridae; genus Balaenoptera; species Balaenoptera musculus. The sequence continues at coordinate 1,205,439 of NC_045795.1, forward strand.
GTTGTCTCAAGGTTACGTAGGAGATAACAGGGCGCGCGTGTGCACATGCAGACGCCATGGACGTGGGGCTGGACAAGCTGTCCAGATCTGCCACAGAGCAGGAGGCTGCCAGGACATCAATATGTGATGCGATGAGTTAACTAAAGAGAACGCTCATAATTGGGCAATCATTCCAGCAGTTCAAGGCTCGGTTAAGATGGCCTGGGAGAGGTAACCATTTACCGTGGGTGGTGAAACACGCAAATCCTACCTGGATCAGACCGAGTTATTCATTTTAGAAATCCCCTGAGTCAAATGAATGAGTCATGCACGTAAGGTGTATTTTGTGTTTTATTTCCTCCACTCCAATACCAGTGCCAAATCCCCCCACTCCCCTGCCCCACCCCCGCCTCTAGCACCGTTCAGAGGCAGACAATGCCACCACTGTTTCCAGAACACAGACACGGTCAAGAGTGGAATAACATCATGATGCCCTGGGGGGCAGGGCAGCTGAGGCTGTGTCAGCATTTCCATTATAAAAATCTCTTTTCAAGGACTGATATCTCAGTTGTAAAAATTCATACGCAGGTAAAACTGGTTAGCAGAAACTATTTCGTTCTGTAAAACGGGAAAATGTATGCATTCAAAAAGTCATACTTTGAACGCACACCAATTTCTCCTACACAGACGTGGGGCAAGAGGCCTCGGGGAAAGGGGAGTCCCCATCTGTGGTGGGGGGCACAGCCTCGGGCGACGGCAGGCACCTCGGTGGCTTCATTTTACCGAAATCAAGGGCAAAGAGACCCCATGCTGAATTGGGATTTCAGTTTTCAAAACTCAGATTTTGTCGTTGTCAAAACCAAAAGACAGTAAGACTCATGACCACCTTCTCTCCTCTGACACCATCCATCCTTATACAACAGTGGTTCTCACCCGCTGGGGGGGTTCTCCCCCAGGGGGCCGTGGCCACGTCTGGGACGCCTGTGGTTGACACCCCAGCTGGGGTTGCGCTACCGGGGCCGAATCCGGGGGGCTGCTCCCAGGGTTCCGGACGGCAGGGGCGGCGAGGTCGGGACTGCTGGTTAGTTGCCCGGAGCCCCGCAGGCCACCCCGCCCCGGGGGAGACTCGCAGGAGGCAGGCCTTGCGCACAGACCCTCTCCCTGGGGCCTGTAAGGTTCGCGTGTGTTTTCTTTATGCATCTACTGGAAAGGAGGCACGTCGACATCCCACATCCACTACTCGGCCTCTTCCCTTGGTCGTACTTTCCTGCTAAGGGTGACTTTTTCTAAAGCACAGAGACAACCAGAAAAAAGAAAGAAAAGGAAGATGAGAAATAAGTGGCCCTGTGCGAGGCCCCGATGCCTACTTTCTGTTTTCATTAGGGGGAGGCGGCCGCGCTGGGGGGCCAGAGCGTGTAGTCTGGGCTCACGGGCACCAAAATCCTTCCGCTCGCCTTGTTCATCCATGACGAACGCATCGCCAACGTCCGCTTTTTATCTACTATCCATCAATCATCTCCACACCGCGGGTCAGGGAAGACACGAGGGGCTGTGTGTGCCCTGATGACCCACGATGGGAAACGGGCGAGGAAGGCACAGACGAGACTCAAAGAAGAAGGTCTCAGGCCCGACCTCAGCACGAGCGTAAGCATCTTCTCCAGGTGCCACGTGTTTGCTAAAACCATCAAAGTAACGTATTCTGGTAATTCAAATGTCAAGTCCTTTTCTTCCTTATTTCTCCCATCGAGGGGAAGATGTACTTATTAAAGAAAGAGAACAATGGGGGCTTCCCTGGTGGCGCAGTGGTTGAGAATCTGCCTGCCAATGTAGGGGACACGGGTTCAAGCCCCGGTCTGGGAGGATCCCACATGCCGCGGAGCAACTAGGCCCGTGAGCCACAACTACTGAGCCTGCGCATCTGGAGCCTGTGCTCCGCAACAAGAGAGGCTGCGATAATGAGAGGCCCGTGCACCGCGATGAAGAGTGGCCCCCGCTTGCTGCAACTACAGAAAGCCCTCGCACAGAAACGAAGACCCAACACAGCCATAAATAAATAAATAAATAAATATTAAAAAAAAAAAAAAAGAGAACGAGGGCAAGAGGCGGAAGGTAGAGTCCCATCTAGAGGAGAGACACAGCCCTGGAGAGTGTGGTCGCCCCAAGTTCGGGGACGGCCGACAGCACCCCGCAAAATGCCACTGCCCGGAGAGGGTGTGACCTCCCTCGTCGGTTATCTTGGTAGCTGTCACAAGGGCGAGGCAAATAATGTCGAACAGCAGAGGAGAAAGAACGGAAGGATAACATGTTAAGCAAAGTAGTCAACTGGATGAAGCAATAAAAGTCTTACTTTTGTTACCAAAATACAGCACGGCCGACTAGCAGCGTGACAGGGAAAAGTGTACACAAGCTCAGCCTTCCAGGATCTGAAACATTTAAAATGGAATTTAAATTTACTTTGCCAACAAAGTTTAGGCATCGTATCATATTCTTTCTCTCCACTGCTACTACTGTTACTGCTATAACACACGCACACACACACACACACACACACACGTGTAACGAGGCATGTATGCACATCCTGGGGAGATTCTGGCGTTGTGAGGTTGGATTTATAAACATTCATATACACTGTGTGTCTGTGTATCCGTCTCTCAACCCCAGAACCTCCCACAAGAGTCCCACATCCTCCGGAATCTGAAGGGCCGCACAATGAACACTCACCAAGGCGCAGGCGGCGGAGAGGTAAACCTCCCTACGGGCGCACAGGCAGCCTCGAGGGGCAGGTCCTGCCCTTCGGGGTGTGACCAGCAAGGGCAAACGTGTTAGCTGTTGGAGGTGACTGACAACAATGGTGTCCCTGTGTTTAAAATGCCTCAGCAGTTTTCATCTCCTGATTCTGGTGAATAAAGTCACTGAACATGAGGACCTTCTCTGTAACTCGCCTGGCCCTGGCGCTTCCTCACAGAAAGCTGCACTCTAACCCACCTGCGGGGACGGGCCGTATCCATTCCTAGTTACAACTCGGGACCTACACTCTCTCCCTTTACTTCCGTAAGTCAGAGAAGTCCTCCTGGCCCTAAAAACATCCCTGGCTACCGTATGGTGCCAGACTTCCCCACCGATTAGACAGGAGCTCTCCCCGCGGCTGGGAGCTAACGTGTTTGCACTCTTTGCATTTCACAGTCCGCGGCTGCACAGACTCCCCCGCTGGGACGGGGGTGCCCAGCTTTGCTCAGGACAGGTGACACTAGCAGCTGCCCATCTGGACAAAACGCAAGAGAGCAGAGTGAGCCCCTCACCCCCAACAGGGTTCAACACGCAGGGCCGCTCCACCTGGGCTGCGACGTGCAGCTTCAAGAGCCAGACTCAGAGGGGCCCCTCGTTCTGCTGTGTGCTTTTGATACCTCGCCCCGGGACCAACCACTTTACTGCCAACAGGGCCTTGGGGAAGTGACCGCTCATTCCCTAAGTCTGTCTTGAGCTGAAGGACAGCAGTTCTTCAATGCGATGGAGAGAGAGCGCAAAAATATTAAAGACCACTCATGAGTTTTTAATCACATGCATAGTCTAAGAAATCAAATGAAACCGGCCCCAGGACGCAGACAGCTGTGCCACATGCTAAGGGAACGGACAGGCCCATCCACAGGGCAACACCAGCACCCAGCGGGCGAATCCAACCTCTGCAGACACGCCCGAGGCTTCTGATTAGAAAATTACCACTACCAAGTGACGAAGCCAGAGGAGGACCAGGCCTTAGACGGATGGAGGGAACCACACCAGGACATTCACTGCAGGGAACCGGGCTGGGCCTTGCTGCTCACCCCTCTCAGGAGATGGCCAGCCGTCAGGAGCACGGGCTTCCTGGAGTTCCTCTCAGGAGATACGGCCTGTGGACACATGGGGGCCGCAGGTCTGGGTCAGCTCACGCTGGACCCGGGCTGGAGAGGGATGTCCGGTCCACGATCTCAGCTCCTTACACTTTGGAAACTGCAGCTCGGCTCCAGCTAATGGCTGGTTGACGTAGGGTCACCGTAAGGCTCATTTGGAAAGTGTTCCTAAACTTCCTTTTATCAGGAATGGCCTCTTAAAATGGAATATAATGGCCTCCCGCTTGTGGGTCTGAGAACCAACAGCAGAATGCAGATGCCCAAAGCCTGAAAGAGGGACAGCCCTGTCTTTCTGGCATCATCAGGAATATAATGAAATGCATCTGTATTATTCTTTACATTTTGTAGCAGGACTGATCCGCGGACCATGTGCAGACTTGGTTTTGTTTACGAATTAAGTTGAAATATTCTGACAGTCTAGAGGTTGCCACTGTTAGAAATTGCATTTCCATGACTATAAGCAAAGGACACCGAGGTCGGCATCCTGGAAAATTCACCAGATTGATTTTAGGATAAATTCTGCCATGTCCACCCCCAGCCTGTGTTACATGTATGAACACGTGTCTCACCATATCAGAGCCCCGTGTGTATTACGTTCGTGAAGATCTACGCCCTAGACGTACGAGAAAAGTCACAGAGCTGAGAGCTGGGAGCCTTACATCTCATTAGTCTGTGACTCCAAACATCTCAGCACATTGAATAAAACATATAAAATCAGACTAAAAGGATCCATAATGTTAAATCTTCAAACAAGAATGAAGCCTGGAGAAAACTGCTTAGACGTTACCCCTCATTTCTTGCAAAGTAAGCTCATATTTAAGTTCAGATGGAGCGGGTTAACAATGACTATTTTTACTGTTAAAATGCCCCAGGGAAGTTATAAACGCACCAAATATGCTATTAACCTTCCTTTATATTGTGTGCAGCTGTATGGCTTTGTACCAGGGACCAAACTTCCCAACCAGGCCAGCAACGTGAAAGAGGCTTTTTTTCCAAAACCTTTCAATAACAATGCTTTGCTTGTCACTAGATTTCCATTTCTTTTTTTCTACTATTTCACACTACTATTTGGTTTAGATTTTACTTATTCCAATTACTTTTCACTGAGGAGTGCGTTATGTATTACCGAACAGGAATAAAAACAGGCAAAGAAGTGTCACGAACAGAGGTGAGTAAATTCAGATGTTTATTTCTGATGCCCAGAGTCAACGCTTTCTTAACTCTCAAAATCATTCTCCCTGACCAGTTTCAAGAGGCGTTTTTAACGCTTCTGTAGGCCTTCCTCAGCATCAGTAATATTAAGGACGGTCAGTCGATCTTATGAGAATTCAACAAAGATGATGACGTTTAGTCTCTTTTTCTTACTGTCTACGTGGGAGGCTAAACTCTACTCAGCTTCTGAAAGGGAATTTTAATGGCTTTCGATCATTTCCGAGCGCCGGCAGAGGCTCCATTAAAGGAGAACCGTCAGCCACATTTCTGGGCCTTTGTTTTTTCATAGGACTAAGATGGAAGCAGAGGCCCTGAGGTCGGCTTCTCAGGTCTGAGGGGACACACCCTGTCCTCTGTCCTACTGTTTACACTTTATGAACTTTGTACTCAGACCTGCACAAAACGACGATTCAGCCGAGGCCCTCACAGCTGTTAACTGACCAGTGTATTGTCGCGTGATTTCTTTTTGACATCCAACCACAGCACCTACCCAGGAGACAAACAGTGGACGCTGCAGAAGTCCCACTAGGACCCTCGCGCTGGGTCTGCTCTGCTGACATAAGTGCTTTCCTCACAGCGAGGCCGTCGACAAAGTCGTCACTGAGATGGTTCTCATGAGAGAGACAAGAACAAAAACTTCTTCAGGCAGAAGGTGAGACCAGGCTAAACTGCAGCGCCCTGGGTGAGACTTCAACACAAAGTCAGCTCCATTTGGTATAAAGCTGCGGACTTTTCGCGGTACCGGCCACCCAAGAGCGCGGTGAGACAAGTGTAACTGCCTTGACGAGTCCCCTCCTGCTGAGACTGGAGTCCAACCGCTGCCCCTCCTCACGGGGCTGAACTTCCCATCTGGCTTCTGCTTTTGCTTTATAAGTCAGGAAAAACGACACCAAAGCCCTTGCTTCTGAGCGATCTGTCCAGAGACCACAGGCCGTGGACGGGCAGCTGGAGTGTCTGGGCTCGGGCAGCCCCGCCCTCAAGGGCACGGACGGGACGGCCCGTGAGCCCAGCGCCCTCCGAGGTGCCCTGTGCACAGTCGGGGGCCGCACAGACGACGCCACAGCCCTTGTGACAGTCACATTCAAATCGTAAATCGTGACACTTGACTGCATCCAAAGAACAATATCATAATTTACTTATTAAATGCCTTCAAATATTTTCATCCTTGTTTTAAGAAAACAGTACTAAGTCCAAACTTTACGAAACTAGAGAATCTTGCTTAACGATGGGACTGGAATAGAAGCCGGCAATGCAGACTGGCCTGCACTGACCACAAGACTGTCCTGCTCCTCACTGGTCTTCCAGACCTCAGCTTCTAGTGGGGAAGAGAGACTAAGTAAACAACCATTTAAAACCCCACAAAACAGCTACATCATAATTTGTTTTTAAAAAAAAGGAAGAGATGATATCCTGTAATAACCTATAATGGAAAAGAATCTGAAAAAGTATAGATATAGATATATATACAATATATATATGCATAGCTGAATCGCTTTTCTGTACACCTGAAACACAACACTGTAAATTAACTATACTTCAATTTTTTAAAAAAGATAATCAATGAGGAAAAAAAAGGAAGAGAGAAATTCAAAATAAATCACTGACCTGACTTTAATAATACATATTTTTAGATACTGGGAGTACACAAATTAGATGTTCAGTTAAAACATTATAATAAATTCTGTAATTTTTTTTCAGTTAAAAGAAGTCGCTCCATATAATGGGCTACTACTCAACAATAAAAAAATATACACAACAACAGGGGTAAATCTCAAATGCATATGCTAAGTGAAAGAAGCCAGACCTTCAAATGCTACTGCTGTAGAGTTACATTTACATGTTACTCTGTAAAAGGGGGAACTATGGGGTAGAACACTCCGTGATTCCACGGGGTGAGACATGGGAGGAGAAGAGGGAGCTGACTACAGAGGTTCGGGGTAGGGGCAATCTGCTGAGGGATGGGCTGCCCTAAATCTTGACTATGGCGGAGGCTACAGGACTACACGCAGTTACAAAACCCGCAGAACCACAGACCAAAAAGGATGAACTTCACTGTGTACAAGTTACACCTTAATAAACCTGACTCAAAACCAAACAGCTGATATTTTTCACTAATATATGGAGAGTGACCTAAAACAGACGAAAAGAGTCTTAAGATCGTATGTTGCCAGCCATGAAAGGGAGCCTGGTCCACAGGTTTGGGTTTTTAGGAACTTGGTTCGGAAGGTAAAGGCCTGCGTTTCGAAGCTTCAATAAGTCAAGTTCTCCACCTCACTGAGTCACATGCGACCAAATGCTGATGCGAGGGAGGTAAGAATCCCAGCGTTCCCGCTCCTCCCAGGGTCAACCAGCCGTCTCCCCTGGTGCCATCCACATCTGCTCCACCAGCTTCTGGCCAGCGGGCAGCATCTGGGCCAGAGCTCACCCTCCCGTCGGGGCAGGAGACACCAGCCCTCTCCATTCGAGAGCGTAATTTACAGAAACCAGCTCTGTCTTTCCTCTGCCTTCCAGTTAGTTAGTGCCCTGCTTTTGAGCCAGGTGCCCGGAGAAAAGCCTGACGGGTCACCTGCAGGCACGATGCTCACAGGACAGAGGGCTCCTAGGATGCGAAGGACAGAAAGCTGGACCAACAGCTCCCAAGTCCTGGGCTGACAATGTTCATTCCAGATGGACAGGTGTGCAGTCAAAGTGGGGAAGACGATGGGATGCGGTTAAAGACCACGGTCTGCACGATGAACTAACAGCACGGGGTACCCAAGGGTTCTAGAACGAGGAGGTTAGTGTGAGGCTGCTGTCTGCCCTGCACCTGAGTCAGCCGTTGCCAATGTTAACAACTCTGGTCATTAACGGTCTGTCTTACGTGAAGTCAAACTCTTTCTTGTAAAATGTTATTTTGACCTTTGGAACAATATAGATGATTTCTATTCCCTCTACTAAATAACAGCCTCTCAAGTGTGAAAACGAAGCTTTCAAGTTTCCACTTTAGGCCAAAGCATATACTGAAGTAGTTTCTAAGAAATATTTACAATTGCCAGCTAAATGATGCTAATTCCTCGACCGCAGTCACCAGAAGTGTCATTCTCTGTCCACCATTCTCTGGTGGCCAGCAAGTCAGCCCTGGGTCATTCAGAAGCCCTAGGAGCTGAAAGGTCATATAATCTCAAAAAGCAGATGCCAGAAGGCTCTGAATGTTACACCAGGCAATGGTAAGGGGTGGGGGGGTCGGGCGGGGGCACTCCAGCTTCGGATACCTGGGGCACAGCCAGGGGTTAGTTTTACCCCCGAGCCAGCGGGGTGAGCAGCTCGGGCCCGCCTTCCAGAGGGAAATCAGGAGAGCCTGGCTCCCGTGAAAAGAGCAGCCTCCAGGGCTGGATGCCAGCGCTGCACAGCCTGGCCCAATTCCCCTGATCTCAGGGCATGAAGCAGAAATGTCAGTGGCTAAAGGTCATCTCTGCAATCTCTCCCCTCCAAAAGTGAAAGACCAAGAGGCACCCACAGGTCACAGAGAAGCTGGCCAACCGGCTGGCCTGCTGTCCCAGCCCTGTCTTACGGCAGATGCACTTCCTTCCCCGACCACAGCGAGTCCAGGGGCTTATGAACACGCTTGGTCCCATTCAACTTTTCTTCTGAGAAAGTTCGTGTAGATTACAAAGACAAAATATATTTTATCTCTTAGACCGAAATTTAGTTAAAATTCAAACTGAAGAGCAGATATTATTGACTACGTTTAAGAACAGAGACATTCCACAAACCTTAAAATAATAAAAGAGCCTCAGAGAGGACATTTGCTTCAACCCCTTTCCCAACCATCGAAGTTTTAGTTACTTTAAACCTTGGAGTATTTGACTAGGATTTACAGAAAATAACTCGAACAGGAAGGGAGATGATGATGAAAGAACAGATATTTCTGCACTAGAACTCCTCATTCTTCACAAACCAGACCAATAAAAATAATGTTTTGTTTGATGAGTTAAGCTCATTTATTTATTTTAGAGGCTGTGGGTGATCCCTCGGTATTGAAAGAGAAATAAAAACTATTTTGTTTAATATTTCAAACTGAAAGAGCGGTTCTCCCTTTACATGAACATACCTTGGACAGGAGAGATGCGAAAAGACAAGGGCTCCTGCTGGCACAGCATCGGGCGGCCAGGGAACAGCATCGCCAGAGCCTGTCAACAACACTCACCAGTGCATCAGGTGCTGGGACAGCACAGCAAGCTACCGAAAAGACTTGGCTGAATATTTCAAATGTGTAGCTCAGAAAAGTTCTTTGCATTAGCTAGAATAAGGTCAACAAATATTAAAATCTTTCATAAAAAGAGCCTATGATTTATACATCCCCACATCTTGCTATAGCTCGTACTGATCTGTCTTTGCCAAAGAATCTTCCCCAGTTGCACCCAGCAAGCCTCAGATTAACTTGAAAACATCTAACGTCTTATTCATGTAGTATTTTCCTTGGTAAAAAATTGTGGATTTATTATTTGGTACTATTGAGTGATATTTTTCTTTAGGTTAAAATAATGAGCATAATTGAAAAGTTGGTGGAGAAGAGAAATAATGTCTACGCACACGATGATTATAACATTGTTAAGAAAAGTCTTTCCAAGCAGCATTCTCTCTTCCAAATATAAAATCCGCATCAGCTTACACCAAACGCTGAGCAAACACCCCTAAATTAGAGAAGTTAAATACTGAAGTTATACATAATTTATTAGAAGTAGCAACTGCTTAGAAGCTAAACTAAGTACGTTATTCTACTTTTTAACATGTAAGGAAGGATGCCTATATTTTCACTCCACAGAACAGGAAGAAAAATTTCTCAGGGAATGTGACTTTAGACATTAAATTCAAAAGCATCTGCCTTTGTCTGTTGCCTCAATGGCCTTTGTCACCTGTGACTGGAGGAGGGAGGGGGATTTATCAACGAGCTGCAACCGGGGGTCACACTCACAACCGCTAGTTTCTCTGAACACACTGAGGAAAACTCGCCACAGGAAAAACTCTAGCAAGTCAAAAAGAAAATGTTTTAGGATTTCACCCTAGAGGGTATATTTTTCCTATTTGTTTTAGTACATTTTTGTGTGTAGGATGAGTGGCCTGGAAACAGCACCCACAAACGCTTGGCTGTAAACCCTGAAGTGTTATGTAATGTGTCCACGTAGTAATTCCTCGTATCGCACTTCCAAACACAGGAAAACGTGTGCGTGTGCGTGTGTCTTCCAATATAATGGGGGCGGGACGGGAAGTCTCCTGGTGATTTTATTCAACACCTCTAAATTTACATGAAGTATCTGGGTAGTTTTTTTTTTTAAAAGAACTTCTACATAGCATGAGAATGGGCTATTTTATACTAGTGATTTAAAGATTCTGACACCTCCTAGAAGCTTTTAAAACATCGTATACATTAAAATCCCTCCTAAGTAAAGATTTAGACGTGCTCACCTTTGCTTCAGCTCATGCAGTGAGAACACCTGCACGTGTACGTCTAAACAGCACAGAAGGTGGACAGTGTACAAATCCCTCTACCTTTGGCATTATTGTAAAGCACACACGTATCAATAAAATGCAAACATGTCACATGCATGTGACTCCCTTCATATCTGTGTCTTGTGAGAACATCACAAATCACCAACCTTTAAAGTTATGATAAAATAAAAAACAAGTTGGGTAACATATTTTCTAGTGTGTAGCCTTAAAAAGACATTAACCAATTTCAAACAAATTAGCCAATAAACCAACAGGAAAAAAGTGGTCATTTTCAACTGATAAGATTAAATCATCTAAGAGAGGCAGGTCATAACATTTTATTTATAAAAAAATTTTTAAGTCACTTTTTACAAAAATAAGAAATATGTTCCCTAGTTTATTATCAGTTCAAAAACAATCCGAAGAAGATAAAACATGTAGATATGAAAGAGTTATTTATAAAACTTTTCTTATTCATTGGTCTTACTGCATAGGAATGGCACTTTGATTAATCTTTCAAAGCAGGGATTTGGGAAGCTATAGTTAACCTCTGTATTAGAAAAAAAAGATAGGGAATTTCAATACAATGTATCTACATAATGTAGTTCCTAACAGCATTTTTAAAAACAGAAGTATAAATTTAAAGAACCGTGATGAAGGAAAAACGATGAATTAATAAAACAGCATTCCACTCTTATTTTCTAAGATTAGAAATAGTACATTATTTATTTTTACTATAAATCAGAAGATTTTAATGATCAGACAACTGGGCAAAGCTATGAAGCAGTGGGTCAGTCTACGGCGACACGGATTTTTCTTTTTACACAGTGGACATGAGCGTGTAGCGGTGGGTGGAAACAACCCTACGATCCCCATTCCCAGTCTTCATCCACTTAGGAGTGTTTACTACATGTGGCAAAGGTAGGTTTGCTGGTGATGAACTCAGGATAAAATGGAAAAAATGTGAACCTTGACCTTCTTAACACCACTTAAAAATCAGAACCAGGCCCCTCCGTACACCACCCCACGGCCTTCAGCTCGACACACTGGAAACCTGACCCCTCGTCCGAGCAGAAAGGATGCTTGTCAAACTCCAGCTAAGCGGCAACCCCGCGGCGTCCCCCACTCTGCTGCCTCTCCCCCGCCACCAGAAGACAGAGAGATTCTTCTAAATAAAGTCCAATTTCATATGGATTCTAGAGTTTACAACAATGTCCGATGTAAGAACTATTTTTGCCTTGTTTTCAAAGTTCATTTGCAAAACGTATCACAGAGGTTATAAATCTGGACTCAACAAGAAAGAATGTTTACATTTTTATTGCTGGAGCATAGAAACTCCACCATCTGTGTTCACTGGGTCCCTCTTCATAGCATTATCATCTAAACCGACCGAAGTATCCTAACTTCATCGGCCCTCACCTCAGACATCAATTGCTTTCTGTAAGAAATATTTCTCAACTAAGTTTCTTCCCTGTTGTGTCCTTGATTATAGAAACTTTTATTTTATATCTCCTCTCTCACTTCTTCAACCTGGTAGATTGCAATAGTCGAAAGAGTAGTAGCAGAGGGCAACAATTCTGTAAAATGTAGCACATGCACAATTGATTTGTGTTTATTTCCAAGAAAAACAGAGATGCCCGAAAATGCCTGTTGTCCTCTATTTTTTCCAAACTCAAAAACCTGAAACTAGGCAAAAACGAGGTGAAATTTTGCAACAAATTGAGCTAAGGTGATAAAATCCATGGGGGAAGAGGAGGAGAAGGAGATTAAATGACATTAAAAAATATCCAAGTCTTCATTTGATTAACTTTAATCTAATTAGAAAAAGTCACTGCTCGGTTCCCAACCAAACAAGGAGGCCTCAGAAGGTTTATGTAAAAAGAAAAAAAAACAAGGTTAGAGCAGCAAAAATAATGCTGAATTAAAGCACTCGGAGGCCGACGGCTTTGAACCTGGGCTCCACCAGCCCTGTAGCCGGCGAGGCCGTCTGCAGAGGCCCGGCTCCTACTAACAGAGCCCCCATTGTTTCCAGAGGCAGTGAGAAAAATGCTGCTTTATATCTGCTCACACCACAGCCCCAAGAAAGGCGGCCGAGGGTGCGCAATCCCCGGGACGGAGAAAAATGCGGGGTTACACACAGCCCCTCCCCCCTCCCCGCCATCCCCACTCACACAGAAAAACACACCTTTCTGCTAGAAACTACCCGAGCTCCACTCCTGGCACGCAGACTGCGGTAAAGGATGTTATGGTGGCGCATAATGTATACCTGGAAATTTCTGATTCATGTGGGATTGGGCATTTCTCTGCCCTCTGCCCACCGCCCCTCCGCCTGCACCTCCAGCTCACGCCTCGGCCGGTGCTGCCTGGCAGCCGGGAGAAGGGCACTGCACCTGGGGGAGTGCAGTGCTTCCACACCTGTTCACAGTGTCTATGCGGTAATTAACGATGAATGCTTACTCCAGACCAGACAAACATTAGACAGTGCAAGTGTGGATATACATATATGAATGGGCAATGTGGCCGGGAACAAAGGGTTTATTGTGCAAGCTGAATCAGTGCAGGGGACACGCTTTAAAAAAGCTGGAGCTTCACAGAGTTTACATTACAGACTGGAAAAGAGGCTTAAAAATGTTAAGTGCTTGGAGCTACCGCGGGCCACGCAGAAGGCAGGTCGCCGGGCGCGAGCAGGACCCAGTTTTCAGTGACGGGCAGGCCTCAGCCACCAGAAAAGCAAGTCCACGGCCACTTGGACTGGCCTCTTGAAGTTCAACAATAAAACCTGCCGAGATCACAGCGAGGAACACATCTGAGAGCTTTTTTAAATCGTTCTCTATAATATACGGGTTTTATTCCTAACTTTGGAAAAGGCAGAGCTGGGAGGTGTCTGGTTGGGAGCTGGGGCCGCAGGCTGGGGACTCGGGCGGCCGGTCTGCTGCCCTGGCAGGACGGCCTGCTCGGGTCCTTTCCAGGAAGAAAAACCACCTAGCACAGCAAACTCACAGGATGATAACAGAAATGCAGTTTTTTGGTTTATACATTAACAGTTTTGGTAACTTTTGAATTAGCACCCCCCCCCAAAAAAATAGTTAACAAAGCATCAGTGTCCTTCAGTTTCTGCAAAACTCTGCTTCGGACAAGTCGCATGGATATATTCAGCCAGGTTTCTCAATTTACTTACAATAATTTTACAGAGTCTATGTGTTTCCTTCTGATGATTTTAATTCTGGTGAATTCTTTAATACATGGAAAAATGACTTTGAACTCAAAAGCATAAATTGTAACAATTTTTAAAGTTGAAATATCCACACATTGCATTTTTAAAGGGCATGCTAATACAGTCAAAATAAGGGAGACTTTAAAACAGTGGTTAAATCAGCATCATAAAAGAAGCCTTACAGGTTTTCTACAAAGAAAAGTTTTTTTCCTCTCTGAAGTGTTAATGAAGACATATCTTATTTATACTATTATAGGGTAATACAAGCAATTAGGCACGAGTCTTAAGAGGTAACAGTAAGGTTACGTCTGACAGATTTGACAGGGTTTGTGGGCAAATACAGGCAGAAATAATTTTGACAAATCTAGAATCCATCCAGCTGGATTTTACAACACAACTCTGTGCACTCAGACCACCAGAACACTTTACATCCTAAGGCCCACTCAGCCTAAAAACGGAAACCTCAAAGCCTTCCCTAATTATTACACGAGAAGGTCTCCACCACAAAGATCCTTAGAAACAAGTGGACACGCATCTTAGATACAGATAAAGGTATAAGAGGAAATTTCCCTTTATTGCTTGAGTAACTTTGAATTATTCATAAGTATGACTTAAAGATGTTTGATAAAAATAAGTAAGTCAAGAGAAAATTCTGAGAAAACAAACCAGAATAAAAGTTAAAATTGGCTGAGAGGTGAAACTAAAAGAAAACCCACATTCAGGAGCCCTGACAAGGGAAGGCAGAATGTCTGGAGGTGGAAGAAACATCCTGTTCTTATAGGTGTTTTCTCCCCAGTGAGGCCGCTCTAGGAGTGCAGGGTCCCGAAAGTTCACCTTATCTCCCAATAGCTGTTCTGCAATCAGGAGCTGTTCACCCATAAATGTACTCACCAGTCTATGCTAGGCGGGTAACCAGGTAACACTGGGAAACACTCTCCTGTGTTGATGGGGTGAGTATACAGATGAGCAGGGGGGCAAGTGGGGATCTGGGCTGAAAGCACTTAGTGTCATAAACTGAGTGCATTCCCATCACTAGATCGCCTCAACCCAAGGGGACAAGAACGATGGAAGGAAATTGAGAACACGGCTTTGCAGAGCACCGAGGTGGGCATTTTTACATCCCTTCCTTCATTTAATAGTTTGAAAGGCCCTTTGAGTTAAAGAATCTTACAGATGATGAAATTTATCTCAGAGGTGTCACACGGGACAGTGCTGGGGGTCATTCCTAAATCTCTGACTTTAGTTGAGGGCTCTTTCCAGACCCTCCGCTACACAGGTTGTAAGTAGATGTTGAGTAGCTGTAGAATGTACAGGAATATATGACATAGACTGTGTACCCAGATACTTGATATCCAGGAAAGTAGCTCTGTAACCAGAATCTTAGAAAGCAGTAACTGTGTTACTGGAAATCAGGAGTACAAAGGTACAAACCTCGAGTTGCAAGATAAACAAGCACTGGGATGGGATGTATTGACTACAGGCAACAGGGCGGCGGGGCACACCTGAACGCTGCTAACAGAGTGGATCCCAGAAGTTTTCACCACAGGGAGAGAAAACCTTTTCCTGGTATCTATGTGAAATGACGGATGCTAACTTTCTGTGGTGATCATCTCACAATGGATGTGATCAAGTCATCGCACTGCACGCTTTAAACTTACACAGGGCTGTGTGTCAAGGACATCGCAATAAAACTGGGGAAAAAGAGGAATCAAGAGTAGATTCCGTATGACTATTTTAAATCTAAAATGTCCGTTTAAAATTAATTACTCATATAAATTCACACGCACTTTCCTTCTAAAAGTGCTTTAAGGACATCTTGTAATGTGAACACCCACAACTGAAACAATAACATGAGAAGGAGATATTGAGAAACGGATCCGACACCACGTCGTGACAGTGGGATGGACATCGGGCCCCTCTCGGTCCCCAGCAGATGGGCAGCTGACGCAGGAGGGGCCCGGGCGGCGCGGTTCTCAGGATGCTCTGCTCTGGCACGGGCACAAGCGGGAATGTTTGCAGAGGTGCCTCTGTAGATGCTCAGGTGTTCCTTTGGTTTCTGCCCCTTGTGTTTTAAGGGCACCCTAAGAGAAGGCAAAGGCCCACAGAGGTCAGCCCAGCAGAGGCACACGTGGTTCAGGCGCGTGCCTCCTTGGCCAGCTAACCCGAGGCTGCAAAGAAGAGCCGAGCAGGGGTCTTTCTTTTCGCAGCAATGATTTCAGACTCTCTCTGCTCTTGGCAGAGGCTGGAGAGCTGCGCAGATCTCGCAGGTGGGGTACGTGGGTGTCCTGGACCCGCCATCCGGGCCCGGCCACAGCCATCAGGTGTTTTTACCCAGGAACGTCTCTGACACTGTTAGGAACTGAAAATCCCAGGACCATCTTACTAGCAGGGGAAGAAAGTGGATGGAAATGTTTACAGGCAGAAAAGAAAGCACTGAGGGTCCGCAGGAAGATCCCACAGAACCCACAATCTGGAGCACCGTTCAGGAAAGAGGCAATTCTGTCCCGGGGCATTGGGTGGGCTCTCTCCCTGTCACTCTGGAGGACGCCTGGTAAGGACAGGAGCGGTCACCCCCAAACACCGCCCGGCCCTCCTCCTGGGGGCGACTGTCATAAGCTCGGTGGGCTGGCTCCTCAGGACGTTCCCCCCCGACCCCAGAAAGGGGAGGCGGCCTGTGTCCCTGGAGGAGGTGACCCTAACAGGGCGGGGGGCTGCAGGTGGAGGGGGTCTCTGACCATGCCTGCCGCCCCCGAGGGAGGGGCCGCCCTCTCACCGTAGGAGGAGCAGGTCACACGGTGCCTGTGCCCTGGGCAGAGCGGGGACAAGGCCGTGACAGACGGCTTCTGCCCAAGGGCCGCTCAGGCACCTGCGCTGACGTCTCCAGCTCGAGAGCGTAAGTGGAGAAATCGGTGCTGGTTTCTCCCAGTCGCTCCTGCTCCGGTGCCGGGTGACAACCGTGGGACTGCTGTGACCGGCTTTAGGAAGAAGTGTGCTTTGTGGTCCCTGCTGTGTCACTGGACCATGAGGAAGCCAGGACACGCCTCCCACTGCCCCCGATCGGGAAGCTCAAAGAAGGGCACATCGTCCAGCTCGGACTTTCAGGCCCATCATGCCCTTGACTCGCAGAAGCAGAACATGTGCCCATCAATCCGCAACTCCACTCTCTCTCCCCTCCCCCAAACAGCCCCCCACGCGTGCCCAGAGCACGGCTGCAATGCTCCAGGCCAAACCATCACCGAGGCTCCTGCCCGCGAGGTGGAAGCCTCGGATGGGCCGGGTGCGCCCCACCCCCGCACATTTGGTCTCTTCAGAGGAGGAAGTGCGCTACAGTGCTGGCCGCCCGGGAGATAAACACCTTTAAACACTCTTCCGTCCACATGCTCCTCTTCAAAGAACCCTTACTGTCGCTACACCCAAGACGCACCTATGAAGCTTAAAAAGTCATTTAGGAGTAGTACACAAAACACACTAGTAGTTAAATGAAGCCATATGATTAGCTTTATTTTTCTTGATATCACTTCTCATAGACGGCAGACATGATAAGTTTGACCGAGTAACTGATTTCTGTAAGCAAACAAATGCGCACGGGCCACGGGGTTGAGTGCCACCTGCCACAGGTGCTGGGTGCACGGCATCCCCCAGCCACAGACGAAACACATCCAGGCCTGGGTGGCTTCCCCTCGTGCCCTCCAAACTGGACACAGCCATCCGCGCCCCATCCCTACCGCCCACCGCCGCCCACCCCCTGCACGCTTAGACGTTATCGTTATCTAACTACGCTGTGAACATCCAGACGAGAGGCCCGAGTGCCGTGGGCTGAGAAAGGGCCGGCCGGGGCACAGGCGGGAAACCCTCCAGCTGGGGCCTGCTCGTGACTTCTTGGCCTCACTGTTTGAGACTTTCTGGCATTTTTATTGCCTGTTGTCTCAGTGATAATGTGCAAGCATAGAGATATATTAAAACCCTAAGTAAATATATTCAAAGAGAGAGAAAGAATAGGTCATTCGAGAAAACAGCACGAGAACATTAATTCTGAAGTAGCACGTACAGAGAATGCAGTAATTTAATTTTTTAAATTGCCATAAAAGTGTTAGTTAAGGCCATTATTATTTCAGTTGAGTGCTTCGGGGAGCACAGACAAATAAATAAATTATAAATGACATTCCATGAAATGAAAAGCTGAAAGCAAGCCCTGGTGAGCTGGACTTCTCCTGTCCCTTTTTGTTCCGGAAATACTTCGTGAAATTGTGAAAGCACTAATCTACAAAAGAAAAGCATAACTACCTTCACTTCAGATTTATCTGTTCCACGCTAATACAACAAAATTGCTGTATGAAGCTGCCATTGCTAATAATAAGGAGAGACAATTATGATGTATTCTTGTAAGGATTTTTTAAAAAGTTACAAACAGCTCAATTCTTTCCTTATTAGTCACATAATACTTTCTGCATGAACATAGTGCAGACTAAGATTAACATCATGGGACTTCCCTGGTGGCGCAGTGGTTAAGAATCCGCCTGCCAATGCAGGGGACATGGTCCGGGAAGATCCCACATGCGGCGGAGCAATTAAGCCCATGCGCCACAACTACTGAGCCTGTGCTCTAGAGCCTGCGAGCCACAACTACTGAAGCCCGTGCGCCTAGAGCCCATGCTCTGCAACAAGAGAAGCCCCCGCTCGCTACAACTAGAGAAAGCCCGTGTGCAGCGACAAAGACCCAACACAGCCAAAAATAAAATATAAATAAATTTTAAAAATTTAAGGAAAAAAAAAGATTAACATCATGGCAAGAAACGTGCCCTTTTTTCTTTTTTTTTTCCTGAATGTGAACAAATACACGATATTGATCTCAAAGCCAAGGAGCCCAGAGGTGCTGGCACATTGTGCTTCTGGTGACGTGGGATCATCTCTGGGCTCCAGACTGTTTCCTGGGCAAACGAAGTATGAACTCTAAGTGCGAGCAAAGCACGCTCCCTCCTACGACTGGACAGTTAGGTTCCCAGATCCCTTTTTACAAATGAATCTCTCCCTGGCCCATGCACGATCTCCTGCCCTTACTGTCCTCTGTCTTTACCCGTGGACAGACTTCCACGCCCACAGCAGCAACGTGGCCCGAATGCAGTGCTGAGGGGACAGAGGACGCCCACCAGGCTGCCAGCAGCTTCCTTCCCACAAGGGGGTCAGATGATATTTTAACTGTAATAACTCGATCCACATTAACGATAACAATTCAGTACTTACTATTTCTATTCTTTTGCCTATGACTTGCATGATGTGTGATATATATGCCTAATAACCAAGAAAAATGATGATTAATGCTTCACGGAAAGGCTGAAGTAGAAATGAACACATTTGTTTGTAACTAGACTCTTCTAAATTCTTTTCCCCAACTGCTCTGTCAGAACTTACTCTCTTTGCAGGGAAAAGATAGCCCTTTGGATGAAACAGCCCCCATTTGCTAGCTACGTGTGACAACATCCAAAAGGGGTACAATATATCACCCAAACAGCTCACAAACCGGCTGGTCACATTATTTATTACGAGCCACACATGTGACAAATTATTTAACTCAGTTGATCCTAATAAGTCAAAGAGCAAGCAATTAGCTAGCGCAGTCAGAGGGCTGTTTGTGGAATTTATGGAAGCGCTCAAGCGGCCCGGCACTTCAAAGCCCCATTAAGGGGAACCTTTTAATGACTCACTGGAGATGACAAGCATTACACAGCACATATGGCAGCCGAGAAGCTGGCGGCCGATTCTGTTACCCTGGCCTCCGCGGCTGCCCCTCCCCGGCTGTTTACGTGTCTTCAGCGGGGGCTGGGCTGCGTCAGCATCTTGGTGCTGGTGCCGCAGACCCGGGCTCTGGGAGCCGCTGGAACCCCACACTTTTCTGGGTCTGGGCGAGTTATTCCACAGGCGAGGAAAGACAGAAAACTCAGACAGCCAGGGGCAGCTCGGGGACGTCCGACGAGCAGCCCTTCCCGCTCTGTCCCTGTACTTTATAGAGGCTATGTGACAGTGAGAACCCACCTTCCAGGCTGTCGGGAGGGCAAGGGGGGTGCCGTGGGGACGAGGAGGGTCTCGAGGTGAGCCCCAGGGATGCCACGCGAGCGTGCGTGCCACTCGGCGTCGTGCACTTCCACCTCCTCCCAGCACTTGCCCTTCAGGCGGCTGTCACTCGGGCCGGGGGCACAGCCGCCCCACTTTGGGGACAGCTCGAGGCCAGGGCCCCACTGCTCAGGGGGAGAAGGGAATCTGGGGCAACGGCTCTGACAGCAGGGCCATGGTGTCTCTGGAGACGGGCAAACATAGGTTTCGACCCTTGGCATCCGGGCGGCACCGGGGCAGAAGGAGGGAGAGACCCGGCCTGAGATGCCTGCCTGGCAGCTGAGAGGCCCGAACCCGAGCGCTTGCGTGTTTGTAAGTGATCACGATCCCAGCTCTTAATCAGGGGTGTCGGCTGCCTCGGCAAAGCCAGCTGGGTGGGTGGGAGGAGCCGGTGACAGCAGCCAACAGCCCCCTGCCCAGGCCCCTCGCTGGGAGGGAGAGGCGAGCGTCCAGCCACACGGGGGGCCCACCCCTGCCCACCCCTCACCTCCTGCATGAAACCACCAGCGGCTGCGCTTCCGGGTCCCCCAGGGCCACAGCAGCACAGCTTGTGAGAGGCGGCAGCCCAGGAGGGGACTGCCGTCTATCACGGGGCTCGGGTACCCACACCCCCCCGGGGACAGCACTGCCGCCCAGCCTCCGGGCCGCCAGTGCCAGCAGTCATTCTGTTCCTGACTCGAGTGTTTCACTCTGGCCTGATGGAATTTCAAATTTATTACCTTGCTTATATGCAAAAGCTGATGGAAGAAACGTGAAATGTGAGAGGCGACACAGAAGGACGTGGACGTTTCTTCCACAGTGTGTTTTAAACGCTGACCCTCCCTCCCAGTGCACCTTCAATCCAAGTCCTGATAGAGGACTGGGGACCACGGGCAGCCTCTCAATTATACTGTTTTGAACAACTAAGTACCATGGCGGGGTGGCAGGGCGAGAGGGAAGACACACTCATTTGAAATAACATCAATCAGTCCCAGTTTCCACGATTCAAGGGGCCACGTGAAAGAATCTGTTTAAAAAAGAGGTAAAAAATGAGCTGTAATTATTGTGAGCATGACCTCACAATTCTAAGTGTTCGATGTCAACGTAAACATAGAATTCTATCCCTTTAGAAAGCCGGACTTTTGGGTGGGGAGCACGACGGCCTACCCACGCCACGAAAGAAGCAGAAGCACGTTCTCCCACCAGGGGCCAAGGTCCCTTGGGATGGATGTCCCCTAGTGGGACCAGCAGTGGATTCAGAGCCCTGGGCGGAGCGAGGGACTCTGGGAAAACGACAACTCGAAAAGATGCCAAAGACTCCTTTGAGGATATTAGATAAAATCGTTTTATAAAACGCAAGAAGAAAAATTCCAATATTTCTAAGTATCCTAATGTTATTTAAAATATGAATATGTACTTAATTTAGCAAATTAAATATTTATTTAGTCACTTAACCATTTTGTCCACATTCCTTACGGTTGAAATATTCGGTTGGCTCAGAGTATTTTTTGTTTCTTCCCTTTGGAAAATATGGGACGGCCTCATATTTGAGGTTACCTATTCCTGGGCATGTATAATTCAAAATAAAAAGAATACAAAACTGTAAAATACTGTAAGAATATCCAAAAGAGTTCTATTCCAAAAAAACTCTTTCAAATGAATGAATTTGAACTAATGTAAAAGAACATCAATCTTGATGTTTATGATTCAGATTTTATAGACAATATTTGAATAACCTTTATTTAACCAAATATATCTTATTTTCAATCTTTTTTCCATTTACATACTACATAAATACATAACACACACACAAAGACTGGAAAGGTATGTGCCAACACAATCTCTGTTAGGATTAAAAAGATTTTTTTAAGTATATAAATGCTAAAAGATACATTATAAAAATATTTTAGTCATTTAATTAACACACACATGCACACAAAATAAAACCCATGGCACTCTATTATCATCTCAAAACGGTTAAACACCAGAATTACACAGGTAGATTAGAAATCTAAAGAGATTTTAAGACTGTGGAATCTTGATAACTAAAGTCACTAAAGTATTGTATATCAAGACGTTCTCAATGGGTTTTTTTATCTTGGAGTATTGCCAAATATTTTCACAATTTCTATTTGCCAAATATTATGCCAAAGTAAACTTGACAAAGTAAAATGTGCTCAGAATAAGAATTAAGATTGTTAATCTCATGTTTTAAAATATGCAGGAAAAATTATCTTATGCCGTCCTGGATTGCATCTTCATTAAACAAAAAGATAATTCAATGTTGGTAACACTAGAAATACGACCTGCGTTTGGGGTTACACTGAGGAGCTGAAGGTGATAAGAAGAGAAAAGGCTTTGAAGTGAAACGTAAAGAGATCATTTATTGATTTATATAATCTTTCATCTTTAAGCAAAGGATGTAATCCTCATGATGCAATAAACAGACTCCGAAGATAAATGTGAAGATTCGTTAAGGAAACAAAGCTCTGCCCAGGTTACTGGGAGGCTGTGGGGTGAAGCTGGAGAAGGTGGAAGGGCTGGGAGAAGAAGACCCAGGTTCATGGGGGGCTTTCAGGCAATTCCTGAACTTCTGTGATGTGACACTCCCTCACCTAACAGGGGACAACCATACTACCCAGTGCCATCGTGAGCACTGATTAAATGAGGTGACGTTTTCTGAAAACGCTGACACATGACACAAACGTTAGGTATTAATACGGACATTTCTGTTTGTTTCTGCAATGAACTTTTACCTAGAATATACCATGAAATACAACTCTCCCCTTCCGTCCTGATTTACAGTGAAAAATCAGATAATTAATTCTCCTATGTACAGTGTTCTCTGATCACCTTTCCCTCTTCCCTTGGCGGGCAAGCCAGGAAGAGCGACCTTGCAGGAAAAACTACCTTGGGTAACAGCTGTGACTAAACTGCCCGAGTAAAACCACTTCCTGCCACGACTCGGAATCAGAGCCCCCGTCCTTCTGGGGACAACAGAAGAGAGTTTCTCACAGGTTGATGGACAGCAGTCCCCGCAGGGCCACCTCAGAGATGCCGCGCTGCTGGAACTGTCACTTCCAACCTCCAAGGTCACAGAACGTTCCTGAAGTCTCAGGGTCAGACCCACAGGAGAGTGGTCTCAGTTTGCTGCGGATTACCGGATGGTCAGCGGAACCACTGACGGAAAAAGTTAAGGGGCCCCAACGGGGAAGGGATGGGAGGCGCACGCTCTCACCAAGCAGTCGCACCCTCTTCAGACCTGGGACGCTCTACATAAGAGCAAGCCAGACACGGCCAACGCGGTCACTGACAAACACCGGGAGAGGTTTAAAGACCAACCTGGAAGGTGCACTGTTTCCTTGGCCACCTGGCCCGGCAGCCTTGTACCGTGTGCATCTCAGGAGGAAGGGGTAGAGGAATGTCACATTGTTTGAGGGATGCTTCCTTTGGGGAGTGAATTTATACAACTTATAAGATCTAGAAGCAAAATGCTCTTTGAGGCAAGTGCCCAGGATGTAGAGGTCAGCCACACCTGTCTGCATTCTCCAGCTCACCTGAGCACGTGACTGGCTATGTCCTGGTCCAGCGGTGATGCGTAACTGCACAGAGAAATACCATCTCTTGAGAAAGTCCTCCAGTCAGCTATGCAAACCAATCTGCATTAGTTAATACCTCAGGGACATCCTTCCACTGTTACAACCATAGGTGTTCTAAGGGATGATGCAATGTGTTTACCCTCAAAATTGTAGCCCGCGACCCTTGGGGAGCCCCTGGCTCTACAGGTGCGCTCCGGAGCGTGTCCACATAGACGGCGGACTTGCAGTCCCATGGGTCTAGGCTCTAACATTGCCACTGGTCACGTTTACAGAAGGGTGACAAGCGTGGAACGAACAATACCCATCGACGTACATGTTAATGCTCTGGACAGGTATTATTTAATCCCTAGAAATAGGAACTGAAGTATAAATGAACCCAGTGTACTTTCTGCGGAATCTAGTGGAGAACCAGGTCAATGATTAGATATTTGGAAAATAACACTTAAAAATAAAACTTAAAAGACTCCAACAAAAGGGTATTTTCCCAATAGAAATGCACTCAAGAGAGCAAATGGTAGAAAGTAGGGTTTGAGGCAGCCCTCACTTTCCTACATTTTCCTGGGCCAGAGCCATCATCCTGCTCCCCATCAGGTATGGGGACTGACTTCAGTGAGCTTGCTGCTCTGGTACAGGTGGACCCGCTGAAGTCAGAGGCTGTGTCGTATTCACTGCGTCATCGGTCCCCAGTGCAAAACTGGTAAGTCGCAATAAATGCTAGTATTTGCAAAATATTCCCTATATAAATTATTAAAAATTGTGAATAAATAAAGAGCGAGCCAAAGAATTCAAGGATTATTTCTAAAATTTAGTTATGAACATGGAAAAGAAAATAATTTACTGGAGATTTTCTATTTAAACAGGTAGTGGGTGCAAAACATAGAAAAATACTTAGATTTAGGTGAGAAGGACAACTTGGCTGCAAGAGGAACAATCTCGAAAGTCCACCCAGGCAGGTGGCAGAGCCGCTCAGAGTCCTCAGAAGTCTTCGAGGTGCAGCTCTGGATGGTGTGGGTGTTGACCTGCTAAGGAAGCCAGCTGGCCAGGTGAGTAAACGCAAGGTGACCTCAGAATTATGAGCTGATACAGGCATTCTTATGTTAAATAAAAGACTATTCCTGAAGAGAGAAATATATTCTTATTTCTTAGCACGTCACCCCGGTTTTTATATTGAGATAGTAACAGGCAAGTTCTTTTCACTATAGGTTTTCTGTCCTTTTTACTTCTCTGTGTTTAAGCAGCAGAAAATCTAGTACTGGAAGGTAAACATCCTGACAGGTGATCCACTAACTGCCAGGTCACCGGCAGGACAGACGCTTCTGTGGGTTGGTCTGGAAATGCGCTGTGGTTCTAAGACATCTCTTAAAAGACATCTCACCACCTTCAGGTAAGTGAGTTCTGATCTGGACACAGTGCAGGAGACCGGAGAGGGTTCCGAGGGGCAGCTGGTCCCTCCCGGCCTGGGCAGCTCAGCCTTTCCAGGTGACAACCCTGTCGACCGTGGCTCTGGACTGGAGGGGCTCGGGGGCACTGCTCATTTTGCTTCAAGAACAGATGACCTTGTTCCCCATCTGTGGTGTACAGAGCACCCTGGTGAACAGGAGGAGAGAGACCGGGGATTGCTTTTACTCTTCAGCAAGCAACCGGTGTGTTATTTGCTCGTATGTGAAGAGTGGTGAGTGATGCTGTGTTCTAAGTGGAGGTGGTCCCAGGCAGGAAGGCAGAGCGAGACAGCGAGAGGGGAGGGAAGGAAAACTTGCACAAGTATTCTACTGTTGTAAGAGGCCTTCAGGACGGTACCGGGCTGAAGTGCGACTTACTACCCTCGCTCTACCCAGCCCTGTAAATGCGCTGTTTGGATCCTAGCCATTCCATGAACATGCAAGCGGCTGCTAGAGCTGCTGTCTCTGCCAGGATAGAAAGTGTGCACTTACGCAGCATCTTTCAACGCAAAGGTAGAAGCAATACGGTTGGTTCAACATTTTCCCAATTCCAACCAAATTCCATCAATATATTCAGATGATCATCAGAAGCAAAGATAACTTCCAGCAGCAGAAACGACGCCCCACATCCAGCTATAAATCTCAATCACTGCCCAGCCACGGGTAGGCCTCTGCCTGTCTTCTGGTGAACACTGAAATCAGCAGCTAAATCTACACCCTGACTAGACAGCATTAGGTATTTAGTAGAAAAATTAAACTAGAAATAAGGATACGTGTTGATGAGATATGATAGTAGAAATCAAGGATAAAGAAACGAAAAAAAGAACATCCTGTTACCTTGAAACTTTTAGACGAACCAAAGGTAAAGTAATTCCTGAGGTATATCCTCTAGATGGAAAAAGAAGAAATTTTAGAAAAGAATATTCTTCTGTTCTCCGTAAAGAAGACATCCACCTATTAAACAGAAAACAGGCAGGAGAAAAAGAAGGCATAGAGGATCAAAGCGACCAAAGAGGGTGGAAAAGAAGGTTTTTCCTGCAGAAATGGAACCCGCGACACAGGTGATCAACCTGGACGTACATCCAAAACATGGAGGATATGAATAAGGAGATGAAACAATGAAGGAAAGCTACGTTATATATATTATATATTTATTTTTATTTTTATATATATTGTATATATATAAAATACCCCACACAACACTGTAACCAATTTGCAGCCAAGCCCTTGGGCTTGACGATCAAACTTGTAAGACCAAAGTTTTTTAAAAATCATTAAGCAATTTAAAAAAAACCAAACAACTGAGATTGGAAATGACGTTGGCTTACTTTCTAGGAAAAGAGAAGGCTGAATACAGGTTTAAGGAAAGTGATTTTGTAGTACACCATCATCAATCTTTCCCAGGCAGCCTTACCAGGGCAATACTGATGAAGTCACAAGAAGCGGATCTGAAGAAATAACATGCTCTTAAAACTGCAAAGATGCGATTAAAAAAAGAGCCGCGTAAATGAGACAAATTTATCTACCCCAAAACGCCTGCTCTGTTTTTCACTAAACCACCCATCTCTCATCTCAGTGTTTCAGCAGGACTGCCTCCAACTCTCATTCCAGAAATCCTACTGAGTTTACTGGAAATAACGGGATTCAGATTACTCAAATGATGAAGAGCATCTGCTTTCCTGCAAGATGCGCAACGGGAGGAAGCAGGAGACACCACTCAAGATCCGGTGCACGGAGCAGCCGTCAGAGGAGCTCAGGCAGAGTCACAAGAGGAAGGAGCCAACACAACTTCGGAGGAGCACAGAGAGAGCAGGGATGCCAAATCGTGCAGCTACAGAAAAAGTTAACAAAGTCTTTTGCCGGATAAGGTCCTATGTCAAGGACCCTTCGTCCACAAAAGATAGTCAAAATGATTACTTCTGAACGCACATAGAAGTAGGTTTATTTGTGGTAAGTATTTTACCTTTAGAACTTCTTTTCTAAGTCAACCAAGGAAGGCACTGGCTTAAAAACATGGTGTGGCATTTCCAAACTGGAACATCCAGTTTACTGCTGTCTAAATTAAGCATCTTTACCAGGCAGTAGGGCTCTGAGAATTCTTTGCAGCCCTTGGTCCCGCAGAACTGGAGACAGAGAAAATTCATGCCCAGGGCTCTCAGTGGGGCTGACCAAAGGGCTATTTAATTGGTTTTTCAAATGAAGATGAAATATTACTTAGAAATAGAAATATTGGTTATAGTTAAAATCACCGTTTAGTTAAGCACGCGTAAGGATGTACGTGTGCATATGTGTGCACACGAGCACACACACATGCACCCAAGACACACGACAGGCTGGAATGAAATACACCAGCCTGTGATCTGAAGTGCTCTTAGGATAGGAGGACAAGTGGACCAAAAAATTCCCTATTTTGCAATTAACTTAGGATCACTTAAAAAGAAGAGAGAGAAATAATGAAGAAACTCTACACATAGACTTAGGAGGGGGAAAAAAACCCTCTAAAATTAATCTTAACACCATTAGCAATAGCCAGCACGTGACCTATAGTCATAGAAAGTCAGTGACCAAGAGACTCCTAACACTTTTTGTTGCTGATTCTTACAAGCACCAGCATGGCTATAGGTGGGACCTTCCAGTTCTCTGGCTCTTGAACTCATTATGTGATGACGTCCAAGCATGGACTTACAAGGGTGCGGCCACATGACGGAATAGAAGAGAATTCCCGGCTCTCTAGTTACAAACCCTTGGGCTCAGCTCCAGTTTTTCCACCTGTAAAACAGAGCTATTAAGGCCTATCGTGCGTATTTCGTGAGGATGAGAGCAAGAGGGTGTGTCGTTTACCCTGGTCAGAGCAGCTCCGGAAATGGGGCTGCCTAGAGAAAAGGACCACTCACCTGATGTGTGGCATGAAAAATAAATACAAACTTTAGACTTTATTTCTTAAAAAATAATTTTATAGCATTAATCACAACTATCCACTGACCTATTTTTTTATGTACCGATCAATGGATATTAAAAGTTACTAATAAAAAGGAAAATTAAACACAAATTAAATATGTTAAAGACTATTTTTAAAAAGATCTTTCCACATATATTACAAAACAGATTTTGATATTTAGAAGGGCCCTCAGATATAACATCTCTCTATTCTAAAACCCTGTATTGCTGAAAAAAATTTATGTGCATCTATGACTTGCAGAGATACACACAGATTAAAGAGCAGACATGGGACTAAAGTCAGCACCCCTGGTACCTAGATACCTTCCTTCTACCTAAATATCTACTAATTATTCTGTATATTAAGCCGAGTGATTTAAAAGTTTCATTATTAAAATATTAACATTAAAATTTTAATGTTAACTTAATTTAAATATAAAATATACCAAAAAGGAACTCGTGTTTTATGTTTCCTTATTATAAGAATATATACAAATATACTGTTACATGTTTATTTAATCAAATCTAAGTATTCTTTAATTATTACAAAATTTATTACCTAGTTCTAGTTCATTTAGAATTGATGGGTGGAACACAGCCACCTAAGTAATATTTAGCATATAATTTTCAACTGGCCAAGACTTTGCTATAATGGAATTATAATTAGAGCAAGAGCCTGAATTTAAGGAAAAGGGCACAATCGACCTACATGCGGGGACAATGACCTGACAAGGGGTCATTGTCCTTCGACCCCTTGTATCTCACTTTTCTCACCCACTGGTCCTAAGCACCCAGTCAGACATCCATGTGAAAAACAGATCAATTCAACCATTCGTTAAACTTATACATTTAAGGACTTTATGAGAATTATCAAAAGATCAAAACACTGCTGATGAAGGAAAACACAAGCTAGAAGGGCGATTTACATATAACTCGAATCATCCCATTTAATAAAAAGCACAAATCCCAGAGTCCTGGGGAGGAAAGGATGCAGGTCCAACTACAGAAAGCCTACAAACAAGACTGATGGTCAGTTATGTCTTCACCAAAGTGGCATTTTTTGCCAACGAGACTCTTGGCAGCCCTTAAGGGCTCAGCTAGTACGACTGACCAAATATGGTGGGGAATGTGAAAACACCGCAGATATTAGCATTTATTTTTGAGGCTAACATAATGCAGTCCACAGGCTTGCCATCGGAGCCTGCAGCCACTAAGTGATAAGTGAGGCGGTGGAATTCAAATAATCCATTGGTTCACATCAGCGTCATGCTCGTTTGTAAATGTTCCCAGTCCCCCCCCGGCCCTAAGGGTACCTCACTTGCTTTTTAGGGGCATAACTCACGGGCAGTGTATTAAAAAGGGAGTTAAATTATGAGAGCACCAGTTAGCAATGATTTACTCATTAAAAAGTGCATTAAGCTCGTGCCCTGAGCCCCTCGACCTTGCAGCTGATCGCTCCTAAATGGCTTGAATAGAAGTGAGTTATTTACCTACTGGCAGGGGCCCAAGATTTATCTATTTAAGCCACAGAGTTCTATCATTTATCTGTAAGCTCCCTGCTCGATGTTAAATTTTGAAACGCTGTTTTAATTATAGGAGGAAACTATGCTGAAACAAGTGAAAAGGAATATAGAACTCTGATAAAACAGGAAGTATTTAAGCAATCTGGCACCTCTCTCCTGAGAAGTTAAAAGGATGCTTCAAATAATTTATGGATTTAAGGGGATAACGCCCTTGTTATAAAGAAACAGGGGCAGAAAGCCCGGACATTTCAGGGGCACTTGACCCAGAAACGTCCTACTGGACTTCTGATTCTGGAAAAGAGCAAAACTCTGCAATTTATTAGAAAAGCCTGCACGGAAATTAATTTACAGCCTCGTTATCTCCATGCTACAGAGATAAATATAATTATTTCTCATTTTGAAGTTAAAAAAGAAAAGCTATCTGAGAATAAGTGGATTCCCCCACTCATCCTCTTTCTGTGTGTTTATCTTCATCATATATCAAATTAATGTGTCTGTGATCCAAGTAAAGAAGTCAAGTGTTTAATCTGAACTTCATGTCACTTTCTCAGACCAAGGAAAAGCAGGAGAAGTGGGGGAATATGTCTAACCTGACACTGGCTGGAGACTACAAAGGCACAGGGACACAGCAGTGTTTTCAGGGTGCTGAAAACGCCCCATATTTTTGGTTTATAAAAATTGCTGTGGAAAGGCACGAAGTGACATCATGGTTGTTTCTTGGCCGCTGAGGTGCCCTAGGTGTCAAAGGGCAGACAGGGTCCATCTCCGCGGGCTGCCCAGTCTGCGGGCCGCCCACCTCCCTCCAGCGTTTCCATCCTTTCCACCTCCTGTGTTACTGCCCACCTGCCATCCCCACAGGACACGGCCCTTCGGTCTGGAGGAAGAAGCCTGCAGACTTTTTTTACACCAGTTGCCTGGCGGGCCAGCCTGGGGCGCGGCACGGCCATCTAGCCTCAGGCAGAGGCCAGCTTTGCCCTTTCCTCATGTCCTACACCCCAAAACAGAGACGACTTCTGAACTCACTGGCTGCCCTGACGAATCAGGGTGTGCGTGGTCCTCAGGCCGCTTTGAGGACTGCTGTCTGCAGAAATGCCAAGGACGGGGGACCAAAGGGACTGAGCCGGGAATCACAGCACGCTCTGCAAAGTGAATGTTTCTGTAACTTACAAATAACTTCCTGCTTGGTCATTTGTCTGAGAAAAGAAGAACAGTTATGATATTTCTCCTCCCCTCCTCCCAAAAGGTAAAAGCAATGCCAAGAATGTCCTCTAAAAATATAACATTAATTTCCAACTTCAAGAACTTAACATACTGCCATCAAGTTCAATCTCCATCAGAAATCCATTAGGGTATATACTTTTAGGACCTATCAAACCCTTCTTTCTCAGTTGTGTAATTCTGTTGGAATTTTACTGTAACAAGCACTAAAATATCAATGGGAAAAGGATAATGACCAGAAATGGCACAGATTTTATTCTGCGATAAATCAAATAACTTCACCACACCTCAGAGAAGGAAAGGGGAACATAATTACAGGCCCTGTTGTGTGGACACAAGTGGGCTTCACACTATTAGGACACTGCATCTACGGCAGCCTGCAGACCCCACAGCGCCTTGGTTAACAGCCTCCTAGATGAGAGAACGCCTGTTAGGGTGACCTGCGAGGGCACCTTCCTCTGACCCGGGGGTTTTGCAGTGAACAATGGCTACCTGACATCGTGTTTTATCTACTTCACTTCAATTAATTATACTTTTTAAAAATCAAGAACAAAAACAATAATTATTTTATTACATTCATCTACACCAACGACTGAGGGTGAAAACGACTGATGTTTGCACATCCGAGGGGGCACTGTTTGGTTATTGTAATAAGAGATTAGATCTGACTCTTAGCAGATGGTAAACTTACCCCAGCAGCTTCAGGCTGTAATTTGCATAAACGATTAAACCAGCAGAGGTCCTTCTTATTGGTTAGCCCTCATTAACAACTGGAGAAAATGTTTCTTATTTTCTTCTGTTTGTTCTTAGATTTTTACTCTGAGTGGTGGTGTTAGCAGTGGCCGCTGCTGCCACTTTAAATTATTGACCACTTCCGCCGTGCCAGGCTCTGCACAGACACCCATTTTCGCATTTATTCATCATAACAAGCACATGAGATTAGTAACTCTGTTATACCCATCCCACAGATGAGAAAACAGAGGCACAGAGAGGGCAAGGAACTTGCCCTAAATTGGAACCCATGACAGTCTATTCTAGGGCTTTATTCTTTACCAATTATTTAGCAGCTATATCTTCAATAATACTTTAAAAATAATCCTAACGGAAACCTTGCAAGTAGGCATTATTACCATTTTGGAGCAGGGACCACATACTTGGGGAGGTTTACCAAGTTGTGCCACTTCTACAAATCCTTTTCACTTGTCCTTCCTCCACACCCTCAGTGACACTGTCCCAAGGCAAATGCTCACTACCGTGGGCCTCAGGACAGCTGAGTGGTGTCGTCTCCAACCCGGCAGCCTGACCTTTCCAAGTCCAAGCGACCATCCCTCTGAAGGTCAAAGCGAGGCATCCAACGTATGGGGCGTGGAACAAACGGGGCCTGTGAATGGCTGTGTCATCCACTCATATCCTTGGCCTGTCTCTCAACGTCCAGAAAAGATTATGCTAATTTGGAAAAATGTTAGGGGTAGTCCTGGATGATTAGAAAACTTCTGATTATTTTAAAGAAATGGTCAACTTCGCAGAAATATTTGAGCTCCTAATTTAGCCAGACAGGCTAATTTTTTTCCACTTTGTTGGGGGTATAACTGACAAAAGTTATATATAGTTAAGGCACACACTTGATATTTTAATGTATGTAAATACTCTGAAATGACCCCCAAAACCAAGCTAATTAACATTTCCATCACCTCACAGGTAACCTTTCTCTTTCTTCTTTCATCGTGACATCACTGAAGATCTACCCTCTTTGCAAGTTTCACGTACATGGTACAGTATTAACGATGGTCACCACACTTTTCATTAGGTCTCCAGAACTGCTGATTCTTAAAACTGGGTCACCACTCCTTCACTGCTGGGTCACGACGTGGGTGAGTGGCTGGTACAGAAGTGGTATCACGCGCGGCGGCCGGATCACCTGGGAAGTTGTTTAAAAATGCACATTCTTGGGACCCATTCAGACTTGCTGTGTGAGAGACTCGGGGGGGCAGGGTCCCCAAGTCTGTGCTTTAACGACAACTTCCAAGCCATCCTACTGCAGCCAGAAGGCTGAGAATCTTTGAGCGAGGATAGCAGAGAGGAGGAGCCTGAACCTGGGAAACAGTACGGGTGTCAGAGGTTACACGATGGCGCCAGTATCTCGTCTAGACGCTGAAACGGCCCGTGAAACCATAGAGCTCCAGAGTCAACCGACTATCAACATGCAATAGTTACGTCTAAGTGATACAGCTAAATATATAGATTGTTACGGGCAATGTTTAACTTCTGAAGGTATTAGGCTTTTGAAATTATTCAAAATCCAGTGTTCTCTGCAGGAAAAACTATGAATAATAAACTTGCTTATTCTGACCTCACAAATTCCACATAGCAGAAGCAATACAGTAGAGCTTAAGCAGCACCTACTATTAAGCTACGCTCATATTTAAATGCGATATTTCTTTTCTTTTGGGAGAGACTGAAGTTTACACCCACAGAGAAAAGCAACGACACACACACTGTTACCTAGAAGTGGTCCTCCCCGGCCTCTGACAGCAGCCAGCCTTCCGAACCTAGAATCTGCCTGTGTGCATTTCGATCACACATCTTTTACCAAAGCCCACAGTAAATCCACTTTTAATTAACCTTTTAACACCCCGTATGAATTACTTACAAATAACTTTTGGATCTAACAGACAGAGCCACAGTTAGCAGGTGGCTTAAGTTCAACGGCGTTTGGGACAGGGCAGTGTTACTCTTGCACCGCGCGTGTAAACGTGGGTGTCCACCGCATGCCTCGGCCCGCTCTGCTGAGACCTGGGGCTCGCTCGCAGCTGCACGGCGTCCCCACCGCAGGCCACGTCCGGGCGACACACGTGACTGTGCCCCGCGCTGAGCCTCCTGCTGGCACCGCTGCCAGGCCCCTCCGCCTTGTTTACACCAGAGCTGCACTTAGACCCGAGCCAAAGAGAGAAGGCCGGGGAGAGAGACACGAGCACAAGGCCAGACCCTGACTTTCACCACCCCCATCCTACCCCAGTGTAAGAAGGTGGGCCCGGCCTGGGAGGTGCTCCTGGAGAGGCCAGAGCGTCGGGGCGAGTGTGGCAGAGGCCCTTCATCACCCCTCCCGCCGGTCCCAGCCCCGCTTCCCAGTTCAGTTGCCATTTTGGGCCCTCCTCACAAATTGAACCCTGTTTTCCAAATTGGCTGGAGAAACGTTTTTGCCATGCTGAAATCATTTCCAGAGCTATATCGGGAAACCTGAGGCAGCCGGGCAGCCGGACAGCTGGCCTGTGAATAAGGTGCATTGAGGCGAAATTGGATTCATGTGAAGGGCCGTTTATGCGGAGGGGGTGGACGTGGACGGAGAGGAATTGATGAATATAAGAAATTAAATTAGCTCAAGCAGCCC
Source organism: Balaenoptera musculus (assembly GCF_009873245.2). Lineage (NCBI taxonomy): Eukaryota > Metazoa > Chordata > Mammalia > Artiodactyla > Balaenopteridae > Balaenoptera > Balaenoptera musculus. The sequence goes on from NC_045795.1 coordinate 1,239,391, forward strand.
TGTAAAAAACATACTGGAGAATATGTGACCTGCTGTGAACCTCGTACAAACCTGAGACCTCTGGGTCTCGAGCGGGGAAGCTGGGCGGGGAGCCCTGGGCAAGGAAGGGGCTCCCGAGCCTGGGGGGCTGCGGAGAGTCAGAGGGTGCAGGGGGGTCGTGAAAGCCAACCTGCAGCAGGAGATGAGGGGTCAGCCCAGCGATGAAAACCATTCATTAACCCATCATGGAATACCTGACACAAAAAGAAACATGGCTTTTCACCTTAGCTATCACGGTTTTCTTCAATGAAATGAAATCAGGACCTATCATGTTCTTGAAAACTTATTGATCGATTTTTAAGTCTAATGCTTTAATTGACTGCAATAATATTTTGCTCACACTTCTAATCTGATCTTCCTGTCCCTCCGAGAAAAGCCATGGGGACTCCCCGGGAAGAACGACCTCAGTCACAAGCCAAGGGTTTTACAGACGTTTACTCCTGTCCTGTGAAAATCGCCTGCTGTGAAAAACTGGCCCTTCCTTAAATAATCATCTAATTTTAATATCAAAACATTTAATAATATTAAAACATTAATAGAAGGGAATATATTACATTTCTTAAATACTGCTTAGTGCTTTCTTTACAGTTTCAAAGTGAAAACACACATTTATCTCATTTTCACCTACATCTTTCTTATTGTATAGAAAGTAAGATGTTACATCTACTGTTTTGTTTCCACAAAATAATCTAGTAAAATTGTTCCTATCTAGTAAAGGAATAAACATATACCAGATACTACAGGCTACTTTGCCGAAAGCTTTAGAGAGAAAGAGTATGGGAATGAAAAAAATCACGTTTTTAAAAGTCACGTTTTTAGGGGCTTCCCTGGTGGCGCAGTGATTAAGACTCCGCCTGCCAATGCAGGGGACACGGGTTCGAGCCCTGGTCCGGGAAGATCCCACGTGCTGCGGAGAAACTAAGCCTGTGTGCCACAGCTACTGAGCCTGAGCTCTAGAGCCCATGAGCCACAACTACTGAGCCCACGTGCCACAACTACTGAAGCCCACGCTCCTAGAGCCCGTGCTCTGCAACAAGAGAAGCCACCGCAATGAGAAGCCCGCGCACCGCAACGAAGAGTGGCCCCCGCTTGCCGCAACTAGAGAAAAGCCCGTGCGCAGCAACAAAGACCCAACACAGCTAAAAATAAATAAATGAAATAAATAAATTTAAAAATAAAAAAATAAAAAATAAAAATCACGTTTTTATGCGAAAGATTTTGAGCTCCACGGGGTTTGGGGATGATGTCTTACCCTCTTCCCAAATACGCTCCCAGTGCCCACTGATACTGGGGTTGTAGCAATAGGTATTTGAAATATATGTGCTGGGAGGGCTATGGGATTTTACTTATTAACAATCACATTTAAAAAATCACATCCCCTCAGTATCTTCCAAACAAAAGACACTGTTTCCTCTCCATCAGTCTCCATAATTGAGAAACAGATTTGGCGTCTTCTAGAATTCACTTGCAGGTGGCACGCTGCGAAGATGCTCTAAGACCAGGGAGGCCCCAGGGCCCGTACAGCGGTCTCTGGGGGTTTCAGCCCAGGGGCTGAGAGTGCGGAGTGGCGTCGGAGGGCGGTGCCTGGCCAAACCCGCCTTCCATCTGCGCACAGAGCTCCGGCCTCAGGAGGAGCGGTCTCTCTAGTCACTGCGCCGTTTTGCCTTTTTGAGAACTCTGTCACTTAGCATAGAGAAGAACTCTGTCACTTAGCATAGAGGGGGTTGGGCTCTAGACGAAATATTTACGCTATATCTAGTCTACCTTAAAGGAAGGAATTAACACAAACGCGCAAAGTGTTGACAGTAGTTGACTTTTTGAAAACAGCACGTATAGAAGAAAGGTGATTTAGCGAAGAAATCTTTCTCTTTGACGTGCCTGCTTTACGTTTAGAATTTTCACAAAAATTGTATGCATTACATATAATACATTCACTTTAAAACGGCATCTGACTTGAAGGCACTTGACTTCAGCCTTCCTGATCCACGTTGAAAATCACAGCCTATCCAGGCTCAAAGGGGAATTGTACTCAGAATACAATGAGGGAATGTGCTTTACTTGTTTAAAAAAAAGTAAAACCAGTATCAGCATTAAAAGTGGAAATCTTAGAAAAAACCAATTTCTAAACACTCCAACATAGATGGAAAGCTGCTTGAATCATGTACCATGTACCTGTATTACTGGCTAAATGACTTTTTATAAAGGAAGTGACTATGTATGTGGGGACTTCTAATTTTTAACTAGCGTGACTTATCAAAATCACTCATCTAAAAAAAATTATATATAACCCAACCTCCTTTATGGTCCCAATTTTGCATCTTTAATGCTTATCTTCTGATGAGCGTTAAAGAAACGTAAATTTTCAGGAATTCATTGGGAGGTGCCTTAAGGTTGCTAGAATGAGGCTGCCTTCCCCATCATGTGATTGTAGAGTGAGAACTTAGCTGCATTTTTTTCTGCGGGACAAAAATGGCACATGTTACGAAAAACTAAACAAAAGGCAGATTGCTAGTAGATGGCGTGACTGCAGGAGACAAGGGTTCAGGAGGTCAGCTGAGTTCCAGCTCCAGCTTTAACGCCCCAGCGCCAGCGAAGAAGCAGAGAGCATCTGCACCGCTCCAGGAGCAGGGCTGCGGCCACCACCATCCACAGGCGCGAAGCCTGCAGCACGGGGGCTGGTGTGGCGCGCACAGGTGAGTGTCTGTGGCAGGTCCGCTGGAGTCTCGTCAGGGCGGCGAGCCCCTCGTTTCCGAAGAGGGATGCCTTCTGCCAGCTACCACACTGCCAAGCAATTCCTATGCCATGATGCTTTCTTTGCTTAGGCAATGAGATGTTTTTACATCAGAACGGGGTGCTCTCAATTTCGTGAAATTCTGACACATCATACGAGGCAAAGGATGTGTGCTTGCAAAATGTGTATAAATCAAAAAGGTATTGCTTTATGCTTTTACTGCATTGGGAGAGCTCACGATTTCAAAGCACCCTGTGGGGTGGCCTTCTGTGAAATGAACTTTGACTCCCAATGCTTTCGATGTCCTCATTTTTATAAATTACGTTGCTGTGATTTTTCTTCACTCTCACCCAAGACACAGTTTTAAGTCTATACAAATAATTCACATAGCCTAAAAGGAAAGATTTTTTTTTGAAGTTTTCATTCAAATGTGAATGGACAGTGCTGTCAACTGCCAACCTCCAGCTTCTTGATGAAAAAGGGCTGGCGAACTAGTGGGGCCCAAGTTCACTGCTACCAGAGCTGGACGGGGACCACGGGCAGGACAGCTGGTCTCCATCTAATGCTCAGTGAGGCCCAGACAGCCTTTCTCCGGAAAGCAGCCCCTTCATACCTGAGCATATCTGACACTGTGTGCAGGGCGGACCCTACCCAGGCGGTGGCCCTCCGTCTCCCTTCCTGCTTGGGGCTCACAGCCAGCCCTGCCCCACGAGGAGAGCCTCGGAGCCTGCCCTCTTGCTTCCGGGCACAAGAAGACTTACGAAAGGAAAGAAACCTTCTGAATTAAATTGCTCGTGTTTTAAAAAAATTCAAGGCACGAGATGGTTTAGAAACGACCCAGTTCAGTCTCTGTGCAGACGCCATCACCTCCCTCCCCAAGGGGCTCAGCCACAGTCAGCGTCAGGGAGGGAAGGAGGGAGCGGACAGCCTCACCCAAGGAGAGCAGGGCGGCTGCCCTCCACCTCCTGGGGCCGCTGCACGCGGGGGCCCCTGCGGGTCCCAAGGTCAGGTGCTCCTCGAGGACAGCCTGGAGCAGTGTGCCGCCTGGGAGCTCCGGGGATCCGGAACGATACCATCACCAGAAGCTGCATTTTCCTCTCAGTGACAACGCACACGCAGGCCAAGGCCGTGAATGTGCCCTTCGTCCCTCAGTGGAACTTCGTTGAGAGCATGACCACGTTAGGTCAGCTAAGCATACGGCGCACGCCCCGTTGAGACGGACAGGCAGCTCGCACATCAGCAAGTCTTTGTCCTGCGTGGGCCCCATTCTCTCTTCTTCACCACCCATCTGGGGAGGGCCTGGTCCAGAGAGCAGCCAGGAGGCGGGCCGCACCCCGGGAGCTGGGCTGGAGGGACGGGGCGTGAAGCTGGGGCCCAGGCCGGCCACCCCGCCCCCACCTCCCCCACTGCCCGTCCACTCTGAGGCCCAACCCCCTGTCCTGTGCGTGGGGCAGAACAGCAGTGCCCTCCCTCCTCACCTGGAGGGTGCTGGCTTGTCTGTCCCTTCAGTAAACGTGGACCAGGCGTAAACACGCGCCGGTGCCACGCCAGGCCCGAGGGACCAGTGACAATCACGCACGAGCCTGCAGGAAAGACGGCACCCCCTACTCAAGGTAAATGAAGAACAGGACACAAGGCAGCCTGCAGACGGGTTCTCAAACCAGAGATCGGAGCAGCCTCGTGGAGCCGCGTGGAAGGTGAGGGTGCCGGAAGCGTCGCATCGCGTCAGCTGCCCTCTGAATAACTCACAATGCCCGTGATGGGCCAGGAGGTGGACCGGGGCTGGGGGTTTAGGAGTGAGCGGGGCCTCAGAGCACAGATCACAGAGCTAGCGGACCGCAGCCGAGACAGACGCCACGAAGGAAGGGACAGAACGGAGATGACGGCCGTCAAAGTGCCTTGTCAGCTATCGCAACCTTCATCCATGCCAGTCTCTGCTGAGAAGACTGAAGCGGAGGTGGGGGAAGAAATCAGGAGGTTTCCTTTGCCGCCCGCCCCATCCATCCAGCCTGTGGAGCTGGTGAGACGTCTACTGGAAAGAACACGTACAGTGTCGGATTCAAATGTTACCAGTGCTATTGCTTTTCTGAATGCTTTGACCTAATACTTACAAACTAGTATATTTAACAATATCTAACTTCGTTACTAAGAGGAAATTTAAAACCATGGTTCCCGTGAATCAGGGTTACGTGGAGAGAGAGAAAGGGAGCAGTGGCTGCAATTCTCCATGCGGCAAAGAGGGGTAAACGTGACCTGAGAGGTCTGTATAGAACTGGCTCCGCCAGAGAGAGAAGACCTTCACTAAGAAAGCCCCGTACGAAGGCTGCAAGGAACCAAGAGGAAAACCCCTTGGGCCATTCCAGGAAATGATGGAAAAAAGCAGAAGTTTTAGTAAGTTTACTATAAAAAAATATTAAATTTCAAAGCCAAAGAACAACCTCCTAAGGCTGCTGAAGAACCTCAGCTCAGACTGTTTTGTAAACATGACCTAATCTTAATAGAAGACACATTGGCTGGGCTCTGGCAGCAAAGACGCTGGCCGAAGAGAACACCGTCACCTGTGACAGGATGCCCGCACAGGCTCCCACACCGTCTGCGCTAACGTTTAAGATGTGAGCCACTTGCTTTCCACACGGGAAGGGGGGCGGCGAGGAGCAGGGGGCCCCACCGGTGCCAGAGGAGGGGCTGCGGGAGAGGCGGACCCCCTTAGGGCCTGAGACGGGGGAGGCCCGCCCCCGGGCAGGCGGTTCCCAAGCACGTGCGGGGGGTACCCACTCACCCGAGCCATCCGATGCCTGCGCCACACGTGGCTTTACAAGCAGCACTGCCAGCCACCTTAGACGCCACACAGCAGAGACCCCCCCCCACCCATCTTTTTATAACTAGGCCCTTGAATTTAAGAGCTAAGCATTTACTGTCGTTAAAAATACGTTCAGAAGGAATCCATGCTGGTAAGTATGATATCAGACTTAAAGATAATTTATGCTTAAGTATAATATACAGATAAAAAGGACACATGTTATAAGCACATGGATAAATGTGTTTTCAGAAACTAATCATGAAGTTTTATGATCACCTTCTACCAAGCTTTAAAATAACGTGACAATATAAGACAACAGTGGAAACAAAAATCTGTAGCCAAGGGGGCTAATAGCTCTGGCCGGAGGACACGGGATACGTCGCTGACTTCTTCTGGTTTTCATTTCCACGTCTAATCAAAGCAGACAATTTCTAAGTGAACCTTCGAGTCTAAAATGTTATATACACTGAAAACAGAGGCTGCCTAACTTCCAAACAGTGCTTCTGGTTGCCATCACTTCCAGAGTGTTTCAGACACCTCGCTCACGCCAAGCTGCTGTACTAGTAACACACTCCTATCCGAGGGGGACGGGCCACGCTGTGGCTTTTTCTTCCTGCCTTGGCCATTTCCCCAACACATTTAACTAGCAAGGAATCAAAATCAGAGCGAGGCCGAGGGCAAGCAGGCCCTGGGAGCCGACACAGTTTCCAGGTGAGCTGGAGGCCCCTGGGCTCCAGCCCCAGGCCCAGGGGGCGGGCAGGCCTGGAGTCCACCCACCGCCCAGCACCTGGGCTGCAGACGGCCCGTGTTAAATAAGGTACACTTCCTGCCTCAACTGTGGAACGTAATTCTGATTTTTGACCACGGCAAGTTCTTAGTGCGTCTATTCTGAATTTGAACAGTGTTAACACTTGGGCTCGGTAATGAGACGTCCTTGCTGGCACTGGTGGTGTGACTAACGGTGCACGTGCTCTCACCTATCAAAACCACACAGGGTTTGTCACATTAGCTGTTTGCCTCAATACAATTAGAAATACAGAAGGAAAAATACAGAATGAATGAGATTATTCTAGGAGCCAGGCTACCTCATTTGGGGAATTGCAGTAACTCTTTCAGATCAGTTAAAGATCATAGATAACTGTTTCCAAAAACTAAGTCATCCAAACAGAAAGCACTGCTGCATCTTCCCCAAATACTTTGTGTACCAGGAGAATCTGTGCTCTTCCCCTCAGGGTGGGGCATTTTCAGATAGTAGTTTTTGAAGGGCTGTCAAGAAATGTGCTGTGGCCTCTGGTATGTGTGGCAACCACATATCAAGTGTCCCTGGAAAGGCACATGCCCACCCCCTTCTATTCCATCATCACCACATACCGCGTGCTTGTCACTTAAGACACTGCAGAAACCAAAGGAAACACACCTTTCTTACCGGCAGGAATTCGAATCTGCCTAGATGGACAGACACACAAACAACTAAGTAACAAATCACTGCCACAGAGGCTTAGACAGGGGAGAAGGCCTACTGTGGGTAGGAAGACTACTGCCCAAAGGTAAAAGGGTACATACAGTTTTATACAAATGTGAAAATACTCCAAATTGAAACATAAAAGAATAGCCTAATGGGCTGGAAGATCTGGAGGGAAGTTCCTTTACAATGTCATGTGCTGTGTCATATACAATTGCCAATTGACTCAAAGTTCCAGAAGCGTGCAATTAGTCTGCATGCTGAGTGTTGAGGATGTGAGAGTATTTAAGATGGCCAAAAGGGAAGGTTTATTTCTCTAAATTTCCTGACTCTTAAAACCCAGTTTTCACTCTAGAGGCACTGTCCCGGGCCTTTCAACCTTGCGCAGAGCTAGTGAAATTTACATGCAGGACCAGAAGCGATGGTAAACATGAAAGTTACTAACAGACTAATAAGCAAGAAAGCATGAAATGGCAGTCCTTCCGAAAATGTCAACTATATGGACCAACGGAAATGTAAGTTTGCAGTAAACTATTTTTTCCCAGATAACTGACTAAAATAAGTCAAGGGTCCTTGAGGAAAGTCTTAGAAAACCAAGCACCATGCGACTAGAGACATAATAACCCCAAATGACCTACCAGTCCCCAATCATCTCAACAGAAATTCAGAGCTTGATCATCTGGAAAATAGTTGAAATTGTTATTTCTGAGAAATTGCACAGGTATGCTTTAAAAAAGTCTATTTAAATTGCTACTTCAGCCACAATAATCAGATTATAGAATAAAAATACTAAGAAGCCATATATGACCACTTATAATGTATCTATTAAAAATTCATTAGATTAAAAAATACCTTTACAATTGGATATGGTTGTATATTTAAATACCTGGGTCAAATAACAGATATAAAAACATGCAGATCATTTCAGTTGCAATCACAATGTTTCTCTGGAATTTGTTTAACATATATGCCATTTCATTATTTAAGTTCATAGAAAACAAGATGTTCAGTCCAGAAAGTAAACATCAATAGAGCAATGTGAGAAAATCCAGCATTCTGGGAAAAGCTGAACTTTCCATTGATAAAAACTTAAAGATATGCTATAAAAACAGCAAGCTCTCCTCATCACAAAGAGCCTCATTTCTTCCTATGAAAGTATTTATTACAGACTGTACGGCAATCGGGAGATTCACTGTTTTGTTTATGAAGTTTCTAAATAGCTAATTTTCAGATATTCAGTAAGGAAAGTGAACACATTACCACAGGAAACGAGGGTTAATTATTATTAGTCTTTGATGGTGTCTTTTTTTCCAACTTCAGAATCAAATTTCTACAGTGGTTAACACTGAGTTTAAAGTCATACAAAAACATGGCCATGATGCATGGTTTTACCTTACAAGCTACTTCCTGTTTTCTGTTTCCAATGCAGTGTTTTGTTTGTACACATGGAGAACTGGTCCATGCTACACGTTCCCTCTCATGCAGATTTGCTCAGTGGGGATTTAATCCAGCACCCTTTTTTGCACGGTTCCATGGAGTTAGTTGCGCAGGACTGAAGGGAGGACCGGGAGCAACTTCTAATCCAAAAGCTACTTCCGTCGAGTCCAGCTCTCTGTGAGCACAAACACCTCGGACGTGGTTATCCCACAGTTTCTTTGGTCTAAAACATTTACAAGGGCAGTGCGAACCCGGCACTAATGTCACGACAATTTTTTTTTTTAACATTGAGAGCACCTTTACTCGTTTCATTTTCTTTTGTCTTCCTCAATTAAAATACAGCTTCTGAGCTATTGCATTTCCCTTTCATTCAAAGCCTGTACACACAGAGCCTGACACGGAGAGAATGTGCTCCTTGTTGGAAAGCTTGTTCTGTTTCCTCCAAACCAGATAAAGTCCGCTCAGATGTGCTGATGGGCGCCTCCCCCCCGTGCCCCCCCAACCTCGGATGCCTTTCCCATCCTCCTCCCGCGTGTTCTTGGGTGGGCAGAGACCTGGGGAGACGCAGCCACCAGCCGGCTCACTGCTCTCCTGAAGCACATCTGGGCTTTATATCAGGCCTTTAATTAATCCTCAGTGAAAGCCAAGCTATGACATTTTGACTGGGCAGGCTCCAGTTCTGGACAGGCCTTGATTTATTGCGACTGAGTCTCCACCAACTTTGATTTATTTCAGCTTTGGGGAGGAGGGCAAGCTCAGAACAGAAAAGCGCTGTTGAGTGTAGAACACGTGACATGAGGACAGGACCTCCAGACTTCCGAGGGCCGCAGGACAAACGGTGCAGAAGAGAACGGCCTCTGAGAAAACCATTTTCAAAAAATCTGATTCAAATAACGTGAAGTTGTACAAAACGAAACAATCTTGGGTGAGAGAAAAGGGCTCCTGAAATAGCTGGCTGATGGCAGCAGCCTAGGGAGCCCAGGCCTTATCTCTGGGAAAAGGGGGACCCCCCGCGGGGTGCCTTGGCTGGGGAGCCCGCCGGCCTGGCCCTCCCTCGCTCCCACCTGCGGGAGAAGCCCCGGGATGACATCCCTGGTCAGCTTTTGGCTGATGAAGGAAGGGCAGATTTCCCGCGCTGATTTTTTTCGGGCAGACAGAGTAAGTCAAAGAAGGCGTAGTCATTTGACGAAACAAAGACAAAGGAGTCAGCAAGTTTAACAAATAAATTTGTATCTGCCCTGGGAAGGCCTCTCCTGGCTGAGGCCTCGACTCTCTGCTGTGGGCACTGCCCACACGTCAGGACGGTGACCCAAGTGCCAAATAAGGGTGTGCAGATGCCAGCCACGGCCCCAGCACCGGGCGGAGCCTCTGACTGCTGGGGGCCCTGATCCCTCCCTGGAGGGCGACAGCCCCGGAGCTCGTCCTGGCCGATGTCACAGGGAACGCGCGGCTGACAAAGGAAAAGTGTCAGAAACCCATCAGAGGTAAAGTTACGCTCCCCAAGGGGGACGATGGTAGGAAACCGGGTTGGAAGCAGAGGAAAGGGGACAAGGGCACGAGAGGTTAGCCACCTGCACATGCCCCGCCCTCAGTGTCCGGAGCGGGGTCTCCACGCGCTCCGGGCAAGTTGCTTGGCCAAACTGCGCGCCGCTTCTTCATCGGCCAGACGGGGATGAGACGCTTATTCTGCAGGGCTGTGGTCCAGCTCTCCCCACTTCACAGCTGGGCGTCCTGGTGCTGAAAACGCTGCCGGACACGGGACGCAGGAGGACGGGCGCTCACCCACGCACCTGCCCACGAACCGGCACACGGCTCCAGGTGTGGGTGGTGGGAAGGGCCCTCCGGGGTGTCTGGGCGCCCGCGTGCAGGGGCGGGAACCCTGCGGCTGCGCGTGCGCCTCCGCCACCCTCACCGGGCACGGAAAGCACGCATCGCCTTGTCCTCACCGCGCGCCTGGAGATGCTGTTCCCAGAGACACAGCGCTCTTCACCCGGAACCCCTGGTGACTGACACTGCGACAATGGGTGCGCACGGCCACAGCGCGGGGGCTGGACTCCGGGTGAAGCTGACGGACAGCGCTGTGCGGCGAGCAGCACGTGGGGGAGGGGGGTCCTCTGGGCCCCCAGGCGCTGGGAAGTCCGCAAATCCCTCAGAATCCTAGGTACGATTTAGGCCAAACCAGAACCCAAACTGCTGTCAGTTAAACAGCCAGAGATGACTTTGTTTTGTCATTGAAGCCTATTCTAATTTTTACGACTTTAAAAAAAAAAAATCTGAAGTCAAAGTTATCTGAATACATCTGTTCACTGCTCTTGGAATCTAAGCTTTCGCATCTCTGTGACATTCCAGTTTCTCAGAGATTCTGAGGAAGCCGGGGATTGCGGAGCCCAGCTGAGCAACGGCTGCACATCCTCCAGGCCCACGAGCTGCGGCCGCTGGGGGTGCACGCATCCCGGGTGCACACAACCCGGGTGCACACGTCCTGGCTATACACACCCTGGGTATACATGTCCCGCGTGTACACCACCCACGTGAGCACGTCCCAGGTGTACACGTCCCGGGTGTACATGACCCGGGTATACCCGTCCCAGGTGCACACGTCCCAGGTGCGCACGAGCCAGGTGTACACGTCCCGGGTGTACATGACCCGGGTATACCCGTCCCAGGTGCACACGTCCCAGGTGGGCACGAGCCAGGTGTACACGTCCCGGGTGTACACGACCCAGGTATACACATCCCAGGTGCACACATCCCAGGTGCGCACGAGCCAGGTGTACACGTCCCGGGTGTACACGACCCGGGTATACACGTCCCGGGTGTACACGTCCCGGGTGTGCACAACCTGGGTGTACACGACCCGGGTATACATGTCCTGGCTATACACACCCCGGGTATACATGTCCCACGTGTACACCACCCACGTGAGCACGTCCCAGGTGTACACGTCCCGGGTGTACACGACCCGGGTATACACGTCCCAGGTGCACACATCCCAGGTGCGCACGAGCCAGGTGTACACGTCCCGGGTGTACACGACCCGGGTGTACACGTCCCAGGTATACACGTCCCGGGTGTGCACAACCCGGGTGTACACGACCCGGGTGTACACGTCCCAGGTGCACACGACCCAGGTGTACACGACCCAGGTATACACGGCCCGGGTGTACACATTCTGGGTATACACGTCCCAGATGTGTACAACCCGGGTGTACATGACCTGGGTATACACGTTCCAGGTGTACATGACGCGGGTACACACGCCCCAGGTGCACACGACCCGGGTGTACACGACCCGGGTATACACGGCCCGGGTGTACACATTCTGGGTATACACGTCCCAGATGTGCACAACCCGGGTGTACATTACCTGGGTATACACGTCCCAGGTGTACACAACCCGGGTGTACATGTCCTGGGTGTACATGATCCGGGTATACACGTCCCGGGTGTGCACGCCCCAGGTGCGTACGTCCCAGGGCTCCTGCCCTCTACCCCCCTCCCCCACAGGTGCTGGGGAGCAGGGGACTCGGCCCTCCGGCAGCCGCCTCCTAATCTCAGCAGGCCCGTGGGCTCTGGGGGTCCAAGGCTCCCTGAAGTGTGGCCACAAGGCCCCTGTCACTCATCACCCGTGTGCCCAGCCCCACGCGGGCAGGGACCGGCAAGCACCTGAGGTGGGGCCCGCGCACACGCACTGCAGCCACACCTGGGGGAGCAGGCAGGGAGGGGCACGGCGACCCTCGGCCTGACCCAGACATGGGGGCTTGGATGCACAGAAAAGCTGTCAGGAGCCATCCCTGCCCCTGTCACTTGTGAGCAGGAAGATGAGGCTGGGTTGCTCCATCCATGGGTCTGGGCCACGAGCCCACCCAGCAGCATCTTCTGGTGTGCACGTGGTTTCTCTCGGGTTTGACCATGGGCTTCTGGGGAAGAGGCTGCACGTGACTGCATTAACTTTAACTGCCCCCCAAAACACCCAGACGACCTAAAGCTCCATATGATTGGGGGGTGTGGGGAGATGGCAAGCCAAGGGCCACACGGTCCCACGTACCAGTTTCCAAAGCCGAATTTTAGGAGAATTTAACAAAGAAACAAATCTGGCAAAAGCGATATATTGTGACCTATGAATAGACAGAACTTTCTAAAAATATTTTTAAAGTTTTGTTTAAGAAACCAAAAACTGTGGATAAACAACAAGGTCCTACTGTATAGCACAGGGAACTATATTCGATATCCTGTGATAAACCATAACAGAAGAGAATATGAAAAAGAATATACATATATATAACTGAGTCACTTTGCTGTACAGCAGAAATTCACACAACATTGTAAATCAACTATACTTCAATAAAGTAAATTAAAAAAAAAAGAAATCAAAGACTGAATACATACTTTGGGCCATACAGTGTGAAATAAGGGAAGTAAAACAAACTCTCCTAGGAATGGTCTACCTTAAAGGGGACTTTTAACTAAACTAGGAGAACACTTTTCTTATGGGACGCGGAGTCTTTATTTTCCCAGATGAACAGGCCAGTCATCTCATAGAGCAAATGTCCACGACTTGTTCCCGTGTACAAAGCAGGGCAGTCACAGGACGAACGTGAAAGCCACCCTCCCCTGTGAGCCAGCGTGGCCTCGGGGGGGTGTACACTTACAAAAACACAAACAAAATTTTAAATCAACATGGAGTTATAAATAATATGTTGTATGCCTGGATATTAGAGGCACCACCCATCAATAAGAGGACAATACCGTTTTTTATACATTCCTTTTCTTATATTTTTCACTTACAAGTTTCATCTAAGGTTTCTCTTTACCAAGTAGTTGATGAGTTGACCAGTTTTGTTCTGATTTTCTTTTGGTAAAAAATATTTATTGGAATGAAAAGTTTTCTGTGAGATACATATAATTTGAGTTATGACATAAACTTCAGTAAAGACTGTGTCATTCTGATGTCATCACCCAGCTGACACAACTACCCAGAAAGCAGCAAGGGTCCTGGAAGGTAAACCTTCGGTTCAGCCGCATCTCCTGCTTTCTGACCCGCTGCTCCTGGTCATCACTCTGACCCTCCCATAAGCACCTGGCAAAGCATGACGCGTCTGCCCCTCGGTTCTGAGGCTGCAGGCGGGGGACGGAGAAGGGGGGCTTTGCGGTGGCTATTTGCTCACACATGGTTGGGCGTGTATTGGAATGAGCTGCAGTATCCTGTCTCTTCATATTTTTAAATAACTAAAATTGAGAGCGGAAATCCAAGAATCAGGAGTCCTGGGTTAAAATCCCAGATTTGCCCCCAGACTCCTGGCTGACCCTAAAGGCAAGCCATTTTCGCCCCAGGGGAATTAAAACATCCACAATTAAAACATCCACAAAACTGTACCAACTTCTTCCAAAAAATGGTTTGAGATCCTTACCAAAAAAGATGTTGTGTACATGGAAAGAATGACATGGAGTCACTGAGAACCTAGGATGTCAGTCACACCAGTAAAGTTACAAGTGCTTAATTTATGTGTACTGCTGCCCCTGAGAAGAAAGAGAGCACACCATGAGCTTACGACGTTCCCTTTAAACAGACGTTTGGAGCTTGTAACTAGCAAAGCTTGGCAGTCTTCAAAACCATACAGAAAGGTGCAGCTAAAACGTTCTCCAACGTTAAATGGATTCTTACTCTGAAGTTAAAGCACTTGTAAAGTAAATTAAGTTAGCCCAGAATTCCACTTGACAACTGGGATTCCGCCTCCCTCTGAATTACCTGTCTGAAAGAACAGAGTCACAATGTATCTGTCTGGCCTAAATCAAAGACCCAAAGATATATACTCCGTTCTTACAGTTAATCCTGTGTCAACAACTACATTCTTTCTCAGGTCCTTTAGGTAAAAAACTCCGGGATTCTCTGGATTGCAAAAGGATCTGCTCTAAGGCTTGAGCTGCCTTCCTTGTTACTGGTGCCCTCGGTGTCACGGCGATTCTTGTGTGGCTGCTGTCCCCAAGAAGGTTGAAGTCGTGCACCTGTGGCCTTGCCGGTGCTGGGAAAAGACTGGGAAGAGAGTCCTGTGCCTGCCCCCTTTAGCAGCAGGGACAGCCTGGCCGTGGCCCCATCTGCTCCTCGGTGGGACAAGGACAGGCCACCAACTGTCAAGTCACACGATTACTACAGAGAAAAAGTACAAACTGCTCACCCCAAACGACGGCCTTATACGAGCACCCAGGTTTTCTTTTTTCATGGATGCCCTTCTTCAGGATTCCATACACGTAAGAGCTGGTGTTAAAATATGAAGCTCTGTGCGTGAGAAGGCAGAATCTAAACCCACAAATCTACAAAGTCCTGGTGCAGCGCTCACTACGGCGGGGTTAGCTCGAGGTGTGACCTGAATGTGGCCAATCCGTAAAGTGTAAAATATATACCGGGTTGTGAAGACTCAGTACAGAAGAAAATAAACAGTGTAAAATGTCTTGATAACATTGTGTATTTTTAACACACTTAAATGGTATTTTGGATATAATGGGTTAGATAAAATAGTAAAATTAATTTCACCTGTTTCTTTTTACTTTCTCAAATGTGGCTACAAGAAAATTTTAAATTATATAAAATTAAATGGTTTGCATGTGTGGCTTGAATTATTATTATTATCCAATTATTTCTATTGGATGGTCATGTTCTATATCATCTCTTATCCTGGTAAGGAAAAAGAAATAAATGTTAGCTTAAATTAGTCTAGAATAACTCATGAAAATTGAAAAAAAAAAAAAAGATGACATTGGGCTGTATAAATTATTTGTTTCATTTAGGGATTTCACAATGTCAAAACACCAAAGCATACTCTGCACCATTAAAAACAATATAAATTTTATACTAGATGGTAATTAGACTTTTATGGAAAAAGTGTTTATCAAGCTGGAATCTTATTCTCGGATTCTGAATCTTACAGCGCATACGGCTCTAGCCCCTCACTGTGAAGATAGAAAGGCGAGACTCGGAGTGACAGAGTGAGTGTTTCCGGCTCCACAGTTCGAGGTAGCAGCACAGGCTGAGGACCCAAGACCGGGCGGCGGGGTCGCTCTCGACAGCACACGACCCTTCTGAGTCAGGCCACACAGGCCGAGAAAACGCTAGGTAGAGACCCACAAGATTCCACACTCCATTTAGAGATAAGTTCCACACGCACCTATTTTACTTTAATAAAACAGCTCATGAGGTTAGTGCCCTCTAGGAAATATGATAGAATATTTCTCTGAATAATTGAGTTTTAGCTTTAAAAAAATTGCTATGGAAAAATTGGTACTGTGCTTTTAAGAAAAACTACTGATAACTCCGGAGAAAGGGCAACTGATTAATTTCACCACAAAAAAGCTCACTACATGAACCAGTACCTAGAATTGTTCCACATTTATGACCGTCATGGTGACTGATCCCTGTGTGAAGACGCTCTGCCTTATTTACTCATCCCAGTGACAGAAGCACCTCCTTCAAGGTGGCCCAGTGCACGATGTGTTCCCAGAGCCTGGGCTCTGCAGGCGGGTACAGTGAAGGTCTAGTTCATGTCTAACACAGAGAAAACAGCAGTGCACATCACATATTTGATCTGGGTAATAGACGGGCCATCCAAGAGTAACGTTTCTAAAAGTCATAAGCTTTCCCTACATACAGATTCGTCTAACCAGAGCTGAGAAGCCGTCTCCAGGGACATGCTAATGTCTCCCAAGGAAGGCCCATCAGAAAGTTCAGCTGCTCTGTCTCTGGACCATTAACACTGTATGTGGAGTGAGGCTGCATCCCCAAACACCGGCCGTGTAAAAGTCATTCTTCTCAAATGAAAACTGGCATGTTAAGTGTACCCTCTGGGTTTGGGGCATGTTTCCCATCCCCAAATAAAATTTTAAGCACAAAGAGACAGAAATACTCTCTCCTGCTGCTAACTGTTTTATTCAGTCATCTGTCAAGTAAGGGAAAATGGCAAAAAAAAAAAAAACCCAAACCTTTATATTTTCATTTCCTTGTGCCTGTTCTTGCCGCCATTTAAAAAAAACCGTGGAGCTCGTCAAAAGAACAAGCCACGGTCAGGAGAGGGACACGCCTTCCCCGTCGCACTGGCTCATCCTCCAGGGAACAGAGTTGCCGCAGAGAAAGGACGATGCCGCACGTGTACAGTAACAGCAGTAACCACTCTGACTCGCAACATAAAGTGACCCATTAAAAGATTTAACTGTTCCTCATTAACTTTTATCGGCCTCAATTTTTAACTTTTCTCCTCCTCTTGAAATTAAAAATGAGCATTCCCTCCACCTGTGTGCCCCTTCAAGCGGCCGCATTCAGGCTCAGCGAGGTCTGGGGCAAACACCACAAACAACGAACACCCTGGGCGGAGTTTCCTTGAACGTCTCCAAACCCTTCCTAAAAAGTCCGAAGTCTGAGGCTACATGGTTTAAACTGAGGGGAAGGATCAGAGATTGCATAGTCCTATTCTTCTAGTGTTTATCATTCCTAACCACTAAAAAGAAGTAACGTAAAGTTGAGTCCTTTCCACATGCTGGGCGTTATGTTAAGCACTTTAAATTTATCTTATGCAGTAAAATTTGTGAAAAGTAGTGCCCACCGGTTAATAAACATGATACCTACAGAGAAAGAGAAAAAGATGCCCTGAGGGTCTTCCTCTCTCCACAGCTTGTGTATCTGAGCTGCACTGTGATACTGGCCGGGGTGGGAGGGGGGCAGAGGGAGGGATGAACAAAACCTTTTGATTTGTTTCTAAAAACAATGATGTTATATTAAAAAGTAGCCTTTCAGAAAATGAAAAGTAAGTGCACATTTGGTCAGAACATTTTCAAAATATAGGAATGCTACAACAAAAAAATACAGAATTTCACCTCCATATGCACATTCACCTGTGGAAATATATTCGATGCCAGGTGATCTCTGCCTGCACTGAAAGAAATCACCTTTTAGAAGCAGATTTACCTTCTCTCCTGTCACACAAAATAGGAACTGAGTAGAGAGACTCCTTCAGTTATAAAACTTACTGTTATTATTTATCGTTAATTTGATTATTGTTGCTATACGATCCTTTTAGAAAACTGGTTAATATATATACTCTAGTTCATATATAGGTATGAACAAAAAAGGGAATATTTTTCAGCCACAAAAGGAAGGAAATCTTTCCATTTGCAGCGACGTGGATGGACTTGGAGGGCATTATCCTAAGTGAATAAATCAGACAAAGAAAGACAAATACTGTCTGACCTCACTCTCATGTGAGAAACCTAAGAAATACAGCAGGCAGAAAACGGAGCTCACCAATACAGAGCACAGGTTGGCGGTTGCCGGCGTCGGGGAGGAGTGGGAGTAAAAGGCGAGCCAAGGGGGTGAAGGGGGTCAAAGGTACAACCGTCCAGTTCTAAGACACAGGAGTCCCGGGGATGTGACGCACCGCAGGGTGACTACAGTTAACGGCATTGTGTTGCATACTTGAAAGCTGTTAAGAGTAGAGCTTAAAAGTTCTCATCATAAGAAAAAAAATTGTAACTATACAAGGTGACAGGTGTTACCTAGACTTATCGTGGTGATCATTCTGCAGTATATACAAATATCAAATCATTACGCTGTACATCTGAAACTAAAGTAACGTTATACACCAACTAGATCTCAATG
The DNA here is from genome assembly GCF_009873245.2 of Balaenoptera musculus. NCBI lineage: Eukaryota > Metazoa > Chordata > Mammalia > Artiodactyla > Balaenopteridae > Balaenoptera > Balaenoptera musculus. The sequence goes on from NC_045795.1 coordinate 1,257,503, forward strand.
AAAAAATAACTATTGTTAGCTGACCCTAATTTAAGAAAACTTGTATTGCTGTAAACATGTCGATTCCATTCACAGTCACCTCAGGTGGCTGGCATGCAAACTTGGTGGCCCACTACCTACAAGAAATTTTAGAAGCAAGTTTTCCTCCTCAAAGAACAAAATGGTGTAATTCTTTTTAAAAGACTATGTTTCAGTTACAGAAAAAAATACTACTACTATGTCAAAACTGACAATAATACGCCTTTTTCCACCTTGGAAACTTTCGACTTGAGAGCAGCTTCTAGTGCAACTTCCCCATCGCCCCAGCGGAGTTCGGAGGCCACCGGGGTAGCAGCAGCGCTCAGAATCCGCAGGGCCGGCGGGCTACAGCGCGCACGCCGCTGCTGGGGGACAGGAGCCCCGGCCAGGTGGTTCCGCTGACGGACGCCCCGCTTCTTTATGAAAACCGGAGAAGCAGGGACGGGCGAGCACAGAAGTGCAGGTACGGCACGACGGAGAGCTCACAGGAGATTCACGTGAGTACGACAAGCACGGCTCCGCATGGTGTCCCAGCGACACCAACACGGGGTGGCAGGGAGCACGAGAGGCGGAAACGACACAGGAGGCGCAGACCGAGAGCCGCACGGTCGCCTGACGGCCGCGAGCCGCCAGCAGCCCTTCACAGGCAGGGCTACAGCGCGAGAAGCCAATCGCAGCGCCCACGAGTTACCATAACACGCAACGGGGAGCCTGTAAAGCCCAGGCTGAAGGGGCTACACACGCTCTGCACCCCGGCTGCTCGCTGTGCACTTTACACCACGGTCACGACCACACGAAGCCCACGTGGGGCGGCACCGGACACGAGTCCTGGGAGGGGGTCAGACCGCGCCGGACGCGGGCCAGGGGCCGCGCGGGCCGAGAGCCTCGTGCCCGGGGCCAGGGCAGAGCCAGGCCCCCTGCGACGCCACGGGGGCGGGCAGATACCTCCTGCCGCGTCCCTTCCCATCTTCGACCAGAGAGTCTCTGGGAGGGAAACCCTGGCCCTCCGAGCCCCCTCCCGTGCAGAGCAGAGCGGCCGCAGGCCGGGCTTACCAGAGGTGCGTGGCCTTCTCTTCTCCCCAGCGAGGGCCCAGGCCACGGGGGCGCTCACTGCTGCCGCCGCCGTGGGTCACGGGAGACGCAAGGGCCGCAGCGTGGACTCCCGGCCGTGAGGAGAGAGGAGCCCCCGCGGGCGCCCGTCACTTGCGGTGAGTGTGGCTCCTAAGTGACGGGCAAGCACCGGGTGACCGTCTCCGCGTGGCCGGCTGAGGCGTCACGCAGCACGCTTGTCGGCTACGTGACCCGCTGGAAGCCACAGCGGAAAGACCGCGCGGGCCTGGAGCCGTGCTGAGACTGGACTGTTTCGTCTCAAGTCAGTGAGCGTCTCTGAGGAACGAAGGGCTTCACCAGCCACACGAAGGGGCTGCATCAGTTCCTTCTGTTTAAACTAAATGGACCAACGAGGCTGCTCCGGTCCCAGTCCACCCCCTGTCGGTGCCCCCGTTTCAGGCGCTCTGAAGGCTCCGCGGGCTGCAAGCAAGGGTGAGCATGCACGCCAGACATGGAGGGTGCGTGCGTGTGCGTGTACGTGCGTGTGCGTGCGCGTGCGTGTACGTGCGTGTGCGTGCGCATGCGCGCGTGAAGGCGGCCCAGCCAGCGCGGGGAAGGCCCCTGCGGGGGCCGGGGGAGGTTCAGCCCCCGACCCGACGGGAGCGGGCGCGGCCGCCTCAGGCGGGACAGGACCTCGAGTGCCACCCTCCGGTCACCAGCCTTGGCTCCGCAGTGCAGACGCTGCTGCTGGCCGTAAGGAGAAGGACGATGGTCTCTGCGTTTCAGAGGCGGCCGGCCGGCAGCAGAGCCGCGGTGGGAGCCCGTCCACGCGCCGGCACAAGGCAGGCTCTCAGCCCTCGGGTGCTGGTCAGGGACAAACTGAGCTATTCTCTCTCCAAGTCTTATTTTGGAGGAAGAAGGATAATAGCATCTATCTCACGAGACTGCTGTGAAAGTCAGCTTGTAAAAAGTGTCAAGTAGTTTATACATTCAGTACTCAGTAAGGTCTTAAACTTGGAAATAAAGGCTAAACGTATATTTGAATGAATGGCATTTCAGATTCAGAGAAAGGTCTTTTCTTTAAAACAACAACAACTGACACATAGAGCAGGTTAAAAATAAAGGGCCGTCCTGGAGATTATGGTTTCCCAGTTATTCCCACACAGGCTGGCCGCTCCTCCAACCCACTACGGAGATGGGAAATGAGCTGCAGACACCGTCCTTTCACCTGCTGAACGCGAGCTCACGTGATTATCATGGTTTCCGCAGACGGCAGCCCTTCCCGATCAGATCAGGAGGCTTTAGCTACTGCAGGAAGGAGGGGAGGCCGGCAGCCACCTCTTGGCGGGAGAAGGCGGTTCACGCGTGCCCAGCGCGGTCAAGCGCGGGCCGGGACCCTGGAGGCTCCCGCTGCTGCAAGAGACCTTGGGGCGCAGAGCCAGGGCTTCCCACTCCGGATGCTGGTGACCCATCAGAGACGCTCTCGGCGGGGGTTTAGATCCCCCCACCTGAGAGAGAGGGAGGGGTGGGGCCCAGGGGAGGAGGGAGGGAAGGAGGGGCGGGCCAGTGCCCTGCAAGCCAGGAAAGACCCCACGGGAATGTCACCTAAGCCTCCGCAGCCTGTTCGAGCCCACGAGCCTCCCGAGGTCCCACACCGGGACCTCGTTAGGGCTCATTTTAGCAGGTGACTCACTTGGCTCAGCCATTCGCTGATGCTTTGGTTTCCCAGAGCCTCAGGCAGACAGTTCATGACAATGAGGCTTTCAGCCGCCGCTGACAGCAGGCGGTGGAATTCAAGCCACCTAGGTCCTTTCTTCCAACTTCTCACTTCAGGTTTTTTGAAGATAAGGATCAAATGAAATGATTTCTGTTAAACCTGTATTTCCTGTACAGAGTTGATACCTTCTCCAAATTACATGATTGTACAACTATTAAACTAATACTCACTGCAGCGGAAGTCTGTGCTCAGAACGTGGAGCTAGCCTTTTAGCTCTGGCTCCTCACATGTTGCAGCTTCTTCCCAACCCAGTTCCTCGGGCCTGGGCTCCATCTCACAGGGCAGGGGAGGCCCTAAAGCCAGCGGCACAAATGCTGGTTTATCCCTAATTCCTGGTGAGGGTCAACGCTGGAGGCCAGTGAAAACAATAGCCGTCACATCTCACAAGAAGGACTAAATGTACCAAGAACCAACCCTGAAACGCAGTGCGGCTCACAGTCAGGGGCCCGGCTGGAACCTGCCGTTGGAAGGCCAGGCCTGCAGTCCAGGGCACCTCCCTTCAAAGCCAGCCTTTTTCCTGTAAAAAATGCAAATAATAATTCCTGCCCTCCTAACCGTGGTCTGACATCTGTCAGGAGAATCAAATCCAAAGATGTAAATGATAAAGCACTACACAAACACAAGAGGATAACCTTCAGGGCTTTAAAAAAAAAAGGTCCAGTGAAAGCGCTTTGTATTTTGTTTTCAAACTTGAAATTTAAGATCCAGTGAAAATCAGCAAGTAATTCTGGACCCAAAGGAGGCACTATAAGAAAAAGCATATGAAACCATGAAGCCCGGGATTCTGATCTCTGCCCCTGCGCAGGTGAGCAGGACGGAGGTGCCGCTGCCACGCCCGGGGGGAGCGTGGGGACTGCGTGGGCCTGCCAGGAATGCAACCTGCCTCCCAGGCTCCGCCCAGGCAACCCTCACCCGGCAGCGGGGCTGCCAACCTCCACCCACAGGTGAGCCAGCAGCCGAGGGCAGACCCGGACACCTGCATCCGTGCTCTGAACATGGGGAGGAAAGGACGTGGCACTCGGAGAACATAAAGATCCTGCAGGACCATCCTCCTTCCTTCACAGAGATCTCCCACAGCTACTATCAAAAAACTCTGCCTACGAATCTTTAAGTCAACTTTTACACGTATTTAAAAACAAAGATGGATCGTTAGAAAGTGAGCTGCTATGAGTGTGTGTGTGTGTGTGTGTGTGTCTGGGGGTCAGGGGAGGGGAAGGAATGGAGAGAGAAAGTTTCCAAAACAAGGGAATCTGTGATGGAAATCTTGCTCTATCAAGAAGAATCCTGCATCAAATGACACTCTTGAAAACTGAGAGGAAACACAGTGAGGGTCTCACAAATAAAGAGGTTTCTGAAGGAGCAGATGTCAACATTATCAGTCACACAAAGGGCACTTGACCTTGTAAACTAATGCTACTTCTGCGATTTCTAAATTTCGTCTTGTCAATCAGGGCCAATGTATCATTCTTTCTTTCTATGTTTTCCATCTGCTCAGATATCCTTCTTTTAAAAACAGGAATAAAAATAAATAAAAATAAAAATAGGAATAAAGTCTAATAATAGTAGAATCTAGAGATCATCAGGAAACTTACCACAGAATGAGAACGTATGAGCACTGCTCAGTGTTCCTTCACGGCAGCATGCAACAAGAGAGAAAACTGCTTGAACACATTTTGCTGGAATCAAGTAAATTCATCATAACTAAAACCTAAATGTGGTAAGAGCATATTCACATTTGCTCAAGAGTGGAAAATGTCTTATGCTAAGTATAGGAAACAATATGTTAATAGTAAGGGGAATAAAACACATCTCATATTTTCTATAAATTCGTTTTTATAAATTTTATAAAGAGCTGATCAGATAGGGAGATTCCATTCATTTCAAGTATTTATGGGGCATCTGTTCTGTACCAGGCAGGTTGCGAGGCACAATTAAAAGAGGAACAAAATCCAGTCCGTGCCTTCAAGCAGCTGAGAGGGACAGACACAAGATAACCAACCACATCCTTTCCTATGTTTGTGGAGGAGTGATTTTATTCTCCGAGATTTCAGATCTTAGATTCTACAGGAAGTAATGAACAATGATTTAAGCTCGACCATTTTCTTTAGAATACGAGAAAATATAGCAAAAGTGATCTCAAATATTTTACATAACTCACAGATAGCGGGGGACTGCAGAGTAATTTCGTCTCTTTCTTTAGGATCTTTACTAATAATTTCCAAATGAGGCTTCAGTCAACAGCTCAGACCGTTTCACAGATGGTTTCTCAGTTTTGCCTTCAGATAATTCTGCTTCTGTAAAACTTCACTTGTGAATGATTTGGGCTTCATGGAAGCCCCATCCATGATCTTCTTTGCTAAAATGAGAGGGGATCTTCACGCAACAGTCCCCCAGGTTCATCCACTCGGGCATATTGAGATTGCAGGCAGAATACAACCACGGCCTCTAGAACGACTCGAAAGGCTACGTGGGAAAACCCTTTGGAAATTTGGTCCCTAGAGATGGTGGCTTTTGAAGATTCTTTACAATAAGGCATCAAGAACATGGAACAAAGTCAATACCCTGTTTTGAAGCTACTTAACTAGCAAGTCAAGGTGTCAAACACTTCATTCCTGCACAATATCTATTCCAAACAAGAGCCCAGAGCATTGCCTTCTGCAAATCATCACTAAGCGTAGGTGACGTCATACTTTCTGAGAGGCAATTACATCCATATCACATGAGGAGTCTTGTCACTGCAACTAAAGAGCCAGTTTTCATTGTGGGAGGAAGCAGACAGGAAGCGGGCGCCAGCAGGGACAGGAGGGAGGGCGGAGGGGCAGAGAAAGGACAGGGCCGGCCAGTGAGGAGGGGACGGCAGCCGAGGGACCCTTGCCAGACACTTGAGACAAGAGTGAATGAGTCCCACCATTTACACGGTTATGTTCAGGAACTGACCCATGACTTTCTTGGGTGTGAGTGGTTGTTTGGTGGCCCGCAGGGTATGCAGACACAGCATCGGGGAGGGGGGGTGAGCGGGGGGGGCCCAGGCTGCTGCTCAGTGCGGCTAACTGCTGCCCCTGAAAAGGTGAGTGGCATCTACACACCAGGCGCTGCATCTGCGGAGAGGGCAGCCCACCACCCTGCACTCGCTTCTTCCTCTCTCCACACAGACACACACACACACATTGCCAAGAACCACTTTTCTAATTTAAAGTCAGATGCTCAATTCTACCTTTTTAAAACACAACTGAAAATCTGATCTCACAAGGTACCCACCTCCATGTTTCTAACTTATCTGTGGATGAAAACTTGAGGAATATCCATCCTAGAAGCTTCATTCGTTAACACAATGAAGTAAACAGGGCCTGCAGTTTCTAGGGTGTGGGCCATGGCCGCTCCTGTGGTGTCATCCCCAACCCGTGAAGACCTGGCCATGGAAATATGGCAACTACGACTTCCTGCACGTCTGCTGGGTGCGGTCTGACTGGAGAACGGGGTCAGGTACCGTTGACTCTTAGAGACGCAAACCCAGCAGGAAATCAAACTCCTCTCCTGAGTGTGAAGAAGTGATGTCCCAACAAGCAAGCTTTCCCTTAAGTGAAATCTCAGGAAGTTTAAATGCATCCTTTCCTTCCAGATCTGTGTGAATTAGCGCCAGGTGCAAAATGCCAGCAGCAGCCTGGACAAAGAGGAGAGGGGGCCTGAGACACAGCAGTCACCTCCCCAGCTCCGTCACCAGGCTCCCTGCTCCCCCCAGGTCTCTGTCACCTGCTGAGACCAAAGCTGTCCTGAAGGTCAACTCACTTGGCGGCCAAGGAACAGGGAGGGTGGGCGGTTCCCAGCTCATTTCCCCAAACACACCCAGTGCATCCGGGCCTCATCCAGCCGCTGGGAGGGGTTCAGGGAGACCCGACAGCCAGCTCAGCGGCTCTTAACTGCCAGATACTCTTCCTCCCCTGGGACCACAAGTGGCAGAAAGAGAAAAGGACAGAAGGTAATTTTCTGTCTCTCTGGGAAACGTAAAGTCACCCGGATCCCACTGTTGCCCTCACTTCAGCCTAAGGCACGGGTGTGGCTCAAGCATCAGGCCTGGGCTGGGGACCAGGCGGCCTTCACCTCCGTGGTCACCTCGGCTTTGAGCAATCACGTCCCCTCAGCTCCCTCGTCTGTAAGAGGAGGACAGACTCACCCTGTCTGGAGGGTTGTGCACATTATAGAAAACGATGGATATGAAGTTTCTGGCATGTAATACGTGCCTAACATTTGGCAATTTTTCTTATTTTTATTTCTGAAAGTAGCTTTTTATTACTAATCTGGGCTCCCTGACCAAAAAGAAAAAATTAAAGGAATATATTAAAATTCAGATGAATCTCAAAACTTCTCCCCTAATAATGTGAAAGTCCCCGGATTGCCTCTAGGCCAGGTTTCTCTCCAGGAGCATCTGTCCCATCAGCCGTGGTCAGTAGAACCTCATGATATGTTTAAATGGCTCTTTGCAGAGTCCTGGAAAGAGCTCAGACTCGGGTCTCTTGATTACCTGCGTATCCCAAGAGCAAAGGACCATCCTGTAGGTGGAAAAGCTTAAAGACTCTTGTGGCCTAGCCCTTAACAATAACTTATCTCTCAATCTTTTCTGGCTAATTCTATCAAGGTGCAACCACAGTGGGACCTCGTTAGCCAAACGGCTACTGTTCATTTTATTTAAGCTCAGGGCACCATTTCCCAACTCCGCACTGCTAGACATTAATGCCCACTTTTCACTAGAAAGGGGGCAAGGTAAGATGTGTTTGGAAAACCCTCTACTACTCCCAGCAGGCCTAGTGCAGGCTCACATATGCTAAGTTCTGAGAAGGTGGTCTTATAGTAAAGAAATCTGCTGACCTTTATGCAATATAGCATTGTCTTGTCAGGAGGGTTTGGCTTTGGGCAGGGTCATTTGTAGCAACTAGAACCACGGCCATGGGAGACAGTCCACAGAGGTGCTGAAGGAATAATGTTCCAGGTACTGCTGCTGCACTGCCGGTGCAATGCTGGTGCAATGCTGCTGCACTGCCGCTGCACTGCTGGTACACTGCCGCTGCACTGCTGGTACACTGCCGGTGCACTGCTGGTACACTGCCAGTGCAATGCTGCTGCAGTGCTGCTGCACTGCCGGTGCACTGCTGGTACACTGCCGGTGCAATGCTGCTGCAGTGCTGCTGCACTGCCGGTGCACTGCTGGTACACTGCCGGTGCAATGCTGGTGCACTGCTGCTGCACTGCTGCTGCACTGCCGGTGCAATGCTGGTGCAATGCCACTGCACTGCTGCTGCACTGCCGGTGCAATGCTGGTGCAATGCCGCTGCACTGCTGCTGCACTGCTGGTACACTGCCGGTGCAATGCTGCTGCACTGCCGCTGCACTGCTGGTACACTGCCGGTGCAATGCTGCTGCAGTGCTGCTGCAATACCGGCTGCCTGAGCTCACCCGGACGTGGCACACAGCACCGCGTGCTCTCGTGAACACGAGCCGACGCTCCGAGTTCATGCCGAGTTCATGACGGGAGTCAGGCGTGAGAACAGGTTGCGGTCGGGGCACAGAAATATTTAAGAAGATGAAGATATTTTAGAAGTTTGAATTGTCAACTGACCTTATCCCATAAGAAATGCATATTTTTGAAAACCTGTGTTTGTTAAATTGTGTATTTATAGCCCCGAGCCATTAGCGCTACAGCAATTTTTAAATAGTCATTTTTTTCTCAAAACACAACAATAACTGCAGATGTTAATTACAGCAGCTGGGTGGTAGGTATATGGCTGTTCACTGTAAAATTCATGCAACAATTCTGCATCTTTAACAATGTTTCTAATAAAATAATATAAAAGATGTAACTGCACATGACTTGTTTATTCTAAAGTACCATATAATTTAATATAGTTTTTATATTCTTCATTTCAAGTTGAAATACCTCTTACCCACTCAAATAATTTTTAAATCATTTTGATCTAGGAAACAAGACTAAGAACAGAAGTTAGTGAATCTGAATCAGCAACAGGAAATGGCTTTGTATAAATTGCTGGAAAAATGTTTACAAGGAAGAGATAGATTCTCATCAGGGATGTATAGCACATTAATGCTGATTTTTAACAGGATGGCTATTATGTCCTTTTCACAGATGGATAAATTGATGTATAAAACCTTGTTAAGACTGAGGCTCACTGATCCAGCTGGGATCACCTACACCCAGTCTGGCAAACGCTCTCTACTCTTCATCATTAAAATTCATCCATAAATAAGAACGTATAAGTCACTTAATCTAAAGATTTATGAATACAACATGTTTACGTATAAATGAGAGGGATTATATAATTAAAGCATATGTAAATGAGATGTTATTATGACTTGTTTGATCTGTGCTGGCCAAGGCTTCTTTACTCTAAAGCTGATTATAGCGCCAGGATGCAGATGTGTTTTAAAAAAACAATGCTTCTCATTTTTCATTCTTAGCCTTGTTGATTTTAATTTTGGCCACACCTACTTCTACTCATAAGTCTGTGAAGTAACCTCATTTTAATATATTTAGAAATGCAAAGGATGGTAATATTTCTTAAAATGGAGATAACGAACTATGGATTCTTATTTAATGATGACACCTTTTTAGAAATCATGAAATGTTGACTTCTTTCAGAACCCATAAATGAGCAAATGCTTTTTAGAGCATCAACATGTGTTACTGTCGGAGCCAAGGGAATCCTCAATATGCAAAACCCACCTGTATTATGGAACAAATCAGGTATTGAACGCCAACGAGAATGACTTAACTTTGTATGTGTGTTTGTGAAATCTGAAAATGTGACACTCTTACTGAAAAGCCAGAACCTCTTAACCCTCACGTCTTACTCTCCCGGATAGCTTGGCTCCTGCGGTTGCTGTACTGACACATCTCGGCAAGGAATCTTGAAAATGACATCATTTGGGAAGACCTTTTTGAAGTCTTTGAGCCACAGTGTTTCTGAAATACTTTCCTGTTAAACAAATACAAATGTGGGCCCTTTGTGCCAGGGTTGCACGACACCCAGGAGCAGTGCTACCCTTGGCATTTGGGGATGAGGTGACAGCACGGTCCTTCCCGCAGACCCACTGAGCTCACGAAAAGTTTTCTTGTTACTTATGTGTTTATGTAACAGTCTCATGCCTTTTTGTTGAATTTTTCTGGCCTGTTTTCAAAATGTCATTTATCTTTTTCCCTGATTGAAAAAGTTTATACATACTCATTACAATATATGGAAAATACCGAAGTATACAGAAGAAAATAAACATAACCAAAAATAAGTATTACTAACATTTTGATATACTGTTTCTCACACTATCAAAATCTATTTCTGAGTTCCAATAACAAACTTCTTTTGTACCCCAGTGCAAAAATATAAAATAAAATAGAATGAAATTTGATCTATTTGGTTCCCGAAACTGAAGAACAAGACTTTGGATAAAGATGGATACCTACAGAGCCTTCTGTGTAGCTCTAAGTAAATGCAGAAGCTAAAGGGTTATACACCAAAATGATATTATTGAAAAAATAATGCACTTATTTTTACAAAATAAAAATGCCTCATATTTTTAAGAAGGTAAGACCATACAGGTTAGACAAAAGAAAGTTTCAGCTTCTCTTGTTAAACATCTCCTTTCTCCCACTTTCTTATTACTTCTGAAAGTATGGTCTTACATATTTTTAACGTAATGTTCTTAAAATATATCCAAGGGCGACTACCATAAAATGCTTCATTGTATTTACAGTTTAGAAGAACACATTTAAATGATCTAAATGTTACGTTGTTCAAAATTTTAAATCAGAAATCTTTTTGTCTGTAATATAAATCAGAATTAGGTGTTTAAGTATGCAACATTTTTAATTGTTACACACAAAAATAATAACACTCTGAAGCTGACCTCTGGGTTAGCAAGTGAACTGCTTGTTTGCTTAGGAAACCAGATCCGGTTTCCCAGAGAGGCATCATTGAGGACAGAAATAGTCTCCCAAGTACAGGAAATCTGTAAGCACCTAAACAAGGACCAGCAGACTCTGGGACAAACACAATGTCACCAACATGCTCCTTCAGGTCTGGCCACAGAATCACCACGGATATCTAAAAGCATACTAATGCCGGAAAGGTAAGAGGTAATAATTTGTTTAAAGAAAAATCATACTACTTATATATGTAACATATGTAACCCAAACCAAAACTTAATATGCACATAAATCCCAAGACTGAAAGTTTGAATTTCCCTTTAACTACACCCGTTGTTCTGCAATAGCGTTATTACTAGCATCTCTCTCTTTGCTCTTTATTTAATGGGCACAATCACGGGTGTGAGTCACAGGCTACCAAGCACACAGGTAATAAGCAGAGTCTGAACCAATCACTCTGTAAGAACAGCACTCTGGGAGTGATTAGTACAATAATGTAAACCTGAAGGTCTCAGATTATACAAATTGAAATCAGGCAGTATTTCTTGCAGGTCTGAGGACTAGTTCTGTTATAACAAGATGCTCTCACAGTTAGTTACGCGTGTCTTGGGCAGGGATGAGGGAGTGGCACAAGGAAGACGCTTTAGGAAGGAAAGAACACCATTTACTTTTTATCCATCATCCAGACCACTGACCGGCACCTTCACTTTGAATGATTAAAAGACGGGTTGTGAGAGGTTTCCCCCTTCCAGGGGGGTGCGGGACGGCCTGCACACACCGCTGACCATCCAGCCGGGAGGGGGCACAGTGTGAGCTTCAACACATCTGCATGAGCACCAGCGTCCCTGCCACCTGCCGCCGCCTCCAGGAGAGCTCTCCCCGAGGCCTAGCATCCGGATGCCAGCGGATACAGGTACTTAAAGACCAAAACGCGAGGGTGCCTACCTCCACGTAGTCCTTGGCGTGGCCCCAATCTCGTTTGGCGTCCAGATTCCCCAAGCTGAAACATTCCAGTTGTCCAAGGTAAATCTTAGCTACTGACCGGCTAATTTTTCGAGTAACAAAATTAGCTCCTAAAAGAGACAAAAGATGCATTATCAGTCAAGTGCATTTGACATTTAACAGTTTGGTGAACCAAACACAATCTCAGCCTCTGGGCATTTCTTTCATTCTTTTCCCGCCTTTAAAATAATAAAAGAAAAGAAAATGAAAAAGACCATTAACTGTCATTCAGACGAGCTAAGGAGCTCTCGCTCTGAGTGTCACATCAGCTCCACTGCCATAACAAACATTTGTCTTTGGGGGACGTCTTGGCATTCTTCATTTGCTGCTGTAACATGCGATCCAGGCACCCAGCCAGAGAAAAGCTCTCGGAATGCCAGTTTTTAAACAGAAAATTCAACAGGGTTGGACGAAGGGAAATGCCAGAATCAGACCACCCTGATTTTTTCAAGAACATAAACATCATATATTCCTATTAATAAAACTACTTTGGGGTTCACGGGGAGAGAGAGAGGAGAGCAACTTAGCTCCCAGGGTGTAACTAAAGAAAACGAAGAAGAAATGCATAAGTGGTGATCACCCTTATTTAGAAACCTGCACAGCCAACCGGTGCTAAGTCGTAAGTTTCTAGACTATCTATACTCACTACAGTGCCACCTTCTAATTTCATCCAAGTGTCAGCTGCAGGATAGGATTCCTGAATTCTGTATAAATATTTTGATATGATTGGATGAAAGGTGTCGTAAACTAAAGGAGTGAAATTGTTTTAAAGTTCTCTGGTCTTTAATGAAAGCTTCTGTCCACTTTTAAAAGATCACAAAGAAGGACAAAATTAAAAGGCACTTCTGAGATAAGTTTATCTATACCCCTGTATCTAGGTAAGGTTATCACAAAGCACCAGGTAATGCCAAAATCTCAAGGTAATTAACAGGCACATGAGCTAGTCAATAATGGCTTCAAACAGTTTAGACACACTACCATCATAATTTATCACATAGCAATAACTTTAGCTTTGTTCTTTTGCATAAGAAACAGGGAGGTGAATGTTATGAGAAAGCTTGGGCTTCTAGAGAAACTGGCACAGAGATAAGGGGAATTTTTCTAAATAGGTTTTCTCAGTTTTGGCAAGAAGATAGCCCCGTACAAGTTCAAACACGTACTAGACTCACTTACTACACAAACTCAGTAGACACATTTCAATGCCCTATCATTAAAAATGACGATAAGACTTCCATGGAAATCCAAATTTTCAGTTTCTCTTAGCAGTTGATAGAGTACTTGAAGAAATCCAGTTTCAAATTTGCAGGGCAGCTTATAAAACACAAGCGCTCCTTCAAAAAAGAGCCTTTGAAAATAAAGTATTTATCAGGCACAATCCTTCTCAATCTATTACCAACTAGCAACTTTTTATTTTCTAATAATTTAAATTTATAATTAAATTTAGACTTGATGCCTATCTTTGTGTTTTAATGTCAGGACTATACCATCATGCCAAAATTTACTAGATAAATGTGTGATGCCAAATCATCAGATGAAGCTCCCAACACCAAATAGCTCAGATTATTCTATCTACCAGTAAAGTAATGCTTAGGGGTGCAGTGGAAGCAAGGACGTTGTTCCAACATTCTACTCCGGCCTGCTGTTTATTCCCTCAACCAGCACTGAGTGAGCACCAAGCAGCAAGCCCTGAGCAGGGACAGCAAGGAGTGAAGAGGAGGCCCCCCTGCTAAAGTAGCCCAGAGACGGGGAGATGGACAAAGCAATCCCTGCTGCCAGAAGTGAGATGGCAGGTCTGCAGGGACGAGACGAGTCAGGGCCCTGTGCACGATGCCGCAGCGACCACAACTCTGCCCCTCTGATGAGCAACCCACGAGCTAAGAATTATTACCCGCATTTTGTAGATGACGAAGCTGAGATTCAGAGAAGCTGTGCAAACTGGCCCTTCTAAGCCAGCTGTCCGGTTCGGTCTGTGTGGCTGCAAAGCCCAGGCTCTCACCTGCCAGCACTTGGAATGGATGCTAGGGGGTATGGAGCCTTCCTTCTCGGGATCCAAAATGATCTTGCATACCTAGTCAGTTACTTGAAATTTCTAGTTCTTAGAACTTAATTTTAATTTTTTATTTATAGCAGCTTGATTGAGATGTAATTCACATACCATACAATTCATCCATTTAAAGTGTACAATTCCATGGCTTCTAGTACATTCACAGACTGTGCAGCCAGCCCAACAATCAATTTTAGACATTCTCACCACCCCCAAAAGAAACCTGCACCCTTTAGCCATCCCGCCCCATCTTCCCCCAGCCCCCTGGCCCTGGGCAACCACTCATTCATTTTTTCGTCACTAGAGATTTGCCTATTCTGAACACTTCACATACATGGAATCATATAATATGTGGTCTTTTGTGAGTGGCCTCTTTCACTTAGCCTAACATTTTCCAGGTTCATCTATGTTACATGAATCAATCCCTCCTTCCTTCTTTATGGTTGAATACTATCCCATTATGCGGACAGAGCACATTTCATTTATCCGTTCATCAGTAAATGGACATTTGGGTTGTTTCCATTTTTGGCTATTGTGAATATTGCTGCAGTGAACACAGATGCACAAGCTTCTGTGTGGGGATTATGTTTTAATTTCTCTTGGGTAGACACCTACAGATGGAATCACTGGGTCACAGGGCAGCTCTACAATTAACCTGTTAAGGAACTGCCGGACTGCGCTTCACAGCAGATGCAGCAGGTGACAGCCCCGCCAGCAGGGCACTGGGCTCTCACGTGCCCACACCCTTCCCAACAGTCGCTAGGGTTCCATCTTTTTGATGACAGTCATCCTGACGGGTACCAAGTGGTATCTCATTGTGGTTCTGATTTGCATTTCTCTGATGACTAATGACTTCAACCCTCTACGTCCTCATGTACTTATGGGTCACTGGCATATCTTCTTTGGAGAGATGTCTATTTGGATTCTTTGTCCAATTTTTAAAGTGTGTTACTTGTCTTCTTAATACTGAATTGTAAGAGTTCTTCATACATTCTGGATCCAAGTCCTTTATCAGATATATGATTTACAAACATTTTCTCTCATTGTATAGGTTATATTTTCATTTTCTTGATGGTGTCCTTTGACACACAAAAGGTTTTTTTAGTTATTATGAAGTTCAATTTGCGTTTTTTTTTTTTTTTTTTTTTTTTTTTTTGGTTGTATGAGCTTTTGGTGTCATATCCAAAAGGGCTTCGCCTAGCCCAAGGAAGGTCTTGAAGAGTTTCTCCTGTATTTTTTAATGAATTGTATCGATTTTGTTCTTACCTGTAGGTATTTTACCCAATTTTAGTTAATTTGTGTGTGTGGTTAAGATGAAAGGGCCCAACTTCATTCACTTGCATGTGGATATAGGGCTGTCCTGGCACTATGTGTTTGCTGAAAAGGTTATTCTTTCTCTTATTTGAGTTGCCTTATACCTTTTGTCGAAAAGCAATTAACCATAGACGCATGGGTTTATTTCTGACTTTCAGTCCTATTCCAATGACCGAAACACCTATGTTTAGGACAGTACCACACCACACCTTCTTGATTACTATAGGTCTCTGGTAAGGGTTCAAATCAAGAAGTGTGAGTCTTCCAACTGTGTTCTTTCTTCAGACTGTTTTAGCTATCCTCAGTCTCTTGAATTTCCATACGAAGTTTAGCATCAGCTTGTTAATTTCTGCAAAAAAGCAGCCCAGGATTTTGCAGGGATGGTGTTGAATCTGTAGGTCAGTGTGGGGAGCGCTGCCCACCTCAGCAACACTTCGCCTTCCAGCTCATCAGCACACGGGCTCTTTCCATTGCTCTGTGTCTTCGCAAACTGCTTTCAGCAGTGCTCAGTAGTTTCTAGACAATACGTTTTGCACTGCTTTTGTTAAATTTGTTCCTAAGTACTTTATTCCCTCTGACGTTATTATAACTGTAACTTTCCTTAATTTCATTTTCAGATTCATTTTAAACATTATTACTGCCACCATATGCTTCGTTCATTCCTGGGAGAGGCTTAAAATGATTTTCTTCTCCATTTGTTCTCTTCATTTTCACTCCTTATCACACAAGACTGCTGTTTTTTGGAGAGAACTATAAGCAAATCATGACACATGAGGGCTGAGGCCTTAGCGGTCACTTTGTCCAGCCAGCGGCCTGACCCGAGCCGTGTCCCTCACTTTCCCGCCTGTGCTGCTGTCACCAACCCACCCGCAATGCAGGACGCGTCCCTCCCCAGACTAGATCACCTGAGTGGTTTTGCTATTACAGCACACTCCAATTATGGAACTCCCATAATTACGTACATAGATACCTGATCTCTAAGAGCCTTGCCCTACAAGACCGTAGCTAGGAAGAAGACCGAGGAATGGAAAGTCAGCCCAGTGAGCTGACTGAAGGCTGCTGGTCACTGGCTCTGCTACACAAACCACGTAACAGTCCCTGCACACCACAGGACGGGAACACCTGCCAGGCCAAGTCACAGGGACACCCAAGCAGAGGACAGGGCGCTGCGGACCACGAGTCACTACAGACACAGACGGAATTAATATCATCACGTCCTTGTTTGTAAAACAAGGATAATAACAGTACTTACCATGTAGGTTTGATGTTTAACGGAGAAAATCTAGGTAATGTGATTAGCAAGTTCTCAATAAATGTTACCTATTATTACAATTATTACATTACAATGTTAATGGTACCTGTAATTAAGCCTCAATGAAAAGTTCAGATTTCTCAGTTCTTTTATGACTAAGTCTCTTAATTCTCTGATTTTGAACGTCTGAATAAACAGCCAGAGGCAGGCGTGTGGACTTACTTACACACCCAAAGCACTAATAAACATTTTTAACCTCATAGTAGGTTACTTTTTCAAGGTAAACTCATTAACCAAGGAAAATAGAATATCCATATAAATGTATACTAATAAGAAAGAGACCTGGGCTTCCCTGGTGGCACAGTGGTTAAAAATCTGCCTGCCAATGCAGGGGACACAGGTTCGAGCCCTGGCCCGGGAAGATCCCACATGCCGCGGAGCAACTAAGCCCGTGCGCCACAACTACTGAGCCTGCGCTCTAGAGCCCACGAGCCACAACTACTGAGCCCACGTGCCACAACTACTGAAGCCCTTGTGCCTAGAGCCTGTGCTCTGCAACAGGAGAAGCCACCTCAATGAGAAGCCCGCGCACCACAACGAAGAGTAGCCCCCGCTCGCCGCAACTAGAGAAAGCCTGTGCACAGCAACGAAGACCCAACGCAGCCAAAAATAAATAAAATAAAATAAATATATAAAAAAAAGAAAGAGACCAATTAAAACGGGTTTTAGTCCAAATACTGGCTCTAAGATTGAGATCATGAGTTTTGCTAGCGTTGACAGAATGAAAAATACAGAGCTTCTGTTTTGGCAATACAGCAAACAAGAAAAACTGCCACATTAAAAAACACCAAACTACGCTGGATAAAATACTATTATTATTTATTTAAATTCAAAACTGAGTCTCCAAGACTGCCCAAGTCATGGTGGGCCCAGCGGGGTCAGGGCTGGTAGCAGGGCGGGAATGCCATCTGAGGACCTGGAAACAGCTTCATCTTTCATTTCCAATCTGAGGCAAAGGGTGAGGGCTTTCAGGTAGATTCTGGAAGTAGGGTTACACGCCCTGTGAGTTATTTTTAATTCTGTTACTTGTATCAGTGCTATGACCTTAAATGTCTTAACGTCTCAGTTGTCTTATCTATAAAATGGGATAATAATCGATACTAAGGATCAAATGAGATGCTAAATTAAAAGGCTGTAGAATACTGTATCTATTAGTCATAAAGGTTTATTGTCTTGGATATTTTTACTGTGATAAATCTTTTAAAATAGTAAAGCTTTTTTCTCACGCGTCTCTCTTTATGTGACATTCTCCGCTGTTAACCCAAGGCTGGGGAAAGGTGAGAAGAGCTACACCAGATGGTCAGAAGGACCCAGGTAATACTCATCCCTATCATTCAAAATAGGATTCTGGAACAAGACAGCAAGTGTGAAAGCAAGTCTTCATGGGAAAGTAATTTTCTAGATAACTTCAGTGCAGCAGAAACCAGTGTGGTCATAGCCCGAAGTCCCTCCCATGGGTGACGCCCTCAGGCTCTGGGGGGCAGGGCCAGGCCCGTGTCCAGGCGGGAAGGACGGGAGGGGCGGCTCCAGGGCTCGAGGGGAAGGACAGCAGAGGCAGGAGAGCCTCCAGGTGAATGTAGCCTCTGGGCTGCGATACCAACCAGAGCAGATAGAGGACATGGCCGAGGAGAAGCCTGTGCCGTGCGGCCTGTGGAGTCCGGGGAGCCCCCCGAGTAGGCCACCCGGGCCTGACCAGCCTGGGGCGGCTGCACCAGGGACACTAATGAGATGAGCAGGGGTGGAGGCCCTCCGCCCTCACCGGTGAGCCGAGTAAGACCACCCGGAGGGGACCACGGGTCAGACGGGGCAGTGGGTCTACCGTCCACGGAGCCAGACACGGGCAGAGCCAGGAGCCCAGGAAAGACAAGGCCCTGGGCTGATGGGCGCAGACACAGGAAGGGCCCGGCGGAGCCCACGCCACCTGCTCGGCCACCAGGCGAGGGCGCAGCTGAGACCAGCAGGCCTGCGGGCAGAGAGCTGCACCTGGGCCTGAGGACACCAGGGGCCCCTGCCAACACGAGGTCCAACCGGCCACATCCACGTCCCACACGCTGGACACCACCTCCCAGAGACCCAGGGGAGGACGGCAGGCCCGAAAACCTGGCTTTGGAGTCACACTAGGGTAAACAGAGAATTACAGAAAGTATACATTTAACGGTAACTGCATTAACTTCCTCTGGCTGCCATAACCAATTACAAAAACCAGGTGGCTTCCGTAATTTCTCACAGTCTGCAGGCCGTAAGCCTGAGATTCCGCGGGGCCACGTTCCCCCTGGGCAATCCAGGGAGGAAGCCTTTCTCTGCCTTCTGTGTCGGGGCTCCTGGTCCCCCTGGGCCATGGCTGCATCCCTGGGTCTGCACACCACCGCCTCCTCCAGGGTCTGTGTCGTCGCCTCTTCTGTTTCTTATGAGGACACTTGTCATGTAACCGAGCGGGACCCCATGGGGCCCTGCGGGACACACGCCCCCCGCACATGCTCTGCTGCAGCTCCTCTCTGAAGTACCCAGATCATAGTATCTCACGCATATTTCCTGAGGTTTTCAGATGCTAAAACCACCACCAAGTGGAGGAAATTAACTACTTGTTGATCCTGACAACAGAGCCCGGACCCAGCGGCTCCTAAGGGTTGATGACCATCAACCAATCAGAGAATCGTGCACGAGCTGATCACACACGCTGGACGCCCCTCCCTCACCCGTCCTTTAAGCATGCTGGAGCCCTCGGGGAGTTCGGAGTTTTCTGGGCACAAGCCACTTGCTCTCCTCGCTCGGCCCTGCAATAAACCTTTCCCTGCTCCAGACTCCGACGTTTCGGTGTGTTTGGCCTCACTGTGTGTCGGGCACAGGAACTTCATTCGGTGACAGTCTCTGGATTTAGGATCCACCTGTGCAATCCAGGATGATCTCTGTCTCCAGATCCCTCACTTGATCACATCTGCAAAGACCTTTTTCCAAATAAGGTCACATTCCCAAGTTCTGGGAATTAGGAAATTAGGATGTGGGCATATCTTTTTGGGGCCACCACTCCACCTCTTGTAAGAATCAAGGATTAGAACATTTGAAAATATATGATGAAACGTGAATCAGGCATTGTTAGATTTTTTTAATATAAATTTATTTTTATTTATTTATTTTTGGCTGCATTGGGCCTTTGTTCCTGTGCGCGGGCTTTCTCTAGTTGTGGCGAGCACGGGCTACTCTTCGTTGCAGTGCGCGGGCTTCTCATTGCGGTGCGCAGGCTTCTCACTGCAGTGGCTTCTCTTGTTGCAGAGCACGGGCTCTAGGCGCATGGGCTTCAGTAGTTGTGGCACGCAGGCTTCAGTAGTTGTGGCTCGTGGGCTCTAGAGCGCAGGCTCAGTAGTCGTGGCGCACGGGCTTAGTTGCTCCACGGCATGTGGGATCTTCCCGGACCAGGGCTCGAACCCGTGTCCCCTGCATTGGCAGGCGGATTCTTAACCACTGCGCCACCAGGGAAGTCCCAGATTATTTTAATGTCATCTTAAGGGTAATTATATATCTTTCATGAGCAAAATTGTCAAACAGAGTCTCCAGCTGTAATAGATTAAAGGTGATAAAATAAGTTTCCTCTCAGTTTTAGCTGTGCTAGTTCACTTCAGTTACTTTGAATAGCTCCCCGATCTCTTTTTTTTCAGAGAATACACATTTATTTATAATTTTGGATTGGAAATGCTGTGCATATTCCCATATTTACCAATTTCCTTTCTCATCCTACTTTCTTGAATCTTTCTTCTGACATAATTTCCTTTCTTCTTAAAATGCATTCTTTAGAAGTTCCTTTAAAGCAGAGAAATTGGCTCGATTTTGAAAGATAGTTTTGATAACTATACAATGCCAGGTTGAAAATTATTTTCTCTTAGCATCTGAAGGTACTAATACACTACCTTCTGGGTTCCATTTTTTTGCTCTGGATACGAGTGTGGCCAGGGTAACTGTCATTCACCTTTTTTCCTCTCGTGAGATTAAAGACGCTTCTTTGTCTTTTGCATCCTGGAGTTTCAGGTCCATGTGTCTAGATGTGGTTTTCTGCTTGGTGTACACGTGTTCCTGTATCTGTGCAATACATGTACCTCTTCACATACCGCCTCTTCTTCGCTCTATTTTCTTCTTTCTATTTCCTCCTGGGAAAGAACGTTAGACCTTCTCACTTTACCTGCCAGTCTGTTAATTTCTTTTTTTTTATAATTTCCCTCTCTTTGTCTTCTCTGCAATACACCTTCCTTAGATCCATCTAATTTTCTCTTAGCAGCCTAATATTTAAGTCATGCATAGAATTCTTTATTTCAATTTTTCGTATGTAAAGTTCTCTCTGCTTCTCTTTCAGATCTGCCTATTTTTTATATTCTGTTGTTGCTTATTTCTTTTTTATGATTTTTCATTTTATTTATTTAAACATATCCTGGTAATTTTATCTTCTAACCTGATAATTCTAATACTTAAAGCTCTTAGGGGACTGATTTCTTGTTTTATCTGCTGACTTTGAGTGATGGTGACACTGCGAGTTCGAGGTTAGTCATCTCAGTCTGCTGGAAACCAAGGGACACGTCTGAGGAGGACGGTCTCCTCCCGAGAGGGTCTGGCTTGTTTCTGGTGGGGACACAGAGACACTGCCACCTACTACAGCCCCAGGGTAACACGTTCTGCTCCCCACTTCCACACCAAGGCCCCAAGCTGAACCTTCCAACTAGAGAGGCTGGGCGGCCAAGAGGCCTATTCAAGTCACCGCTTCCCACTAGGCCACCAGAACTGTGCGGCGCTGTGGTGTCCCTAGTGGTCCCCGCCTACCAGTGGGCAGGGCTGCCAGGAAGACAAAGACAGACCTAAAGAAATAAAGAAACTTGTTTCCTCTGCACATCTGGATATAATGTGAACAACTGTGCCGCCCTGGACATATTTATTTTTCTTTTCATGTTAGACATTCAGAAAAATTTGATTTTTACATCTTCTTTTCTAGGGAGTACGTCTGTACAGTGAATGCATGTATATAAAAATATACGTAAAAACCTGAAATTTGTCTCACTGTTTTGCTCACACTATTTCTCTGACTGAAATACAACTATTTGTAATGATTTTTTTCACACACCAGGCAAACTATACTTATGAAATTCTGACCCACAAGATCACCCTGCTTTTGCGGACCTTCCCCCTGGGCCTCACCTCCCCTGAGGCCCGATGACCGGGACCCACTGAGAAGGCAGGCAGCGGGACACACGGGCTCAGAGGCACCAGAGCCAGACCCTAATACCCTGGCTTTGCTCCCAAGTCTAATCCTCATTGTGTGCATGTGTATATATACACATGTTCCTTTTCTGTTAAACTTTCTACTCTAATATCACAAAACACCCACATAATTTCCCTAAGTCAAATATCTTCTAAAACAAAAATTGAAGGAAAAGGAGAACTGACAAATTTTACAAAACATATACCTTAAATTACCAGCATTAAACTTTAAGATGTGAATAGTAGCACACTTACTAAAATTAAAGAATTAGATCATCTGTTAAAACACAATCTCTGCCACAATGTTATCACTTTAACAGACTTTTTTTTTTTTTAATACAAAATTCAACACTGGACAGTGGCACCAAGGGCAGAAAGGCCGAGGGAGACCCAGTGAGCCCCCCGGGGACACCTCTTCTGCTCGTCCCGTTAGACAAAGTGACTTCTTTTCAGACGTGTGTTTCACGCTGGCCCTGCAGTCACACTGTCCAACTTCTAAGACGCAAAGAAGCGCTGAGTGTGGGGCGACTTTAGTCGGGACGTGTGCCCATGCGTGCACGCGGCTGTGTGTGAGCACACACGCAAACGTGTGTAACACTATCCCTTCAGCAGCAGACAGCATGTGAAGTGACCGCAATTCCTCTAATAAAACTTCTATTCCACTGCCCAGAACTTCATCCAAAAGCTTTTGATTTAAAGATTTTTTGGAATTAGATAAAGTACAAAGACAGTTTGGACGATCTTCACTGGCAAACAGAAATCGTTCCAATGTACCCTGAACCCCGCACGACCTCCGCCTGGGGCCCCGGGTCCCACCCCGCAGCGATCTCGGCCGCCCCGCCGGGCAGTGCCTGGGCCGGGGCTTGATGCAGACGGGGTGGGGAAAGAAGAGACACGGGGAAGGTCACGGCTGACGGCGCAGGCCGCGGAGATCAGAGGACCTGCACCTCGCCTGCCGCCAAGCCCTGCCAAAAGCAACAGCGTTTAACTGCAGGTACTCAGGCCCCACCAGGAGCGCCTGCGGAGACCCCGGGCTGACAAGAGGCCCATTCATGACGCGAGCTACCACTTCCCGGGAACTAGCCGTAAATACGGGTTTAAAGAGAGAGGTTCAAGCTCCTCCGCTGCTCGCATCAAATGCTCATTGCCTTTCCCGGGGGAGCTGGATCATTCCGGTTCCTACATCCTCACTCCAGGGCCGGCCCTGGCTCGGCACTCGGCACTGGGCTGCAGGATGCCCTCCTGTCCTGGGTGCAGCTTCTACGGCCCGGGGCCAGGAGCTCCCCCGACCCACCGCGACACCCAAACGTGTCCGCAGGCTCCACAACTTCCCCAGGAGAACACAAAGTGTCCCCACTGAGAGCCTCCGCCTCACTCAAACCAAGCCTGACGAACTCCCACCGAATTACAACAGGTTTCTGTGTAGCGCTGACCTTGCCACAGAAACACTGTGATCCTGTCTCTGTATTCACGTGACGTGCTGAGCAAACCATCAGGGAAGGAAGGAACAAAACACTGAGCGCCGGATGAGACAGGACCGAGGGGACGCCAGGGCCGGCCTTGGGAGGGCCGAGGGGAGAGCACACATTTGGGACCCACTTATGACATTTCAAGTCCCGGGGCCAAGGCTGGATGAGACCCAGAGAGGGGGGTGGGCAAGAGAACAGAAATGTCCAAGAACCAAACCTACTGACTGCATGTAGAGGGGCCGGGGAGGAGGAGGAAGCGGCAGTGACGGAAAAGGAGAGAGCGGCGGGGCTGAAGCAGCAGGAAGGCCGGGAGGCGGGGAGGCTGCGAGGTGGGGAGGCTGGGAGGCTGGGAGGCAGGGAGGCCCTGAGACCAGCAGGGATGTGGCTGAGGGAGAAAAGGAGGCGAGCCGGAGAAGCGGCAGCAGCTCCACAGCAGAAGGGACAAGGGACACGGGACGGCCCCCCACGCCCCAGGTCCCCTGCCCTCCAGGCCCCGGGGCTGGTCCCTCAGGCCCCAGATGCCCTCACTGCCCGCAGCCCCACTGGTGCACGCTGGCCCCGGCCCTGGACCTGCAGGTCCCCATCAGGCCTCAGGTCACCCCAGGGGACACGCCCTGACCTCACTGCTGGTCCCTGCACCTCTGCTGACCTGACTTCTGGGTGTCACCACTTGGCGACCAGCTCGCCACCCACTGGCAGCCCTTCCTCATTCACCCTCCAGCCGATGGCTCAGGTCCCACGATTCCGCTTCCCTGACTTTGCTAAATGACCACTCCCCACCCCGACCCAGTCGAGCCTCTGGCAGCCCATGCCTGGGGGCAACCTAATGCGCTGGCACCCCCAGGGGGCACCCCCGAGGCTCTGGTGCCCTAGCCGCAGGGCCTCAGCGAGGTGACACGGAGTGCCCTCCCCAGACCCTCACGAGGGGGGCGCAGTGAGACCGAGGCTGCTGTGTCCTCAGTTCTGGCTGCAGAGAAGAAAGGGGTTTGAAAAGGTAAATTCAAGACAGAAAGACAGAGGGAGGCACCTGCAGGGTCAGAGTCTCAGCTGCAGCGGCCCTGGCCACACACGCCCTGGCCGTTCCCACGCGTGGGTACCACGCACCGACCGTTTTAGTTTTGCTGAAGGTTAGTGGGAGTTTTGCCGTTTCTAAACCCGGATTCCCACAGACGCACAGGTCCCAGTTCAGGGACGATTCCTCCGGGGGCGTGACTGCCGCGGCCGCCGGGTGCTCTGCGCGCCCTGGGTCTCTCTTCCCTCTGATCTGCTCTGAAATCTACAGAGCAACGAGATGGAGAGATGAGGGACACGGTGCAGGAGGGCCAGACTTTCCGTCCCCCGAGAGCACACCGCACTCACACAGGACAGAGCACACCTGGGAACAACACAGACACGTGTATATCATCCTTTGAAATCAACTCTTTTTTGTAGAAATGATTTATTAACATTAAAAAACGACTTATCCTACATCGTTCTGGGCCACGTTTGGGCCGCACCTCAGAACCGAGACACGGCGCTGCGTCAGAAGTGGCAGTGCTTCTCCCTGACGACGCGCGGACCGATGTGGATTCAGTTCCTTCTTCAGCCTCCATCTCTACTCACAACAGTCCTGATACCTGAGAAGCAGAGCAGGGCCACTTCACAGAAATTCCATGTTCAAAGTAACTTTAAAAAAACAGTATCGGCTTATAGCCATTCCAGTGGAAAGCCTGCAAGGTAAGAAAATCTTCCAAAGGCCTTGCTTCAAATTCTTCATCTGATAGAAAATGGGGACAAGACAAAGGTCTACGAAAGGCGGCAGCCGCGTCTCCTTCCACAGTCAGCTCGCTTGCTCTCCTGATGCGGCTCCCGTTACTCTCTCCTGTCACAGAAAAGTAAGCGAACGCGCCACCCGAGAAACAGAGGAGCGCAACGGTATCTTCCCACTGCAGGCGAGGCTGCAAAGCGGAGGGCGACCAGCCCTGACGGAGGCTCCACCCGCACCTGAGGGCGTGGGTCCCTCCTCTCCTAAAAGCAATTTCACGTTCATAAGCATCCATCTTGATTACTCAGCAGCATTCAGCCGTGTCTACCAAGGTCTCCTGTCTACCTGTTAGAGGGGCGAATACGTGTCACTCTTTCACATGCGGTGTATTGGCTCATGACAGTGCTGGGCACAGCAGATGATATTCATTTTTAAAAGGATTTTCAGTCCCTGCCTTATATTTATTTCCGATAAGGAAACCCTTTGTTTGCAGGTTAGGAAACACTCCTCAGTGTTTAGCACGTCAGATGAAACGCCCATCACCATCTTCTGAGAGCACTGGCCTGAGGCCGCCGCCCCCAGGAGCACAGACCAGCACTGAGGCTCTGAGCCGGGCTCACTTGGTCTTCCTCCAACAGGATTCCTCAGTGGGCCTCTGAGAATCTCCTTCCTCTTCCTTACAAAGAGGTTTGCTGCTTCTGTACAGATTCATTGTTGGGATTTTAAGAGGCACCTGGGGCCAGGCCGAGACGTTTCCTGTGAACTTCACTGTGGCCTCTTCAGCGTCTTGTGGGCACTGGGGTTTCCCCTATTCCACCGATAAAATTATGCTGAACACCTACCTTCCTCACGGCCAGGAAGTGTTTCTTTGCGATCAGACTGTATTTTCACTTCCTTAATTGCATCCCATTATGGGCTACTTATCCTCACGTACATCCTGCTTTGGTGCCTTTTAAGAAACCTGAAACTTACTAGACATTTAAAAAGTTGTATTGTGATGATATACCTATTCTGGCAGAAATAAGCCTTCTTTAACATCAACAACTCTGCTCACTCCGGGAGTGTTTAAGTGACCCATCGCTAGGGTCCATCCAGACCAGGAATGTCTGTGTAACAACACCTGGAAGTGTCCATTCAACCAGGGATGTAGGAAGATGGCAAAGGGTCTGTTGAGAGGCTGAGCCCAAACTCTAACTTACTGAAGGTACGCAGAGGACTGAATGCCCCAGGGGTCCATCAGCCGGTACTACCAAGGTCAGAGAAGCATTCAAGGCCAAATTCTGCTGACCCAGTGGGAAATGCTGAATATTCTCAAAACCACCTGTCTGAAGTTCTCACCCTCCTGGCTTTAAACTACTCGAAGGAGGAACCACAGTCACGGCCCCCTGCACGAGAGCTCGGCTGGCCACGGGGCCCCTGACCCAAGAGTCCACGGTCCTGAGGCTCCAGGGGCAACGCGTCCTCCCCCTGGGCTGTGCTCCCCACACACGTGGGAGAGAGGCCCCCTTCCCAATTCATGGTCTCAGTACGTAATCTGATACCCAAAGGACTGCTCCTTGCGTCCTTAGGTCCCGAGTCTCACAAATTTCTTTATTTTTTAAGAAAACGAAGCCAGTGCTGTCCTCACTTGGCCTCACCCCTCCTCTATCAGACCAGTTGTGTCTCAGCTACAAGAGCTGCCAATCCCACTCTGGATCTGGGCTCAGGCTAAGCTTACACGCACATACGTGTGTGTGCAAGTGTCTAACCAACTAGAAAGGACGCTCAGCAGTTCCGGCAAAACCTCCAGTGTCCCTCACCCCAGCACACCACGACCGCAACCTAAGGAGCTGAGCTGCCCCAGCAGACTCTCTCTGCCGCGCCCCTGGCAGGCGCGTCCGCCTGGCTGGCTCTGTCCCCAGCTTGTCACGATGCTTTAGGACCTGCCTGTGCCCTGGCCAGAAGCAGCTGGATTGTAAGCAAGGCTCTGGATCCTCCACTGAGCTTATCGTGGCTCTTTTCCCATCTTCCTTCTCCTTCTTTACAGCCAGTATTTTCTACAGAAAAAGTTTTCTTCTACAAAGGATGACCCCAGAAGACTAACATGGGTTTAAATCCTTTCTCCAGAAGAATCTTTTCTGCTCAGAGTTTAGTCTCTAACTGAACTCTGGGAATTAAACACAGACAGCAAGTGCAGAACACTGTTCTTACCAACACCTGGTGCCTGGCGCTCAGGGGGTTACTTCGCCCCATCTTGTCTACCTGAGTCACCAGTTACCAAGCTCTGAAAGCTTAACTTCTTCAACTTGTTCAGGAAAGACAAGTCACCTGTCCCTTTGTGAATTTTCCCCTTTATCATTCCTGTCATGATTATCACATTTTATTATCTTTTAAATATTTTTTTATTTTTATTTACTCATTTGGTTGCACCGGGTCTCAGTTGCGGCAGGTGGGCTCCCCAGTTGCGGCCTGCGTGTGGGATCTCGTTCCCCGACCAGGGATCGAACCCGGGAGCGAGGAGTCTTAACCACTGCGCCACCAGGGAAGTCCCTATGGTCACATTTAAGTTGTGAGGTGGCCACAGGTGGACCCCCTTTCTCCAGATGCAACCTCAGCAGTGGTGGTGACAGTAGGATGTACTAATTACCCTGCGTACATTATTTCCTTCAATGCTCACAGCCCCCTAAGTGAAGACCGTTATCACCCCATTTCACAAATGAGAAAACCAACCCAAGGCTCAGAGAGATGAAGAAACTTACCAAAGTCTGGCTCCTCATCCAGACTCCCGAGTCCTCACCTGAACCACAGCCAACTGAAAGTGCGAACAGAACCCCGTGGTACACAGGGGAAAGACAGCTTTGGCTCAAAGTAAACTTTGGGGAAAATGCCATTTTGAAAAAACTTGTAATTTATCTTACAATTAATAAAATTTAAATGATAATTGTACTTGTGGGTTTTTTCTTAGTATCGCCAAAAAGTAAAAGTTTCTTTTCTGGTTTGTAATTTCTTTGACAAAACATTTTGCACTTCACAGGACCATTAATAAAAATACGTGAATCATTTTTAAAAATACTTGAAGGTTTCATTAATTTTCTCAAGGGTCTCTCCCAGGCCTTTGGTGTTTATCCATAACCCTTCCACATTCATCACCATCTTTTTCTGGCTTCGCTAATTCAAACGTTCGCTGCCTTAACTGCCAGAACCTCACTTGCAACTGGCTTTTCCCGTGGTTCCAGCAGTTCTCCAGCAGCACTTACATCTCCCCTTCCTGCAATTCAGGGGTGTCTCGGTGACTACTCTAAGCAAACATCCTGACATCCTCAGCGTTCGGTTCAAGCCCACCTCTAGCGGGCAGGCCCCGTGGGTGCACGTCTCAGGCCCCAGCCGCCAGAATCCCGCACGGAGGGCTGCTCCGGCAGAGCCCGGCCCCTCAGACGCGGAGGGTCCAGAAACCAGCCTCTAGGACTCAGCCCTGCTCTACAGAAGGAGGGAAGCAGAGAGGAGGGACAAAGAACCACGAATGTTCTCAACACACCAGGAACCGTGCTCATCTTTTTCACACCTGCTCCCTGCTTCTGCTTCACAAGGACCCCACAGGTAAGCAGCGTACACTGCTGTCTCACTGGTCCTCTCGACACTCCCGTGAGGCAGACGTCGTCATCCCCACAGAAGAGGACCGAAGGCTGCCGAAGTCCCGTGGCCAAGCTGCCGCGGCCCAGGCCTGGCTCTGCGAAGCCTGAGGCGCTCAGCCCCCGCGGACGCCGCCTGCCTACACGCGGGGGTCCCGCTACGTGACACCAGACAGCTGCCTGCTTAGTTTCAAATGCAAATGCCACAGAAATTGCAAAACATTAAAAAAATCAATATAACAATCCCAGAAGCCTCATCTCAGCCGGTGGGAAAGGACTTGACTTTATTTAGTGGTAAACCCGCCTCGGTTAGACCCAATATTGCTTCAAGTCTTTCATGTTTAAGCAATTACACCTCGTCTCTGCAGAGAATAACAGAGGCCGACAGCTCTGCCATCTCCAAGTGTCAGAGTCCACAAAGGTGACAGTGAACCAGATGATGTCACTTCGTGCCAACCAGAGGCCACCTCGACCTTGGTGGGTCCAAGGTGAGTGGCCAGTGACCTAACTGTGAAACTCAGACAGAATGGTTCTGCGTCAAGCCTGCAGTGCTCTGCTGAGCTCTCACGTGAGATTACTCATGCCCTGATTTCACAATGGGCGGCTAAACTGTTTCCAATAAATTAAGGCTATAATGCTCACCTAAAAACCACAAAGCACCTTTAATAGACAGAAACACAAATAAAACATCGGGCTGTTTGATACTGGTTTGCATGTTTCTTGATATTTCTATAGCACCACGATTTAAATTTGCTAGCCAGACCGACAAATACTTAGTCATGTTTTAAAAGATTATTTTATTTACAAACAGACATACACATACAGAAAGAGGAGTGCTTTCTGCCCATAGGATTAAATAAAAGCAAGTTCCAGCTATTTAATTTGTATCATGCATTCTATTGTCCCCTAAAGCCCTAAAATACCTGTGAATTTGAATAATTTTAAAGGAAAATTCTCATATACAGTGAACCTCTCACAGTAACACTACCATAATCCTATGTATGCACTGAGAGATGATCTCGAATCCACTTTAATGATCGTCTTATACCATAGCCAGGACATGGAATCTAGGGTTTATTCCCAAAGGAAAGCTTTGTTCCCGTCCTAACTTGTAACAGAAGATAAAAACGCTCATTTATTTTGGAGGTGGAGGGAGGGTCATGGACCCAACTTGATGTGGGTCTATGGACCAGTGGGTCACTATAAAGTGAGAATTCAGCCCCAGATGGTTAGAAGAGCCCTGAAAAAACAACTCTGTTCTCTGGGCTTCCCTGACTTGGGTCTGACCTGCAGTTACCAGAAGACCTAAGGCCTAAATAGTTTCACATGGAGCTATTTAAATCAGATTTCTTTTCTCCTGTGTTTAGGTAAGTGTTTGCTAAAGGTCTAGGAAGGATTTACTGCAAAGTAAAAGTGATATATAAAGAAAAAGAAGATCCTGGTCTTAGAGATGACATTCGTCTAGATTTGGTGGTAACATCTGGGGCGAGTAGGGCTTGTCACCTTCAGCACGACTGACACTCGGGCTGTGGGATGTTTAGGAGCATTCCTGCTCCCCCAAGATGCTGGTGACAACCAAAAAAGTCTTCAGATATTATCACATGTCCTCTGGGGGCAGGTCATATTCTCCCCACCTCACCCCACCCCCAGCTGAGAACCTCTAACCTGGAGTATTAATCTTATCTTTACAGCAATGAATAAGGCACAATCTTTAGAAAAATAAAGGCGAAAATTACCCAAAATTTTATTATGACTTAGGTAGTTAATTTTTACAGGAATTATAGTTTTAAAAAATCTGAAGATTAACTTATGATAATAAATATAGTTAGACATTTTAAGAAGCAAAATACTTGGCAGTTTAAAAAAAAAAAAAAAAGCTCAAGTCTAAAACTTAAAACCACAAGTTCATGAACCTTAAAATGCCAGATTCTCCCAGTCAGGTGAATACTGTGTTTAGACTGATAGATATGATTTCTTATGAAGCCCATATTTAGAGGAATGTGCTATAGCATCTAAAAATGGCTTGATACCTAAACAGTAGCAGTACACCATGCATTTGCGGGAGTCTTAAACTGTTAATTACGGGTATATTTAAAGTACTTTATCACTTCTCACTGCCACATGGTTTTAATGTATTGTGTATTAGCTCTGTTTTTTTCTCCTGGCCAACTCTTGGTGATACTCAAGATCAGTTTTTTGCTTCATATCCCATTTGTATTTTAATCTCATAAAACTAATGTTGTACTGTGATTATTTCTGCTAAACATCTGAAAGGTATATTGCATTTAGCCAGATGAATTCATGTCTTTTACCAAAGACACGAGCCGTCACTTCATTCCATAGCGAAGCCCCAGCTCTGCTCCAGCGCCAACTCCAAAACGTGTACATGTGCTTTTTCTACAGACACGAGCAATGTTTATGTCATTCCTCCCATCCCCATGATTATCTCTAGCCTCAGTGTTGACATGTGTTAGTGCTGTACCTTGGGTAACTCATTCTCATGCTGCTTCAGCTTCTTCATTGATGAGACAAATGGAATGGAAAGATCTCTAAATTCCTTTCTATCTCATAAATTCTGAGGGTATTTGGGGAGAACACATACAGGTGGATGTCCACTGTTTGTCCCCTAAAAGCTCTTTCAAAGAAAGGGTATCATCTCATGGGCTAATATATATTTTTAAATTTAAAAATTTTAAAAACTAGAAGTATGTGTGAATTTCCATACACACATAAAGAAATGTGTAAGTTATACAAGTTTGTCAAAATATTTCTCGAAGTACCTTTAGAGTATTAAAAATGCAACAAAGCAGCTCATGGGTACAATAACTTTCCTAATAGGCTTGCTTTTAATGTTCCGATTTGTAGAATAATCTCAGATTTTATTATGATACGCAATGTATTTGAAAAGAAGCTACTTTCTTTTCATGAGCTACTTTCAAGTAATTTTAAAATTTCTCAGTATATTTTACATAGTTTAATTTATATAGTTAACAACTTTGTGACATCAGTCTTATTAACTGATTAGCTTTTCAAAGAAACAGCAATAAAAGCAAAAAGATTTTTGCATATGACATTTTCCTCCCAGAAATGTAACAGTTCTAGACAATAAACACAGCCTTTATTTTCTAAATAGAGAATATATAAATCTGTATTTTCAGCAGAAAGGTGGCACCACTGCCACATTTGTGGCTAACAGAATGCTACATGTATTTATGTACATGTAGATATAGAAATACATAAATTAAACAGATAAAGAAGTTCAAGTTTGGAGAAACAAAAGGAGAAGAAAAAGTTTTTCAGATACGTGTCCAGTTTTGTACAATTTACCCATGAAATAAAGCAACTATTCTTTTAATTTAAAAAGAACAGTACATTTTTTTATTTTGAAAAGTTGAGTGCTTATGAATAAACACCATGTTAATATCTGTGAATATCATTATATAATACATAGTGGTACTTATTCACAGAACATATGATGATACAGACATTTTCATGCCTTTATGGACATATAATTCTAGAATTTAAACTATCATTCATTGCTAATTTGCAGTAAATGTTACTCAAGTGACTACACTTTCTAAAAAGCAAACCTAAAGCATGAGCACATGAGCCAACCAGCCGTCACTGAAAGAATGAGCAGAGATGGCAGAGGGAAATGGGCCCCGTCCCCGGATTACGGCTTTCTTCACTAGATCAGTGATTCCCAACTGCCAGTTCTGTGCCAACCACAGGTGACCCCGACTACCTTCAGAGCTACTGTGAACTTCTCATCATATAACAAAGTAAGCATCCTTAAAGAGAACCACCGAGGACTGCAATGGAGAGAAGACACACACTGCGGGCGAAGCCTGGTGACAGCGCGTCCTGAAGGGAGGACGGCTGGGCCCCGCTCAGCTGCCAGGTCACCTGGGTGCCCCCTCGGTACTTCGGCAAAGCACAGGGGAACCCCCAACTGACAACACACTTCAGGAGTTCTGCTATGGGCGGGTTAACTTCTGACTCAATGTGACTTTAATGTTTATTGGAAATCTTTCTATCAGACTGTCTTGCGGCCTCGGGAGAAACCCATACTAAACCCAAGTGAACCGCTTCTTGCTGTTGAGGATCTAACTATTGCCCTGGGGGCAGGGGGGCAGCAGACGTTTTCTTAGAGGGCAGACAGTCAACATTTGGGGCTTTGCAGGCCCCAGGCCTCCACTGTGGAAGCAGCCATGGATACTGTGTAACACCTGGACGTGACCGGGCTCCAAGGACGCTGCACTTACAAAAATAACCAGGTGGGCTGGAGTGGGTCCACCAGCCATAGCTTGCCAAGCTCTGGTCTAGAATATCTTTGTATTAAAAACATACTTCTTCCATACCTTTTAAAGTCACCAGTTCTCATGAAATGTTACTCATGCAGTCAAAAGGGGCCTTGTCAATTGTTTTTTGTTAGAGAAAAAGTACATGTCCCAAAAAAGTAGCATCCGTTTGGGCTCTACTTAATCGGGCGTTTGTGATGATGTACCTTAGACGAGACTGAGGTTTACCACTGCACCAACTAGAAAAACAGTGCTCCCCGAGATAACAGGGTGAAAGGGCTGAGGTGCAGACAAATGCTCAACCTACTTAAGAAAATAAACTCACTCAAAGTACTAGAGCAATCATAGGCGTACAAGCTAGCGGCAATTACAAGTGAATTCTGGGGGCTTCCCTGGTGGCGCACTGGTTGAGAGTCTGCCTGCCAATGCAGGGGACACGGGTTCGAGCCCTGGTCTGGGAAGATCCCACATGCCGCGGAGCAACTGGGCCCGTGAGCCACAATTACTGAGCCTGCGCGTCTGGAGCCTGTGCTCCGCAACAAGAGAGGCCACGATAGTGAGAGGCCCCCGCACCGCGATGAAGAGTGGCCCCCGCTCGCCACAACTGGAGAAAGCCCTCGCACAGAAACGAAGACCCAACACAGCCATAAATAAATAAAAATAAATAAATTTAAAAAGTGAATTCTGGGTATTTACTAAAGTATATCAGACAGAATCTTTACTTCAAAACAGTTTGCTACCAACTACTATGTATAAAATAAATAAGCTAGAAGAATATATTGCACAGCACAGGGAATATAGCCAATATTTTATAATAACTACAATGGAGTATTACCTTTAAAAACTGTGAATCACTATGTTGTACACCTGAAACTTATATAATATTTATTGAATGCTTATTAGCAGGTAGGCACTGTTTTAGATGCTGCTGACTTAAGAACATAATATAGTCCCTACCATGAAGAAATTCTCAGTCTGGCAAAGAATCTCCTTAAAAAATAACAATTAACTGTGACAAAACAACAATACTATTATCAGATTAATTTAATATGAAAATTAATTTTCAAGTTTCAAGAAATGCTGTATTAACTATTAGATATCAGATAAGTATCACATCAGTTTCACATATACTCTATTTTAATTATTTTCCATTATTCGATTATATAAATGAGATATCATTGGTTCTAGATACATAATAAAACAAAACAATGTGGTGTGTGCTACAGGTCAAGTTTTTAAGAAACATTTAGCCCTAGATGCAGAACATTATGTATGGAACTACCTACTGTTATGTAGGTGGAGACCTACTGTTACATTTGAGGTGGAGACGTTTGCACTACTTCTGAAGGAAAGTCAACAGTGGGCCTGAGGATGGGGCTGGGAGTCCGTGTGAGGGAGGGAACTCTTTTCTCCTTATACCCTCCTGTACTGTTTACTTTTCTTTAAAATAAAAAAAGAAGCATTACTTTCAGTTTTGATTTGCATTCCTCTAATAATTAACAATGTTGAGCATCTTTTCATGTGCCTGTTGGCCATCTGTATGTCTTCTTTGGAGAAATGTCTATTTAGATTTTCTGCCCATTTTTTGATTGGGTTGTTTGTTTTTTGATATTGAGCTGTATGAGCTGTTTGTGTATTTTGGAGATTAATCCCTTGTCAGCTGCATCATTTGCAAATATTTTCTCCCATCCTGTACCTTGTCTTTTCATTTTGTTTATGGTTTCCTTTGCTGTACAAAAACTTTTAAGTTTAATTAGGTCCCATTTGGTATCACCTCACACCAGTCAGAATGGCTACCATCAAAAAGCCTACAAATAATAAATGCTGGAGAGAGTGTGGAGAAAAGGGAACCCTCCTACACTGTTGGTGGGAATGTAAATTGGTGCAGCCACTATGGAGAACGGTATGGAGGTTCCTTAAAAAACTAAAAGTAGAACTACCATATGATCCTAGAATCCCACTCCTGGGCATATATCCAGACAAAACTATGATTCAAAAAGATACATGTGTCCCAATGTTCATGGCAGCACTATTTACAATAGCCAAGACATGGAAGCAACCTAAATGTCCGTTGACAGATGAATGGATAAAGAAGATGTGGTACCTATATATACAATGGAATATTACTCGGCCATAAAAAAGAACGAAATAATGCCATTTGCAGCAACATGGATGGACCTAGAGATTATCATACTAAGTGCAGTAAGTCAGACAAAGACAAATATCATATGATATCAGTTATATGTGGAATCTAAAAAAATGATACATATGAACGTATTTACAGAACAGAAACAGACTTACAGACACAGAAAACAAACTTATGGCTACCAAAGGGGAAAGGTGGGAGAGGAGGGATAAATTAGGAATTTGGGATTGACATACACACTACTATACATAAAATGGATAAACAACAAGGACCTACTGTACAGCACAGGGAATTGTACTCAATATTTTGTAATAACCTATATGGGAAAGGAATCTGAAAATTTTATACATATCTATATCTGAATCACTTTGCTGTACACCTGAAACTAACATCTGAATCAACCATACTTCAATAAAAACATTAATTTTTAAAAAGAAATATTACTTTTAAAATAAATTTTTTAAAAAGTGATTAACATCAACAAAGAGAAAAAACAGTTCTCATTAGGAGGTATGCAAATAGAGGATGGGGGGTTACATTTAAATTTATCTTCTTCTTCTACAACTAAATGTTTTTCCCTATCCTAACCTAACCCGAAACAATTGAGCTGTATTTCTTTTTTGCCAGTGGAAAAGTTGAGGGGGGAAGCACAGAAATCCAGACAAAATGCACCAACACGTCTGCGACTGAGGAGGCCTGACGGTCGATCCCCAGCACCGCTGCCCAGTCCGGAGGCAAGGACAGCTGAAGCCTTCCTTCTCCTGCCCTCTAGTCAGGACACCCAGAACCATGGAGCTGAGTGAAAGAAACATTCCTGGCTGCCCGGTCACTCACTTTCTTTTCCAACAACAGCTTCCACAGCCCATCGTGGGAATTTTTAACTTACGCAATTATAAAATAAAAATGTATTGCCACTAAACACACCTGTATAAATGTCACTTTAATCTTTCCTCATGACTTGCTGGTTTAATTACGTGGCTAGACAGTCACATAAAATTTCATTGACGAAGTTATAAGCATTACTAATTGTTGGGCATGAAACAACTTACCACGTTGGATTTCTCATTCATTCTCAAGCTAAAAGGCTAAATGATAGTGAAATTTAATAAAACTTCTTAGAATTAGATTATACAGATAACTTTTACTTTGTAGAGTGCACATGTTTGGTAAAGATTTCTCATGCTTCAGTATAAGTCAGAAGTAATGAAAGGAGTACACATTTTCTTACTTAAAACCTAACATCTGCAACAGGAGAGCTGGCATGTTGCTAATAGTCTCAATGGCAACCACGAAAAGGAAACAAGCCAATGCAAACAAATACGATTTTCCGAAAAAAAAAAAAAAATACCAATAATGATTCTAAATATAAGAAGTGATTTCAAATGTATCTTAAGACATACTCTAGAAGCACAGAAACTTCTGGATGTCTGTTTAAATGGAATGTAAAATAAGAATACTGAATATCCAACTGATTGAAAGTAAAAACAGAAAGACGCCACAGGTAGAGCCTTCATGAGTGACAGTGACTTGGGGAACAAGCCCTGGTTCCTGCTCAGCTCCTTGCATTCCAAGGACACTTCCTGACACTCAGGTTAAAACTCACTTGATGCGACCTACCACAGGAAATGGTAAAATTGGGACACTGCTCAGCATCACGTTGAATAAAAACTCTAACAAAGTTAATAGGTAATTAAGGCTGGATTTACATTTCCTCATTTACCACTTCTGACATTCACATAGTTAAAAACAGATGTGAAACATTCCCGGTCTGTACAGCACACGTGCAGAACACACACACACACACACACACACACACACACACACGACGTTCCTGCTGTGGAGCCTGACACTCTCTTCCCATCAGTACCTATACCAACCTCTCCTGGGGCTCTCATGATTGAAGAGGATGCCGTTCACTGCAAACAGATTATACGCCTCCCGGAAGTTCACCACAATCCAATAGGCATAGAGCTTTGCTGCCCCTGTTGGAATAATTTTTTAAAAGCAAATAAAAGACAGCGATTGTTATAAAAGACAGTGTCTTATTATACAAGACAGCCATTTTCACTTAAACAAGTAACAACGTGCAATATTTACAATATGTAATGTATCAAGATAGGGAAAAAAATGAATCAAAAGCCAAAGACAAAATAAAGGTTTCTTTGCCAGTTAATCACGCGACAAGGAAATACTTAAGAATTTCGTCCTTCTGTAATAATCACAGTTCGTTCCTTCACAATCCAATTCACTCAACTGTAGCGTGCGCAGTATATCAAACTGACCTTTCTTAGGTCTTATCCCCTTTTTCTTAGTTTTAAAGAATTAGGAAGTGAAAAATACGGGAGCTTAATATTCTAGCGGCTTTCAAATTTTGTCATATATGTTTGTTTGTCTGTTTAAGGGTTTGAGCTCAGGGAGAATTTCATCAGGGAAATGGAATCAAAAACACCAGGCCGTATCACTTCAGCACAACCTCAACAGTTCAGCAAAAAGAATCTTGCTGGACCTAATTTTCCTTTTAAAGCGGTGCAGCAGGTTTCACCCTGGAGGAGACCTCAGCAAGAACCTGCGGTGATGTTATAAAGCGGAAACACACCATTGTAAAGCAATTACACTCCAATAAAGATGTTAAAAAGAAAAAAAAAAAAGACCCAACACAGCCCTAAATAAACAAACAAACAAACAAACAAATATATATTTTTAAAAAAACCCTGCGGTGAGCACAACGCAAAGGTGTGTGACCGGCAAGCCCGGCCCCTTTAAGCCTGCGTCAGCGGTGCTCTCACAGCACGTGACCTCAGCCACGAGCCAGGAACCAGGAGCCGCGCCCAGGCGGAAGCGCCCCAGGAGCACAGAGAACCCAGCCCGTGCGCATCCTCACCGTACGGCGAGCGCGGGTAGAAAGGCGTGGTCTCCTTCTGCGGTATTTCCTGCACTTTCCCGTAAAGCTCGCTCGTTGAGGCTTGGTAGAACTTCACAGAGTTGATAAGGCCACAGGTCTTCACTGCATCCAGAAGCCGTAAGGTGCCGACCCCATCGACGTCCGCAGTGTATTCAGCCAGGTCAAAAGAAATCTGGAAAGAGCAGGTGAAGACGGGACCACATGAACGGGCAGCAGCCACAGAGACGCCTCAGGGGTAACAGAGTGCAACTGCTCCTACTTTGAAACATTATGCTTGTGAGGAAATCTCATTCTCTCGCAGCAGAATCAGAATATGGATGTCATCTGTTTCTAACATCAAGTGGCTGCAAAATACCTTAAGAAATAGGTATTAATTACCTACAGTAACATGAGGAACAATTTAGCCGCATCCATCACCTCCTGATTCTAGGCTGAAGTCCCCAGGGCCGTGCTTTTCAAGATGCAACCTCTGCTCCTCAGAATCACCTGGGTGTCCCTGAAAAATTCAGATGGAACCAACCTCTTGGGGGGCCTAGGAAACCCACATTTTTAATGAGTCCCAGTTGACTTTTATGCACAGGTAAGTTTGAGAACATGTAATC
Source organism: Balaenoptera musculus (assembly GCF_009873245.2). NCBI lineage: Eukaryota > Metazoa > Chordata > Mammalia > Artiodactyla > Balaenopteridae > Balaenoptera > Balaenoptera musculus. The sequence continues at coordinate 1,295,960 of NC_045795.1, forward strand.
AGAACACAGTTGATTTTAAAAAGAATTGTTTTATTTTCTATTTTTAATTAAGCTGCAAGATTGACTTTTTAGTATACTATATACATAATATATCTTTTAATTATAAAACACACTGAATACAGAAAGATGCTAATGCATATTGAGTTGATTGACTTTTAAGAAGAGGGTGTTAAGGAATAATCCAGTGTTTTACAGTTCTCGAATGTTTTCTTTAAAAATAAATGTGACTGGTGTGCTTTTTTCTTAAATCATTTCTAAGCACAATAAACAAATTAACCTAATATTCAAATCTCCTAAACTAATAAGGCTGAAAATCACCGTCTCTGGTTTATTCACAGGCCAAATACAGCTGGACATGCGGCCACACTCCCCATCATCTGCTGAGGCCTCAGCTTCCCCTAGAAGCCCCTCTCTGAGCCGAGAGTCACCCGATTCCTTCTGTCGCCTTGTCCTTGGCTCAGGGCATTCAGGGAACTTCCGGGCCTGCCCGTCAGGGACCTGACTCAGGTCACAGAACTCACCCCTGTTCTCTAGGTCAGTAAAGCTCACAGGCAGCCATGAGACAAACAGAAAAAAGTATGTTTCACCCACAATCTTTCAAAGCCAAGAAAGCAAGATTTGGGGCTATTTTATTCTTTTTACGTAACAGTTTATTGCAATAAAATTTACATACCATAAATTCACCCTTTTAAAGTTTACAACTCAGTGGTTTTTAGTATATTCACAGCATTCTACAATCATCACCACCATCTAATTCCAGAACATTTTCCTCATCCCCAAAAGAAACCCTGTACCAATCGGCGCTCATTTCCCATCCGTCCATCCCCAGCCTGACAGCTACTGACCTACTTTCTGTCTCTATGCATTTACCTATTCTGGACATTTCATCTAAAGGGAGTCACATCTAATATGTGGCCTTTAGTGACTGGCTTCTTTCACACGTCATATTTTCATTTCTCTTGGATCTATACCTAGAGTCACGTCAGGAGCAGCAGAGCTGGGGTGAACACAGGCAAGGTGCTCGCTGAGAAAGCACAGCACAGCCGTCCCGAGGGGCGGACTCTGCAAGGGTCTCATGACAACCTCGGGCACTCGGACAAGACACAGAAACGCACATGTGTGCAAGCGTGCACCCACACGCACACACACGCACACACACACGCAGTGTGGCCGACAGCTTCCAGGGGCTCACGGACTGCAGGTGAAGACCCCCGCACCAGGAGCTCCTTTCTAACACTAGGAACCTGTCAAGCCAGGATCTAAATATTTTTACATATAAATTCATACCCAGTAATATTTTTCATCCTTTGGATGGGATCACCCAAGTTTGAACAGCAAAGAAACATTGTTTTTTTTCTTTCTTTGGCTATTTTTTCATTGGTATACACACTAAACAGCTACATGAAGAGAACGGCTAGCAGTACATATGCTGTGTAGATCCCATGTTATGTTCACGCTGAACCTCAATCACTGGAACACAGATTAAGAAGCCTCTGCACAACTTAAAAGCTTTTACATATGCTAGGGAATCCAGTTTAGATAATTAGTAGGCCCTTCTTCAGAGAACATAAACCATGGAAAAGAATTAAAAGCACTTAGGCTGAAAAAAGTAACTGAGGCAGGGGAATGGCGTGGGGTGTGGCTCCACGTACACATATTTTAGGTAACTCCATCAAAACTTAAGCGTGGGGGCTTCCCTGGTGGCGCAGTGGTTGAGAGTCTGCCTGCCAATGCAGGGGACACGGGTTCGAGCCCTGGTCTGGGGGGATCCCATATGCCGCGGAGCGGCTGGGCCCGTGAGCCAAAACTACTGAGCCTGCGCATCTGGAGCCTGTGCTCCGCAACAAGAGAGGCCGCGGTGGTGAGAGGCCCGCGCACCGCGATGAAGAGTGGTCCTCACTTGCCGCAACTGGGGAAGGCCCTCGCACAGAAACGAAGACTCAGCACAGTCATAAATAAATAAATAAATAAATAAAAGAACGTGAATTTAAAAAAAAAAAAAAACAAAAAAAACTTAAGCGTGTGTTTGATATTTAAAATGCTGGGGAATAGGATTGGCTGATTAAATCCAACTGTCCACAAAGTATTTTACAATACAGAGTAACAAATTAAGTGGCTTCCTTTAAAAGAAAAACATGAGAATAGTACTACTTTCAGCTTGATAAACCCCTAACAGTTACAAGTGTCATTCTGAAATACACCACGGCATCAGGGGTCTGGAAAGTCACGTACAGCCCATGGGCCAAACCTGGCTCTGTCCTGTTTTTGTCCTAAAGGCGTCTAGGAATACAGACACACTCATTGGTTGATGTGTTTTCTATGACTGCTTTCACACTGTAACAGCAGTGAAAATATTTACTATCTGGCCCTTTACAGAAAAAGCTTTCTGACCCCTGAACTGAACCACAGTTACATTCCGAGCCAAGACTGAGTAGTTTTCAAAATCGTTATCATTATTTTCCACGTTTCTCAAACTACAGGATGGCTCTGGAGCGTGTTTCCAACCCGACACAGGCCACCGCTTCAGAGGCCTGAGGACTCGGACAAGAGCAGGCGCTGATGTCACCCAGCAGGGAAAACAAAAAACGGAAGGATCAGAACACCCAAGTCTACAAGAACCGTCCTGCCCTCCCCTTGTAGAAACATCTTCTGGCGTGGCTTCTGGAACCCCGCATCCTCCTAGCTCTCCCCCCACTCGTGGGGGGCAGCTTCCCGGGCTCTTATGCCACCCGGCCACCCGGCCACCCCCTCTCCAGCCCCGGGCTCAGCACTGCTGCTTCTCCCCTCCCCCACCAGCTGTCCCGAATCAAACTCCCGTCTGCCGGCCGGCCCGCCCGGCCCTGAGCAGAGCCCTCATGTCTCTTCCCATCTGAGGACATCATCTCACACTCACCTGCCCCGAACGGAATTCTTGACGCTGCCACCAAAGCGCTTCTTCACTTGTCCCCTCTCCCTCTGCTGAAATGGCACCTACTCCCCTGACGCTCCCAACGGAACCCTAGGGAGCCTGGACGACTCCTCCGCCCTCAGGGTTCACGGACCCTAAGCGTGTCTGCCCACTTCCCTGCCCGGCCACCTTTCACAGGAAGCACCCCAGGAGCCCTAGCAAGTTCAGCTGCGGCCCCTCCCGCACGACTGCGGCCTCAGCCTTGGACTCGCGTCCCCTCCGTGTGCAGTGCTGGTCCGTCTCCCCCCCACCATCTCTGTGCAAACGCCCCCCTTCACACGGGCCTGCCCTGCCTTCCTGTCTACCTAAAAAGCCCAAAGCCCCTCATCTCTGTTTATCCAGCCTTCATGCTGATCTGATTACTTACTCACCATCTCCTCCACTAAAACAAAGCTCCCGAGAGCAGGGATGCCGTCTCGTTCTACGGGAGCCCCCGTGCCTGAAACACCGCTTGTCCAGTATTTGTCGGATGAACGAAGACAGTATGGTAACTACTGAGATTTAAATGTCAAACATACAAATATCAAAATAAAACTACAAAAACTAGTGGAAAAAAATGGGCTATCAGAATGACAGAAGAAGGTTGATAATTTAATCGTACTGAAATAGGTAAAATTTCAAGGAGCGAGGTTGAAACTCTATGTAAACTTTCAAAACTTTAGCATAACAAATATGACGAAGGCTTAACGGTTCCACCACATGGCGATGTACGATTCAGAGCAAAGGAGACCATCTTACGCCACAGCTGGGAACCGGGTGTGGAGGAAGCAGGTTGGTGAAATAACCAAAGACCTGGTCGCCGACACATTCGCCCGCCAGGCGCTGTCAGGGCAGTCACAGAGCCTCCAGGAAGCAGGGCATCTGAAGCCACGGGAAAACAGTAAATTTAAGTTCAAATATGAAGCAGATTGCCCTTATCGACATTCAAAGATACACACAGATATCCCCAGAATTACCCTCATTTACAGAGAGAGGTGGTAAATCACAGCCTTTCCTGAAACAACGACAACAACGATTTAGGAACGGTCCCCCGAGGGCTGTGGGGACCCAGATGCAGGAACTGAAGGTCTGCCCTGCACTTCCGCACAGCCTGCAGACTGGAACGTAAATTCTGGAAGTGTTTTCACTGTAGCAGGCTGCGGTCCCGGCAGGCCTGGCTCAGGAGCGCGAGGCCTCACACCAAAGCAAGCAAAGAACAATGATGATTCCACCGTCCGGAGCAGACGGCCCGCTTCACCCCCCCACCGAGGGCTCTCCCCAGGGCAGTCGCCTTGTGACCCTCACGTCGTCAACTGCCCGGAAGCCCCCCCAGCACAGGAGCCTTGCTTGTTTGTGTGTCTGTCTCTTCTGTTCTCCTACCAGTGAGAAGCCTGCCCGTCTCACAGAAGGTGCTCCAGAAACAGAACCTGAACGAACGCGATGGCCTGAAGCCTGAAGTGTGGACACGTAATTTCTCAATGACCCTATCATACAGTTAATAACGCAGTGAAGTTCACACAGGCAGCAAATTTGAGTTTTAAAACCCCAACGAAGGAGCCACGGTTTCCTGACTAGAGATGTCGCCTCAGAAAAAGAGAAGATCGTTGCTGCAGAAGAACTGTATGTGGGAAAAGACACGCCCCAGAGGCCAGGGCGCCCCCGCAGCATCTGACTCCCAGAAACACGGGAGCTGGAGATGCTGGGACCACACAGGCAGCCGCGACGGTCGCTGCTCCCCGGGACTTGGAATCTGCAAGTGAAAGTTATTAATCAAGGAGAACAACAGTAAAACATGCCTTTCCAAGTGAATCAGGGTCTCGGCGAGCAGCCGCCCTCCAGAGCCGCCGGTTCCTTAGCAGCTGGGCCGAGACACAAAACTGTGTTAGCGGAAGGGCAATCAGAGCAAGGCGGGCGCGGCCCGAGGGACCCCGAGGGCTTCCCCGAGGGGTCTGGGGAGGGCGCATCCCCGGCTAAAGGGCAGCTACCCGGAGAAGCAGGGCACCATGTCCTGAGGACAAGAAGGGCACAGGTGAAGTCCTGCTCACCTGCCTGCCGGGAACAGGTCAGAAAGGGGAGTGAAGGGGCCACAAGGCGACACCACAGGGATTGAGGGGGCGTGGCCAAGTGGCTACAAAGTCTGGGGCGGGGGACGGAAACCTAGAGAAGAGGAGAGCAGGACAGAGGAAAGAAGGGCTCGGGGAGGAGACGGCCCACATGAGCAGGTGGAGATGGGGGGCGTCCTCATGGGGGGCAGCATGAGCCAAAGGACAGACAAATGCCCTGCCCATGCTGGGAGGTAAGGAGTCTCCAGTTGAGATGGAGAAAAGGGACGGAAACAGAAGGAACTGACTAGTAAACATCAGGAGAGGCCATTCTGGAGGAGGCCTTGGATGCAGTCTGCAGCCTGTTCAGCAGGCGGTGGTTCCAGAAGAGAGGAAGGGCATCACTTCAACCGGCCTCCTCCCTGGGGACTCACACCCAGGCCCAGCGCAGAACCTTTCACTCCCGACATTCGTAAGCCCAATTTTATATGATTTTTCCTTATTTTACCGCAATTATATTTTTTGTTCAAAAACATTTATAATGATAATTTGAAACATCTAATAATCGTAAGGTTATTAGTCCACCGGAGTGGTGAATTCTAGCCAGACTAAACAAAGGAGACGTCTGTGTGAGCCTTCCTATGCCCAACATAAATTCATACGTAGTTTCGTAAGTTTTTGAAACACTTCAAGGTGACTAACAACTCCCACGGGGAATCAGAACGTTCACCGTGTCTGGACAAGACACCACCCCAGGCTCCTGAGGACTCAGACCTGGCGAGAGCCATCCGTCCACGGCCCACGCGGGGCCAGGGCTTCCACTCTCACCCGACTGCTCAGCACACGGCAGGACGTGAGACTTTTGTGGACCAGACGAAGGGCACGTTTCTTCACAAGTTTACTGCTTATCCATTAAGACAAACTGAAACGTTGGTTAATCCACCTCCCTAGTCTCAGGGTTGCCTAAAGCGCAGCTTTCTTTAAGATCAGGATTCTGCCCTGAGGCCCACGCTGTATTGCTTCCCAAACCTGCCAGCTCCTCCGTCCACTGACAGGGAAAGGACGGTCTCAAGGACAGTCCTTCAGTTTGAGAATCTTCACTGCTGCCAGTGTTGGGTTCTCCCCCCACTTCAGTGATCCAGTTCCTCGCCATTTGCTGTAACCTCCAAAAACCTCTGATCCCATTCTTGCTTTCTCAGTGAAGACAGGCTATAACTCAAGAACAAAGATAACAATTAAACTCCTGGTTTCACAGAAAATCGTAACTTACAAATACTGTGACTCCACCTATCACAAATGAGCCACATCAGACATCTTTTCCTGCCCACTTTATAGAGGCTTATCAGCTGGTGAAAAACAAAAACCTGCCATGATTTTCACATGGGACAAGGGCACCGAGAGTAACGATCTAGTTTTTCTAAAGGTTCCTTATAGGCAAGCATAAGTAAGAAGGCAAGCCTACCTGTGAAATTAATCACACTGGGACAGTTGGCCAAGGGTCCACAGGGTCCCCGGATAGAATTGAAGGGGACAAGGGGTTTGGGGTGAGAAACCAGACATCTTCATTTTCACTAAAGTCTACCCGAGGTTGAGAACTTCCTTCATGTTTGAGTGCAGGCAACGACCCCACAGTAACAGCACCAGGGGGCACTCCCACCGTCTGCCATGGGGGCAGGGTTGCTGGGGGCCGCGCAGTGTCACTCTGCCCGCCGCTGCTTTGGAGGCTCAGGGGTTATCAGACCCACCTCAGGCTCTGCTGTACACTGTGCTACGTTGTCACATCGCTGGATCACAAGCCTGGCTTTTAAATGCTGTGATGTTAACATATGAATCGAGTCAGTTTCCTCTGTAATCCTCAGTGTTATGCTTTGTGTTACAATACTTGTAACGAACTTATCCTGAGAATATCCACAGGCTTCGTCAGATTGCGGAAGTCGACGGCCTAAGAAAGGGCAAGGGTGTCTCTACTGGTGGCGGTGACAGATTCCAGTATTTTAGAATGTGCTTCGAGAAGAAAAGCCCCCAGTCTCGCTCAGAACCCACCTCCCCCATTAACAAGCTCCCTTCGCCATGTCGGGGTCTGATGCACATATCCTCAAGGCACACGGTTACATCTTCGATTATTCTATGGTCTGAGTCATCGATAGATTCCTGACCTCCAAGACTAAGTACCAAAACCACATAAGCACACTAAAGCATTCACATGACACCGGAGTTGGACACATAATCAAAAAGTGAATAATCAAACTAGCTTTGAGCCCTAGTTTATAATGTTTACAACTTTAATCTTCCGAATTATTTCGATCACACATACAGGAAATGATCCAACTGCCCTGAAGCCCACGCTGGCAAGGGCACAGGAGTGGATAGAGGGATTATCTAAATCAGGGGGACTTAGCCAACAGCCTTAAAACATTTAACTAAGGGATTAAAACTATTTGTTAAGGATAATCCAGAGATGACTACAGGATTTAATTTTCGTTGCACGCTACCACTCAGGTGATGGGGATCTGGGGAGCCCTCAGTACAGACAAAACCTGAGCAGTTATTCAGGCTGCACACAGGAGGACCGAAACCGTGTCCACTATTATTACAAAGCATCACTGCTGTCTTCCGACTACTGTCACTACAGCTGGAGCGGCCACTACTGTAACACTGAAGTAGGAATTCAGCACTTAACCTTTGCCTCTAAATAGCTAATCATTCTTTAGTCCACAGACCATCAGAACAGCAATCACAACAAAACAATGAGAACGCCCTGAAATGGTTCAGAGGGTCTGGGAAGCTACAACGTGCGCAGGTGCAGTAATGCAGGTCGCCGTTTTCCACGGGAAGAGAATCTCGTTAAGACGAAGCAGAGAGAGAACTTCTGGCAGGGAAGCAGCTCAGGGAGCTATAGCCCCACGGCGACAGTCGTGTCCAAGTGTCTGTCAGTCATCACAGCTTAAGAGTGGCCACAACAACAGCCTGTCACGTGGGACAAACTGTTTTCTGTCCTTTTTGCCTCCATTTCTCTTGACCTTTTTCTTCCAAAAATAGCATATGGTGTATCAATTTTAGAAGGAATAATACAGAAAAACTATCTAAGGGGGGGGGGGCGAAATGTACAAAAGGCTTGTTTGTTTCACTAAGTAATGGAACCAAGCAGAACCCTGCAGGGCCCCCAGCTATGAAACCAAGCTGTTAATGATGAGGACGACAGACTCACTCTGATGCACCGTCCTGAGCTGTTTGACAGATACTGTAACTGCCACCAGAGGGAAAAGCTAAGTGCATGATGACCAGGCTGTAGTCATGACATAACTGCTCCGTCTTGAGCAGAACTGAGTCCATGGCTGGCACAATTCCAAGAACTGGCCTCGAGAGAACGGGATTAACACTCTTGCTCATAATAGTCTATATCTTTGTGGGCATCAAAATAATTGTAGCTTGCTCTGCCCGTATATGTAAGCGGGCAACTAAAATTGTCAGCAAAGAGATGCTACAGACCCATGTCGTCATCTTCCCCTCTGAGAACACGGCGCCTATGTCAGCAGGAAGAAGGTACAGAAGACGCACTTCGCCCCTAATCGTGTAGAAATGGAATGATGTCTGACAGTGGGGAAATGAAAGCAGCTCTTTTGCCCCTTTCCTGTTTGCCCATTTCTGTTTCCCTCTAACCCTGAAAGAACCTAAGTGGCCTGTTGATTCTTTTCCTAGATTAAAAAAAGAACAAAGAATTAAGCAGTTAAAGAATGACGAGCTCTCTACCCCAGAAGTCCCCTTAGCAACTCTGCAGGCAGATCACTCCCGCAAGATAACATCTGAAGAGAGTCAGGGTCTGCACACCATGGAGAAGGATGCAGAACCCAACCTCCTGCCTCGACGATTCACTGAGATTCTTCCCTTTAAAAACTGCCAAGGCTGAGAAGAATCGTCAGAGTTGGTCTTGGGACCTGAGTCCACCTCTCTTCTCCTTCTCGTCCGGTTTTCCTGATGAAAGCACCTTTCCTTTCTACTGACACTTGCCTCTGGAATTATTGGCTTTTGAGCAGCGAGCAGCCGAACCTGAGTTCGGTAACAGAAACATCTGACAAGAGACCTAGGTGTTCTGTTGAAAATATTTTGTTGAAAGCCCTGGAAAGAAGACCCAGAAGCTCAAGACAAACAAGAACTGTGTAGCAAACTGGCAACCAAAATAGGGAAAACAGGGGGAAAGGTGCATTCATTAAACTAGAATAATTTGAAATAATGTCCAAGGAAGAATAAAGTGGGGTCCAAGGACAAGGATCTAAAGTCAATGAGAAGTGCAGCGGGGTTTAGAGAAGGCACCGGGGCACCAGGAGGCGGGGCCAGGGGCCTGGGAAGGAGGCAGTGGGGGGTCTGCCTTCTGCTTGCTGGGGAGGACAAGGCGTTCCATTCCCAAACTGCTACTTGAAGCAGGTGGGTGGAACAGTGGTAAATACCAAGCTGCCCTCTGTCTCAGAGAAAAACTAAAATGCAGACAAGTCACGGAGACTGACGGGCATGCACGATACTGTAAAAGTCTACTCACTCTGATGGAAATGCCAGCAGATTCATAAAAAAGGTAACTGACAGTCCCCCTGGAGGGGAACTCAAATGGGGGCTGTCACTTTCATGGTGAAAAATCTAGCAAAGTGTACAGTAATGAGCAGAACCAATGAGCGGTTGAAGATGGGTCAGAGCAGAAAATAAAGCTGGCCTTGCGAGAGTTGATATTGCCTCGTTCCTTTTGCAGAGTTCTTTAAGAGCTAAATAAGCACACGGGCAAGGAAGAGTAAGGAGGAAATCAAATCGTGGATATGATTCACCGAGACTGTCAAAGGCCTTGACACATGCCTTTAACAAAGTAATTACAATAACTCCGCCGGTGGGAGAAAAATTCCATCTCATCTGCCGACAGGGGCGCCCCGTCCCTTCCCCGCAGCCCCACCCCAGCAGATTGAGGACTTACAGACGGAAAACCAAAGTAGGAACAAAACATATAAGCTGAGAGAGCAAACACAAAAGGCAGATGCTGTCCGTGGCTGGTTTAGGGACTGTCTTTATTTAATGTTTTGAAAACAATCTGGGAGAGGAGGTAGACTACGAAAATCTCCCAACTTTCACTGTTTTTCCAAAAAGTGACAGTCACATTAGAAATAGTTAATTGTAAGATCTCACGGAGCTGCCGAAAAGGCTGGAAAGGTGGCAAGACCCTTCAAGGTGGACCAGGGAGATGGTGCATTTAAGACAGGAGAGAAAAAGACAGAGCGGGAGGAGTCACATCCTCAGAGTTCCAAGTATTTTCCGAAGATCTCGGGCGTTGGTTTGATGCTGAGAAACCAAGAAAACGTGGAGTCTCCCCCAAAAGAGCAGAGAAACAGAACAGAAAGCAGTGTCCCACCGCCCATGCATGGGGGGGGGCCGTGAAGTCCTGGTCATCATGCTTTAAGAACGTCCTCTGGAATGCAGAGAGTTCTAGAGAATCTAAAGAGGGCCTAGAGCACAAGGAAGGTGCTCAAGGAAACAGAGCAGCTATCGCATGCAGAGAGGGTTAAAAAGAGTGAGATTTCTTCGGTTGTGAACTCTAAGCCAGGAAGTGGGTACAGTGACTCAGGCTTTGTGAAATAATAAAGGATATGAAAAGAAAGATCATAAACCAGATCATTAGGAGTCCAGAAGACCTGAATGAGGCACACCCTTCACTGAAGTCTGATTAAGCACTAAATTAACAAAACAGAAGTCTGTCTTCAACTGAGTGGTGTCTGAAAAGCAATTTGCTTAATATGCTCCCTCTGGAGCATTTCATGCTCTTGAGAAGCAGATTATGCATAAAAGAAACCATGAATTTTAGAGGCAGGGACTAACCCCCATCCTGTTCTCCACCGTGTGCCTGGCCCGGTGCCTGGCACACGGTGCTATTTCTTGAGGGAACAAATAAAAAAGAGCAAAGTATTTCAGTATCACCAAACATAGCACATCTCCTCAGAAAGGATGGTGACTTCGAAACCGCTCCTTCCTCTCCAGGTGCTTTTTCCTAAATCCCATGTGTTAGTCCTACACAGGAACCATTCCCACAACAACAAGATGATGTAAAAACCTGATGTAAGATTAAGGCAATTCAGCAAGATGTACTAAAGTAGTCTCTAACAGGAAAACATCATTAACAATAGCATTACTGTTATTAGTGTTTTTAGTATGTGTTTAGTGGTATTAAATATTATTTTTAAAGTAGTATTCTTGTATAATAAAAAAGTGTATAAGAAGATATTAGCCACATAGTTTCAAAATGTGAAGAAAATGCTGTGTTTTCATGGTTTTTTTCCACATTGAAACTGCTGTGTCGTACAAATTTTAGATTTTACAGGAAAACAAAGGTCACGTTGGACAGGATATATGTCTTATTTTCTTTTGAATATTGTCCAATTTGATACCTGCTGTACTGCAGGTCAACATCTGTTCCCCTGAGGTCTGGGAGCTGATGTGAGCAAGTAGGTACACGAGGATGGGAGGAGAGGGGGACAATGGCTGCACCTGCGTGCTGCATGTCAGGGAAACAGACACATGAAACCAAGAGGAAACTGATTTCAGAGTAAAAGGGGAAAATAATCAGAATCCAAGTCAGAGTTTAGTGGGGGAAAAAAAGAACTAGAACTTGTGAGTCCTCAGAAGTAGAAAAATACTAACTTGCTATGACAGAAATTCCCTTGGGTAAGGAAAAGATGCTTATGGATGTGTGATAGATAAACGAGAAACAAGAAGAAAGTGACACAGGAAGTTACTGATAATAATTAAAATGCTAGGGCTCTACTCCTTATTTTGTCAGTAACCAACAAATGTGTCTCTCTAAGCCTCAGTTTCCTTCTCCTAAATAAAGTCCCTTCCAGCCCTTACTCTTCTGTGCGTTTGAGGGTACCACACATGTATCTAACAAACATCCCTATGACTGATTTGAGGATCAGTGGAAACAAGCGAAACAAAGGCTCAATCTTCTATTCCAAAGAGCCAGTGAGTAACGTAACCAGAGGTGCAGTCAGGAGAGAGGGCTGGCCTTGAAGGTGAAGGACATCCAGGCATCACTGGCCACCCTGCCCAGTACACTGAAACTGCTCCTGGTGACCCCGGGGTCCTCTGTGAATCGACCCCCCTCAACACTGGGTCTCTCATGACCTTTACACAGAGGCAATATTCTCCAAACAGGTCTCCTAGCCTCCTATCTGGCCTTTCTAAACTCCACCCTCCATCCTACCAGAACTATCTTCCCAAAACTTAATATCTAATCAGGTCACATTCTTCTAAAAGTATAATGGCTCCCCACAGCTTTCAGATGAAGTTCAAACACCTTAGCTTAAAGAATTCAAAAACAATTATTTACTCATCCCTTCAAGAAACACCACTGAATACCTGTCATGTGCCTTCAACACAGTAAAATGCGTGACCATGTTTTAAGGCCACAACCCCCATCCATGCCACTCTAAGCAGAGCAACGAGGAAATTTAAAGGAAGAAAATTTCAAATACATAGCTGCGTAGTCCTAACTCAACGCGGAAGCTACTGAAACACAAAGCCGTAGGTGAGGCTCAGCTGTGGACCTGCTGGAGATCAAGGCTGGAACCAGGCAGGGGTGGATTTCAGCTCTCGTGAGCAACAGGGCTAACAGCACCGACGGAGCCATAGTTGCTGTTTAAGACCAAGGACTGCGGCATAATTATGCAGCCCATGAAAGGAAGATGAAAAAAGCTGCTTCTGCCAGCCTGAAACTATGAATTTTTGTTTGTTTTAATAGAAGGCTAAGTTGTCTAAAATGAGAGGCACACAGCAGCAGACACATCTTCATAGGAGGATCTGCCAGATAGGTTTGCCACTGACTGGACCAATTTGATTTCCGGCGTCAGAGCTAGATGGAAACTCTGAGCCACAATATGGTTCTGGACTAGAATATTTTAGAGGCTGGGTGGTGGCAACCACAAAGTCATTAACAAGGGGTAAGACAGAAGGGGAGGGGAGGTTCCTATTTAATAGGAGCCTGCAAATCAAATTTTTGAAAAAGAACATTAATGTTAAAGAGGGAACCAATGAGATCTACAATTCAGGAAAGAATTTACTCCAGAGGAAATGAAAATAATACCGCATTCTGAAAATGACCTTAAAATACTTCCCCCTTTAATATCTCTTTAAAGTTGACTTTAAAATATATCTCAAAGAGACCAAGAAAAAAATAACATCAGCTAAAAACAAGAAATAATTTTTGCAAAAAGGCAAAATGAAACAAGAACAGAATTGGAAAAAACTCAAAATTCTGCAAATAAAACAGTCAGTGAAATCCAAACTATGAAGATTGAAGACAGGCCCAAGTCTTTAGAAAATACACCTAGAAACATCACAGCCAGAGTAGATGCCAAAAGAATGGGTACATTTTGTGCAGACTTGGGTCTTTCTTCAATCCTCAGCATCTAGCACAGTGTCAGGAATGGAGCCGGAAAACACACAGATTCAGTGAAAAGAAGGAGAGAGGCAGGGAAGGGTGATGGGCAAGGAAACAAGGAAGAGCTGGACTACAAAACCAGGGTCTTCAAGAGCCGAAAGGTGGCACAAGTTTGCCAGTCTTGAAGCTGCCTTGGAGGAAGCAGGGCGGGTCAGCGTGTGCACACGGCTCGGGGCTGCCTGGTGTCGCGGGTGCGGGTCTTTATTCTGAGCAGGACGACTTTGTTTCTGGATGCACAAAGCTTAGGCATATTTACAATGGTTGGCAAAGTGGACGACCTAGAAAACTAGTGAGTGCCAATAATTTCAAGTTTCAGCATTTCTGTTATTCAAAAGAACATCACTTTCCTTTAAGATTTATTACAGTAAGACAAGGTCTTAAATCAGAGGTAATCTGTAAATGATGTTCTTTGTGTTCTTAAAAACGTCTGAGAAAGTAACCTTCCCTGGGAGTTCTCTAAAGTGAAATGAGATGTTGGTACCTGCTCGACCTCCCTGAAATTATTGTGGCTGCTCTGGAGATTAACTACCCGAGAAGCGCAAGTGCCGTCTGGGCAGGTCTAACGTGAGCAGAGGTGCGGGACGCTTCTACGCTGCCCACCCTCAGCTGTCCCGAGCGTCCATCTGTGAAAAGCTCCAACAGTCTCCCCCACGAAACCTAGTCTTTCACCACCTTAAAGAGAGCAGAAAACATATTAAGACTTAAATAACAGAGAAAGTTGCATCAAGTTCATAAGGATGAGGTGCCGCACGATCACAAAGGTTTATTAACAGCTTATCTGCAGACTTCTTCTACACGAAGGTAGAATTTACATAAAGGAAAACTGCAAAATGAAAACGACACGAGGGGTGAAGGAGTGGTCTCCTGAGACCCTGAGAAGCACAACGATTCTAACCCCTGGCACGAAACTTGAATCTAGCATTAGTTTTACTTATCTCTCCGTTCACTGCTATTAATTTAGTGATCTGCGGAGCTGTCAGGGATATTCGGTAAAAGCAATTTATCTTTCAGGATAATCTCCAAACCACTCTCCAAAAATGTTCAGCTTTAAACGACATGGAATTTGAGAGTGAGGGCCTGGGTGGTGATGGAAGGTGAGAATAAGCAAAGAAGCAACAGGCCACGCTTTTTCAGTGGCCACGTTGAAAGCACCACTCTCTGCTTCACGTGGTAGAAGCACCGCAAGCCAACAGCGGAGCCCGAAACAGTCCTGCTGTGGGAAACAACGCCCGCCCTCCGCGGTGAGAGACACGCAGGGCCCTGGGCGGCTGCCTACACCGCCCAGACCCGGCTGCGCCAGAAGCCTCATGCTACTCGAGAGGCAGGAAAGGGGCTTGGGAAACGGCCAGGGAGCCCGCGTGGGAAGGCGTGAGAAGACAGCCCATCCAACTCCCTCATTCGTGTCAAGGGGAAAGAAGGCTGAGACTGAATGTGGGAAGGGAAGTGTTCAAACCTTTTTCAACTGTTTTCTGTTCTTTTCTATTTATATACATCCATGTAAAATACACTCAAAGTTTAAAACTCACCGAAACTTGTAGTGTCTCTTTGACATGCAAGTGTCTCTCATTTTATTTTACTTTCACTTTTTGCTTCAGATACACTGAGTCGTAATATTTGCAAAACTGGCATTTGATCGACCTTAAGTACTCTTAGTTTTTATTCAATAAACATTTACAGAGCAACTTCAAGACCCTGGCATGTTCTAGGCACCAAGCAAAGATCCCTGCCCTCGTGGGGCTTACCTTCTAGCGATGGGAGAAGAGGACAATGTAAAGAAGGAAAATCTAGGGTAAGTCCAATGAGATGAGCGGTATGGAGGGGAAAAGAGCAGGGAGTGGAGATGGGGAACGTCGGCGAGGCTTCCCTGAGCAAAGGAGTAAACACAGGAACAGAAAGAGAGCAGCCACAGAAGCTCAGCTGCGCGAGACTCTCAGGAATAGCAAGCGTCCGGGATCAGCCGTGGGCCGGGCACCCGCCCAGTGCCGTTCCAGTACTCGGTCATTTAAGCACCATGACAAGTCTATGAGTCAGGAACTACTATTATTATCTATTTTACATCTGGAAAAAATGAGGCTCAGCGCAGTTAAGGAGCCTGCCTAGGTCACAGTCGGTAAGTAGTAGAGATGGGCTTAACACCAGGGAAAAAGTAATAATACACGGGGAGCAACCAAACCACCACCAATACACCTCACCACGCGCTCCTTTACATCAGTATTCTCTACACCCACAAGCTAGACACAGAGCCGGCGACCTGATTTTTCTGTGCAATTTAATACCAGGATGATGCTTCATTTTTCCCAAATACAGGCTGGCTGTGATTTAAATCAGGTTGCCTATGATAGTATATTTTTAGGTCGTTTTCCATAATCCAGAATATATTTTCCCATAGATGCACTATGGTAAACAGCGACTTAGTTTTCACACAAGCCTATCTGATTCAGAATGCAGCTAAATAATACACAAATTCAATTTTAAAAAGGAGGGAGTAATTCTTACTTAGTGTTTCGGTCTTCCCATGAGGGAAATGATACACTATATTCCATAACTTGTAGCTTATAATTTTCACAAAGCATCAAGAAGGCAAACCAAAAATAACTCTTCAACAAGCATGGAGAGCACATTACCAGGCCCTGGCGCGGTGCAGAGTCTGGGAACAGAAAGATGAATGAAGCACAATCTCTGTCATCAAGGAGCCCACAGTACCTCAGGACACATACACGCAAGGACATCTTTAATGCCAGTCAGAGCTTCGGCAGGCGGTGACAGCATGCAAGAGGGAGGGAGCGAATAAACAGGCCCAAGGAGCCCGGATGAGCCAGGGCAGAGGGCCGGTCCCCGCTGGACAGATGGGGAGGGCACAGAGGGGAAACCAAGGCTCAAAGGCACAGGAGGACTTCCCCTGAAAGAAGAAATCACCAAAGCAACGTAAAATTAAGAAAAATATTCACTGCAGTCCTAGAACACAGAGAAGTGTTAATCTGACAACAGAAAACGCAAGAATTTTTGAGCGCCATGAAGCACGTATGACCAGATTGATCAGGCAAAAATAATCAGCGCTGAGTTACTAGTAACGACACAGACAGAAGCCAAAGCCTTAGACGAAGTCCCTCACAGCCCCGAGGGACCTGTAAGCCCGTAAGAGCAGCCACCTGGCTGTAAGACACGGTCCGGGGGAAACGGGCCACAGAAGCTGCCACGGTGATGCCCCCACGCTTCTCCTGGAGAGGACAACCCACTCTGCAATGGGGGCGCCACGGACAGCTCAGAGTGGGAGACGCGGAAGCCCCGCCTCGCCGAGATGCTCAGGGACAAGGCGGGCCACCCCAGCCCCGGATCCCACCGACAGGGTGAGCAGAGGGGGAAGCTGGGACGAGGGACTCCAGCAGGACCCCCAAACACAGAGCGGCCAAAGCATTCACCGCTACCCCGTCTGGGGGAGGACGGGAAAAAAGGCAACTCCCACCCCCACCAGCATCCCCACAGGGACCTCCACACCTGCTTTATGGAGGATTGTGCACCTGGGGAGACGCAAACGGGGGCGCGTCACTGTTCTCCCGCCACTGCCCCGACTGTGCCACGGCGGACGCCGCTCCCTGCGCAGCAGAGCTCTCGGACACACAGGGCGGGTCCTGGGACTCGCCGGCGACTTGTGACACCACCACTCCCATGTCTTCACTGCTGCTCCGAGCAGCCGGGCCATGGCACAGGGCGCAGGGCGCGGAGGCCACGCTCCGCTCTAACCCTCCCCCAACCCAGCTCCTCTGCCTGGAGAACAGAGCCCGGCCTGGGGCAGGACCACCTCCTCCCGGGCCTGCTCAACTGCCTGTAGTACGTATCATTTCTACTTGAATGTAATTTCACAGAATGCAGTCACGTGCCCACACCTAGCTACAGAGGGAGCTGGAAATGTAATTATTATAGAAGGCCATGTACTCAGATAAAAATTCAGAATTCTAGCCCCAAGGAGAGAACAGAAACTGGATGACAACCAAGCTTCTCTGCCATAGCCCCCAAGCAGATTTCCAGCCAAGGAACGAGATGCCAGGCTTCCTTGGAGCTCCACCAAGTTTCCCGGCAACTCCTGTGACGCCCCTCCCCCGAGCCAGGAAGGAGGAGAGACAGTCGCGGACCCCAGGAAGCTGGCGTTCACACCCGATGCTCTCCCCTCTTCCTGCTCCGTCTGCGCTGAAGGCTGGGGAGAGGCAGTTAAGGGGTGGAGGGAAGAAGTGCTGGGAGAGAGCAAAGCTGGTCCTGAGGCTGCTTCCTAAGCCCTGAGGAAGGAACGGGGAGAAGCCGTTGACTCTCTAAGAGTGGGAGGCTGTGTCGCACCAGGATCTGTGCTTCAGGCACAAACCACCCGTCGTGCAGAAAGAGAACATGACCCCCTCAGCATCCTGGGCGGGGGGGGGGGGGGGCTTCCTATTAGGGGCTGTGGCCTTCTGGTCTGTTCCCAGGCAGCACACCTGGAGGGGAAGGCCCCCTTTTGGCCTGAGACCCCCCAGAGTTTATCCCCACTGACCATCTGGTGGTCAGAGACCCCCTGCGAGAGCAAAGAGGCCCACAGCCGCCGAGGGGGGCTCTCCAGCCACCAACGCTGATTGGTTCACACCTGCCTCCATAAAAAGAACGGGTGATGGAGCGTCACAGACACGGCAGGAGGGTCAGAATCCAAACCCGGAGGGAGGGGAGCAAGCTGGGCGAGGCCAGGGAAAGGCCCTTCATCGGTACGTTCAGGGAGATCTGAGGATGCGCCACCTCAGAAGCAGGAGAAGATCTCTATGAAAAAATAGAGAACAACTAAGGACCAAGAAAGAGCACAGGAAATTAAAAACACAGCTGCTCAGCTAAGATGCTCAGTGGAGAGAAAACCAAATTGCTGATTCGAGCACCAACTCAGTAATCCTCCCGAATGTACGGAAAGATGATGAGAACACAGGAGAAGCATAACCGTGACGGCCAGGGGCTCCTACAGTCACGAGGCTGAGAAGGAAAGAGCAGGAATCAGGTCCATGGAAACGTCCCTGAGGATCAAGGCCCTGAGTGCCGACCGCAGACACCCAGACCCCGGGGGGTTCCTAAACGTGAAAACAAAGAGAAAGTCGCCACGAGCCCCCCAGTAAGAGTAAGGGAGGGAAGGGAAGGAGAAAATCCAAGGGGGGTGGGGAGGGAAAGACAATTCTAAATGCTAACAGCAGTAGAGCAATAAGGGTACAAACCCGAGGGAAAGGATTATGACCCCAGAGCTGAAACAAGATGTAATATTAAATGTGAAGACAAAAGAAAACCATTTTTTTTAATGAAAAGACTTGGAAAGCACCCCAACGCATTCTTCTCGGGTAAAATATTATTTGAGGAAGTACTTCAAAAATAATCATAGTAAATAATTCAAGCAATGGGCAGCAAACTATGAAGATAATAAATCTTAATTAGCCCAAACCCTGTTTAATAATGCAGTTGTGGAATTAACTGTAATTGTTCAGAAAGACAGTAAAATAAAAAAAGATGTAGTAAAAGAATCTGACCTAGTATTTAAAATATAGATTACTTCTAAAAACCTAGGATTCAAGTAGGAAAGAGGAGATAAGCAAAAAGCATGCACAAGATTTCCTTTTATCCTTGGCAAGGATGCAGTGAGATGCAGATACTATTAAATTCTTGGAATTCATAGTTTCAAATATTCTTATGAGAAACAACCAGCCGAGTATAGTTGGAATGCAGAACTCCAAAACAGCTGGGGGTGGACTATGGCTGAAATAAAATTAAATAAATAAGACACATCAGAAACAGAAGAAAAGAAAGAGAAAGCATAACAAGTTTTAAAAAAAAAAATCAAAAACATACAATACAATGGCAGGGATTAGGACAAATTACGACAAATAAATCAATAATCAAAATAGACGTGAATGCCTTGAATCTTCCTATTGATACTCAAAAGTTCTTTGAGCATTTAAAAAAAATTAGATACTATTTTCAAGACACCTACTCAAAACATGAAGCAGAAAGACTGAAAACTAGGGATAAACAAATGCTAACAAAAATAAAGTAAAAGTGGTAATACTAACATCAAATAAAGTGTAATTCCAGAAAATAGCATGAATCAGGAGAAGGATATTTTATACGGTTTTTAAAAGTAGGCTATAAAAAGAGAAAACATCGTCAACACAAAGCAACATACTAGTTTCCAAATATATAAAGTGAAAATAATTAGGAATGCAACAGAATTAGACAATACAATCATATTTGGGGGATTTCTATATGTCTGAGAATTTGAAAGATGAAGTAGTCAAAAATAAATAAATGAAGGGAGCTGGGGAGGGAGGGAGAGAGGGAGGAGGGAGTGGAGAAGTGGGAGAGGCAGGCAATCAGGACAGGACACAGGGTGTCACTGGGCAGATGGAGAGCGCAGCGCCCTGGGGTGGATGAGAGGCGGGGGGCTTGGGAGGCTGGCGGGGACCAGATGAAACAGCCCGGCGGTCAGGAGCGGTCAGGAGCGGTCAGGAGTGGTCAGGAGCGGCGGGGCGGGTCTTTCCTAGCAGAGGGGAGGCGCAGAGGTCTGTGCTGGGCGCACGGAACTCCCTAGGTGCACGGGGAACGGGCGCAGAGGGAGGGGACCAGGGGACTCCCGGAAGGGGCAGTGCCCGGCTCTGCCTCTGCTTGCACAGCAACAGAGGACTCTCCAGGCCTCCAGGAACCGCGGCCGTGGGGCGGGAGCAGAGACGCCTGCTGAGCCAGCAGCGCCAGGAGCACGCGTGTCACTCGTCTTAAAGCCCCGCCAGGCCACCGCGAAGGCACAGGGTTCTAGTGAAAGGACACAACAGGGTTAGGAGGGAAAACCAGTGGTGCTTTTTGTCTATACATGTGGAAATGAAATGCTTTCCGATGGCATTAACAATTTAATATTTTGGTATAGATATTTTATGAGCAGGACAATGTATTCGTAAGTGTTTAAACCTGTTATTAAATCCTATAATGTGTGTCTCTCTCTGAGGTCCACCTGCCCCTCATCTCTGCTTGCCCCCAGCCTCACTCACTCAAGATCCCTCAAAGGCTCCCCAGAGCTGCTGAATGCACTTCAAGGAACTTCTCAAAGCCTTCCGTCCTCAGTCTCCGACTTGACTTTTCCACCTATTTCCTGCCACCGTGCCTGCGTATGCCCATGACCATCACTACAGACCCCTTTTATGGCCCACACACCAGAAGACTGTCAGTCTTTTTCTCCCTTAAAGCAGCGTCTCCTCTCCAGTCTGTATTAGTCATAACTCCCATCACAGGAACAGCTGTATAAGGAGCTACAGCTCAAAGCCGGGGCTGCAGTCATCAGCTCCTAACACAGAGCAGCAGGTGAGAGCCCGGTACCTGCTGGGACCACACACACCTCTCACTGACCCAGCACAACAGTCAAGTCCACAGCACCTTTCATCCAGGAGGCTCCCGCGGGTCAGAGAATTGAAGGACTCACCCCGAGATCGCAGCATCAATAAGCTGGCGTGCCAGGATTCAAACTTAAATCGCACCCCACCACGTGCTTTTGTGGAACCCAGAAATCCACAACAGTGAAATTACACATAGGAGAGGTAGAGCTGATGTTCAACAAAGTCGTTCGGTCAGAAAGTACCAGAAACAGAAAAGGAGGGAGGGATCACCTGGCCTGCCTTCAGTAAGAACCCCCCTCCGCTTGACGGTTCCTCTGGGTAATTTTCCATCCACTGACCCCTCTGCTCCTTGACTCTACTTCCCACTGTCCTTCTTGGACTTGGAGCTTCTCTCCAATTGCAATTTCCCATTGCTGGTCTTGAATAGTGTTCCCTACCATTGTAACAAGGGTTGGAATTCATTTTTTCTTCAACAATGTTTCATACTAAGAACGTGAATTCAATGAAGTAAGTGTTCAACGATAAGGCGATGAAACAAAATCCATGTGTTTAACAGGTTTTATCCTGAGTCTCCTCTGTTCCCGTCGCTGCTCCAGGCGTGGGGACCCTGCCGTGAACGGAACGTATGAAGCCCTGGCCCTCGTGGAGCTTAGATTCAGGTGAGGGGGTGGACAGAGCACATTCAGTGTGTCGGGTGGTCACAGTAACAGACGATGCTTCACAGAACAGCACGCTGACCACAGCCAGGCATCATTCTAGAAGCTTTGCTGTGTGAACTCAGCTGCTCCCTGTGAAGACTCTATGAAGGTGGCAGTTACAGCCCTAAGTTACATACAAGGCAACTGGCACAGAGAGGTTGAGCTATTTGCCCCACGTCCCAGCACGCTGATGAACAGCAGAGCCGGGGGTCAAGCTCAGGCGCTGTGGCTCCGAGACTGTGCCCCGCACAGCACAACCCTGACCCTGCAAGGCCAGGAGGACACAGTGGCCAGGGAGGCCTGCAAGGCGGCATCCCTGGAACGGAGACCTCAAAGCCATGAGAAAACGGGCCACACGAAGATCTGGGGAAAGAACGCTTCGCCTGGAGGGGACAGAAGCACCAAGGCTTTGGCGAGTCGCGGTCGCAGCGGAGAAGTTAACGTAGACGAGTGAACACGGAGGGGCCTGATGGAAACCAGGTGCATGTGGCAGGGGCCAGCGCGGTCACAGAAGAAGGTCGCCCCTCCCAATTTTGCTAGATAACACTACCACGTGACATAGTTTACACTGACATTCTGTTCTGTAGCCATAATTCACACAGCTGGTCAGACTTACTTTTTTTTAAACCAGCAGCTTTATTAAAATAAAATCCGCATTCATAATTTGAGATATAATTCACAATTCTGCATTTTAAATGTATGATTCCATGGCTTTTAGTATATTCTCAGATATGGGCGACTATTGCCACCGTCAATTTTAGAACATTTTAGCGATCTCAAAAGAAACCGTACCCACTATCAGTCCCCTCCCTAAAACCACTCTCCCCACCTTAAACAACCACTAATCCATTTTACCTCACTGTTGTCTATTTTGGATATTTCATGTAAATGTGGTCTTTTGTGATTTGCTTCCTTTACTTAGAGTAATGTTTACAAGGTTCATCCACGTTACAGAACTGTCAGTACTTCATCATCCCATCTTATGGCCAAATGATATTCCACTGTATGCGTATATCACATTTTGTTTATCCATTCACCAGCTGGAAATATTTGGATTGATTCCACCTTTTGGCAACTGTAACTGATGCTGCTATCAACATTCTTGCACAAGGTTTTGTGTGGACATATGTTTTCATTTCTCTTGCGTTGACACGTAGGAGTGGAACTGCTGGAGGGTATGGTAACGGTAGGCTTACCCACTGGAGGAGTTGCAGACTCTTTCCAACATGACCACACCATTTTACGTCCCATCTGTGCTGTATGAGGGCTCCAGCTTCCAACTTCTGCACCAACACTCATCGTTATCGGGCTTCTGGATTGCAGACATCCTAACGCGCATACAGTGTTATCTCACTGTGGTTTTGATTTTCATTTCCCTGATGACTAATGATGCGGAGCGTCTTCTCATGTGCTTATTGGCCATTTGTGTATCTTTTTTGGAGAAATATCTATTCAGATCCTTTGCCCATTTTTTAATTGGGTTATCTGTGTTTTTATTATTGAGTTCTAAGAGTTTTTATATTTTCTAGATATATATTCCATATCAGATACATGATCTGCAAATATTTCCTCCAATTATGTGAGTTTCTGTTCACTTTCTTGAAGGCATCCTTTGAAGCACAAAATTTTTAATTCTGATGAAGTCCAATTTATCTATTTTTTCTTTCGCTACTTGTGCTTTTGGTGTCAGACCTAAATATCCATTGACAAATTCAAGGTTATGAAGGTTTACTCCTATGTTTTCTTCTAAGAGTTTTATAGTTTTCACTTTTACATTTAGGTATTTGAAATTGATAAGCTGATTCTAAAATTTATATGAAGTTACAAAGGATCGAGAAAAGTTAAAACAATCTTGAAAAAGAACAAAGTTGGACGATTCACACTCCCCAAATTCTAAATTTACAAGCAACAGTAACCAAGAAAATGCTGTACTGGCATAAGGATAGACATATAAATAAATGGAATGAAATCTAGAGTCCAGAAATAAACGCAGGGGTCTATGTTCAACTAACTTTCAACAGGGATGCCAAGACCGTTCAAAGGGGAAAGAACAGTCTTTTCAACAAATGATGCTGAGACAACTAGATAACCACATGCACAAGAATGAAGTCGGACCCTTATCTCACACCACATACAAAACAAGTCAAAATGGATCAAAGACCTAAATGTAGTAGTCTTAGTTTTATAGTTAAATTGATTCATTCTTTACCACCAACTTATTTTACTATGGTTTCACCATTCCAATATTCTTTTTTGATTCATCAATTTTTTGGTCAAACTGTATTCTCAAATGGTTTTCCAAGGAGTGCCTCGGTGCTATATAACCCATCTTCTGTTTAAAATTTGTTTTTAAAAGTCTGTCTAAAAAATAATCTTAAAGGGAAAACTGGATTTATAAACTATAAACAAAAGTTAGGTATCAGTTGGTGACAAACATCATGGAGATAAGGCAGGATGGATGAGGGATATACTTAGAGATTGAATTTTAAATGGAAACATACTGTCAAAAAGTTGTTCCCACTTCAATGTTTTTCATAATCTTTCTTTCTTTCACCTCAGAGGGTTCTTTTGGAGCTAATGCTGAATAAAATGAAAAAGCATTAATCTGAAGATTAACAGTTCTTTCAATGTCGCTATTATTTATTCCTTAAACTGAAAATATCTTGTTATGAAATCCTACCCTCTACTAAGATGAGGGACTTAAATGTTGAAGACAGTTTGAAGCCATACAGCTCTGTTTCATAATAGGTTCAAAGAACCTCAGAAACAGACATAAGAGACTTATGACCCCAATGTCTACACGAGGAAAATTTTTAAATGCTCTAGCAGAAATCCCAAGTATGACACGTAAAGAACGCACCTGGATTCAACAGCTACGTGGTGAGTGCCTGGCACCTTCAAAGCACTGTCCCTAAAAAGGAATCCAAACTCAATGGAGTATTCCTGTCTTCACAGATTAGATGATATTTTGAAATAATGCCAGAAAAATCTATTAATCTTGCCTGGTTATGGAAAAGCTCTTGATGTGCAGGTTATTTTGAAAAGATGGAATTTTTTTGGAACATGCTTTCTAACTAAAAAAAGTCATGAAAAAAATAAGAATACATCTAACATGCAGGGTCTCTGTCTGAATATGTAGAATCTTGGCCAACATAAGACCATCTTCTACAATAGTTTGATAATAAAGTGCATGCTTCCTAAGCTAACATACTTGTAAAGGAGTATCAGAATGAAAATCAGAGCCCATCCATGGGATGACTGACCGCTTAGCCATAATTCATCTCTGCAAAGAGAAAGCCACGATGCTAATGTTGTTGCTCTCAGATGGTGATGATGATACCATTTATTTCTGTGGCTGCATCAGGACCCCACAGAGGTTTTAGGTATTATCTTATTAATATCCCTTACAGCTCTTTGAGGTAAGGAGAGAACACATATTATTTCAATTCTGCAAATTGGGAAAATATAAATAAAATACTTTACTTAAAATTCCAGAGAGTCCAAGCACTGTCAAGCTAAATGACCAGCAAGCATTCTGCTCACCAAGCCATAAATTTAGAATGCACTTGTCATTTATACCCCGCCTGTTCTCCAAAGAATCTGCAACAAAAAGTAAAACAAAAATTTCCAAGTGGCAACAGCAGCAAATTCCAAGGGCACTTCTTAGAGTAAGACCGGCCAGGAATGAGGAGCTACAACAGGAACTAACATTTTCCTCAATTATAATAGTACAGTCAAATTGGAATACAATAGCATTTAGCACGTTCTTGAATTTTGAAACCTGCCTTGCAATACGAAGGGATAAAATCATCTCAGGACTAAACTGACACCTTGCAAAGGTAAGAGAAAACACAGCCCCGGATTAGGGCCAGAGCCATTATTTTAAGCTGCAACTGCACCCAAATCCTGTTTACTATGACTCCCTTTCCAATGCTACGTTTGCCCAAGATTATTTTGCCCTAAATTTCTGGTAAAGATCTAATGTAGGTATTTACATTTTGACAATGAGACATCTATAGCACATGTGAAATTAAGACCTGATGATACACTCACGGGATGCCCGGTACTATATACCATGAAATTAAATCTCCTATGGTTACAAGTCAGCTTGGGACAAAAAGGCCCTTCTCAAAAGAGCGCAAAGCATTCAGAAGTCACTGAAATAAAAATTCACCTGGGTGTATATCTCTACATTTTAAACTATTTATTAGCCCTTTTTAGAGAACGATGCCAAAAGGCTACAGGGCAACCTTTAGAGAACAACAATTTAAAAAGGATTTATTAGTCGTACCACACCTACTGCCAAAAGGGGCAGAAGTACATTTAAAGCAGCAAAATTCTCAAAGCACTTTTTCTGGGTACAGGGCTCAGCAGGAAGCAGGAGCAAGGGAGGCCATGGAGAAGCCACTTTTCATTCTCCCTTTGTTACAACTTCAGAACAACTCAAAACTTGTCATTTAGCAATTTACTATAATATTAACTAATTTTAAAAATTAAAGTTTTTTTCATCTTAAGTTCTTCCAAATGAAAAAGATATGCTGGGGAGTTCTGACAGCCTATGAGCTGCTAGACACAGACGACTTGATACAAAGACCCCACCCTCTGGGGTTGGTCGGATATTGTCATTGACTGAGGCTTTCTGAACTATCACTGGGCCTCACAGCTGCTACTGAAGCTCTAGACTTCTGGTACCGTGAGTCAGGATGCAGGAAAAGAACTCCTGAACACTCCATCCACTTACATTTCTTACAATTGTACGGGGAGAGGTTAGGGCTAATGGAAATAAGGGCTGTGGGATAAAATACCAAGGAATACAAAGACAGACCCTGATTTTCAGCAAGTTTTAAATGGGTTTCTGGTGTTTGGATTTAATACTGCTCTTTAGAAAATTATTTGAGCTAATGTTTGACATTAGCTGCTGAAAACTGTCTATAAAACACAGCAAATAGAATTAAACTAATAAAATCTTACCCAGTATCAATCCATAGATTTAATCACTAGATAAGGGTGATTTGAAATGAGTATAGATAGTTTATAAGTGAGAGCCTCTAAAGGACTTAAGAAGTACTTACGGGTACTTATAAACAAAGTCCTGCTTTAAGTAGTTTGAACATTCTTGCTAAAATCTTGTTTGCACTATTAGTTTGCTTAGCGGAACCTTTTTTCAGAGACTGTTACGGTGCGTTTTAATAAGGCTGTGTCTGGAATTGCTCAAATCCTAACTCAATGGGGCCTGGATTAATAAGGTTTTAAATTACCTCAGAACACAAGGCCGTGTGCAAGATGTTAAGTATCACCAGGATTCCGGAGGTTCAACCGTATGGTCCACCTTCAGAGCAAGAAAACTGTCAGTCCTCCAGGGATAATCTACCCCAGAGAAAACAACTGCCCTCTATGATTTCAGCTCTGGAAAGGAATCACGTGGCTTGGAGTGGACAGCCACGGGGTTCACACCCTAAATCAGCTGGCATCTTAACATGTGAACTCAAGTGTAACAGTTTTCATTTCTGTCAGCTTACTGCCCATCAGAAAATGCGGGGAGACTGAGGAAGCCTCGATCCCGCAGCCCATTCCTCAACTCAGTCTATCAGGACCAACGCCTCACCTTCTTGATCTTCCGTTAATGCATTTAAAACCCAACCATCTGTCTTCTCCATTCCAAACCCAGAGTGTTCAAACTCATGGAAAAAATCACAGAGACAGACCAATCAGCCTACATATGGCTTCCAAACTCACGGGATCCCTACCACTCAGCAAGCCTTTGGAATGCATATCCCTCAATGACACTGTTCCGTGCGCCTTAAAATACACTCCTTTCCTTGGTTTCCAAACACTGTCAACTCCTAATTCTTCTACTTCTCTCATCACTCTTCACCAGGCCCTTGTCACCCAGGACACCCTTGACTCTCAGCGTTCCCAAAGACCAGCTTTAATCCCCATAGAACTCGCTCCATCAGACTGAAACACTAATCACCTCTAAATCCTCATCTCTAACTCGACCTCCTGAGCTCCAGAAAAGCACGTCCAGCTGCCGCTAGGACAGCTTTGCCTGGACACCACCCCCCCTCCCCAGCACCCTCGCCCAGTTGCACCGGCAGAAATCATCCAATCTTTTGGTTTCAGGGTGAAGGAGAAGAACTGGGTTCTGAATCTTTGTTCACAGCAGTTCGTTTTTAACAACTGCCTCAAAATAGGTTTTTATTTATTAATAGGTAAACCTAAAAATGAATATTTTACATATTGTTTTTGTTCTGTCTTATGTATATTCTCTATATTAACTAAAAACACACTTTTCAACATCATTCTACTAAGTCTGCCCACCAATAATTTTTCACCACCTTTTCCATTCTGTAACCAAAAAGCTAGCAAAGTATTTAACTTTCCCCCCAAATAAATCAATCATCACAAAATTACTTTACATCAATTTGACCTTTAAATTCATTTACATGAATCCAAAGTGCATAAAGTTTTCAATCACAGTGTTCAAAGCAGTTAGGGGAGCAATTTCCAAGGCATATTGCAAATATTTTGCCCTCAAATGTAGAAGTGTTTTGAGTAATATACTTAGTGTAAGCTCTAAGAAAGAGGAGAACACCAATCTGCTGTAATGTAATTTCTTGTCTTATAATTTTTCCTAGAGGTAGATACAAAGTGACCAGAAAGAGAGTTTCATATAGAGTAGTCTTCGTACTCTTTAAAATATAATAGAAAATAACGAATTACTTTAAAAACACCTAGACTGATGTGAGCAAGTTTTGATGGGGTGGAATCACTGTGTGAAAGCCTCATCCTTCGACAGCTTCAAGGTATGAAATTCGGTGTCTCCGATTCCCTCGTCGGAGAACTCATCCCAGGAAACCACACCCTCAAGGTTTCTTTTTATTTTTTGTGGCAAATAAAAAGCATGCAGCTCACTGAAGGAACACCGGACCAAAAGCAAATGATACCATTATATAATGCACCATGAGCTTTCCCCTAATTTAAAAAAAAAAATGATATTCTTTTACAATTCTAAGCATATGCACCTCCAGAGAACATTATCTTCCTGGTTATTTATAATGAAAAATTCTATGAGAAATTTACCCTTTAGGTTAATTAATGTCCTCTTGCTACTTCTCATCTTTTCATTCACATTCTCTTGAATGTGAGATTATATAGCTTAGTACTCTGTTTACTCATTATGTTCTCAAATTTACTCGGTTTTCTCATAAAAGGACCTAAACTTTTCATTTCTTGGTGTTTGAAGTTTAAAGCCATCTGCACTGTTGAAAACATCCTCTAGGTCTTCAAAGTTAAGTTGATGACATTTTAGAGGAAAAAATTGTTCAAATAACTGTAGGATTCTCAGGAAAGCAGTTAATTCAGCTGTGCAAATGGGTATATTCTCATTTCTTGTGTACCTGGTTACAAAAATCTTTTCTGGTTCATCTGTAAATGAAATATCAAAACTTAAATGCTTCTTACCATGTTTGATAAAGAAAGTATACTGTGGCTTCATTTTATTATTTTGTTTAATTTCAGAATATTTTAAAAATTATAATTTCTACCCCATTTACTTCTGAAATACAAACTCCAACATTTGGAGTTCACACCCTATTTACATTTAAAAATGCTTTAGAAATAAAAGGTAATAACTAAATAGAAACCACATCATCCCTCCTCATTGTTTGACTAAGAGGATGTAAATCAGCTCTTCATCAGGCAGAAACATTTTCCTGGCACTAAATCTCAGAGGAAGACTATTGTCAACATCATTTTTACTGAATACAGAAGATTCTTATTGCTTTTTCTATTCATTCTTCATTAAAAATTAAAGTACAGTTTGCTTTGTAACTATTTACACCCATACTTCTCACACTTGCTTATGACACGGTCCTTCTTCAACGCTTGTGGGGTCGATATGTTATGGGATGGACTCAAAAACGCTCCTCCCGGCCACATCTGTCAAACAATGCTCAGCTCATCTACTCCTGACAAGAGCTCTGTAACTAACAGTTCACTTCTGAGCTTGCGGATAAGTGAACGACACGCTCATATTCTACACTGCTGGACAAAAAGAGAAGCATATCCTACAGACAGTGGACTAAAAATTAAGAAACTTAGCTTACTTTTTCCTCAAGGTACATCTGTAGGTCATGATATTAGAAAAAAGGCTAAAATATTTTAGATCTTGAATAAGTCTTAGACCAACTAGTGTTTCCTGCTCTTCCCATGAACCCTGCCAAAGTCCTCCTGCTCCCAAAATGGTCTCGGGATGTGCTCCAAGGCAGACACACCGAGTCTCTCCGTCCACGGCGCTCAGCTTAGCTTGGCAGACACCCTCACAGGCCACTCATTTTCTGGTTTGTGTGTCAGCTCCTGCTTTCTATCTCATCTGCTTCACCAGAAAAACAAGTTGCTGGATTGGTAACTGAGTTTATAAAAATGAAAACAGGAAGTGAGGTGAAAGTGCTGGCTTACTATTTTTTTTTTAATTTTTTAAAAATTTATTTATTTAATTTGTTTTTGTCTGTGTTGGGTCTTCGTTGCCGCGTGCGGGCTTCTCTAGTTGCGGCGAGCGGGGGCTACTCTTCGTTGTGGTGCGTGGGCTTCTCATTGCGGTGGCTTCTCTTGTTGCAGAGCACGGGCTCTAGGCGCGTGGGCTTCAGTAGTTGCAGCATGCGGGCTCAGTAGTTGTGGCTCACGGGCTCTAGAGCGCAGGCTCAGTAGTTGTGGCGCACGGGCTTAGTTGCTCCACGGCATGTGGGATCTTCCCGGACCAGGGCTCGAACCCGTGTCCCCTGCATTGGCAGGCGGATTCTTAACCACTGTGCCACCAGGGAAGCCCCAGAAGTGTTGGCTTACTATTCTTATCTTATATTCAGTATTTCATTTAACCTTTATAACAATCCAAAGAAATGGGTATTATTTTCTAATTTAATGAATAAGTTTGTATCTAGTTCCGCTTCTTGATGGACCCTGTCACACTTGAGAACACATTTTGGGTCTTCTGTTCCCAGACTAATTCCCCACGTGGACATTCAAATACGCTGAAGGCTCTCCACTCTGTATCTGCTGACACTCAGGCAATGAAACCATCAGTGAGAAGCGGCCGGCCCACCTCTCCGCAGGGAAAAAGTGCTCCTTAGGTGGCTTCATGTGTATACGCCTCCCACGTCCTACACTAGACCCGTGAAAGTAGCAACTTGAGGGGTGGGGAGCATTACCTTTAGATGTGCAATGAGATTTAGGAACCAGTGGTTTGGAAGACTGTACTTCAGAGATCTTAGGACCCATAGCTAACTGCTGGCAAAGCCAGAATAGGATCCAAGACTCCCAACTTGAAGCCCTGGGCACTTTCCACAAGGCCACAGAGACAAGGTTTTTAAAAGGCAGGGAACCTGTTCCACAAACACATTAGGTCTGAGCCCGGGGAAACCTTTCAGCCATGTCTGTATCATTCATTTTAAACAGAATTCCCAGAGCCTGTTATGTTGATAGCTAAGAGAGCTCATTAATCACCTAAAAGCTGGGGTCTGGGTAAACATACAAGTTGAATAATAGATGGCATTTTTCCCCCCTCAAGTGTCTGGTTTTCCACCTTTAACTTTTTTATAGAATTTGTTTTTAAAAAACTATTTCGTTCTGTTTTCCATAGTGACTTTAACATCATCTCTGCTACAAAAACCAGCAGGTCTAGAAAATACATCATGGATATATATATCATAGATATATAGATATATATATAGATATAGATAGATAGATGGATAGATAATCATGGGTGCATATAAACACAGAACATCACAATTTAACACAAGAAGGTAATCAACAGACTCCAAGGACAAATAAGATACAGAAAAAAAGTCTGTGTCACCTCAGTGGGGTTTTCAAAACGTCCTGAATGATTTTAAGAAACATACTGAAGGTATATTCATTCTATTAAGAGATGAGGTGAAGGTAAATATATGCATTAATCAGGGCCTGCAGTAGAAGAAAATCATGACCAGGACATTTCAAATCGGAATAATTACTGGCCCACATCCAAGTAAGTGACATCACACAGACATCAAATAGAAAGAGGGGTGTCTGCCACTGAGTATGGGAAGTTTTGTCTCTTGAAATAACATGACAAAAGTTATTTTTCTATCTTTCATATTTCAAGAAAAGGAGACATAACTCACAACTATGGAAGGTTCAGGGGAATTTTTGGCTCTAATTTTCCAAAAGGATTTTGAATTTTTGTCTTCTTGAAAAAAGAATGATCAATGAAGGAAATAGGCCCCATAATGGGGCTTGAAAGGCAGAAGAAAAAGAAACTCTACCCAAAGCCTCTTCTCTTTTAGTAGAAGTGTCAACTCTGAACCAAGTAAAGGGACCCTAAAGAAAGAAAGAAAGAAAGAAAGCAGTGGAGAGAAGAAAGGTAGGAGAAGAGGGAAAAAACAAAAATATAATAAAAGGGATTTTAAAAGAACCATAAATTAAGCCTGAAAGTCTTGGATTTTATTCAAAGGACACTGAAGTTCTTGTAAAAGGCACTGACACATTCAAAGCAGCGGACACAGGTCAAGGGGGGATAAAGCAGGTCTAGGAGAAGGATAAATCTAGCAGTGAAAATTCAATCTGTACCAAAAAATCAGAGATGAAAAAGATGAAAATTGGTGAAGAAAAGATACTACAAATGGAAAGGGAAAATAAATATTAAAATATGATCAAAGTTACTAATCTCAATTAGGAATGGAAAATGAAGAAAGCTGTCTTCATACCTTAATCAGCAAAATTCCACAAAGAATCAAAAAATATGTTATGCTACTCATCAAAAGACATCATTTAAGATGAACACAGCCTCAATGGCTAAAGGAAAAATATTAAATGGTCTAATATACATGTAATTAAAATACAGGCAAACATCTCTAGATACCATAGCTGAAATCATCATAATTTAATGAAGAACCATAATTTGAATCCTTCAGATCCAAGAAACCTGATGAACCCCAAGAAGGATAAACACTTACAAAACTACAAAGCTTAGGACACACTATAATGAAATTACTGTAAACTAGTGATATAGAGAAAATGTTAAAAGCAGAAGAAAAAAGATCTACCAGGAAACAAAGACCAAAATGACTGGAGATTACTTGTCAGATGATATAAAACAGAGTACAAAGGAAGGAAGATTTTAAAAGTGCTGAAAGTTACTGGAATTCTATGCCCAATAAAAGTAACTGTCAAAAAAGAAGGTGGAATAAAGCATTTGTTTCAGAAAAAACAGTAGCTGAGAAAATTTATTGAGAGCAGACAGGTACTTCATAAAATGTAACTGGAAGTTCTTCAAGTTGAACAAAACCTACATCAAATGGAAATTTGCATCTCTGCAAAGAACTGAAGAATGTCAAAAATAATAAAGATACAGGTAAATAAGACTTTTTTACTCTTTTAAAAATTTCTTTAAAGTTGTTTAAACCAAAAATAACAATATATTGTAAGGTTAAAAAGATATGTGAAAAGAAAATCTATGAAAATAACTATAGCACAAAAACCAGGATGAGAAAATGGAAGCATACTGTTGTCAGCTTCTTACATTACATGGGAAGTGGTCTAATACCACCTAAAAGTACAGGTAGAGAATGATAAGAAAAAAGCGCTAGAGCAGTCACTAAAAAATTTAAACAAAGATGTACAGTACAGACAAATACGATGGAAAGTTGATTGTTTAAATGTTTTAAAATACCCAATTCAACCCAAATAAAGCAAAAAAAGATAAGGCCAAGAACACGTGACAAATAAAAAACAAGAGATTAAACTATAGCACTCACACCTCACCATAAAGATATACAGATGGCAAAGAAGCATATGAAAAGATGCTCCACGTGTTACCAAGGAAATGCAAATTACAACAAGGAGACACCGCCACAGGCCTATAGAATGACCCAGACTACAACAGTGACAACACCAAATGCTGGTGAAGATGTGAAGTGACTGGAATTCTCATTCACTGCTGGTGGTGTAGTAATATCAGAGATAAAATACAGAGTACTAAGCAGCAAGACTTAGAAACTAAACTAACAGAGAAATCTTAATTTTTAATAATTTCTCAGTTCTACTCTTTAAATTAGGTTTGCTGGAATGCTTCCAATTTTTTGAAATTTATTTTTAGGGAGGCAGAGTTTTAGCTTAACTTCATAAAAATATTAAAATAACTATAGATAACATTTTGCAATGCCTTAATAATCATGAGAAAAGACTACAATGAACACAGATGTATACATTTTTTAAAAAATCAAAATCATCATAGAACCCCATAACGGGAAACACTCAAAAAAACTGAAATTCAATGGGGGAAATCACTAATACTTAATGTAAGTGAAGAAGAGTGACTGTTTTAATAGCTACAATAAATGCCTAAAAAGAAAATTTGTAAAATTAGGATGATGACAGAATTATCTGAAAATAACACATCTACTTGCATAGGAAGGCATTTGCTTGAACCACACATAGATTCGTTTTCCTTAAATCAGAGACGGAATGTTACTTTAAAAAATGTAAAGCCTGAAACTGTGCTTATCTACGATGCATATCTGGAAAAATAAAACAAATGTAGAAGGTTCTTAAAAATCATTTTCCTCTGAATGTCTTCAGCTCCTGTGCCCCCAGTTGAGACGGTCGGTCTTGTGCTTCCTCTCTGGCCTGCCGTCGCTGGTGCGTTTGGCTTTCATCAGGTGCCGGGCAGGAACGCCACACCCCGCTGCCTCTCTCCGATTAGGAGGGGTCAAATTCTACAAACTGGCGGGTTCTGCTTTTAGTGACTCTATTTGATGAATCATTTGCTTTTAAGTATTTGAAAAGGGCATCAGTGAAGCAGTAGCCCCCCTTGTTGCTATTTTCCGGTCTATTTATAACCAGACACTCCAAGGAGCCCAGTGCTGACCCTCTTTACCTACTAAACCTAAAATTTAGGAAGAAGAACGGATAAACCGCCTAACATTGAAATAACAGTCGTGATCAAAGCTGAGGTACTTGTTGTAGAGGTCTTAGGACCATTAATATTAAATTAGCACACTAAGAGACCAAGGTGCCCTTTTCTAACAACCAAGAGAGATAAAATGAGTACTTAAAGGCTGAGCACAGAAACTCAAGGATTCAGTCTCTAGAAACAGTAAATACAGAATTAAAGACATAAAAAGAGAAAAAGAGCCAAAAATTAATATAATAAGCAAAATATTTATGACTCAGTCTCCAGATCTTGTCTGAACGGATTCCTAAAGCTCTCGTCCAGGTGTAGGATATTACAGGTACTAGCATCTTGGAGTGGCGGGACGTAGCGGTCCCATCCACTGACGACCAAGTTCCAAACAAGCTCCCATCCCACACATGCACGGCGACAGCTCCCCACCAGGCCAGGCACGCACAGCCCGCTCTCTCCAGCTGCAGCCAGCCTGCAAGGTGACACTAAGGAGGCATGTGCCCCCAGCGGGGAGGGTGGCAAGGAGCCAGGCTTCCTCAGCTGTACCGCTTTGATTCCGAGGTTACTACAAAAGGGCAGAGTCTCATTAACACTCAGCCAACTGTCTCTCAACATCATTAAAATGCTAACGCAGCAGGCCAGCCGTCAAATGGCCTTGGTGTTATCCTATGAAGCCAAAGGATGAGAAAAGCTGGACTTGAGGACCAGGGAATGCTTTCCACTGAAACGTGAATTTCATATCTATTTTATGACTGACAGGCTCCCTACACCTAGCAAGGCAACAGAGCATGGAAGAGCACAGACGACACATGTGAGTTACACCAAAACCAGCAAGATGTAGTGCCAAAGAGATGGGGAACAGGGTCTAAAGAAACCAGAGTGGAGCAAAAAACTTTTTTAATTTCTTGGGGCGAGGCGGGGGTCTGAAGAAGAACAGAACCAACAGATGAGCTGGAGTATGAAAGGTAAGAAAGGTGTGAAATGTAAATGAGTATGAAATGTAAATGAGTGGATGTTTGACACGTGCATAGAAAGAGCAGCTCCTGATCCCTAACTGGCAGCAACTCATGTTCTGAAAACCAAGGGATGATTTTGTAGCATTCTTCTGGTATCTCTTTACATCTGTGAGGTTCATAAGGTAAAAAGAAGTATGGTGATGCTACACATTATTCAAAATATCACAGAGATTCCATCATTTTTAAAAGTTAAACTTTAAAAGGAGGGGGAAAATCACAAATGAAATCAATTGTTAAATCTTCTAGTAATTATGCAGATTACAAAAATGAAAATCACCACCACATGTAACACAGTACGATGCTGAGCTTCTTAGAAACACAATATGTGTTATTATGTATATACCACAGGTGCACAAAACACTTTAGACTGCAATGTGTATCTTTGAATTTCACCATCTATTTGACTATACATGAGAACAGCATTCCTAAAAAAGATAAGGTTTTGCTTTACATATATGTAAGTAATTTGGAAATCAGTCAATTAGAACATTCCAGGCAAACAATTTTGAAGCTTTAGAACACACTAAGAAAACCCCCCTAAAACTCTAATCAGCTTTCCTTCTGAAGAATAATAAAACTGTTCAGTTACTTGTCTTTTAAGAAACTGGGTGTTCTCAACACATAATTAAGAATTTTTTAAATTATTTATAATTGACTTCTATAACTTATTTCCTTAAATACACAGATCCTGGGCCTACTTAGCAAGCCATGTCAGGCAATATTGAGGTAGGTCCTAGAATCTAGGTGAATGACTGGCAAACTGTATTCCCAGAGGCGTTTCAGGCAATTTTCAAATAGCCAACTTGAATTTCATTTTAAATTATTTTGAAAACTATACTCATGTAAATTACATTAACATTTAAAATAGTGGCAACTACCTCAATATGTATTTATGCTGTCAAGTTAAACTCATTTTTATCTAGACTTTAGCATAAAGCTTCTCCTGCCGTATTTACGTGCACTTGAAACACTTTTAAATGTGTCATTAATTAGGAAGGTTACAAGCTACAAAAGGACAGGACATATGTCGCTTCCTCATAATAATTATCTGTTGGATGAACAAACTGTTCTGTGCTACAATTTTCGGAATTCAAAACATAAAAACTTGGTTGGGGGACTTCCCTGGTGGTCCAGTGGTAAAGAATCCACCTTACAATGCAGGGAATGTGGGTTCGATCACTTGTCAGGGAACTAAGGTCCCACAGGCCGTGGGGCAACTAAGCCTGTGCGCCACAACTACTGAGCTCGCGCGCCTCAATGAGAGAGCCCGTGTACCACAAACTGCAGAGCCCACGCGCTCTAGAACCCATGCGCCACAACTAGAGAGAAGCCCGAGCAGACCACGCGCCGTAATGAAAAGATCCTGCATGCCTCAACAAGGATCCCGTGTGCCACAACTAAGGCCCAACACAGCCAAAAAAAAAAAAAAAAAGGGAAAATAAATAAATAAATAAATAAAATATTTAAAAAAACCAACTTGGTTGCAACTGGGAAACCTGAGGAGCGGGCCACGCAGAGGTGAAGCCCCTCCCCAGGGAGCCTTCCACGGCCCGGGTCCCACAGACCCTCCACAGAAAGCAAGGATGCAACAGCCAGCAGTCTTCACTCCAATAATGAAAAATAAGAGAATGTGAAAGGCTCTCTAAAACAAGTGTATCTGAAATACTCAAAGAGATAAAAGAAGTATAGCCACAAAGTAAGAAGAGGTGGATTTGAAGAAAGCACTAAACAGAAGTTCCATACAGTTGGCTAAATAATAACAACAGGCATCAATGGATAGGCTGAATAGTACACAAAACTGTTCAAAAACTAGCCAAACTACCACTCAAGAATACAGGCAAAATTAAGATATTTTCAGACCAAGGTAGAGCATTTATAACTCACACACCTTCACTGAAACACCGCTAAGGGACTTACCTGAACAAGAAGGAATTTAGACTCAAAGAGCAGGAGCGGGGTGGCAGGAGTAAGAGTCAGAAAATTAACTGGTAAACACACAGGTAAGTCCAAACAATTACAGGCTATATTGAAAAAGAACAGAATAATAAAAATGACTAATTGGAAAGATATGCAAACAGGGTAGAATTAAATTACTGGACAGCAGTACGTGGCCCTGAGAAGCAGCAGATCAATTAGTGTCCTGAGTAGGCAGTAAGAATTATGATTTGGATTTAGAGTTTATAAAGTATGTGTGTTAAAATTAAGCATAACAGCAAAAAGAATACAAATTGAAAGTATAACTTCTGAAGTAGTAGCTGAGGAAAAAGAAATTTTAAAAAAATCAAAGTAACCAAAGGCAAGAAAGAAGAAAAAAAGAGAGACAAAGAAAAAGTAGAAAACACACACTAATCAGATAGAAATAAGCACCTATATATCAGCTGTAAGAATAAATGTAAACACTTTAAATTCTCTATAAAAGTGATAAACAATATAACTGAAGTTACAAAAAAGGAATGCCTAATTCTCTTTTATAAGTATATACTAAAGCAAAAAGGACAATGAATGGTTGAAAATATAAGGAATAGAAAAAGAAATCCCAGGCAAGTACTTACAAAAAGAAAGTTGATTCAGTAATATGAATGCTTTTTTTGCTTTAAATCATAGCATTAACAAGAATAATGCGGCATACTACATATTGGTAAAACCATCCCCCCAAAAGATGTGATAATCATAAACAAGGAAAAACAGATAAATCCACAATGATAGTGACAGATTTTAATATTGATACTTTGTGGGATTGCATCTTCAATGCAATCGTTCAGAAAAAAAAAAAGACTAAAATAAATAAGCTTAACATTAAACGGAAGAAAAAACAGAACAAAGTACCCAAAGAAAGCAGACAATACTAAAATTGAATTTTTTGTTTCTATTTTGAAAAGAAACCTCATTTATTTCCATTTGTATCCACATGTTGCTAAACCTATAAACTAAGGTCCAACATAAAAAGATGCTGAAAGAATTCAAAACTTAAACTATTGGCTAAAATCTGATGAGGGTGTGTGGGTGTGTGTGTGTGTGTGATAAATATTTAATGAGTACCTACTAAATGGCCAGGATAAAAATGGCCATTTAGTGAGCTTAGAGCCTATTGATATAAATATTTAGAATTCTTAATGTGGGCATGTGCACACACACACACACACACAAATGAAAATGTCTTTCCTTTTGAACTTGAAAAAAACTTCAAATCAAGCATTTATTGACTTCATACATGCTGTTATTAGCCAAGTAAATTCAACTCACATGCTGCATGAATAAAGACTATGCCAGCTCAAAAGAAAGTACTTTCTACCTTGTAGCTTAATCTTCGGGTCTATAAGTGAACGAATGACCATTCGAACGAATGAATGAGGATGCTCTTCACGTAGCTAGTTGCCAGGTCAACATGTTCCTGGGCAACGTGAACACGTTTCAAGCTGAAGTCAGTATTTGGAAAGTGAAAAATGAAAAAATAATGGGCAAGTTCTTTCTCAATGCTAACTAACCTACGTAGGAAATAATGCTTGCTTGACTGAATAATCAACTCCGTAAAGAAGATTCACTAGTCACATGGTAACTTATCAAGTCTCCCTCACTTGGAGATGTTATTGTTTAAAAGAAAAAAAAAAAAGTTTTTTGCTAGATGGCCCTTAGAGTTCTTGACACGACAAAACAACTTTTTAAATTAATTTTAAGATTGCTTGGCACATTTTGCTCACATGCACAAGTTTTACTATTATATTTTTAATGTAAAAGTTTAACCCTCAGAACAATCACTTTAGTTCAAGTAGCACCACTTGGCTGCCAAATAAAAACAGTGCTCCACAGGCAGAGGGCGGTCAAAGGGCCACCACCTGGTCCTGGGACGCAGACCCCCTGGGCTCTCTGGCCATGTGGCTGTCTTTATGTCAGGGTGCGGAAAACCTCCCAGCTTCTCTCAGGTCGAAGTCAGGAGGCTCCGCCCGGGCCCCCCGTGCACACGCCTTCACTCCGCGGTCACCGGCCCCATTTGTCACCCTGCTGATCGCGGGCGTGGCCTGTCCAGCCTGAGGCAAACATCTTCTGTATGCATCGTGGGTTTAAGGAAGTGGCACACAGGACAATAAGGACTTTCCAAACACAAAGGCATGCGAAAAGACCTTTGCAATTTATACATGAAACATAAAAAGATTTAATATCAGTACACAATCATTTTTCTTCGCAAATGAGAAAATGCTCTTCAAAACCAGCATCAAAACCATCTGGGGCTGTCATTTTTATTTTCTACATCACTGGCTACAGGTGCAACCTTGTTGAGAAAGTCGGTTTTGTCCTTTGTATGATCTGCGCACGTTCTCAGCAGGACGTTTAATCTCGGCATTAACGTTTCCTAAGCTGCTCGAAACCGCTCTCAGGATTCCCTAGGAATTCTTCCCCAGGGCCGGTTTTGATGATGCCCATGGAGCCCGCTGCGGGCGGGTGAGGCGTGCACAGCGGGCCGCCAGAGTCACGGGGGCGCTGCTGTGCAGTGACCAAGTCTGAAGTAACTACTCTCCCAAACGAATGCTACGGCTTCGTCGCTTTACCGAACGTTGCCTGTGGAAGAGCTCTGCACTAATTCTGAGATGTTATCAAGAAACAGGAAATGAGTCAAAAATGTTTTTCCAAAGAAGGATATGGATCATATAAGAAATAAGACAATAATAAGGTCAAAGAAAAACAGAACAAAAATTAAAATAAAAACCCCAGAAACTATGAAATACATACTGATATGCACATAAGCAAAAATATTATGGTAAACTAGGAGCTGAAACCAGAGAATGACGGTATCAAACAAGAGCATTTAGTCTAAAATGGCTTCAGGAAGACGCAGTCCCTGTTGGTCCTTTTGAAGCTGGGTGTTCTGACCTGACCCAGAGAAGAGCACGGCCATGGGCACGGCTGAGGCACGGGTGGCAAGTGTGGTGGAAAAGGCCACCCGGGACCGTCTGGGAGGACACAAAGGCGGCCAACACGAGGAGCGGAGCAGGCAGACGTCTCTGACACCAAGGGCCACCCCCTGTTCCCTTTCCTTTGATTTCCGGTTTGCTCAAAAGGGGGTTTCGGTGATTTTCCTTAAGGTGGGAGATTGAGAAAGGTGATTTTTATTTGAATGTATCAGATATGCAGACATAGAGGGGGGAATTCTTATAAGAAAAATAAGTGCAGGAGAAAAGTGTTAGGGTCTGGAATAAGAACAGGAGTGATCAACATAGTGGTTAAGTATATTTCGTGTATTAGTAAGACCCAACAACAGAATTCACTGAAGTCTGCATAGCAAATACGAGACAGGATTCTTCCAGAAACAAACATAAGGAAATCAGAGGACAGCAGACTACATTATAGTTACTGGACGAAAAGGTAAATGGCATGTCATAATACAGGCTTAACAAGAAGTCATAAATTTATGTTTCATAAAGTTTATGAAAAGTTCTTTTATTAAAAACATCATAAATGAAAAGTGAAAACTTTATGAACTTATTGCATCATCAAATTGGTGTTCTATACTTTCGATACAATTGATACATTTATTACCACATCACGGCCCTTTTCTTCTGCACTGTTAGACTAAAAAAAATTCTAGCGTCTATAGTTCTTTTAACAAAGGTTTAAAAAAACTTTAGAATAGTTAAAGGAAAACAAAAAATTCTTGGCAAAAGAACAGCCTTAAAGATAGCAACTATAAAAGGGTCTAATGAGGTCTTACGTATAAAAAGGCCTCTTACCTATTTAATAAGCTCTGCTGTGGATCTCTATTTTAGCTCCCCTTAACAAATATCTTTTAGTGTAAAAAGAATACTTTCATTCAAGCAGCGTTTCATTCTGTTTAGTATAACTAGTAAGGATAAGTTTGCTCAGCATGACATGCATATAAACACCCTTATGAGTGGAAAGAAACGCAGACAAGAAGATAATTTAATTGAAGTTAAATATGTTTCAAGTTTCTCTCAGTGGAGAAAAGGTACACATATTTTTAAATCCTAAATCATTTACCCTCTGCAATTATCTCATCCCCCAGAACTCCAAAATCAATTTGACTGGACTTTCATTTCTGCTTTATAATAGGAAAAAATGACACATTTCCAAATTTAATTAACCAAAACAAAGATTCCTAGGACACCCCATGTAATTCTGAGTGGACTAAACAATACATCTTAGCTGCTCAGGA
The DNA here is from genome assembly GCF_009873245.2 of Balaenoptera musculus. Taxonomy (NCBI): domain Eukaryota; kingdom Metazoa; phylum Chordata; class Mammalia; order Artiodactyla; family Balaenopteridae; genus Balaenoptera; species Balaenoptera musculus. The sequence continues at coordinate 1,337,588 of NC_045795.1, forward strand.
CAAAAGGTCATTTGGAAGGGATGTGCCTTTAAGGGTTTACAAAGGCTTGGTCTTCAGTCCTGTAATAAAAGAGGAAGCACATCTCAGTAAAGGAAGGATGCCCACTTTAAATAAGGAAATGGGTTTGCAGGATGCACACAGGCTGCTTTCTATTAATGATAAGGACAGTCTACAAAAAGAGCTCAGACTACTTTAACTTTCATGTAGAACGCCTGCAGAGAACGCCTAACGTAAACAGAACGACAAGTAAAGTGTCCACTAGCCACTTTATTAAATGATTTATGTGTTCATAATAAAGGCTAGTAAATACTGACGACTATATTCCTTTTAAGACCTGTAATTACTGGTGTGATGATTGTATGCCAGGATCAACACCAATAATGTTTGGGGAGAGAAGCATACTTTAGAGGTTTATGAGGATAATTATACAAGATAGATGGCTTTGCTATGTGACTTTTTTTTTAAACCGGGGGAATGAGGAGGCGGAGGTTTCTTAAAACCTTTACCATAACTTAAAAAAAATGTTATATTGTATTGTATATGTTTAAGGAATGTAAAGCATTATGTTAAAGTTTGATCTCCTTCAAGACAGAAAATAAATCCAAGCAACATCCTAACAAATATTAATTTAAATTTAAGTTTGGCCATCACTTTTTGGCTTCTTCCATCTCTCTCCGTCTGTCTCCCCTCTGCCCTTTGTCTCACACACACACCCTAATCAGATGTTTTTCAACTACAATAAAATAATTTACAACCTTATTTAATGACTCAGCTGATGACGGTCCAATTGTCGACTTGCCCTGCCTCTGACCCCTCATCTTCCTTCTCACCATTGGGTGTGCAAAAGCAGATAAATTACTGACCCAGCAAAAACCCATTACAATTTGTCCAGGGCCCTGGGGCTTCCAAAAATTGCCCCGATGATGAAGGAAGACCAGGTTACAAACTGCACCTATGGTCCAGCCCAACGTCTGCACACAAGGGCAGTGGTGGATTTCACAGTGCCAGGAAGCATGTGCTCGTTCTACAGGACTGTGTCAACCACCAGTTCTACTATGAACTATTCCTGATTGTCTTCTGGCAGGATCGGGGCTGACCCCCTGCTGGATCACACAACAGGCTGAATAAGTGTATACGCGTGGGGTTCCACGCGGCACCCCAAAAGAGAAAAAGTTTATCTGCAATAAGGTTAACTGGAATTTTCACATCAAAATATTTCAAAGAAATATTTCAAAGAAGCTACTTTAAGCATGAATATAAATTTTGTGTCGTCTTGAGTTACATATCGGAGTGTGGAAAAGGCAGCATGAAATACTATTTTCCATGCTCTGGGTTCCTTCAGGATTTCAATGTGGTCCTGAGCAAACCTCTACTGTAAAAGAGACGACATGCATTTCATCTGTTGAGCTGTTTCCCCCCACGAGACGAGCACCTTAGGGACAGTCCAGACAGCGGACAGGGCGAAGGAGGAGGGAAAGGGGGCGCCCACACGGCGACTCCCCACGGCAGGTCCTGCACTGCAGGCCCCGGCTCCCGGTCACTGCTGGTCACCGTCTCTTTCCTCCACAAGAGCCGGAGCCTTCTGTCTGGACTTTTTAAAAGGTGATTTCAAAATAGGAAGTGACCAAGAATACATGTGTGCCCACATTTTCTGAGGGTGCTTCCAGGGATGGTGCATGTGACTGTCTGCATCAAATCTGCGAGGCTGTAAAGCCGGGGAAAAGCGGACGAAGACAAACTTTAATTCGGTGTTTGTAAAGCACCTGAAGGATATTTTTTGCTCTTTTTATTTCAGCATCTGAGAATTTGCAGGGAGAGGAAACACAACTTCAAATGTTGCCTCACTTTCTATTTGACATGGACCTGGTTCCATATATAAAATGCATATAAAATGCTTTCTTATCTAAAATTTCCCCAAGGGTTTGCAGCAAGCGGAGTTTGTACAACAGACTTGACCACAGCAAGTCTGAAAGGCTCTAGTACTCTCCAGGGGTCAAGGACATGTGTACAGAGAAGAACTTTTAAGACTCACTGTAACAGTTCCCTTGGAACTATTACTTTCTGGTGGGGAAAGTGATAGATATTTTTAAAAAGTAGCGCACTTGCCAAAATATGTATCGGCTCCAAACAAGGCCGTGTGCATTGGACAAACAGTAAAACGGCTGTAAAGTGCTTCACTAAATGTGGGCACACTGCAGGTCAACACACATTGCTTGGAAACCGTGATGTGTAGCCCATGTTTCATGAAAATGTGAAATGTGTATTATCCTCGGGACTCAATACCAATACAACAGCAAGGCTTCTCTCCAATTCCTTTATTATAAACAAAATCAATTACTACCGTATCAAATCTCTCACACCTAAAAATGATCATATTACTCTCCACCGGGGTCACAAACGCCCACGGGGTGAGCACATCACGTCAGTAAACGAGGCAGGCCAGGTGCGGCTGCAGTGACCTTGTGCAGTGTTTCTCAGACTCGCACGGGCCTAAAGGAGTCACCTTGGTTAAGTGCAGGGGTTCTGGGCTGGCGCCCAAGACTCCCCGTTTCTAACAAGCTCCTTGAGAAGCAATGGCCTGGAGACCTCTTTGCCCTTCCTGCTCCTTTGCCTCGGATGACAGTCTCCACACAGAAATGCAACCAGGCTCAGTGCTAAGGGATTTCTGCAAAGAAGCCGGAAATCCATCCGTTCAACAAGTACGCCAGCCTCGCCTGTGTTCCAGGTATTCCAGGCATGGAAGGTACAGCAGTGAGCAGACAGGCAAGGATGTGTCAGGACAGACGCCCGACAAGACAGACGAGTGCAACGGACAAGCCAGCGGCAAGTGCTGTGGAAAAAAAGCGTGAAAGAGGGGTCGAGTGTGTGTGCACGTGTGTGTGTGTGCAGTTCTAGACAGGGTGACCAGGGATGGTCTCACTGAGAACAGGGCATGTGAGACCCTTGAAGAAGATGCAGGAGAAGTTCTGAGGATCTCTGGGGAACGAGCAAAGTCTAGCTGTGAAAACTGAGCTGAGTGTCCAGGGTCTGTTAACCTGGGCCCGCGTGGGCTCCAGGTGGCTGAGAGGCAGAGACCCGGGAAAGACAGGCATCTTAAACCCTAAAGCTTCTCTTCTGATTTTAAATGTGAAAAGTCTAGTTATATATTTAGGAAGCATTAGGCTCCTGGCCATCACTTTCTGGCCTCTATAGTGGTAAGACTTTGCAAATACAATTAACATTTTAGTAAAATGCTTTATGAAAAAAATAATCAGTCATTTTTCTCAGGGCCTCCTTTCTCCTTTCTCCTTCAGCTGTATTGAAAGTGTATAATCTTACGATCAGAAGTTTTTGAAAATGCACGCACACGGAGATCCACAAGGAACAAGGGCACATGTGGGAGTCTCTCAGTGATCAAAGGGTGGAATAAAATCCCAACAGAAGAGAACACTCTGTTGGCCTTCATCTAGGAATCTGCTGCCTCTCGTCCGTCAGCGGGAAGATATATACACGCTGTGAACCGCGTTTCTGGTCGCGGTGCCGGGCCTACCCCGGACACACGCATCTATCCACCGGTCTCTCTGTGACCAACGTCAAGCATCTGAAGGGAGGGTGGTCAGGTCAAGGATGCCTGCAGAGACAGTAAATCTAATTTGCCTTTTATCCTCCTGATACAGAATCCTGTGCAGCTGGGAATCTCAGTGTCAAGTGCACAGGCTTCTCTGGGACGTCTACAGAATGTCATGTCTGCAGTCTGGATACTGATCTCATTCTTGGTACTGTCTTACTTTGCTACCTATACTGTCCCACCGCCTAGTTCCTTCCTTAGTAACATTGAGCTTATTTTCTCTCTTGGCACATTGTATGTGTCATCACACTTGCCAATACTCCTGAAATCCTTTTCAAACTAAGTTCTGAAGTCCATTCATTCATTAAATATTTACTGATAGATATCATTAGATGCTCGGCATACACCAGAGAACAAAGATCCCTGCCCTTAGGGAGCTTACAAAAGTTATATATATATATATATATGGACAAGACAAAAAGTAACTTGCTCACAAGGAGTCTGATTTAATCAACAACATAATTAGTAGTAAGATCTCCACTCATTATTGTAAAACTGCTAATTCACTGCTAGTTGAAATGCCTTCCACAAGGTCACAGTCAAAACACTGCCAACATTTGGAATATAACTCATCTTGACAGACACAAAATAGTTCCTCTTCGTGATCTGCTATATAACTCACTGACTCCCAAGAAGAAGAGAGTGCAAAGAAAATTTTAAGAACAATTTGGGATTTTCCAAATCTCATTTAAAACATTTTTAAAAGTCACAAAAATGAAAGCAAAATAAATAAAACCCATGTAACATGTGGTTAAACCAAGTTACTGGTATTTACTCAAAGGAAAGAATATATTAAATCTTGCAATCAGCTGAATGAATAATCACACAGGAAGAGAAAGACTGAGGTCCTTGGAATTCCGGTCATTTCCTTTCCTGGATTATTTTAAATTGATATTTTCTTCATTTGTAATTTGAGCCAAACCATATGACCAGTGGAATAATAATTGCATAATCACTGAATCACTGATTCATTAATCAATGAATAACCACTGCTGACAGAAACCATAAACCCCACCATGCAGTTAATAGCGAAGAGCTCCGTGAAAGGTTCCCAAAGCATCATGTTATTCTGCTCTTGAATTGATAAACTAGAACAATATTTATTTTCCTCAAAAATTATCATATCGTTTGGTGGGAGGTGGGAGGGAGGGTCTCCATTATTTTTGTCCAAGGAAACCTTTACAGACATTCTGGAAAAGATGGACATTGAAACAGGTCAAGTGTGGGACAAATCCTTCATTTTATCACTGGCCCAAATGTTGTTCTCTCTTCTTAAGCCTCCTTTAGAGTACATCACAAGGAGAAAGTGGCAATGTTTGATTCCTAAGAAGAAATTTATTTCTTAAAAGGATGCTCTCATGATATAAAAGCCTTCTGAAAATTTACTTTCTAAAGGAGTTAAATTTCCAAGGTTCCATGCCATGGCCTTTTGCTGCACCATTTTCCCTGCAACGTGCCTGTACCTGGTGCCTTAGAGCAGGGGTCCCCTACCCCCGGGCTGCGGACCGGTACCAGTGTGTGTCCTGTTAGGAATCAGGCCGCACAGCAGGAGGTGAGCGGAGGGCGAGCGAGCGAAGCTTCACCTGTCGCTCCCCAATGGCTCCCCATTGCTCTCCATCGCTCCCCGTCGCTTCCCGTAGCTCCCCGTCGCTCGCATTACTGCCTGAACCATCCCCTACCCTCCATCCGTGGAAGAACTGTCTTCCAGGAAACCGGTCCCTGATGCCAAAAAGGTTGGGGACCACTGCCTTAGAGCCTAAAGGCACAGAGCAGTAATGCCTGACCCAGGCTGCCCATCAGAATCACTGGGGGCTCGTATCAAAACGCAGGTTCCTGGGTTCAACTTCTAAAGAGTCTGTTTCAGTAGCTCTGAGGCTGAGGCCTAGCTATTGTATTTTTGATAAATGCCAGCATGTTCCTAATGCAGTCTATTTATAAATAAATATTTTGGCATCACCAATCCTGAGCAGAGTATATACCCCTTGAGAGGCATATATAATGGTTTGCAGAGATATGAAAAAACATTTACATTTTTATATCTATTTTTATCTCTTTCAATTTTTGAGTTGAATGATTTATAACATACAAATATATGGTACAGGATTAAGCATATACAATTTATAAACATATGTATCTGTGCAAACGCATGTATGTGTGTATATAGGGGATTCATATTCAAAAATATCTTTCTGATCAAAAATGTGCACTGGTCTGTAACAGGAGTCAGCAGGCTTTCCTGTCAAAGGTCAGACAGTAAACATTCTGAACTTCGTGGGCCACAGACAATCTCTATCGTATATTCTTTGTGTTCTTCTTTTACAACCTTTTAAAAATGCAAGGACTGCCAGCTACAAAAGACTGCATACTGTACAATATGATCCGTTTCTTTGAAATGTCCAGAGCAGGCAAATCTAGAGAGACAGAAGAGACGCTGGGAGTTGCCAGGGGTTTGAGAGGCTTGGGGAAAACGGAGAGTGACCCTAACAGGTATGGGGGTTCCTTCTGGGGTGACGACCACATTCTAAAACCGATGGTGGTGAGGGCCCCGCAACTCTGTGAAGGTACTGAAACCACTGAACGTGCGCTTGAAACGGGTAAATGCACAGGAAGCGAATTCTCTCACTGAAGCTCTTAGAGGAAATGTTAACAGTTGCTCCCATCTTGGCACTGCACCTGACCCCTAGGTTACAGCCTGCAACACGTACCTAGAGCGGCAGCTCTCAAAGCGCCGCCTGGGGGCCCCCGCCCGAGCGAGGCGACCACCCTGAGACCACGAGGAGCGGGGTGCAGGGCGAGGGCGGCCAAGGGGGGAACAGAGGAGCCGCCCACCCGCAGCAGCGCTGGGCACGGCTACAGCATCACTGGTCTGGTTTTTCCAAACCTCCTGCCACATGAGAAAAGTACACACATGTAAGCGGTTTTCCAGGATTCCGTACCTTGCAGCTGAACAAAATTCTTTACGAGCTCAGTGTCCCATTGTCCCGAGTTCACACCCAGAACACGGTCTGGACCCGGCTAGCCTCACCAGGTCATTGGCCGTGGAGGGCAGGCCTCGCTGTGGGACAGCAGAGGTCAGGTCCGCTGTTCCCGCTCTTGTGCTTCTGAACCCGGGCTTTGATCTGAGTGTCCCTTCTCCGCATCTTCCGAAGTTCAAAGCCCCTCCATCCTTCAAGGCCAACCCCACGAATGAGTCACCCTTCAACGTGTGTCTTCCTGTATTTCCCCAGGGATCACCCACTAGTCTTTCCTCCCCACTCTGTGCCTCCAAAGGCACTCAACACTTTCCCTTTTACCACCTACTCGTTGCACTCGACTTTCTTACTCATGTCTGTCCCACCCGCCGCATACTTATCACAGAACTTTGCACTGAATAAAAGCTCAACTTGTCAGTTATATCAATACTACTGGCCACAATCAAGTTCTTAAGAAGACAGAAAACACCAGAGGATAGCGCAGAAGTACTCGAAACCCCCTTCCACAGGTGACCCCATGTCTTTGGCCCGTGGGGTCCGAGGGGGCCTCAGGCTCCAATTTATCCCACTACTAACAGGGAAAAGATGGTGCTTTCCTTCCACCCAACTCAGCTTAATATGTGTATTTGTTACCTAATGAAAATCAACAAACCCTTAACTCCTTTTAAGGTCAATGAAGGAAATCAGGGAGACTTAATTAGAGGGTGAAATAAAGCCCTTTTAAAGAGGATTTATGACCCTTCTGTGTAAAGCATTTAAGATAACAAGGTGTTGATAAATTAGGCTCTGGCTGAATAAAGATCTAAATACACCAGTGACACAGATGATGAAGTTGTCTTTTATAAACACACATTACATGAATAAACCAGCTTATTGATTCCTTAATATGTTTGCTAACTGGAAACAAAATCATTGCTTTTCAGTGCCCTACTGCAGAACGCCAGGTTGGCTAGCTATTGGTACCGAGAAATCCAAACGATGTCCAGTGAGGGCAGGTCTGTCTCAGGGATCCCTCAGCACTTCTACTATCCTAGGCTTTGCCATCCACACTATGCATACAGACATTCCTGGCGTTACCCAGTATAGTATTTGTCTATTCCAAATAAGCAGGGCTCCAGGCAAAATGCCAAGAGAGTTTTAAACAATAGAATCATATATGCTGATTAATGATAATTTTCTTCCTATAAACGTCAGGAAGTAAATATAGGATATACTGAGGGTTAGCGGTTTTCCCCATGAAGAGTATTCTATGGGAAAAATAAACTGTCGAAAAACCTGCTTTGTGGAAAGACTTGAGAGCCTTGGGGATGCTGCCATATCATACGAAACTTGCTAAGCGGAGTTCCCCCAAATAATGTGGACACGGACCATCCCGTGGCACCTTGAGCCACAACACACTCTCAGCAGTCAGGTTTAAAATAAAGACTCACTACATGCCTCGGTCTCTACTTATGTTCTACCTGGAATTATTTTCTGGAGGCAGGAAGGAGGTAAAAACTTGAACTCAGGAGATAAAGGAACCCTCAGTAGCATCAGGAGCATGGACGTCATTTCTCTAATACGAGGCACCTCCGCCTACAGAGCACTTAGTGGGAAACGGTGCAATCACACCGTCTGGTGACAACACTTCGTAGGCTTGGAGCTCTCACAGCACCCCTGTGCCTGGCACACGCCTTCTGAGTGCTGGTTTTTGTGAAAAGAAAAGAAGAGGAGAGAAGAGGGGAGGAGGGAGGGGAGGGGAGGGGAGGGGAGGGGAGGGGAGGGGAGGGGAGGGGAGGGGAGGGGAGACAAAAATCCTAGCAGAGATTTACAAATGGTCCAAAAGGAAGGCAAAGCAGACTGATTCCCAGTCCGTGGAATCAAGGAGTTAGATCACCCTGCAGTAACAAGAGCCTTCAAGTAAACATTCCCACTGAAACATGCTCCTGCATCCCAGGCCCCTCAAGGGCCCACGCACCGCGGGGGGTCTGCTCATCCTGGACGCCCAGGAACAAAGGGGCTGCATCCTGGCAGTGTTTCCAGAACGGGGCTGGGGGAGGGGCAGCAAGGGAAACTGACTATTAAAGTCAGAGACCAAATGGGCAAGAGGCTGCATCCTGCGTCCAGAAGGAGAACACCGAACGTCTGTGACGGCCTCGCTGTCCAGCTACATGTTAAAGCCATTTCTACAGATGAGGCTGCGACAGGGAGCGCCTGGGGTCCTGAGCAGGAGAATCTGCCGTCTCGGGATTTGGCTCTGCTGCTCCCTAGTGTTTACAAACTTCCTGACCACCAAGATCTGCAAGTTGCTAACCTGCACATCATTTCTCAAGTAGCCTGAAATGAAGACAGAAAGATAACGAGTGAATGAAGACAGGCGAGCGGGGGGCAGGGGGACAAGCAGGAAGGGGGCAGAGAAGACGGTGGCACAGCAGTGCAAAGCGGTCACAAAAGCCCACGTCCTACCCGCTCTCTGCCACAACCTACCTACAGTCTACCTGCCTCGGCCCCCGTGCTTTTACAGTTAACCTTGAACCCTGAAACAAAGAAGGGGAAAGACCTGCTCACCAAAGAAGCCCTTAGGAAGCAGAGCCTGCCGCGGAGCTCGGCCACTCTCCCCGAAACCTGCCCCTCCCCGCCCCTCCGGACGGGACACAAAGCGGGTTTTGTCCCCAGCCCGGCACTGGCGGGCAGCACGGGCGCGCTTGTTGAAAAGCAGCTGTTGCTGACAGACTGCGAGCCTGGAAGCCAGAGCTAAGTGAAGTGGTTAACCCACATCCCCTCCCCAGCGATAAAGTGCTTTGATAAGCAAGCTACGAAGGCAGATGCTGGAAGGCCGGCCAGCGCGGCCCCCGGGGTGAACGCAGGCCTGTCTGCTGGACCCTCGACGCTTCCCGAACTCAGCATCCACCCCTGGCCCCGACCCCCCTGTCCTCCCCGCTGGCAGCAAGGCCTAGTCTTTGATATGTCAGAGCAATATCCTGTTCGCACGGGGAAAACAGACATAAAAAATAAAAACCCTGCAAGGAAACACCTCTTCACGTAGCTTTTTCTCCAAAGTGTTATCCTAATTCAAACCCCTCCTAGAAGCACAGCATCAAAGCAAACACTCTCCCAGAAATGCACTCATCCCATCAATGGCTGCTCAGAGACACAGGGACATAAAATTTTCTCCAACTTTTATTAACAAAATGAAATGTGAAGTTAAATAGTGTGACTAACTTAGAGTCTCAGCTACTAAGCACCTCTGGTCATGGAGGTGCCACCTAAACACAGAGAGCCGGGGAGCCTGGACACCAGGCTGAGCTCAGAGAACACTTTCCTCTGAGACGCGAGCGTGGCCCTCACCTAAGGGTGCCAACTGGAATCCCGCGCACATACTTCCTCTGTGTCAAATGGCTCCTTCTACCGGAGTCAGAGGACTCACTGATCACACTTCTCTCTCTCTCCACAGAAGGAGAAAAAATACAGATGAGGGCGGGGCCTGGCCGCCAGGTCACAAGAAGGATGTAATCAAAGGCTCCATAGTGATGCTGGTCCCAGGTGAGCATTTATCAACGTTAATTAGAATCAAGTCATGGGATACTGTCCATTTGGCTGAAATCCTTCTGAAGTAAGTATAATTTTATAAGCATGGTGTTTAGAGAGAGAGTCAACACTGAGTGTGTGAACACAGAGACCAGTTAGTATTCAAAGCATGCGTATTAGGAAACCGTGATATGATCTATTGGACTTACCTGCATCACAAAGGACAGCACTTCACAGCAAACACGTTAGCAATGTTATCCCGTAGTCGTTATTTATTTGTAAAGTAAAACATATCAGCTTTAAGAGCTGCAGAGGACACCGTGAGGTGGAACCAAAGGTGACAGAAGCATGTTTACTTGCAGAATCCGGGCTCTAAGGTGGGAAGTGACAAATGCTCAAAAGAGTATCGTACTACGTACAATGCACATAACTTAGATCCAAAAAGTGCATACACGTGTGTGCCTATACAAACGGAATTTCTCAACTGCAAAGCCTTCCAGAAAAGGTGAAAAAAAAAGAGAAATAATGAGATAAAGCCGTTGAATAAAGCAGCACTAGCCAACTCTTTTTCTGACACTTTTTTCATACTTGTCAGGGGAGGGAGATAAGGAAATCTGGGCAGTGATTACAATACCAAAAGTATCCCCCAAATCCATCGTACTCCTTATACTAATGGTAGTCTGAGGAGTCAGTTTCACACGCAAGCAAAAATATTTTTCTAGTGTGCGTACTCAGGGCCGCATGCGGCACAGAAGCGCGCTCGTACACATGCAGGAACTGCTAGAAACTCTACGTTGAGTACAAATTTCACTTTTTAGTTATGCTTGGATAAATTCCAGGCACTAAAAAATCAGAAGCAGCCTGAATATATACTAAAACCAATACCCAATTCACACACTAGATTATAGTCTCATTGTAATGGACATCTGATATAATCCACTAGAACACAAATCTTCTGGCAATTCTCTTTAGAGGATCTTGCATAGTTTGAGTTGTATTAAAATTTGAGCACAAAGCTCCTTGCAAACATAAACCACCAATCTAACTTCACAACACAATGAACTGGAGGAATGGGGGAGAGGCCATGACTGCTGGAGTCCCAGAGGGATCTTTGCCTTTGGAAAGCAAATTCAGCACAGAATTCCTCCAAAGGAGCAAGTTGTCTGGCACGATTATTTTTTAACTGAATTATATCCAAGTCATTCACAAAATTTTTAAGAATAAAATCACATAAAGTAAGATTACACATAGTGAATGTTTTTAAAGGGCACTGTCACCCTGTAAAGACTGTTCCACCTGGGTCCTCACGATGGGATATGCGGCCTCAGAGGACACATCTCACAAAGCCTGCGGGTCCTCACGTTCCTCCCTGCCTGAGCCCGCGGGGCATGTACCACCTCGGGAGGACGCAGAGAAACGTCAGCCGTCTACAAGCAGAACGAGAGCTCGCACCCAAAACCAACCATGCTGGCACCTTGATCTTGGATTTCCAGCCTTCAGAACTTTGAGAAAATAAATTTCTGTTGTTTAAGCCACCCAGACTATGGTATTTTGTTGTGAGAGGCCAAGCTAAGTCAACTCCTAAAATTAGTTATTAATTCTAATTTTTCTATAGATTCTTTTGGATTTTCCTCTGCCCACAATCATAATCATCTGCAAACAACAAGGGAGATTTCCTCCTTCCCAAACTTCTATTTTAATTGTTTGGTTTTTGATTCACTTACTTGCCTAACTGCACTGGATCTGTCCTCCGTTAGAACGTCAAATAGACACGGTGTTGAGGGCAGCCTTCTCACGCCCAATATTAGAAGGATTTTCATAACTAAGCATAACATTCTTGGTACATTTTTTTTTTTAGCTACACTGGCAAGGCAGACTAATGCCCCCCCCCTCCAAAAGATGTCCATGTCCTAAGACTAGGAACCTGTGACTATGTTATATGCTGGAGCAAAAGGTTTTTGCACGTGTGATTAAGTTCAAGATCCTGAAATGGGAAGAGGGTCCTGGATTAGCCAGGTGGGCCCAATATAAGCACCAAGGGCCCTTTTCAGGGAAAGAAGAGGCAGGGATCAGAGTTGGAGGAGATGTGATGACAGAGCAGAGGGTGGAGTGAGGCAGGGCCACAAGCCCAGGAACACGGGCGTCTCTGGAAGCTGGAAGATTAGAAGACAAATCCTCCCCTAGCGCCTCCAGAAGAAACATAGCTCTGATGACCCGTTGTGGACTTCTGACCTCCAGAACTATAAGATAATACATTTACTATTATTATTACTATTAATATTACTTTGTGATAATTTGTGACAGCAGCACTAGGAAACTAATACATACACTACAGTACATTTTAAAAGTTCCATTATTACCCAATAATCTTCTGCTTCTGCTAAGAAAATACATAATTTTTCTCCTTTATTTAAGTAATGTGATAAAATAGAGATTGACATTAAAATGTTAAATACTTGGATTCCTGGAATGAATCTCAACTGGCTAACAATGCATTATCCCTATTATACATTGCTGGCTTTAGTTTGCAATTATTTTGTTTACAGATTGTTGTATGAAAGTTCATAAGTGAGATTGCTCTGTAATGCTCCTTTCTCTTTATATTCTTGTTAACTTATACTATCAAAATTATACTGCTTCCTAAAATGAATTGGGGAGGATTGCTCTTTTTAAGTTGCCTGGAAGAGACTGATGCCGTGTGACTTGACCTAAGTGTATATCGAGCCACATGATGTATCACTCAGCTCAAGTGAGTTCATCATGTTGTTCAAGTCTTCTGTATTTGTGTGTATATATATATGTCTGCTTTTAGCAGTTATAAGGAAAGTAGGCTAAACTCTCCTACTATGGTTACAACTTGTCTACTTTCCCGTTTATTTGGTCAGCTTCTGCTTTATATAGTTTGCCTTAGGTTGCTAAGTACAGACAAATTTACCATTGTTATCTCTTCTTGGGAACTGAAACTTTATCATTATAAAGGTAATATATCTATAACAGTGCTTTTGCCTTAAAGTCTTTTTCTCTCGTATTTAGAAAGACTTCCCCAAAGAAGTTATATCTAAGCTGGGAGTTAAAAAGATAAGAAGAAATCTATTAGGTAGAGGGGAAAAAAAAATTCCAGACAGCAATGAGAAGGTCCTAGAAGCAAGAGAAAATACGGCTCTTTCAAGGAACTTGAAATCTTTGGTTATCTAAAATCTGTTTGTAAGAACAACAGTCTCTGCCCTACACCCCTTCCTTGCTGGCTGCCGAAGTCCTAATTTTGTTCTGCTGTATAATTCACTCTGCTGTGTGGTCAGGAAACACATGGTCTGGCCTCAGAAGGTAAATCATGATTGCTGCAAACCAATTATGATAATTCTATTTCCCTGACCAAGGAGATATGAGGAAACACCAGGAAAAGGTTTTCCCCTCTAATAACACATTCATGGAAGGAAACGTGGATGTCTGGAGCTATAGCAACCCTTTTGTGACAATGAGGGGACTAGCCCTAGAACCAAGCTAATACGATAAGGCTGTCGGGCCAAAAAGATGGAAGGAGCTTCTGTCCACGTTGACACTACTGACCTGGCCCTGTGCCCAGACTTCCTGTTATGCAAGTTTAAAAACTTTTCATTGTTTAGGGGACTTTCAGTTGGGTTTTCTGCTCCTTGGAGCTAAAGCATCCTGTTATATCACCTCTTGATATTTTTATCCCCAGTTTTAAGTGATACAAGATTGCTGAAAAATAGTTAATTTCAAAATTGAATACCTTTGTAAAAGAATATTTTTTTTCTTTTCCCCAAAACACTGATATACATATATATTCCATGATAGTCTAAAATATTCATAAATTTAATTTTTAAAACATTATCATAAAAAATATTACCATTCTATAATCCTTAAAAATTAATGGTCTTAGGGATTCTTTTTGAAAATAAAGTTTCCAGGTCTTGTCATGATAAAGTGAAAATACAAAGAATTAAGAAATAATACATAAAAAGAATATAATTAAATTCCAGGAACACACACACACATTCACACACAGATGCAGGCTAGCATGAGACATTTCATAAGAGTTTGGGCTCTACTGGACTTTTCTGTGATTTTCAACAAATTAGGAAATATTGATACAAAAACAAATTTAAATTTTTTAATTTTTCATGACAATTTTTCACATCCTCACTTATACCTATTAACCTTTTATAGTTGCCAGATCAAATACTTGTATCAAAATAGTTCAAATTTGAGAAAACTATAGAAGAGAGAGGCACACATTTCTAATCCAATAACATACTTACTCAACAGACTAAAATTTCAGAGCACACAATTTTAAGAAATAAGAGGTTAAATACACTGAGAAAATTAATTTTCAGCTTCAACATGATCAAGCAAAAAAAAATCTTGATTTTTGTATTATAACCACAGAATAACTCAAATTAAAATATTTCTATTGATGAATGTACATTGCCAATTACCAAAGCAAAATAATCAGTTCATTTTTTCTATAATTATACATGCAATTTACACAAGAGTGAATTACTTATATTTATGCCCTCCATCCATGGAATTATTTCAACAATCAAAGCTTTTACACTTGATCTGTAAAGACCAGTATCTTCTTATTTATTAGCAAATCAAATGTTTCCATATATTAAGAAAAATTTTTAATTTCTACAAGAAACACATCAAACCTGCTCATTCAGAATTCAGAATAAATTATACTCATGAAAGAAACCAAAGGGTCAAAAGAGTACATTCAGTTCTCATGGAAAATGAAACAAGAGCTGCAAACCTCCATTCTGACCTGTTGAAAAGCAGAAATGTCATTGTTCCTCCAATGCAGAATGTAACGTTACATGTCTCCATCACAAGAAACATTTGCAAACATTAAAAAGTAAGCAGTCCAGAAGAATCCTCTTACAAAGGAAGAAAAAAAGCCTAATTTTTGAACTGTCTGCAGATAATAACTATAAACCTTGGACAACATCAACACAACACAACACAACAGCCAAGATATTCCAGCACATCCAAGCACAGATTCTGGAGGGGAGTTGACCCTTAAATAAAGGAATGACTCCAAGTGACTTTCCTGTTTTTCATGAATTTCAGCCTGAAGGCAGGCTCCCATTCGTACCAAGCAGAGGCAGCAAAACCTACAGAAAACCCACTGTTTTACTGGCTCGACGAACCAAAGGACAGAGTTTGGGGCAATGACAGCTACTGGAAATGAGGTTGGCAGGGATGGGTAACCCCAGTAAAGACAGAGACAGAGAAGACGATGTACAATTCTGTGTGTAAACTCCGCCCACATCTCTGGCTGACCTGTAAACCAGGATAAGACTAACTGAACTGTGATCTGAGCTACTGCCCAAACTCAAACCACCGTCTGCAGCTTGAGTCATCCAAATCAATTTTTTTGCAAAAACAAAAACAAACAACAAAAACCCAACATCATTAGGAGGAATGTACCAGAAGCCAGAAAGGAGAAACTGATGCATCTCAAAAGGTAAGATAATCAAGGAAGGTTGATGCTGAGATGGTCCTAGATGTTGGCATTAATAGCTACTGTAACCCTGATCAAGGACAGTTAGGAAAACACACTCAGGACGAATGAAGAGGAATCTCATCAGAGAGACAGAACTTATGAAAAAAAAGAAAAAAAAGAAAAAAATTCTAGAACTAAGAAACATCTTACTGAAATGAAATGAAATGGGCTTAGCACCAGATGGGTGATGACAAAGGAAAGAGTGGGCTAAGTTGAAGATGTAGCAAAAGCAACTATCGACTCTGAGGAGTGAAGTTACTGAACAAAATGAGAAGAACGTAAGGACTCGTAGGACAATATTAAAACAGCCCTGTTACTGGGCTCCCGGAGAGAAAGAAAAAAAAAAGAGTCCAGAACAAATAAATTTCCCCATTAGGGTAAAAGTCATTAATTTACAGATTCATAAAGTTCAGCAAACACCAAGCAGGATAAATAAGAAGAAAAGCACACTGAGGTGGACAGTGTAACTACCGAAAACTAGTGAAAAGAGAGACATGCCTGACTGTCAACTGGCTCACGGTTTGGGACACGCACAGTCCTCCTGCTGCTGGCACGTCTGGGTATGACCACTCTGGTATTTGCACTGCCCAGAGTCTTGCCTCAAGAATGTCAGAGTATGTTCTCTCTTCCTCGACCATCTTGTCCCTCAGCCTCATGCAGGGCTAAGCTGGTGAAGGAGTGGGAACATGAACTTGGATTTCCCTCAGTTCATGTGCTTCTCACCACATCACCTGAAAAGAACTAACCAACTCTGAGCATGACACACAGATCTGTGGATTAAACATGAGGACAGTCACTTTAGCACAGGGATTAAGTTAATAGGTTGGGCTTTGCGGTAAAACGTGTTTGTTCTTAATTTTATGATTTTCTAGCTGCCTCAAAATCATCATCTAAAAAAACCTTACTATTATTACACCGTGATGAAGATTAAACGCTTAGCTCCATCTCGCACATACAAAGTGCCCAGTAATTGTTTGAAATAATAACGATTGTCACAATGAAGTTTAAACAAAAAACCAAAGTATTCTACTTTATTAAAACAAAACAGGAATCTAAAATAATCCACAAATGAACCTATTTACAAAACAGAAACAGACTCACAGGCACAGAGAACAGACTTGTGGTTGCCAACGGGGAGGAGGGTGGGGGAGGGATGCACTGGGAGTCTGGGGTTGGTAGATGCAAACTATTACGAATAGAATGAATAAACAACAAGGTCCTACTGTAAAGCACAGGGAGCTATATTCAATATCTTGAGATAAACCATAACAGAAAAGTATATGAAAAAGGATGTACATATGTGTATAACTGAGTCATTTTGCTGCACAGCAGAAATTCACAGCACACAACATAGTAAATCAACTATACTTCAATAAAGATAAATAAATAAAAAAGCATTAAAAAATAAAATGCTAAAAAAACACAAAAAATAAATAAAACAAAAATTATTGCAACTTACTATTTGCATTTCATAACATAAATGAATCTAAGACACCATAAATTGTAAGATCACTCTATTTTAAGTTGCACACAGAAAGAAATAATCTTCCCAAGGCAACCAGAGCATTCAACTGCTTGTATGTCACCTCCTGATTGATTTCAGAGGTGGTAACAGGTACATCTTAAGGTCAATGAAGTAAGGCATATGTATTATGTATGTGCGTATATATATATATACACCACATCTTCTTTGTCCATTCATCTGTCGATGGACACTTAGGTTGCTTCCACGTCTTGCTGCTATGGACACTGAGGTGCATGTATCTTTTCGAATTAGAGTTTTCTCCAAATATATGCCTAGGAGTGGGGTTGCCTTTAAACGCTGAACAATATGACAGGGCTCAAATCTGCACAGGCAGAATGCCAGGCTCTGACTGGCATACAAGAGGCTCCATGCGACAGGAAGACACAAGGTGGCATCTATTATTACAAACTCACACATGGGAGACCAGTGGTTTCCAACGCCGGCTGCCCTTTGGAGTCACTTCAGGTGCTTACAAAGCCAGGATGCCAGGAAGTAAGCCCAGACTAACCAAGCCAGACTCCCCAGGGCTCAGGTCCGGGGACCTGCACTTCTGTCAAAGCCGCACACAGGGACCGCGAGGACACTCCACCTTACCGCTGGAGATTTCATTTCCCACCAGCACCCTCCGTGACTCTCACCACCAGTCACCTGTGCCCAGGTAAGAAAGCGCTGACCGCAGGCCAGCCTAAAGCGTTCTGATTTAATTTAACCTCACGAGATTTTTAAAATTAAAAGCGTCTTCCACGTGCCTGCGGGGGTGCTGAGGACAGGCCGGTCTCTGCGTGAAGGCAGCATCGCCGCAGGACACGCACGTGCTGAGATGAGGCGCACGCAGCAGCCCCGGGGCCCTGGCCAAGCCCCCCCGAGACTGGGCGACGCCTTGCCCGGCCAGCGGCCTCCCTCCCGAGGACATCGCCTGTGTCCCAGGCACAGCACGCGGCACCTGCCGCCACCTGCTCCGTCTGCGTGTCCCCACTGACCTGGGAGCCCCTCCAGGGCAGGGCCCCGTGACGGAGCCCCCAAGTGTTGAACTGTATCTGTATTACCCAGTTTTCCCAAGAAACTGACAATTCCACTAATATCTACTCTCAAAACCACAGTTATCCTTCAAAACACAAATTAAATTACATCTTTTCCATTAAAACCTGCCTGTTCCCCTCAAATAAAATGTCACCATAGTAACCCGCTACAGTAAAATTAAAGGCATCGGTGTGGGGAAATATGGGAAAATAATTCCCCACCTTCTTTTCTGTTTCACGCGCTAGGGGATCAACATCAGTGTCGAGAAACACCGTCCAGCGACCCTTTCTGTGATGATAGAAATACTCTGTATCACTGTGTCTAACAGCCGTACGTGGGCCAGTGCATGGGAACTAAATGTTTAATTTCATTAGTTTTAATTAATTACAATTTAAATGGAAGCAGTCATCATAGACACCACATTGGGCAGTGCAGGCCCAGCGGTGCACCTCGGTACCCCGGCACCGGCGTTTCCTTCAGTCTCATCCTAGACCATCTTTATATTAAGCCCTGAGATCGAGTATGTCAGTGACAGAAGGTGGAAAGAGAGGTTAATAAGCCAGCAGAAATAATACCCCTAAAAAAAAGACACTTAAGCACCGGTACCAGGATCTATATCCAGCGCGTTTGATGAAAATAAGTACTAGGCAACCAGGACACCAAACCAAAACCAGAGAGACAAAAACAAGAAGCTCATGAGGATGGGATAATAATGGTAGATTCACTGGTATACAAGCAGGAAAAAGAAAACAAAAGAGATTTTAATTAACTGAAACTCACCACGTCAACAGTATGACACTGACTTCTCAAAGAAGCTTATGTCATCATAGCTATACATAGGCAGAAGCAGTTTCCAGAATGAGGGGGGATGGCCCCTCCCCCCTCGAAAGGCTGGAGAGCTGCATCTGGGTTAAGGATTAAGTCGGGGTCCATACCAAAAGCAGGGCTGGCCCCAACTGGAGCAGGTTTCACGGAGAAGGACCAGGAGGGCATTGGCCGGCTCCGAACCACACCTGGGGAAAGCTGTAAAAAAGGCCATGAGTAATTAACTGGGAATAAAGATAGGCCACAATATGTCTGGAAAAACAGTCAAGTAGAAGAGAAATTTAATTTTTTCTTATTCCTGAGATAAAAGTTAAGGGCGGGCAGATTTATGATGAGCACAGGAAGAGCTTTCAAACGGAGCTGTCTGGAGGTAGAAGGAGTATCTTGAAAGGCAACCACCAGAGATATTCAGGAGCATCTCAACGCCACACCCAGTGTCACCAGAAAGGAATGGGGGAGGGGTGGTATCAGAGTCCAGGCTCACACGTCCAGGGAGAGACCAACGTTCTCAAAAGGAAGGGGTCTGGTATTTTCCTAACACTGTCATATGAGTCAAAGGTACACCTGGACATTCCAACCCTTGACCTGTTCTATCCATGAGAAGAGTGGCCGTCACCGGTTTTAAACTGGCTTTAAAGGTTCTTCATCTCCCTGCTGGCAGTGACCCCATTACACACGCCCTCCTGCCCCTGTTTCTTTACAAGACTGACAGAGAGCTACATGTGAGAATGCATAATTATTAGAACTATTGCTTTCTCTGAATTTGAGAGAGGTTGAAAAGCTGATCATTAATATAATAAATATTATTAAATATATCACAGTTTTATTTGTAAGTTCATTATCATTCCCTTTCTAGAAAATCATTCATTTATTTTTGAAAGCTTAAAAATGCACTACTGTTCAAATCCTCTGGGGGGAAAAACTGTATTTTATCCTTGAATACTTTTTAAGTTTATCAACCCAAAATATATAATAAATAATTCTGAGAGAACAAAGCTCAGAAGCACTGACCTGAAAATTATATAGAATAAAAAATATGAATTTTTTAAAAAATGGAAATAGAATTGCTCCATTTTCAGCACTAACATTAGAGTCTGTCTTTCGAATTTTTTAAATTTATAAAATAAGCTTTATAGCTGAACTGACAATAAATAATACAACCACGTTTTCAAAATAAAAGAGCCAAAGATCACATCAGCAAACACGAGCCTCTCAGTTTCTCACTAGACTTCGTTCTCAGTTCTCTAAATTGCTCTCTCTATTCCATCAGCCATAAAAGTGATTTTAGTGACATAAACACCCTCATTTCACAGATGAAAAATCAACTGAGGTCACAGAATCACCCCCGGAACAAGGGTGGCCCTTGGGCCTCCCGCCCCCAGATCCCGCCCTCCCTGCCCCTTGGCTGCCCATCACGACCGCCTCACGTGTCACCCTCCACAAACGCTGGGCAGGAGGGTTCCACGAGGATCGGCCTTCCCTTAAATTCCCAACAGGAAGCACGTCTTAAATATTTTTATCTTATTTTCAGGTTCTTGATAAACACAGGTGAAAAACGAACAGCAAAACAAAATGAAGCGAGTTTCTGAGTTCTGTGATTATTTAAAGCATCTTCATCAATTCATCCAGAAAGTACTGATCGGGCAGCTACAATGGGCCACCACCACCCAAGGCTTCATCCTGGTACAAGCCGTCCTAGAAGGTGCCACAGGGACAAAATCTCTGCCTTCGTGGAGCTTATACACAGAGTATGTTTGCTAATGGTAAGTGCTGTGGAGAGAAACAAAAGCAGAGAAGGGAGCTAGTGCAGGGGACACCTCGCTGAGGAGGGGACACCTGAGAAAGACCCCAAGGAAGGAGGCAAGCCGTGAGGGCAGCTGAAGGAGGAGCGGCCGGAGGGGCACGGCCGCCAGGGCGGCTGCAGGCGGGACGGGGGAGCGAGCGGGAAGGGCCGCAGCAGGCCCCGCAGGGCCGGGGGAGCCACGTGCTGCTTGGACACGGCCCCCCACCCGTTCACGGCACTCAGCGCGCAGCATCTACCCCTGGGCCGACAGGCCAGCACGTAAGACACGGTTATGGCGCTCTGGAGACAGGACAACTTGTTCCTGTGGTTGTGGCAGTCTCCCCGAGTCCATCTTCGGTGTCTGGAGCTGCGACTCTGAGGAGTGAAAACGATGTCCTACAGGGGTCAGGACTCCAGGCCTTGAGAGAGCCAGCCCACACCACTGAGCCATCTCCGGAGGACGCTCTTCACAGCCCAGTGCAGCGGCAGGAGACAGGAGGACAGAGGAGGGACGCGTGCTGACTGACGTGCCAGCTCATTCGCCGTCCGGGACCTTCACGGCACGTCAGAAGCTTCCAGCACGGCTATCGCTAGGAATTCTGACTTTCACACCGGGGACCCTCGGCCAGTGCAAGGCTAAGAGACCGGCGGCTGAATGAAACTGAGCACTCAGTGAGGATCTTTCACTCAGTATTTCCTCGATCACAGTTACGCCTGGATCAGCACGAGAAACCAGTGACAACACTGCCAGCAGCATTCCCTGCAGCCGCCTGAGGCATTCTCACAACTGCAGTCGCCTCAAGCACAGGGCTGCTCGCAGAAGAGTCCAGAGAGCCCAAAAGAAGCCTCTGCCTCGTGCACTGAGAGGGCAGGAGCATCGGGGCGGGGCGGGGCGGGGGGGCACCCTGAGAGCCTGAACGGTCATGGACAATAGTCATCCTTCGGGTGATTTTCTGCCTTCAATAAATATAATCTATATATTAGGAAATCTCATAGAACTATTCGAGTAGGTCCAATTCGAAAAAACCACTATTGACTATGTTGTCACTGATTTGCTTTGTTGGGCTCGAACATTTGCTGCTTATGGCAAACTGAGGAAGAAGGATTCCCAGCTTAGGATCCTGGGACCGACGTGGAGATGCACAGAGATCCCAAGAAGAACTGTGTGAGCCATATCATGAGTCTGAATTAAAATAAGAAAAAATATGCTTTTGCTTTACTGAATACATACCTAAACCACGTTCAAAACTACGCGCCTAGTAAAATTTTAAGGCCAAACACTCTTCCTTCATGCATCTAAAAACTAAAAATCAAAGTACAAAAATAACCATTTTCTTTGTTAATGAGCCAAAGCACCAAGTTTTAAACTGTAACGCATGAATGTCATCTTCAGAACAAGTTCAGAGGATGAGTCTAAAACCTGTATTGAGAGACGAGTCCTGAAGGGAAGGATCAGCTGGGAACAAACAGACAGCAGTTTAAATTCCCAACACCGATGTCCTGGAGCAAATCAACAAGCTTTCTGAGCCTTCGTTTTCTTACCTATAACATGAAGACATGACTCGCTGCTCCTCGCTTGTAGGGTAGAAATATCACACAAAGCCTCCGCCAGCCAACACATCGTACTTATTACCACCAGTTTGCTTTAGGGTCTGTTTCTGTTTTTTGGTTTGTTTGTTTTGTTAATATTTTATTTATTTATTTACTTTGGCCTCACCATGCGGCATGCAGGATCTCAGTTCCCCGACCAGGGATGGATCTCGCGCCCTCTGCAGTGGAAGCACAGAGTCTTAACCACTGGACCGCCAGGGAAGTCCCTTCAGGGTCTGTTTTCGGTCAGGTCCTACAAACACAGTGTGTGCCCCCGTGAGCCATGGACACACGCTGCTACACACAAGCCCAGGACCAAAGCGTCAGGAGGACAGAGATTCTGTCCGATCACTGCTACCTTCCCCACACAGAGCACAGTGCATGGAACTTAAAATACTGAATATGTATCTCTTTTGATTAGAAGGAAAAAAGGAAGAGTATTTGAATAAACCTCAAAGTTGGGACCAGCCTTAACTTTTGCATCAATTCCTGCTCTAATAATAGACTCTGGCAGTTCTGACCGTAAAGATAACCAATAAGGAAGATCTTTAATTTCTTAAAGAATTCATTTGTCCAAAGTGGTAGACATTTCTTGTAAATTTTTTCAATTTGCAAATAAATACATATCCATACTTGAAACTTCAAAGGCCAAAAAGCACAAGTATTCACAACCATAAACACAAGGGGCTGGAAACTATGTAAAAACAAACAAAAACAAACCATAATAAGTGCTACGTATGATTCTAGTACTATAAATAAAACCAAACTATAAAAACTACTAATACATAAACTGTTTAAGAAAATGATGATCCTACAGCTAAAACCTTCATAGGGCTGGCTCTGGCAGTCATGTTCCAAATTCAGTAAAGGAGCCTGATGCCACAATGGCTGCCAGGAACATGCGAGTCGAACACAATCCCAAGGGAACAAAGCATGTGGAGCACAGCGTTTCAGCAGCCCTGAATAATACCCCACCTGTCGTTAGGTCAAACAGTTTGGCCCACTTCCATAACGAGACAAAAGTCACTTTTGTTGCAGTCGGGGAAGCTGTTTGAAGGTTGGAAGTACTCTGAGTGGTTTGAAAAGCACAGCAATAAATAAAACTTGTTCAGGCCCCTAACATTACTGGTCAAAAATAGCCATGAATTGACAGACGTTACTAGTTGAGCTACATGCCCAGGTGATAGACAAACTGAGTTATATAAATAGGTGACCTACAAATAAAGATATCAAGAATGAATAATTAATGACAGACCATGTGGAAAAGCTATCTCACAAATTTAGAACATTAACAAATGGCACCTAATGAAATGGTTTTCAAAATACAAAGAGTAGATCTCACATTTTCCATCACCTGAAAAGTAGATCTTGTCATAAATTATGTTTTCACACATCAAACTGATGTTAAAAGGTAACTCAAGCTCAGGGAACAACTTTAGTATTCTACATTTTTAAAAGTCAAACTGTTTTTAGTTAATAATCACAGTTGTATAAATGTAATTACTGTATTTTTTCAGTCCGTCAAAGTTGAGTCAAAGTATTTTGGAAAGGAGGAGAAAAAATACCAACGTCCAGAAAAGGTTTAAAAGAAACTTGAGGGAGGGGAGGAGAGGCTGACAGAGGTGTCTGTCCGCATGCTAAGTCTGTTTTCCTCTTTCCTGGGGTCCCAAGGCGCCTATTCCCACGCCCCCCAAACACTTCTCCTGGCCGCCTCACCCCTCCCCACTAAGGGACTCTGGTGGTCCGGCCCTGCTGCCTGCACTGCGGGGGCAGAGGGTTCCGGGATGGGCAGTGCAGCTCGTGTGGGAAGAAGGTGGCCTTGCCTCCCCAGCTTCCAGAAAGGGCAGGCTGATTTCACTTCGGGTAATTCTCTAAGAATTCCACAATATGCCACTTACAGAGTGCTATTTTTTTTTTTTTTTTTGGAGGGGGGAGTCCTTCTAAGCACTGCACTTATATTCCTATAAACTTCACAGTAACCCTATGAAGTCAGTCCTGTTATTATCTCTCTGTTATAGATAAGGAAACAGGCAGAGAAAGATTAAATGACCTGTCCAAAATCACAAAGGCCAGAAAGTGGCAGAGGCAGGGCCCAGGCCGCGAGCTTCAGACCCCGCCCTCCGAGCCGCTCCACGCTGCTGCCCTGAATCCCGCCTCTCTGAAATCCTATTCGGAGCACATAAACGGCAAACCGAGCAAGAAAGACCAAAAAACGAAACTGTGGTGTAAGCCATTTTCTATTAAAAGTCTTACGATATTGATTTAATTACAGACTGACACTGAAGAGGGGCAGGACACGCCACCCCAAAATACGCCACTTTGGCTTAAGGGTTATTTTGAGCCAAAGGTACCAGAGAAAGAGCGGGAGTAGGGAGGGTGTCCTGACCTCTCCTTTCCTTTCTGAAAGCAGGAGAGAAACTCCCATGTGAAACACGCCCTCCCGACGCCTGGAAGCTCTCATCGGGAGACCAGGGCGGAGGCCAAGGAGCCTGGGAACACAGCCCTCAGCGTCCGCGTCTCTCCGCGCACTTCGGCTCCTTTTCCCAACTGCGCCTCTCGGTTCAACCTGGTGTATGAACACCGAGGCCTCGCACTTCTCTGGGTCTTCGTTGTCCTACGGGGGCTCCCAGGACAGGTAAAAATCTGTACGCTTTTCTCCTGCTCATCTGTCTTCTGTCAATTTAATTCTCAAGCCCAGCCAGAGACCCTAAGGGGGTAGAGGTAACGTTCTGCCTTCCCTACAGTGTAAATCTCATAACAAACAGACGACAGGAAAGCAAACCAAGTCAAAATAATAAAATTATAAATTCATGAAAAATCCAGGCTCTTGGAGAGAAGATGGCTGTGGTGCCCTCAGCTCTCTGGGTTTCAGAGCAGCCAGGAAACCAACCAACCAGACAAACAATTTTACATAGCTTTTGGATCAAAATAAGGAAGAAAAAAATGTAACATCTGACATTCACAATGATACACATGTCCATATCTAGGAGAGGAGAGGCATGATTTGATAGCAGTTAAGCCGTTAATGTGTTAAAGACCAGAGAACTTAGCTCTTTTCAGGGTGGTGTAAAAATCTGAAAAGCTAAAAGGAGGTCAGGCCACACAAGTAGAGGAATACTTGCTGGATTAGGGGAGGCGTTTGCAAGGCTGGGTCCTCAGAACCCATCCTGCCTGAGCAGAACAATGGGGTCACCCAGAGAAGCCTGGGGAGCCAGCGGGGAAGGAGATCCTGGGACACATGGGCGACCAGATGAGGGAAGGGGATCTGTCCACACGAGAAAGGAAGAAAGACTTAAGTTAAAAGGAGAAAAGTTCTTCTCTGTCTCTCCAGAATTAAGACTTATAAGTGTCTCATGCATGTCTCAACTTAATACATGCAAAAATTCTCCAAAATAAGAAGTAACTCACAATATCAAAGGCTGCTCACCCAGTCGAAAGCCTGTAAGTGGAAAAGTCTATCATATTGTAGATAAAAATACTCAAAACTTACCAACGTCCACCATATTCTAGGCACTGAAGAATCTTTGAGGATAGAAATTTATCTACTCAATTCACCTATAACAAGAAGCTCAAGAAGTCCTATCTTTTTAAATACGTAATTTATAACCATCACAATATGACATTTTAATTGCTACACTCATGGTATAAACAACGTGTTACAGGTACTCAAAGCAAGACTTATATAGGGCGCTGGTGTGTTAGGATGTAGCTGGAGCCAGGTGCCCGAGATGCTGCAGAAGGTCCTCTTCCACCACATCACCTCTGAAGAGGAGATTATGGTGAGAGTGAAGCACATTCACAGTCAACAGGCGGCAGGCGAGTGTCCCCAGGCCACCACCTGACGCTTCTTCAAAATAAGATCAAGTCTTAGCCAGTTAATCATGAAAGTTACGGTTTTCACTCTATTACCAGCAATACAACCAGGGGCAGTCTTTTATACCTGACAATAGGTTTTAATGTCATAAAACTAAGAGATTTTATAGAGAAATGGCAAGTAAAGAAAAAGTATTAATACATATTCTTACCCCTCCAAGCATCTTTAGTTTATTTCTAGTCATTTTTGCACAAGCATGTACCCTCATTGTAATGTGTCTACAAGTTTATCATCCTGTTTTACAGAAAACTTAAGTCCAAACGTTAATGACCGTGTCTGCACACTCACGTGGGAAGGTGCCCCACCCTAGCCCTACAATGGCTCCACGGGTGAGAAGAGCCGGCCACGCAGACCACCAGTTGGGTCCCGGGACAGGGCTGGGACTGATGCTGAGACCCCGGGGGGGAGGAGGCTGGTCCACTGTCCCATCCTCGTCCCCAGACACCCACCCAGGGCCAGCATGAAGCCGCTGCCGTGGGAACAGACCACAGGTCCTGCACTCCTGGGTACCCCAGCCGGGTACCGTTTTTACACCGCGAATCTCTGGCAACCTAGGAAGCCGATGGACGCTTTCTCAGAATAATGCGTTTAAGGATACAAAGTAAAATATGTAAAATTACAAAGGAAACAAGTTATATATGATATGGTAATATATGCCCTTTATTTATTAGGACCTAGCAATTTGATGAAGGAAGACACTAGCACTGAGGCTGGAAAGGTAATAAAATATACTAACCAAAACTACAGTTTTCTATATGCTTATAGGCCTTACTAATACTGAGGACCCTTTAAAAGAGGCTAACAAAGGGAAGGAAACGCCATGACAAGTCAGACGACCTCAGAAGCCGCTCCAAGTGCGCCCGTGGCCCCCAGCCCAGAGGCGTCCGTCGGTCCCAGCTCTCCTGACCGGGCCCCCGGGCCCCCACCCACTGCACGTCCTCCTCCTCTGCTCCCTCCACTCACTCCCCTTCCCACTTCTGACACCCCACGTGCAGAGCACGCATCACAGATCCGCGCCGCACGGACACGGCTTGGCAGCCTCGGGACCGGCCCTCCAGTGCAAGCCAAGCACCACCTTCCCCTAAGATAACAGATGCCCGCCCAGCAGAGGCCAAGCTCACTGTCTCTTCTCTAGCGCCTTCCTCTACCCCGGTCCACATACACAGCTGCTCTTCAGAATCTGCTTTTCCTGCAAGTGTACCCCAATATCTCCACATCCCAGGTGTTAACTGGGCCAAAACCAGAACTAAAAAAGCAAATGCTAAATCCCCATTCTAGTGCCTACAATAGCCAAATGAGAAACTTCTGAGAAAGCGTGCTCAGAGCCTATGAGTTCTTTTGTTCCTGCATCTCTTTCTTACCCTGGTGAGTCAAACTTAACCAAGAAACCTCATTCCTTTAGCACAAGAGCAAGGGGTCAGGCCCAAGCAAGGCCCCTCATGATTCCTTTCCCTGAACCCATCTGCCCTGATAATGAATTTCCCGAGGACAAAAGCAAGCCTGTGTTCTTTTATACACCCCACACAGCTGCTTCATACTTTATAAAAGGAGCTCAATAAATGTTGAATGAGCAAAAAAAACAACAAAGTAAATATAGGAGACTAAAGATGGCCTAGAGGCTGGATCTCCAAGCAAGTATAAGCATTCCATATTCCTTTACAACAAAACTGAAGACTAAAAAAGTGTGAAAAACAGATGGGATACTTTACTTAAAAGAAAGAGAGAAGGAACTAAAATTCTAAACCCTCAAACCCCAAACCCCCATCCAGCCACCTACGCTGCCATGTTCAAAATTTCCAAGACAGCAGAATGGCAAGCAATACGGTAAAGACAGAACACCAGCCCCGACACGGTCCCGTTAGGCTGCTTGTGCCCATGTTCTGACTTTTAATGTGACCCCGAGCAGGTCACACCACACACCCAGGCCTCAAGTTCTTAGCCTCTAAATGCAAACACTACCATTCAGGCCTCAGAGGAAAAATGAGTAAAAACAATGGGAAAGGCTTCTGTCAATCTGCAGAACGCCTCTTAATTAACGCAGAAATCCACACGTGAGCCAGAGGGCTCATGCCAGGCTGGGGGGGCGGGGAGGGGGGCAGGGCGGGGAGGAGGTATGTTTGGCCATGAATATATCTTGCACGTTTCACTTTCCCTTTACACAAGAGGAAACACACGCCATAGGACAAAGCTGGTATTAATGTATTTAAAAAACAGCTTATTTTGTTTCTACAATTTAGATGCCCTAAAATGTTTAACATCTGAAAGGAGGGGTAGGCCCCCTGTCCCCAACACTCAACACCATGACTCCCCAAAGTTCCAAGGGCCGCTCTTCATGACACACGTGAAGAAAAGTAGGACATCTAGAAGGCTTTGGGATGTCCACGCTTTTTATTTTTTAATAGAACTGGTCGAACGTGGAAGTATTTTTGCTCCAAAATAGGCTGGAATTTCCAATTGTCTCAAAGCTTTTAGGCATATGAACTGTAGATCTGGGGCTCACAGCAGTAGGGAGTGGACTGTGGGAGTTGGGCTTTGTTTCTGAGTGACCAATTTCTGCAAACTCAAGTTTAAGGGAAGATACTGGAAGTCATCCAAAATCAATCTCCTCTCAATTTCATTATTTCAGGACAAGCAGCAGAGCCTTCACACTGCACGGAACAAAATCAGGAAAAGCCAAGAACAACAGGCATCACTCTTTCAAGATCAACTCATCAGGACTCAGCAGAGGCAAACACAATGAAGGATCTGTGAGCTGCTAGAATAACAACATTTTCACTTTGTTATTCACTGGGCCCTAATCTGAACCCTATCTTCCTGTTCCAAATGCCATTTCAATATTTGAAATCTCTATAGCTGGTAAAATCACAAACACATCTGTGAATTTCTATCCCCTTAAATTAGATGAGTGGGTGACCTTTCTCTATCTGGGGTTCAGATATTCTGCATTAACATACTGTTTTCTTTTTGCATATATTCTTTGTATCCATCTGAGGCTCAATGACCCTTCCCTGGAAATATCAACTCTCGGTTTTGTTTTCAACATTGGAATGTTTAGATTAGACAGTCAGTGCACAGGGAAAACGAATACAGCTCCCACCTGCCACGACTCCTGTGAACGTGTGCACAGGCCACCCCTGCGCTGACTGCGCCAGGGCATCTTGGGAGCAGCTCCGGGCAGGGGGGGCACCTTTCCTAACCATATCTGGTTGCTCTCCGTCATCCTGCACCCTGGGGGAGTGGGGGCAGGGGGCCCAGCTCCAGGGCGGGGAGAAGTCGCTCAGCAGACACAAGGGAAAGGAGCACAGTCAGTCCTGCAGAGGCGGCATTCTGCCTCAGACTCCAATCCAACAGCCCAACACGCTCCCCTTCAGGAAATAGAGGATCGTAGAAATAATGACCCTGGGGACCCTGCAAGTGCCCTACCCTCCGAAACCCTTAATAGTAACTGACTCAAGACAACAGTGGACAAGATGTTCCTTCTGACCTTCCCGGTCTCACCTCCTGATGCCAACCGAGAACGTGCTTTGGGCTTTTTCATCACGATGGGACAACATCTTTTGGCTTTTATGCCATTCGTTTAGTGAGTTTTTAAAATGTGGTAAATTCCACACAGAATAGTAAGAAAAAATGAAGATGGGCTTTGGGGTCATCAGAGCTGAATTAGAATGCCACTTGCTGGGTATTTAATCTCTGGTAAGTTACGAGGTTGAACAATCTCATACTGCTGATCATTCAACTATTTGGGGGCTACAAAATGGCAATTTCATAGGACTGAACTACATAACTAACAGGCGCCTCAATTTTCAGTAAAACTGAGATAATATCGCCTACAGTGTAGAAGTGCATCCAGTAGTCTCACAAAAAGCTATTTCAATGTTTTTACTAAAGCTTTGTTTGTAAAGTATATTAGTAAATGTTGGGTGTCAGATTCTCAGTGAGAAACCCATGTTTTATTTTTTAAACTTCTGAAGCAAGAAAAAATGATCATGGTAAAGCCACGGCTTTGTGCAAAGAACAACAAAACACAACTCAGGACAGAGCTGTGTGCCTCAGCCTGGCAACACGCAGAGTGGCTGCAAGGTGCCCTCCCGTGCGGCTCGGGAGAACGGCCCTGCCCCTTCCCGGGATGCCCAGACCCGGTGAAGGGCCACACGAAGAGCCGCCGCAGGCACCAGGCCACCTCAGGCCTGTCTGCCCACGTCCCCCTGCCCTGGGCTGTCCCGGCCTTCAGTCCTCTCCTCACCTAAGCCTCTGGATCTACCAACCAGTTCTGGGCTCACTCCTCCGACCCTGGCAACCCTCGAGGGACAAAACGCTAGCATCTGCCTTTTATGGATAAGACGAAGCACAGTCTAGAGGCGCCCCCGGCTCCACGCAGCCATGATGCCCCACCCCCCACTGGCTCACGTGGGTCTCGGAAGGGCGCAGGTTTGCACTGGAGCCTCTTGTCTTCTCTAGGGTATCTGCCACAGACACGCAGGGCAGGGCGGTGCCCGCATTCCCCTCTGCCCTCATGGGGCTCTGGAAGGCCAGGATGGACGTGTCCTTCCCCTGCAGGAGGGGAATATTCGCAAGGTGGGCCCCGAGACATAGCCCAGCCCCAGAGTGCCTGGCGCCCAGGAGGACAGGCAAGCAGAACACGGAGCAACTACGAGCCCACGTCCAGCCCCCCCTCCCCAGTGCCACAAATTTCAGGGGGTTTAGCCACACGGGGAATCCACCTCCCTTTCTAACATGATTGACAACTATCTCTGCTGTTCACCCCACCTATGAAAATAATGACACGCACAGTATAACATTCAAAAGGGAGACGAGAAGTAAGATCCAAAGACACACAATGCAATCCGTGTTCGCTGCGTGGCGCACACCCATCACACAGACGCACGCTTTCCAAGGACCCACTGCTCAAACCCAAAGCATTTGCCGGCAGTTTCCTTCACCCGCCCCTCCCCCGATGCGCCCCACCATCCGGGAAAGCGAGGCAGCGCGAGAGGCGAGGCCACAAGCCTCTCCTCTTGTCTGGCCAATCTGCTACTGGAATCTGGAGTCCCGAGTTCTGACGGCGATGGGCCGGTGGCAGCGCCAGCAGAGGGCGCTGCGGCAGGCGCGGTGGGTGCCTGGCCACCCGGCCCGACGAGGACCAGAGCTGCTCACACAGTCCAGGGCACGAGTCCCTACCACGTCCGTCCCCCCACGCTGTGGCGAGGTCACCGCTTGTCAGTGCCAAAAACCCACTCACATTTTTGGTCAAAAGTTGTAAAACTGATTCCTAAAGTTCGGTTTTCAACCGTGAAATTGGTAGGGCTAAGAGCATCTCATCCAGTGTTTACCAAACTGGAAGCGACGGTGGAGGGTCATGAAGTCAATTTAAAACACACAGAGAAGGACGCACTGCACCTCGTGAGGACGTGTGTCGCTCTGCGTCACTTCTGTTTTCAACACACATACGCGTGCACACTCAACACGTGTGCAGTAGAATTCTTTACAAACGTATTTCTTACTGTGGGTTCCAGTGGGCAAAAAGTTTGAAAACATTGATCTAACCTAAGAGCCTTATTTGACAGATAATAAAATTGAGCCCCAAATGGTTAAAAGACTTACCCACAATTACACAGCCCATTACTGGCAAGTACTCAACCCTAACTGTTCTGCATAAGATGTCTTTTTTATTTTACTTTATTTTTTTAAATTAATTAATTAATTTATTTGGTTGCACCGGGTCTTAGTTGCAGCAGGTGTGCTCCTTAGTTGCAGCTCGCCGGCTCTTTAGTTGTGACATACGAACTCTTAGTTGCGGCATGCATGTGGGATCTAGTTCTCCGACCAGGGATCAAACCCAGGCCCCCTGCATTGGGAGGGCAGAATCTTAACCACTATACCACCAGGGAAGTCCCAAGATGTCTTTTTTAAAAAACACATCTCCATTTTCTGTAATTCTTCAAGCCTCATAAAAAACCAGCGTCCATCTAAAACACAAAATGCAGGCATTCACAAATTTTTCAGAGAACTGAGCAAAAACCATTGAAACAGTTTTTCCAAATGACTTGGCAAATCTGGGCTCTAAGGGTAAAATCACACAGAGGTTAGAAACCAGACACTGGTTTTTAATCCATACGAGATGAGACACATTTAACACAGGCAGATCCCTCACAATGCCAGGCACTTGATGAGAGCTAACGTCCTCCTCGGTCACACCTCTTTACTTTCCCATCACACAGCCTGAGCGTAGATGGGGCCAGATCACCAAGACAACAGAAAATCTCCCAGGACAGCTAAGCTAACCGCCCCAAAGCCGTATTCTCATTAAATAATTATTAATAACAATTAAAGCATTATTAGATAATCTCTAAGTATTTGTGACAGCCCTAAGAAAACACAAAAACCATAGGACATCTTGAGTTACTCTAATGGGTTATAAAATTAAATGAAACGGGCATAACAACTGTTTAGGAAGTAAGAGCAAATCAGAAATACTCAATCTGAAATGTCACTTCACAGGATGATCCGGCTACCTCTCCGACACTGTGGTTACTTTGAGAGAGCCGGGGCTGAAGGTCACATCGACCCTCAGAAAGCAGGTTTGCCTTGACTGACAACAAGGTCTCCACTTTCTCATCCGACTTCGAGCTCTCTGAGTATTCTTAAACGTGACTATAGTCTATTGGGCAAGCCCATCATCAAGTAATTTTAAAATTATCATGTATTTATCATCTGCTAGTGATTTCTGACAGATATACCCTCGTGGAGGTCTATTTTTACCAAAACATTCCAGTTACTTGGGGGGCAGGCATTCTAATGTCCCACATTAACAGAAATTATTTCAACTTGAAGAGAGAGAAACAACTAATGCTAAAATAAACAGTACTCAAGAGTCAATAAATCATAAGTCAGTCACTCAAAATTATATGTCTTGAGGACAGTTCTGGGTAGAGAAAACCAAATTAAGAAATATTTTATCAAATGCCCTCTAGATGTGAAATACTGTGCTAGACTCTATATTTTAGGTGAATGCAGGCAACCTACTTTTCCTGACTAAAGTCTCAGGCCAGATGATAAAAGGTACTCTCGATCACATAACCTCAACCTCTCCCTTCATCCTTGTGGGTACTTTCCACACAAACCTACGTATTTCCAAGTACCTCTGCTGGTGACACAGAGGTCCCTGCATTTCTGGGTCTGGAAGGTTGGAGGGAGGGAAAGGACTTCCTAAGTCACATAGACCATAATAAACCAGTGAACCAGGGGCAGCCCTGTACAGACACTGTTGGGAATGAACTGGTGGTCGAACACTGGAGAAGCTGCTTATTTGTTCAAGTGGCAGATGGAGACCCAATTTTCCAATCTCTAAAATTGCTACCAGATCCTAGATTAGTCAATTACCCTTCATTTCACAGCAAGTAGCTATAATAAAATAATCCAAGTAAAATTCTTGAATTCAACTTTCCAGGAGTAAGAGTGTTGGTTTACATACAGATTGAGCAAACCAGAGTGGCTAGCCCCTTCATGAGAGACTTTCTAATGCGACTAAAGTGAGAGAACCAGCCTTGCAATTAGTCACATAAAACCATAACCAAATTCAGCAGTCAGTACAAAATCCAGCGGCCCTATCATTTTTCAAGGTTTTACCAGTTTTTCCAGGCAAGCAAAGAAAGCCTAGGAAATATCCCAAACTAACATGTTCACACTTAGAAAAGTTTGCCTCTTCTACAATGTTTAACCACTGTCAGGGGATCCTTAGACTTATGAACGTGTTGTCTCTTCCTTAAAGAAAGCAAAATCTGTTTTTCTTGCCTTAGACAACTGCAGTCCCACTCCCATATCCGCATCTTCCCCTCTTTCCCTTCTACCCATCCCCTCAGATACCTGTAACAGGGGTCACACTATTTTCATTTTTCTCTCACTTTTTTTTTCTTTCACTATAGCTCTTTAGCCTCACGAATCAATCAAGCCTGTTTTCTCACCAAATCAAGTAAATAACTGAAGGATGGTGTCCCTATAACCAAGGTGAAGTGATGAAGCCTCTGCGCCTACATCCTCAGCGGTCGTGTGCCCTTACTTCCAACTTCTCTCACTTTTCACACGTCAGTCTCATCCGAGGAACAAAGTCTACCATGAGCGCCTACATCCTCAGCGGTCGTGTGCCCTTACTTCCAACTTCTCTCACTTTTCACACGTCAGTCTCATCCGAGGAACAAAGTCTACCATGAACTTTAGACATTTACAGAAACACTCAAATCCAGGATCTACCCTACCTAGCGGGGTGTGGTAGATGCACCGGCTGAAAACACATCCTGTCCCAAAGGCAGGCTTCTCTTCTTGCAGAGTTGACAGCCGGAGGCCACCCCGCTGACAGAGCCTAGAACCACCGGGGTCAGACGGTTCACCCAGCAAGTCTGTGTCTTGAGGCGGTAACTCTTTCTGTCTGAGCACTGGCCTTCCTGCCTGGGGGCAGAATCTATAAAAAGCAACCTTGTTTCCCTTTGCTCTTTTCATCCCTCTACTAGAAGCAACACAGTTCAAAGAAGCACCTAGCCTCGCACAAAGAAAATCATGCCCCACGTAACTCGGTTCCCGTCATTCTGACACAACAGAGACACTTGACTAAGATGCAGACCTTCCAAAGCACACGGGCAGGGCAGCGTCTCCACTGAGCTCTCCAGAAATAACCAACCCAGAGAAGGGGGGCTGCTGGTCCTCCCCAAAGCTGCTCTCTGCAGCCCTCAGGGGCTGGGAAACTCCTTCCAGGAGCCCGTGAGGAGGGCCACCTCCCAGCACTGGCATACTTCTCACTTCCTATACTAGACATTTTAAAGAAAGCTGTTGATAGACTGTATTCTGCCTGCACACATCAGTTCAGTGTGCTTTATTTCCCTCCGGGCCGCACGCTGGCTGAGAATCACACGATGAAGAGGCAGCGGTGGGACTTCCAGGCCCTTCGTGGTCGAGATTATGAAAGAAGGGCTTTGACGAAGAACGCTCGGGCTGACTGTAATAGTTCTCCTTTTAGGACATTATTGTTGCCATGTGTTTGCTGCTGTCTGGAGCAATAAAAAAGCTCTGAAATATTTGTCTGTGTCCTTCATGGACTCAGGAGTTTCCATAAGAGAAATCACTTGGAAAATTACAATATTGCTCCAAATAAAATATTAACATAAAAAACCTGTTGAAATGTTGAGCTAAAATACTAAAGAATTATGACCGCAGATGTAATTTATGAGGACCTGAGGGCCCCAGCCTCACAAAGGCTTTTCCACCCCTGCGAGGCCACGTCTGGGACGGTTCCCCACACAACACAGACCTGCCAGCCACAGAGAACTGGTCTCGGGATCCCCGGATGCTCGGACAGAACAGATCAGGATGACAGGGGAGGGGCACCCTGTGATTCCATCCCGAACAAAAGCACATCTAATAACCAAGAGCCAGCCCTTACAATTTTATCCGTAGAAATTAAAATTCTTTCTTTCTTCTGTATGAAAAATAGAGGCACTTTTTCCTTCTTTCCATCATCCTAACTGTAGATTGATTTCCTCCGGTCGAAGGATTTTGGCCTTGCAACTATAACAAGTGACCAGAAGTAATAATTACCTACAGGAGAGGAGGCTAGTGCAACACTGGTGAAATAAATCATCTTTCGGTAGCCGTGAGTTCTCTCCAAACTTAACTTTAGTGGAAATCTTCTCACTAAGAAAGTCTCCTACAGAAGACGTTAACTTGCACTCAGACCCAGGGTTTCATCTTTCAGATTTAAGGACAGATTACTGATCCTCAACACCCGGAAAGTGCAGGTGCTCAGTACCTGCTGTGCAGCAGCAATGAACCACGTGCCCCCTGAGCGGCACCGCCTCTCCTCTGGAGCAGAAAACAAGCTCCGTGTCTTGAACTTTTAATGATCCCGAGACCTATCACAGTTCGACTCTTTGTTCTAAAATATTATCAACATCAAAGAAGCTGTTATTTTTGCCAACATTTTAGATTGAGTGAAGTCTCTATAATCAAGGTAGATTATCTATGTTGCCCAAGTTTTGTGTCCTAAGATTCTTGTTGGCATTTCTGTATATACTCTGTTGACATATGTTGTTTATACAAGTAAGGTCTTTGTTTTTCCTAACCCCATGAGAGCTGAAAAAGGAACTTTGGACATAACACTTAGTTCAATGTTTATCTGCTTCACTTGTCTGCAAAGTAATATAATCCATTCATACACCGGAATGGAGAAAAGAGAGGGGGTTAAAAAGGTCAAAAGGAGAAATAGAAGCTATAATAAAATGCTGTGACACGGAGTATTAATTTTACAGATGAAAATGTTATGGAAGAAAAAGGCCAAGTGTCTTGCCAAGGTTACAAGGCTAAATTAGTGATAGTAGCGGGGTCAAGAGTTAAAACACCCTGCAGGCAAGAGCAGAATGTGGAGGATACGTTAAGTGTTTAGTTAACGCTTCTAGAAGTGAACTAAGTGACTCATTTGCAAAAAGAAAGTCTGGCTAGAAGTTAACTTTTCTGTAAAAATGGCAACAATAGGAATCTGCCTGCCTGCACCATAAGGTCTGCATAAAGGGGGACAGATAATACATGGAAATGTCCTGCAAACCAAAGGACACCAGTTGGGGTAGTGTTCCCCCCATCAACCTGCCCCTGCCTAACAGCTCACGCCTTCTAACAGCAAAGCTGTTATCTGCTTTCTCTTAGCCACCGATTCACTCGCTGAACGTTCATTGGATGACTGTATGCATAAATCACTACGTGAGGAGCCAGGGCCAATGGTAAAACAAAACAAAAGAACTCTCTCTTCAAAGAGCTTTTAGGGGACTTCCCTGGTGGCACAGTGGATAAGACTCCGCGCTCCCAGTGCTGGGGGCCCGGGTTCGATCGCTGGTCAGGGAATTAGATCCCACACGCATGCCACAACTAAGAGTTCGCGTGCTGCAACTAAGGAGCCCACCTACCGCAACTAAGACCTGGTGCAACCAAATAAATAAATAAACATTAAAAAGAAAAAAACAAAAACAAAGAGCTTCTAGGTTAGTCTGAGGAACAGTAGCCTAGGACGCAATGAACCATGGGAGAAAAGGGCTCTCTCAACCAGGCCGCAGTTCCCAAGACCTCAGCCGCCTTTACACAAAAGGAAGGAAGGCCTAGCTGTGGCCAGACCACAGGGAACACAGATGGAATTTTCATCCAGAAACTACTGAAGGATTGCAAAAAGGGACTTAGTTAGCCTGAACCTGGTTTACTATTGAATTTGGGAATAAACAATGAAATGAAAGTCAAGTAGAAGGCTCGAACAACAGATTGTTTGTGAGATGGTAAGGGCGAACCTGCCCAGAGCAACAGCGCCAGGAGCAAAGAGCTGATGCTCAGAGGGTGGAATCCAGTGAGAACACTCTGAGCCAGGACAGCAACGAGGCAGGGAGAGTGGGCAGCAAGGAAGAGAGAAGAGGAAGGGGAAAAGGAGAAGCGTGTCCAAAGCACAGAGAGAAGAGAAGATGCAGGAGGAAGGTCTCCGTAGAAACTACTTGCCCCTGAGTGCCTGGTTATTTTCCACTCTGTGCTGCTCATTGCCTCTGTAAAGTCATTGGTGAGGCTGACTTTGTGACCTTCCTCCAGAGAGGAATTTTGCTAGCTTCTGTCACAAACCTAAGGGTTCTAAAAACTTGTGAATGCCTAAAACTAAATCCTGGGCTTACAGTTTTCTGGACGACCCAGGTGATGTGATTTTTGGATGACAATATAGTCGAGGGCCTCCTTGGGGTTACACCTTCTCAGGAATTTCCCTCCACTCAGCTCTGCTGAGACCAAAGCAATTTTCCTGTGGAACCCTCTGGAGGTGGAACTAGGGTTTCCATCTAATTCATCCTAAGCCTAGCGATAGGCCCTTTGATTTCTGTCTCATCACATAAGACTGTCAAACTGAAGTTCCAGCTGGCCAAACAGGCAAATGCTCTCAGGATTAAAACAGCCTGAACATGTGGCTTACCTCTCCTACTTTTCTGATAACTGCTTACAATCTTGTTCACTCTTCAATTATTTTAAGGAAATTTAAGATATTCTTTATCCTGTATTTTTAGTTGTTTTCAATAGAAGATTTAATCCAAATAATCTAGCCTACCATATCACTGGATATAGAACAAAACAATGAATTCAAATCTCTATATACAGAAAGTACTGTAGTAAACTAAGAAAATATCTGGTCCAAAATCTCCTGGAAATAAGAAGGAAACAAGTATAATAAATTCCTACACTCAGAAAAAAAAATAAGTATTTACAAAACTGAGATTAACATAGTCACTTGATAGTTATAAACAAAATTATTTACCACTAAAAAACAAATTATTTTATTAGGCCAGCCACCAGCAAATAAAGAGAAAATACTCCTAACAATGTACATCCCAAATATCAACACATCTCTTAAATTTTCAATGCAGCATTCAACCTGAATAAACAATAGATTTTAAAAACTCGTAAGTTTATAAAATGACCTGTTTTACATTGCTTTCTAGGATTGCAATCACAAGCTAGAACAACAAAATCAAAAATCCTTGTTTCTCTATCTTAATTATAATGGCATAAAACCCAAAAGTTTTTGGAATAGCATTTTGATTTATACTGATACTAGTTCAAATTAAAACAAATATTTTAAAATATTTGAACTCTTACTATAATGTTTATAATGGCATAAAATAATTTGAACAACTCCTCCACAACCAAAGTGGAATATATACTTTAGAGTATCAAAGAAGGATTTAGCTGAAGTTTCAAGGTCTCATCACTTATTAGTTCAAACTATCAGCCTAACAGAACTAAAAGGAAAAATGACACTATGTTCATTACGTGATTTAAGTATAAAGCACTGCCATGATAAATATTTGGAAATTCCAAGCTTTTATAAAAGCACCCTTTATGTACAATATCAGCATTCATCCCTTTAGGGTGTACAATGTGAACTGCCTCAGGGGGATTTATCTCATTTCGTTCTCACTGTACTCTCCACTTCTAAGTTGCCAACTAAATTGCTTCTAGGTTTATAGTACAGGAGACTTCATCATGTTTAGCTGGAATTGCTTACTTTTAAAGTATGCTGATAGAGAGCCCAATGTGCTCTGAAATATCCTCACCAGATGTCTGGGTGGATGGGAAACCAACACATATCAAAAGGTGACCCCCAAATACCACTAACTGTATAA
This sequence comes from Balaenoptera musculus, assembly GCF_009873245.2. Taxonomy (NCBI): domain Eukaryota; kingdom Metazoa; phylum Chordata; class Mammalia; order Artiodactyla; family Balaenopteridae; genus Balaenoptera; species Balaenoptera musculus. Next base: position 1,376,999 of record NC_045795.1, read on the forward strand.
TACATCCTCATACATTTAACAAGTTCAGCTGACCGAAACACATTAAAACATCTTCAGGGGAACTGAACTTAATTCTTACATTTTTCCATTGCTAGGTATTCAAATTCTATTCAGTTTTCCCTTTTCGCTTTTTTTCCCCCCTTTCAGGATCTCCATAAATGTCAAGTCATAATGAGCTACAAGTACAGTTTAAATACATTTAATATGACTGGACAATGGGACAGTTGGATATCGTTAGCAAAATAGGCTTCACAATCTTGGTCTGAAAACTGGAAGTTTAGTCACTAGAACAAAGAAAATCGTAGACTTATTTCTTTCCACACCAGCCAGGCCAAACCTAGCATAGAATATTTAATTCCAAGCATTATACTTTAGGAGGGATAAAGACAAATGGTAGATGCTGGGCAGATGAGAATCAGGACAGTCCTGGGACCTTGACCCTGACAGGAAGAGTGGCTTCAGGAAGTGGGTTGTGGCCCCCAGGAGGGTAGGCTGGACCCAGCTGGGGGAGGGGTGTTCCCACGGGAATAATCACCCTTTCCAAGTTAAGAGAGGAGAAATGTGACAAAATAATTGGATTTGTTTTGCATGATTCCTAAGGAAAAAACTAGAAACAACGGATGTAAAACCAGCTACAGGGAGAGAGATTCTCAAATAGAACTGTCTGAGGATGAAATGGATGAAACGACCCTCTCGGGGTACGTGCGTGCTTCTCACCGAGTCACCTGAGCACCCCGTGCAGTCAGCCTCGGCTTGTGCTGCTCTCTCAGAACCAGTGCCCTTCTATGACCACCTGGCTGAATATGGCTTCAGTCTTTCTAGCTCAAACACGGCCCCCCTTCTGCAGTTTCCCCTGACACCGCCCTTTCTTCCAAACAGCCGTCATCTTTAGAATTAATCGTCCCTCATCCAAGATCACACACACTTTCCGTGTCCTTCTACAAAGGGATCACTCACACTGAAGTGTGGGAGCAGGAGAGAGGGGCTACACCATCATCTTTTTCGGGGGGGGGGGGCACCTGGGCAGGGCCTGGCATAGTTTTAGCGCCTGTCATGTTGTCGGCAATAGATGTGTTTTGAAATGCAGAGAAGAGTCAAATACCAGACGCAGACTCAGGCTAGATGACTTTTTTTTAGGACACTGAGAGTCTATAGTTGTAGGAAATGTAGAGACTTGGTTACAGCCTCTTCCCAGTGAACACAGAAGATGTTCTACCACTGATACCCCTATCGGTGAGCATGGAAGAAAGAGATTCTACAAACGTTCCCTTAAAATGAAATAGACTAAGAACCTGGTGCATTCCTCTGGAGAGTAAAAACAAAAAGGTCACCAAGAACTCCGTAGGTAGAAGTTGGGAATTTTAGACATTCCAGAAAAAAGAACAACTTTTAATGGCAATATAAATGATATTTTAAATGAAGCAGAATGTTTGATGGATAAGGAAAGATACTGGAAGGCTGTCAGGAAATACAGAGAGGTGTGTGTATTAAGCCAATCCTTATGATTATACAAATTTATAGAAAAAAAATTATTTATTATTCCACTTTCTGGGCTGTATTTTGAACTTGCCCATTGAAACATGCCAAAACTATGAAAGTAGGGCAAAGCAGGAAATCTATAGTCTCACCACCAACTCTGTTTCCAATGTTACCAGTCTTTCCAGATGTAACCAAATGGACTGAGAATTAAGTTCAAGCATATTTAGCCTCTGCTAGTCCTGTCGGGCATTTAGAAATCTCTAATTTAAAAAGAAAATCGGTCTACAAGACCACAAAACATTTTTTTGTGTTTAAAAGACAAAAAAAAAAACTTGAAAAAGTACAAATAAACAGACCAAAAACCTGTTTTTTGCATTATGTACTCTAGTTTTTATAAAATAAGAAAGAAAAAATGATGAGAAAACAAAATCGTAGATTTGTCTTAAAACGTAACGTCAAAGGTGTTTCATCTGGTCAGGACAGATTCAACTAGTCCCCTAACAAGAGGGAGTAGTTAACGACTATAATAGTACCTATTAGAGATAGTCAGGGAAAAGATCCAAACAAATAAGAAAAATGCATGAGAGAGCACTTTAATTATAATGTCCAATATAAATGTAAAGTTACAAAGTCATTCTGCATGATTCTTCAAATTGAAAGACACGTAAGATTATAGTCATTGAAATGCTGCTTATTATTTTAAAAAGAATTATTTTATAACATTTTAATTCTAAAAATGACACAAAATTGAATGCATATTATGAGTCCATGGAATTCAACAGACTAGAAAGAAAAACATTTAAAAAACGCAGTAAAACCTAGGTTCCAGTGTTAAGATTTTAAATAATTTTTTTTTTGATTTTCCAAACTTTCTCTGATGTTGTTGCTTTTGTAACTTAAAAACAAGATTTTATTTAAAAAAATTTAAAAGACCTGGTATAATGGGAAAAAAAGTGCTTAAGGGAGAAGACATTTCTCAAGAAACAATCCTGTGCTAATTCCCAACGATCTTCTGGCCTAGATAAAGTTCTTCATGATACCTTGTCAACAGGATAATCAAAGGCAGGCCCTTTGAGAAAACAGGGAGATTCTAAGTTGTCTAACTGACCCTCCCAAGGGGGCTAAAGGCCAACACTGACACTCATCTCTGGGGAACCTCCTGCTGGATGCACCAAGGGCTCTGCTCAAGTCTGTTCTGTTCAACATACACGTCAGGGAAGTGGACACAGGCTTGGAAAACACACTGAGTGCATTAGAAAGTGATAAAGCTAGAGATTGCAGCTATACTGAACACTGAATAAAGCTTTCAATTTGTTTAATCACTACAGACTGGAAAAATTTAACTTAGATCTATAAGATGGCAACTTAAATCTGAAGCCCTCCAAGAGGTCCAAATATTAAATTATAAAAGTAGGGCAGAGGGAGACACAGTTAATGGGCCAAACATCTGAGAGAAACTTAGGCATCTTAATTGTCACTCAGCAGCACAGTACAACGGCCAATAAAGCAAGTAAGAGTTTAGTCTGCACAGAAGAGAAGATGGTGGCCCTGGGGTGCCATCTGCTTTACTAAACCCACATTTTACAAGGGACTTTAATGAAATAAGCACTCAGAGAAAACGGGGCAGATTTAAGGCTATATTCAACATTTTAAGTGTAAGTCATGCAAGAAGAGGGGCAGACACCTCGGTGGAGTTTGGAGGTCTGGGGACAGCTAGCACCGAAGGCACCGAGGACGAAAGAAGCAGATCTGGGTTTAAGACAGCGACGTTTCTGACAAGCCTGGTGAAGACAGTCAGCTCAAGGCTGAGTGTCCCGACAGAAGCATGGAGGAGCTCATGCCCAGTCAGGGAGGCGACAGCAAAGATCCCTGCACCACACACGAGACAAGAAGGACTACCTGTAAAATCCCATGATCCGTTAAGCCAACTAAGGTACAGTACAGGCACAACTATGCCAACACTGAAGACAGATTTCTGCATGGAATTTTCTCATTAAAAATAAGACAATTGGTCATTTCCCCTGGTTTGGAATTCTGAAGCCGTGGACCAGCTGGCATGCTCTCTCAAGCACTGTACTCCGGCATCCAGCTTTACAAGGCAGCACAGACGGCCACACGCCGCACAGAGTACACTTCACCCCGAGGTCCCTTCACCCCAGGCTGCACCTTTCAGGGGCCGCATGGCACAGCCGCGGTGTCAGCCCCCTGACGCAAGCACACCTGGTCCTGGCCACGCTACCACCCTCCGTCAGACAGTGTGTACCGCACCGGGCATCACACGTTCACCCAGCATGAAAACAAAAGTCATTGTACAGAGGAAAGAACTCAAGTACCCAGCGGGCCACAAATTTGGCATCAACCTCAGCAGATACTGTCACAGGAAGAACGTCTACAATTCCGTATTTTATTTCACTTAGATTTTGATATGTGCACAAGGGTAAAATACGACACGAACCTATGCCTCAATACATCTCAATGAACTTTTCAATAAGTAAAAAATAAAAGAATTTTAAGTGGTAGGAAAGAGTTGTGTCATAGTTTTTAGTTAGAAAAGCTTAGCCTTTCCCAATGGTACATAAAATAAATAATAATGCCTCTGAAAGTCAGTGGTGTCTTGGATTCAATGAAATACAACGTGTTTCTTGCAAATTTGGTGTGTATTTTAGACTACATGGCCCTTTATTTTTACTCTGTCTGTAACAGAATGGAATTCTAGAATTGTGGAGTTGGAAGGAACCTTGGCGGTCACTTGGTCTAATTCAATCTAGTATGTGAATCCTTTCAACAATATATAGTGGATGACAACTTCCAAAGAAGCTGAAAGATTCCCATCAATTGTGGAACCTATCAGAGAAAGCATGCAATCCACAAGAGGATTTCTCAAGCAAATCACATAAAGCACCCCCAAAAAAAGGTCTGACCTAAGAAAATTAAGATTTATGTTCAGTGAAGGACGCCACAAAGTTAGCACAGAAGTGACAAACTGGAATAATGTATTTGCAACATATTTAACTGATAAAAGATTTATAGGAATTCCTATAAATCAGCAAAAAAAAATGGTAGAAGAACCAAATGGACAAAGAATAGGAAAAGGCATTTCACAGAAAGGAACACCAGAATGTCTAATGGCTACATAAAAAGAGTTCATCCCTGTTATCAATCAGAGATACAGCTATGACATTATATAACTGTCCTCTAATTTACAGGATAAAAATATAGATTTTAGTATTTAGTGAAGTGGCACAGAAAGTCTATTAAAAAGAACCCCACATGAATCATTTTATAAAGTAAATTTTCATTTTATAGTTTAAAGTGGTAATCCTATTTGTTTTCTAAATTAAGGTTTATACACATCAGCTTGTTTTGAAGCAGCGTAATACCTTTACAGAGAAATAAAGTATATTTTATGATTTCCAAATAAATATACATATATACCTCATTTCTTTTATTACTAGAATTTCCTTATGTTTTAGAAAACACAACAATCTTGTAAACTTGAGCACAGTTTAAGCACAACCCAGTAGGGGAAATATTCACTGTGTCTGTCTCAGAAATAAAAATCTTAATGTTAACTGATGCAGTGCAAATCACTACATCAATGGTTTGCCATTTTAAGGAAAATGACAAGTTGGGTGACAGGTATTACTAGGTCAAATGCAATTCAAATCACTAAGGACAACATATGGTTAGTTCTAGAAAATATTTCAGTAGGCTCTCAGGCTATGAAGGTCGTGTATTGCTCACTGCTTCCAGGACTAAGCAAAAGGGTGAAAAATAATTCTCACCAGCCTGGGAACAGTAAAAACATCTTCGACCTGCGTCAAACAAGGAGGTTCCCAATTCAAACAGATGGATATCAGTTCTGAAGTACAGTTATGTCATGAAAATCCCAAGCAAGTCACATGATTCTGCCAAAAAAGCCAACATCCGCGTATACTTTAGTTGTGTGTATACACACATCTGGAGACCACTTTAGTTAGTGATTTTAGGTTTCATATTTTAAAATGTCCATATATTTAAGAGTCAAAGAATAAGTTTTTTGTCTTTTTTTAAAAAGACAGTTTCTGAAGAAAGATATATATTGTGCATATACTGACAGGCAATATGAATCTACTTTACAGGTTTCATCTTAATGTTACCACGTTGTGCACAATACACAGAAAATAATGCTATTTGAAAGGAAAAGGAAAAATAAACTATGCAAGTTTGCAAGTTGAAGGTAATAAATGAGCAAAAAGAATTACAAGAATATCCGGAAGTCCAAAAGAGGCTGTTCCAGACCATGGGCTTTTCGGAATCTGAAAATTTTGTGTCTTCCTACTTTATTATTATAGGTAAGTGTACACACAACTCTCCAGAGAATAACGTCTGGCCTATTGTTTCTGAGGGCGAGCAAAACAGATGGTTCTAGTCAAAGCCCTTCCCTAGCCCCCGCCTCACCCGCTATCTGCTGAGGGTGGTGGCACGGGGGTGGCCGGAGGGAGATGGATGCAGCTGGGGAGGGAAGCAGGGTTTAAATCAAAACGGACAGGTAGAGCAGTGAGGGGTGGATGGAATGTAAATTATGTTTGGCTTTAAATATCAGAGTTTTAATGTTTTATTAGTAATAAATCCACCTTCTCCCCCCTTAAACTGCTGTCACAACATGTATTAGTGGCCCCTGACAAATGCTTGAAATCTCTGCCATCATTATTACACGGGAAAGGCTTTGAAAGAATTCCAAGCAATCCATCCATGTCGTACTTTGACAAAGCAAGTGAAAGGCAATGGGTAGAGAAGATATAGCTCTGGAGAAGGAGTAAGAAAGCCTTAACTCTAGCCCTGGTTCTGCCCCTCAAAACCTAGCGGGGGGACCCAAGGCAAGGAGCTGAATTTCTTTGAGATTCAGTTATCCGGTACGTAAAATGAAGGAATTAGATCCTCCAGTTATATAAGAAGGTAGCCAGCGGTCTAGATGGCTAGGGTGGCGACAACAAAAGAACTGTCAAATAGATACAATGTTGCCAATAATTATACTCCATAATTAATTTTCAAGTATTTTCTAATTAGTGCCACAACTTGAAAAGAAAGAAAACCTTCAACAAGCTACCAAAAGATGAGAAAACACTGTATAAAGCTGATTAAATATTTTCTTATGTTAGTAAAACCAAATAAGCTAGGATGATATTTTTTAAATTATACATAAGTTATTTTAATAATTGCTCTTCAAATAATGAAAATTTAGTCACAAAGAAACTAATCTATTTAAAAATTTTAACGCCTTTATTGCAGCTAGCAAAAGACAAGGAACAATCTAAGAATTTGTATGTAATTTATAACTTCAACTAGAAACAAATTCTTAAATACTTACAGTAATTGCACAGAAGAAAGGTGGGGAAAAGTATTTACATGATTATTTGAGTTACACTTACAGCAATCCCTGCACAAAACTTTTAAGATTTCCACAAGTCATATAAGGAAACTTATAAAAAGCTCAGAGTAATTATTTTAGGAATGCCCTAATTGGGGTTAAATTATTAATAAGACAGATAGTAAGCTTCAAAAACCAACCTAAAAACAAGTTTGCCACCTCGAACACATGAAACGTCACTAAACGGAAAACGAATCTGGATGACTTCAAAATAACTGAACCTCTGCTAGTTATAATGTTGGAATCTTTCACTTGGGAATACAATAAATACAATCACAGCTAAGAGGAAAAGACGTGTTTTTATTAGTATGAGGTATCTTTCTCTGACGTTTATAAACCCTAGGAATAAATGACAGTTCCTTTCCAAATAAAAATTGAACAACAAAAAAATCTTGGAAATTAAAACTTTTAATTATTTTTTTCTGCCAGATGATGAATTCAGGCTGTGCTAGTAAAATTATAAAGTTGGCTTTTAAAGATATATTTTTTAAACTTTCACTTTTTGTTTTGTAAAATCATTGTCTATATTTAACCACTACATTTCTCATTATAAACTCCCACTTAGCGTATATTTAGTAGAGTTGCCAATACGGATGTGACAAACTCATTATCCCACAATTCAAACATCTAGTTTCCACTCTTCTGCATTACATTTTTTAAAAGGTAGAAGTCTACTCTAGATTAGAATTTCAAATATTTCTTGAGAAAACCATTTATACTAAAATCTGTCCACTGATTCTTCCCCAAAAGTATGGTTTTGAAAAGAGATTGTTTGAACTTTTCATCCTTAGCTTTCATTACACTTATGTTTACATTAGACAAGACATACAATTTACATTGATAAGCATAACACTACTGCAAAAACAAATCATATCATCATTGAATTTTAGGGTGGAAGAGATCTCAGAGAGCATCTGACCTAACCCTTCCTTCCCAAAGCCTCACCCCCCATTTTACAGATGTGGAAACTGAGGCCCAGAGAAGTTGCACTTTTGGTTCATGAGTTTTGCTTTTCAAGACTAAAAATGCTCTGGCTAGTCTAATTCCTTCTATTTCTTCTCATGAAGAAAAAATACCCTGTGCTAGTATTCAGAATGCTTTACATTTCAATATATTGATCACACACATAAGATCAATGAGGCTTAAATCACAGAATAATTATATAATTAAAACTGGTTTAAATAAATACGTATCTATAAATTTTTCAATATAGTGAAATCCTTAGTTATCTTTTAGATTTATCACAAATTTCTAAGAGATAAACAACTTACAAATTTTCAGACATTAGCCACATTTAAATATGTGTTTTCTTAATGTCTTAATTGTTCCAACAATCAATATTTTCGTCATTATAGTGATGTTTCATGAACATATCTGTATACGCAACAAACTATCTTACTTAATTTTATGAAGCTCTGTTGATAAAGGTCTAAAGTCACAATACAATTTAAGTAAAGTACAGATTATTCATAAGGGATTTGACAGGTGACAACAAAACATATGTCTTTAGTTTAACACAGATGGAAGACTGCAAATAAGAAGTCAATAACAGCAACAAAATCTGCATAACTGAGAAATCATGATACTACAGAGAGCGTCAGGTCACAGAGCTAATATTAAACAAACAAACATGTGATTGGAACACTACACGAATGTCGTGTGCTAACATCTGGAATTAAGATCTACTGCAGTGGAGAAAATGAGGTGCCCCTGAAAGTAAAGGTGAGCGTTAAATCTCTGCACTTCGTTGCTGTTGTTTTACACGGAGAAATGTAATTCTTATCTCACTAAAAATTCTCATTTGTATTAGTAATTGCAAGACAATGAGTAAGTTGAGTCAAAACTCTTTGTAAACTTGTATTTTATTATTAAAGAAGATAAAATTAACCTGCAATGTTTCTATTAAATATTTCATGAGCATATGAGCTGACATTGAGATTTCTTTTTTTTTTAATGTGACACTGTTCGTGTCAAAATTTTACTGAAATGTTTTTACTGAAAGCACTAAATGTAATTTATGCTATATTGTAAGGAACGAATTTTCACGGTTTGCGATTTAAAATCTTTGACCAGATAACTGCGAAACCAGGATATTTATGTTGTCAGTTAAAATACATCTTTTCCCAAATGATATATCTATAAATTCTTTCAGAATTAGGATGGCAGAACACATATGAAAAAGAGAAAAAGAAAATTCAACAAAGCTTGTCAAAAGAGAAAACTTGAGAAAAAATGACAAGCTAATATTTCACACTTTAGAGACTTTTTAAACTGTGTTTTATGGATTAGTCTCTGGACCCTGTGCCAATAAAGCTGCACCACCAAGACTCATCACCATAAAAGATGTTCAGCTTGAGAAGTAGAATCCTCAAGAGGGAACCGAGAGAATGAAGCAGGCAGAGAGAGACAGAGAACTAGAGACATCAAATCCATGTGGAATCATTCCCCAAAGAATACAAACGATGGGCAATACAATTATGAACGTAAGTGTTCAATCCAAAAATAAAGATGCAACCTGTAAAAAAGAAAAAAGGAATTTTAAATAGGATAAATTTGGGGCCAAAGTTGGACTTCAGGCATTTATATTAAATTAACTAAATTTTCCACTGATTATTAATACTTCACGAAAAACAATGGTCACATGAGAAAGTAGGCTTTGGGATCATAGTCTCTCCTGTCTAACATACAAATAATTTTAGAATATTTAAATATTTTAAAATATTTTTATCAAATTTTTTTAAAGCACAATTTGGGCATAGTTAGAATGAAAAGCTAAGAATTAAAAGAACAAACATTTTGACAGTATAATCCTAAATAATAGAGTGTACTGTATTTTACTGATCAACTAGTATGCTACCTAATTAATTATACGGAAGGTAACACAATTAAAAAAAAGAAATACTCAAGAGAAGCATTACATAAGCTATCATTATATTATAGTACAAATTTTCAAATATCTAAGATTTTGTAAGATTCATTTTACAAATGTAAAGCCATCACAAATCACAATTAGTTATAAGATGCCAGTAAAATCTTGAAAGACCTCTATAACTCACATAAAATCTGTTTCTCAGTTTTAAAGTGCATTAAAAATTATTTATAAAGTGCATCCTTCCTAAAATCCATTTAAAAGTTTGTAAGCAAACTGAAAACTTTTAAATTATTCTACATTTAATTACTTATGTAAAATAGTCACAACATTTTATCACGGAAAACTGATGTGCTGATGTAACACGAAGAAAATCAGTATATTAGTTTGAAAACAATGTCCTTCTGTGAAATTTGCCTGCTCTAGACATGATTCTTTCAAATCAAGCAGTTGGAGGAAGTGGTGTTGCAATATTGTCCTCTTTTTTGAAAAAGGACACATAAATAATCTGCAAGGTACTCTTCCACTAAGAAAAAGCGCATGGTCTAAATCTAATGATGACCAAAGAGGGACAAAAAGTATAAAAGAAAAAGTATACAGGCACCTGCAAAACATACTATGTTCTGGCTAAAAGTTGTTTTCAAACAGCACATGTCAACCTAAAACAAATGATACATATTTCATTCTAAATCTAAAACACATATAATTGATATTTTGATAATGCTTTCTGAAGAAATTTATATATAACTGTCACTAATTCAAACAACATAGGCTTTGATTTTAAGAACTATATGATGGTGAAAGTTCGTCTTATAAAATGCCGTTTAATTAATTAAATTGAAAACTCACAAAATTATAAAATAATTACATGTTTAGGATCAAAGTCAAATTTGGATTATTTCAAACCTTTCTTAGTTCTTGTACTTACACAGCCCACACTACTAAAAAAATGAGAGTAACACAGACCTAGCTGTGCAGACAAACTGAAGTTAACACAATAGCTGACTTCAACCAGAAAAACAGCACACGTGTAAGTATGTATCTTCTTTTCTACTGATCTGTGACAGGGCAGACCCACTCCATCACTAACAAGTAACCCACGGCAGCAGGGATATGTCTTCCGCCTCGTTAAACGACACCGAGGCCCAGGGCGGCGTGCAGCGGTGGGACTGGCCCTGGCAGCCCCGGCCCTTCCCGCGGTGCAGCAGCTACAGTCAAGTAAGCCTTTGTGAAGTCTGAGAAATAAATTATATTCGGTGTTATTTTTTGAACCCAGAAATGAGGTAAGGGGCTGTTAAGATATCAAATTTACTAAGAAAATAATTATGTGAGAAATAAGTTGCTGTCACAAGAGAGACTTGCCAGGCGCTGCATTTGAGCAAGCGGTTAGACACACCTTTGGAATCAGTTTTGTGACACAGAGGTTGGTCTGCGGTACTAAAGCGCATGAGAGCAGATCGGAAAAAGCCGAGGAGCAGGGGAGCGTCTTCCGGAACAACCTCACCATCACTTCGAGGAAGTAAGAAGCCTTACGAGGCTCCCAGGGAGGAGATGCTGAGCTGATCCTCCAGTTCAGGACACGCTACAAACTGCTCTTCTATAACCTGCTTCCATCCCTCACGTTTCTAATAAGCACGATTTTACTTTATTAGATCCTCATGCCTGTGCTCTCACCAAATTCAAACCTGAAACCTGAAAACTCCCTTGGATATCTGTGGGCAGCCACAGAAGGGCCCTCATAAGCAGACGCGTATTAAGTATTAATTATAATGATGACTGCCACCTTTTATGGCGATGATGTCACTATTTAGGAATGCTAATTAAGACATTAAATGACTTGTTAATTGCAAACGCATTCTGAAGGAATCTCTTTGTCCTTGTACGTTGAATAGCAAATCCAGCGTGGGGACCAGACCATAATAGACCGCAGTTCTATTTTCTAAAATGCTGACATTTGAGCAAATGTTCCCATGGAATGTTCGCCTGCTTCGTGGACTGACATTTCCTCCTGGTAACTGGCTTAAGTGAGAAGGCGGCGTCCAGGCCAAGCCCCACAGCCTGCAGGCAGCGGGCCGTCACTCGCCGCCGCAACTGTGTCCGGTTTCTCTTTTGCTTCCCCCTTGCCCCGCCGCCCCCCGGCCCTCTGCCGCCTCTGGATTTTGACACGCATATTATCTTAGCTGATTTCTATCATCTTACGGAACTGGGTGACATACCTTCAAAGATTAAGCTTTCCCACCTGGGATTTGTCCAGAAATTCAGTGTATTACAGCTTCTCACAGCCTTCTTCATTCTCCTACACTCCTGTGTTATCAACAGTGGCTTTCTTTCCTATTTTATGTTTAACTACAGGACACAGGCGGCCACGCTGATAGAAGTCGGTTTACACTGTCACTCATCTCTGTTCTAACTGCCAGGCTGACTTCCGCCGTCTGTAACACTCTGCTGCCATCTATACGTAGAAAAGGGCACAACGCTCTTCCACCCCCCGAAACTCCCCCTGTTCCAAAAAGAATCCTGTCTCTAATCCGGACAGATGACAAGGGAAGCTTCTGGAGTAATTTGCTTCCCCACAAAAAAGCTTCCCTGGAAGCTTAGAAGGAATTTCTATTTATTTCTCTGTGAAGCAACTTTCGGAAAAGTACTGAAGATGCATTATTTAACATAAACCAAAACCAACAGTCCATTATTGCTGTTGATAAATTTTAGCGAATATGGCCACTTCTACAGAGTTATGATTGAAAAAGAAGAGGCAACAAGAAGTTAAAGTTTTAAGTCACTTAAATAATTACAATAAAAATAATTTTGCAAAACTGCAATCTAAATATCTTGCCAAATGATATGATCAAATGATCACTTTCATAATATTTAATATAAAGTAAATGTAAAGAAACCAGATTAAAAAAATATATCTACTCACATTATTTAAACTACCAAAAACTCAAATACTGTGGTTTGATAATCACCTAGTCTCTGTCAAACGCCCAAATGCTGCCCTTCTAGGGAAGACAGAGAAACGTGTCAGAACCCTGGAGCCCTCAGCCTTCCCTGTGGTGTGGATTACGCTGAACTGTGCCGACAAATGTCAGCGTCAAAAAAGCACACAAACAAGAAAAACACTCCGGGGTGAGCCATATAGGAACCTTAAGCAAAACAAACCAAAAAAAAAAAAACACAGAAAACCGTTCCTCTTTCCTCTGCTAAAACCGCTGAACAATAATTAATCATTAATCTACTTGGTAAAGGCAGAGATTGATATTTCCAATCTGGACTAATCAGGTGTGTCAACAGTCCTAGAGAACACTCCTTAAAGGTTTATTTTGTCAACACTACTAATTTCTAAAAGACTTTTTACTGTTAAAATAACTGGCACCAATGAGATGTACGGGGGTGGGAGGGGAAAGGACTCGGGAGAGGCTGTACCCTGATACAGCAAACAAAATGAAGCGCGCACCCTGGGTGCTCCCCTCCACCGACCTGCCATTCACAGAAAGTTCACGACTGCTATCAGTGCAACGCTTGCCACCCAGCAAACACCCTATTTTAATCATCGACACTATGACCGTATACAAGTTCGGCTCATCATTGAAAATTCAACATTTTCTAAGGAACTGTCAGTCCAAGTGATTCTAATGACAAACTTAACATAGTTTAACAAGCCAAACCAAGCTTTATGCATATTTATTTATAAAGAGAGCAAATTTAAATTCATCATGAATGATTTTTTAATTAACATCCCTAAGCAACATATACTTCATGTGAATATTACTAGAAGGCTATCATAATGAAACCTACTAATCTTTGATGCTAGACATTTTTCAAAACTGGAAATCTAAACTAAATAAATCCTCATACAATTTATTATTTGCTGGCACTGGTAAGGTATCCAATTAATGATTTACAGTAGAAATATATAAAAAAGATATTACACATTAAATTTCTTTGAAATAGAAAAGGTTCCACTTTATCTTACTATACGTACCAACTTCAAGGATCCAACTTTAACAAAGAGAATTCTAAAAATTCCATCTGTACTAAAAGGATAAAGTAGAAATCTTGTTTGATACCAAGCTCTATGTGATGTTTTAAAGGAACAGATAAGTTTAAATTCTTAAATTTACATACTCTTCTTTTTGGGGGGAGGGGGACAGATACATTATCTATGGTATTAAACTAGGTATTATTTATGTCTACCTCTTAATTTATGCAAATTATGTATTCTAATCTAATTGGGAATCCAAAAACAGTTCTCCATTCACCATTAAAAGTCCAAAACAAAATGTTTTACTCATAGTACCATCACTGACTTACTACCGGTTTACTATTTGTGTTTATAGATACGTCTAGAAATTAATATTAATATAAACATGTACATTTAGCTATTTGCATTAATTTTGGCTTAATTGTGCAAAGCTAAAATAATACTTTGGATTTTATTTAGTAAACAAGTCACTACTGTAAGTGAATTAAGAGTACCAAACCCAACAAATATACCTTTGTGTGGTCCACTAATTATAAGAAAAATTCCAAACACTACTAGCTGTTATTAAAATCACAATACCACCTAGAGCTAATAAAACAGAACAATCTGTTTGAACAGGAGAGGAGAGCTTTCACAGTGTTCTCTCTCATATAAATTCTTAATGGAGTAGAAAGGACTTTTAACTGGCTTTAAATTTGAATTCGATTGCTCAAATCTGTAACAGGCTTCCAAGGAGAATCTGAGCGACGACACACAGGGACCCGACCGCAGTGCGCCGTCCCACTCGACCCTCACGAATAGAAGATAAAGACGCCCAGTGTCTTCCTAAGAACCACAGGAACCCATCAGCCAAATTCACATTAGTGGGGTTCGTGCACTACCAGTGCAAACATTAAATCGTAAAGTGAAAAAGGCCTTTTCTGTGTGCTGCAACTTCACCTTGTAACAAACCAAAGAGGTTTGCAAATGTATTAAATATCACAGGGACTGAGCCGCACAGGTGACGGACAACAGGATCCATCAGAAGGAAATGAAGACTGGAGAACGAAAGCAGAAAAACACAACTTCACTGGAGCACAGGGGTCTGTCATCGCCCAGGCCACCACTCTGTTCACCTAACCCTCTACCCCTGTCAAGGAGCTCACCTTTCCAGAAACAGACACCCTGTATGCAGTCCACGTGGACGTCAGGCCTACATGCAAACACACCTTAACCATCCTCGGTTTCTAAGAGCCGCACTCACTGCTCTTTACCAAGTAAAGCCCTCCTGCCCAGGAGGTACCTTCACAACTTCAATGTTAACAATTTGGTAACACACTAGAGTGATTTTATGTTGCTCTAAGCACATGTGAGAATTATATATGAATATATAAAAATTAATTTTAGACCTCATAAAATACATAAGGCTGTATCAATTTACACATCTACCAAGCAAAATAAGTTTTATCTTCAGAGACCCAACATGGAGTTATAATTTGCGTATGCTAAAATGTGGACAAAAACGTATTTGCAGTATTAAAACAAGTATTTATTTTTCAATCTTAGAAAATAGGTTAATTGACAGTAAACTGATATGGCAATTTTTTGTTTGTTTGTTTTAGTATACTAATAAGAACAAATGACTCTTTCTAGTTATCAAGCTATTGGTTCTTCTGACTCCATAGGAGCAAATGTCCTTAGTCTCCCATAGCCTTTAGGGAAACGTACACACCAGCACAGCACTCGATATCAGAACTGTGTACTGAATTGAACTATCGTAACCAAAAAGACTGTGGTTGTCCCGGAGGAGTTAGTCCTGTGGATTTTGTTTTAGCATCACTGACAGGCTACCATCACGCCCTGTGGGGTTGGATTCGGGGACCGTCTAGCTACACAAACACTGCTCCTCTGGGTTCGTCGTAACTGGGTCCCCGCCGGAAAGAAAACACAAAGCTCTTAACGCAGACCTCCTGCAGCGTGGTCAGCGGCGGGAGTGACAAGAGAGGTGAGCCTGGGCCCACCGGGTCCTGCGCCGCCCGCCCCGCCCTGGTCTCCTTGGAGCAGCCCTCTGACAAGCACAAGGCAGCGTCTGACAAGGTCCCGTCTGGCCTCCCCCGTCACCAAGTGCAGGTTCCGGGCGGCCCTTTGTGAAACAGGGGCTGGGCAGGCTCATGGACCTCTTCCACCTCAGAATTCTGTGGCCCGTTTAGTAAAAAACAAGGGTCTGAAACATCGCTTTTCTCTTCATGATGTGTCATGACAGGTGAACATTTCAGCGGCAGGAACTAAGGACATCTGAATAGGGAAGACCTTCTTGCACAGAGTTCCCAGCAGCAGGGTGGCAAAGGGCAGGCGCCCACGGGCAGCAGTGACGGTGCCCCGCAGCCACCCGCTGCCACCGTGGCCTCCGTCAGCCTCAGCGAGGAGCGGAGAGCACCCGGATCAGAGGGCAGAGCAGCCCACGTGCGCCCCCCCGACCCCCCCACCCCGCAGCACCGCCGCCCTCGGGCTGCACCGGCCCCTCCCAGGAGGGTGGCTCCTGCGCACAGGATGGCGGGAGGGCCTGACACCTGAGCACAGGCAGGGAACAGTTAGGGACCAAGGCCATGAATATCGAGGGCAGAGCAGCAGCACGGAAGCAAGTGCAGAGGCCCATAGGGAGCAGCGTGTCCTGGGACCCGCAAGACAAGGTGCCCGCCCGTTTCACAGGTGACGAATGGGGCCTGCAGGTGACGCGATCTGCAGCCAGCAGCACGGGGCCTGGGCTCTGGGCTGGGCCTGGGCCTGCATCCTGGGCATCCTGACGTGGGAAGTCCTGCCTGCGCTCCAGTGCCCGCGGACACCTCCTTCCCTCTGGCCCCAGGACACAGGCTTCCGCTCTGAAGCTCTCCACACAGCAGTTTGCACGCGTGAGCTGCCGCATGGAGTGCACGGGGCACGACGGGCTCCGGTGCAGCCAGGCGGGACGGGCTGGGCCTGACCCAGCCTAAGGTCGCCCTGACAGCCCCTCCCCGATGGCGAGAACGATGCCCCGGCCCCTCCTCACTGCCCTGCTCTCCTCACGCTCCCTGCCGGCTCGCCAGGCTCCGCAATGAATACACGGGGGAGCGAGGCCCAGGAGAACAGTCCTCCGTGCTGTCTGTGGGCCCCGACCCTCCTGCACCTGCACAGCGAAGGCCACACTGGTGCTCCTGCTCTGTTCCGGAACTGGGTGAGTCAGGCGCGAAGCGCACGTCCCCCTAGGCACCTGCCCTGCCCCGTAACGCAGTCCTCCCAGGGCACCCCGTCACCCCCTGGGTTAGAGCAGCCCAGGAGGTGTGGGCTTCCTCCCCATAAATAGGAGGCAAATGGCGGGGGGGGCTAGGAGCAGCCAGGAAAAAGCCACTGGAGAGGGCACTTCTGTCTCTCAGGAGATGAAACTGCGCCCCGTTTCTTTCCCAGCTTCACTCCCTGCACTGGCTTCTCTGTCTCCCGGATGCTGAGGCGCGGCCGGGCCACCCCGCCAGCCTCTTGGCTCACAACCAGCTCCGCTTCCTGCCCTGCTTCCCGGGCTGGAAGTCCCACCAGGAAGACAATCAGACTCGGCCCCTTCGCTCCCATACGCAGATCTGCTGGCCCGTCCCGCACAGCGGGACAAGGAAATCCTGCCCCGCACGCCGCCTGCCCCGGGTACCTTCTGGGCACGTAGGCCTCCTGGCTGTCATGAGACAAAATCAAACAAATGACCGACAGAGAGTCGAAAGGGAGATAATAAAGATAATTCAAGAGTCAGAAAACAAATGACACGGAGGGAGTTATTCAGTTTGAATAAGAGAAAGTCAAAGAAAGACTTAATAATGGTCTTGAACACTGAGAAGGGATTTGAAAATAGTTCTCAAAACTAAACAAAGAAGAGCAAATGACTTTCTGTCTCCACAGAAGACACAGGAAAAAAAAAGCTTAAGAAGAAACTTAGGTATGTGGGGAAAGCTCTTAAGGTGAGGACTATTTTACATTAGAATTATTACTAATGGAGATCATCATTTTCTTTGATGGTCTTTAAAATAAGTTATCGAATACCAAGATCTGAGTTTTGATCCTGGATTGGCCAGTAACCAAATGTGTGACTTTGAGCAGCAAGTAACTTCACTTATAAAATGAAAATCATATTAAATTATTTCTAAAGTTCCTTTTAGCTCTAACATTTCATGATTGCATCATTTTCATTTTAAAAAAATAATAAAGGCAATTCCAACATGACATTGTGAGACCAAAGGGTCATACTGGGCTAGATTTCCTGTAGACAGATCTCGTCCAACAGTATGACTTCAAGAATGAAGTATGATTATCAAAGAAGCTGTGAGGAATGGTGGAAAACTCCAAAGTCATGACAGTAATGAATGTTGAACAGATAAGAAATTTAGGACAGAAATTAATGAAAAATATTATTTACACAGTAAAAATTTTAAAAGAACAATAAAGCAGGCTCCTAAAACATTTCCTCATCAAAATGGGCAGGACTATGTATATTGGATAATTTGTTCCTACTTGGGTGATATCACCACGCTAGGTTTAACTACTTTTAATAACTAGTACATTTCAGTCGTCTCTCACTTTCTCCTACATAAGATCAAATCAGCCTCTCAATGACCTACACTTCATGAGTCATAATTTTTCTGTTTATGATTCAGAAAAATGTCTTCAGTCAGTATTTCCCAGACTGCTGTGGGTTTATTCCAAGAACCAATTTCATCTTCATTGGTTTCCTACAGGAAACCAGACCAACTTCCTATTATTTTATTTTCCTTACTTTTAGCATACCATAGCCCACATCAAATTAACTGGAAGTGAGAGTGATAGAAGACTCTATTCTGCACAAAGAGAGGCCAACACAAACAATGCCCGGTCTAGAAGTCACGGATTCAAAATGAAATGCAACGTGTGCTAATATTAGAGCTTTCTTTCAAAAGAGCTCCAAACCAAATAAGAAGAAACATATTTTAATTAACTTCTTACAAACATTCCACTGTCAGAAAGAACTTTTGTTTAAAAACTACTGTCTATGAATACAATAAATCCTACAAAGCTGATTAATACAGAGAAATTAATTATAAGGAACAAAATACGTGTTTTCCATCCTAACCCCCTAAGAAGCTGCTAGGAGAACAGGTAGGCAGCTGAAGGCCAACACACAGAGCTGTGGAGGGGTGGGCGGGGGCACAGCAACGTCCCCCGCGCCAGCCGCAGTCTGTTGTCACCCGCTGTCCTTCCCAGCCAGCCCCTCCCCACACCCACTCTTTCCACCACTAAGAATCCATCTGACATTAGATCACACAAGGAAGAGGGGCATGGAACACGGGCTTTCCAAAGACATTCTGCCAGTGGCTTGCACTCATACTGTTCCTCCAAAGCACTAGGAGTACCCGGGAAGTACACGTTCTCACTGCCTACACGCTGCTCGGAAAAAGATTTCTGAATGTGGAGAATTTTGGTATAAACATGTATCAGATTCTTCTTAGATTCTTTCCACTCTCAGCTTTACAAGCTCACATAGTCATTAGCTGGCAAGGAATTTATACCAAATTCATAAGCTGATGCATTGAAGGAAGAATGCATTTAAGGCGCATATTCCACACAGATAAACCAAGAAACCAGAAACATTAGCACAGCGGTTCTCAAACTGAAGCCCCCAGATCAGGGTCAGCATCACCTGGACACATCCTGGAAAAGGAAGACCTCACAAATCAGACAGGTTGCTGGGCAAGGCAGGCCTTTTCTAGAAAAGAACCCACTCAATTTACAACCCTTCATAACCCTTGACTTCTACGCCCCCCCCACCGCCTTCCGGATAATTCCTCTAACGCATCACTAAAATGCTCCTCCTAAAAGCCCCAAATCATCCCTACCCTAACCACAAAGGCCACGACGTCTGCTTGCTCCTCACTCCTGCACACTCATCTGAAGCCCTAGCGCGGCAGACACCACCTCCTGCCTGCACCGCCTGGTCTGTTGGCTCCCTCACACAATTCCCCCCTCCTGCCTCTTTGCCCCTACCTCCCTGCCACCCATGACTCCCCCCACAAATGCTCCCAGGCCCCAAGGCTCCATCTTCATCCACTCTCTGTTTCCATCTGCTGCCTTGGCTTCGGCCTCTCAAGAACTCCCAGGACTGAGCTCCAAATCTCTCTCAAACCTCACAGCATACTTTAAATTGCCTTTGACCTGCATTACCTGAATGTCCTTCAAGTACCGCTGGTAGGACGAGTCCAAGAGGGAGCCTCTCACGCACCCCCCAACTCAGCAGTCCCTCCTCGGACGCCTGCTTCTAGCACCGGGACCATCAGTCATCTGGCCCCAGTGCCCTGGAGCAGCGCTTCCCTTCCTCCCCAGCCCCGTATCTTGTTGGCAGAGGGTCAGCCCTACAGGCCTCCTGTTCCATCCTCCTCATGCCCACTTCGACTGCCACCACCTTCACCCAACAACTTCCTACTCTTCTGAAGCCCCACCTGTAGACTCACCTCTGAATCTATTTGTCTCCTGTTCAAAAACAAGACCAGGATGCCCACTCTCACCACTTTCATTCAGCGTAAGTCCCATAAGCCACAGCAATCAAAGAAGAAAAAGAAATAAAAGGAATCCAAATTGGAAAGGAACAAGTGAAACTATCACTGTCTGCAGATGTCATGATGCTATACATAGAAAATCCTAAAGATGCTACCAGAAAACTACTAGAGCTTGTCAATGAATTCAGTGAAGTTGCTGGATACAAAATTAATACACAGAAATCTGTTGCATTTCTATACACTAACAATGAAAGACCAGAAAGAGAAATTAAGGAAATAATCCCATTTACTATCACACCAAAAAAATACCTAGGAATGAACCTACCTAAGGAGGCAAAAGACCTGTACTCTGAAAACTATATGATAGTGATGAAAGAAACCGAAGATGACACAAACAAATGGAAAGATATGTTCTTGGATTGGAAGAATCAATATTGTCAAAATGGCTATACTACCCAAGGCAATCTACACATTCAATGCAATCCCTATCAAATTACCAATGGCATTTTTCACAGAACTGGAAAATATTTTTTTTAATTTGTATGGAAACACAAAAGACTCCGAATAGCCACAGCAATCTTGAGAAAGAAGAACAGAGCTGGAAGAATCCCACTGAGCAAAAGATGCTAAACATCACTAATTATTAGAGATGCAAACACCAGTCAGAATGGCCATCATCAAAGAGTCTACAAATAATAAATGCTGGAGAGGGTGTGGAGAAAAAGGAACCCTCGTACACTGTCATGGGAATGTAAACTGGTGCAGCCACTATGGAGGACAGTATGGAGGTTCCTTAAAAACTAAAAAGAGGGTTATCACGTGATCCAGCAATCCCACTCCTGGGCATATATCCGGAAAAGACAAAACCTCTAATTTGAAAAGATACATGCACCCCGATGTTCGTTGCAGCACTATTTACAATAGTCAAGACATGGAATCAACCTAAGTGTCCATCGACAGATAAATGGATAACGAAGATGTGGTACATATATGTAATGGAATATTACTTAGCCATAAAAAAGAGAGAAATAATGCCATCTGCAGCAACATGGATGGTCCTAGGGATTATCATATTAAGTGAAGATGGCCAGACAAAGACAAATATCATATGATATCATTTATATGTGGAATCTAAAAAAAATGATACAAATATACTTATTTACAAAAAAATAGACTCACAGACACAGAAAACAAATTTATGGCTACCAAAGGGGATAGCAGGGCGGCAGGGGGAAAGATAAATTAGGAGTTAGGGATTAACATACACACACTACTATATATAAAATAGATAAACAGCAAGAAACTGCTGTATAGCACAGGGAACCATATGTCTTACAGTAACCTATAATGGAAAAGAATCTGAAAAAGAATATATATACAATTGAATCACTTTGCTGTACACCTGAAACTAACACAACATTGTAAATTAACTACTTCAATTAAAAAAATGGCTAATTAAAAAAGAAACACGTAGAGACTGCCCAAACACAGCCCACCTCCCTACCTGCCCACCTCCCATTTCTCCCACCAGACTTCTTGCTTAGGACCTAAGCAAGACCTAAGCAACCTAGGACGCTCATCATGTTGCAAACACATCCCAAGTCTTCTCTCTTCTGACTCTCAGCCTTGTATTGTCACCTCAATTTCAACTACCCGTTACCACTAACGACGTCTGTAAACTTCCACCCCGAACCTACTCCTTGACACCATGCACGATCTCGTGGGAGTGAAGTTCTCTCACCCCATCTCTAAAGACCCAAAGACATCAGCGCCAGCCTCTGTCACCCCTGGGAAAGGAGTCCCTCCATGACAGAGGTGGGTTTCACGCATGCCTGGGTCCTCCACTCCACCATGCACGCAAATATCGTTGAAGGGCTAAACTATCTTACGAGCCAAAATTCATCTTCGATTAAGCACCATTTCTGCCAATTAACAGGTCTTTAGGCAAAGCAGGCAAAACACAATAAAACCAGGTAAACTTCACATACAGAGCCACTTAGGAGGAATCGGCTCAACCTCCTGTGCTTTCTGTACGCACGGTACAGAGTCACCCTAGGGTAACAACCAGACACACTCAGCACCACTTCGTGTACGGAAAGCATATCAGACTTTTCGAACTACAAAACGTTTTGGAAAAAGGAGAAGACTGACTCATTTAATGCTACCATGACAGGGGAAGGCCTTCTATACATAAATCTTTATAAAATTTCCTGCATCTTCCCACCATGCCGGTATAGGACTTCTAGAGGCGATAAACTATCTACCATCACAAAGGAAACGTCTTAATCTAAAGGAAACTGAGTAACAGAGCACTCATTCCAAAACATTCTGTTTTGCCTGGAGATACCAGGAAGCAGCTAGATAAATTAGAACGTGGAAGATGGGCTAACTGCCTCAGCCCAGGATAAAGTCTTCACGCCTGGAGTGACAGTTATTGCTTCGCTATATGAAAGGGGGGACAGCTGCTCAAGGCATGGCACGCAGGAAATACCCTTTCAGATGGAAAATACATTTAGAATCACTTAGAAAAATAGCCCTATTTGTCTAACCTAAAGCCCCTGACGCCTTCCGCAGCCCAAAGCTTAAGCTTGGATACAGAACAGAATCATCGGAGATTAAGAAAGGAAAAAATTACCTTCCGAGACAGCAGAGACAGATAAGAAGTATCATTATTGGCTGATCTGTCATCATCCTCCAAGGTTACCATCTTAGAGAAAAATGTACTGTGAGGGTTTACGCTCAAATTTTAAATTTGGTATCAATTATAAGACTGAGCTTTCCACTTGCTTCTCTTACTATGTTCTACCTTTGGTTTCATTTGATCTAGTTTATAATTTCTCCCTTAAACTAGCAGAGATATAAAGCAGGCATATCGCTTCCATTCCACTCAAAGTTGGAGATGTGGAGAAACAGCCAATCACCTCAAATACTTTCTGCAGTAACAGTGCTGAATTCACTCATTAAACAGCAAAAAAATGCTGCTAGATTTTCCGTTCCTTTTTTTTGGTGGCGGGGGGCAGGTGCTGTTTTAACTTAGAGTCATTTGCTTTTATTTCTATGCTCCACTAACTATCCTGATTGAATAAGTATCTAAATAGAACTCATATCATCCCTGGCTTCAGTTCACTCACTAAGTTAGCACGATAATACAGCAACAAAAACTTGAATTAAGCAGATTGCCAGAACCCTGGGGATTGGCTTCTCAGGTTTACTGCAATTTGTTCTAGAAAGAAAAACTAAGGAGAGGTAGATAGACCACCAGAGAATCTGTCTGAATAAAGGGAAAGAAATCAACATGAGCTGTGTCATACTGAGGAGGCAAGAGGCTACGAAGAGTTTTTCTTCCAATAATTTTTACTACTCACAAGAAAAAGTTAATTCCATTAATTTTGACATATTGGCACTCAAAAATACTACTTTCTCAGCCAGTAATATCATCACTACCAAAAATTAATATTAAAATAGAAGTTTTATTGACTTAATTTTCCAACATTTGAACCAAACACTTCGTTCACAATGTGAGTTGAAATGGCAGAAAATACATCCAAGTGAGGTTTGTGGCTGTAAGATCAACCCCAAATAAATAAATACTTTTACTCTAATGTCGGCAGTAAGATTTTATTACATTGTCCAATAACAGAAAATACACTTTTAAAAAAATGTATTAGCATTTCTATAAGGACTCATTAATACCCAAACTAATACCAAGAATCAAACCTGAGGACTAGGATTAGTGGTTGTCGTATTGTGTTAAGAAGCAACGGACAAAAGTAAAATACAGAACTCAGGAACACAGCCAGAGAAATCATGGTAAGAAAAACGGCTCACCTTGACGTGGCTCTGGGCTCCGAGGTTGTAGATCTCGGTCGGCTTCACTTCATTGATGATCTTTACGAGGCAGGTACTGTCGGTGAGGTCACCATAGTGCAGTTTCATGTCTTTAGGATTGAAACGCATACCATTAGATAGAAGGAAACAACGTAGGCCCAATTTTTTAACATAGCAAAACTGAAATGTATATTCTGAAATTCTGAAAACCAGATTGGTTCTGGAGTAGCAGTCTGTAACTGTCATCTGTAAAGAAACTAAATAGTAGAAAGAGATTCCCATTTGTTGCTATGTCTATAAAGGATTTGTAAAAACTCAGATGAGCTTTTTAAAAAAACATAATATCATGACAGATGTTACACAATCAGCGTATCTTATGGTGCCCCGGTGGCTGTAAGACATGTCACATGAGAATGAGATTCAGACAAAGAAAATCTGGAAATAATGCGTATACCCTCGAACAAAATATGTCACACATTGATAGTAGTGAAGATAGCTCTATTCAGATACTTTTATCTAGCGATTTTTCAGTCCTTCGTAAACATCAGTCCTTAAACCATCCATGACGTGCCTGACGTATGCATAACTGATTAGAGGACAACTAGCTTGTTCTGACCCCAGATCTAAGCAGATCCTCACACTGATTTCCCTAGTGTAAGAAGGTGACACAGGCAGATGGGCAACCTGCTAACTGGATACTCTCATTAATTTTACATAATATTGATCTACATCTAGATCCAATGGCAGTACCATTCTACACTTTGCACAAAATGATGATGATTTTCAAGGAGGATTCACTGAATAACCTAAATATTAAGGTGGAAAGTGTACTAGTAGGTCATCTTCCTGATGACATCACTACCTGTACAACTAACCCAAACCTTCCAATGTTCAGGGCCCTGAGGTGAACACAAGCCATCTGGATCATCCCTGCTGGCGGGAAACACCCTGTGTCCTCGTCCCAGCTCTGTCTTTCGTGTGTTATGGAGGCTTGATAAAGTCACACCCTCTCTCTGCTTCCATCTGTAAAATGGTCTCATTCACAACCTCAGGAACTGCTATCAAGGTCAAATGAGAAAACACCGCAACTGTGTGATGTACTCCCTGCAATTGTGTTACCAAAAATAACGAACAACTGCAAATACTGACAACCGCCTGTAAAGCAATTTAAATACATTTTTGACTGCCATCTGCTTTTGGACCTGTCTTCACCAATTATTTCTAAGATTAAATAAATGTACAAAGACTGCTTGAGTTGATTAAATTAGACCAAACGTGAAAAGTAGAGGAGGGCTCTGAGTGTGGAGCTGATCTGACTCGAGGGCACAGGGACACCTGGAGACGGGTGATCAAAGGCTTGTCTGCTCTGGCCTCTCGAGCAGCATCACCTGATGGTACCCTCGTAACGGCCTAACCGCGGTGACACCATGGCCCAGGGCAGCAGGCAGTGAAGGGTTTTCAAAGCGTGCAGATAGCATTCAATGCAGGTAACTCATGGGTAAATAACTGCGATGTGATGGGCTTTGAGAAAAATGACATTTGAAAATACCTTATCATAATATAGGAAGTTACACAGAAAGAGAGTTTAGAAAAAGAAAATGACTTACTTCCTTCAATATGAGCCTGGGGGTTCTTATACAGATGTTCAATTCGACCAGTATTGAATGAACTGGATCGCCGTACAATTCCATGGACCTGCATTTTTATCGTGTGGAAGGAGAAGAATAAGTTATAAATATGCAATGAGGGTTCGTAAGCAACGTTATTCCGCTAATGTTTAGCTTCGTGAAAAAACATATAACTGTCATTTAAAGACCTTATTTTAAATTAGCAGAAGGAGTTCTGCGGCTCACTCTCCCCCCACCCCGCCCCCGCCCACAGGCAGCTCCCTCCATCCCTCTCCAGTGTTTCTACTGCCAATCTCAACGAAAGTAATTAGATAATGACGTGACTTCCCAGCGAGTGCTTAGTTGTAGATACTCAAATGTCTCCTTTTCCAAACACACACACACTTACGGTCCTACTGCTGACAAAAATATCTCTTCAATTTGAAACCGAAGACAGACCATGCGAGGCCGTATCGGTCACACAGCCTGGACCGCTCTTCAACCCAGAGCACGAGGAGAGGGCTCTGGTGCCTCCAGCCCTGCCCGGTGCCCTCCGAGCTTTGCACCTGGCACTGATTCTTTAAATAAATACGTATCTGGGTCCACAAGAGAATCAGGGAGCCGCTGCTTTTATGCAGCTGTGTGGAAAAGCTAAGAAAGCTAAATAGCATAGGTTAGGGACAAGACTTACGTCCTATGAGATTTAAGGCATGAAGGAAACTCAAATGAAGGGAGGATTTTTTTTTTTTTAATTTTTATCTTTGACTTAACCATGACAAGTGTGAGGGGAAAAAGTCACTGGAACCAGAACACATACCTGTCCGATGCCGAAGAAAAGACTATTTGTGTCTGATACATTGGAGACATTGTTCAGGACCTGGTCTCACTCCCTCCTTTGTGCTGCCAGCGCTAATAGCAGCTTATGTCACCGGCTGCCCGTGTCCCAGCGCTGCTGGTGGCAGTTTTAGTCTTTCTCTTATTTTAGAAGCGCTCCTTCTAATGCTGGGTAGTTTCATTTGCAGCTGAATACACTTCTATATTTTAACTCAATCGTTTTCTGTCTATTTTGAACAAAAATTAATCCTTGGCAAGACTCAAATATTCCAAGTGCAGGGGGGAAATTATAAGCACATAAGACTTTCTTTCAAATAGAAAGAAATGTCATCGTCACTTTACATGGCATACATGAGAAACTGACTTCTGCAAAGGATACAACACACCCACAATTAATAATTCTGTTGGTTACATGCTTTAGCCAAAGAGCTAAAACCACATTATTTTCCAAAAGAACTAAACCCAAGAAAATTTTGTAAACATGAAAATATTTTAAGACAGGAACATCACAAACTTGGTTGACATTTTGGGAGGCTAACAGTAAAATCTAGGAAACATTAAATTGCAATTTGGGTTTACGTATCCATTACGTAATTTAAAAGTAGAGAGAATAATACTTACATTAAGCTTAGAATTAATTCAACTTCATGGTCTCCAGTTTTTCAAGTTAATTATAAAGTTCAACTACTCTGTAAACTTAATAAACTTTGTTTAATAAAAACCAAGTTCACATATACACCTATGCATATCAAAACTGGTGTTTACCACCAAAGTTATTTCTGAAATACATAGATCTCAGATGTAAGCTGAGCTTGATTTCATTGGATAGAGAGGAATCCATATGTTCTAAAAAACAGATAATTTAGCTTTGACAATGAAAAAAATAATAATATGATTTAGTCTATTTTTTTCTCTTGATTGCTGGTTTCTGGATAAGTCACATATCCCAACAGCCCAAAACAAAGAGAAATGCTATATACATACACATTTTATATCTACATAAAGGACTGATAAAAATATTCAATGACATTGATGGATGCAGTATGAAAATCAGACAATTACCCAAAGTCACAGCAAATAAATAATATAGGACTTTACTGTCACACTTATAACCAAACACATTAAGCACTAGTTCTGGGTCTTTTTTTAATACAAAAAAAAAAAAAAAAAGCTGTGTTTTAATTTCCCCTCACCCCCAACTTTTGGTATGTGTATACAGGGAAAGAAAGACCTGCCAAATACTTAATCCATGACAGCAAGTATTATTCTAAGAACTAATGAAAGCTGAGTCTGTCTACTTCTGAGACAGGTGAAATACAAACTTTAAGACAAGCCAAAATGTGTGCAAACTGGATAATCTAGTTAAGAATTTGAGATTAGCGGCTTTTTCTTTACAGAACGGAGGTAGGCAGGATTTTTTGTTTGTTTTTATAAGGATTTTTGGAGAAAAAGAAACGAGTTAGGAAACCAAAGTGAAAAGATAAATGAGCTAAATTTGATTCCCGATAAAATTAATTAAAATCGTTATTAAATTATAGCAGTTCAAAAACAAAATTTCTGAAAAACTGAGGTGTTAAACAGAAGTGAGCATTTTTTTTTTTTTTAAAGATTGATTGATTGATTGATTGATTGCTATGTTGGGTCTTCGTTTCTGTGCTAGGGCTTTCTCTAGTTGCGGCAAGCGGGGGCCACTCTTCATCGCGGTGCGCGGGCCTCTCACTATCGTGGCCTTTCTTGTTGCGGAGCACAGGCTCCAGATGCGCAGGCTCAGCAGTTGTGGCTCACGGGCCTAGTTGCTCCGCGGCATGCGGGATCTTCCCAGACCAGGGCTCGAACCCGTGTCCCCTGCATTAGCAGGCAGATTCTCAACCACTGTGCCACCAGGGAAGCCCGAAGTGAGCATTTTTGACAAAAAAATTTCAAGTCCCATTTAACTAAGTGATGAAAAGGAAAATTTCAAGTTCTCACGATGTCAGAACAAAGTTGGTTTGACTGCAAGACCGAGAGTCAGATTAGGCAGTATAAATGCACAGAAATGCTGACTGATTGATTGATTGATTGATTACAGTCAAGAAAATAGAAAATTATTACCATTGGATTTTAAATTCTTCAGTGTCTAGATTTCTCTTGGAGGCAAGGATGCCTCCCAGGGATGTTTAATGCAACCTGCTTCTGGAAAGTCTAGATGACGTCGGTCACATCAGCACACACGGCAGTGACCGTGCACAGACACTGTTCTCTGTGGACATTAAATCACTGAACCTTCACAACCACCTTCGTATCGTGACTCCCATCTTACAGGTGGGGACGCTGCCTGAGACCACGCCACCAGCACGTGGTTCTGTTAAAGGTGGACGTGGCCCACTGTGCCAACACTCAGTATGGTTTCAGAGCGAAAGCCACAAAAAGCTTTGACTTTTTTGCACCAAGGCTTCTATCAATAGGATTACCAACAACTCAGAAAAAAGGATCCACAGATCAAGAACGGAAGCACCGGAACTCCAGTTCCAACAAAGGTCTCCCAGGGATGACTGCACAGCCCTTCCGCCCCATTTCTCTTCCGCTCTCCTGAGGCCCCCTGGCTACAGTTCCTCTCCTGGAAGGGAAACCCACGATCTACCTGTTCTCTAATTTTACATTCTGATTCGCTGTGTTGTCATGGTTACCAAGTTAATTAATATAGATTTCTCACATATTCCCAGATACATTCTAGCTTTTAAAGGGTTTGACTTTGTCTTTCATCTTTCTGGTTTCTCTTTGTATTTTGCACAAAGTAAGTACAAAAGTATATTGCTGGCTTATCTGCTAACAATGACGCTAGGAAGGCACCTGAAACCAGAGGTACCTTCACAGGAAGCTTCACTCCTGTGGTTTTCCTCTTTCCCTGGTGACGAGAAGGAGCACGCAGAGCTGGGACCCGGGCAACGTCACACACCCGCCCTTCCCTGACGCGAAGTAACAGACCAGACCGAAGGCCTCCTACAGAATCTGTGCCCCTCGGCCGGTCAGCACCAAGCACTGTGCCACCCGCCTGTCCTGTAAGACTAAGCTCCACAGGCCCACAGAGCTCCTCTGGACTGCCGTCCACGTGCGTCTCACCTGACCTTGGTGGCGACCTTGGGGACACGTGCACTCATCATCTAAGTCTCCGAGAGGCCGCGGAGCCAGCAAGTGGCGGGAAAGGATGAGGACGCGGTCCAGCACCCAGCTCAAGGGCTGCCTCGCCACCGCGAGCTGGATGGCCTCGCTCATCTCCCTGCTCTGAGCTGCCTGACATGGTACAAAGGAGAATTACCCTCTGCACTTCAACAGTGTGTAGAATTAAATCCATAAAGCTTTAAAGGATGATTTTCTATAAACGCTGAGAATTCTTGGCTCTCCTCATCATGAGATGATACCTACAGACATTCTATAAATAATGAACACGTGTTAGATCCATTCTCTTTATCTTTATGCCCCCCCTGCAAAATGTTTAATCTGGAGCAAAATTCAAGAAACCAGCAGCATTAAAAACTTTAAACCTTTAAAGGGTCCCTTCTCAGTGAGGAGTGGACCCGGGATGAAGCAATCCATCTTTTTCACGTTACATTGTTCGTTCAGAACATGATCAGATGGGACCTCCCTGGTGGTCCAGTGGTTAAGGCTCTGTGCTCCCCATGCAGGGGGCAAGGGTTCGATCCCTGGTCACGGAGCTAAGATCCCACAAGCCGCATGGCACGGCCAAAAAATGAAGTAGTCCTATGCCTTGACGTGGAATGACGTTTGTAATATATTGTGAATTGAAAAAAAAAACAAAACAAAAAAGAACATGATCAGATGCACGGATTTCAGAGGACAGGTTAGGTGACCAGGCCCCGCAGCTTCAGAAATCTAAGGTGTGTGGTCAGACGAGGTATTTAACCATAACTAGTTAATCTGTAACATATGAGATTCCCTTTCAAGGCATACACAAACATCTCTCTCTGCTTCAATGTTAGCCAGGCTTTTTATACCTTTACTTTGCTCCTTTGACTAACTGCGCTACGTCACCTCCGCGCACAGGCTTGTATCCGCCTTCGCTGCCCCATCTTCACTCCCCAGCCCACCTGGCTCTGCCCCTCAACCTGCTTCCCTCCAGCTGAGTGTCCATCGGGTCCACGCCTCCCCGTGCTCATCATGAAGGCTGACCTCACCCCTGCCGGCCAGGGAAGCCTGCCCCTTTCTTATGCAGGAAGATCTCAGCCTCAGGATCAAGCCTGCTCAGAATCCGCAGCTCTTCCTCCTAGTGTTCATTTGTTCCCAGCGACACTTTGCTACCCCAAAGTATATTGTTTCCAGTTATTTCTGGGCCTTGTGATATTCCTTCCACAAAGACTAGATTCAAAATAATATGAGAGCTCAGGGAACCAAGGTACCCCAAATTAAGATACCTTAAGAAATGCTGTTCATCTTCACCTTGGAATTAAAAGAGCTCATTTGAACCTCTAGCTGCAGTGGTTCTCACACCACAGGACCCAGGAAAGCAGCCACCGCGACAGCTGGGGGCTGTTAGAAAGGCAGGTCTAAGGCCCCGGACTCATCCGCCTCGTCTTCCGTGGGGCCCAGGTGGCTCTGAGGCTAAACGCTGGGAACCCTCTGACTTAGAAGGAGGTGCTCGTCCAAAATTGCTGATGTTGGCCCTCTGGATTCAGGTGTGGACAGGGGTGTCCCCTCTCATCTCACGGGAGGCAATTTTCTAACCCTGTTATTTATTTTGCTCATGTTCTGGAGCAACCAGGGGCTGCTGATGGTAATTCTGGAAATTGTCCAATGCAACCTCTTCGAAAAATCACTCTCACATCTACTTTGACCTAAACACCAAAAGATAAAGCCTGTGCTATCATCACATCCCAGTTAATAAGCCTACCCTCCAATTACATCAATCTCTTAAAAGTGAAGACAGCAGCCTAGGAAAACTGAAGACAGGACAGATAAACACCCTCTCACGGCCCCCATTCCTACAAAACTCACACTCCCCTGTGCTCCAAGGAGGAATCCCTTCCAGTCATGCCGTGCAGCTCCGAGCCTTCCACCTGAACTGCAGGGGGTATTTCCTTCTGCCCTCTCCTCTCCTGCCAATCACTGTTTCAATGACTCATCCCTCCCACGAACTGTGATTTGCCAAATGGGCCTTCTATGGTCTTTCTTTATCAGAATCCAACCTGCTCTTACAGTTTCAGACGCCAACGGAAGGAAACACCCGAAGAGCACCTGGCTGGCCTAGATTCTCATGTATTCCTGTGTCTCTGGTCCACTTAGGAGCATGACGACCTGTTTTCAGGGGTCTGGCAGTTCCCGAACAGGCCGCCTACATGGAGCTCCGCCTCCTGGGCACGCCCTCCTCCGGGCCCTTCCCAGTAACACTGACATCGCCATCCTGCTGCCCGAGGAAGCTGACCGCCTACCGCGTCCGGACAGACCCCCGCCCCCACTCCTCCCCGGCGCCTCACACCGCCTCGCCAGCTCCCTCTCCCTTGGGGCCGGCCACATCCACGTCTGATGCCTCAGGGCCCCTCAGGGCCCTGCGTCCACCTTGGAAGTGCATCTCGGGACCCACACGGCTCGAGCACTCCTGCTGACACACCACCTCTCCTCCCGAGCTGCAGGGACCGTGAGGGGCTCAGGGCACACCAGCAGGGCGTGGTGTCTCGGCGCACTGCACATTTTAAGCTGAAGGAGCCTGAGAAAATCACAGAAGCGGGAAGGTCACCCTGACTTTCCCCCCGCCCTTCTCCCCCGAAGCAGCCAGGTGGGAGGTGCCCTCCCCACACCTGGAGGAAAGGAGCATCTTTACGTCCCAAGACAAGGGGAGGCCGGGAAGAATCCCACCCAACAGACCTGGCTGAGCCACCGCCAGTCCTACACTGACTGCAGACCCCTGGACCTCATTTCTCCACCACTGCCCCTGCTCACCTAACCTAACACACAAGTACTCAGGCCTACCCGCCTCTTCGGACCCTCATTTTCTCAGGAAGGCTCCCAAGTCACAGAAAACTTACATTAAATACATCTGTATGCTTTCAGACCCAGCCAGGGACCCTTAAGAGGGTCGAGGAAAATGTTCTCCTCCTCTACACTAAACTGACACAGACAAATAAACAGGAGAAACTTCTGCTGTTTTTTCAAACTCCGTCAGCTTAAAATATTCACATGCCAAGGGGCCATGTTTGGGGGTAAGGTGCCCTGACCCATCACCATTATTCAGGTAGCTCCTTCTCTTGGCTCACCCGGTACACAGCTGAATCACTCACCCGGCTCCAGCCACCGAACGACTCTTCGCCTGTCCCAACCTCTAAAACAAGATAAGGTCGTCTCTCTCGCAAACCTTTCCTTTTAGAATTATTAAAGCGCCAAGTTAGTCCAGCCTGAATAAATCTCAGTCTTCACCTAAAACCAATACTTCTATTCTACATATCACTCTAAAATCCTCTGCTCTGCAGAATATGAACTGATCGCTCAATTATTATAGGAATCTATGTATATGAACATATGTGTACATGCCTATTTCCATAGTTACATTTGCCTTTTTTTGATATCATTACAAGATGTAGAAGTAGCCATTATTAGATAAAGGCACAAAAGGTCTAATCATATCTGCTATTAACCAAAGTCTAAAAGTCAAAGTTCACAGAAAAGATTACGCGTTACACTAAGAAAACTAAGTTCCTTTTCTTCAAATCCTGTTGGCGCTTAAATGCCAAATTCCTTGCTATTGTTTTTGCATTTGTCCACGGTGCGCATTTTTCAAACAATGTACCTGCGACTGGAAAAAACATGGCATCCAAAATTATTAAGGTAAACACCCCCCACATCAGGCCAGAAAACATGTGCCACTGCGTAGGCTTCTGTCCTCTGCAGAGCACAGAGATTTCTAGAGATGTGCATATCTGAAAACTGTTCTTAAAAAGTGTAAGATGTACACGCTAAGATACATCCATTTAATATGTAAAACCCTTGTTTCTTTCAAGGAAAGCAGAAAACGTGTAAGGAGGAGGAGGAGAAGGAGAAGGAGAAAAGGAAGACAAGGGCAAGAGCAGCAAATGCAGAAGCTCCAGCTTCCACGAAATACTGGCTGCCGACTGGAAAGCAAGCATCTCTAAGTGTCAACTTTGCATTCAGGCTTGCCAGGGATCAGCTTAGTTTTTACTGCTCTGTGCAATTTCCGAATTAAGTGACTTCGCCGTGAGTGGGACTTTTTTATGTAACACATGACATCATAAATTAACCCTAAGGACGGTACAGCGTTCAGCTCACCCGGTTGCTGGTTTAGCTGAGAATGCGGGAAGCGTGCAAAGCAGGGAAACAGCAAGAATAGGGGGCGGGGGGCTGCCAGCGCGCCAGCAGATAAACAGCACAATGAGCTGGCGCTGTGACCAGCCAAGAGGCACATTCTTCCCCTGATTTGGACTTGTTATCAGAGCTTCCGTGGAAACACACACAGAAGGACAGCAGAGAGGAAGCGGGAGGCCACGGTGTCCACGGTATCCCGTCGGCCTGTGCCGGCTCATAGGGGACTCACCTCGTAGCCCTTCTCCAGCAGGAACTCGGCCAAGTAGGAGCCGTCCTGGAAGACAAGGAACATCAACAACCGTCAGACCCATCGTGGCCAAGACCAAGGGTTTTGAGAACAGCATTTCAGAGGCTCTAGGAACTTAAATAAGGCTCACGGCAACCGACATGAAAATAACACAGACAACATCCGACGTGAACACCGAGTGGTGCTCTGCTGTCCACTAAGCCTCCCATAGACGGGCGCTCGTCTGTGCCCACGGGAGCGTGGGAAGGCGCTGGCATCACCACGTGCACAGGGAAAGAAACCGAAATCCAGGGACACGTGGGGGCAACAGGGAGAACATGAAGCTTCAAAAGCTGATGGATCTGCTTTAGGTTTTGCCGCTTACTAGCCCTGTGAAATACGCAACACGTGTGCGGCCAAGCAGAAGGCCCTGGTGCTCCTGGGACACAAAACAGGAATCTATTTCTGGGGGTGCTGTACAGAAGGAGACGCTGGAGCAGGGATGAGACAGGAGCTGCGGGGCCTGGGGAGAGGGCAGGGAGAGTGTGGGGAAGAGGCTGAGAGCACAGCGGTGTTGACACCACTGGAAAGAGCTGCCACAGGGAGAGGGGGAGGTGTGGGCCCTCCGGGGAGGCCCTCCAGGCACTGGTGGCCTTGGCTTCGAGCCCAAGGATCTGGAAAGTCACCCCAGAAAGGGTGTGGGGTTTGAAGGTGGGGTGGGGGCGGGCCGTAGACAGGATGGCGTTGGTGTTAGCCCTGAATACACGTGCAGGCGCACGCGGAGTTCAGTAAAAGCGAGGTGCTTACTTTTTATGAAATAATGGGAACTTCATTTGTATGCATCTTAAATCATGCAGTTAATCTCTACGTTAAGATGACGGTGTCTGACTAAACACAGAGATTCTCAGCTCGTTTTTTTAAATTCTTTAAAAATGTCTAGGTGAGGATGGAGGTTCTAGGTAAAATACCTCATGCGCCACTTTTAGCGAAAGAAAGTATGAGAGCCATCTGACTAAACCGTTAAGAGGCCACAAGGCACAAAATCAGGGTTCTAGAAATACGGGGAACATCACCAGCCCTGCTCAGAAAATGAGCTGGGTGGATAGTTCACAATCAATCCTGTAACTGCCCTTCTGCTTTCAGCCTGGGCAGGTCCCCTCCGTCCCATCCAGACTTAACATAAAAATGAGAGGCTCCAACTACTGGAAATCTGTGTGCTCAAAACTGGTTGGGAATATCTGGATTTTCTTTGGTTTCCTCAGTTCGTAAAAGCTTAAAATATCCCTTTGAGCTTCAGAAGTTCCTACCAGATATTCCAGGAAAAAGAAATATAAAGCAGGTTTTATTCCTATCATTGCTTGACTTAGAGCTGGAACTGGAGACACCCTATGGGTCCTGAAAATGAGACGGCTGCTGCGAGGGTACTTACTGCATTAATGCAGAAGTCACGCGTGAATTCAGGCAGGATGACAAGGCGAGGGGGACAAGGGACACATTTTGTGGTTCATTAAAACCCCCATCAAGTTTTCTTCTGACTTGCTGACATAAATATTCTGGTTTACAGACTCATGTGGAGAAGAGAAATGGTCTGGCACATTCCTTTTCCTCTCAATCTTACGATATATGCACAATTGTGTGGTTTTACACACCCAACATGCAAAGTAAACCAGATAAGAGAGCTGAACAATTCACACCCCGACAAGCCAGGTCGATCTACAGGACCATCAGAAACTTGAGGATAATCAACAGTCTTATAATTAATTCTGAAAACAGCTTAACAGAAAAAGCATTTACAACAATAATAATTTTACAGTAGGTCGGACAGCCCTAGAAAGTACATTTTGTTTTGCTCTTGGTGGTGGTGGTGTCATTTTGAAGCAGGCAACACTGTACTTTGCACATTTTTACTTTCTTTCGGAATAAAAAGTTAAAATGCTCTGTGCTCCACCACGGTTGCCGAGAATGTTTAAAAACAAAAAGGCAGAGGTGAGACCGTGGGGAGGGGCTGTGACTATTCAGAGGCTGATGTGAAACAGGCCTGCCCAGGGCTGAGTTCTGTCAATAGGTCTTGCTCTTCTCACCCAGGCCCTCCTCAAACTTTCCAGCCGGGCTGGAACATTCTGCCCCAGCAGTGGCACCCGCTTCCTCCTCACTTCCTTGCCAGGTCTCCCAAGTGATAGGGCCGGCCGCACAATGTGGGAACCGCGGCAGCACCAGGCCCCTGCCCCCCCCTCCCACGGCCCCCAGACCCCTGCACCGAAGCCCCTCTAGGAGGACGGGCCATTCGCACAGCACCTCCCCCAGACGGAAAACCACAACGTCACGGCAACTGAGAGCCACGGCCAACACGACATCTGACTCTCGACTCCTGGAGGCCGAGGAGCTGACGGACTACATGTCCGGCTCACGGCGAACACAACTCATCTGGGACAGACTCCAGCCCGGGCTCACGCCGCGCGCCAGAGACGCTTTCACTGGGGAGCCAGCACCCCAACCGGGACTCTGTTCAATTCGGTTTTGCACATGGTTATGAAGACAGTCTCCATTTCACATTAAATGTTGCACAGCTGGAAGTAAGCACCACGGCTTTAACATTTTCAAGACACAGAAATATGTTCTGTCTTATGCTCGCAGGAACTCACGGGGAAGGCAGGCAGCCCCTTGGCACGGGCGTTAGGGAGGCCCATGGAGGTTAGGGGCCCGCCTGGTGGCGCCCACAAGAGGGGAAGCCAGGACTAGAAGCCGGGGCTCCCACGACTGTGCCCTGGGAAACCACCTCCTCCACCCAGGGCCCACCAGCGCGTGCCAGAGCCCAACAAAGCAATAAAAAGACCATAACAGACTCATTTTTAAACCAAACTGATTCAGTCACTTTGCATGACAGGGTATCCTACGGATTAAACAGTCCTTCTAGTTTTAACCAGGTGACCCAAACGCAGAAGGTCCTGTAACTTTAGGACAGCCCAGAGCTCGGGGGGGAGGCAGGACACAGGGCCGGGGCCTTCTCCAGCCTCATGTGGGCACCGCTGCCTCTTGGAAGCAGTGTCTGGAGGTGGACTTGGGATGTACGTTTCAGGCTGTTGAGCCAGGCGGCAGGGCCACTGCCGAGGGTCCAAAACGGGAGGATTCCGGTGTGCCTGGTGCCTGCAGCCCCCGTCCTTGTGCTTCACCTTTCATGGAATGTTCCAGATACACACCTATACAATTCACAGGAATTCCAGAAATTGAATCCTCTCTTGACTATAAGATAAAAATTACCGGGGCTTCCCTGGTGGTGCAGTGGTTGAGAATCTGCCTGCTAATGCAGGGGACACGGGTTCGAGCCCTGGTCTGGAAAGATCCCACGTGCCGCGGAGCAGCTGGGCCCGTGAGCCACAACTACTGAGCCTGCGCATCTGGAGCCTGTGCTCCGCAACAAGAGAGGCCACGATAATGAGAGGCCCGTGCACCGCGATGAAGAGTGGCCCCCGCTTGCCGCAACTAGAGAAAGCCCTCGCTCAGAAACGAAGACCCAACACAGCCATAAATTAAATAAAAATTAAAAAAAAAAAATTACCTAAAATTTCACATCTATAAAAAGCTGAAGGGAGCGCAGAAAGTTTCCCCCTTCTCCCGAAGGCCACAGAAGGCTGAAATAGCCCTGACCGAGCCTCATACCCACCCATGTCCACACACGTATGGCCTCATACCCACCCATGTCCTCAAACGTATGGCCACCTACCTTCCTGCAGAGAGGAGAGAGCATTCCTCTTCTCTCTCCAAACATGGATTCACTTCTAGCCCACAGGACAAGTGAGAAGGACAGCTTCTCAGATGCAACTTGAGAACGCGGGCCCTCTGAGCTGCGCCTAAATCAGACTATGTTTCTGCCGAAGCACCGTTGGGCAGCTTCTTTGAAGAGGGTAAGATAATGAGCAGTGCTGGGCTGAAGAAACTAGGCCTCTAATAAAATGAATTCCCTTGTTTCGATCACCTCAAGCACCGGGAAGTAAAATACCCCTCCTGTAAGGAGAGAAAGCACTTGCACACTGCCTGCCACGTGCTTTAAGTCTCTGTGCCTTAATTACTCTAAAATAAGCATTTTCAGCTAATTGCAAGTACAATATCAAAGGAATCTGTACCTCCAATGAGAGAAGTACAGACACCTCAAAGATTAACAGAAGATGCCGCTTTGAATTAGAATGAAGACTTCAGATGGGAAGATTAGCCACTGCAGTGCCAAGATTCCAGAGGCAGAATGCGAGGGAAAAGTATTTTCACCTGGCTCATGCTTGCAGCACAAAGCACTGGATAAAATCTCTGTCACACTCACACAACTCAAAAGACCATAGGGATTATTAATCCCACTGTCTCATTTTGCAGCTCAGGAAACTGAGACTGAAAACATTAAATGTTTAGTGTCCAGTCACACAGTCAGGAAGTAGTAGAACATGAAAAATAAAAAAGGAAAGAAAGTAAGAAAAGTAAAAACAGATCTCTCAGACCTCAGAATTTTTAACTAAAAACTACTGTGAAAAGAGCTACAATGAATAGACTAGACTAATGTGTACAGTTGAGAACCAGAGGGAAGAACAAGAACAGAGCCAACAAGTGTCAGCAGAGTGAGCAGTACCTGACTGGCCACGAGGACACCATCATATGCAAAACATGTAAATAACCTTGGCTCCTGTAGTCTTGAAAGCTGAAGATTATTTCCCCATAAAAGTTGAGGTCGCCCCCCACCCCCAAGAACTGCCTTTCACTCCCTTTGATCTACCTCCCAGTAGAAGGAGTGATCAACAACCCCTGCAGAGCAAAGACTGATGGATACTCCTTTCTAACCACCCCTTCCTGCAGACCCCCTGCTGGGGAAAGAGCCTCCTAGGGGGTGCTCAGCGGCTGCACACACACCTCACACGCACCTCACACGCGCACACGGCACATGGATAAGTGACAGTGGCTCTGCTGCAAACCAGGACGTCCCAGGAAATTGTGATGAGCTGAAGCTTAAAGGCAACATTTTAGAAAGAGGCTGGATACCCCCCATCAGACTACACATTGCTCTACCACTGCCCTGATATCTTTCCCCCAAGTATTTTCAAAATGTTTCTAATGTTAATTTCAAACTAACATTCAATTTCAAAAGATTCTAATGTTAAGTCTCATGGGCAACGGTAAACTAAAAATAAAATATCATAGAGGGAAGAAATGACCTAAAAGGTTAATTTCAGAAAATATTTTTTCAGTTTGCTAGGTTAAAAAAATGCTATGTTTTTCTTTTCATTTTTTGATTAGTATAAAGACTGAAAAGGTTTTTGTGTTTATGACTGTGTGTACTATTTCTCCTGGGAATTACTTATTCTTACCTTTTATATTTCTTATACATTTTTCTAGTAGGCTGTATTTCTCCAATTGGTTTTTTCTTCTAAGCGTCTAGAACATATATAAAATTGGCTCATTTTTATCTCCTAAAAGCCACTCAAAAAATATTTGGAAACTGGTGAGCAGATTTTTAGTGGTAGAACTCCCAAGATAACCTGGCTTAAAATCCACGTTCCTTTCAAACGGCAAATGATTATTGTAAACTCTTAGTTTAATGAGCAAAGAAGAACGAAGACACCGAAACCTGAACTCCAGGGGCATCTGCACAACCCAGCGCTTGTAGCACCACCGACCTCATCACAGCGAAACACATTTCTGTGATTTAGGCGAGCGCTGTAAGAAGAGTGGGATTAGAGGGAAGAGCTGCTAGTAAGGTATAGAAAGATAATGTCTAATTACACTCTTAGAAGAAGGACAACACACACATTCCAACACCGTCCCAGAGGTGTTTAAAAACCCTCAAAAGTAAATCCTAAGGCATTCATCAAGTGCATACGCGTGTGCTGGGTGTACGTAATGCAGCTGCATCAAGCGTGAGCTAGCCTGTCCATCTCCACACGAATACAAGTGCCCACAGAGAACGGCCTCCTGCCCACGTTCTCGCCTCTTTAAAATGTAAGCTCCTTCAGTTTGAACCCCTGTGCTTTTTCTCTCTCCCACTCTCCCTTTCTTGACACTCATGCTAAAATTTCTACCCTTCAGAGAGAAACAAAAGTCCTCACGTGACCTGGAATTACTACAAATGATGATGATAATAGTATTAACAACAAGAGTAAGCACTTATTTAGTGCTTAGGCTATGTCAGCCACGCTCCCAATGCTTTACGATCATTAACTTTTCAATCTTCACAGTAACCCTGTGTAGTTAGCACTATTATTATCTCTGTTTCACAAATGAGCAAACTGAAGTGAACTGAGACCAAGTAACCTGCCCGATATCCCAGCTAGTAAACAGAGCAAGGATCTGCACCACATATATATTTCTAATGAATGATTTACGTGGCAATCTGCTCCACTAATAGGCTCAATCACTCCATAATGATGGGCCTACAGATGTTTTAACATAAAATTTGGTCTCTACAGAATTTATTAACCAAGCAAAGTGTCACAGATTAGTGAGTTTCAAACATTCCCTTGGCCATAGGTGTCAGGGAATAGAGGGCAGAAAGGAAGGAAGAGATTTAGCCCCTGCACTCTTGCTCTGAGAGTATCTGGGAAGCCAGGCACTTCCTGGCCGAGATAGGATTAGACTTCACCGCTGGTTTCACACAGATCAGCATCCCCGCATGCGGACAGGATGAGAAGAGCAGCCAGGGAACCTGCGCAGCTAAGCAAAGTGTTCTGCTATCAGGGAGCACCCACCAGCAGATGCGTGAGTCACGGACAGAGGCAGGGCCGGGGGGGGGAAAGGAACGCTACGAACTACTTCCCCACCGACCTCGTCCGTACTGGATGGCACGGTGCCCTGGGGAAATCAATCACCACCCTCGAGCATGAAATCAAGGTGGGAAAAACAGAGGAAATACAAGAAGCGTATCCCTGTCAAAACCCTTTTAAAGATCTGCTAACTGACCAGTCCAGCACTGCTGTGAATGACTCCTTTCAAGTTTAGAACAATATACTCACTGAAAGTTTGTATAACTCAGGGCTCCAAATACATTGATAAAGACTTGTTCAGATCTAGAGAGAAGTTAATAATAAATTACCAGTAAACTTCATGCTTAAAATAATCTCTTTGTAGTAAATATATACATGAATTAAAACTGTCCAGAAATGGAAAATAGAGCTTCTCTTTCTTTTTCCCTTTTTCATTATCTCTCAAAGTGACAGTCCATACAATTAATTAAAGGCTGTTTCTTTGCAAAGTACATACTTGCATAGTTCTAATCGCCCAAATGATGTATAGAGGAAATGATTTTTTGCAGGTACTCTAAAACAGAGCTGCACTTTGTCCAGGGTTCAAGGCCACGCTTAATGAAAAGCTTTAAACTTGGAAGAAAAAAATGCAGTACTGAAAAGAGAAGAAATATTAAATTTTAGTATTTACCTGATTTATTAGCATTTCCTTGTGCCTTTCTTTGTAGCGTTTGTGCCCTGGCTAATGGAGAAAGACAAAGCAAATGCTCTTTTGTTGACCGACTTTAAAAAAGTCCTAAGAATAACAAAAAGACACACAGATATTGATGACTATATCTTTCTGCATTCTACTGTACATTCGGTTGTTACTTCAATGTCACTGTTGGTGACAAGTAGAGCCTAACTATTTGCAAATATTCTTGCTCTTTTTAACCCAATTTCTTTCGGGGATATAAACAGTTAAGACCATTCCTATCACAGGCACACGCCATGACAGAAATGTCAGTTATGGGCACCCTGAGCCATTTCAGACCTGATCTGCAACCATGGCGTCCCCACCAAGCTGGAGACATTGTAAATCACAGAAGAAAGATACAAACTGAGAGCTGTGATTTGTATAAGTTAAAGTCACTGAAAGACAGATGAAATTCAAGCATACGCTCACAGGTGTCCGTGGAGAAGTCTGTAAGCATCTACCCAGAAAGCTGCGTATCATCAAACTAATAACGCTGATGCTCAGAGCAGAGGACAGGTAAAGAACAGAGTGTCTGCAGGCAGGTTCACCCGTAAAACACGATTCTGGGGACCAGGGAATCTCCGCGTTTATTGTTGGGTTGTGCTGTATTATGCACGAAGGTTCTGCCACTCAGAGAAGGTATCGAAAAACACTTTGGGGGAAAATCCCACATCGAAGAGCATGGGCCTCCACCTTGCTGGCAGCGGTCTCTCCAGTCCCTGCCTCACAGGCCGTACAGCCTGGGCACGTTTCCCCCAGCTTAGCACAACACAGCGCCTATGACAGTGGAACTTCTGCAGGCTCACCCTTTTGGTTGTTTTCATCTTGTCATTGTGCCCTCTTTCACCAACAGCAATGGGGCTTAGCTCCTACTCAACCATGACCTTTTGTTTTCAAGGAGCTTCAAAGGTGTATTTTTTAATGTGTATCCAGTATAAGGACATGTCAACCATGTACTTCTTAAATCTCGACTTAATAGGACAGCAGGAAAACAGGATCCAGACTCGACTCTACTGAAGACCAGAGTTTTGTAAGGGTGTTGAGGGTGGGGTGGTCCTTCAGGTGAGAAATAATGTCCATGCCAACAGGGACTGTATACGACTCCCCATCCTGGTCTCAGGAGCACCCAGCTGCAAATTCCCAACCTTGCCAGGGGCTCAGACTGAAAGCCTGGTGTCCCTAATTCCGTCCAACCAGATCCATCCACCTGTGACCTAGGCTTGTAATACTGACATACCACACAGTGGTTTGCTTCTCAGCTATTCCCGCCCCTAATACGTATGACTTATTCAGGATACTTGACTACGTTTGGTAGATCTGGATCATCCATTTAGAAAAACCGAGTATTTTTTTTTCTATCAAAACACCAGGCTTAAAATTCAGGTAAGCTATCACCTTACACTACACCTTTCAGGAGATATAGCTAACGCGATCTTACTTATTCCACATATGTTCCTCAAAGTATTTACTATTTCTATCAAATTAATAACATCTAACATTCTCTAATTCT
The DNA here is from genome assembly GCF_009873245.2 of Balaenoptera musculus. Lineage (NCBI taxonomy): Eukaryota > Metazoa > Chordata > Mammalia > Artiodactyla > Balaenopteridae > Balaenoptera > Balaenoptera musculus. The sequence goes on from NC_045795.1 coordinate 1,420,025, forward strand.
TTATGGTTGCTAAGTTCTCTAAGATATTTCTCCCATTTATATCGCACAACATCCCGGTGAGATAGCTGATATTATCCCCATTTTTCCAGATCAGATCACAGATTAGAAAGCTTAAATCCTTTACTCAAGGTCATAGAGCTAGTGAGAGAACTTGGCAGAAGATGAAATCAATTTGTCTAGTCCTAACTACGTGTTATTTCCATATTACTTCTCCTTCAATCATAATAAAAATGTTTCAATCAAAACAAGATGCCACAGAAGTTTTTTAAAGCTTTTCAATTAACTAATAAATGTATATAAAAACTCATATAAAGTTTAGTAAAAAAATTTTTTTAAATATCATCACTTTTGGGGCTTCCCTGGTGGCGCAGTGGTTGAGAATCTGCCTGCCAATGCAGGGGACACGGGTTCAAGCCCTGGTCTGGGAAGATCCCACATGCCGCGGAGTAACTAAGCCCATGAGCCACAACTACTGAGCCTGCGCGACTGGAGCCTGTGCTCCGCAACGGGAGAGGCCGCGATAGTGAGAGGCCCGCGCACCGCGATGAAGAGTGGCCCCCACTTGCCGCAACTAGAGAAAGCCCTCGCACAGAAACGAAGACCCAACACAGCCATAAATAAATAAATAAGTAAAATAAAAAAAAGCAGCAGTATCTGCTAAAAAAAAATAAATAAATAAATAAATAAATAAATAAATAAATATCATCACTTTTGTAATAATCCATTAAGAATGACTGCTTAAAATAAACTCCCTTCAAACGTACAGAACAAAATGCTCGTGCGTGTGTGTGTGTGTGTGTGTGTGTGTGTGTGTGTGCTCACTCAAAGGGATTACTGATTATTGCCATTATCCCGAAGATAAAAGAAAGTAGGTCTGTACTCTGAACGATAAAAGCAGACCCTGCAATAATCAATGAATGGATAAACATCTATTAATGTCTAGAGGATAATGCAATGTGATACGGCAAATAAAAAAAAGGATAAGTTGCGTTTCCTACCCTTTAGGAATTTATAATCTAGGGAGAGGACGAGGAATCAACACATCACCGTCATCCCCATCTCACCAGCTGTCACATCAGTGCCAACATTCATTCACTGTGTCCTTGTGATGCATTAGGCTGGTGCTGGCCAATAGAAATACTGTGAGCACACGTGTCATTCAAAATTTTCTGGTAGCCAATTTTAAAAAGGTAAAAAGAAAAAAAAGTAAAAGTTAATTTTAATAATATGCTTATTTAACTCAATATATCCAGAACGTTATCATACCAATATGTTAATGAAAAATTATTAATGAGATATTTTACATTCTTTTTTGCATTAGTCTTTGAAATCTGTTATTTTGCACTTACAGTACATCTCAAGTCAGATCTAAATTTTCTTCAGAAATACTTTTTCAGAGATCTATATTTAGATTTCATAATATCTGTATTTAGACTTCATAAACTTGACAGTTGAAAAAGTAAATTCACATACCTAGGTTTTATCAAATACATATACTTAAAATTCTTCCAAAAACTGAACTAAATACCAAAAACTCATTTCCCTTTAATATTCATATACACATTGGCAAAACTGGTGTACTCTTTTTTTTTTTAAGAAACCCTGATCTGACCTTGGGGAGCACATCAGTTTAAAATCCATGTCTGCTCCAGTTCACTCAGTAGCTCTGGGTCAAGAGCGAACGACGACTCCAGGGAGTCTGCACAACTGGAAGCACCTCCAGCACCTGCTCCCAGTTCCTTCTCTAGTTTTTACAGCCGGTTTATGTAATACTATTAATAACTGCAACTAATAATGTATATTGATTCATGTTAGAAAGATGTGTAAAATCATTACTATTGATTTGTATTGTGAAAACCTTTAATTTCTACATAAATTCTCAGACGTCCCTAGTTGATCACAAACAAGCTGTCCTTCCCTTAGAGCTTCAAATTTAGCTCATTCAAAAGCAGTGTGACATGAGTGAGAAAACCTAAGTCACACTATCATGTTTTCTTCCTTTTGTTTCAAGACAGAAAAGAAAACCTTATACTGGAGCAAATATTACAGAAATTCTGTAACCCTCACCCCGACTCTACTGCTGAGAGTCAGCAAAGACCCAAGATCACTGCCTTCTCGGTCCTCTACTTCCTTCCACGGGTCTATAAACTGGCGGTGATTCACAGCTTTTCATGTATGGGTGGAACAATTTTTATATGGCATCTATGACACTCCTGACAGAGCTTGCTTCTGAATATAGTGGTATGAGCAATAAGCTCATTCCACAAGAGGCTAAACAAGGTTAGCCTCTTGTTTTAAAATTCTAATGAAAAGATTTGACGTGACATAGCTAGAGTAGTGTCATGATGGAAATTAACTTTTTCACATCCATCTGAAATTCTCCTTTGACATATGTAAAACATTCAGAAATTTGTTATTTCTAGCCAAAAATTTACAACATTTCTTTGTAAATCTTTAAATCCTTTGAGATAAAGGGTAAACAACATATTACCAGGCAGTGATTTGTATGTCGCAGTACAGCTTGTGTTAAGGTTAAAAAAAAAGTACTTGAAATTTTAAGTCAATTGATCTTTGACATTGTTAGGGAGACCTTGTATTCTACAGGAAATTGTTTGATGATTTAACTAAATATCTTTAAGTTTTTGTAAAATATCTTTTTGTCTTTTCTCCTAATTTTCTACTAAAACTTCAATAACTGAAATAATGCCTTTGCCAACTCTCCATCTAAAAATGGTTTCCTCTTTTGTGCATTAATCCAAACCATTTTATAGGTGGACAAAGTTATAAGTTCATGTCCTGTTAAAATTTTTTTAATTTGTTAGATATTTAATTCAGATTTCAGGCAAGTAAGTGCATTAATTTCTTTTCTGAGCTTTGAGAGGCAACTTCTAATCAAATCCACTACAGATTTGTTGAAAATATCCCATAATATTTCCCACCCTATTGTCTTTAAAATTTTTTTTACACAACAAGCAGCTTTTCTGTCTCACTCTGGCACAGGAAACTGCAAACGCCATTCGCTGTGGAGTCTCCCCGTCTCTTCTTGTCCTCACAGCTCTGATCATGATGCCGCCTTCTGCATCTGCACTCAATTCTGCAGCTGCAGGTGAGCCTTTGGTTTAAATTTCAAAATTGGTCTATACTTAATTTAACTAGAAAAATGGTGTAGTTTTATCTTAACATTATAAACATCTCAATTTATCTACCAACGCTGTTGTGCATGCATCACTGCAAGTCATGCTGTCTGCATAAAATACTCAAATAAATGCATTACAATGTCAGATAGAAAACAGAAAAAAAATCTGAAGTGAATAAATTAGCTGACACCAACAAGATCTGTGGGAAAGAATCAGTTAAAGTGAATGTCCTAACAAAACAAGAAAGTGTGTTTAACAGAAATATAGTTTACGTTGCTTCCATTGTAAAGACCCCATTCCTCAAGCCATGGCAGGCACATCTTAATTGTTCAGCAGCAGCATATGGCTTATGTCTCCAATTCTGGGCAGTGCGGTGACGGGCTGTGTCCTCAGCAGTTTGCGTTTGTTAACTTACTGATTCTCACAGCTGTTTAAAGTATTTACCCTAACTGCCACCCTATTACAGACAGTGAAACTTAGGCAGAAGCAAGTAAGTGACTTACCCAAAGTCACACAGCTGCTAACCAGGGAGCCTGGGATTTAGACCCAGAGAGTCTGACTCCAGACTCGTCCCCGCCCCGCACTGTCCTCAGATCGACAAGGGCACTGAGCTGAGTGAGAGAGGACACAAGAGGTGCCAGGTGCCTTACAAATATAAACCAAGCTGCCTTGCAACCAGAAGTAGGGAGCCAAGACTGACAGGAAGGCATCATTAAGGAGGAGAAAGATGGAGCTTAAAGACACACACGGGGGATGAAAAGGGAAAGCGATCAGGGTGAGGAGGAGGGGATGGAGAGTGCGAGCCAAGGCTACTCGGTCCTGGAGGAGGAAAGATGACCCACTGACCAGTTACCGTGCAGACCAGAGAATGGTCCCCAAAGACACAGGAATGTCATCTCCCACCAGAAAACAGTTCTGCAGATGTGATTCAGTTAAGGATCTTGAGCTGGAGAGACCATCCTGGATTATCCGGGTGGGCCCTGAATCCAACCACAGGTGTCCTTGTAAGGGGGAGGCACGGAGGCATCTCAGGCAGGTAGAGCAGGAGGAGACCACATGGCCACGGAAACAGAGACTGTAGTGGTGGGGTCACAAGCCAAGGGATGCTGGTGGCCACGGGAGGCTGGAAGAGCCGGAATCGACTCTCCCCCAGCCTCCAAAGGGAGTGCCGCCATCCCACACTTGGCCTTCGCAACTGTGAGAGGATGTACCTGTCTTCTAAGTCCCCAGTTTGTAACACCTGGTTACAGCAGCCTGAGGAAACCCATACGGTTACTACAGGACCACTCAGAAAATTCAGGATGCAAACGTACCTCATACATGAGCACGGAGCATCTAGGAAGCAGGGTTTCCCAGTGTATCTAATGACAGAATGCCCAGGCCCTTGGAGCGGGAGGGCTGGCGGTGACAGAGCACCTGTGAACACCGGGCAGCCCTCGTGGGTCCCTAGCAAAGCCTGGAAATCCCGACCCAAGGCACATCCTGGAAGGCATGTAATTCAGGCAGAGAAGTCTGAACTGTATTCAAACAAACAACACAGAAGGTTTCTGAGAAAGGCTGCAAGAAGTTAACCACTTGGGTGAGGAGACCTAGGACGACATAAACCTGGATCCCGGTGACATCACCATGGCAGAAAATACTGCTTTGGAAAATGCAACATGTGACAACACAGCAGCCTGCACTGCAGCCTCCCTGATAAGACCACCGCCTCCAGGAAGTGATTTGAGTCTCCTGAGGGACACTGACAAGCTGAAGTGGCTTTGGAGGGTGACAAATGAGAAACGGCATGAAAGAAGGAAAGAAGCATTCTTCTCAAGAAAATATGCAACGGGGAACTAAATAGCAGAGCCTGCAAGTAACTGAAGGACTAAAATAAAACAGAAAAAACGCACTCTGAAGGATTCCATAAAAGCCAGCAATGAAATACCCCAGGGGGTGGAGCCAGGCCCACAGAATGCCCCCCAGGGTCCCTGCAGGAAGAAGCCTGGGCCACTCAGAGACTCCCTCGGGAACGGACGACCTCGCGGGAGGAGAAGACCCACACTGGGGAGGAAGTGGGCCCACAAACCCACCAGCTTTCTCCAACTCTAAGACCCCGCGCCCGACCTGGTCACAGGCCTGTCTGTCATAGCCACATGCACAGCTGCAGTAATCAGTGAATGAAAACTACTGCGCTCAACGAGGGGTAAAATTCAAAGTATTTAACAAGCTGGGCAGCACAGGCACTAACCCACTAGAATGGTTGCCAGTTCACGTGTCCACGGGTGGGAACCCACCCATGAATTCGCCTTCATAAAACTGTTGACGTGACTCACAGCTGAAAATGAATTCAGAAAAGGCAGGAAAAGAGGGAGGAGGAAAAAACTAACACCACTTAAACACTATTCCTTTGAACTGACAACAGGACCCCAGGCTTGGGAAACCACAGGACGGAAAGGAAGGACGCGCAGGTAGGCTGAGAGCCGCTCTCCATGCACTGGCCACCTGACCAGAGCCTGCTGGCAGCTACACTCAGGGCCCGGCGGCCACACACCGGGCACCACAGCCTCCACGTGTCCGCTGGGCACCTTCTGCAAATGCTAATTACAGGCCAGGAAGTCTGGGTTTAGCTCTGGTTGCGTCCCTGTCTCCGTCTCCGTCTCCGTCTCCTCTCCCTCTCCCGCTCTCCCCGCCCTCCTAGAGCATAAATGCGGGTCCCACTGGTTTCAGGCTGACAGTACCCACCTGGCAGCAACCGTCTGACAGGTCAGTGCCCAATAATGGGCACGTGTATTTTCTTATAAGGCGCAGGTAAATTATGGCGCTTGAGCAGAGACCTCATTATGTAATTTTTACAGCACGTTTACTACAAGCCAGTTTCAATTTTATGTTTTTGTCTCTAGGCCTTAAACAAAGGGGAGAGAAAGTTCATATACACATTTGAAGGGGCTATTTTCTAAAAACAACATCAGGCTAAAAATAGGGCCTGTTATGGGTTAAATGGTGTTCGCCTGAAAATTCATATATTGAAGTCCTAACTCCCAGGCCCTCAGACTGTGACCTTATTTGGAAATAGGGTCATTACGGATGAAATCCGTTAAGCTGAGGTCACGCTAGAATAAGGCGGACCCTATTCTGACATGCCCAGTGTCCTGACAAAGAGGGGACATTTGGACGCAGACGCACACGGGGAGACAGCATGTGAAGATGGAGGCAGAGACTGAAGCAATGCTTACAGAAGCCAAAGGTACCAGGTGCTGCCAGCACGCCACGCGGAGGGGAGAGACCGGAGCGGAAGCTCCCTCGAGGCTGGAGAAGGAGCCAACCCTGCAGACACCTCGATCCCGGGCTTCCGGAGCCGGGAGAAAATAAATCCTGTTCTTTAAGCCCCCTGGTCTGTGATGCTGTGTTACGGCAGCCCCAGGACACTAATACAGGACTCGAAAATGAGGCGCGGCCAAGGAAGAGCCAGGCAGGGCTGGGGGTTCAGCAGGGAGAGCTCCGGTTCTCTGCACCCAAACCCCACCTCCGCCTGTACCTCCGCCTGTACCTCCGCCTGTACCTCCGCCTGCACCCGCACCTGCACCTGCACCTGGAGTCGGCGTCGGGAAGCAGAGGCCCGAGCCTGCCATTCCTGCCCTCGGGGCCCCACCTTCGGGCCCCGCAGACCTGCTCTGGCCCAGAGCTCCTCCCTCCCCGAGGGCCCCTCCTCCCTGACCCTCCTGACACCCGGGTCCCCACGCGTCCACCATTTCTTCACAAAGTCCTTCCCAGCTCTCTCCACCCCGGCTGAGTCAGAGCCCTGCCCCGTCAGCACACAGCTCTTTCCTTCGCAGCTGCTGTCACCTACCCCGTGTGGCAGTGTGGATGGCCCGCGGGCCGCCCACTGGACGGCAGGACCCGGGAGGATGGGACCATGACGCGGAGGCTCTGGGACCCAGCACGCTGTCTGTCGGGCACTCCGAGCGCTACTCACATTTGCTCAGTAAAGTAAAACTCCATGTCCGCGGGTTCCTCATCTCCCAGGTCCTATTCACCAGCAGACATGCAGTGCCCTGTCCGCACCATATGCATCAAAGCTGTCTGACGGGCCGTCTGGCCTCCCTGCCCTAACACACAACACCCAAAGGGCTCTCAGGCCCCCACTGCCTGCCTGTCCCGACAGCGCCACCCCCTCGTCTGCCTCACTGGGCCTCAAGCAGCCCCGCCACCAAACGCCCAGCACACGGTGGAAACGGCTGGACTACTCCTGCCACCAAGCTCAGGGAAACTTAAGCAGATGGCTCCGGTTCCAAGGCAGGGGAGCCACAGGAGACATGGAAAAGGGAGGGTCCCTCCACGCACTCGGCTTCCCCCGGCATCAGTGTCACAGCCCCATCGCCAGCCCCACAGCCAAACGTGAGGCACCTCCAGGCAACCAGGGGCTCTTCAGTCCACACTTTAGAAACCACCAGCCCGTCTGGTGAAACCTCAACTTTCTCGTGAAGAAGTCAAAGCTCTCAATTAACTATCAGCTCCATTCCCAACAGCCTAACCAAATAAAAATGAACATTTCAATGCACACATTCCTTATTCTGAGTCCAATGTGCCCCGCCGTGGGTGTGTTTTCACTCAGCCATTCGTATGACAAATATCTGTCGATGTTCCAGATGGAGTGTGTCAGAGACAAGCCTTGCCTTTGATGACAGCTGTGTCAGTCAATACATGTACGAAAGATAACAGGAGATATTTACCGCGGGCAGAGCTGGTAGAAGTATTCTCTGAGCATTAGCCTCGTGAACAGCCCTACAGGTGGGGTCGATTGTTACCCCAGTTTTAAGGGTTAGACACAGAGTCCTGAGGAGGTGAGGTCAGGTCCCGGCTACAGAGGCAAACAGTTTCAGAATCAGATGTCCTGACTGCTCAGCGCAGCGCTATTTCTAACAGCCGCAACATGGAAACAACCTGTGTCTGCTGACGGATGATGGACAAACAAGCGGTGGTATACACACACAATGGGATATTACTCAGCTATAAAAAAGTAGGAGATCCTGCCATTTTCAACAACATGGATGGACTTGGAGGGCATTATGCTGAGTGAGATAAGTCAGACAGAGACAGATACTGTGTAATCTCACTTATATGTGGAATCTAAAAAAAACCCCAGAAAAAGAGATCAGACTTGTGGATTGTGGGTCACCAGAGGCAGAGGGGGAGGGGGAAGGGGCCTGGAGGAAAGGGGTCAAAAGCTACAAACTTCCAGTTATAAGACAAATCCTAGGGATGTGAGGCACAGCATGGTGACTGTAGTAAACACTGCTCTTGATATATAGGATAGTTGTTCAAGAGAACAGAACCTAAGAGTTCTTACCACAGAGGAAAAAAAAAATTTTTTGTATGTATATGAAATGATGGATGTTCACTAAACTTACCGTGGCAATCATTTCACAACATACGTGAGTCAAGTCATTCTGCTGCACACCTTAAACTTACACAGTGCCGTGTGTCAATTATATCTCAATAAAACTGGAAAAAAATCAGATGTTTTGTAATCTTTTATCTCACAGTCTGTTAGGTGCAGACACAATACACACTACGATATAGTTTTTATAAACTAAAAAACACAAAAAACTACACAGCATAGTGTTTAGTAACCACTCGTGTATGATGACACTATACAGAAAAGCAAGAGAACACGCAAATGTCACGATGCCGGTCACCTCTGGACCTCGGCAGGTAGAACACTCAGAGAGCTTTCGCCATGATTCTACAATTTTTTTAAGTTGGGGGTAGCTTAACCCAAGTTTTCATTTTATCATTATGCTCCATAAATTACAAAGATATTACATATTAATGTTCATATATCAAATATTTTCTAAATAAAAATAAAGTGCATGGCATGAAACAGGCCCTTAATAAATGGTGAAAATTATTCCTTAAAGTGGAAGGGATTAGAGCATGTCAACAGGCTGGGGAGGGGAGCCGAGGAGAGAGGTGGATGGACAGACAGAAAGGAAGAGTAGCTGCCGTGAACGGGAAGGGAACGGGCTCAACAGAAAAGGGAAAAGGCCTGGTCTGAGCAGGATGGACCAGGTCTCCCCAAAGCCGGGAGAAGGACGGGTGTAGATGGAGACAACTTGGCAGTGGGAAGAGAGGAGGGGGTATGTTTCAAGAACTGAAACGCAAGATTATTTGCTCAGGACCAGAAGCTCAAGACTGGCTGGGGAGCTTGAGGAAAGAGGCTGACTTAGAATATTTACTGTCAGGAAAGTGGAAGAAGACCCATCACATAAGGTGACCACTGAGAACCCAAAAGAGACTGGAAACTATGAGTAAAAAGGGGACCATACATGTATTTGGGTTATTTTTTTCATTTCGGCACAAGCACAGGTTAAAAAAAAGAAGAAGAAAAAGAAAAAAAAAGAATACTCCAAGACTGATTTAGGGTTGGGAGTTTGCAGAGAGGTAAAAAAGAAAGACCAGGACCAAGGAGCTGAGAGTTCTATTCCAAGAATAATTCAAGTCCTTGGCCATTGGATGCAGACCTGGGGAGGGCAGAATGGAGCCCAGACAGGATGGTAACCAAGGAGAAAACGGAGAACGTGGAGGCTCACCCACTTACGAACCTCGAGAACAGGTACAGGAGGAAACAGTGCAGATGAGTCCAGGGTGCCCAGGCTGTCCACGGGCAAGGAAGAAGGGTCCCCAGTGACTAGGCCGGAGGTGCCAGCATCTGCACACACATCACCGTGCCACCTCCCACCAGGCGGAGGTGCCCTCTGGGCACACAGCCTCTCTCCACGAAGCTCTCGGTGGTCACCGCCAATCCACAGGTGCTGTCACCTGACCTGAAACTGGCCTTTAGTCCCTGCAGCAATCACTAAGATATTCCCCCAACTTTTAACCCTGAAAAGTTTTAGATCTACGTGATAGTTGATGAAACACCATTAATCTTTCACCTAGATTCACCGGTTAAGAGTCTTTCACGTTTGCCTCGTCTCTCTCCATGTTTACACACACCTGCACTCACTTTTGCTGTTGTTGTTATTGTCGTTGGCTGGAGAACCATGTGCAAGTAAGCTGCAGACATGATACTTCACCCTTAATGACGCTTCCTTAGCAGGCAGTTTCTCAGGATCTGGAAATTCTCCTGTGACCTCAGTACCATTAATACAGTCAATTTTTAAGTTTCCCAACTTCCCTCAAAGTGTTTTAATAACTGCTTATTTTCTAATCCAAGACCCAGTCATGGTCTGTACATTGCATAAAATTGTTAAATCAGTAAATTTTACAGCTGTGGAAAAGCAGTGCTTCAGCGTCTGCAGTGGTGAGCAGGACCGACCGGAAGCCAGAGGAGCAGAAAAGGAGGGAGACAAAGCAGCAAACTCCCTAGAGAGTCCAGAAAAGGTGGGGGGAGCGTGAGTTCCCAAATGAGGGTGGTGATAATGAACATGTAAAAGACGGGCAAAGTCAGCGGTTACACCAGAGGGCAGACAGCAGAAGCAAGAAAAACTACAATCCTGCAGCCTGTGGACCAAAAACCACAGTTACAGAAAGATAGACAAGATGAAAAGGCAGAGGGCTATGTACCAGATGAAGGAACAAGAAAAAACCCCAGAAAAACAACTAAATGAAGTGGAGATAGGCAACCTTCCAGAGAAAGAATTCAGAATAATGATAGTGAAGATGATCCACGACCTTGGAATAAGAATGGAGACAAAGATTGAGAAGATGCAAGAAATGATTAACAAAGACCTAGAAGAATTAAAGAACAAACAAACAGAGATGACCAATACAATAACTGAAATGAAAACTACACTAGAAGGAATCAATAGCAGGATAACTGAGGCAGAAGAACGGATAAGTGACCTGGAAGACAGAATGGTGGAATTCACTGCTGCGGAACACACTAAAGAAAAAAGAATGAAAGAAATGAAGACAGCCTAAGAGACCTCTGGGACAACATTAAACACAACAACATTCGCATTATAGGGGTCCCAGAAGGAGAAGAGAGAGAGAAAGGACCTGAGAAAATATTTGAAGAGATATAGTCGAAACTTCCCTAACATGGGAAAGGAAATAGCCACCCAAGTCCAGGAAGCGCAGAGAGTCCCATACAGGATAAACCCAAGGAGAAACACGCCGAGACACATAGTAATCAAAGTGGCAAAAAATTAAAGACAAAGAAAAATTATTGAAAGCAGCAAGGGAAAAACGACAAATAACATACAAGGGAACTCCCATAAGGTTAACAGCTGATTTCTCAGCAGAAACTCTGCAAGCCAGAAGGGAGTGGCATGATATACTTAAAGTGATGAAAGGGAAGAACCTACAACCAAGATTACTCTACCCGGCAAGGATCTCATTTAGATTTGATGGAGAAATCAAAAGCTTTAGAGACAAGCAAAAGCTAAGAGAATTCAGCACCACCAAACCAGCTCTACAACAAATGCTAAAGGAACTTCTCTAAGTGGGAAACACAAGAGAAGAAAAGGACCTACAAAAACAAACCCAAAACAATTAAGAAAATGGTCATAGGAACATACATATCGATAATTACCCTTAAACGTGAATGGATTAAATGCCCCAACAAAAGACATAGACTGGCTGAATGGATACAAAAACAAGACCCATATATATGCTGTCTACAAGAGACCCACTTTAGACCTAGGGACACATACAGACTGAAAGTGAGGGGATGGAAAAAGATATTCCATGCAAATGGAAATCAAAAGAAAGCTGGAGTAGCTATACTCATATCAGATAAAATAGACTTTAAAATAAAGAATGTTACAAGAGACAAGGAAGGGCACTACATAATGATCAAGGGATCAATCCAAGAAGAAGATATAACAATTATAAATATATATGCACCCAACATAGGAGCACCTCAATACATAAGGCAACTGCTAACACCTATAAAAGAGGAAATCGACAGTAACACAATCATAGTGGGGGACTTTAACACCTCACTTACACCAATGGACAGATCATCCAAAATGAAAATAAATAAGGAAACAGAAGCTTTAAATGACACAATAGACCAGATAGATTTAATTGATATATATAGGACATTCCATCCAAAAACAGCAGATTACACGTTCTTCTCAAGTGCGCACGGGACATTCTCCAGGATAGATCACATCTTGGGTCACAAATCAAGCCTCAGTAAATTTAAGAAAATTGAAATCATATCAAGCATCTTTTCTGACCACAACACTATGAGATTAGAAATGAATTACAGGGAAAAAAACGTAAAAAAGACAAACACATGGAGGCTAAACAATACATTACTAAATAACCAAGAGATCACTGAAGAAATCAAAGAGGAAATAAAAAAATACCTAGAGACAAATGACAATGAAAACACGACGACCCAAAGCCTATGGGATGCAGCGAAAACAGTTCTAAGAGGGAAGTTTATAGCTATACAAGCCTACTCAAAGAAACAAGAAAAATCTAAGTAAACAATCTAACCTTACACCTAAAGAAACTAGAGAAAGAGACAAACAAAACCCAACGTTAGTAGAAGGAAGAAAATCATAAAGATCAGAGCAGAAATAAATGAAATAGAAACAAAGAAAACAATAGCAAGGATCAACAAAACTAAAAGTGGTTCTTTTAGAAGATAACAAAATTGATAAGCCATTAGCCAGACTCATCAAGAAAAAGAGGGAGAGACTCAAATCAATAAAATCAGAAATGAAAAAGGAGAAGTTACAACAGACACCGCAGAAATACAAAGCATCCTAAGAGACTACTACAAGCAACTTTATGCCAATAAAATGGACAACCTGGAAGAAATGGACAAATTTTAGAAAGGTATAACCTTCCAAGACTGGAACCAGGAAGAAAACAGAAATATGAACAGACAAATCGCAAGTAATGAAATTGAAACTGTGATTAAAAATCTTCCAACAAACAAAAGTCCAGGACCAGGTGGCTTCACAGGTGAATTCTATCAAACATTTAGAGAAGAGCTAACACCTATCCTTCTCAAACTCTTCCAAAAAATTGCAGAGGAAGGAACACTCCCAAACGCGTTCTATGAGGCCACCATCACCCTGATACCAAAACCAGACAAAGACACTACAAAAAAAGAAAATTACGGACCAATATCACTGATGATATAGATGCAAAAATCCTCAACAAATACTAGCAACAGAATCCAACAACACATTAAAAGGATCATACACCACGATCAAGTGGGATTATCCCAGGGATGCAAGGATTCTTCAATATACGCAAATCAATCAATGTGATACACCATATTAATAAATTGAAGAATAAAAACCATATGATCATCTCAATAGATGCAGAAAAGCTTTTGACATATTCAACACCCATTTATGATAAAAACTCTCCAGAAAGTGGGCATAGAGGGAACCTACCTCACATAATAAAGGCCATATATGACAACCCACAGCAAACATCATTCTCAATGGTGAAAAACTGAAAGCATTTCCTCTAAGATCAGGAACGAGACAAGGATGTCCACTCTCACCACTATTATTCAACATAGTTCTGGAAGTCCTAGCGACGGCAATCAGAGAAGAAAAAGAAATAAAAGGAATACAAATTGGAAAAGAAGAAGTAAAACTGTCACTGTTTGCGGATGACATGATACTATAAATAGAGAATCCTAAAACTGCCACCAGAAAACTGCTAGAGCTAATTAATGAATATGGTAAAGTTGCAGGATACAAAATGAATGCACAGAAATCTCTTGCATTCCTATACACTAATGATGAAAAATCTGAAAGAGAAATTATGGAAACACTCCCATTTACCATTGCAACAAAAAGAATAAAATACCTAGGAATAAAGCTACCTAGGGAGACAAAAGACCTGTATGCAGAAAACTGTAAGACACTGATGAAAGAAATTAAAGATGATACCAACAGATGGAGAGATATACCATGTTCTTGGATTGGAAGAATCAACATTGTGAAAATGAGTATACTACCCAAAGCAATCTACAGATTCAATGCAATCCCTATCAAATTACCAATGGCATTTTTTACGGAGCTAGAACAAATCATCTTAAAATTTGTATGGAGACACAAAAGACCCCGAATAGCCAAAGCAGTCTTGAGGCAAAAAAATGGAGCTGGAGGAATCAGACTCCCTGACTTCAGACTCTACTACAAAGCTACAGTAATCAAGACAATATGGTACTGGCACAAAAACAGAAACACAGATCAATGGAACAAGATAGAAAGCCCAGAGATTAACCCACGCACCTATGGTCAACTAATCTATGACAAAGGAGGCAAAGATATAGAATGGAGAAAAGACAGTCTCTTCAATAAGTGGTGCTGGGAAAACTGGACAGCTACATGTAAAAGAATGAAATTAGAATACTCCCTAACACCATACCCAAAAATAAACTCAAAATGGATTAGAGACCTAAATATAAGACTGGACACTATAAAACTCTTAGAGGAAAACATAGGAAGAACACTCTTTGACATAAATCACAGCAAGATCTTTTTTGATCCACCTCCTAGAGTAATGGAAATAAAAACAAAAATAAACAAATGGGACCTAATGAAACTTCAAAGCTTTTGCACAGCAAAGGAAACCATAAACAAGACGAAAAGACAACCCTCGAATGGGAGAAAATATTTGCAAACGAATCAATGGACAAAGGATTAATCTCCAAAATATATAAACAGCTCATTCAGCTCAATATTAAAGAAACAAACACCCCAATCCAAAAATGGGCAGAAGACCTAAATAGACATTTCTCCAAAGAAGACATACAGACGGCCACGAAGCAAATGAAAAAATGCTCAACATCACTAATTATTAGAGAAATGCAAATCAAAACTACAATGAGGTATCACCTCACTCCTGTTAGAATGGGCATCATCAGAAAATCTACAAACAACAAATGCTGGAGAGGGTGTGGAGAAAAGGGAACCCTCTTGCACTGTTGGTGGGAATGTAAATTGATACAGCCACTATGGAGAACAATATGGAGGTTCCTTAAAAAACTAAAAATAGAATTACCATATGACCCAGCAATCCCACTACTGGGCATATACCCAGAGAAAACCGTAATTCAAAAAGACACATGCACCTGAATGTTCATTGCAGCACTATTTACAATAGCCAGGTCATGGAAGCAACCTAAATGCCCATCAACAGACGAATGGATAAAGAAGGTGTGGTACGTATATACAATGGAATATTACTCAGCCATAAAAAGGAACGAAATTGAGTCATTTGTTGAGAAGTGGATGGATCCAGAGACTGTCATACAGAGTGAAGTAAGTCAGAAAGAGAAAAACAAGTATCGTATATTAATGCATGTATGTGGAACCTAGAAAAATGGTACAGATGAGCCGGTTTGCAGGGCAGAAGTTGAGACACAGATGTAGAGAATGGACATATGGACACCAAGGGGGGAAAACTGCGGTGGGGTGGGGATGGTGGTGTGCTGAATTGGGGGATTGGGATTGACATGTATACACTGATGTGTATAAAAGTGATGCCTAATAAGAACCTGCAGTATAAAAAAACAAACAAACAAAACAACTAATACTAAACTTTCATTGGGTTATTTGTATGGAAATATGTTAATATAAATGTTTCAGACTTTACATGAAATTTCTAAAAATCTTATATTTGTATTTGTATGGAAATATGTTAATATAAATGTTTCAGACATTAAAAAAAAAAAAAAGTCAGCGGTTACAGGGCAGAAGAAAGGAAGAGTCAAGTTGACTGGGAGAACGGTACATATTGGGTGGGGTGGTTCGGTGGGAAAAGATGATTTCGTTTTAGGCATTTTGAGTTTCAGGCAATAACAAAATATTCAAATGGACACATCCAGCAGGCAACCTATGGTTATATAAGACTGGAATTTAATTAAATTATATAATCTCTAATAGTCCTTGTAGCTCTTAAAGAGCTAGGATTCTATGACAGTATCAGAAAAAGCCAGGCTTCATGGCTCCTTCAGGTATTCGACTGTAAGTAACCTTCTCTCGCTCTGGCATTCTTGTGCACTCAAACCTGCTTTTTAACCACCACCCCCCGCAAGAGGAGAAAAAACTGTCTTTATAATGTGGATGTCCAATTTTTTTTTCTTGCTTCTTCAACTAGACAGTAGGTTCCTACAAGGGAACCAAAGATGCAGGACCAAAAGGCAAAAGCAAATAGGGTTCCATTTTGACTGACGCTTATCCAGTTCATTCTTAAATTTAGAATGCCTACATTCTTTTGATGTTAGTCAAAGACAGTATTTTGGAGCGAAAAGAAAAATAAAACATTCAGAAAACTATTCAGTTTCGATGAAACCTAAAAAAAGTTACAAGTTGGGCAAATTGCAAAAGTGATGCTCTGAAACAAATCATGAGGATAATCGAGACAGAAATCCTTAACTTCTGGCCCAGCAGACTCTGCTGAGACTTGAAAACCAACCTCACACACACGTTCAAAGCCCTTCATTTCAGTGCTTTGTGACATGGGCTGTTAGCTGAGATGCATGCATGAGATTCTGAACCTAAACTTTCCAGCAACTTACTCCAAGAGCGTAGGCTATTTTGATAATATTCCAAAGGGGGAGGAAAGACCTAGACTCAGATTGCTATAGCTTTGAAGCCCTGGAATGAAATATCTCTCATCTGGCATTAGGACACTGGAAACCTCTGCATCATTCTGGGTCCTCGCTCTGGTGTCCCACGTTTACCAACGTAGCCCAGCCCTGGCCACCTCTATGCGTGCCGCCACCACCTACCATGGAGAATAGCAACAGTCTCACACTGTTCACAGAGATTCAGTTCTTAATGAGATGCTTACAAAGCAGATCATGCTACAAATCAGGACTTTCTCTAAGATTCTCAAAACAATATAAAGATGTCTCCAAGCCTAGAAAAATGCTTCAGAGAAATTCCCCTGAACATACTAGATAATTCAGCAGCTTAGAAACTAAAAGTAGTTAGATTTTATGCATAACGAAATAGATGTTGCTGACAAGATGTCTTAACAAAATATTTATATATTGACTCACATTTAAAATATGTTAGGAGTATCCCTATTTAAAAGACTCCTGTGTAAAAGCCTCTCTAAAGGTGGCGTATTAGACATTCTCAAAGTGGGGCACCCACACCCTAGAACTAAGCCCCCTGTTTCAGTCCAGTGTTTTGAAACACATTTTTACTATTCCTGGAATCACTTTCACATTTTTGTCAGACGCTGAGTGAGCAACAGGGTAAATAACATTTCAAAAGCATTTTTAGGGCAGTAAAACCTTAAGTTCCCTGCTAAAGGGGCTGATCCAAAATAAATTAAATGCTGGTGTGACTCAGCCGAGTGTGGTCAGTTCTGATGCATAGTGTGAAAACCTCCAGTTAATAGATCTATTCAGGGACTCAACACGCACTTGGGAGTCATAAACTGGACAGCCGAGCGTAAACACCAGCCTGGGCGCCTGCCCACATCTAAAGCATTGGCAGTGGAGAGCAGGGATTCTCAGAGACCTGCTGTCACCCTGTGCTGTGTCCTATCAGTTCTGTGAAAGCGGTGGAGTCGAGGGGGCGGGGCCTCATGAAAAGCCCGAGGCAGAGGCGTGGAAACCAGGAAGCAGAGAAGAGAAGAAACTGCTCCTGTGGATTCTACTGGAAGCCCGCAGATGCAACCCAAAGGTACTGCTGGCTTGCTGGGCTCCCAAAGCACCATCGAAACAGTTATCAATCACAAATTAGACTTGGAGAGGGCCTCAGAGGTCAATTAAATCCACCAGGGAGGAAACCAAGACCTTGACAATAAAAAATACAGAAAGATTAAAAAAAAACAGAAACTGTTTTTTTGCTTGCCCAAGGTTGCCTGAGACAGCTTAAGGAGGTTACAGGTTTTATCTCAGAGTAATTAACTAACAGGGAAAAGGCAGACAATGATTTTTTTATTAATTGGGAAAGATCATTGAAGAGCCAGTGGTCGGGTCTGAAGAGACAATCCGTTCAGTGGACGCCATTAAAAGGGATGTAAGGACAACAAGATGGGTTACCTCCTGATTCATTAACCAGACTGCTACCGATACGGGGTCATTTCTGTGTTTCCTTCTCTTTGGAAACCTAACAGGTGGACAACATAAAACGCTGACAAACAGGCATATTCGATGAACGTGCACGTAAGGATCATACAAGGTGTGTATCACAGGTTGGCTTTTCAGGCACTTGAGTGCAGGTCCATTAAAAAAAATTAAAAATGTGCAGAGCAGAGTAGAGCAGCTGTCCCAACACAAGCAGCCCCAGAGCTGAAAACATTCCCACGCCAGTTCCCCTGAATCCAGTCTGTTTTATGGTCTTGCGTGGATTCAAGGAAACAGAACTACTATTTAAAAGTGCCTTGACAAAGAAGCCTTTAAGAAGCATCAAAATAAATTACTTTGAAGTGTTTTTCACCAACACGCCTCCAGCTTTCCCTTCTTTTCCTATTTGCTGTTCCACAGAACCCAGCTGTGGCTATATTTAACTGACTTCACAAGCTGTGGGCAGACTGAGCTCAAGCACATCCCAACCCAAGCTGTGTGCATTCACTGAGCCCCAGGCTCTTCGGTTTAGCAGTTTTCTTTTTCTTTTTTTCCCTTCTTTTTTTTTTTTAAAGTGTCTTAAAAGTACCTTATATATCCTGGAAACAAGAAAAAATACTTAGAAGACCCTCCATGTCAGTTTGCTAGGTAGGTTGGCCCTGAAATTTATTTTTCATCAATAACAACACGGTCTCAAGGCTAATACTGCCATGATACAGGATTCTTGGTTACAGTTTGTACTTTATTATTTCTGCTAGAAAATGCTCATTCCACCTAGGACATATTACTGGGGAAGAATCAACACTTGTCAATGATTTTCTTTTAGAGATAGATGTATAGAGGTTAACAGTATTAGGAACTGACTACAATGACAACAAAATCAAAACTTCCTACAGAGGTGAAATAAATTCCTGACCTCACTGAGTGGGACCCGTCTGGCTCTAAAGCCTGCTTCTCCCACTAACACAAAACTATCTCCCTGGAATTCTAGGGCATGGATTCCAACATCCAACCGGCTTTGTCATTTATTATGTGGTCCTGTGGGAAAATCACTACTTTTGGCTTTAGTTTTCTCATCTATAAATTAGAGCTTGAACTCTAAAATAATCTCTGAAATTATTTCTACCTATAAGAAGCAATTGTTTCAGATTAATAATGCACAATAATTAAAACAAAATAACATTCAACAGACTGGATGTTTCTGCAAACTTTGATACTGGCCATATATTGACTTCTAATCACTCAATAAATTTAAAAGTATTATGGTTAGCTAATATTTCAAAGTGTATCAATACTTTTTGTTATGTGATACCAAATATAAGTTACCTCTTTCCATTCCACAAAAAATTATACAGACCACAGTTAAAGTTCACAGTTTCCAACTAGTTTGAATATTTAGCAATTTTGAATATAAATGATTGAACTGCTTTTACACTTGCAAATTTCCCTTAGAGATGCCTGAATTATTAGTGATATACTAGGATGTACCACAAAATGTATTTTTATGTTTTTTTGTCTACAAGGTAAATTCGCTTAAAAATATTTAATCTTATTTTTAAGAGTAAATGAAGATTCTTAAATTAAAATTGAAGATACCCCAAAGGGAAGTATAATTTTCAAAAATAATTGTCACATAAATATGAATGAGTCAGAGTGAATTCAGTAAAGTTTACAACAAATGTGTAAGACAGCCATTTGCTAGCTATATAATCTTGTGCAAGTAAGCTGCATCATTTCCTTGAGACTATATAAAACTAAGAAGATGAATTCTTATAATCAGTATATGATAATGTATAAAAGCTCTTAGTGTAATCTCTGGCTCACAATAATATTCAGTATTATTACCTTTATTATTATTATTTATTAAGCATTGCTACCAACAAAATGCATAGAAAACTGCTCTTGATCTCTAAAAAGGTATGTACAATATTATTAATCTAAAATTCAATTTTCCAAATTTCAACCTCTCTCACCCTTTAAGAGCTTTTTGACATTTATGTACTATTTTACTTTTTCTCTAGATCATTTTGCTTTGTCTTTAACCTCATTCTAAGCAAATGTCAACCATGAAAACACATGTTACAAATGGAGTAAATACTTTTTTCCTAAGATAAAATAATTATCTGATTATTAATTTAAAATGTACTCCTTAAAATATTTCATGTTATCTTACCAACAGTTTTCAGAAACACTGATCTTTTAAACTGGCATTTGCTCATCTGTGCTGGTTTCCAAATTAAAGTTTGAATCTTCTGGTAGAAAGTCCACCAAACTTATAGGCCATACACAAGCTGACAGGTCTACGTCAGAAACACAGACATTTCTCTAATATGAAAATATTAATGTTGTAAACAAATACCTAAGTCCATATTTTTATCTCCTTATAATTTGGCTTTATTTCTTTATAAATAGTATTTAAATTTCCTTTATTAAACAGAAAACTAAATTCAAGACTACCTTCCTTAAAAGGCTATTAATAAGCTAACTAAATTCACTCCAAGTATTTTATTGGTCAATTTGGAAAGTATTTAAAAGAATAAGAATTTCTTCCTGCTACTAGTGACTGCAATTAGATGAGAAAGAACTTAAAAATTATCATTTTGCAGATGATGCAATTGTATACCTAAAAAACAAGAATCTATTAAATTAGCTTGTTACAAAATTATTCAAAATCAAGAATCTTCCAATTTATAAACAATAAAGTTATACTGGAGGAAAATATCCTACTTATACTAGCAAGAAAATTTGAATACCTAAAAATGGAGTTAACAAGATATTAACAGGAATCATATAAAGAAAACTTTAAACTCTTCAAAGATGTATAAATAGAGGTATTTTAAAATATTCAAGGACAATCTTTGTTCTTGGATTAGAAGATTCAACATTACAAAGATATACACTGCACTCCAATTAACCTTAAATTTGATTCAATGCCAGATTATAGGGTTTGGGACATAAAGTGGCAAAATTATATGCTAGAGTCAAATAAACATGCAAGAATAACCTGGAAATCCTGAAAAAGATTAGTAGGAGGGCTAGACTCCTGTTAGTCATGAAAATTATGTATTATGAAAACATAATAAAGGTTGACAGCTGTCAATGATGCAATCAAAACCTAGATTCAGTCCCAAACGCATAGAAGAATGTAGTATAAG
Organism: Balaenoptera musculus; assembly: GCF_009873245.2. Taxonomy (NCBI): domain Eukaryota; kingdom Metazoa; phylum Chordata; class Mammalia; order Artiodactyla; family Balaenopteridae; genus Balaenoptera; species Balaenoptera musculus. Next base: position 1,441,315 of record NC_045795.1, read on the forward strand.
ATATAGGTAGCATATTTCAACCAATGGAGAAAAGATGGATTATTAAACAAATGATGCTGGGAAATAGTATTTTAGGAAAAAAATAAAGCTACAGCCCTACCCCAGTCCTTAACACTGAACTATATTTCAGGCACAACAAAGCTTAAAAACGAAATCATAAAAATACTAGAATGGATAAATGTATTTATAACCCTAGAGCAAGGAACATGTTAAGCAGGACACAATATCCAGATCATAAAGGAAAAGACTGATGACTGACTACAGAAAAATTAAAAATTTCTTTAGGGCCAAAAAATACCAAATAGTTAAAAAGCAAATGAGAAAATGGAGGGGAAAAATTATCTTCAATATGATACAAAGAGCTAAAGTCCACATATAGAAAAAGCATGTCTAAGAAGAAAAACAAATAGTTCAGTAGGAAAAAAGACATAGCTATGAACAGGTAGTTAACAGAAAACATAAATAGATAATAAATACATATGCAAAGATATTGACCCCTACTCAAAATGAAATAAATATAAATCAAAACGAGATATCAACATCATACTTTTTACCCAGTTTTATACGTGTATATGAACAAGAATGTTTAGTCCAGCAAGGGGCAGATTTCTATGTAGAATATAACACTTATGCACATTTTAAAGGCTGCATACTGGTATATGCATCAATATATTTCTGCAAAGATGCGCCAAACCCTGAGTTCTGAGGGGAGGAGAGTGCACTGGGGATGGGTGTGATGACAGAGGCTTTCTACAGCTTGACTTCTGCCTCATCCATATAATACTTCTGTATAAAAGGTAAGAAAAGTATTTATTAAGGCTGCTTTTATGTTCTCATATGTAAGTGTTCTCTGTTCTTCCCAATGATACATACAAATCCAAGTCATAATCACATTTACTAAAAATTCAAATAAAAAGATTTGATATTTCATGGTAGATTTTAGGCACAAAAGTGGAAATTAAAACATACAGGATATTTAGTCTTTCCTCGGGAGATGTTGGCCCAGTCCACATGTTTCTGGACTTAAAAGGGAAATGGTTGTGAATACGTACAATGATCCTATTTGGGAAATCTTTTACTTCTATTTCAGAAATTCTATTCAATATCAAAATGGCATATTACATAAATTTTCTGTTCTGTTCAGATTTCTGTTAATGGTTTTCATTAACTAACACACAAAAACAAGGCTTGAAAAGCACTCTTATACTCAAAATTAAATTAAGATACTAGGAAGTGGTTAGGATCTATAATTCTGATTTTGGCACATAAAATAGGAAAGAAAGTCAAGGACCACAAGCATGTACCAACTCTTCTCCAACTCAAATTCAGTAAAAGATTTTTCCACCTAAACTTAGGCCACTCAACATCCATGCCACTTACAACTTGTTCTTTCAACTAATTCTAAGTTTATAGTATTAGACAAATAGCATATCAATAAATGCATGCATTAACATGTAATTACATGAATGAAGAGTGTAAAAACTGAATTTTTCCAACTATTTATCACTAAGGACTTGAACTTCTGGCCATACCCAACCCTGAGATGCATTTTATCTGGCTAAAGGCAAGTTCAATAAAAGCCTCTTATTGAGGAGATGCAAAAAAAAAATTTTTTTTTAATTCTTTTTAAAGTTTAGCTTTGACCAAACCAGGCAATTCCAAAGAGCACTGTAATAGGTTGAACCATATGAAATGTATTCAACAGTTTACCTACAGTTTTTTACCTATTTCATGTGGCTTGACCTCATAGTAAACCTTAAAGAGACTGATTACTTTAATCGATTCTCATAACATTTCTTTAATTTTTTTCAACTCATAATGTATGTAACCATACTTCATTTTTTAAATACTTTCCCAAACCAGAGGTGAGGCTCTTCCTCAAGAGATGCTCATTCTCTGGTCCTCCCACGATACTGGCAGAAGTGCTCCATAAATGCTGACAAAGAAACAAACTTCTTTAAATGAGGCTTTATGTGCCCAACATGATATAATGCGGATGATTCAAATCATAGGGGTACGTTATCACCCATTAAAAGTTTATATATAACCAGGTTTATCTCTACTATTTCTTAATAATTATACTTAACAGACAAAACACAAAAGGAGATGAGAAAGTACAAAAAACACAATGTTTTTTTTTCTCTTACTTTTGACAATTGAGAGATCAAAAACTTGGACAGTTTCCAAAAATTAAGTAGATTCATAGACTGACTTGAAAGGTAATTACCCTCTGGGTATATATCTTTTGTGGCCAAACCTTGTGACCAAATGCCCCAAATTGATTCTGGACATCTCTCACATAAAAGGAAGCATTTCACTTCCTTACCACCAACAGATGACAACTCAGCATTTCAGCCTAATTGCATCTGAGCGACAGGAGAAGACTAGTGTGTCCCAAGCAGAAGATAAGAAGAACATAATTGCTTTAAATTTTTCAAATTCAGGCACCATGTGCACAGGAGTTGCTATTAATGGAGCACTTGGGAAAACCATATCCTTAAGAAAAATGAAGTGTGAGGAAGAGCCCTGATGCCAGTTTCCTCCTAAGCGACAGCTCCATCCAACTGCTCTCTCCCATAGCGGAGGGTGAGGATCCTTGTTTCTGCTGAAAGGTGTTTTTGTGAAGATTTTACAAATGTGAGTTGAAACTGAGGTATATGAAACCAAATACAACAGACCAACCTACTTACAAAATCAAAGAGCTATAAAGAATAAACCAATCACAAAAGAAAATTTAAAGTTTTTTGGCATTTATTAGAAGTGAGTATTAGGATTACTTTTTTTTTAAGATTCAAGGAAGGTAAGATACTTACAAGTTGTTGCTAAATGTTAAGAAAAAGCTAAATAGATGGTATAGTGTTTTTTCTTTAAATCTTCTCAGTTGCTACTACTTTCTGCCAGAGGGCTTAGAAAATCAAATATATGGTTCAGTACCTTAAAAACTGCTTCCCCCATAACACAACATATAGTTGTGTTACAACTTACAACTCACAGTTTCAAGGCAAAGTGTGAAAGATAAATACTAGGGGCAGAGAAATCACTCAAATGAATTGAGGTAATTTATTTATATGTATGTTCCTATTACTGCAACCTAAAAAAATGCTTTTACTAATAAAATGGTATTGCTCTTTTTTTATTAAGAAACTGTAATGAAGACTTCTAAGTCCTAGAAGAGAGAGGGCCATGCCTCGCAGCGTTATCCCATGGCATATGCCCAATAAATAAACGATGAAATAAACATATGAACTAATAAGAATTAGGCACACAACCAAAACTGATTTTCACAATAAAATAAAAAGTCTTTGGTTTTTTAAAACATACTCTTAGAACATGTCTTTGATAACTATTAAAATAAGACTGTATTGATACTTTGGTTTTTTCTTAATCAAAAAATTTTAAGTTTCATAATGTGACCAGCAAAATAAATTACCTTCTTCTTATCCTAAAGTCAGGTAAGGAACAGAGAATATGATTCAAAACATCACTGTTAAAAAAAAAAAAGATAGATTTAGGAGTAGATATTATTTTGTCTCTCTGCATGTGAGCTTTCTAATTTCTACACCGAATATGCTTCTGTTTTCCTTTCACACACCAAATAGCAACCCATACTTTCTTCAATGTCCTATTAAAATGAGAAGAAAGCAAAAAGCACTCAGAGTTCTAAATAAGAGCCAAATGCCAGAGCTTTGCCCACGTTGCTAAACTTGCCAAAGAGAACATAAAACTATCCCCAAATTGTTATTATTAAAGAAAAACACAGAACTAATTCAGATTTTTTTCCCTACCTATGCACACAATAACCCTTTATTCCTTTGTATTTCAGAGGGATTTTGCTGTTGTGTAAAGTGCAGAAATGAGTGATGAACCACTAACAACTCTATCTGTAATAGCAGTAGAGCACAGGTTGTCTTCAGAGCCTCAAGACGTACCAGAGCAGAGCTTCTCAAACTTTACTGTGCATCCAAATAATATGACATCTTGTTCAAAAGCCAGTTCTGATCCCACGGGGCTGGGCGGGGCCGAGACTCTGCACAGCTGTGAACCAGGCTTCGGGCAGCAAGGTTCTGGAGAGAACTCCCCTAAGACAAAGTGCTCAGGGGCGCAAGCATGTTTACATTCTTTGCCTTCTTTCTGAACAAGGACACTATGGTACGGTCATTTCTGTGGTGGAATGGGAGCTGTCAGTCTCAGGTTCGTTTCAAGTGAGCCAAGAAACAAGCACGTGGTCAAACTCCACGTCTCAGCCCACTGACCGAGGACAGCTGATCCGGTGCCCTGGATACAAAAGATCACCCGTCCCACGGTGAATCTCAGCACACAAATGCTGGCTCGACCGAAGGTGCCCGTGCTCATCTTGTCATGTGAGCAAATATTTTTGCTGCCAAAAGGAAATTTACAGACAGAGGACAGACTTGCCAAAGAAATTACGGCTTCAGTAATTAGGAAACCACAAGCCACTATGCATCTTGCTTCAGTCAGAGATGAATGGGAACGCTTGCAAAAGTATTTCACCACTAGCCTGCTTTGTGAAAGAGAGCCACAGGGGGGGGGAAAAAAAAAGGAATTTTTAAATTCCTCTATTACCCAATACAATTATGTGTTTCAGCCTAAACCGATGCTGGCACCGGTCAGCAGGATTCCTTCGTTCGGCAAGGGTAAAATGAGAAGCAGAACAAACAGACCGTCTGTGTTGGCCTGGCCCTGTGTATCTAGGAGAGACATCTCTGTTTGGAAATGCACATTGAAACCTGCCTGCCTGATACAGTTCTGATTCACTATTGTCTCTAAAACGATCACTGAAACGAAAACGAACCTCAGCCCCCAAACCACATCCAGGCCTCCCTCCTCCCGAAAGCACCTTCTTTCAAGTTCAGCTCCCACAGTGGCCTCTTCATCATCTTGCTGGTTCCAAATCCTTTTTTTTTCCCTTCATAGTACTAGGAATGTTAAAAAAACAAACAAAAAACATACATGACTTAGATGGAAACAGAAACCAAAAGGCCGTCTCAGTTCACATTCAAATAACTCCTCTGAGAGGGAGCCTTAATTTATACGAAGAAAACATTTTCCAGGGTCTGGTGAGAACAGAACACAAAAGTAAAGCACAAATGTCCTAGTGACAATTGCTTGGGTTTTTTCTTCCCCTGAAAAATGAAGAAGAAATATGAAGCAAAATTTCCAATCAACCTCAAATCCATACCACCTTGATGCCAAAATAAAATGGTGCTCCCCATGTGATAATGCCTCAGAGGGCCTCAACGTAGGAAACTGCAGCCTCGGGAAAAATCACAGATCACAGCTGGTCACTCTTCAGCAAAAATCCCCATTGGCCACCTGCTGACCACTTGACTGTACTAAGACCATTGCCCTGCCTTTCCTTCACTGGGAGGGGAAAACGGCGGGGCTGGGAGCTTAGCAGGATCCCTTCCGATGACTCCCTAACCTTCCCTCAAACCAGTACATCCAGATACGGTCACTGTGGCTCTTCCCTCTCCAACTGGCACAAATGGATGCGTCTTTCCCTCAGTGAGTCCACCTTAATCAGTTCCCTAGACTGCCCAGGGAGTGAGGTGGTCCTTCCCAAGTCCTTAGTGATTTGTGACAAACCCAGCCACTTATATCAAGAATCTTCTAAGTTAACTCTACAGGAAAAGAAGTCATCGAAAACAAGAGTAGGGACAGAGAGAGGATCAATAATTAAATGCTCTGGATAAGCAATCACAAACAAAGGTACTTGGCCATACTAAAAAAAACTGATTGCACTTTCCCTCAATATTTTAGAATTTTGACACTTTACAAAATACAACCAAAATCTCTCTACCATCTGTTAAGTTAAACAAAGCCCAACTTTGAGGATATATATATTAAATGTAGGCCAAAAAGTTATTTTTTAAAAGTCTTTGTAAGTAGTATGTACAAACATGCAGTTTTACAGTCACAGTATATTAGCACCACGCACAGGAGTGTAAATGAACAAGGAAGCCAACAAAAAATGATTTAACCACAAATATAATTCAATCCTTTTAAAGTTAATAGGAGGCAACTATGATCTATTTAAGCCTAAAATTAACATATTTTAAAATAAATTTTAAAAGACAAATGTAAATCTCTCTACCTATTAAAAAACAGGTAGTACTGTATTTTCTGAAAGATTTTTACAGTAGTTTTTATCTTTATAAACTGCCACTTACGCCACATACGACACCTGAACTATGAGAAGGGTGACTTTTGGACGGTGACTCTTCAGCAGGAGGAGAATGACGACATGGCCGACACTGACGGCCAGCGTCCAGCTGCTGCTCGTGTGTCACCACAGGTTCCCTCCTGAACCTTCAGGAAGCCCTGAGGGTGACCACCATGATGACCCCACTTGATTTACACAGAAACCATCTCAGATAGAAGGAGCCCAACTCCAAATTAACTGATTTAGATGTGTATTTTTAAATTAATTCTGTAAAGACAACTCAGTTTACTAAGCCAACACAGATGACAAATATTCTAATAAATGTCACTTCCCTAAATCTCTACTGTGGTTCTTGCAAAACACACTCTACACCTCTTTGAGACATTTTTAATAAACTTTGTCCAAAACATTATGCTAAGATAATTTTAGAGTATAGTCTCTAATTCTATGTATGAGTTTCACTCATCGACTGAAGCAAGCTATTTACACAGCGATGAACAACATGAGTGACAGCAGGTGTTCACAGAGCACCTACTGTGGCCACCAGCCTGAACGTTTCCAGCACTGGGACAGGATTTACCAACCGGGCAGAGGACAGGATCCAGGAAAGCTGCAGGGAGCTTCCACATGTTTCTTTGAGGATTTTGTTTCCATTTAGGTGTACTTGAGGATCTGGAAATTCATTTTCAACATCATAACAAAGCTGTGCCGTGAAGTGCTGACCCAGAGGAGGCTGGGGAGACCCTGGGTCCCCCCCATGCCCTGTGGACAACTTCTCTTGGACAGAACAAGATCTCACATCAGGCGAGTGAAAAAATGAAGGACCTCGACGGAGAAACCAAAGCACCCTTTTAAGCAGAGTTACCATTTCCCGAACTCTCCCTGAAACACAAATAAGGGTTTGGTTTCAAAGGACTTCCTGGCTGTGACTCAGGCTGCAAAAAAAGGCAGAATAAAAAGAAAGCCAAGACCTCAACCAAGCAAGTCACTAATGACAGGAGTCACTGTCAATAAACTTAAAAGCGAGATCTGCCACAGATAAGCTACAATACAGCTAATTCACTCAGGAAAACAGAGGGCTGGCTCTGTGTGCGTGTTTTACACCACAATATATTCACCAAGAAAAATAATATACTGCCAAGGAACATCTTAATGACACAGGAAATTGTCTATGCCTGATAAGGTCACTGCTTTCAGAGGCAAAACCTCTCGAGACTATACTGGCCCCAGAGCCACATCAGGATATATATTCTAGTGCTGATTTAAAAAAGAAAAAAGAAAAGAAGCCCATTTTCCAAAGATGGAAAGCACACCTGACAGTGTGGGCATCTGAGCTCTAGTCATGGTTCTGCCTGCAGCTACGTGACCTTGAAATCTTGAGTAAGACACGGTGTACAGAGGCCAAGTTTTGCTCTGGTGAAAAGGAACCCGATCAGACAAGTTTTTAGTGGTTCTCAAATTCTCCTCCCATGGAACACCAGTGTTCCACAAATTAAGACTGTGGTTTTCTGCAGCCAAAATCAAATAATAGACATCTGTTCACAAAGTTCTTTCCCATAATTTTTTTTCTTATACCTCTGGGGCTTAAAACTATGTGTCTTCCATGAGCAAGCATAAACTGACTGCTTCACAGAAAAGAGTAAATTTGCTTTTGTGTTTCTGTGTTAGAGTTCTAAACTTCATACTTAAAACAGTCACATGTATTGCTAGTAAAGTTATTCCTGGTACAACTGACAGAATCAAAGGTACTAGGTTTTCATGTTACACAAACACACACACACACACACACACACACACACACACACACACACAGAGCCCTTCCTGGTGCTTTGCGACGTGGCCAGATTTGAGACCCACTGGATCAGTTACGTCTAAAACGTGGTCCTGGGCTGAGGAGGTGATGCACACGCCCCCCTCGCTCCCACCACTTCCCAGGAGCACGGAACTCTGCCCTGGTCTCTGGGTTCTGGGGCCACTGCAGTCTCACTCCATCCCTGCCACTCTGTGTGCCCACGGCCACCTTCTCTACCACCCTACCTGCTCTGTGACCACCTAAGAATAAAGATTAGATGAGCAACAGCCCGTCGACTGAGAAAACGCTCTTTCTCACTTTTCTCCAGCACTACAGTGCTGATGTGAAGCTGTCATAAGGAGAGTTTGGGAAAGCTCTTAAGATGTCCAGTCAAGACTGCTGTCGTGCCTTGGAGGCTCGGTTGGTGATACTGAATGACGGTGAGCGTGTGGCGCACAGGACAATAAGAAACTATCCCAACAATGAACAGGGACTAGAAAGACGCCAGCGGAAGGGTGTAAAGTCATGTATCTGCCTTCTCAGATGATACCTGAGAAAACATCTGACGCCTGACATTTCAGGGAGGAAAAGAATCACCAATGAAAAGCCAGAGGCCCAAACCGAGTCACGTCAGACGGGATTCTCAAGCATAGGAGAGGCAAGGACTAGACAGCCTGTATCAGCCAGAGCGCTCCAGAGAAACGGAACCAGCTGGAGGGGTGTGTGAGTGTGTGAGTGTGTGTGTGTGAGTGTGTGTGAGTGTGTGTGTGTGTGTGTGAGTGTGTGTGTGAGTGTGGGTGTGTGAGTGAGTGTGTGAGTGTGTGTGTGTGAGTGTGTGTGAGTGTGTGTGTGAGTGTGTGAGTGAGTGAGTGTGTGAGAGAGTGTGTGTGTGTGAGTGAGTGTGTGAGCGTGTGTGTGTGAGTGTGTGTGTGGGTTAGTGTGTGTGTGAGTGTGCGTGTGAGTGTGCGTGAGTGTGTGTGTGTGAGTGTGCGTGTGTGTGTGTGCGCGTGAATGGAGAGATTTATTACAAGGAAACAGCTCACGTAATTAAGGAGGTTGAGAAGTTCCACGGCGGGCAGCCTGAAAGCTGGAGGCCCAGGAGGGCCGATGGTTACTTCCAGTCCAAAAGCCACTAGGCTTGAGACCCAGGAAGAGCCCATGCTTCAGGCTGAGACTGAAGTTAGGAAAAGACTGCTGTCCCAGCTCAAGGCCACCTGACAGGAGGGGTTCCCTCTGACTTGCAGGAGGGCCAGCCTTTTTGTTCTACTCAGTCCTTCCACTGATGGGACGGGACCCACCACATTGGGGAGGGTCACCTGCTTTCCTCAGTCTACACGGTCAATGTTCACCTCATCCAGAAACACCCAGAATCACGTTCGACCAAATGTCTGAGCACCCGTGGTCCGGTCAAGCTGACACATGGGATTCACCCTCACAAGTGCAGCCTTTGTCAAGATGGTGCCCATAGGCTTCACCTCTCCCTAAACCAGAATTAACCTCCTAACACAGGTAATAATAAGGTCATAATCCAGCCTAACACGACACAACTATCCTACGTACACTGAAAATGATCTAGCCTTTCCCCGGGAGAGGAGGTAAAGTACTAGAGTGGCGTTCTCCTGCTTGATGTCCCATAAGCTAAATACTATGATATAAAATTAATAACACTTAACTACTATGATATCAAGTCAGTACACCTTAAGCTACAAGATAAGGGAATCAGAAAGGGAAGAAAAGACAGACAGACAGATAGTAAGGAGGAAATGCTCAGGACAGTTACAGCCCTTGTTCTGTGACTGGTCACAGGGTTGCAGCTGCTACTTATAACTATCTTCTCTCACTGCCCATCTGTATTCCTTTGTCTTCAACAAGCACCTCAGCCTGTCGTGGTTCTTTACCTGGTGGGGTGACCCAAACCTTCACTCCTGAAGGGTCTGGGACATGAGTAGTCCTGCCTGAGTGGCTTTGCTGTGGTTTTCCACTGTTTTCCACTCTTCCACTGCGGAGCAGCTGTCCAGCCCCGTGGCCAGGATCAAACACTCCGCCAACCCCGTAACTCCCTTCTTGGCCTGTTGACTCAGAGGCCTGAGGAGCCCAAAGTGGCCGGTGAGTCTGAACTTCAGTTCAGCGGGGTCACTGCTGTGTCTCCTCCTGGAAGTATCCCTCTCTCTGGAACTGAGACCTCTAGGCTGCAAAGCATAAGGTCACAGGAAAAGAAAAAAAAATTTTGCTGATGGCTCAGCAGGGGTAACAGTGAGGGGTACCACTGCCATTTCGAGCCCTTGGCTCCTGGACCCATGAATCCTCACCGTGGAATAAACAGCACCACAAGGTGCAGCAGACTCAGAGCAGACAGGGCCTCCTGGGGAACCGAGCCCCAGCTCCGCAGCGGACAGCCGGCTCTGTGACCAAGCCTTGGACAGGCCATTCCACTGTTCTGTCAAGTCAGCTGCTCAGGAGGGTGGGGAACATGGTGAGACCAGTGGCTTCCACGAGCCTGGCCACTGCGGCACCTCACGCGCTGTGAAGGGGGTGCCCTGAGCAGAAGCGATGCCGCGGGGAAAGCTGTGACAGTAGAGAGGAACTCTGTACGTCCATGGACAGCGGTCCGGGCTCGGAGGGAAGGCAAATCCGTATCCCGAGCAGGCGTCTAGTGCAGTAAACGCTGCCCTTCCGTGAGGGAAGTGGTCCAGAGCAATCACAGTGCCGCCAGGGAGCTGCCTGGTCATCCAGGGGACGGTGCCGTATCAGGGGCCCAGTATGGTCCCTGCTGCCGGCAGACCGGGCTCTCAGCCTTGGTGAGCACAGACCCACGTCGCCAGGCCCACACATCTCCCCCATCCCTCACCACGGCCACTCCGCTCATGAGCCCGTCGGGCGAGGACAGGGTGACTGGGAAAGAGGCCGCCCAGGAGCCACAGGACGGATCACCTGTCTACTAGATCATGAAAATCCTCCTCTGCTGAGATCACCCTTTGGTGGGCACTCAAATGGACACAATATCTTCCTGGTTTTGCCCATTCAGAGAGGTCCGTCCACATACCTCTTCCTCACATTGCCTTGTCACCAACTTTCCAATCACGTTCCTTCCACGTCCCTGACCGTCAGGCCAAACCACTGGCCACAGAGGTAGGTCAGCACATAACTGCACACCTGGCCATTCTTCCTTCCAAGCACAGGGAACCTCCAGGCGCACAGCTCAAAGTTCTGCCCACCAGGAGGGATGCCTTTCGTCACTGCCCCTCCCAGAAAGGGCCACAGTGCCGCTCGACCCGCCATCTGGTGGACTTAAAGGCCCAAGTCTTCTCCTCTTCCATCAACTACCATCGGGAGCTCCTCCTGAGGCCACAGACGGAAGACGGTGAGAGGGGCAGCGTAAGGAAGTGGACCGTGGGGACTCGGGCTCCTTCTTCACGTGACTCCTCTGTGCCCCCCAGGCCTGCTCGAGCCCACCTGCATATCCCACCTCCACCTGAAGACGGGGTGCTGCCGTGCACACCCAGCCTCACGGCCGATGGAGCAGGTAACACCCGGCTCGGGCTGCACGGTTACCTGGTGGGCTGTGGTGAAGTGCTCAGCCTCGACTGCGGGCCAGGAGCAGACCAAGAGCTGCTTCGCATGCTTCTCAAGAGAAGAGGCGTTTTCTGTGGGGCGTGGCGAGGCTCTGCTTGTCGGCGCTTGTGCTGCGACGCACCTGCAGCGTCCAACAGCTCCAAACTGCATCCCTGCCCATCCCTGACGTTTCAGGGACGTGGCATCTGCTGGATCATACGGCCCGACTGGCAGAGGAGCGTGCGTGGAAGCCTGGACCCTCTGCAGAGCCTTCTCCTGTGCTGGGCCCCACTCAAAACCAGCAACTTTCCCATCGCTCAGTAAATGGGCCAGAGTGACACACACAGATGAAGAATACATGACCTGCCAAGTCCAAAGGGGCTGGCAGGTGCTGTGTCTCTGCTGTGACTGTAAGAGGGGCCAGTCGCGACAGCCTGTCCTTCCCCTCAGGAGGGTATCCCGACGTGCCCGTGCCGCGGGGCCCCAGGGACCTCACGGAGGTAGAAGGCCTCCAAACCGCAGTCAGAATTCTCTGCCTCCCTGTGACGTGCAGACATCTCTCCACTGAAGTCCAGAGCGCTGCACGGGCCCAGCAGCATCTCATCCACGTAACAGACCAGCGTGGTGTCTCGTGAAGGGGACGGGGATCCAGATCCCGGCCCACTGAGTTCCGCCCCGGGGCTGGAGAGCTGACAGTCCCCCGCAGCGGGACCGCAGCAGGGGACCACGGGCCTTGGCCCTGCAGCACGCCGCTTCTGGCGGCCCCCACCGACAGGTGTAAAGGAAAAGCACCTGCCAGGGTCAGGGCTGAATGGCAGGGAAGGCGCTGATGTGCTCACACCTGGCGCAGCAGCCGCGACCGGCCCCGCTCGGCTGAGCTCACTGTAACGCCCTGGCGCCCCCAAGACCCAGCGGCTCTCCGCGCAGGCTGGGCAGGCACGGTGAACGGGGACTGACCGGAGTCACCTCCTCTGGTAGAGGCGCGAACTTCCACGGTCCCCCCAGGGAGGCGGTGTCCTCTTGGGTCACCATTTTCCTCAGGAGAGGTGGTTCCAGTAGTTTCCACTTGGCCTTTCCCACCATCGCAGCCCTCACTCTGCAGGTCAGGGAACCAAAGTGGGGATTGTCTCAGCTGCTATGTCTATTCAATCAGGCATTCCAAAACGGGGGAACTAACCCCAGGATGGGCTCAGGCATCCACTGGGCCCGCCGGGAGGGGACCTCAGGTAGAATGCCGTGGTCGTTGGACTTCCGCAGGCCCCACTCTGACCAGTGGCATTCTGGGTCTTCTGGAGTTAGTGTCAGTTCAGAGCCAGGGTCTCCTGGAATTAGGATCAATTTAGAGCCTGAAAAATCCAACTACTTCCTTTTCCCCAATACACAGTTACCGTAGTGAAAGGCTGCAGGTCCCTCTGGTGAAGGCTGGGGGAAAGACTAATGGCATCAATTTCGGGCAGAGGGCTGGGGTCCCTCCTCGAGAGGAGCTGGCCTCCCCTTCGTTGGAGGGCTCTGGGTCCATAAACTGGCTCCAGTCTGTGACCTGATTGAGGGATGTGACGCTGTTTTTAGGATTCAGGTCAGGCTTCTGTCACTTGACCTAGAACATTTCTGCTCACACAGTGGCAGCCGAGGCTGGCTGGACAGGAAGGGTCCACAACAACAGACAGCTCCCCTCCCTGGGCACTGTCTCAGGCCACGGCCCTTTTCTAGGGTGCCTCTCCCATCTTTGTTCTTTCTGTGCTCTCCTCCTCTCCTCCTCCCATCCGTCCTCAGAAGAGCAGGTGTAGCAGCAGTCCTGACGCTGCAGCTCTTCCCATGTCCCCTCTTCAGCCCTCGGAGCCCGTGCAAACAGCAGGGAGGGAAGAGGACGATCGGTTCTGCCCGCCACAGGAGGCCCGCAGGCCCAAACTACCTCCACGCCCGAGAGTGGCACCTGCACACATCAAGCCCTGAGGTCTGCGAGCAGAAGAAGTAAAGGGAAGCAGAGGGTCACTCGCTGCTAACAGAACACGAGCCTCGGCACGCGGGGCCTAAGGGCTCTTCGCTCTAAATGTGAAAGAGCCAGCACCCGGTACTTGTTCACTGTTCAGAGAGAGGAGTCTCTGTAGAGAAAGTCCCAACTGTGCTTTCAGTTCATGTACCACAAACTGAGACCTCTACGATGCTTTCTCTTCTCTTTGCTATACTTCCTGAAGTTGAATGAATCAGTTACTTTCTTCAAATGCTAGCCAGAACACATCAACTGCTTCTTTTAAAATCAACTCTCAAAATGGGGCAAAGTTGATGCCAAATAAGAACTCTGTTTCTAAATATAAATTTAACACAACCACTGTAGGCAAGATCAAAATTATTAAAGGAACTCCCCTTCTGAATATTTAGAGAAAAAAAATGTACTCTCAATTTCCATGGATTTCTAAGTCTTCATAGTCAACAACAGAACACAAATAATACTTTATATTATAAATTCCACCTGAATATATTCAACTGACAAGACACAATGTAGAGATTAGGAACTATATCATGTGAATACTGAGAGTTTAAGTAGTAGATACAGTGTTTGAAAAAGACACTGAGAGTCAAAGAGAATTTGTGGATTTCATTTTAGATTCCACCATCAACTTTATAGGGGAAAAACTAAAAATCATTCACTTTCTTAATATCTGGGATAACTTCAAACACAGGCAGTGTTACAGTCACCAGACATAAATCGGGGACAAGTGAGCAACTGCAAGGCACTCTGAGGAACTGAAGAGTAAACCACATTTCTATAAAGATGGTTCCAGCCAAGGTCCAGCTGATAGAAAAGCGGATTAAAAATCCTCACAAGAAACAGCTCTCTCAACAATAGTAAACCTAACAGTTTAAAGCAACTCCCGCACACCCCAAAAAAAGGCAATATAGTTTTAAATCTGCTGGAAAAACAGAGGCACCAAGAAGTTTATGATCACAACTGCAACTCGATGAGGCCATTGAGAGTAACTTACTTTTCCGCTTAGTTCCATGAAATAGTTGCCAGGACCTGGGATCTTTAACTCACACCCCTGCTGCAGCAGAAGAGCACCCCCAGATACAGACTCAGAGGGAGACAGGCACAGAGAGAGCTCAGTCACGTTGAAGACGGCAATTCTGGACTCCCGCTCACTGCCTGGACAGAACGTGCTATACAGTGGTATAACAGAGGCTAGTGGACCCCATCTTCTCGGTGTAACTGTAAGAAAACCGCGTTACTTCCAGATTGCTCTAAGTCCTTTATCCTTGTTACTGCATATTCTAAAGTAAGCAAAAAAAAAATTTTTTTAAGCATAATTACATTGAAGACTCACCCATTTGTCCAGTTACCTTTTTTGGAAGACTTAAAACTCTAAAAACCAATACACATCAGACTAACAGAAATTACTACTTGTAAGTATCTATCAATCAAAATGATAGCATTACAAGTTACAAATCCACAATGGTAAGGGAATTCAGGAACTCATGAACCTGAGTTCAGGAGTCTGTGTTCTTAATCTGAGGAGTAAAGTATGAAACTGTCACACAAGTTTCAAGGGTCTCATGAGCTTAATAAATAACAGAACGATGAGCTCTTACCCACATTCAAATGACAATAAGTGTAACAACAGAAGAGGAAGAGGGGATGAAGAAAAAATTTAATTTGTTCAACATGGAGCCCCTTTGGCAAAACAAAATGACTTATGCAACACTCGAAAGAAAAGGGGACAGGGAAGGGGGGGAAGGGGGAGGAAGGGAAGGGAAGAGAAGACAAAGGAATGGTGGGAGGGAGAGAGAGAGAGAAAGAAAGAGAGAGAGGGAAAGGAAGGAAGGAAGGAAGGAAGACGGGGGAGGAAGGGAGGAAGGGAGAAGTGGGCATGCTTACTACACGCCACGAAGACCAAAAACACAGCACAGAGAGGATTATTGCAGAGTAAAGGGTTATGATTTAACACACACGCACAAACACAGCTTAAAATTAATAAGCAATCAAAATTAACAAGTAAAATTATGATGAAAGTGCCAGAAACCACAAAATACACATCCAGGAATCTTGGAACAAAAGATGGGACGACAAGGATTAAATAAGGATGAGATTAAGGCAACAAGAAGAAATATTTTTATGTTCAGGCTGGGAAATGACCAAAGGTAATCATCATCAATACCATCATGACCGGTACTTCCTGACTACATCTATCAGTGCTATTTGCTGGGCAACAATTCTCCATGGGTCTCTCGCGTTTTTACACATCTTACAAGCAGAAGCACTGCATGTCCTGTTGTCCCAAACTGTCTTTTCAAGGATGTCTGTACAGTGAACAGCTTTAGAAGATAAAGTATCCCCTCCAGAATAAGCTTGCTTGCTGACCATCATAAAAGACTCAGGTTCCCTAAGCTCGGGGCTCCTTTCCTGTAAGTAGCCCACTGCACACATGGACCTCGCCCTCCGTCTTCATGTCCCCCGCAAAAATAGGGGCTCAGGCAAGGAGAGCAGGAAAATGTGACACCTTGGTGACTGCTATTGCTGTGGGTAATAAAGCCTTTTGTCTCTGACCCGCGAGTCTTAAGTCTTCTGCCAGCTCCCAGGAAACCGGCCAACTAACGTGTCAGCTCGTAAGGAGGTGAAATCTCAGACCCTTCACGGTGCTGGAGAGCAATGAACATTTTAGAAACATGATCTCCTAAGCATCCCATTACCATATAAGAGAGTACTCCCATCACTTCCATTCATAGATATATTCACTGAACAAATATTTATCAAGTGCCAGTTATGTGCCAGGCCCTGTTCTAGGTGTTCAAAATAGAGCTGTGGAAAACTCTGAGGAAGTCCTTAACTTCCCGGAGCACAGACCACCAATGACGATGAAATCAGGCACAGAGAACTTAGGGCCCTCGCCGGGGTCAAGTGAGCAATGCCTGTGGGTGGTGGAGCCAGGATGCCCTGGGCAGTAGGGCCCCCCAGGGCCCACCCCTCACCCACTGCGCTGCAGGGCCTCCCAAACTGGTGATGAAGGGCCCAGCCACGAAGTTTCCGAAGATCAGGGCACCTCGGATCATCCGGCACTACCTCCCACTAAAACAAACAGGACTCCTGGAAGAAATATCTGACGGTAGATCTGGGCAGCAGATTGTTCCAGAAGGGTGGAGAAAACAAGAGAGTATCCAAGAGTACTGGAGCTGTACCTGAAGGACTCTGGAGTAACCTAAATAGACTCCCAAGAGGCCAAATTGCACATCGCTGGTGATCACTGCGATGGATGGAAACACACGAAATGTGTCCATGATATCGTACTTTTTTAAATTCCACCTTAACAGGACGTTAGGTGTTATGAGATAAACTGTGTCCTCCCAAAACTCATATGTTGAAGTCCTAACCCCCCAGTACCTCAGAATGTGGCTGGATTTGAAAACAGGGCCTTGAAGGAGGTAGTTGAAGTAAAATGAGGTCACGAAGGTGGCCTTAATCCAATATGATTGGTGTCCTTATAAGAAGGCATTAGGGTACAGACAACACAGACCAAGGGAAAACCACGGGAAGGCAAAGGGAGAAGACAGCCATCCACGGCGAGATGAGTGGGTGAGAGATTCCTGGGAATGAAGTCAACCCTGCCAACCCCAATCTCAGACTTCTAGCCTCCAGAACTGTGAGAAAAGCAGCGAAGCGCAAAAACGACACAAGAAAGGGCAGAAAAACAACTCAAATGGCAGACAAATTTGAGTTGTTTTCTCAGACTGTAGAATTAAAAACAGATATCTTCCCAACGCTGTAGAGACACCAAAGAAAAGACGGTCTACGTGACAAAACACAAACCGCCTAAGCCCCACGTGAAGCAAGGATACATTAAAAATAAAAACTAAGAAGGCAGAAGTATATCCAAACTCACCTGCTATGCTGGCCATTACAAATGAATTTAACTCCCCTCTACTAAAGATAAAGTCTCTCAGATTAAGGGAAAAAATAAGATACCACCTCTCAAAATAACCCGGTCTGGTATATATCCAACAGATAAAAATAAAAGAAAGAGGGAGTAGCAATATTAGTATAAGACAAAGTAGATTTCAAGGCAAAAGCATTAAGTGGAACAATGATTAAGGTGTAACAGTCATGAGTTTCTATGTCTCAAATATCACTGAATTGAAAGAATAAGAGGCAAAAGTTATGAGACGTGCATGGAAAATAGTCCCACAAAACCTAAAAGCGCTAGAAGAGCACACACCTCTCCATCTGGTGTACTCTGCAGGAAAAGTTGTAAAAGCACGGAAGATTGGAATTATCTAATTGATCAAGTTAATGGCTTTGTATCAGACCTCATATATATCTTCCTTTTAAGCATTAATGGAACATTTATAGAAACTGATGATATACCAAGACACAAAGAAAACCTCAGAAAGTTCCTAACAAATATAAATAGCACAAAGCCACAGTCTCAATTACCAAAGCAATAAAATTAGTAACCAATCTTAAATTTAAAATATTAGAATTTTTAAAATACTACACTAAGTAATTCATGGAATAAAAAGAAAACCAAACATGCAATTCCAGGTTATTTTTTAAAAAACAAAGTACTACTTATCAACACTTAGGAAATATAATCAGATATACTCCAAAGAAAATGTATGGCCCTATAGCCTCTTATTATTAAACAAACAAAACAAAAATCTTCCTGTCCACTTGCTGATACCTACAGTTTCTTCCCAGAAAAGGGGGTGGGGGGGGGTATTTTTCATTTACACTACGAAATGAAACAAGCTAAAGCACAAGTCTATAGTTTAAGATAACACACATCAGAATGAACCAGTTTTAGGCCACCTGCACCAACGGCTGGATTGATAGAAGTAACCCCAGATGCTGCCATGTTGTTACAGGGCGTGAGGTAAAGAGGGCAGGAACGCATGGAGTCCCAAGTTTAGAAGGGTTCAAGTAGAGGCTGAGGACAGAGCAGAGAGTTTAATATGGAATCATTTTCCTCAGTGTTACGCGCTCTAATCCTAACAGAGGGGGCATAAGCTGAAGCCACACAGGCAGGCAGTGCAAACAGGAAGGTCTGTTTCACGTCAGTTATGCAGGAAAATGAAGTCACCTGAAGGCCTGTGCAGGCTGTGGCCGCTGGTAGTTCTGATGATCGAGAGCAAAAGGAAGTTTCTAGGTTTGGAACCGCTGCAGTAGCAGTTTCCGTAAGGGATATAAACCCTGTTTCTGAGATTACAAAATGGACACTTCCATACCCACCGAGTATTCGGCTGACACTGCATTCGATCAGTGTTAGGAACAGCTAGCATACCTCAAGCTAGCTGCGTGTGTCAGGAACTGGGTAACCCCCCTCATCCTAAGGACCGGAAGGGGCGGGTGGGCATCTCCAGATTCCCCAGGGGCAAAGTGAGCTCCACCAGTGGCCAAAGGCCGCATAACTAGCAAGGGCGCAAGTCGGATTCCAACCCCAGATGTCGATACATCCTGACTATTAAGTAGAACTATGAGGCTTCGTAGCAGGTTCTACAGAATTACAGCCTTCTTGCAAACACTAACTAGTCATGGACCTTGGACACTCTCCCTCGTTCAATAAATACTTGTTGAGCATCTTCTGTGTTGTTGAAGGTTCTGTGCTTAGATGCTGGAAGCTCAGAGTTCTCAAATCTCCAAAAATGTGAACAAATGTACTACCCACTTCAAAAAGTTTAGGGGATTAAATGAGTAAATGCTTGCAAACATACTTTTAAAAAAGGACAAAGCACTTTCTCCCATTCCTTCCTGTTAGGGTATTTTCAGGTCTTACATAGAAAAACGTAGAAATCCATGTTCAAATCCACCCATTTCATTTTTTTAAAACTATGCCTGCAGAATATTTCACATTTTTCTAGATGAAGCTTCTTCTGTTTCAAGGGTATGATCGTTCTAATTTTTTTTTATTTCATTTTCATCTCAAATACTGTTCAGATGGTCAAAGAACAGTATAACAAATGGGAAAAGAATTGAAAGGCACCCACTTTTTAAAGGCTCCACAACATATTCAAAATACAGGAAACAGAAAAGACCTGCAGCCGGGGAGCAAGAAGCCTGTGTGCATCCCGCCCGCCCTTCCTTGCAGAGCAGGGGAGAGTCTCTGCCCACCCAACCACACCAGCCGGAGAATCCGATTCGTGGTCACAGTCACCTGGGGACTGGCAAGGGGAACCACAGCAGAATACAGTCATTTCAAAGCCTCCCTCCCCACCGCTCAGGATTCTCATGGTTGGCCAGATTTGGAAACCTAATAAATCATCACATTTTTGTTTCTTGAAAAAGATGTTTTAGTTATTAACATTAGTTAGCTTAAAAAGCACTAATTCAAAAAGAGAACAACACATCCTCAGCAGTGTAAGAATGGCAATACCTTTAAATACTAAATTTTATTACGAATTTCTTCTGAGTTAAAAAAAAAAAGTTAAAATCAATTCCATAACAAAATATAAAAATGGCTCAACCAAATGTGTGCAAGCTAGGGAGCAAACTAGGCACAGTCTGTATTATACGTTACTCAATGAAATAGAAATGGACAATAAACTGAATAAAAGAAATATACAAGCAAAGATGGAATGCAGCCAAAGAGCTAGTAAAGGAATGGCAAGTTTAAGGTGACTAAAATATCATTAGCCTTTAAGAAGACTCAGCCAATTTAAGCAGTTTAAGAATAACAAAAACATGGTTCCTGGGCTTGACAGAACTAAACCGGAGTATTATAGAACTCCACGAGGAAATTCACTGCCAAGAAGGTCCGCCACCTTGGCCTTGAGGAAGGTCCGTCAGTTCCATGGCCCTGCAGATCTTCCTGAGGGAACCAAGGTGGGTAGAAAAGGAGGGCAGCCCGCCACCCTCAGTCTCCACAAAACACAGCGACAGCAGCTACATCACTGCATCAAACTCGACCCCCCATCACACTCCCACCGTGACACCCAAGCCTCGAGGAGCAGAGCTGCTGAGAAATGAACCTGTTGTGTTTCAACACACACACAAGAACAGGCACACGCCCTCTCAATCTGCCATAAATCGAGTATCCATTGGGTCTCTATTAACAATAACAGTAATGATTATTTTACATCCAACACTTACACGGTCCTTCAAACATGCTCTAAGCACTGTATACTCATTAACTCGGAGGCCACGTGCACAAGCTGTATCGTCTCCACCTGATACGGCAGTGCTGTTTCTACTCCCACCTTACAGATGAGGAAACAGAGGCAACAACAGCAATGTTCCCACCAAGCCGCCCGTGGACATAACCGCATCACACAGAAGTTCCTCAGAGTAAAGATGCTCCGATTTGTCCTCACGCAGCTGATGACATCAGACGTGGCCTCCAGGCAAAAGGTGACCCTGGCAACCTTTGACCCTGAGGTCCCAGGCTTCCCCATCTACACCCAGAGCTGACGGCCTCCCCACATCAGCCACCCAGGATACCAAGTCCATTTCTGCTAATTAAAAAACAGTATCAGAACAGATTCTGCTTCACTGTATCTGCTGATGAATTACATATTAGCAGTGTTCTTAAACATGTTATCCAAATTTTTTGTCTAAAAATTTTATCTCACTGTTCAAAGAATTTTAAGTGCTAGGAAGGTACAATAGGGCAATGTAACAATGTTTTAAAAACACAGATTTTGAGGTCAAAGGCTTGGGCTTTTACCAGCTGTGTGACTTCAGCTAAATCACTTCATTTCTGCCCCTCATCTGTGAAGTGGGTACACGTCTTCATGAAGTAGGGCACGAAGTTCCTAACAGCAGCTGGTGAACAAGCTAGTCTGGAGGGGACGATGGTGGGCGGGGAACAGACCAGGGAAGAAGCAGAGGATGTCTGCAGAAACCAAAGGGCAATGGGTCACCTCGGGACCAGGTGCAGAGACAGCCCAGATCTGCCAGAGACAGCCCAGATCTGCCAGTTCCGGGTGGGGAGAGGGGACCATAAGAGCCCCAACGGATTCAGGAGACCGGGGGGCGGGGGGAACAATATGACAATCTAAGGAGAGATCCTTCTCTCACCGCCCTCCTCAGAAGCCCACCCCCGCAAGCCCAGGGAATGAAGCGGGGGATTCGTCTAGAAGTGATGGCTGAAGCCCCTCCCACCAGGCTCCACACAGCTCAGCACACAGGCCAGGAGTGGGCATCAGGCCAAAGGCCAGGCATGGAGGGGACGCTCTGAAAAGCTGTGGCCATTGGGCACTCAGAGGAGTAGGAAAGCAACCTAAGCAGCTGGAGGGCCAAAGGAAGAGATCTCTGATTTCAGAAAGTTTGTGGGCAAGTGGCGGAAAGAACAACAGGAAAGGGTACAAAATAAACGGAGCTGGACCCAGAAGGGCAGCTGTGGTAGGAAGAGGCACGTTTTCCTCCTCGGAGACTAAAGAGGGGAGGAACCGTCCAAGCACAGTGAGACTGTGAAGGGATGGAGGTGTGGGACGGGCTTGATCTCAGTAAGGCAGGAAAAGGACATTTTGCTAAAAGGGACGGGCCTGTGTGAAACCCGGAAAGATGAGGAGAGCACGACAGATCTGGAGTGGTGGCTATGAAGACTAAAACAACTGGACAATGACAGAAGCACAGCTGGCGCCCTAAGTCCGGATTTAATAGAATTTCCCTGTGATTCCCCTTCCAACGTCTGAACGTCCATATGCTGACTCTTCCCCACGAACAAGGATGTTCTGATGCCAAAACACACCCTTGGAAACACACTGCAAGGATACAAGATAATCCACGCCATGACTAGGCACAGAAGAAGAGGGACGCGATTGTCAGAAGAGAGCAACTTGAAGTCTCTCGGCGTCCTTTCATTGAGTAGCTGCCTTGTGCGGGGGAAGCTCTGCTCTCTTTGTGGGCGTAACAATGAGTAACAATGTTGCTTGTCTTCAGGAGCACTGCCAGTTAGCCCAAGAGGCGAGAATAATCGCAAAGCACCACAGTGCACACAGAAAAGCATCACGACAGCAAAACACACAGACATATCATAGAGCAATTCCAACTTAACTGTAAGACAACTCCTTTATTTAAAAAAGGCAATCGGTCTTCATAATAAAAAATTTAAAAGTATCTTTAAAACTTGATTTCAAGAAGTTGTAGTATCAATCCACAGGAGTACAAAAGGGTTATGAAAAAAAAAATCATTCTAAGGTTCTCCATTTTGAAATTTGGATTGACTGCCAAAGTCAGTAAGATCAGTTAAATTCTCACTTAAAAATAGAAATGAAATTTCAGATGGTACACCCATCCGATTACACTAAAGATGAAAAAAATCCTACACAGGAGTGGCACAATTTCTTGACAAGGGCCAATCATGAAATACAAGTTCTCTGCAGGTACATTAACTAAGTAATTCTCAGTCTGTGGTCTGAATGGCAGCACCTGGGCATGAGGCCCGCTCAGGGGTACAGGCCTGAACCATCGATGGCCAGAGAATGGTCAAAGCTGGCCACCAGCACAGGCAGAGATGCCAGAGGCTAGGCAGCATCAAGGCATATTTCAAAATATCAAAGGCCCTCTCTTTCTGGGGGAAAGAAAAGAAAAAGAGGGTCAGGATCTCACCTTACAGAGCCCAAATCAAAGACACCTGGGTCCTTCCGCAGAGACTCTAAGGCTGCAGAGAGACGTACACACCAGAACTAATCGGTTTTCTCAGTTGTCCTCTGGACCGGGGATACGGCCAGAGTGGTAATCACAAATTTCATAATGAATCTTGATCTTTTTCAAGGGGGTATAAGCAAACACAAATGGTTTGGAAAATAAAGTTTAGGAGCTAAAAGCTAATATGAAGGTTGCGTTTTTCCTTTCCTTTTCCTCATTGCCTTAGGAAAGGACACTGTGAGATCCAGCTGGAGGGCTGCCCACACACTACACTTCACCACTTGAGGAACTTGTCCCTTTGTAGGACAAGTTGAGACACAGCACATGCCGATTAAAATACAGAGCAGGATGCCACTCTGGAATAAATCACAGCTCACGTGGACAAAGCCCCCCAGTCATTCCAAAGAGTTTTTCTGAGCGTTTCCAAAATATTTCATAAACAAAAAGATTTCTTTCTCCGATGTTCCGAAGGCATGAGAACCAACTGGAGACTCCCAGAAGCCTCCTTCATGAGGTATTCCCTCTCCAAGTCATCTGTAGCAATATTACGTAAGTCAGATCTATGAAATTCCACTTTTAAAAGGATTTATCAAAAGGTTCATAGGAGCAAGGAAGATAACACTTCTCAATTCTCAATTCCCACCCACCCCTCTCTTCAAACTATGTCTCTCCCGTCCCTAAATGTCATCTGCATTCATCCAAATGATCAAACACACACTCAGGGCTCATCCCTGCCTCCCTGCTCTTCACCCCCCACATCCAATCCATCAGCAAACCCTACCAATCCAACTTCAAAACATCACACACATCAGTCTCTCCACCTCCCAGCCAAGACTCCTGTCCACTCCACCATCTCCTCCTGCCTGGACCACTCCACCAACCTAACTGGCACCTTCTCTCCCACTCTTGAACCCTCATATCCACGTGGCACAAGTGATCTTCCTCAGCTATGAAGGAGATCACACCACTGTCTTGGTCAAGTACGTTGGTCAAGAGCACAAGGCAAAACCAGGATTTGCATTCTGGTGCGACTCCAAGGCTTCTCCCAGGTTCTGAAAAGGGCTCATCAGTTAGCTCCCCAGTGAAGTGTACGAGGATACATCCCAGCGAGGGAGGAAAGAATGAACGTCGAGCCACGTTACAGAACAGCCTTAAGTGTTTTAAGTTGATGTCAAGAATAACAATATCCTCCTGCAAAACATGATCGCTGCCAGGGCAGCAGACTGCACAGATCTGTATCAGCACGGTGCTCTCGTGTCCACACACATCCCCATTTGTTCCTGAAAATACTGCACTCTTGTAATCGCATATTCTTTATATTAGACAATAGTCAAACATTTTGATCAAAATCACTACTTCTAAATGTGTGTCCATTCAGATATCAACTTGGGGGATCCAACAACGTGGAAGAATTAAACTATACCTTCGACCGCTGTCTGGAGCCAACAATAATGATACTCTAACAGCTGTTTTATTCATTTCCACAACTAAACTGCCAAGATTTGTACTACGTCTCTCCTGCTAGAATCAGTCTACCCACCCTACATGCAAGTTCCTTCACCTATTTCCCAGAAAAGTAATAAAGACACTCAGAATTTCTCCCAAGACAGAATCACTGCCTCAGCAGAAAACTCCAGCTGCCCTAGGGCCATTTTTAGAGAACTGGGGCCAAGATGATGTTATAGCTATTAAACATATAACTCAGTTCCCTCAAATCTCATCAGCTTGTGATTAAAAATTAAGTCCCACTCAGGTGTGGGCACACTGGCCCACCTGGCTCTAACTGGCAGGTCTGGGCCTGCATCCTGAGGTCCAGGGGGATTGCATGCGTGCTCACATCCTTTCCTCTCCTGTTCAACCAACTCCCCACCTCCCTCAAGCGCCTCACATTGTTACCATTCCCATTTTACAGATGAGGAAGTGGAGAACTAGAGATATTTAGTAAATATCTGTCAAAAAATGAATCAATTAACATACATTTGTTAAAATTTTATTCTGTTAAACACAGGATTATATCCTTAGCAATGATTCTCAAACTTGGCTTCAAATCACCAAAGCTGCCATTACTGAAGCCGCCAAACTGGCCCCGGGAATCAATAACCTTCACCGTGTAAAAACCAAGTGTGCATATAGACAAAAACATGCAGGGAAAGTAGGAAAACGAAACCTGCTCATTTTTAAGATTTGCTGGGACTGCTGTGATGTTCTACTGTACGATGTTATTAAAATATTACTTGTACGTCAATTCAAAAATCACTCGTTTATGTTATTGCAATGGAGGCCTGGGCCTATCCCTTAAAAATAGCAAAGGTACCAACTAATGGAACCTGGCATAAATCCACCTACTTAGCTTAGCTGATCGCCAAAACAAGGCCCAGGGCACTGTTTACAGATTTCCACTACAGCATCCGAGTGTGTGAAACAAGCGAGATGGAGGGGGTCTGCAACAAGCCCCTACAGCTACTTCTGCAGAAACAAGTGTTAGCTGGTCTTCCTCGAATAAATTAAACTTGCTAGAAGAACTTCAACTCTGTATCTGGTGTCCCCTCCAGGTACCTTCAAGCATTTGGTCTAATACACACTGAAGACCACTGTCTAGTTGTGTTTACTAATTAAAAGAAAACAAAAATCCATTCTGTCAAGCAAGGACTGAAAACCGCACAACCACCTACACAGATTCACTTATCAAGATCTGAGTAATCAAGGTGCAGGACTGAAACTACTGGCCGATACACACTGAGACTCTCTAGTTGCTGGTGTTTTAACCCAAATGGGCACCGAAAAGAAGTCTCTACTTGAGTATTTGCCACATTTCAGAAATAAATATATGTACAAGGATATTTATTTATATATAATGTTATGTGTACGGTAAATTAGATACTTTCAAGTAAAAGTGAAGTCTACTGTTAAACATCAATGATACTCTATGTTTAGAAACAATAAATACTTTAAAAACGTTGCCAGATCATTAAAATATCCTACACAATTCCTCCTCTTTGGTTTTACCACTCTTTATATCTTTCTTTATATCAGGTCTGCTTTACTGATTTTGCAATGGCATCATTTAGGGCCCAAGATATTCTTCATTCCAAGCCAAGTTCATAAAATAAATGGATGAGTAAGTTGGGTTGAGCCGGCCCTTTCTGTGCTGGCGCAGGAGAGGACGTGCCTCCAGCTGGTCAGCCGACTCGGGCGGAGGGAACTGTACACCTCTTCAGATCCCGCTCCAGCGCCGCCCTGCTGGTCTGGAACGAAGTCACAGCGCCCAGCCGGATCTACAACACGCTTGGGAAAGAAGTTCCGTTCTTTGATTCATCGCCTGACAAGCATTCCCAGTTCTCTGGATTTGATCCACCTGTGGCCCCATCAGTCGCAGTCACAGGCCTGACTCTCGTCCCAGGAGACCTGAGCCACTCCTTGGAAAGGTACCAAGCTCTTAGATGAAATACAAAATGGAAGCACAAAAATGCCTTGCAGTGTTCCATGGAGAAAACACTCATATCAGGAGAGATACACTGTTAAGTGCTTGCCATCCATCAACTCACCTCATTTTACCCCCCCACAAGCCCACGAGGGAGGTACCAACACTATTCCCATTTTTTGCAAGAGAATACTGAGGTGTAACATGAAATTAGCGAAGCTCTGCCTCAGATGACGTGCCAAGTAATAAAACAGTAAAGATGCATACCCTAGGCTGTGGCTTCACCTGACTTTCTTTCACTGTAAGAGATCATATAAAATGGCATCCACATTACAAGGGAACAGCGATGGTTTTCAAGTGGAAACTGCTTTATTTAAAGGGATGGTTATTTTTAAATGTTTTCAATATAGTCAATTACTAAAGAGCAGAAAATTACTAATTTAAACCAGCACTCCTGTTTCAGCATCAATGAATTCAATTCTTGCCTCTAAGCCACTAGAAGATAACACCCACAGGTCATCTCCCCAGAAGCACAGAAGTCGAGGCTCCAGGCTCCCGCAGAGCTGTCAGCTCCGTAAGGACACCAGCAGCACTCACCCAGGCCCCTCGACAGCGGGCAACTTAACTACCGACAACTCAGGCGGCCAGGAGGCCCCACTCTTGGCAGCAAGATGCCGGTTTCCACCGAGGAGGGAGGATTTAGAGTCAGGGAGTGATGGGGGCACAGGGGCTCCTGCACAAAACGGGACTATGGATCTGACTATTTTACCCAAATGCTCAGAATTCTCTCCTCAGACACAAAGTTCAATTTAGCTAAAACTCATCAGTGGTCAAACAGAAGTAATTTTAGCTTTTCCATATTTAATACTTTACTTCCAAAACCAAAGGTAAAGCTGCCTACAAAAATAGTATCAAGAGCTTTCTTTTAGTCTCTGCAGCTGCCTCACTGAACTGTCTGAACTGAGCAGTCACATAATCAACCTCCTCCTTGAGCTCCCCAAATGCTCTCCTTTGATACGGACCAGGGTCACTACTGAAGTAGGAAAAGGTAGTAAGAGGTTTCCATTCTTATTCTTTGCAGCAATGGACTACTTCCCAGGTAATTTCAACTTTAAAGAATCCAACAAATAGTTATTGCCTCTCCTACAATGTTTAAGATTCTTTACCAAATGCTGCAGGGGTATCAAGGTGAGCAAGTCTCGGTTCTCAAGGAGCTTAATGTGCAAAATAAGGGTAAGCTGATAACCCCTTAACTCTAGCACACTGCGGAGGGTCAGAGGCAGACGAGGGCACATCTGGGAAAGGAGGGACCAGGAAGCTGTCCTCAAGTACCTGACACTCGAGCTCCGTCAGGACGGATAACAATAGGGAGAGCAACAGGGAGAGGCCCCCGCCGGGAAGATACCCCACCAGCAACAATGTGGGCGGTGAGGACGGTGAGGGAGGGTGAAAGAACAGCCCACTATCCACTGTGGCCAAACCTGTGATGACCTTGTGGAAGGGCTAGAATGCCAGGCCTGTGACTCAACTCACAGTATCAGCAACAACACTCTGAAGAAAACAGACCTCAGACTTCTGTGACCTGGGGGAGAGTGACCCCGGGAAAACGAATGGCATGGCAAATCCCCGGTGAGGGTTAATGAAAACAGACAGGAACAGTGGTGCTGAGAAGGGACAAGGACAGATCAGAAAAATGAAAGGGACAGAACATATGGTAATAAACTGGTCTGGGAAAAGGGAACAGAAAACCATTCAAAGGGAACAGATGTTTTGAGCTTGAGTAATAGAAAGACAAATCAAGCTAATAACAGAACTAGGAGCTGGGGGGGAGGAGGGGCGGTCGGGAGTGTAGATGTTTCTTCTTACCCGTGCTGACTTCAAGGTTTAGGGAGAAGAGCCGGTAGAGATGTCAAATGAACAACCATTAACTCAGGCTAATGCGATCTCTGGAGCATCAATTTTCCAATCCATAATGGTGACTCCCAAAACTACATGACTCTATTGTCAGAATCAACTGGGGAGCCTATTCCAAGCAAAGACCCTTGGGAGCTCCCTGGTGGCCTAGTGGTTAGGATTCTGGGCTTTCACTGCCATGGTCCCAGGTTCAATCCCTGGTCGGGGAGCTGAGATCCCATAAGCAGCGTGGTACGGTCGGGGGCGGGGTGCAGGGGCGGGAAGCAAAGACCCCAGACCCCACCCTGAGAAGCCCTGACGAACGAGGTCTGGACAAGGCCCAGGGACCTGTATTACTCAGAAGCCAAGAATGGGGCCCTTGTTCACTCTGCAGTTCATCACCTCCTGACTCCGTGGTTCTGAGGATACTTCCAGAACGTACTCACTTCGATGGCATGTGCAGAATGAGAAGCTCGCCCACCTCTCCAAGGGCTGGAAACACACTTCCACATCTGAAGCCGTTATTTCTCGGTCTGTACTGTACTGGTCATGGGGATCGGCTTCGCTGTTCCACCACAGACTGATGGTTTAGGACTACGAGTACCAATCCCTGCAACTCAAAGGTCAATTCTGCTCAAACGTTCTGTGACCAAGATACCTCGCGACTCCACGACTGCTAGGCTGATGACAACGTATGGCAAGCCGTCCTCTTTCTCCGCGATGGAGTTCGGTTGTATTACGGGATGACCTGCACGATCAACATAAACCTTTCACAAACTTCACTAACTTTGATGTATATTTCAATAAACGTCTTTCTACTTCAAACCCTCCCACTCCTACCTCTTCTCCTTTTCGCCTCAGTTTCAAGACAGAGGTGACGTCATTAAGTCAAGAAGACCCCTCAGCCAACTGAACATGAGACAGGAGGGAAGGGGGCAGGGCACAACCCTTAAAGAATGATGTAGCCGTTGAGGACACGACATAAACTGGTGAGAACTGATTAGGTCCAAGATGGCAGAAGATTCAGCTTCCGCTAAACCTTGAGCCTCATTATATGCTCACTGTAATACATCAGCTAAATGACACACCCACAGGTGCCATGTCAGTTCTGAGGCTGACCATCAAACACCAAAAAGTGGGCAGTGGTCCAGTTCGTGGAAATCCCCACCCCTTCTCCAAAACAGTTGGAATAATCTTCCCACTCATTAGCCTATGAAATTACCCAGCCTAAAAACCCTAACCACTCCATATTTCAGGGCTGCTCTCGCTTTCTGAGATGGCCCACGCTCTACCCATGGAGTGTGTATCTCCCAAAATAAACCTGCTTTCCCACTTAGCTCCTGGGGCAGGGTCCCTTGCCTACCTGCTTGTATCCCACACAAGCATCCTATAGTAATAAATCTACTTCTTGCCTACCACTTTGCCTCTCACAGAATTCCTTCTGCGCTGAGACATAAAGAACCTGGGCTTCAGTAAGTCTTGACACCAGGTGAGTGATTTTAACTAAAAGACAGTGGGTTCGAGTCCCAGTCTGGGTTTTGGCTGGGTTCACGTCCCATCTGAGGTGCAACTGGGTTCTAGTTCCATCTGAGGTGTGTGGTTTCAAAAACATTCAACTTGCAACTTTTATGAAAAGCACAAAAGGCTTTTTCTTTTATTTTATATTTTATTTCTAAAGAAAATAATCAGGAAGGGAAAAAAGAGCAAGTGTGGGATGAAAACCTGATATTACAAACCATGGGAATTTTTTTTTTTTTAATGTTTGTAGTAAAAGAGCAAACACAGTTAGTATTAGAGTAGCCTTAGCCCCATCTACTGCCAGTTTTCTCTTGTTAAAAAAAAAAAAAAAAATTTAGTAAAAGACAATCTTTGACACACTCACTGCACTCTCTTTATACAACACTTCTGTCTTAATTCTTACAGTTATCTTATCTTACTATGCAGCTAATCTCATTATCCTCATTCCTACAAACGAGGAAGCCAACCCTTGGACAAGTTAAGTTTTGGTTCCAGGTCTCACTTCCTGTACGGGGCAGAGCTGGAATTCCCGCCCAGAGCTTCCTCAGGGCAGGGTCCTTGGCCACGGTCCTAAGGGCATGCCACAATCCAGGAGAGAACGTAAAGATGGGAGGAAACCAGCTTATCTTGGATCCCACCTATGCCCAAGTTCCCTCACTTTCCCTTACATGGCATCTATTTGTGTTTTCCTGCAGAGACCGGGCTCCCTCAGGAAAGAGACAAGTGTCACTCGTGCCTGACGCAGCACCCGTCACTGCCTGCCACAAAGATGGCTGTTAGCAGTGTCGTGAAGGAACATGGCCAAGCAGTTTGCTAGGGCTTTTCCACGGGCTCTCATGGCCCACGTGCCCACGGCCTATAGGGGGCTCTGGAAATGAACAGAGGCTTTCCGGTTGACACAATCACTGGGGTGCCACTGGCACTTAGGGGGTGGAGACCAGGAATGCTAGAAGCACTGCAGCGCCCAGGACAGCCCGCATGGCTGAAGGCTGTCCTGTGTCCCTCACAACGTTCAGAAGTCCTGCTGGGTGTTCCTGTGCGGAAAAACAAAACTTGTTCATAATTATCTGAATGCAGAAGCTAACTGGGTTTTTGCGTACGCACAAAGTATGTGCTACAAAGCATGTTAAGGAAAACTACGACTTTATGCCAAATTTAACCAAATTAGACCATTTTAAAAAGATGGTGACGCCAACATGGCCGCTAGTGCTTGCTGAGCTGCCACCACCACCCGCAGATGTCACAGTCTGCACCTGCGGCCGTCACATCCGGACTCCACGGTAGGGGCAGGCGGCGGAGCACCTCGTGTGTTCCCACGCAGCCGCGTCTCACGTTTATACGCGGAAACACAGAGTCTCCTGACAAACTACTCACTTCCCTTTTTCTCTCTTGGTTATAGTAAAAACATTGTACGGACTTAAAAAAACATAATGTGTGTCGTTAAGATACGTTATCTCAGCCATGAATTTCATTTTAAGATTGTAAAGGCGTCAAATATACATGAAATGGCCACACGGACCCCTGAAATAGTGGGAGCTTAGTGAAAGTGTTATTAAAAAAGGCATATAAATATTACCTGTCTTTCTCAATTCAGTGTGATGCAAGTCAAGCCAGGTAGTTCCCACACCTCAGGAAGTCCTGACTTAATCTCAGCTCTGTCAGCAGTTTGGACGGTGTGCATGAGGTGAGGTACCCAGTGATCAATGCACTTTTGTATTCTACACACACCAGAGCTTAATTCTTAAATTCACTGTCATTTCTGAAGCAACGTACAAAATAAAACTAATTTAAAACAACTTTGAAGTAGGAGGAAATAGCATTAAAATACTCACAGTGCAAAATTTTTTTTAAACTTTATAAGGAAATATGAAAAATAAAGTTGGGGAAAATGTGCTTCACAATTTTTAAAGGTCAATTCCTTACGGAATATTTTTTAAACACACACATACATATAAAGTTGTTTAAACCCAATAAATAAACATTGCATCTAAAAGTATTATAACACTAAATTATAGCTTTAAGCACTTTCTACCAATTTTCACTTCCTTACTTTATCATTACAACGAAAGATTCCATTTATCATCATGACAAAAGAGATTCCATTTTCATACCAAGCCACCAAAATAAATGAAAGATAAGTAGAATTAATAAGTGCTACCCACACGTACTTTTTTTGTTGTTTTATCTTCCTAATCATGGGGGAGGGGCAACACCCACACAACTTTGTCTGCACTCTTCACACACAGCAACAGTGTTTAAAAGTCACATCAATTTCCTGGACAGAAATTAATACCTCAACAAAGACCCACTGTTGAAGACTCCTGGCTACCACATGGCTACCCGCGTACAGAAGCGGAAAATCAGCAGTCGATGGAACATATATCCCACACAGTAACACTGCTTCTGACCAAGCACAGCAGAGCCATGTTCAATAAAGGCTATTCTGTTAGTCACAACCACTCCTTAAACTTTAGTCTTTGGAATTGATCACTGGGTCATGAGCCCTCACCTCAGGCACACCATCCAAACTGCTGACAGAGCCTCTGCTTCACAAAAAAGGACAAGAAAACATTATGTTTAATCATCTCAATTAAGACTTTGGTTTCCTTTCTGAGGTAGTTATACTCACACGAAGTTTTAACAAGAGTAAATAAAACCATGGTAATTTTAAAACATGTTTATAAAAATTTATTTCATCTTTTCTCCAGCAAAAGTTTTAACCGGAATTAGCAGAAAGGAAAAAAACCTGATTTGAACTTCACCTTCCTTTCCCTTTTCCTACTATGTAACAGAAGTGACTCCGTCCCAAAATGACTCTAATGACTCTGCCCAAAAATGCTGAAGCAAAAAGAAAAGGACCCACATAAATAGGAAACTGGACATTAAATTTTTGAATAGGTGTTTTATTTTCTAATATACCTTAAGCTTATCAGAAAAAGAATCCTAATTCCAGGAAATCTGTGATTGAAAAACAAAAAGAACCAAAATTAAGATGCTATGTCGTGATCTGCTAAAAAAAAAAAAAAAAAAAGCAAGTATCCCAAGGATTAATTTTACTTGAACTTTATTGCACATATATTCCAAAATAAAGCAAATATTTTGGCATTTTAATGCTTTTTGTCTAATGTTAGTGGGAAGCTACAGAGTAAATTCCTTCTCATGGAATAAAGTAGGTTTTTAAATTCTTCTTGGGAAATAATAAGTCCACAAAAATTACGTGTTGATTTTTTAGGTACTGTGTGTCTCTTCATTTTCCAAAGAACAGAAGCATAAAACAAAACAATATGAACCATGCTGACAGTATAAATTTCTATATCTATTAATTTTATTTGTAACTATGGAAAGTATGTCAAAATAAACATATAAATTATCATAACATTCTAAAATGACAATTTGGGGGGACTTAACTTCAGCCAAAAAGGTAAATAATGTTCATGCTTTTATATAAATCTAAACAAAACACAGTATACGGGTCCAAAAACTTGTAAATACTAGTCAGTGACACATTTAAAAAGGCAATCTTCTGCCTTAACATTCTAAGATTGTGTTAAAAAAAAAAATCAATTCTCAGAATGGTTTTTATGAACTGGTCTCTCTGAAGTGAAAACAGCTGCGAAACAGAGTAATCCTCACGGACTGAAAATGCAGACGCTACCAGACTTGAGCCACCTGGTGGCTGGCTGCCCTCACTGCACCGGGAAGCGCCCGGTACCGCGCACACGCCCTCGAACTGCACTCGCGTTCTGTCTCACTGCTGGTGCCAAGACCAAAGAGAACTCGCACTCACCAGAAGTCAGGAGCACTCTCGGTCGTCACTCCACCAAGAAGCACTTCATACAAGGAACTGTCGCCAGGCATGGAGCCCACTGCTGAAAATCCACCATGGCAGGTCTCTGTCACTGTTTTCATGTCTTTTCAGCAGTGATGCCTACACTGCGTGTTGAATCCGAAACAAATTCAAAGTCACTGCGGATCACACAGAGGCCTGCCTGTGGTTTACTGACCTCTTGCCTGGGTCTGGGCAGCTCAGAACAGAGCAAACGTACTCCTAACAGGACAGTCTTAACTGCCAGCAAGGCGGCAAGAGGTACTCAGAGACAAGGATAAAGAAACCCAGAGAAAAGTTAAAAGAGGTAGAATCTGTCAATAAGAGGAAAGTTGCAGAATGTCAATCTTTATGTCCCTGCCTGACATTAAATTACGTCCACCAAAAGAATTCCCAAAGAGATCCTTAAGGTGCTCAAATTTTTATAAAAGCAACACGTCCATCTTAAAACAGAAAAGCCTAGGAGCTAAAGGGCATCCCAGCCGCTGCTGCCACGGCTGATTCCACTGGCAGGGGCACTAGGCACCCCCTGTCAGAGCGCCCCGCACTCCTGCCTCATCCCCATGGTTGAAGGCCACAGCT
This sequence comes from Balaenoptera musculus, assembly GCF_009873245.2. Lineage (NCBI taxonomy): Eukaryota > Metazoa > Chordata > Mammalia > Artiodactyla > Balaenopteridae > Balaenoptera > Balaenoptera musculus. Next base: position 1,475,658 of record NC_045795.1, read on the forward strand.
CGCCCAGTGGAAACATGGAAGGGACAGAAGCTCTCCGAGGACGCCTCTGGTTCACCCTCCTGCCCAGGTTCTTGGTGGAGGCTAGGCTGCTATAAAAAGACTAGCTTCCTGAGGAAGGTGGATAGTTTTGGGAAAAGAACTTGGCTGGAAGGCGGAGGCTCCTTTGCCAGCTGTTTCTCCAGCTCCTTGTGTGGTCCTGAGTAAGCTGCTAACCTCGACCACGTCAATGGTCAGGTCTATAAAAGTGACCACACTTCCCGTCAAAGGCCCGCCTGGTCCTGCACCGTCCGCCTTCACAGGGGCGCCCGCGGCTGGAGAGGTCTGGCCTCGCCGTGAACACATCAACAAGGAGGCTCAGGACACTGTCACAGGACGTCTTCCTCGGCGCAAATCGAAGGGCCTCACTTCCTTGGAAGGCTCTAACAAGATAAAATGGCTTCCATTTTCAAAGCTTCCCAAGTCCAGGCTGCCGTGAAATAAACCGCACTGCGAGGAACACGGGCCCTGCGTCCCTAGGAGGCCGCAGCAAGGCGGGGCGACCAGGGAAACACTCCCGAAGAGGCCAGCCCTCCTGAGCCTCTCCCAGTCTGCAGGGCCGAAGGGGAGATTCGAGTGCCAGCCCTTCAGTCACTCTTTAAGAAATCACCACTAGGAAACGACAAGGGTATCAGTGGGAGGATGGGAGCATTAGTCAGAAGGTCTGGGTTCAGATCCCAGCTCGGTCATTCCCGCCCCACATGGCGCAAGGAAGCAGTGCACGGCGCCCAGGGCAGGTGAGGAGGAGGGTGAGGTGAGCCTGCTGGCGGAAGGGACAGAGAAGGCAGGCCTTGACCGGGCGCCGGACGGCCATCTCCCTTGACCACGACCGGCAATCGGGCACGTGGACACACGCACACGCGTGTACAAATCCACGCGACCCCCAGGACTCCACGTCTCCTCAAGGAGGGGCTACCTTGTCAACAGCTGTCCCCTCACTGCCCGCGCCTCATAGCAGGAAAAAGTACTTGTTAGGAAGTGAAATGTGTCCAAAATACTGAGAGGCTTTGCGGGCCCTGCTCTAAACTGATGTACTTTGTTTCTCCTTCAGTGACACAGCTTTCAATCTGTTTATTTTCCTTTTCCACAATGTGAAAGCACGCTAGGACTCTTCAATGACTGGGAGGTCCAAGGTTATATCAATAATTTTTAATCATGCCCCAGAGATCACTGGATTAGAAACAGAGAATGAGGGAATCGAGCAATAAAGAAAAGTAGAGCTGCAGACAGAACTGAGAAAGGGGATTTTTATTTTCCTGAGATAAGGTATTTTACAGGATCAGAAAGTTATGACTGTGAAACTGGAAGAGGTGAGAAGTGTTGAAACTTCAACACCACATCAGATTTCTCACCAAGTTCGAGAAGAAGCAAGCACTGTGCACGTCCTGGTGTCTGGAATACACGCAGCAGAGATCACGGGGCCTAAGCAGCAGAGTCCCACTAGTTCACGAGGTGCCCCGAGCCCACCCCTAAGACCACTCTTCATCAGGATGGCAAGAAACAGACGTCAACAATTCAGGTGAGGCAAACACCTGCCCCTGCTACCCCAGAGAGAGAACACAGTGTCCTTATTCATAAAGCTGAGTCTCTAATTTCTAACAATCTATTCATTTGAAATGCAATTTCAATATTGGACATATTCAAAAATGCAATTTTAAAATGCAATTTGCTATTTCATCATACAAAAGACTTTATGATCCTATACTGTTCATTTTTTATTTGTCATAATGGTATAAATATTTAGCCTAATTTACTTTGTGTTTTTAGCTCTCTCTCTGCCTTTGACAGATAAAATTTTCTCTGACATTGGTGTGCCTGAATGTCTGATTTCAACTCAAATGTTTTTTTGACGATGTCGTACTTCTCTCTGTGCCCTTTAACTGGGAGCAGGGGGCCGGATGCACGTTCGGGAATGGAGTTGACTCATGAAAACCAGGTAAGGGGGAACAGTCCTGACGGCCCACAGGCTCAGAGACTAGACTGTGACCTGTATCCTGGCAAAGGAAGGGAGGCCCAGAGGAGTGACTGAATTTAACATGGCACCAAGTGTGTTGTGGTTTATCTCGACAGAATACACTGCTTCTGACCTGAAATTCCTCTCACTCCAATAAAGATGAGCTGGGCCCTTGGCTCTGGACCACAGTGGACAGTGCCTGAAGCAGAGGAGGAAATACAGAAGGTCCCAGATCGTGGGCACAGGCCTGGAGAGGCAGTCCCAGTCCTCTCTACTTGACAGGTTCTACAGAAAGTCAGCCTGAGTCATTAGCAAAGGCCCTGGATGGGGGCTGTGCACCCCCTCTGCCTGGATTATTCTGCTGCCTTTTCATCTGAAAGGTTTCTAAGAACTTTTCTTGGTGTGTCTTGAATGGTTCATACTTGTTAGTTTTATAGGAATGTGTGTTCATAGGAAGCCTGTTAATCAAATTGCCAACATAAATTACTTTTCCTCATTTTTGAAGCCCTGTCCAATTAATAAAAGGCCGATGCTTATGTGCTCAAGTTATTTGAGGCCGCCGGGGGGCTGGAGGGAGTTCCATTTATTGATTCAATGCAGTCTTTCCTGTCACTTTGAGGACATTTACTCAATTTTGAAATGAAAAATGATGGTAAAATTGGAAAAGAATATGTAAGAAAAGAGATTTCTGAAAAACAATTCCCCAATTTAAAAATAATACAGGCTTCCCTGTCAGGCTTTGCTGCCAGCTGTTATTCAAACGTGTGCTCCTGCCAGCGCAAGGCGGCCGTGGGGAGGCCGACACCAGCAGGAAACCAGGGCATTTATGATGGAGTTCCTGTTATTGACCTACTCGTAGACACAATGCCAAGTTTCTTAGACACAGTCCAGTAGTCCCACCGTGGAAGCCTTGTGTGTGTACCGCTGTGACACTTAGGCTGCAATTTTTGTTTCATGTGTCAATATTTTTTAAATGACTTTTAAAACGTCCCTCCACTATTTCCTGTAATGGTTTAGAGAAAGTGGTTGACTCTAAAATGAATTCTCTGTGTTTTTTACATAGTGTCTAACTGGTATACCAAAGTAATGTATGTAGTTAAGGTAGATCCCAATGTTTTCTTCCTCGATGGTACATTTTGACAGGCGGCTTTCAGTGGCCCTTTTAGGTGGAGGATGGAAGGTGGGGGGTAAGGTGGGGGAAACATCTTCACAGCAGTACAAGAAATGGTCACATAATTTTTTAGGAAAACTAATGCATTTTGAACAAATAAAAATTACCAGTAAGATAATATCAGCATGGACCAAAATATATCAGCATTTAACATTTTTCGTAAGAAGGGAGGTGGGGCAAGGGTTTGGTTTCGCCTGAGGTGAGGCTGAGGTATCTCTGAACAACCTGACTTTCAAACGTCCTTACTTCGGTGACACGCATCCCTAAAGAAAGCTGTTTTGGGCAGTGACAAGACCAGTGCCTCGGGTTGTCTTTGCTTCAGTGGTGCCAAGTATACATCACGTATGAAGTTCCTATCACCAGGCCACGGACGTTAACTAGCGTCTAACTATTACAGGGGCCATTACCCCATCACCTTTGTTGGCCTGATGCAGGAGGGGTAGTGTCTGTGCTGCCGGTGTGGGACTCAGTGAGAAAACCAGGGATCATCACATCATCTGTCGTAACGTCACTGAGAACACGTGGCAAAGCACTTGGGTCCACCGCTTGGCCACAGCACTCCTCCTCAGCCCCGCCCCTCGTGCATCAGGAGCAGTCTGTCGGCTCTCTCCTACACTTACTTCAAGGCCAAAGGCTAAGATAAGCATTGTTTCCATAACAAAAATCAATCTACAGTATGTGTGTCTTGACAAAGTTTTTCCTAACACTGACATTTTTTATGTGAAAAGTTTTACAAAGGAAAATAGTAACGACTGATATGTACTGACCATTTACTATCTGACAGGCATTATTCTCAACACTTGAACATACATTTTCTCACTTAATTCTCCAAGTAATCTCCAAGGTAGACAGATCTCCACTTTGCAAATGAGGAAGTTGAAGATCCAGCATAAGCTGGCCAGAGTCACGCTGACAAGAAGTGGCAGAGCTGACGCACCCAACACCAAGCAGCACGGTCTGTGGTCTAAGACGCAAGACTCCTCATCCTCTGCTCAAGACACCATTAGTTGCATATAAAACTTCCTCACTGAAAAGGCCATCTCCTCAAGTCCAATCCTGTAGAAAACCCCACACGTTCTGCCTCCAAAATACATTCCAAACCTGACCTCTTCTCACCATGCCTTCCCACCCGAGTCACAATCTCCTTGTGTCCAAACCATCCTAAGGGCATCCAGCTGATCTCCCTTCTCCCGCTGCTGCCCTCTACCGCCCTCTACCGTCCGCCCTCCACGCAGCAGCCAGAAAGAGGCTTGTCGACTCTCAAATCAGACCGTGGCACTCTTCCGGTTGACACCCTCTGTTTGTTTCCAGTTTCATGAGGATAAAACCCAAACACTCTGCCAAGTTCTAATAGGTCCTGAACGACGTGATCTCTGGACACATCAGAGGCCTCGCCAGGGAGCTCTGACACCAGAGCCTGAGCACCTGACGCTAGCGCCTCCTGCGATCTGCTCCCCCAGATCGCTACATGGCTGACTCCTTTTCACTGTTGTGTCCAAGCCCTGAGGGCCTTTTGTTTGTTTTGCAGGGCTTCTGCATGTGTGTGAGAGAGAGAAGGGTGTTGATAATACCATCGATTTCCTTGATAGATGTACTACCATGATGTGCTTTGTTTCATCATGTGTCAGTTTTCACAGATAGTTTTTTCCAAGCAATTTGTCCATTTTTCATTGAAATACTTTGATAGTAGAACAGAGAACATAACAAAAAGCACAGATATTCAAATCTGAAATCAGACGTCCCATTCAAAGTGCTGTTTCCTCTGCCCCTGGTTGGCTCTGGGGTCTTACCGCAGGTGGCTGCACTGGATGGCAAACCCCAGGGGTGCCCCTGGGGAGCACCGGAAGGCACCAGAAGCTTGGCTATACTTATCTCTTGCATGAACTCATGCATCTCTTTAAGGGCTCCTTTGTCAATTCCATAGTAAACAAGGGAAAACAACTTGAGCAGAATCCAAATGGCCATTACATCAACTTCAGACCCAACCAGCCCACTGTCGCCCACCCAACCTCATATGCATATGCTACTTTGTCTGAGTGACAAGATGCAGATCATAAAGCAACAGTTCTCAAACTTTCATCTGTATCTGAATCACTCATTAAAACACAGATTGCTGGACCCCTCCCTCCAGAGTTCCATTCAGAAGGTCTAGCGTGTGGCCTGGAGATTACAAACAAATTCCCAGTTGATGCCACTGCTGCTAATCTGGGGAGCATACTTTGAGAACCTCCGTGTAAAGATTTTCCAGGCATATCTGTTCAGGAACAGTGCAATTGATATTCCTTAATCTGAGGATTTCCTTACTTGCAATCTGGGATGGCTGCTTCCAGGGGCCATGAAGATAGGATAAGCACATTGGTGAACCCCCAGAAATCCGCTCAGTGTGATGTTCACAATAATGCCACTGAAGTTGAGGATGACCATGAAAACCTAAGTTACTCAAAATTAGTTGCAGCTGCATGTAAGTTAAAACCTAACACATGTCACATAAAAAAAGTCTGGCAGTAGTCAGTCCAGGGATGGTGTGGCTGTGGATTACTAGGTCAACAATAATTGGGGAGCTAGGCTCCTTCTACCTTTCTACTGTCGGAGCTCCAGACATCACATCCACAAACCAGGTAGCAGGAAAGAGGAAGGTGAAGGCTAGGGGGCACTTCTCCCAACTCCTTTTAAGCAGCCCTTCCAAGTCCCACAAAGCATTTCCACTTACATTCCTTGGCCAGAATTCAGTACAGAGTCAGAGTGACTCTAAGGAAGCTGGAAAATGCCATCTTTTAACTAAGCACAGAGCTGATCCAAATAACACAGGAAATGTGTTTATAAGGAAGAAGAGAAGAATAGTAATCAACTAACTGGCTGTCTATGCCACAGTGAAAACAAAATATTGAGGTTATACAAAGTTTGGAATTGTAATCAAACTTAGAAAATTTGTATCAAATTGCCCATTAGCTTATTTATCTACATTGCTTCTAGAAGTCTTTTGTTCCTAGAAGATGCTCAACAAATATTTGTTGAAGGAATGAACACCATCCATGAGAGCAACTTACACACCACCATTAAATAAAAATAAACATGGTTCTCCTATTAGACCCCTCCTTCTCTTCCGCCATGGAAGGCCTTCCCATTGGAAGGTTATCCTGGGAAAACTGGGAATATGAACACTGCCAGAGCAATTTTCTTAAGGACTAAGGGGTTACACAAGTGAATTCCTCTGGGTCAGAAAAACTGAGATCATTTCTCTAAAATAGCACCTCGGGAACCAAGAAGTTAAGCGCATATATATATCTATCTATATATAGAGAGAGATAGATATATATCTCCTTATCCTTCCCTCACCACTTTGCGGGGCCTCAAAGAGGTCCTGCTCAGCCCACGCATCTTAAATGCTCGCAGGGAACTGTCCACGTGGTTGTTCAAAACACTCAGACTGTGGACGAGCTCAGTGCCACTGAAATTCCCAAAGGGAAGTGAAAGCACTTTGGAAAATAACATGCCCAACATGTGGTAATTTGAGAGCCCACATTTTTGAAAGACCATTTTTTACCATTTTCTTCAAGTAAAACTTGCACATTTTTGTTAAATATCTGAATTCTGAGGCCTGCAGAGTGGACTATGCTAAGAAAGCCGTGAAACCTCCATCTCAGCACTGCTCACTATCACCATCTTTATTTAAGGAAAAATAAGGATGCCTTGGGTTCAGGTGCTCTAACCTTCTCAGCAGCACAGACGCTCACCTGACCTGCAGCTCTGTCCAAGCACAGAGCAGGGACATGACTGAACAGACCCCAAGCTCAGCTCTAGACACCCCCTCCATAACGCCGAGATCGCCACCTCTTTGGGCTCTCCATCACCGTACCTGTTAATGAGGGTCCTGCCCCCAGCAGTGTGGGCCCCTGAGTCAGTGTTCACCGGGCCATTGCAAAGAAAGAAGGATTTAAGATAAGGTCAGAGAAGCCCAAAGCTCAACACCCAGACTTCTTACAAAACCTCTACTCTTGAGGTTACTCCCTAACTACTCTGGTGTTAACTACCCTTTACTGTAAATGATGGCAATACTCAGTATTAGTATATGACAGGGTTTGTGTTTGTTTGTGTTATTTTAAATATCCCTAGGAGACAAAATAAAAGCACTGGTAGCCCCGTACGGGACCCAGAATTAACACATCTTGGAGGGTAGACGCTGCTGAAGACTCCCTTCCAGCGGGTCCCTCAGTCAGGCTGGCTTCTGAGAGCCTCCCCTCTAGGGGCGCAGTCCCCGCACAACACGCACATGTCCTCGGCCAAGGCCTCCTCTCCAACAGGCAGGCCCCAACACCTGCCGTCTGGGACTTCGTGAGCGCCGAGTGAAAAAAATAATAACCACGCTCAAATCCTGAAGTATGAACGAGCTTGAACACACACACACAGCTGAAGAAATGAATCCGAGAAGAACTTCTACTGCCTATACTCCTTATATGTAGCATTATCAAACATGTACATTTACTAAAACCTCTGAAAATCGGGTAAGTAGTCCTAAAAAAGGACAAAGTAGGATACATTAATTGTTAAACTAAGGGGAAAATCTATCTTGGAGGTTTCAGCACATGACTTATCACAGTGGTTAACACGAGGTTTAAGACTGATTCTCAAGCTGCTTCAATGAAACCGGGGCTCCGTGAACGAGTGCCCGGCTCAGCACGACCAAGAACCGAGCTGATTACGTCTGAACAAGGCAGCCTGGGCACGCGTAGAGGGACACACTGCTGTGTACAGCACAGGAGAAAAAGACACTAATTGTTCATTCCACACTCCAGAGAAACAAGGAGCGTCACATACATGGAGTTTTCTGGCTACTGAAGGTTGCCCAGTTTAGATTTTTTATTCTAGTTAACAAGTGTGTCTAGAATAGCTCAGAAACACACCCATCTTCCACAGGTGGCACTGCGAGAACGCGAGGTCGGGGCCAGCCCAGCGCAGCCGCTGGGAGAAGGCGTGAGTAAAATATGCACATACGGTACCAAGAGCACCTGGCCTGCACACGCGAGATGCACAACACACTTTAGCTGTTGCCACACAAAACGGCCCTGGCCGGGGTCTGCTCACCACCCAGGGTCCTAACGAAACCCCGAACGTGTTTATCCATCCCTCCCAGTGCAAGTCAGCCCTGGGAGGGAGCCGAGCGTGGGTCAGAAGTGCACATGAGGCTCAGCACTGACCCCGAGACAAAAGAGGACGTCAGCTGGGAGCTTCCTCCCGGCAGTGGATTTCTTACTCTGAAGAGAGAGAGAGTCAGACAGAAAGCCTCCTAAGCCTTGGCCTCTGGACACGGTACCTGGAGGTGCTTCAGCCACCCTGCACCCTCTCCAATCACACGTGGCTCATCACTTTTGAAGCGTGTGATGACTTCCTAACAGCAGCCTTATCTGTTTACTTGTCTATAACGTCTGCCCTCCCGCCGTGATCCCAGAAGCAGAGGAAAGCTGTTCGGGGGGGTGCCTGTGTAAGGTCCCTTACGTGGGTTCTTAACCACTGAGGCCGAGCCTCCCTCTGGCTGCTACCCCTGTTCTTAGCCCTGGGCCAGAGCCCGGAGGACGCCCACCCAGCACTTATTGAAGAAGTAATTACCTTCTTCCCGGGGAGAATATTTGACAAGTATCTGTTTTTCAAATAACGTATGATTATTTTCAACGCGTCCTGATAGCATTTTCAATGATTCTTTCTCCTATAATCCCCAAATTTGCCTTTTAAACTTTAGATAAGACCAGGACAGTAGTGCTATCTGTCCTACATGTTTAAGTAGGGCTTATGTCCAAAGATGTTCCTTTTTGGGGACTTCCCTGGTGGCGCAGCGGGTAAGACTCTGCGCTCCCAATGCAGGGGGCCCAGGTTCGATTCCTCGTCAGGGAACTAGATCCCACATGCGTGCCGCAACTAAGAGTTCGCATGCCACAACAAAGGAGCCGGTGAGACGCAACTAAGGAGCACACCTGCCACAACTAAGGAGCCCATCTGCCATAACCAAGACCCGGCGCAACCAAGTAAATAAAAAAATAAAATAAACATTAAAAAAAAAACCCAAAGATGCTCCTTTTTAGTGAAATTCCTCCCTCAAAAAAGCAGTAGGCAATTTTTTTTAACTCCCAAAGGACCTGTAAGGCAAAAAAAACAATAATTTTTTTCATGTTAGTATTATTAAAATCTTCTATGCTACAGGATCAGAAAACATTAGTGAAAATGAGTCCAGAAAACTACTACAGAATTCTAAATTCCCATAAATATTTATTCCACTTGGAAACAAGACTTCTAATCTGTCAGGTAAGCCAAAATGGGAATTAAAATTAAGTACTCTTGTAAGACATAATACATCAGCAACTTTCCCACCGCTTTTCCCAGTTCAGTCACCTAAAATTTAATTAAACTTTCAACAACTGATAATTTAACCCATCCCTTCTGAATTATAGTTCATTCAATTAAATAAATATAGCAGAATTGTGTGGAGAATTTCATAGTACCTACTTGTTTTTCATTTAGAAACTGTGTTAAATTTCTCTGTAATTCAATTGATTAAAAAGTCAACTAGATGTGATATTTTGTGATGTGATAAAGAAAAGTTACACTACCTTTGACATGAACTTTTTTTAACATCTGGATTTAATTATAAAATAGCAATACCTCAACTAACTCCTTAAGTGGCCTGAATGTTATTTTCTACTTGGGAAAGTTAGAGTTCAAGAAGGTCTTTCTCAATGACTTAAAGAGGCAAGCACACGAACATGTTAATGATTTAGAATTTTCCCAAACTTAGACAAAACATTACTTCAGCAGGAGCATTTGCAGGACTACGGTTTCGAAGAATATGTATGACAGGAAAAGAAACGAAAAAAATCAAAGGCACAAAATTTCAAGAATATTACAACAATTTTTAGAACATAATCTTAGTTACAGGATACTCCTTATACAGTTAAAACTTAAACACACAAATTCTCTGAAAATTGCACAATCCCGAACTCAGGTTTCTATAAAATTCCTATAAAGAGTGTAGCTGCTGGAGAAAACATCCTAGGTAGCCTGTGCATTAGAAAGGGCCTGCTTACTCTTTTTCTTTTAGTTATCTTTTTCAGTATACAAAAGTTACATTAACTTTTTGAAAAATTAGAAACACTGAGTTTACTACTTGAGAGTGACCTTAAGATAATCTTACACTTGTGTGTAGCCCGACACAGACTCTGACCTCAGACTGTAGGGCACATTGTTATCTTCCTAAAAAGTAAAAAGAGCAGTTATTTTCTGAATAGGTAGTTCTGTTTTTTTTAAAAAAAAAATCACTTTAAAATTTTAAAAAGAAAAGCACCATCTTTTCCTATCATTTCTTCTGTGTGCTTTTGTCCTTTTCATTTCTCTTCTCTAGGTTACTCCCTCTCCAGGTGACATAAGAACCTCAGGGTCACAGAGGTAAAAAAAAATACTCCCCACTGTACCTTATTTCCCAGTATTTTTTAACTCACTAAAGGGAGCACAGGCTCTCCCTGCAAATATCTGTTCACAGTACGTATTAGAAATCATAAAACCCTGATGCAAAGAAAAAGTTCAACATCAGGGAGCAAATGTCTCTCAGGAAAGCCACTTTAGACTACCGTGACTCAGGAGAGGCTCCACTCTTTCGCACGGAACAGCCCCCTGATTTGCGGCCGTCGGAGCGGCCCGAGGCAACCTCTGCAGCGCTGAGTCCTGACTCCCGCTGCTCCTCAGTCTGTCAGGCACTAACAGGGGACCCGAGGCCCAGGAAGCTTTCTGCCTTCCATTTACTTCACTCGTAAAACGAGAATAATACAGACCCACCGGTCTGGAAAAGCAGCTTTGGGAATTAAACGAGAGTTTGATGTGAACTCACTTTGAAAAGAGAGCGGATAAGATACAAATTTATTTTGTCATAAAGGTGCAGGAAATAATTCTATTATTGGGGGGTGGGGGGCACAGGTAAACAACACATGACACCACGCAGGCCTGGAAGGGCAGAAGCACCACCGAACGAGCAGGCCTAGGGCGTGGCTGGTCGCAGTGCCACCAAGGAGGCCACCGGAGGCCACCAGCCAGGGGCTGCGTCCCAGCGCGCCCAGACCCGCAGGAGCAGACCCGTCCCGCGGGGACGCGGGAGGACAGCCAGTGAGGGGTTGTGGAGGCGGCCAGAGGAAGGGGTGACAGGCCGGCTCGGGGAGACGGAGGCGGAGCCGCTGGACGTGGGGGCTGCAGGCCCGGCTCGCAGAGCGAGGCACACGCGCCGCCACCGAGCCACCGATGAGGGCAGCGGGGCCCACCCTCGAAGGCGGAGAAGGACAGAGCCACCACTACTCAGGGGCTTCTGGTCGAATAAAACATTCGGTACAACAACGTGGCAAACATGTATTCATGTATTCGGCCCCTATCACGTGCACAGCACTGCACCAGCTGCCCGACCAAGGGGTGCCAGGACGCTCCGGACGCTGCGGACGTTCAACCAAAATCAGTGCTTTAGCAGCAGCAGCAGCAGCAGCAGAATAAACACAGTAAAGACTGTTCATTTTTTACTTAAAGACTTGCAAAATTAAAATAAACCTGCCCTTGAGCTCCTTGGAAAAATAACTGATTCCAGATTCGGAGCAGAAAAACACGTGGATTGTCCTGTCCCCCTAGAGAGCAACGGAAGCCGAGACCACCAAGGCTGCACCAGAGGGCTGCAGAGGCCGAATGGAAAGGCTCCCCAGGCCACAGACGAGGCCACGGGAGCATCAACAAGACACAGGGACTGGAATACACAGAAAATATTTAATTCCGTGAGTTCATAAAGATCCAAAAAAAAGTTGGTCATTAGAGGATGGTACGGAAGAACGCATTAAAAACTGATAAAGAAAAAGAACTGATTATTTGTTTTGCCTTTCCTATATCTCAGGGTAACCAAATACTTGCAAGCTTCTCTTTTTAGAAGTATTTCAGCTAATCAGTGAAGAAGGAATTACAGAATTCAATTATCACCACTTTGCAACCGCTAATAAAATAATGGATCTTGATGATGACCCTCAATGGCTGCTGACACGACAAGAAGAAAAACAAGACAGTACACGCCTCCTGACAGGAGTACACAAGGCCAGGTGTGAGCTACTCCTGCCCTCACCCACCCCCAAACCAAGACTGAATTTGATCGAGCCTTTAACCCTAAATACCAAATCATAGGAAATGCCAGGAGTGAAAGAAAGAGCACCACGGAATGCACCAGCCGAAGTCAAACTATGGAAACAGGACACAGAAAACAGCCCGGTATCTTCAACCAAGAGATGTGACAGAGAGACAGAGAGAGACAGAGAGAGACACAGACAGTGAAAGACAGACACAGAGGCAGAGACGGAGACATTGAGAGAGAGAGAGACAGAGACAGAGGGGAGAAGGGAGAGAAGGATGGGGGGAAAAGCAACCAGGAGGCAAGCAGGGAGAGAAGGGAGGAAAGGAGGGAAGTGGTTTAAGGAGGAGATTCTAAGAGTTAAGAGACATCAGCACGGACTTTATTAGGACCCTGGGGCAAACAAACAAGTTACTAAAAACAATTATGAGACAACTGGGGACATTTGAATACTGACAGATATCTGATTATATTAATTATCATTAAGTTATTAAATACAATAATGTCAAATTAGTTATTTTGTAAGAGGATCATTTACAGATAAATACTATACTAAATACGGCTGCAATAATGTGCCCAGAATTTACTGTTAAAAATTTGGGACGGGGGGGGGTCATGGAAAAATATAGGGCTACACCTGAAATAAATTTTGCTGCAAGCTAATAATTGTTGTATCTAAGCGGCAGGTATGTAGAGGCCCATTCTGCTATGATTTCTACTCTAGCGTATCCTTGAAAATTTCCTTAATGAAAAGTTTAAACTAACAAATAAAATTGCCTTAAATCATTTTCAGGATAAGGCAGAATATAAATGAAAACGTTAAATATCGGGGATTAAAATGTTTTTTTAAAGAGGAAAATATATACCACTTTAAAGAACTCATATCATGAAATAATTTTAATTTCTAATTTTATAGTATTTAAGGTTCGGAAATACACGCCTAATGTTAAACTCTGTGAAGTGAATAAGAGCCAATCTCATTTCGTACTTCCTAGATTTATGATAAATTAAAAGCGAACATTTTTAGAGAAGCTTGCTCTCCACTGGCTCAAGTTCATACGAAACCAACTGTGACTTAGAGGAAGACGCATGTGCTCCAGGAGGCCCGCACGCCTCTGTGAGGCCCGCAGGGCTGTGTGTGCGTGTGCGTGTGTGAGCGTGTAAGTATACATGTGCACGCACTTACTGCACTCATGCTTTTCTGCGGAGAAAGATCCAGGCTTTAGTCAAAACGGTCCGTAATCCAAGAAGAGTTAAAAAAAAGAAAACCCCAAAGAACCCTGCCTCACTTAGACGCGCTACTGTCTGTCCTCCTACGTGGGAGCGTTGTTTCCGAGGACGAACGGGGTCACTGAGGCCAGGCGCGCCCCTCCACAGGACACTGCACACGCGCTCGCAGGGCACACCTCGACCTCCCGCCAGCAGCTGCCCCGGCCTGGCGGGACCCCACCCACTCGGTCCTCCTCGAAGAACCTGAACTCGGCCCTCCCCCGCTGGGGGCCTCCTGCCACCGCGTCCCCGGGCCCAAGCCCAGCATTTACCACCTGTCACTGTGCGCAGGGGCCCACGGGGCGCCCTGCCCCGCGCACCCCGACGGGGGCCCAGGGCCAGCCCAGGGAGGTGGGTTGCGGCTGCCGCTCCCAGGCCTCAGCGGTACTTGGGGGGCAGCTCAGCGGGAGGCAGGGCCCGTTTCTCTAAGCCCGGGCTGTGACACCTCGGAATCCGCTCAAGACCTCCTGCGCCTCTCTGCGCCCCGCCGCCCCCGCCCTCTGCCTCCTTCCCACCTCCCTTCGGTTCCCACCAACCACCCTAACCCCGTGGCTGGGAAGACTGCCCTCCCCCCGGGCTTCCTCTTCTCGCTGGGGTCCTCACTCCGCCCCTTACTCTCCTGAGGAAGGAGAGCCGGGGAGTTGTTACACGAGTTTTCCTGTGAGACAGGCCTGCAGTATATTTTTAATATACTGTAATGTTGCTACAATACAATATTTATATAATAAAACGTAATAGCGCATGGTATATAATACAGTATTTTACTATTAGGAGAAGGTTTATATTTGTGGTTTGTTGTTTAATTTTAAAGGAGATATATAATTTCACCGATTTGCTTTTGAACTAAGTCTTTTACTGGGGTATAAGGTGGGAAAAAGGTCCCCCAACGCTTTGTTATACCCTATGTTTAAACAGTAAACATCAAACTATGCTTATAATCATTTTGTAAATGACTCATGAAGCGATGGTACCCTTGCGAGGATTAAAGATGCAAAGATCTTGGCACACAGGGCTTGGCACATGTAAGCCCTGGACATGTTTTTGCTGCTGTTCATAATCCTAGTACTACCTAGATTATAAGTAAAATATCTCTTGATGTGAGCAGCTGAGTTCAGGGCATTTTGATACAAATAAGTGAGCTCCTTGAGGGCAAGGTGGCTCTTCCTCTTCTCTGACCTTCCCAGCCCCACCAGGACCCTACACAGCCTGTGGGAGGAACACAGCCTGCGGGGGGAACACTTCCTGCGGGGGGCGGGGGGGGGGGGGGAGGACACTTGCGGGATGAACCCGAGCCGAAGCCCATCAAGAAACAACAGCCCTTCTTTGAAAGAAGGAAAGACAAGATGGGCTTTGCTCCAGATAATAAAAAAAAGCCAGGCAACATTTTAATCAAGTTCATTTAGGCTCTGGAAGTATTCCAGCTGTGTCTGAAAGACAAACTGACTGAAAACAGATGCTCTCTGGTTGCAAAGCTGGTGAGAGAGGGCTGGCACTGCTAACAGCCAGCATTACATGACGTGTGGCCCATGGGTGTGCCCTGAGGTCACACCTTACCCCACAGCAGCGCCCTTCTCACTGGCACAGCAATCACCCCATCCCAAGCCTGATAAGTCATTTTCTCACTCACCCCTTTTTTAAAAACATCTGCAGAGTTGTAACGAAAATCTCAGGAAACAAGAGGAAAAGAAAGCTGAAGGGTTACAAAAAATTCATCTGAACACCAAGATGCCCAGAACCCACCCTCTGGAAATTGGGAGGTCAAAGGAAAGTGATAAAAAACAAAACGAACGCCATCCTTCTGTGCCGCAAACCAGCCCAAGTCCCCTCTCCTCCCAGATACAGAGGAAAACCAAAGAATGGAAACATCTCCGCCCCCAAGAAGCGCAAGACAAAGGCAAAGCAGTTAGATCAGATCTCGGGAATTACTAAACATCTGCGTTTGTACACTGTTTCTTGGATTAAGAGCCTGTCTCTGCCAGAAATTACGGGATTCGTTTTGCAACACACTTTCACATCCCAGAGTGGAAAGCAGGTGCTTACTTTATCCACCTCAGAGAGCACAGGACATTAACATAACCTTAATTTTTATCCTTCCCATCTGATAATGCTTCAATAATCTTAAATATGTACGTCTGTAGGTTTGGATACTTTATATATTTTAATGTGTGTACATTTTATAGTGTTTCAGATTATAACTGCCATACCATTTACTATAAACTATCTTATGGGCCAACAACCCTGCAATTAAGGGTTACTTATCCTCATTCGATAGATTAAGAAACCGAGGTCCCCAGAGGGTAAAGTTTGTTGCGGGTTGCGAAGTCCCAAAACCAGACCCAGAGCCTCCCAGGGGCCCCTCTAAGCCGGGTGAAGGCCCTGCCCCTAGCCAGCTCTCGCTCGTGCGGCCCGTCCTGGCCGGTCAGGCTGCTCTGGGGGAGTGGTGAATCATCACTAGCCCTCAGACTTTCTGGTTTGCATCCGGATCAGTGTGTTTGCTATAGACCAACACTGATGATCAATATCGCAGCAAAAAGGAAGCAGAAAAGCACCTGTAATTACACACTAAGCTAGGGATCCGAAAGGAACGATTGCAAAGCAATAACAGGGTAGAATAAGGAAATGCTTAAAGGGTGAAAGGAGAGGGGTGGATTCAGGCCAGTGCCAGCTTCCATCTGGACCAAGACCTGCAAACATCCTTAATGCCCCTTCCAGGGCTAATTAAATAAGAATCCACTGTTTGCTTTCTCAACTCTCCTAAGGCACAATTACCACCCACAAAAGTCCTGCCCCTACAGCTCTGCCATTCGGGCAGGTGAACTCTGTCCCCATGATAAGCTGCTCCCACCCCAAGCCCTAAGGCCTCACCTGAAGAACTGGGGAAAAAGTGCGTGTGTGCAGGGGGGAGGGGGTAGACGACTGTAAAAAGAAAGAGATGGGGGGGAGGAGAAAACTACGAGGAGGGAGAGAGAAAATAAATAATCATGCAAGGGACCATTTCTAAAAGATGACACCCGGCCAGACTAGCAGCCAAGATCTCCACCCTGTGCTCGTCTGACTTTCCAACACTTCACCACGTCTCCATGAGACCAAGCTTCCACTGGTCTCCACTGAGAAACCCAGAGAGCCCTGCCCTCAGCCAGGTGGGACCCTCCACCGTCATCCTCCCAGGACGAGGAGCCATCCCAGGGCTCGCCCTGTTCTGCACACTCACCAACCACATGCTTGTCTTTTCTCGGGACTGGCTTTGGGTGCAGAATCCTGCTTCTCGGGTAGAAATAACAGAAAACCTGTGAAGTGAGAGCCTCCTCTACAGAGGGGCCCAGGGCGCGGTCCACAAACTCTGCAGGCATACGTCAGAGCTGCAGCACAGCAGAGAGATCAGGGCCACCACCAGCCAGATCTAAGCGTTAGATTTACATACAATAATTGTGCTTAAGAATAAAAGTGCAACCAAATCCTGGCATTGCTGTGTGTTATAATTAAACTGAAATATTAATAAATCAAGGTAATGAAGTGCTTTCGTAGAGTATACCATCAACAAAAGTTAACTGAAAAACAGACCAAGAGCAACAGTCCCAAGAACAAAGGTATCAACACCTCCCTACAGGATGAGCACTGATGGAATATGAGTACCTGAAATTGCAGTCTTCAACAAACGTTACAGGAATTTTTCTTTAAAGTGTTTGCATTTAACATGTCAAAATTAATGAACTCTGATCCTATTTGCATTTATTCCCCTAAATTACATAATCTCACTCAAAATAGAAAACCAATACAAACAACTAACATGTGAACCAAAATATACAAGCAGATGTCTGTGACGACTGTAACAGAGGCCAAGGAGGTGCCACGTGGGTCATCTGAGGAGGAATCTTGAAGATGGGGTTTCCTCACTCCTGAGATCCAAGGTATGCTCCACGGCCTCCTACAGGCCCTCATACTCAATCCGTCCTTGCTAACTCCTACATTCAGAAGCTTTCAGAACAATTCCAGAGCCACCGTAAGAGCCCATCCTACCCTAGGCAGTAACATTTGCTGAAAGGCAGTGAAGCGAATTAGAAACAGACAAAACAGTAAAAAATAATAACAATAATAATGCTGCCGGTGATTGGTTCTGACTGGTATAATTATGGTGGTGGTTTTTTTCCCCTGATACTTTATACCTTCTTAAACTTTCTAATTTTTCTATAGTAAGCGTGTATCACTATTTTTAAAAATTGGGAAAGTGTTAAGGAAAAGAACAGCTTCATCTTCAAGTCACTATCACAATCTGCTTTAATGGGTGGTTCTCTGCTCAAGCTCGCTCTTGAATCACTGGGATCATTTCTACAAACAGCCAAATGTAAATCCCACCCTAAGCCCAGCAAACTGAATACGGAAGAGCCAAGACTTTTTCAAGCTCCACACGTGACTCTACGTGCCACCAACGTTGAAAGCTGTTCACACTTTATAGACAGTTCCTACTTCAGCTGCAAAAGGCGAATGTCTTTGGAGAAGACTGAAATCAAAGGTCAAAACACCAAAAAGAAAAACAGAGTATTCTTTTGGAATGAGCCCCAAATCTAGAGAAATTAATGATTCCAGTGAGAATGTCAGTAATTCCTAGAGCGAGCAGGCGAAAAGAAACCTCAGCAGGAACTGCCGAGATGCATGCAGTGAGTGAGGTGACAGGTGAAGCCCAGCGGAGCTGAAGGGCTGGGTGGACAGGCCAGGGCTGTTTCCTTGGGATTCTAGAATAAAGGGCAGTTCTGCACAGGTGCACCTCGGGTCGCAGGGGTGTCTGGATCTCAGTGGCCACGCCAGCAAGTGAGGACAAGGCGGGGCCAGATCCCTCGGGGCTCAGCCACATGCACAGCTGCCCAGAGATCACCTGCAGCTCCCCAAGCGCAGGCTCGCACACCTGTTCCCACCTGCTCAGTTCTGGTGCCCACGCCATCCGTCCTACAGGGAAAGCCAGGCACCAGCCCACGAGCCCCTCTGCTCCCCAACTCGGGGCCCAGGCCACCTGGAGCCTCCTCTGAAGAGCCTGGCAAGTGGCGAATTCCCCAAGTCCTTCCCAAGCCCAAGCGACGGTGGACGTCATCCACAGTGGTCAACATCCTCCTCAAGTCCAGTTTCCATTATACCAGCTGGAAACTCCAAGCTAGGAAAGCGAGGGGAGACGTCCAAATCTTCATTCCATACGCGTATTCACCCCTGTTCCGGAAAGCATATTTAAAGAGAAGAAAATCAGCCCATACAGGAGAAGTGATCTGTGTGGTTCAAAAAGCCCAGCAGGAATGTCAGGTTTCCTGGACCCGACCCTAAGCCTCTACTAAGCGCAGTGCCCCATACAGAGGGTCTTCTAAGACCTCCAGCTGGGCCCCCAATCAATGGCCTTGTCTCCACGAAACAATTCCTTCTAAAACACACCCTTGTTTTTAGGAATTAAACCCAAAATTCCCATAATAACAGTCTGGCAATAGTATAAACTTTTCGTTATGCTTAAATAGCTTAAAATCTATATGCTCAAACATTAGTAAAGATTAAAAGACAACTCAATGGAAAGAAAATACTGTATAAGCTGAAATAATTCAAAACTTCCTAAATTAGTCAAAATAGCAAAATGGACGAGGGAGTGAAATGAAAAACCACTACAGCCCACAGAACAGCTGAAAGAAAAAAAAAACCAACAACAATAGAAACAGTTCAGTATTTGTTCTAACTTCTATGTCTCCTTTCCAAGGTTTATATTTAAATACAGAAAAGCAAAACTCTCTGAAAAATCCATTATCTTTATCACCTCTCCTCAAAAACAACCCCCCCCCAAAAATCTTCCTATTCACCCTTGAGAAATTCACTTAATACCCACCGCCCACATACCCGGGGGGTTGACCAACCTCACAAAACCAGGTCAAAACCACTCAGAAGCTCCCCAAACTTGATTTCAGTTTCAGGTTCCCGAGTTAAACTTGAAACAACACAGCAGTAATTTGCATATTCCTTCCAAGCACACTCAAAGGACAGCCCCAGGACCAGAGCTGTCAGGATGAACTGGGATCCAGGCTCTACCGGCTGCTGCTGGTCTTCTCTGGGAGGTGGGAGTCTGCCCAGAGCACCAAAGAACATGGCAAAAAATGAAATCTCAAACCACCAGCTCACTAATGCTCACCAGGCACCTTTCATGGTGCTCAGTATTTGGTGGGCACAGTATTCTATAGACAGCAACTCCACACTCCTTCCGACGGCCCTGGTTTCCAGTGTTCAGCCCGCTCTGGGGCATACAGTCATGGGATGTATCTTACCCTGGGGTCCAGAAAACATGGTCACCGCAGGCCAGAAGACTTATATTTGAGTCCTGAGAATCAGACAAGTGAATAACTTATTTTTAATAAAACAATTTTCAATGGTGGCCCACACGCAGTCAATAGACCAAGGCCAATCCATGACACATTTGTAACCCGTTCCTTTACAAAATGAGGAAAATGAACATACGTAGGTCACACAGCCAAGAGTGTGCAATCTGGTGACTGCTCTTTATTCTGACAACACATCCTTGTCACATTTTAGTGGTACTGGTAGCAGGTAGGAATTTGCTATTCTGAAGGTTCTTCCTTTAAAGATAAAAACTTGGCCACCGTATACCATTCTCAAGCTTTTAACAGTCTGTGAAATCTGGGGCCTGCTGATATTCAGGACTCCTCCTCGCTCATCCCCCTCGACCCAAAACAGGGCCCGGCAAGAGCATCTTCTCCTCATTCCCAGCGGACTTCCCAAACATCAAACCGCAACACTGCTGCTCAGCACTTCTCACTGTGAAAGGCACTTACACCACGTGAATCGAATCGCAACAGCCCCACTGACTGTCCTGCTCATGTGCACTCTCGTGTGGATGACCGCAGCATGCATTTACACTGCTCAAGCGGCTTGGACAGTCTCTGAGCCGTTTCTGCACGTGCTGTGCAAGGTCAGGGCTCAGATCCGTCATCCACTGCTGCAGAACCCTGTTACCACAAACTCGGCAGCTTCAATCTCCCCACGCTGACTAGCACGCATTATCTATGGACCTGGAGCCTGGCGTGCTTAGCCAGGTCATCTCTAGGTTACAAGCCAGGTGTCAAGTCTCATCCAAAGCCTGAGTGGATCTAAGGGTTCACCCCATTCGTCGACAGAATTCAATCACGGTGGCTCTAGGACCAAAGGCCTTGCCTTCCTGCTGGCTGTCACCCAGAGACCACCCTAGTTCCTAGGTGTCATCCACAGCTCCCTGCCAACAAGGCCACTTGCTTCCTCAAAGCCAGCAAAGGAGGAGTCTGTGGAGTTTTTATTTTGTTGGTATTTTTGGTGTTGACTTGCAATATTATATCAGTCTCAGGTGTCCAACATAGTAATTTGATATTTTTACAGATTATACTCCAGACAAAGTTATTATAACGTACTGGCTATATTCCCTGTGCTGTACATTACATCCTTGTAACTTATTAATTTTATACCTAGTAGTTTGTACCTCTTAACCTCCTTCACCTATTCTGCCCCTCCCACCACCCCTCTCCCCACCCCTCTCCCCTCTGATCACCACTAATCTGTTCTCTGTATCCGTGAGTCTGTCTCTGCTGTTTTCACCTACATGTGGAATCTAAAAAACAAGCAAACAAACAATTAAAACAGGAGAACTCTGTATTTATATAACAATAATGATGGTGATGATAGAACAGCTTTTTTATTAGGAACAAACTGGCATAAATTCCAGTGGCTATTAAAGTGCCTACCACAGAGCTCAGTGCTGAATAAGTATTTGTTGAAATGATCCATTAATGCTCCTCATTAGATGAGGTTCCTTGAAAACAGGGACAACGGGTGTTCTGCATAATACCAAAGGAAGGAATATCTTGCTTACCAGCAGAAGGCATGCAAAAATATTTGTGGGATAACTTAAAATGTGCAAAGAATTCCAAGATGAAGGAAATGAATGAGGGCTGGAATGTGAAGGAAGCTAGAATCTGAAGACAAATACACGTGAACAGGCCAAAGCAAGAGAGAATTCCCAGTAAGTGCAAAGTGGGAACAAGCATATCATCTGCCTACCAGTCTCTCTTTGCTGCTGTAACAAATTTCCATAAATGTAACAAATGACCATAAACCACAGTGGCTTAAAACAGCCCCCATTCACTACCTCACAATTCGGCAGATCGGAAGTCTGAAATCTGCCTTGTCAGCCAGCCTCCGTTGCTTTCTGGAGGCTCCAGGGAGGATCCCGTGGCCTCTCCCAGCTTGGGGAAACCGCCCGTGCCGCTTGGCTCTGGCCCCTTCTCCTGTCTGCAAAGCCAGCCCTGGCCGGCTGAACCTTCCTCACAAGGCCGTCTTTTCTGACACCTCTGTCTCCCTCCTCCCCACTGAAGGACCCCCACGATGCCAGACCCCACAGATAAGCCAGGATCATCTCTCATCTCAAGATCCTGATTTTAACCACATCTGCAAAGTCCCTTTTGCCACGAGAGGTAACACAATCACAGGTTCCAGGGACAAGGACGTGGACACCCTGGGGTGGGGTGGGAGTATTACTCTGCCCATCATAGTCTGTATATGCAACAGTAAAGAAAAACACCAGCCTGGAGTAAAACACTGGTGAGGGAATGCAGAAGGAAGCTAAATTAAAGTAACCCTAGCAGACGGTGAGATCCGGAAGAAGGAACGAAAGCTCAGCATCACTGTGCTGACAGTCGCCGGCGCCGAGGCTCAGGTCACGTTATCACTCTGGGTGTTGGTCATGTCTAAAGTGAAGCAATTCCTGCCCTGCCTGCATCCCAGAATACCATGTAGAACGACGGAAGTGCTTTTCACATGCTTTGAGAACTGCAAATTAATATACAAATGTAAGATATTATGGCCAATGCCACAGTGAAGCAAAGTCACACATCAGCAGTGTGGGATCGTCAACCACACTGCTTCATCCCAAAAGCCCTTTGATCTTGTTGAGCAGAATCCTGAGGCTTGACTTACGCAGAAAAAAGCATTCCCTGAGTGCAAAAATCAGACTCTGCTTAACAAAATATTCATGTTGCTAGAATATATTCTTGCAATAACATCAAAACTCATAAAAATCTAAGATAATAAATATAAAGACAGAAAGAAAGGGGGGAGAATTGAAGTATAACTGAAGTAACCTGGTTAACTTCAATCATGAAACTAAAGGGGAAAATGTCAGTTTTAATACCAGGAGGCAGGTACCACAGCACATTCCGGGCGACAGGCAAGCAGAGCAGAATACAGGGCTTCCCCATCCACAGCTGCGTCCAGGCCAGGACGGGACACTGTGTGGCCGGGATCTCTCACCTGCGCTCCAAGCTGGCATTTTAAATGGCTTACAGGTTATTAGAACTTGAACGTCATGCTCTCATCTCACACTCAAGAGGAACAGAACTGAATTCACTCTCTTCCCCAGAGCACTGCTGTTCCTTCCCAGGGACAGCATTTCTGGCCATGGTGATACCAGCCAGCCAGCCTCCAAAAACAAAACAACCTCGAGATCTCCAACTCTCCCCTTCCTCACCACCCGCCCCTGTACCTAACTAATCACAGAGTCCCGTTGTCCCTTTGATTCTCTTTCCTTCTCCACAAGCAACGTCGTTTGCATCTACATCCTTATAATCTAGCAGGTCTTCCTGGCTCTCCTACTCAAATTCACTCTGTGCGTCTACACCATGCTGCCCTCTCCTCTCACTCTCCCCCATGCTGGGAACGTATCACACATAAGTCATGTATTATACGTGATAAATATAAGCACCAGAATTTCATAAGCGGTGTGTGTCAGGCACTACACTAGGCATTATTAAGATCATCCTATCTGATCTGCACATCACCTTGTGATGTGGGTATAATTAACTGCATTTTAAAGAAAAGGGAATTAGGGTTCAAGATTATTAAGTAACTCCTGGAAGGACGTTTTTGAAAGCAGGATTTGGGTCCAGGTTGCAGACTCACCCGAGGCTGAGCTCCACTCATGCCTCCGCTTATTTAATCAAACCCACACCCCTCAACCTGCTCTTCCAGGCCTCCCGGGACCTGCACGTCTGGACTTTCAATATACTATTTGCCATACTCCATCCACACGCCGCCCTCTCTGGGGAGCTCAGTCCCTCACCGCCCCCCTCTCCCAATCTGACCATCCTCTGAGGCCAGCCCACGGAGCCCTCCCAACTGCACTAGTCCCCACTGCCCTCCTTTCCCTGCAACCATCTGCAAAGCCACTCCTCCTTACACTGACGGACACAGGCACACCCTCACCTCGGCACCCACACGTCTGCTTCCTTCCCTACCTACTCTGGGTCCTGTACCATGTCTTACACTCTGCACTTTACACGCTGGGGATACTACAGGGAACAAAACATTTAAAAGTATATGCTGGTTCAAATAATCGTACACCTAATATTCTAGTACAAAACAAAATCATCTGATTTTAACCTCTTATGTCTCTGTCTATAATACTGGCTCAAAAATTAGTTATCAAACCCTAAAACAAATATCCATCGTCTGGCTGACACTAACTCACCATTAGGAACTATGCTGGGAGTATTCTGTTAAACTCAAATTTGATCAGCCAAGAAGAAAAATTTGACCTGCCCCCTAGGTTATGTCATCACACAATGACAGTTCATAAATGCTTCGTCACTTGGTCTATGATTCCCTGGTGCATACATAAATATATCTGATCAAATAATTGGCAAGGTCTCCAAATGGAATAAATGTGAAAGGCTGGAAATACAGCTTTTGAGATAGAAAAGTGATAATGAAAATAGGAAGATCCTTCACGAAATACTAGACTATGAAGATTTCTGCATCAAAAAGAAGAAAAAAGGAGCATACAGGAGATCCTTCAGCAGCTCAGCTTCCTACAAAAAGGCCTCACAACTAACCCTTTTAATACCATGGCATTCATAACCAGAAACTTCCAAGCTAAGTGATGCTCAATACATCTGTTGAATTAATGATACTACGGATCATTTTTATTTAAGGGAAGATCTCCTCGTGATTCAGTGACTCGTTTATTATTATCATAGCAATTAACATGCTGTAAAATTACCTGTCAAATTACTTGTCCCCCCTAGACTATCAGTTCCTTGAGAACAATATCATATCCATCTTGCTGGTGGCTATATGCCTAGCACCTAACTCAACACAGAATAAATCTCAGCAGATATTTACTGAACGAATAGATCCTCCACTATTAAACACTAAGCTCAAAATACAGATTCTTATATTTTTTAATATTTCAATCCAAAAAATAAATAACAGGAATTTTAAATCTTTCCTCACCAAAAAAACACTTCATTTGGTAAAACCTACCAGGGCAGACAGCTCAGAATTTCCACTTTAACCTTACAAATTCTAGCAAAATACAACTCATATGTGAATTTCTTCCCAGTTTACACACTTAATTATAAATTCACTACAGTTAACAGTCACTGGTTTTATTTTTTTTTAATTCTCCTATTGGCCTTAGCTTTGAAACTGATATTAAATGACTGCACTGCTTAAATACAAGACTTTTTTGCACACAATAAACTATAATTAGTGTTCAATCCTAAAGTTATAGCACGCTCCACTCCGAACAGACTTTAGAGATCGCCAGGTGATCCCTTCGTATTATGGATTAAGAAAAAATTAAGGCTATACAATTAATTGGTGTTAAAACCCAGCCTCTGATTCTCAGGTCCACGCTCTTTCCTCAGTTAATCGATTAATTATGTGTAATGTTAAGACATAAGGAAAAACGTTTCACCGCGTAACAGTCTTTGACCAAAGCAGGACAGGACTGAAGATGTCTTTCTCATTCCCAGTTATGCCAAACCTTTCCTCCGGGACCACAAATCACCGTAAGGAGGATTAGAGTCCAGTCCACGGCCCACAATCCTCTCACACGGGAAGGTAAGCCCGGCCCCCAGATCTGCTTTGCGCTGTAAGACACACCAGACTTCAAATCTGTTTATAGCCTGTGGCTGATTCCAAATCCCAGGGAACTTTCCGTCCTAGGCAACAGATTACCCCCACGGAGCGAGGCTGACTTTGGTGCCTTCCACATTCAATGTCCTTTCCCCATATTGGAGTACTCTCACTTATCTAGTTAGCACTGTGAAGAGAGGTCCAGTCTAGTCATGGGGCAAACGCCTTATTCCATGCCAGACTTCTTTTCTATTCCGTAGGAATAACTCTTCCAACCTGGCAGCAAAGGTAAATACCCTGCCCAAATCAATGCAGCTCCTAAGTAGCTAAGCAGTAACTCAAACCCACGCTGGCCAAGAAATCCAACTCTTCTTCCACTTGTCCCAACACAGAGTCCCAGCATCCAGGGAGTTCGCAAGATAAGTCATCAACGAATTAATTAACAGTATGACCTAAATGACAGCAAAGAAAATAAAATGAGGGGCATATAACGTAGCGATTAATACAGGCTTATTTTACTACTATAATCCATATCTTTCCACAATTGCAAAAACAAACAAAAAAAACTCTTGAATATGCTTTATTTTTCAAATTTGACACACAATCTATTTACCTCTCCTTAGAATTTGTTAATTCTAGTTATAAACTTGATAGAAAATAAAATTACTGGGATTTATGTTTCACCTCTGCCTTTGCAAACAAGGACGGGAGTGACCTTTGGGCAATCTGTTTAACCTCTTCGTTCCTCAGGGGTGACAAGAAAACCGCCTCAGAGGAGGGCTCCCTTGCTCCAGAAAGGAAACAGGTGTAAAGCCCGCTAAGCGGTGCCTGGCACAGAGTGAATGCTCAGCACACCTTAATTACTGTCATCCACCCACCATCACCGCCATCGTCACCACCCAGAACATGAGTGTCACAGGAGGCTCATTTTTGTCTGTTCTGTTCACTGTCGTATCCCCAGTGCCTGACACATCGTTGGCACTCAAACATCCATCGACCGAATTAATCATGAGCACTAGTACTTCTATTACTAAGTACAGGATGATCTGCCCCCAAATGTAATTGCCTCCAAGAGAAAAGATTAATTAAGCAAAAAACAAAAACAAAAAAAACCCCACCAAATTGCTACTGGAAATTTGGGGGATATGAAATAGAGAACCGCTCTCAGCCCGAATGCAAGGCTTCCTGGAGGAGAGAAGAGAGGAGGCTCCTCTCAAGTCAAGGAAGCATCTCTTCAGACTAAACTACCACCCGGAGAAAAGGCAAGTGCAAAGTATCCGTTAAGAGCACTTTGCAGGCCAAAAGATTTTCCAGCTTACATGACGGGGTACAAGAGTCTAGAACAGGAGACTTCTCAGTCTCCTCAGGAATCTGGGCCTCGACAGCAAGGACGAACCCCACTCTGCAGAGAGGAAAGAAGCACAGCAAGTGACCCCGGCCGGAGCTGTAACTCCGGTCCACATGCAGGTGGAGAAGGGCCCCCGGGGCCCCCGCCCGCCTCTCTCCACCACCCGGAGACCTTGCTGTCCCTGTGCACCCTGGGCCGCGGGCAAGCTCTGCAGCCACAGGCTCCAACCAGACCGCCCCCACCCAAGCTGCAGCCCCGGCCCGCTTCTGAGGGCCCACGAAGTGGCTGCTGGCTCCTGACCCTCCACCGGGAGGTCTGCGGGCAGGGAAGCCACTCTGCTCCCCCATGTCCATTCCCTACCGTAAAACCCTCAGAGAACTGGGAAGAACGCTGGGCAAAGGAGCCACCAGGGGTCTTCAGCAGGCTTCAGAGAGCAGCCCTCTGCCCCCTTCCCCACCCTCACCCCAGACTTCTCCTACGACACACTCCTAGTAACACAGTGATGTTAGTATCACCTAACCAGCATGGTAAAGCACTAATCAAAAAGCAGCCTTTAAAAACAACCTGCTTCTCAAGAGCAGTGAACTTGTGCAGTTTGCCAACAATCTGGCCAACAGAGCTAGTCCGACTTGACACAGGAGAGAAGGTCCTGAGAAAAGACTAGTGCAGGAGGTTCTCAGGCAAGTCTGAAGTTCTCCAAATCTCAGTTTCCTTGCTCAGTATAGGGAGGACAGTGAAAATACCTACCACCCGCAGTTAAACGAGATAATTTATATAAAATGCTGGGCACACTGCCTGGCACGCAGCAATCATTCTATCAATGTCAGTGAATTTTTTCTGTGCCCTCCCCCCAAATAATTATCTACCAAGTGTCCAGAATCCTGGTTAAAGGCAAACATTTTGCCTCACTCCTTAAGCCTGATTCTTTACATGGAATCATAGCCAAATAATTCCAGTTTAGTGGAAACCTCTAACAAAAGTTGAGGAAAGGCTGCTTCAAAGGACAGGCAAGTTGAGAACTCCACACCTCAAAGAAAGCCGTTCAAGATCACAAGGACAATTAGCAGCTCTTCTAGTTCATCTCAGCGGTCAGGTGGTAACTAATAAAACTCCCCTCGACTTCAGCCCTGGAGTCCCGAAGCCCCACATGGAGACAGAAGCACTGGGCTTTCGCGCGCAACGGGGAGACAGGCCGTGCTCAGAAGTCTGCAGGCTCCGGAGGCAACTCTAGCTCGGGACAGCATACGCCTCCAATGAAGCGAGTGTCCGAGTTCTCTAAGGAATGGCCTAACGTGAACCCCCTTCTCTAGTCCCTGTATTTTATTAATTTTCCTTTGTAAGTTAAATACTGAAGACTCCTATTTAATTGCCTCTCAATCTTTTCAAACTGCAAATATTTTGTCAAAGTAAGATGTTAAATGTTATAAAAGTTAACATAAAGTCACCTTTTCCTTAAATACTGAAATAGATTTGATTGCTTTTCAGGTGTAATTTATTATTATTCAACTTTACAGAACACCATGCTACACATTTCACTACCATAGACTCCTTTACCCCAATTTTTCTGGCTCAAAGCAGCCCCTTTGCTGTTGCCAGTGAAGGACAATGTTGATCAGTCCTAGCTCCAGTGCTAACCGGCTGTGTGACCTGGGAAATCACACCTTCTCAGTCACCCTTCCTCCTCCACACAATGATGGTTATTTAACTCCAGTACTAAGATCTCAACGCGCACGCCAACGGAATATTTTTTTTTAATTCAATGGTTAACATGAGTACAAAAACGGTAGGAAATCTATCATACAAAACTGGATACGTTACTTTTTTTCCCTGAAATGGGTATTTTCTAAATCCTTTAAATCTGAAGTTACAACCAATCATTTTATCTCCTAAATTGCAACTATGTTGGGTATATACTGTCCAATTCCCCGACAGTACCCTGAAATGCCTTGCTTCTACCCAACCAACAACTGCATCCTGTTCTCATTTCTACAGACTTCTACAACTTTCAGGCAAGTTTTTCTGCAAGATAATAAACATCAGTAAGTAAAGACTTAATTATGAAGTATTTTGAGTACCTAACCTTTACCAGCTATGCTAGATATAGGGGATAAGTGATTAAGACACTTTTTTCCTAAACCCAAGGAGTCACAATCCTGTAAAGACATAGCACTGTGCCATCACTCCCATCCCTCTCCCAGGCAGACATCACTAATCTATCATGCGCCTCTCCCTTGAACTGGACACAGCTTTGGCTCCGTGATTCCATGTAGCCATTACCAATCAAATAGGCTTATTTTAATAGACTTCATCACATTTCACTAAATCTCCATCTACACGAGTGATGATTCTGATGCCGATACTGGAATGCAGAAATTTGCAGGACACCAAATATGGATTAGAAAGTAAAACCAGAAGATGTAATATCCCCGTCATCTATTATGATCCCACTGAAGCATTATTTAAAAGGGTTAAGGAAAACTGTGGAAAGAATGGTACTTCCTGCCAATTCTCAATTACCATTTTCCAGCATCTTAAATTAATTCTTAAATGAAGACGATAAAACCTGTGAGAGCCACCTGAGTCTAGGGAATCCGGGTATCTGTCTTAAACATGCTCTCTTTAAAGGCTATGGTTGTCTGACGGCAGCTAGAACATGCTCAAAAGAAAATAATTAAATTAGTGCAAATAAAAAGGCCATAAAAATTCTGAAACAAAATATTACGGCTTAAATAATCTGCCTGACAGCTCAAAGGGTCCATCTCTTTCCTCTGCGCAAGACTTGGTAAAAATGCGTTGTCTTCCAACAGCAGACAAATTAACTCCTCTTGACCAGGACTAACTTGCCAACCATTTAAAGATAAACGCTTTGCCTTCCATGTGTCACGGTGCAGAACTCTGGACTTGGTGCTTGCTTAGATGTCTGACCACAGCTAAAGCGCTTCCTAAGGAAAACCTAGGCTACTTGCAGGTGTGGAGGACTTCAACGTGTCAGTTCTTTCATATTTAAAGCACCAATATTAATTTCGTACCAAGGACACCTGACAAGGTAATCTACAGTTCCAACTTGCCTACGCTCCTGGCAGAGAC
Source organism: Balaenoptera musculus (assembly GCF_009873245.2). NCBI lineage: Eukaryota > Metazoa > Chordata > Mammalia > Artiodactyla > Balaenopteridae > Balaenoptera > Balaenoptera musculus. The sequence goes on from NC_045795.1 coordinate 1,505,572, forward strand.
GAGCTTGATGTAACAGATATCAGAAAGGGAAAAATCCACGAACGCTGACCATTCAGTTCTCTAAAGTCTCCACCTACCGAAAAGTGTGCTCCCACAGTCCGTCGGGGTAACGAGAGCGTCCTGAGGAGATGACTCGTTCGAGCTCATTGTGCGTCACGCTGTTCTGTGTCCCCCTGAGAGTTTAGTACTAACAAAGCTCCACGTGCCCACCCACTCTGCCTCGACGGTCAGGAAGCTCAAAGCTGAATTTCATGCCCACCTGGCAGCCGTCCTCAGTGCTGGGGACACTACCTCCATCTTTCTACAGCCTTCACTGCAGACTCCTATTTTTTTCATTCTTCTTAGGATGGTCCAACGCTGTGTTTTTTTATTGAAGCCACCTCAGAATCTTTTTGGAAATAAGCTAGGGGTACAAAATGTAATAAATTCTCTTTCCTCCCATTATTACTGTGTTTGGTCCTCATGGCCCCCCAAACTCTCCCCTCTCTGCACTCCTGTACACGCTGTTCTCCCCAAACACAGTCCTTGCTACTGCCAGCATTCAGTGAGGTTGGATGAACCAGGCATGTGGCCCCTAACATATTTGTAAAATACGGATTTTGACATGTGCATTAAGTCCCTCAAAAACTGTGAGATCCTGGAGGGCAGAAGAGTACAGCTTACGTAGGCTCTTGCTCCCAGCAGCCTCAACGCAAGCCTTGCACCCTGCAGACACACAGTAGAGACAAGTTCTGTTCATGGGAAGAGTAAGTCAACACTTTGGAAGCCCACTAGGTGAAGCCACATGGGAGGTAGTAAGCTCAAAAGAAGGTTTCTACCCTAAAGGAGTTAACAAACCAAAGAACTAAGCTATGTAAACTACCTATGTAGCCAACATGGATTGCACATCTGTAAATACAGAGAATTGAAAATACAAAGCCTGGAATGGTTGCATTTGGCTGAGGCTCTTAGCTGAGTTAAAAGGAGTAAGACTTGTGAGGGCATTCAGGCGCAAAATAATGACCCCACGGAGGTACAAGGCAGCAATATTCAGGGACCAGCAAGAACATTTCCCCGGGTGTAGCAAAGAGCAAGCACAATTAGACCATGAGGTGAGCCCTGGGGATGGCTGGCGGAGGGCCCTGCAGCAGCAATGCAGAGCACATTTCACAGTAGTTGTGAAATGATTCACAACTACTGTCAGGAAGAGACAGGAGCAAGAAAGCTGGAGTGACCGCTGACAGTGAGCACTAGAGATGCACAGCACACAGGCACCCTGGCTACCTGCACGCATTCTCAAGGGCCAGCGGGGGACAACCCATGCAAGAGCCCATCTCAGCACAAAGGCCACGACAGCCCTAAGGGCCAGAGCAGCGGTTTCAACCTCACCTTGAATCTGAGACCTCTTCTTAGAGTAAAACAATCCCTCTCTCTCCCCTACTCCCCCTGCCTCTCTCCCTCTCTCCCTCTCTCCCTCTCTCTCACACACACACACACACACACGCACACACACACGCACACACACGCACACACACACAGAGCTGTAACTTAATGTGGGTGGCTTACCACAGAGGCAGTATAACAAAATGGCTTAGAGCAACTCTTGGGTTCAGATCTCAGCCCTGACACTCAGGAGGTGTGCGCCCTCAGGGAACATACTTAACCTTACTTACTAAGCCAGGTGTAAAATGGGGACAAAAACTGTACTTGCCTCTTACGTAGGAATATATAAAATGTTCAGCGGAGTGAGTAGCTCAACAAGCTCTCACCCAACACGACTAAGAAACTGGACGGCAGGTATGGCTCTCCAGACCCTTTGCATTAACCTCACAGCACTCCGAGACCCTCGATACCCACGGCGGGAGCCACTGTGCTGGGAGATAAATGCGAAGCAGAGCAGTAAACTCCACCAGCAGGGATTTACGTGGCAACCGGAGTTCAGCACTGTGCCAGGGGCTGCAGAAGCCAGCACAACACCCAGCAAGTGAGGGGACAATGCACAGGGTGGGGTTGCAGGGAAGTGGGAGATACCGGTGCAGAGGCTACAAGGAGCCTGACCCTCAAGCAGGGGTTTTAAGGTGGAAATGAAGTGGGGAGCCAAAACTGTCTGGCCAGGGAGTAGCTTAGGAAGACAGCCTGGAGGAGGCCATTCAGCACCAACCCGACCACTGCACTCCCGGCCCTAAATAAGGTTTCCCTTCTAACCCGCATGGATTCACGCTGCTGGCACTTCAGTAGGCATAAGCCACACCAACAGAGTTACACGAACAGCTTAACTAATTTCTCCGTAATACTGAAAGTATGCAGGCACTTGACTGAATTTGAGGGTCTCTTACTCAGCCTCAGATCTCTGTCCCTCCCACCCACCCCTCCCACCAGTTTTCAAACCCGCGTTTATTGTAATTACCTTAAACACAGCACGATGCATGAGTAACTAGGAAGTAATCAGGTATCCAGCAGTTACAGCTGTCTAACGCCCTTTGACTGTACGTCCAGACAGTTTCTAACCTCTTTTCTCCTGCCACAGAGTCTGAGAGCAGTGTGAATCCCAACTGGACACTTCCTAGCGCTTTGACCGCGGGCCTCGGTTTCCCCATCTGTGCAGAGGAGATCATAAAAGCACCGCCTCAAAGAGCAGCTGGGAAAACTAAATGAGGTCCTATCAGCCAAGTGACTGCGCGTAATAAGCACAGCCTGCGTGCGCATTAGGATTATCACCTTTATTCACCCCATCACTTCCTGAGCACCGGGTGACGGCACCGCCACCGCCCGGGGGGACCCGAGAGGCCCGGCCCCGGCGCCGCCCGCCGCTCGCGGGCCGGGCTCCGGACACTCCTGAGGGTCTCGGGCAGGGAGGGGACCCGGCCCGAGCCCGGACCAGCCTGCCCCACGTCCAGGTGCGGCCGCGGTCTCGGAAGTTCCTGCGAGGTGGGCTTTTAACGTGTAAGAAAACACAAAACAGGAAAACATTTCCTGGTCTGTGACTGCACCGCACCGCTCCCTCTTATTTCCTCCACGACCTGGGACCCGGGCGAGGGGACCGGGCAGCAAGGGAGCCCCCGCGCGCGGGCACCGGCCTTCCCGCGGCCCGCGCCCCCGGCGCCCCCGCGGCCGCCCCCCCGCGACGCCCCGAGAGCACACGTGCCCGCGGCCCCCGCCCCCGCTCACCTGGCCCGTGATGCCCGTGATGAGCGCCACCTTCCTGGGCTTGCCCGTCTCGCCGTCCCCGGAGCCGCGGGCGCTGGGGCAGCCCGCCGCTGCCTGGGCCATGTCCGCGCGCGCTGAAGAGAGGCGCCGACCGACGGGGGTGTGCCGCGCGAGCCTCCTCGCCAGCTGCAAGGACCAGCCCCGCGCCACCCGCCGCCGCACTCTGACAGGGCCGCCTGGAAGGCCGGCGGGGCGGGCCGTGGGCGGGGCGGCCGGCCTGCGGCCTGGCGGGCGCAGCGTCAGCCGCATCACCGCGCGACGCACCGCCGCGCCGGCGGCAGGCCCCGCCCTCCCCGCCGGCGGCCTCACAACCAGGGCAGGCCCCGCCCACTGCCGGCGGCGCGCGAGCCGGGCGGGGCGGGGCTTGTAGGCGGCGCCTGCGCGTGAAGGGCGGGGCGTCGGGCGGGCCTGCGCGGGCTTGTCTAGATCCTCAGGAGAGGCTGGGATGCCAAGTCTTTGCGCCAGGCATGCTCCTTGCAAGGGCTGGCAGTGGACGGGGCGGGCCGTCGGCGGCCTGACTTCACCATCTCACGCTGCACGTCTTCCCCTCCACCCTCCCGAATCTCCCAGGAATCGTCACACTATCCGAGGATGCTGGGAAGAAGTAAGGGCAGACCTTTCCCTTAGGAGAAAGCCCTGAATCCCGTCCGAATCTAGGGGTCACGGACCCTGGGTCATCGGCTTTGATAAGTAATTCCTGGAAACCTGCTGCAATGCCCTTTGAGGAGTCTGGTTCTCTGTTTCCTGAAGGGCACTAGCGTCACAAGGCCCCTGAATGGGGTCACGGATAGGGGAAATGACCGGCCTCACGCCTAACCTGCATTCTGACTCTTCTCGCGTTTTTCTGAGGCTTGGAACCAGGCACGAGATTCCAAGTAACTCGATTCAAAATGCTGTAGTCAGAGGACTGGCAGAGCAAGACGAAAGTCTCTGGTCCCACCCATGTGCAGCAGAAGGAAATGTTGAAAAGACTGCACAGGTCAGTAAACCTGGACATGCCGAATTTCAAAAAGTAATTCAGGTGCAAGGTGGCGTCCTAGCTTGATGTCTGTCGAATTTGGCTTCCGTGTGGCAGCTCCACGTAGGGCAGGGAGAGATGAGGAGCTGACTCAGACGCTGGCAGGGTAGCAGGTGTGTGTACCTAAGCATTGGCCGGAACCAGGGAGGAGAGAGGAACTTCCTTGTCCCCACTGCTCTGCTTCTCTGCCCTGTACATATTCCTCTCCCCAACGGATCAGCACAGACGAGCGCTTGAAATCACAAACTGAGTGACTAGGAGGTGCCCAACCTAACCTGCAAGACCCTTACAGACTTGGGACTTCCCTGGCGGTCCAGTGGTCAAGACTCCGCTGTTCCACTGCAGGCGGGGACGCGGGTTCGATCCCTGGTGGGGGAACTAGGATCCCGCATGCGGGCAGGGCCCGTACAAAAAATGGGGGGGGGGGGGTGGGGGGGGGGTGGGGGGGGTGGGGGGGTGGGGGGGGCGGGAAAGACCCTTACAGCCTTCAAATCCCAAAATAGAAAAGCTCAGGATTTCTTTAAAAATCTCTCTGTCCCCTAAGCATGTCAGCAATATGCCTTAGCTTTATGGATAGACTTGTTTCTGGATTCACTTGCCTCTCCCCTGTCTGTTCCATTCAGAGAATGACTAAAGGAAGGTCTGTTACTAGCCCCAGCAGAGGGCTGCATCAGTGGTGAACAGAGAGGCCCTGAGGCAGAGGAGAGGAAACCCTCTCACTAGGGGAACTCGCTATAACCAAGAAATGTCTTTGAAATCTACTAGATTCTATTAAAAACTTATGTTTGTTTTAATATAAATATGCTTTGAATTAATTTGCAGATAAATTATTTAACATTCCCCCAAATTGCTGAAAAAATGGATCCTTAGGGAGGACGTGCCAAGTTCATCTGGCAGCCGAGACCTCCGATCACACTGCTGGCCTGTCCTGGTAAGAAGCATGACAGTGGAAGACCCATGGAAAGAAAATCAATTATATTTTAGGGCCTGCAAATAAAATAATTACAAAATATTGAGGGAAATGGTAGTTCAGAGATACAGTGGGAGGTTTAGAAAGAAGGATATTTCTCTAGAAAAATTCTCTGAAGAAAGGTGATGAGACAGGAAGACAGGAGTACAGCCGTTTTGGAAAAGGACCGGGGAATGGCCTTGAGTTAGTGGGCTTGACAGGCCCAGTAAAACAAAGCACCTAAAGGCCTGGCCTTCTGAGACAATAACCAGAGACCCACAGGAGTAGAAGGTTATCTCTGTTCCACTGATGAATGTACATAGTTTCCAAAGAACAAAAGCAGGACTGTAAAACCGACACCTAGCAGAACCACCGAACTGCCAGTTCCCTGAAAGATATAGATAAAGGCCTGACACACATTCCTAAGTTGTTTTTGCAGGAAGCAGACGAAAACTGCTGACTACAAGCATGTGGACCCCAGACCTATTGAAACCAGATGGTTGATGATGCTCGAAACTTCACCTTGACGCCAGCAAATCGGAGACCTGGGCACAAGCTCATCAGGCTCCTGCATCCCCTCCCTCACGTGGCCTTTAAAACCCCTTCCCTGAAAGTCCTTGGGGAGCTGGCATTCTTTCATACCTTCTCCCTGGTGCACCAGCTCTCCTTCCAATAAAAAGCTTTGCTCGCCTAGGAGTCTTGTGGGAGTGACACTCATTTCTATGGTCTTGCTGTCCCAGAATCTGGAGAGGGCCCGAGAACAGTGATAGAGCAGTATATTGATTTGCTGAGACTGCCACAGATTGAGAGCTTAAACAACAGAATTTTGTTTCCTCACGGTTCTGGAGGCTGGAAGTCCAAGATCAGGTGTTAGCAGGGTTGGTTCCTTCTGCAGCCTCTCTCCTTGGCTTAGAGGCGGCTACCTCCGGGTAACAAGTGTCAGAATTGAGTTACGCTGGGACTTCCCTGGCGGTCCAGTGGTTAAGACACCACGCTTCCACTGCAGGGGGCGTGGGGTCAATCCCTGGCCAAAAAAAAAAAAATTGAGTTGCGTTGTTAGGACACACCCAGCTGATGTCGGAGGGTTGCTCCTTGGTGGTATGGGAAACCCTCCCCAAAACACGTTGGAATTGTGTCCAGAACCTTATAACATGTCATCTAAGAATGGTGATTGTAATTGGTAAAAAGCTTTTGCCAAGGTCACATAGCTAGTAGCTGGTTATGGTAAAAATCATGATCGGCTCTTCCAACTCCATTCCATATTCTATTGGGAAAACTGAAGCGCTAAATCCCACATTTCCCAGGTTATGTTGCATCCAGAGTTTTGGAAATCGAGTTCCACCAATCAGACTGTGACAGGTGGAAAGGAAAGAGGCACCATCTTTCTCCTGCTGGTCACATAGTAGAAAAGTTTTCGGCAGCTAGGTTCCAAGTTTAGGTCTGTCACAAGTTGCACGAGTACCGGAGCCGGTCAGGGTGGCGGCGGCAGCAGCTTCCTAAATTCTGGCTTGGAGTTCTGGGGGTGTGCCCTTGACATCAACAGCCCAGTGATGACCCTCTAGCTTCTCTTCCTCCACTCCTTACAAAGTTTTCTTTCTTTTTTTTCTCAACCACGGTTTTTATTGAAATCATTGTAGATTAAAATGTATTTGTAAGAAATAATGCAGTGACGTGCCATGTACCCTTTAACCAATTTCCCCCACGGTCACATGCTCAAAAACTACAGTGCAACATCACAAGCAAGATATTGACATTGATACAATTTGCTGCTATTATGCAGATTTCCCCAGTTTTACCTGTACTCATTTGTACATACGTGTGTTTAGCTTTATGCCATTTAATCACATGTATAGGTTCGTTTATCTACCACCAAGATCAAAATACAGAATATCTGGCAACACAAGGATGCCTCCTGCTGCCCTTTCACAGCCCCATCTCTCACCCCTGGAAACCACTAATCTGCCCTTCACTTCTCAAGTTTTGTCACTTCAAAAAGTATTATAAATGGACTCATACAGCTTGCAGTCTTTGGGAACTGGCTTTTTCCACCGAGCCTAAGTTTCCTGGGGGTCCATCCCAGCCGTGTGTATCAGCAGCCCGTCCCTTTTTATTGTTGAGTAGCAATCCATGGTGTGGATGCCCCAGGTTTGTGCAGCCATTCACCCACTGAAGGATATTTGGGCTGCTTCTAGTCTGGGGCTGCTACAGATAAAGCTGCTATGAACAGTCATGTACAGGTTTTTGTGTGACTATAGTTTTTGCTTAGCCCAAGAGTGTAATTGCTGGGCCATATAGTAATTGCATGTTTAGTTGAGGTTTTTTGTTTGTTTGTTTTGTTTTAAACTTCCAAATTGTTTTCTCGCAAAGAGTTTGTTAACAGAATATCTTGCCCTAAATCCCTTTCTACGTGAATTGCCTTCGGTGGTTTCTGTGTCCCACTTTAAACTCTGATGGACACAGCAGTACAGACGAGACAGAAACTCCAGACAGGTACCCTTAACTTCCATTGAAAGGCCAACAAAATGGTTATATATGTGTGTGTGTGTGTGTGTGTGTGTGTAATTGAGAGAGAAGGGCTGTAGCAGGGAAAACATCCAGGGGGAAAGAAGAGACCATTTCCTTTTTATTTTCCCTCTATTTCAGGATTTATACCAGTTTTCCAGTAAATAAAGCAGGATAGAAGTAGCGAATTTTTAAGTAAAATCTTATCAGCTCCAACTCCACTGGAGATGAGACAACTCAGACCTCTGTCTTCCACTGTGTTTCTCTTCACAATAAAATTAACTTGTGTGAGTCTCCTGTCTTAGGATTTGTGGCAGAAGCAGCAGAGTTTTAGAAACAGAATCGGAAGGTTTGTGAGGACTTCCTGAAATCCGTCACCTCCACTTTGGGTTTCCCACTTGACAAATGAAATCACAATATGGCAAGTTTTTTAGACCATGATTTTAGAAAAGGGAAAATGTATCCAAAACAATCAAAGACATGTACTTCTCACATCCTCACTCATACAATTTCCCATCAGATAGCTCTCTGTCTTCAGGCAAACGTGTATTAGAAGGATGCTTTCTGGGCCCTGTTATACACACTCTATCTCTAGTGGGGCATGTGTGCCTGATGTCATCTTGCCCCTACCTCCTTTGTTTTTAAAATTTCAGTTTTTAGTTGGACTAATAGTTTTCAAGCTAGAAGAGCTCCACTGGGAAAGTTTTCCCCTCTGGTAATCTTAGTTTCTTAATTCACAAAAATCCCAGGGAGAAGAGCCTCGGGGTCACTGCTGTACCGTCTCATTAGAATCTCCACTCAAGGCACACAACGCTGTTTTTCCGTTACTGGCATCAGACTCAGGGGGAAAGCATGTGAAGCTTTAAGTGACCCTTGGCTCTGATTTTCAGCATTCTCCTCTCTGGACTTTGGGACACATACGTGCTCAATCCCCCTTTGTGATATTTCCTAAAGCTGTGACCAATAAAAAGTGAATCTCCCATAACGCAAAACACTAGAGTAGGGGTAATACATCATTCTTTAAATTAGATGAGGTAATAAAACACCCTTGACCGCCTAGGGAAACCTTCCAGTTCCTGGCTACTACTCTGACCCTTATAATATGTCAAAATTGCCTCAAGGTTAAGATACAGGTGTCCTTTTTAATTGTAAGAATTCTAATTCCAGAAAACTTTACCCTTCTGTACTAACATGTTGAACATATTCAGGATGCTGTCATAAATTTCCAGTTTCTCCAGGCTGAGTCCACTTTGGCTTGCAACCTTCTCTCCAATACCTGTGTGCCCAGGAAGGTCTGGGCTAGGGGCCCAATGTGTGTAGGTAACAGAGGAACATTAGGGTTATAAAGGCACGCACCACAAAGCCTGTGCATTAGAGAATTTGCTAGACCTGCTGGGAGACATGGTAAGAATTTTGATGCTAATGAATTTTTTTAAAGGCCCCTTCTCTCCCACCGAGAGAGTTTCCTTTGACCTCTGGGAGGCACGCCTTAAGGAATCTTCTCTAGGACGAGAAATGGGGTAGGCTGGGACCTGGGCCCCTTTGCTGCAGGGCTGCAGAGCTCGCACCTGGACAGACGTCTCCTGGAGCGACAAAATACAACGAAACTACATGGGACTAAAAATCACTGCACGCATGTGCAGTGGGGGCAGATTACGGACAAAAAGCTACAAAAAGACCAAAAAAACCCAGCTGCCACTTCTGAAGAGCTGAAGCAAAAACAGGGTACTGCACACGCCCCCTGCACTCAACAGCACCAAAGAGGTGGGCACACCACCTAAGCCAAACCCCTGGACACACCGCTACCCTCCCCATATACGGAACCAGCTCGCCTGCCCTCCAGGAGTGAGAGAGGGAACCCGTTACTTGTTCTGGCTCCCCGCTGCAGTAGCAGGGGCCGCACTAAAGCCTTGCCTGAATTTCTTGTCTGGCCTCTAGTCAATTTCTATTGATTGGGGAAGGCCAAGAACCCTGGTCGGTCACAGGAGGAGGGCTGAAGTGTACCTGGGCTCTGTCCTTGATTGTGTCCTAATCATTCATAAGAAGATTCACTTTTGGTGTGACAGTGGGTGGAGCCACCAGATAATCCTCAGGTGCAGCTCTGCCGTAATTCATCCCAAGTGCTCAAAGCTAACAGTAAAGCCCCGAGAAAGCAAGCTGCCCCTGCAGGAGCCTCACTAAAGGGCAGTGAGGATGGTGGGGACAGAAGCTTCAGCTGCCGGGGAGCAGCACAGAGAGCTGGGGCCTAATCAGAGGCAGCGGTGGTGCCGGCACCACGACTGGCAGCAGACAAACCCTGAGGCTTGAGTCCCAACACGAAGACCTGTAGCAAGTGTTCAAGGGAAGCAGCACCCGTGTGAGTGTCGGTTAGTCTGAACTCATCATGATAATTCCGTTCCCCTTGTCAGGGCAAGACTGACACGTACCTGGGATGCGACCCTGTGCCATGAGACATGATGGTGAAGTTGTCCTGCTGTCGTGTCCCGGCCCCCCGTGGGAGACATCCTCCCCACTAGGCAGCATCGCAGAAAAGAACCTGGCAGCCCCAGAAGCACCTGAACGGACACTAAGAACATACCACCCTCTGGCACGCTGCCAGGGAAATGTGGGGCTTTGGGGCTTCCTGGTCGGGAATCTACCCCTGAAACCATCTTTCCTGAGGCCAGGCAGCCTGAGAGAACTAGTCTGCTGCTTTGTTTCCTCAGAATTTTTTTTTTTAACCCATCTCAACCTTAAATATTCTCCCCTTTTCTAAGCCTGGCTTCATGTTGGAAAACCAAGATTATATTTTAGCGGATTTATCCAGAATTATCAAAACCTGGTGCCGCCTGCATCTGATCCACAGATGATTACTAAGCCAAAAACCGGAGTCAAATGACCTTTTGGGGGCAGTGTGTTAGTCTCGTAGGGCTGTCTCACCAAAGTACCACAGGCTCAGTAGAAGGAATTTAATCTCTCACGGTTCTGGAGCCTGGAAGTCTGGGACAAAGGTGTCAGCAGGCCTGTGTTCCCTCTGAGAGCTCTAGGAGAGGCTACTTCCTTGCCTCTTCCTGGCTCGTGGCGGTTACCAGCCGTCCTTGGGATCCCTTGGCTTGGAGGCGCCTCCCTCCACCCTTGGCCTCCATCATCACGTTGTGCTCTCCCAGCGTGCACCTGCGTCCGAATTTCCTCTTTTTATAAGGACACCGAGTCACATTGGGTTAGGGCCCGCTTTACTCCATCTTGACCTCGTTTTAACTTGATTACATCTGCAAAGACCTTATTTCCAAATAAGGTGACATTCCCAGGAGGCAGGGGTTAGGACTTGAACATATCTTTTGGGGGGACACAATTCAACCCACAAAAGGCAATGTTGGTGAGTCTATTAAAAGGCTGATGTGTTAGTGGAAAATCATCCTTAATTGGAAGATTTGAATGAACTCTTGGCAGCATGAAAGAGAAGAGTCAAAGGGCAGATTTAGGATGGCTGGATTTAAACAGCGAGGTGCTTGGATGACCAGGAAGGAGAGTGTGAAAGGAGGCTGGGTAAACTTTTCTGAGGATATGGAATTCTCTTGGGTAGCCAGGGAAATCTTTGGGAGAGAATAGTGTCTTCCATTTTTCCAGCACATAAACTTGGCAGCCATAAGATGAAACCCTGCATACGTTGTTTCATTATTTGTCACAATTCTAAAAGGAAGTAGCTCCATTTTCTAGAAAAGGAAGTTGGAGCATGAAGGAGTAAATTGCTTAAAGTTTACTTAGTAAATAAATGGTGGGGCCAGGAATAAAATTCAACTCTGATAACAAAGTCCATGCTCTTTCCATTCACAAAAGTAATCTTGCATTAAGTCAACAGATAATTATCACATGCCTACCATATGCCACGTACGGGACCAGAGGGTCCACACTGCCTTCCACAAAGGTAATCATTGTTTACATTTCCACTAACAGTGCTTAAAAGTACCTGATTGTCCAGCCCATTCACCAAACTGTGTATTCAAACTAGAATTCTTCAAAATCTGATGGTATAAGTGGTGTCTTGTTTTAATTTACATGTTTTTGATTATTAGTGAAGTTGACCATCTCTTCAAATGGTTATTTTACCATTTTAATTTATTTTTCTCTAAACCACTGTGTCATGCATTTTGACCCTTTTCTGTCGGAGTGTTTGTCTTCTTACACATTTGCTGAAGCTTTTTATGTATTGTATGTATCCAGTAGGTATCCAACATGATGGATAGTAACACTGTTATTTTATGTTACAAATATTACTCCCTTTAAGTTGCTTTTCATTTCCCTTTCTTTCTAGCACTTACTTAGAATGATATTCCCCACAGCAAGATTGTAGAATTGTTACCTATTTTTTCTGTATTTGTATTTTTATGTAAAATGTAATAAAATATGTTTTTTTCTCAAATGATAGCCATTATCTCAAAGCCATCTACTGATTACTCTACTTGTCTTCTTTGTATCTTTAATTACAGTTTACATATGAATCATACTAGAATCTCATTTGTTTCAATTGATTTAATTATCTATTCCTTTTTCAATACCAAACTCTTTTCATATAATAGCTTTATTAAAAACATTTTTGTTATATCATTTTCCTTTTTATGTCTTCTTTTTCAGAATTTCTTTTCTACTTCTGTATTTTTCTCTTCTTGAAAAATATCAGAATCATCTTGTCAAATTCTTTCCACTGGGATTTTTAGGGGGGAATAACAATAAATGCACAGGTTAATATAAAATATTTATGGGACTTCCCTGGTGGCGCAGTGGTTAAGACTCCACGCTCCCAATGCAGGGGGCCCTGTCTTGATCCCTGGTACGGGAACTAGATCCCACATGCATGCCACAACTAAGAGTTTGCATGCCACAACTAAGGAGCCCGCAAGCCGCAACTGAGGAGCCCACCTGCCGCAACTAAGACCCGACACAACCAAATAAATAAATAAACATTAAAAAAAATTTATGTTTTTATAGAATTGTTTTCCACCCTTTAATTTAGGACTTTAAAGTTTTATAGTTTTTTGGTCACATAGCTCAAGGACTTTTCATTTTGATTCATGCCAAGGTTAGCTGGTGTCTGAGAGTTGCCTGGTGGTATGGGGACGCCCTCCACACGTTGGACACGGTGACCAGAACCCTTAATCGGTGTCAGAGAAAAGGGATTTGCTAGAGTGGCCCTGGCTCACACAAACATGTGGTTTGTTAAGAGAAAGGATAAAGGGTGAGGGACGAAGGACGTTTGACCCCTGGAATGGCTACCTGGTCATCCATGGTATGAAGCTGCCATCAGTTCCTAATCCAGTGAGTAAGTGGGTTCCCTGAGCTCTGGGAGCTGCTCTAGCAAATTAGTCAAACCCCCAGAGAGAATCGTCAGTGTCCAATCTGTAGCCAGTCAGTCAGAAGCACAGGTAAAATCCTGGGCTTCTGCTTGGTATCTGAAGTGGAGGGCAGTCTCGTGGGTCTGAGCCCCTGACCTGTGGGATCTGATGCCATCCCCAGGTGGATAGTGTCAGAGTTGAGCTGAATTGTAGGACACCCAGCTGCTCCTTGGTGGTGTGGGAACTTCCCCCAACAAACACACATTGGAACTGGGTCCAAAACCTTATAATGTGTTATCTAAGAATGGTCGATGCAACTTGTAAAAAGTTGTTGCCTGTCTTTTTAAAAATCCCTGGAAAAAAATTTCCCATAAAGGGCTAATTCACAGAGTTGTAAAGGGCATTGAGAATAAATAGAAGGAAAAGTTATAAAGCATTTACTCACAATAACACGCATTCCACTCTGCTATGCTGGGAATTCCATTTATATATGCAAAGTTTATATGAACTTCTTTGGGATACAGCAAAAACCTTTGATTGTATTTAGAAAAAAGAAGAAGAAAACACCATGAAATAGCAAAAAGGAAAGAGAGGATTCAAAGATTCAAAGGGAATGGAAACTCTTGGCCAACTAAAAAATTTCACACACACCCCCCAACTCTTTCTCTGCCTCCTGATTCAAAGCTCTAAGGCATGTAAACACTAGAAATTAGTGTTTCCTGCAAAAGCCTTCTCAGAGTATATAAAATCAGAACAGAGTTCTTAATGAATTAAGAAACTATTGAGAGAGCGCAGCACCTCTGGAGTTACCAGCTCCTCAAAAGCAGGACTGTGTATTTTACTTCTTTCAACCTGCCCAGAGCACATTGGAAAGATATTCAATAAATGCTAGCTGAATTGAAATCTTCATGAGAAGCAGACGACGCCGTTCCTCGAACTATTAGTTCTTTTTTATGGGACTAGCTTAAAAATTAATCCATGTAGATGGTGACATTAAGGTCAAGAATATTCTCCTTCCTCTTCCTCACTCGATTTGTGATGCCTTCTCAGCTTATTGTATTCACTGTTCTTCCCTAAAATACAGAGACTGGTTATCCGAATTATCATAAAAAATTACAAACAAAATTGCAAAATTACAAAGTGCTCCTATTAAAAGTTTTAAAAAGTCATTTCCTCAAGAGAAAAGACTTTAGTGTTCTCTTCAAGTCCAATAAAGGGCTTTGAGAAAAATACTGAGCAGTTTTCTTTGCTAAGGTCCAAGAAAGACAAAAGGGACCTAAAGTGAAAATCAGATTGAACATTTTACTTATTCAACCTTCATCAGAAAATATTTCTAAGTGCCGACTGCATACCAGGCAATGTGACAACTAATTGTTCACACTCGGTTATCTGGGAAGTAGTATAATGTGAATCATTACAGATCTTTGATCTGCAGCAGCAAGATAGCTCTCTATCTTTGGGCGGCTAACTGGAAAATAGCACATGGAAGTAGGTAAAACTCAAGGTGTCTCTATCACTCTAGCTCTCACTCCATGTTTATCATAAACCAAGAGGGAAAAATCTCAGACATTCTGACTTAGGAGGTGTTAACAGATCACTGTCTGATAGGGTGAAACAAGCCTTGGGCACCGCTCTGTTACCTAAACTTCCAGTAATGAAATTAAGTGAAATGAAACTAAGCATTAGTGAATAACATAATTCGGTTCAGTGAATCAGCTATTACAGTTACTCCAAAATCATAATGAACCAAATGGTGAAATTTTTCTGCCACTTGAAAACCCATGATGTACAAAACTAGATCAAGTGCGTTGCATTCTTAAGCAACACTGAAAGTCTGGATGAAAGACATTTCTAGACCCACTGGCTTCCCTAAGGATCTCTAGATGTTTAGACTCTTTCAGAGCCGCCATGTGGACCACCAGGGCAGACCTGGAGGACCATTCTCAGGAATGAATCTAGGAGTTATACTAGGTAGGTGTAAATGGTTCCTTATCCTTTTTGCTACTCTGAATTTAATCTGGAATGAGAGAATTAGGATCTAAAAGCAAACAAGCAAAATGGTATCCAAAGGTAAAACAAGGGATTGAACCTAACAAGGCAAGTTTGAAATAAGATTGGAGAAGAAAGCTGAAAATAGGCAGAGATGGGTCTTATTCGCCCCTATAAGGAGTCAGACGGTTACTGACATTTTGGGAGGGACAGTTCATCTCTGGGGCATTCAGGTTAGGGTTTTAGTGACAGTGTTAGGGATGAAGGCCGCAGGGGGCCCGATCAGCTTGTGGACCTTCTTCTGATTGGCTGGTGGAGGGGTAACAGGGTGATGTCTCAGGAATCTCAGTCATCAACCTTCTGGTTGCAACCAGTCTGGGGTCTAGATGCTCGTGGTCAGCATGTGGTCACCATCCTCCACCAGGTGGGAATGGTGGGAGGGTCTTAGTTTCTAAAGAACAACTCAACGATCTGCGTCAGATTATTATCTCTATCCCTTCAGGAGGCACTAGGGGTCCTGTGACTCTACTGTTCCATTCACTCCTGGAGTCTGCTCTTTGGAACTGGGGAACGCTAGGATATGAAAGCCTTTCTTCTACAAGCAAGAAACAGGGGGACACAGAGGGGCATTTGTACCCAGGAAGGCCCCTCAGTGTCCTGCTTGGTTTCAAGCCAAGTTCAATTTTCTCTTTAAAATTTTTAATCAGATTTTATTTGGGAATTTTAAACAGATTCCATATTTAACATTTTCCTGAATACTTATCATTTTATTTTTCTTTTAATCATCCAATGCAGAGAAAATACAGTGGTGTTTTCATCAAGTCCATCCTGACGCCGTCTCCTCCTCCCCTGCAGGTGACCCGTGTGTAGATGACTATGCTACTTTCCACGACCACCGACCGGGACGTGAAAGGGCTGAGGAGCACAGATTTCCTTTGGTTGGTAGATAGAGACTTGACGGACGCATTCTGCTCCCAACCCTTCCATAAGGCAGGCCCCAACTCTACGCTGGAGATGCAACATGTGCATGTCTTCCGGTCATGTGTTTTTCAAGGGTTGATGGTTATTTTTGCCTGCAGACCCTCTACCCCTGCCCTCCTGGTCACTTCCCATGTGACCGAGCTGCCTCACCCCAGGGCCCCTCCCTGGGACAGCCTGAAGCAATGGGGTTTTGTGTGAACCTCACTGTGGATGTGATCCCTGCCTGGCAGCTGCTGACCTGCTCTTCTTCCAGCCCTGAAAGCAAGGGCCTGGGTTTCCGAGAACCTGTAGCTGTTGGGAAAATTAACTCCTCTCTTCCATGGTGCACACCTGCCCTTACATGGTGCCAGGAGTGATAAAAAACTAATTCCCCTAATTCTCCTCTTTGGCTAGGAATTTTCTCTTTCCTTTCCCACTGGGTCTCTGAAGGGAGGGGAGGTGGCAATGAATTTGCTTGTGTATTTATCACCAGTTGCAAGGCTGAGCTCTGTGTAAAGAACCGTTCATCTGGCAGGATGACTACACGTTAGGATCACCTGGAGAGCTTTAAAAACTTACCAATTCCTGGGCCAAACCCCAGACAAATGGGATTGGAATCGCTGAGGGTGGAGTCGGGGCATCGGGAGATTTTAACAGCTCTCCTGGTGTTTCTAGTTTGCAGCCAAGGTTGAGATCCCCTGCTCTTAGCTCTACATTTGAAACTGGAAAATTAGTCTTTAGTTGACAAGAACTAACTTAGAAAGATCTAAATTTCAATCTCCATATCAGTGGCGTAAGATTACACTTTAGAATCCTCGTCAAAAATGTTCAGCGATTCCCCTTCTTGAGCACCGTGTCTTTTTTTAAAAAATTAATTACTTAATTAATATTTATTTTTTGGCTGCGTTGGGTCTCCATTGCTGCGTGCGGGCTTTCTCTAGTTGCGGCGAGCGGGGGCTACTCTTCGCTGCAGTGCGCGGGCTTCTCATTGCGGTGGCTTCTCTTGTTGCAGAACACGGGCTCTAGGTGCACAAGCTTCAGTAGTTGCGGCTCGTGGGCTCTAGAGTGCAGGCTCAGTAGTTGTGACACATGGGCTTAGTTGCTCTCCAGCATGTGGGATCTTCCCGGACCAGGGCTCGAACCCATGTCCCCTGCATTGGCAGGAGGATTCTTAACCACTGCGCCACCAGGGAAGTCCTGACTGTGTCTTTTTCTTGTCTCTAAATCTTGTAGGGGATTTTTGCACGCCTCCCTTACCTTGCAGGCGTAGTCTTCTGAGACAGACACAAGGAGTATAACTAACCCAAGTTAATGCCAGGGCAGTGTAAGACGGGTAAAGACATTCCCTTTTTCAATTCATTCATTCCCTTTTCCAATTTCACTCATTCCCCTTTTCAAATTTGTTATCAGTTTATTCCACGAATATCAAATTATGTGCAAGGAAGTATTCT
The DNA here is from genome assembly GCF_009873245.2 of Balaenoptera musculus. Lineage (NCBI taxonomy): Eukaryota > Metazoa > Chordata > Mammalia > Artiodactyla > Balaenopteridae > Balaenoptera > Balaenoptera musculus. Next base: position 1,522,936 of record NC_045795.1, read on the forward strand.
CATCTAGTGTGGGATAAAAAAGATCCTTGGGACACTTCTGTGGTCTTCAAGGGTGCTTTTGGTCCAGCTTTCTACAACTAGCTAAACTCACGGCAGTGTGTGATGGCTTGAGTGAGGTTCAAAAGTTTTCTATTTTAGGAGTGATGGAGTGAAGCCCAAAACAGGCTGGGGCCGCATGGCGGAGGGTCTGTGTTGGGAGCTTGCTCTTCACAGGCCATGGGGAAATTATGAAATGGGGTGGGTGGTGTGGTGGCCTGACGACAAAGTGGCACTTCAGGAGATTATTTTAGCTTCTGGATGAGCAGTGAATTGTGACATGAAAAAAGTAATTCTAGTTGAGGCAGGGATACTAATTAGAATACTACTTGATAGTCCAGGTTGACATGAATTAATAATGGCCTGACAAAACTCATCTATGGTGCAGGAAAATCAGAACTGTGGTTGCTTTTGGGGGAAAACTGGGGAATGACTGGAAAGGGTATGAGGAAACTTTTGAGGGTGGTGGTAATATTTTACATATTGATAGGGATTGTGTTAAAAGGGTATACTCATTTCTAAAAATCAGTGAATGTACATGTAAGATTATCGCACAAGAAAAACTGTCAACAAATAGAGAAGTGTAGTTAATGACACACACACTATTTAGAGGAAGTGTGCTAATGTCTGTAATTTATTTTGAAATGTCTCAAAAAATAAGATGGATTGATGGATGGAAAGGTATGTAATAAAGCAAGTGTACAGTAACACGTTCACAGGAGAACCTAGATGGTGGGTATGGATGTTTGCTTTAAAATTCTTTCAACTTTGCTATCTGTTCAACATTTTTCATAATCAAATGTGGGAGAAAAAAGGGTCTGAAGCAGAGAACGGGGACCAGTGGTACTTTAGAATTTGACGTGACAAACTTGACGTCCCACGAGCTTAGTCAGGACACCAGGCGGGTAAACGCACGACTTACTCACAGGAAGCACTTCCTGAGCCCAACCAAGTGCCCAGATTCGTGGTAAGTGTTTTACATAGTGTGTTTCCCATAGTGTGTTTCTCATCCTCACAACAACTCACGTGGAAAAGAATTCACCTTCATTTACAGGTGAGAAAACAGAAGCTCAGACTGGTCAGCAGCCAAAGGAACAGGGACGCCAGGAGAAGTTGGAGGAGGAAGATGACACGTCTGAGAGGAAGGAAGGACATTAAGGTGGTTCTGTCACCAACCCTTTCCAGTCGAGTCCCAACAAGTTCCTCCTGCCCTGTGTCACTTGAGCCAGTAGAACGAGAGACGAGAGACGCAGTTCAGTTCAGAACAAAGCGAAAAGCTGTTCTCTCATCAGAGAACCGACCTGAAGCTGCGGGCTCCGCTCTAGAGCACGTGGGCTGCCGAGGCGGGGCGGGGCTGCTTTACAAGGTCTCGGCAGGGGGCGGGGCTCTCGCGGGGCTCTCGCGGGGCGGGGGCAGGTCTCTGCACACGGCCCGCCGCCGCCGCCATCTTGAATCGCGGCGTCTCCGGCGGCACTTACGCTTCCGGCCTGAGCTGAGGTGTGCGCTGCGTCCTTTTCCACCAGCACCCTGGGTCTGACGGGTGGGGGCGGGTTGGGGCGAGGCCTCTGCACCGGCCCCGTGTGAGCCAGTGAAGCTGCACTCAGCACAGAGGAAAAGGAAAAAGCGTAGACTTTATTACCCACACTCTATTTTTATTTCCGGGGAACTGTTAATGGGCTTTGCTGGCGACAGAACTGTCTAGGAGGAAGCTGGACGTCTGTGGCTCTTGGTGCGGGAGAGGCTGGAGATGTGGGTCGGGCGGTGGCGCAGACTCAAGGCCTCCTGCCACAGAGTCGAGAGCAGGGGGGCGAGTGACCTGTGAGGAGGGGCGGGGGAAGGAGGATGCCCGGGGCCGGTGGGGAGGACGGGGGGAGCCCCCCGCCCCATCCGAGCGCGGGGACGGATCCCGTGGGGCCGGGGGCTCCGGGTGGCGCTTTGTCCCCCCGTCCCTCCTGACTCACCCCTGGGCGTGTGACCTGCCTGCGGTTCAGGCTGTGATTTGTCACTCAGCGCAGTGTCTCCTCATTCTTTTGATTCTTTTTTCTTCTCTAGCTCCATTTCCCAGTAATTTGGGTTCCACCTGTTAGGACTCCCAGGTGGACGCCAGGGATCTTCACTTAGTAACCCGGGGGAGTCACGTCGTCAGCCCCTCTTCATGACTCTGTGACCGTGCCTGGGCTGCCGGCACACCTGCGTGATCCGGTCACGGTGCCACCACGGCTGCAGTGTCGTGGTCAAGTTGCAGTGACACTGTTCATCATTCAGCTGGTCACAGGCAATTGTAATGTTGACCATTGTCCTCTTGAATTCTGTTTCAGTCCCACACGATTTAGTGTCTGGAAGAAGTGGAGTATTGTCACGAGCTGAGGAATGAGATTTGAAGATGGTGATCAACAGGCTGAACTGATTCAGAGGAGAAGTAAAGGGATAGAACTAAGGTAAGACCTTGGAAGACGGCCTTCATTTGTTGTCTGACTTACTAAGTGTAAGACCTTCTGATTTCAATGTCCACAGATTTTCTACTATCAATTTTTAACAGTCTATCAGAGAAACAAATTACATACAAATGAAATTTTACATTAATTAATTTTAATTGAGGCATAATTGACATATCGCATGGTATTAGTTTTAGGCCTACAGTCTAATGATTTGGTGTATATATTGCCAGATGATCTTCACAGTAAGTGCAGTTAGCATTTTTCACCACACATAGTTACATTTTTCTTGTGATGAAAACTGAACATATTTACACTCTTCGCAACTTTCAAAGAGCCACTACAATATCCTTAACTACAGTCACCACGCTGTGCATCACATCCCCGGCACTTACTTAGAACTGGAAGTTTGTACCTTTTGACCCCCCTTCTCTCATTTTGCCCATCCCCAGCCCCACCTCCAGCAGCCATCAATCTGTTCTCCATATCCTTGAGCTCAATTTTTTAAAAGTTGAAGTATTGTTGGTTTATAATGTTATATTAGTTTCAGGTATACAGCATTGTGCTTCAGTATTTTTACGGATTATACTCCATTAAAAGTTAATACAAAACAATGTCTGTATTCCCCTGTGCTGTGCAACATATCCTTGTTGCTTATCTAGTTTATAGACAGTAGTTTGTATCTCTCAGTCCCATATCCCTAATTTGCCCCTCCCCCTTCTCTCTCTTTTGCGAAACCACTAGTTTGTTTTCTATGTCTGTGAGTCTGTTTCTGTTTTGCGTATACATTCATTGGTATTATTTTTTAGATCCCACGTGTAAGTGATATCACACAGGAGTTGTCTCTGTCTGACTTATTTCATTAAGCATAATATTCTCTAGGTCCATCCATGTTGCTGCAAATGGCAGAATTTCATTCCTTTTTTTAATGGCTGAGTAATATTTCATTGTATATGTACCACGTCTTCTTTATCCATTCATCTGTTGATGGGCATTTGGGTTGCTTCCATATCTTGGCTATTGTAAATAGTGTTGTTATGAACATTGGGGTGCATGTATCTTTTTGAATTAGTGTTTTCATTTATTCTGGATATACACCCAGAAGTGGAATTTCTTGATCATGTGGTAGTTATATTTTTAGTTTTTGGAGGAATCTCCATACTGTTTTACATAGTCTGTACCAGTTTGCACCCTCCAAGGCTGCTGGACCCTGCCCTGCCCCGTCTTGGGTTCAGTTTTTAAAAAGATTTCACATATAAGTGAGATTATTCAATATTTGTCTTTCTCTGTCTGATTTAATCTCAGCATAATGCCCTCAAGGTCCATCCATGTTGTCACAAATTGCAGGATTTCCTTGTTTTTTTTTATGGCTAAATAACATTTCATGGTGTGTGTGTGTGTGTGTATTTTCCACATTTTTTTATCCATTCATCTGTTGATGAACACAGGTTGTTTTCATGTGTTGTGAATAATGCTGCAGTGAATATGGGGGGTGCAGATATCTTTTTGAGTTAGTGATTTTGTTTCTTTTGGATAAATACCCAGAAGTGCAAATCATATGGTAGTTCTGTTTTTAATTTTTTGGGGAACCTCCCTAATGTTTTCCACAGTGGCTGTACCAGTTTACATTCCCACCAGTGGTGCACAAGGGTTCCCTTTTCTCCACATTCTCACCAACACTTGTTATTTCTTGTATTTTTGATAATAGGTGTGAGGTGATATCTCACTGTGGTTTTGATTTGCATTTCCCTGATGATTAGTGATAGTAAGCATCTTTTCATGTACCTGTTTGCCGCTTTTATATCTTGTATACAAATTATTTTAAAACAAGTTATGTAATGAGAAGGAAATTATTAGAGGTTTCAAGAGTGTTGTTTCTATAAAGCAGTGAGGGCAATTGCCACATTTCAGTGGAGGAGGAAATACTGGATGATGAGGAAACTGAAGTAATTAATGTAGAGTTGGAGACCATTTCTCAGGGCTGAGAAGAGAAGTATTAGAGTTCAGGCCCCTACGGTCCCTCAGTTGGAACACCTGGAGGCTATGACTAGAGTGAGGGTTGACCTAGAAGTAGACTGAGCCTATAGTGATCTCAGTTCCTATTTGGAACTGAGTATTAATTGCCCACTTTATCGACCAGCGAAGGAAAGAGTAAATCTTCCTTGAAGGAAGATAACATCTAGAACCTCTAAATATTTTTATAAATGATGTCCAACAATCAGTAAAAAATTACTAGGCATGGCATATTTTATGATTGAAAAACAAGAGAAGAAAAAAAGGACAATAAAAACAGTCCCAAGGAAACCCAGATATTAGAATTATTGGAAAAGGAATTTAAGATAGCTATGATTAATATATCAAGACACTAGAGAAAAAATGGAGGATTTGACCAGAAAATTTGAATTCATAAAAAAGAAGCAAATGAAAATACTACACCTGAAAAATACAATAACTGCAATTAAGAATTCAATAAATGGGATTAAAAGAAGATTAGCTACACAAGACCAAAATATTAGTAAACTAGACGAAATATCAATATAAAATATGCAGACTGAAGTGTAGGGAGTAAAAAGGGTGGATAATAGAGAAAAGAGTGTACATTGACCCTTGAACAACATGGGGGTTAGCGATGCCACCTCCCGCACAGTTGAAAGTCCGTGTATAACTTTATAGTTGGTCCTCCATGTCTGTGATTCCTGATTTGTGGATTCAACCAACTCTGGATCATGTGGTACTGTAGTATTTATTGAAAAAATTTGCATGTAAGTGGACCCGCACAGTACAGACCCATGTTGTTCAAGGGTCAACCGTATTATGTATTCTTGAAACTGAAGTATCCAAAAGAGAAAAGTACAAGATTGGGTCAGAAACAATATTTTAATAAATAATGGCTGGGGCTTCCCTGGTGGCGCAGTGGTTGAGAATCTGCCTGCCAATGCAGGGGACACGGGTTCAAGCCCTGGTCTGGGAAGATCCCACATGCCGCGGAGCAACTGGGCCCGTGAGCCACAGCTACTGAGCCTGCGCGTCTGGAGCCTGTGCTCCGCAACAAGAGAGGCCGCGATAGTGAGAGGCCCACGCACCGCGATGAAGAGTGGCCCACGCTCGCCGCAACTAGAGAAAGCTCTCGCACGGAAACGAAGACCCAACACAGCCAAAAATAAACAAATAAATAAATAAAACATGGGGGATGAAAATGCATTTGCAGTAGATTAATGCTGAACAAGTAACACTTTCAACCATATTTAAAAAAATAAATAAATAAATAAATAAATAATGGCTGCAAATTATCTGAAAATAATAAAAGACAACCAAGAAACCTTAGATTCAAGCCTAAAAACCCAAAGCAGGATGAATTTTTTTAAAAATACAACTAACCACATTATAGTCAAACTATTAAACCCAAAGACCAAGTGAAAAATCTTTAAAGCAACTAAATAAAAAAGGCACTACACCTGCAAGGGCAACAGAAGACTAGTAACTGACTTCTCAATGGAAATATGATGCACGCCGAAAGGCTCGTGGAATAACATTTTAAAAGTGCTGAAGGAAAATAATTGCCAGTCTGGAGCTCTACACTAAACAAAAATATTTTTCAAAAATGAAGGCAAATTTAAGGCATTTTCAGACAAAACTGAAAATATTCATCACTAAAAGACATGCACTAAAAGAAATACTAAAGGAAATTCTGCAGAAAGAAGAAAAATGGTCCCATACAGAAGCATGGACGCACAGGACAGTAATTAAAGAAAATGAAAAAGGATAATATGAGGGAAAATATAAGTATTGACCATATAAAGCAATAATTTAGTGTCTTATGAAGATTAAAATGTATGCACAATTAAAAGGACTGAAATAAATAAAGAGCAGAGATATATAAAACAAAAACCAAATGTTCAATAGAGAAAATAAGCAAAACAAAAAGTGTCTTGTTTGAAAAGAATAATAAAATTGATAGAGCCTTCATGAAAAGAAGGCAAAGGCACAGATTGCCAATATGAAGGGGAAAAAAATGGGACAACCCTGAAGTGCTACAGATATTGAAAAGATAATAGGGACTATAGTGAATAATTAGATGCTATTTAAAGTTTTGGCAAAGTTCAGAAATCCATAGGAAAACATAGCTTACAAAAATGGACACAAGGAGAAATAAAAATTCATATATCTATTCTAAAATCTGAATCTTTAATTAAAAACTTCCACAAAAAAATCCCACCAGACTCAGTGGTTTCACTGGTGAATTCTTCTAATCATTTAATGAGGAAACAACAGCAGTCTTCTACAAATTGCCTCAGAGGGAAAACTTCTCAACTCTTCTGTAAGACCAGTATAATCTTAATTCCAGAACATACAAGAAAGGAAAATTATAAGCCAAATTCTAGAAAAAAATTCTTAAAAAACTTGCAAATAGACTAATACAACATAAACAAGTGGGGTTGATTTCAGGATGCAAGGTTAGTTTACCACTTGAAAAATCAGTCAACATAAAATTGCCACATTAACAAAGAAAAGGTGAAAGAAATATTCATTCAACAAGATGTTGTACTTATAAAATGTGAAAGACTTCACAGAAAAACTATTAGAATTCATAAGTAAATTTAACAAGTTCATTAAATGAGGTCAACATACAAAAATGTATTTTTAATATTAGCAACAAACTAAAAGAAAAATGTAATTTAAAAGATGATGGTTTACAGTTACTTTAAAAAATCCAATCAGCTTATACAGAAATAGTCCACCCAGTTCTAATATATACGTGAAAATGAGTGGGCCAGTATAGCAAAGGTGTTCTTTAAGAACACAGTTGGTGAATATTATTGCTACATATTAAGACTTAAAGTGATAGTAATTAAGACAGTATTGGTACAAGGATAGACAAATGGACCGATAGAACAGAATAGAAAGTCCGGAAACAGACTACCCTGACTTATTATAAAGATGATACTACGGTATAATGGGGTGGGGATGGTCTTTTCATAAATGCTGCTCTATGGACTAGATACCCACAAGTAAAATAAATGTGTCTGGAACCCTTCTTCATGTCCTACACAAAAGTCAATTCAGGAAAGACTGTAGGTCTAAATGTAAAAAATTAAGGTAACAAAGCTTCCCCCCGCCATATTTTATGGAGATCTAATTGACATACATCACTATGAGTTTCCGCTGTAAAGCATAAAGGTTTACACATAAAGGTGACTTACACACATCATGAAATGATTTCCACAATAAGCTTAGCTAACATCCATCATCTCAGGTAGACACAATAAGAAGAAATGGAAAAGAAAAAGAAAAAAAATTGTTCTTGTATTGAGAACTCTTAGGATTTATTTTCTTAATTTTCATATGTAATGTACAGCAGTGTTAACTGTAGTCATCCTGTTGTACATTACATCCCTAGTACACATCTGTCTTTTTAAAAATTAATTAATTAATTAATTAATTAATTTTTGGCTCTGTTGGGTCTTTGTTGCTGCGCGCGGGCTTTTTCTAGTTGAGGCGAGCAGGGGCTACTCTTTGCTGTGGTGCGCGGGCTTCTCATTGTGGTGGCTTCTCTTGTTGCGGAGCACGGGCTCTAGGTGTGCGGGCTTCAGTAGTTGTGGCACATGGGCTCTAGAGTGCAGGCTCAGTAGTGGTGCATGGGCTTAGTTGCTCCACGGCATGTGGGATCTTCCCAGACCAGGGATCGAACCTGTGTCCCCTGCATTGGCAGGAGGATTCTTAACCACTGCGCCAGCAGGGAAGTCCCCATATCTCTCTTATAACTATGAGTTTGTACCTTTGACCACCTTACTCAGATTCCTTCTCTACCCCCACCCCAGGGTTACCACAAATCTGATCTCTTTTTCTGTGAGTTTTGTTTTGTTTGTTTTTTTAAGATTCCACATAAAAGTGAGATCATACAGTGTTATGTCTTTGTCTGACTTAATTTCACTTAGCATAATGCCTCAAGGTCCATCCATGTTGTCACAAATGGCAGGGTTTCCTTGTTTTTTTTTAATGGCTGAATAATATTGCATTGCAAGTATTTCCACAGCTTCTTTATCCATTCCTCCATCGATGGACACTGAGGTTGTTTCCATGTCTTGGTTATTGTAAATATGCTGCTATGAACATGGGGGTGCAGATATCTTCTCGAGTTAGTGTTTTTGTTTTCTAACAAAGCTTTTAGAAGAAAGCATAAGGGAATATCTTCATGACCCTGAATTTGGCAAAGACTTCATAAAAAGCACTAACCATAGTGGGAAAAAGTGATAAATTGATACATTGGGATTATTAAAATTAAGGGCTGCAGTTCTGCAAAAGATACCACTGTAAGAGTGAAAGGCCAGCCACAGACTTAAGGTAGATATTTGCAGAGTATGTACCTGGCAAAGGACTTGTAACCAGTTAGAGATATTAAGATTCATAAAATCAATAGGGGAAAAACAGGCAATGTAATAAGACGTCCAAATGGAAGCTGAGGGCAAAGCTGGCTCAGGAAGCTGTTGAAATAAATTTCTAGGCAGAAGATGGAGCCGCTTCTGCCTTGGGTGCCCCGTCAACCATCTGAAACATAGTTAACTTTTGTGTTCCTTCCTCTTAACCAGAAACCAGGGTATCTAGTCAGCCAGTCCCCAAATGCCAAGCCGCCTCTGGGCCTTCTCACCCCAGACAGGGATACTGTGTGGCCCCAGCCAATCAGCTGTTTTCTGTTTGTTTCTTCTTTGATCTTTATTCTTTACCCTATGAGAGGTTCTTGCCTTCTGCCCCATTTTGCAGTTCTCCTAGGCCTGCCAGGAAGTGACCTTCCTTACTTACCTGGTAAGGCTGCCAGGAACCCTGTAAGCAAGGCACCAGGTTGATGTTTCCAAGGGGCTTTATTAGTTCCATAAAATCAACCTTAGTTCCTTAAGGCTGTCTGGTCATATCTGGGTCTATGCATGTCTCTCTCAAATATAACACACCAGTCAAAGCCTTGGTAATAGAACCAGTGTTTCCAACTGGGTCCTGTTACAAGGAGAACAGATTCTTATTGACATATGGAAGTAACTATATTGACATGAAAATAAGACTCTCACTAAGAGTTTCCAAATTCTGGAGAAATCAGGTAGGGAGAAAAAGATAAAAGTTTTAATTCTGCTTACAAAGCTATAAATTACCAAACTGCTGTAAGTCATAGTTAGCTTAAGAAGAACAATTTCCTTATATCTGGAAAATAAAAGATTAAAGAACTAGCAATATTTCAATACAAATAAGTCACAAAAATGATAATCATCTTCATCAGTTCATCAGTTCCATGTAATTAATTCTGGTTCTGCTTGAATCCACTTTCTCTATTATGTTCTGGAAATTCTTTTCTATAATGTTCCGGAAATCTTACCCAGTTCAGTTTGATGATCTTGAAGTTATTAGAAACCTGTATTCTGTAGTACTTGTCAGAGTCCTTTCCATGAATCTCTCTGATGAAGCCCTTTTGCAGAAACACTTTTGCAAAAGCATCAAACAGTAAGTGTACATAAGTGATAAAAGACTTAAAAATGGCATGGTTAAAGGTCTGACTAGAGTTCATTACAATTCAATTGATAAGGAAATTTGGTTATTCCTGTGACATACAACATTTTAAGATAATAAGTAGAATTATGACTGATAACATTATACGAGGACATCAGAATTTCAGGAATTTTATAGTTTCTAGAAAATTTATATTAAAAAAATTCGCCCTTATACTATGACCTAAGAAGGTTTATCATTATTTATTTTACAATACTTCCCATGTAATTCAGTATACCAAGTAAGCTAGTTTAACATCTCTTCTCCTCACCCCTCCTTTTTTTTTTTTTTTTTTTTTTTAAATAAGGAGGGAGAATAAATCCTTTAAGATGTTCCAAGGGCCTTCTGGATATCTCAAATTAGTTCAAGGGCAAAAAGACTTCATTTAGAATTTGAATTTGGGGAATTTTATCAAAAATATCAAAAAGGTTTGCACACTTGACTAAATAGGATCACAGAGTATTATGAAACAATAATTATCCATTTAACCAAACTGACAATAAAAGATTTCAAAGGCAAATGCAGAAGGTTACATAATTATGAGCAAAACCAATCAAAGACCTAATAAAGCACAGAAAATAATTTTGATGAGACACAAAATCTTTGCTTTCTAGGCAGATCACTTAAGAGGTAAAGAAAAACTTTTAATAATCTCTTATCAGGATCAGACCAATAATCTAAAAAAACTTTGTCCTTTTACAGAGAGAGAAACTAATTTTAATTTTGTACCACCTTACTTTTGATATTAAACTCATTTTTTAACTTAAATACATTAATTCCAATCTTAGCCAGCTTGACCACACATAAAATTCCTATCCCAAGATTTCAAAAAATAAGCCTTCTGTAATTTTCTATGTCTATTTTAGTTTGTTCTTCATTTTCTTCCTTCTCATTCTGAAATAACTGGCTTCTAGGACAAAATCACTTTTATTTCCTCAACAAAAATACATCTCCATTCCTTATACATTTTCTTGCCAAAAACACGTACCCTACTTTTCTTGCATACAGAGATATTTCCCTTATTATTTCTAGTAGTTTTTTTTTTAATTAATTAATTTATTTATTTTTGGCTGTGTTGGGTCTTCGTTTCTGTGCGAGGGCTTTCTCTAGTTGGGGCGAGCGGGGGCCACTCTTCATTGCGGTGCACGGACCTCTCACTATCGCGGCCTCTGTTGTTGTGGAGCACAGGCTCCAGACGCGCAGGCTCAGTAGTTGTGACTCACGGGCCCAGTTGCTCCGCGGCATGTGGGATCTTCCCAGACCAGGGCTCGAACCCGTGTCCCCTGCATTGGCAGGCAGATTCTCAACCACTGCGCCACCAGGGAAGCCCTCTAGTAGTTTTGATTACGTATATTAATTAGAATTTTTAACCCTTAGAAACCTTAATTTCTAGTGAAAACTAAGAAGTAAGCAATTGTGTACTGTCTGTTATACCAGCATTCTTTAGGTTGACAAATTTATAAATATATTTCATAATTTCTAGAAACATATGCTTTTTCATGCTGTGGGCTTTCAGTGTAGCACAAGATATGTTTACTAATAAACCCATATATCTTTAGTTTCTCTGTAATAAGACAAGAGTAGGTAATTAATGCTTCATTATTTTATCTTATTTGGAAATGATCTAGATAGTTAATTACTATTCATCATTTAATCTAAATTAGCAAAAATTCTAAGGTTTCAAATTACCAAAGAGATTTGGAAAACTATTTTTAAGTACACATACCGTAAAACCTAATTACTATTAAAAACTTCACCTAAAAACTCTTATCCCACTTACATTTATCTAAATTATTTGCTCCCAGCAGTTATCTTTAAACTACTCATGAAAACTTCATGAGACATTAGACAGAGTCAGCCATCATCCTAAGCTATTTTTCCTGCAGACAAATTTTTGCAACAGAAATAACGTGAACTTATTTGCCCGACAAACCCAGGTAGACTGTAAGTTGTTTATCTGCATTATATTAAATGCTGATAACTTTGAAGACATGTTTAATTAAACCAACAAACTTAAACTAGCTTTTATTTATTTATTTATTTATTTATTTTAAACTAGCTTTTATTTACCAAAGATTATTAGGGTTAAGTTGTTTTTTTTGTTTTTTGTTTTTTTAATTTAATTTTTATTTTTTTGGCTGCGTTGGGTCTTTGTTGCTGTGTGTGGGCTTTCTCTAGTTGTGGCGAGCAGGGGCTACTCTTCGTTGCGGTGCGCAGGCTTCTCATTGTGGTGACTTCTCTTGTTGTGGAGCACGGGCTCTAGGTGCATGGGCTCAGTAGTTGTGGCACACGGGCTCAGTAGTTGTGGCTCGCGGGCTCTAGAGCGCAGGCTCAGTAGTTGTGGCGCACGGGCTTAGTCGCTCCGCGGCATGTGGGATCTTCCCAGAACAGGGCTCGAACCCGCGTCCCCGGCGTTGGCAGGCGGATTCTTATCCACTGCGCCACCAGGGAAGCCCCTAAGGTTAAGTTTTTGTATTTCTGAAAGTATTTGCAGTTTACAAGACAAAGACAGCAGAGCCCCTGAATGTTGGCCTCTAGCTGGCTGATCCGTTTCCTTATTATTTGTAGGAGGGCCTGGGGATTTGCTGGGGAGACCGGGCAGTTTTAAAGAAGAAGAATTTGTGTTGGAATTTTATTTTAAGTCTAATTTCTGTGTTTTCATCTTGTTAAGGGAGTCCCTAAAGCTTGCATTATACTACCTTGTATCTACTTTTTATTTTGGTCTTTCCATAGGTGCCAATAAGACAGTTGTTTAGGATGAAAGCTCTGTAAGTTTTTTTTTTCAAATATAGAAGTTTTTCCAATTCAAAGACCCATCACCTGGCCATTGACAAATAGGATTTATTCATCTCAGTAGTGACTCAAACCAATAAGCCTTTTTATGGCTTAACCAAGAATGAAAGAGGCATCTCACAAGAGAGTACAAAAGACACAGTCCCCACAAGATCTAGAGAGTCTGCTCCCAGAGTTAGCCTAAGAAAGCAAAGCCCTCGTTATCATGGCTGTAGGAACGGTGTAGTGAAAATGGTGTCTCTGGTCTCTCATGGGAACATGAGAGGCCTCCAGTCATCCCCCTCTAATCTGTGGCAGTGGGCAGGTGCTACTCAAATGGGACTTTTCCAGCTCTAGCAAAACAATGAAAGTTGGGATGACAGAAGCCATTTATGGACCCCTTACAACAAACTCCCCTGAGAGCTGGCACAGCTGGACAAAGAAGGCTGCTTGTGACTTTGTGTCTTGGAATCCCAGTCTGTTTGAATGACCACCAGATGCATCACAGTATGTGCACTTTCTGGAATGGCAGAGGCCAGATGGAATATTCTCACTGGTCACAAAGCCAAGCTCTCAGGACATAGAATCACGCAAACTGAAAACCTCATCCCGTTTTTACGTAGGGGACCCACAGCAAAGTTTGTCTAAACAGACACCAGTCTGGGGAGAACCACGACCTCATCAGTGTGTGAGGCCAGCTTGAACAACAGCCTCATAGGACCTATGCCTGTGTTCTACTCCATGGTTTTCCTCCTTATGACAAATAGCACAAAAGACAAAAGAAAACAGTTACCGTCTTTGAGAGGAACAGAGTCAGTAGAAAATAAGATACTCAAAGCACATCTTTACCAGAGTCACTATACCCAAGGAACTAATTTACACAAATATTTTCTCCTGCTGATCTAAATTCAGACAAAGAAAAGGGCTCTCACCACTCACAGTATTAACAGACCGACCCTGCATGCAGAGATCTGGGAGACTGATGTGGTAAGAATTCTCTTCTGCCAGTGCTTGTCTGAGGTCCCTGGATCCCTCAGCTGCAGCAGCCCTGGGGCAAGCAGTGTCCAGCCACTGGAGTCTCCTGGCTTTCTTGCCAAAACTGAAGAGGAGGATGACTTTTCCTTCCTTCTCTTCTAGGTTCCTTGGCTGGTCTAATAATTAAATTGATGTAAGATAGATTGGCAGGAGGAAAACAAATGTAATTCCTACATACGGGAGCTCATAGAAATATGAGACTCAAAGAAGTCAAAGCAGATTGAAAGCAGGCTGCTTTCATACCTTTTAGACAAAGAAACAATAACTTTGTGAAGAATTGACAAGACAAGTTTGGGCTTTGGGTAGTAAATTAGTGAAGAAGTAACAAGTTTTTTTAATACAGCCTTCTCGACTCTGAATTCTCTGTCTCTGGCGATAAGGATGTCTCACTACCTCCTGGTACAGAGAGGGTACATTTCACAAGGGAGATTTATTTCATACTTTCAGGGGACCAAGGAGGGTAAGAGTGTCCTTCATGCTTTGGCTGTTTCTAAAGTAACTTTAATTAAAAATAATCAGAGCTTCCCTGGTGGCGCAGTGGTTGAGAATCTGCCTGCTAATGCGGAGGACACGGGTTCGAGCCCTGGTCTGGGAAGATCCCACATGCCGCGGAGCAACTGGGCCCATGAGCCACAACTACTGAGCCTGCGCGTCTGGAGCCTGTGCTCTGCAACAAGAGAGGCCGCGATAGTGAGAGGCCTGCGCACCGCGATGAAGAGTGGCCCCCGCTTGCCACAACTAGAGAAAGCCCTCGCACAGAAACGAAGACCCAACACAGCCAAAAATAAATTAATTAATTAAAAAAATGTCTCTGCCTTTAAAAATATATATATATATTAAAAAAAAAAATCAGTATACCAAAGTGGCTTATTTTGGGGTGCCTGCCCTGAGCCCCATAAAGTCCAAATATTTTCATTTTAAAATAATCTTTATGCAAAGTATGGGTGTCCAGTGGGTCCCCACAGTAGTAAGTATGGCTTAGTCACATCTCAGGACCTACCAATTTGAGTGTTTTTTTTTTTAAATTTATTTGTTTATTTATTTATGGCTGTGTTGGGTCTTCGTTTCTGTGCGAGGGCTTTCTCTAGTTGCGGCAAGTGGGGGCCACTCTTCATCGCGGTGCGCGGGCCTCTCACTGTCGCGACCTCTCTTGTTGCGGAGCACAGGCTCCAGATGCGCAGGCTCAGTAGTTGTGGCTCACGGGCCTAGTTGCTCTGCGGCATATGAGATCTTCCCAGACCAGGGCCCGAACCCGCGTCCCCCGCATTGGCAGGCAGACTCTCAACCACTGTGCCACCAGGGAAGCCCCCAATTTGAGTTTTTAATAAGGAAACAAAATGATTTTATTTAATGTCTCTCTAAAATGTAAAATAGGATATCTTCTCCACAAATAGGTATAATACTCCATTCTTTATAAGCATACATTTTATTACTCTTTTGAAATTCAGATAAAAACATTTAACAGCTGGATATCTCATCTCTGCCTGGAACGATAGGGTATGCATCATAGAAGGCGTTGGAAAGTCTTTTATATGATTCCTTGTAGCTGACCCATCATCCAGTTGTTGATGGTGGAGAATCACTACTAGATCAGGGACCAGATTTTCCTTAATAATCTAATCATCATCCTGTTTCAAAGTTTTGGCTTTACTCACCAGGGAGCGAGCTCTTGGTGATCTCCTCCAGACAGTTGTGAAGTTTGCGGCACTGAGCTCTATCAGTGTTTTACAAAAAATTCTCTTCCTTGAGGACTAATCCTAGTGTTTATGAGACAGCATATTGTCCTGAGACATTTAAAATATGTTGCTTTCAATTTTACTACTTTAAAAGATTTATTGAGTGCCACTGAACCAGAGACCTTTGGAAAGGTCTTATTACGAAAAAAGCCTCAGGGTTGAGTAAGCCTCTTCCAGGAACAAGAAAATTAAAGATGATGAGAATCCAGGAAAAAAGCACACAAGTATATGTACAAACATCAGTCCTGTTTTATTTGTCTCAAGATGGTATCACTGAAACATCTTACTGACATCTATGCAAAAATACCACGTATCTTTGGTCTTTGAAAATTCAATTTTAATATCTTCACTCCGTTTTTAATGATAGGGCTGTTTAGGAGTTCTCCTACGAATTTTAGATTGTTTTGAAGTTTTATGGCATAAGGCTTGCCATTTTCCATACCAGAAGTCACTTTATTTGAATACCAGAGTGTGTTTCTGCTCAAACACTGACAAAGATGATTGGGAAAAAAAGGTGTGAAATCTTATTTTATTGCTACCAGAAAATATTAGCCGTAAGGTGGAAATGTGAGAAACCTCCCACTTTGCAAGAGGAGTCCAGTGTATCAGGCCTCTTGGCTCCACTGAGATAGGTGATAGGTAGTTAGGACTCTGTACCTAGTGCAGAGTTACTGTCTGTAGCTAGTTACTGTCATGTCAAGAGAGGCACACTGTTCTTCGTCCTTCCCTCTCCCTCCCGGCTAGAACATGGACATCATGGCTAGAGGTCGAGCAGCCAGTGTGAGTGACAAGGAGGAAGCCCTGTGCTGGGGACTGTAGAGCAACAAGGTGGGAGGAGTCTGGCTCCTGACGGTAATGGAGATGCCAGCCCAGCCCAGGACGACGTGAGGGGGAAAGGCCAGGTGGCTCTTACCTTGAGGGAGACATTGAAGGGGATCAGAACAGGCCACCCCCAAATATGCCACTTAGGTATAAGGATTATTTTGAACTGAAAACAATTGAGAAATAGCAGACCCCGGGAAAGCTTTCTGCCCTCTCCCTGTCTGCTTAAAAGCAGGGCATGAATTTCCCTTGTGGAGGTGCCTCCCCGCATACCAGGGGGGGAAAACAGTCTTTATCACAGGAGATGGAGGCCACACCGAGATGCGTCTTCACAGACAAACCTTGCTGAACAACCCTTATTTTCCATTGGCTTCTCCCATACATTTACCTTCTCAAATGTACTGCCCCTAAAAGCCCAAACCTTTTCCTTTTTCTTACCATTTCTGTGCAATTTATCACCCTTTGTTAAAATAGTATATAAACCTCTGGGTCTGATCACCTCTTGGGATTTTCACTTCATTTCTCTGAGGCCCCCCATATACACATAGAATAAACATTCAGCAGCCTTCCCGTGGGCTCTGTCATTTGCGATGGTGGCACGCCCACTTGAGAAGTGCACGAATTTCCTGGCAAGGTACTTCGGACAGGGAAGTTCACCCCTTCCCTCGGGTGGGATATGCAAGAGGGTCCAGGTTTGACTCCATCCTGTAGGTACAGTTTCTATTGTATCAGGAAGGGCTTGGTGGCCATGCTGTTTTCATGGCTCAAGGCACAGTGGGAGGCTGGGTGCGGAGGGCCGTGGGCTCTGGCCGTGAGGACCTGTACTTCTGCGGAAGCCCAGTATGAGGCAGCAGTCGGTCTCTGACGGTGTGGGGCTGGTGAGGGAATCAGTCTCTCGCGATGGCAGCCCCTGCGGGCCTTACGGGCATTGTGAGCAGGGGCCCAGAGGAGCTGCTAAGGCCTCCGCAGGCAGGGATGCTTGGGGTGGGTGTGGCGCTAATGCGAGTGCTTGTTGTATTGCCGTTTGGACCGATTGCAGAGACTTCTGTGCAGAAAGTCTCATTTGAGTCGGGCTGATTTGTGAGTAACAGCATAAATGGGCTTAGGTAAAGTTGTAAATGAAGAACATGTTGCCTCCAGAATCTAAAAAGACCTGAATGACATTGAGCTTTTTAAAATGTGTGCCAAGAGAGTCAGTAGTTGTTTCTGACAGTGTCAGGGATGGAGTGACCCTCGACTTACCAAGTAATTTTCAGAATTTAACCAAGATGATGGGCCTTGTCCTGTGTGGGGGGCAGTGGTCATGCCCTTCTTGTGGGCTCCTTTGTGAGTACTTGTATGTCCTGAATGAGTCTGTCAAATGAATCTCCTTGGAGGAAGAAGCCATCAGTGTAAGCTATAGCTCTGTTCTTGGGGAACACTGGATGTGGTTAAGATCTTGCTTACAGAGATTCTGTGTTTTAAACTCTGCCCATGTCTCTGGCTGATCCCTGAATCTTGTGTGTACATCATGTGTATGTGGGACAGACTCCAAACAACTCCAGCAGCAAAGACTAAAAGAGCTGGACTGAGATTTCAGCTGCTGCCAAGGTGACCAGTATGCTCCAGGCTGCCCAGGACCCTCCCATTTCCAGGAACCCCTGTCAGTTCCAGGCAAACTGGGGTGTGTGGTCACCCCAACTGCTTTCCCAAAGACTGGGTTTGCAGTTTGAATTCAGTGACATTAACTGCCTGCTAAAACAAACAACCAAACCGACAAACTTCAGGAAGAATATAATCAAATCCAGAGTCTCCACAACATAACATTCACAATGTACAAAATTATTAGACAGATGAAGAAACAGTAAAATGTGACCCATTTTCAAGAGAAAGACAATCACTGGAGATGGATGCATCATTAAAGATGACCAAATTGTTGGAAACAACAGGCAAAGATTTTAACACATACATTAACCACACTCACGTAAAAGAAAATATGGGCATAATAATTGAAAAGATAGGAAATCTCGGAAGGGACCTAGAAACTGTAAATAAGAACCAGACAGAAATTCTGTCTCAAAGACAGATCAAGAGAAAATTTTCCGATCTGAATAACATGGAGTAAAAAGGATTGAAAATATAATGAATAATCTCATGGATATTTGGTACAACACTAAGAGGTTATGTAACTGGAGTCCCAAAAGGAGGAGAGAGAAAATGAGGCAAAAAAAATATTCCTCAAGTTTGATGAATGAATGGGCAGATCATTGAGTGCTGCAGAACTACTGTGATGTCAGAAAAAAAGGACCTGTTAAAGGCCTGTATTTTTCCTGGTTCTTGGCAGAGTTTTACCAATACTATACAAGGAAAACTCGATAGTTATTTAAAAATTGTGGCAGTTGTGCCAACACATTATTTGTATATTCTCCAAACACATTATTCGCTTGAGTCCACAGTTCACTGACTTATATGTAGTTTATGCCATCATTGGTTTCAGTTTGTTTCAGTCAGTCCTTTGAAGAGTGGTACCTGGTCCAGATGGATCCATCCTATGGATTAGATCATTGTCTGCGCACCTGGAGAGGGAGCATAGGCTAGAAGGCTGTCCTCCTGCGGTGCTGGTGCTAAAAGGAGCCTAGTTTTGATTGAATGTGCCACCTGTATACACACTCATTTGGTGTATGTGGATTCCTGAGGAAACAAAATTTGCATCAGCTTTTTGAAAGTAGGAATTGTATCTGTACTTTTGTAGTTCCTTACAATGCTCTTGGACATAGACATTATTTTCTTTTAATTAACAAGAAAATGTTATTTAAAAGCTAGAAACTAAATCCCTTAAAATAAGCCTTTGCTCAGTTTAAAACTGGGTCCCAGTGTTTTGAAAGTTTGTCTTCTGTTGGCGAGCCCCATTCCTTTCAGCCAGATTGGGTGGATGTATCAGGAAACCACGAAGACTTTGGTGTATTCGAGTGTCAGAATTTGCACATGGCTGGTGACAGGCATTCTCGGGGGGTGGTGTACCCATCAGTTTCCTAACCCTCTTTTCTCTTCCCTATAAGTGATGAGGGCTCCTCTGCTTTTTAGGACATTCTCCCTGAGCAGACACATCCTGCCGCCAGCTCCCTCTGCATTTCTCTTTCTGGAAGTAACTGAAGTTGTCATTCTCCTGGCTGCTCAGTACGCTTTTTAAACAGTTACTTGCTTCCTCCTTCTACCCACTCCCACCTCCTCTCCTCCCCTCCAGGCTGTTTAAACTGGAACTGCTACCCTCAGTCCAGGGAAGTAAAACAAACCCATGGTTTCCCCACGCCTGTGCCTCTGTGCCTTCAGGCAAACCCTAAAGGGAGATCCTTTCCTTAAACAGCCACTTTCCTGTCTCTAATCACGGGACACATTCGCTCTGTTCGAACCCTGGGGTCTGACCGAGGCTTCAGGCCTTGGGGGCGGGGGTCTGGATTTTCCCAAGTTTGTTAACATTTCCAAGGACAGTGGGTCAACTGCAAGAACCTTGGGGAAGGGGGTGGTCTCATAACGATGAGTCATGTTGTTTGTTTATTCATTTATTTAAAAAATGTTTACTGAGCTCCTACTAAAAGCCCAGCCTGTAGGTGTTGCCGGTAGGAACAGCGTGTGCTGGGACCTGGGGCATGTGCAGCACAGCTTACAGGCCAGGTACAGCTCCAAGTGCTTCACGTACGTTAACTCAGCAAATAGGCTGGTGTTTGGTCCCAGGAAATATTTATATGGTGTGGTCAGGACAAGGACAGAGTTGGTGCAGGCGAACAGCCCTTAGGAAGGCTGACAAACCGCACTGACGGGGACTCCTGAATTCGCCAGGCAAGGCTGAGAAGCAACCCGATCTGGCGCCCGGGTGAGGGGGTGCCGCGGCAGCCTGTCCCCCAGGCTCTTGCTGGGGCCGAGGGACACCCGCCTTTGGCCCAGCCTGGACTCAGCACAGACAGTCTGAATGGAGGCACAGCACAGGTCCCCCAGCTTTCCCGGCCGGGCGGGGTGGCTGGTGCCCGAAAAGGCCCCCCGATGACTGCAGGGACCCCTACAGGAGGGCGCAGCCTAGAGCCACCGTCTCTCGGGTGAACCCAGCCTGCGCGTGAGGCTGCGTGAGGCTGCGTGAGGCCGACACCCAGGAGGTGGGCAGGTCCACACC
The DNA here is from genome assembly GCF_009873245.2 of Balaenoptera musculus. Lineage (NCBI taxonomy): Eukaryota > Metazoa > Chordata > Mammalia > Artiodactyla > Balaenopteridae > Balaenoptera > Balaenoptera musculus. The sequence continues at coordinate 1,543,446 of NC_045795.1, forward strand.
GAGCTCACGGGGGCCTGGGACTGTGCACGGCTGCTCCCCTGGGGCAGCACTGGCCGTAGGGCCCCCCTGCCAGCCAGGATGGGCCCAGGGCTTGACGTGTGCGGAAGGAGGGGGAAGACCAGCTTGCGGCTCGGGGCTGGGGTAGGGGGTGGGGTGGGCGGCGGCAGCCGCACCACCAGAGTCTCGGGCTGCGGTGACAGGCAGGAGGGTGCCGGGAGCCCTGGGGAAAGGAGGAGCCGGTGAGCCCCGGGAGATGCCACAGGGCCGCTCAGGAAGCCCAGCTGCCAGTGTGGGATCCGAAGCAGGGCTGTCTTCAGTGTAAATATTGTCAGATCACATGGGACAGTGCATCCATGAGGCGTTTCTGGAGCAAATAAGGTTTGTTTCAGACAACTCTGTTGCAAATGCCAAATGAATTTTAACCCAGATGGAGCAGAGGCAACCCAGGTCAGACCCATTCAGAGTCTCCTGGTCCCGTCCTCAAAAGAAAAGACACCTTGAACTAAGGAAGCCTTGTGGCAGGAACGGTGTGGTGGCCGCAGAGGCTATGTGAGCCGTCAGGTGCCATCCGGCCGGCCTCCTACCCACACGCAGCTCTTCCTGGACCTTCCTGCACTCTTTTCCTTTTTTCACAGCTTAGCTCTGACCTGGCATTGGAAAATGCATTAGGCTTTGGTACTTTTTATAGGCTGTATAACAATTGTACAATGTGAATAGAATAAAATAAATGCGTGTAAAATAGAAAAAAAAAAAGGATCAAACCCATCCTGTCTTGGAGCCTCAGGCCCTTGAAGATTGGCTGAACTAGGCACTCAGGCTGTCCGCAGGTCCATTCTGGTTCACGGTGGGCCAGCAGCCCTCGGCACTGGCCCCGCCTCAGGGAGGTGGCACAGAGGTCCATTTCCAAAGGGGCCACGCTCCTGGGTTCTGGCTGTGTTCTTGTTTCAGGGCTGCTCCTCGGGTGCTACCGGCTGGACAACATTTTCCTCCCTTTGTCCCCGGAGTGCAGTGAGACTAGAGTTTCAGTGTGACACCTGCGAAGGACCTGATACAAGCTAAGACAGGAATTCATGCTTCAGAGTATTGTTTTAGTCGTGAGAAGAGTCTTGATGCAGCAAAGGAAAGAGTGCATGATATTTAGATATTCAGACTTAGACATTTCTCCAATATCCTCTCTTCTTCTCTTAAGAAAGAAGTCAGAGAACTTTGGCTTTTAGGCAGGGGTCTGTGAACCCCAAATCCAGCTTGTGATTTGTCTTTATACAGCCCTAGAAACGAGGAAGGTTTTACATTTTTAAAAAATTAATTAATTAATTAATCTTTGGCTGCGTTGGGCCCTCTTTACTGCGCGTGGGCTTTTCTCTAGTTGCGGCGAGCGGGGGCTGCTCTTCGTTGCGGTGCGTGGGCTTCTCATTGCAGTGGGTTCTCTTGTTGCAGAGCACGGGCTCTAGGCGCGCGGGCTTCAGTAGTTGTAGCATGCGGGCTCAGTAGTTGTGGCTCGTGGGCTCTAGAGCACAGGCTCAGTAGCTGTGGTGCATGGGCTTAGTTGCTCCGTGGCATGTGGGATCTTCCCGGACCAGGGCTCCAACCCGTGTCCCCCGCATTGGCAGGCAGATTCTTAACCACTGCACCACCAGGGAAGTCCAAGGGTTTACATTTTTAAAGGGTTGTTAAAAACAAACAAACGAACAACAAAGAAGAGTAGGTGACAGGTACAACATGATCCTCAAAGCCTAAAATATTTACTCTGTGGGCCTTTGGAGAAGTCTGCTGGTGACGTCTTTTAGGTAATGTTCCAAGAACCTAGTTAATTTGAATTAAAGAGCCACACTGCTTCTGTAAATGTGTTCTGACATCCAAATTCATGGTAAAATAAACTTGTTTCTCAAAAAACAATGCTTTGATTTATGGAATTGTGTTTTTCTGTTGGTGAAATTTAAACTTGGCACTGCTTTTCATGACTGCCTATGGTTGGAGAGGAACCGCTGCCCTGCATTTCCACGCTCAACTGACAAATATTTATCAAGAGGACACAATGATTAACAACGTTAAATTTTGCTTCAAGTCCTGAAACACACATTAGAAAAGTCTGACAGGTAAAGGGGTGCCACGTGAGTGCCGTGCGAGGGGCTTGGGAACACAGAAAAGGGGACGCTGACTCAGTATTCGGTTACAGGGCTGCACCCTCACTCCTGTATCCTGTGCCCTGTGGAGAGACGTTGTGGTTGTTTTTAGTCTTTCCTTTTTTCTCTCAAAACAACGTTGCAGTGTGTAGCCTTGTACACAGCCCATTTCATCCACCTAAGACAGATTCCCAGGAGCGACATTGCCGAGTTGAAGGCTCTGGGCTGAGAGACTGAACACGCCAGCGGACAGCGACCAGAGCCCTGACCCGCAGTCTGCAGCCGCCAGCCTAGGAAGCAAGTCATTACCTCGGTAACCAGTTCCGCAAGCCAAGTCACTGCCTGTGGTATCCAGTCCAGGAAGCCAAACAGCAGCCTCTGTGACAGTCGGCCAGAAATGGCCAGGACTGGATTAACAACTGACAGCTCCCCTACCTTTCTCCCGTTTCCAGCGTAGGACCAACCAGAGAAATCCGAATACGCACCCCTAACCAATCACTTGGACACCCCTCTTCTAGTTTGCCTGCCGACATCTTCCCCACGTCAACAACCTCCAGTCAGGGCACACCCGAAGCTTCCCTTTTTCCACTGTAAAGCTTTCCCGCTTCTCCTCCTGGCTTAGAGTCTCTGCCACACTTAATTATGGGATTGAGTCCCCTGCTAAAGTGAGCTCTGAACAGATGGCTTTGCTTTTCTCATTTGGTTGGTCTTTGTTCATTTCCACAATTGTAGTGAAGGTCCCACCGAGCTATGGTCTGCACTGCCTGTTGTCATGGACCCCAGGCTGCAGCCAGGTGTAGACCCCGGGCCTCTTGCACCTGCTCACAGTGTGGGCTGATGGCTCAGCATCAGGTCTAAACTCCACTCTCTCTGCATTGAGGTCCTTGGCTGTTTATTCTCAGTCTGAAACCCAGATTTTATTATTGGTTCCCAATATTTTGGCATCCTTGGTGTAGTCAGGCTATTCTTTTCCATCCCTTTTTGCTGCTTTTTGCTTTACTGTTGTTTTGCATTGTGCTGTCCTAAGAAGGAGAATTGCAGGGTAGGACACAGGCTCCAGAAGCCTGTTGTTGAGCTGACCTCACAGATTTGTGCATTTGCTGCTCTCACCAGACCTGCATCCGCTTGGACGAACATTGCTGTGGGTCATCAGTAAAACCGATGAGGTTCCCTGTCTGTCTTGATTTTATGTCCTGAGAGCTTAGCTTTGAGAGGGAGAGTGTTCTTGCTGTTTTATTGCCTTCTGGGGGCACAGGTTGTGGGGTCTACATTTGGCTGACTGTCTGGGGGCCTGAGACGTGGGGTTCACAAGCATTATCTTCCCACTGACTGTTGCCAGCTCTCATGGGGTTGCCTAAGTCTAAATCCTCTTCTTATATGTACTGTCTTCAACCCTAATTCTTGTGCCTTAATCATCAGGGAAACGCAAATCAAACACACAATGAGATGTAACCTCACACCTGCCAGATTGGCTATTATCATAAATACCAGAAATAGCAAGTGTTGGTGAGGGTGTGGAGAAAAGGGAGCCCTTGTGCACTGCTGGTGGGAATGTAGAGTGGTCCAGCCACAGTCTGGAGGTTCCTCAAGAAATTAAAAGTAGAACAACCGTATGACCCAGCAATTCCACTCCTGGGGTATATATCTGAAGAAAATGAAAACATTAACTCAAAAAGATATATGCACTCTTGTGTTAATTGCAGCATTATTTACAATAGCCAAGACATGGAAATAACCTAAGTGTCCATTGATGGATGAATGGATAAAGAAATTATTTTATCCCTTCCTTCCTTCCTTCTTACACACACACACACACACACACACACACACACACACACACACACACACACACACAGTGGAATATTACTCAGCCATTAAAAAGAATGAAATCGTGCCATTTGCAACAACATGGGTGGATCTTGAGGGCATTATGCTAAGTGAAATAAGTCAGATGGAGAAAGACAAACACTGTATGATTTCATTTATATGTGGGATCTGAAACCAAAAAACCCATAAAAAACCCCAACCACGTTCATAGATATAGAGAACAGATTGGTAGTTGCCAGAGACGGGTTGAGGTGGGTGAAATGGGTGAAGGGGGTCAAAAGTTACAAATTCCAGTTATGAAATAAATCAATCATGGGCGTGCGATGTACGGCATGCTGATCGTAGCTAATAATAAAATACTGTATCATATATTTGAAAGTTGCGAAGAGAGCAGATCTTGAAAGTTCTCATCACAAAAAATTTTTTGTAACAGTGTTTTATGACACATGTTAATGAGACGTTTTGGTGGTCATTTGCAGTGTATACAAGTATCCGATCATTACGATGTACACCTGAAACTAATACAGTGTGCTACGTCAATTATGTCTCAATAACAACACCAACAACAAAAATCGAAAACGAAACTACAGGAGATATTCAGTCTAGATTAGAATATCCCTTTGGACAACATTTGGGAGTAAAAGCAGTGCTTTCATCTCATTTTGTCAATGGAGTTGAGGCTGAAATTGGAGACCTAATTTGAAAAGAGAAGTTAGAATGGGAACTAGCCCCTTCAGCTCTACTGCAAATCTGGCAGAACATTTTGAAAAGGGCTTTAGAACAAAAATGAGACAGAGTCCAAAGCAAAGTCACAGTTCGGCAGAGCAAACAACCAGTTGGTCCCAACCGACCACCTACTGACAACGGTGCTTGCAGATCTCCTAAGCTGGAAAAAAGATCGTCCCATCTTATAGACACCAACACACAAACAAACAAAAAAAGGGAAGGCAAAGATAAATCCCTCATTGAGGGTGCTGTGAAGAAGGAAAAGGGCCCAATATCCTGCTATAAGTATAGATGGTCATGCTGGTCGATTGCTGGTAGATGCTCTTTCTACATCAAGCCTCCTTTAGTCAGCCTCTTCCTGGGAGAAAACAGACCACACAGCTGGCAGGAATTTCAAATAACCGACTGTTTTCCCAGTCTCCCAGCTCTTAAATAGAACCCTTGGGCGCTGCGCTGAAAAACAGTCCTTTCTGCCCTGTGATCCCAACCCTGCAAATTTAAAAGAGAGAGACTTACTCTGCAAATGGAATTGTGGTGTTAAATGCACTGCAGAGGGACTGTTTCTTGAGGTCCCAGAGGACTTTTCTGTTTTGATCACGCTGGGTGCTCCGTCCAGTATATCTGAAGCAGACAACAGGTAAGGATCACAGGTACTGTCAGCGTGGGGTAAATTTGCTGTAGGATTTAATAGAACTTTGAACTGTTTGGTAAAAGGTGATAGGTATAACATTATTCTCCGTAATAGCTAGTATAGTATACGTATAGCATCCCAATAAAAATACTCCTAAATATTTGACATCATTACATTTAGTTTAAAAGGAAAAACTTTGGGAGCCTAGTAGTCAGTTGAGAAAATGTCATAACCTTGCATTTTGAGAGACTGGTATTTCCATTAGATGATAGTTATGGGAACAACCTCGCCAGGGCTGCTTACAGCAAGGCTGGTATTCTCCTGTCCTGTGTGCTGTGGGCATGATGCCACATCCAGCACTTAAAGAGGCACTCGGGTAAGGCACTGGGCCTGCCTGGCCTGGGGGCCCAGTACCCACTCGCCAGCCCACTGATGGCTGCTTCGGAAGAGGATGGACATAGTGCTGTGCCCTCCACATACTGTCACTGACACACCGGGATCCAGGTTTACACAGAAGAGGTTGGTTTGTAAATGTTGGCAACTGATTCACTGAAAAATCGACCAGTGTTGTTCAAGGAAAACAAAATGCAGGTGGGCGGTACCCAGCCCACAGCCGCGGCGTGTTGCCCTGTGCACGGGCCAGGGCACTTTCTAGGCTTCTTTTAAGGCTTTTGGAGACCATGGAAACCTTCCCGGGACACTTTTCCTCCAGTGCCCTGTTGCAGGTGGGGCACCTTTGCTCTCATGTTGTATCCGGTGAGTTGGTGCTGCGTTGATACCCTTGTGTCCATGTGCCAGTCCTGTCTCGTGCCCTTGCTCTATGCCCTCCTTTCTTTCTCCCTCCCTCTCTGTCTCTGTCTCTCTCTGTCTCTCCTACTCCACACGGGATCTGTCACAGAACCAGGGGCGGGGGCCTGGGAGATTCAGGCTCACTTCTTTAAGACCTTACAACCAAAGAAGAAAAAGCTCTTCCAAGCCACCTACAGCTAAAAACAGTCCTGGGATGGGCTTTGATTGGCCCAGCCAATGTCTGGGGGCACTTTGGGGTCACTGTGATGACAGCCCCTCTGGGCCATGTGCTTGGAAATCACATTTCCGAGAAGAGGGGCGAGTTAGGCAGGGCACCCAGGGTAGTGCAGGCCCTGCAAGGGTCCTCTTCCCTGTGGAGGAGAAGAGGGCCACCCTCTGGGGCCGGGGTCGGGATGGCTCCGTTTTGCCGTCTACAAACCAGTTTGCACATTGCATTTGGCATTATGTTGCCATCTGTCTGCTTTCATATTGGAAAAAGTCTTAGAGAGTATGGTAAAATCCTGTTTCTTTCTGGAGAAGATGGGCAGATGAGTGGGGAGGCTGAGTGGTGGTGAGGCTCTGGGTTAGAAGGTGCCATGACTCAGTAGAACAAAACCTGTCCTGGCCGCCTGGAATCAAGATTTGCAGACTGTCTCAGTGGGGCCCGCGGGCAATCCACCTGGGCAGCCGGGAACCCCCTGAGCAAATGCCACTTTGTGATAAAAATGTATTTTATGGGTCACAGTGTGTCCCGTAAAGTAGAAGCTTTAAATCTAAAAACAAAACTTGCTGATGTGAGTTGATTATAAGGAAGCAGTTTGATGTGTTTATATGTAAAGGTGTGAGAGGCTTTTGTTGATTTTACATGTTTAAGGGGTTGGTCTGTTGTTTGTGATAGAGAGCCCAGCTTTGGGATGCCTGGGCTCCTGTGAGGCTCCCTTTGATTCCCCCGAAGGTAGGGCCCAGTGACTCTCTGCCTGCGGCGGTCTGAGGCAGACGTGCTGCTGGTCTGTGCCACGATCGGGGGGCCTCAGACACAGCATGGCCGGTCCCCACCCAGAGGAGGCAGGATCCAGGTCCCTGGGCATCTGCGGGCTCCCCGAGCAAATTAACTGCCCCACAGCTCTCTGCAGTTTGCACCAGAACCAGCCTGGAGTGGGGAGACGTGTACCCTTAATCCCCATTTTTACTGGATCGGGCAAGGCTAGTAGGCATTCAAATTAGCTTGTATTTCATGCTTATCTTGTGAGTCTAAGTGAAGACCCATTCAATGAAAGAAAGATAACTTGCTTTTAGCTCCACCCTTGGAACTATAAAGTTGGTTTTAAGAGGCCTAGGCAAAAGCCCAGCCAGTCTCTGGCTGTGTGACTTTGGGTAAGTCATGCCTGTGCTCTGGACCACAGTTTACTCATATGCAGAACAAGGGGTTGGACTGCGCCCTATTGAAGGTCCGTCCCAGCTCCAGTCAGGGCCCAGCACACAGCATACCCAGTCAGGTTTCTCTTACTCGTTTCTAAAAAGCAAGCTTCTGAGAATGTTTCTGACTATACTGTAAAGTCAAAGATAAAATAATTATTGAGTGAGTCTGTTATTTTATGCCATTCCTTTCCTACTAGCTAATCTACTTTGCGAAATATCCTGTGATCTGGTGAAAGGGGAGAAAAAGAAATTGTGAACCCAAAACTCACATTTCATTCTAAGTTAGTTCTACAGATTCGTTCATTAGTCCCTCAAATCTCCACGGAGGACAGACATGTACACCAGCCGCAGGAGAGCTCGCATGCAAAGTTGGCAAGAAGGGGAATCTTTTCTTTAAAAGCCTACAGTGCTAATGATTTTTAACAAGTGTAAATTTTAAATTTAAATTAAAACTCACTAACACTGAGTGCTTTCTAACTAAGGCCTTTACTGAAAAGCATGTGCTGTGATTTGCATGCTGTACACAGCATTATGGTTGTTTATTTGTGGCTGTTTTCTCTCCGGCCTGCCCCTAGTCCACCCCACCATGGTCCCTCACCAAATCCAGCCCACTGGACAGCATCACGAGTGTCTTTTGGACCAGATTTTCTGATCTCAGGTCCAGGATTTTATTTCTTAATGATAATAATACAATATATATTTTTAAAATATGAAATATGAATATAAAATTCTACTGTATCGCTTTAAACAGGAAAAAATTTAAAACAATATACAAGGCTAAAGTCTCTCTGAGAGTCTTTATGTACTTGGCTATTAAACCCCACAATAGAGTTTATTCTCTAGAAACATGTTGGCAAACTGCGGGCTGTAGGCCCAGCCTGGCCTGCTGCTGGGTATTGTACTGCTCTTGAGTTAAGAATGGTTTTTATATTTTTAAATGGTTGTATAAGTACCCACATGATATCCTCAATTTTGCCTCTTGGTTCTCAAAGCCTAAAGCATTTTCTGTCTGACCCTTTAAGAAAAGTTTGCCAACCCCTGCCCTACTTGAAAGGGATAAATAACTCATCTGTGGTTTCAGCAGTGCCTACTGAAAGGAATGTGTAAAGTCTGGTAATAAAAAAAAGAGTGAGAAAATTTTATTTAGATGATGCACCAGTACGTATGTTTATAAATGTGTCTTTGACGATATGACCAGTTTCGTTTTATCTTGCTGATGTGATTCAAAGTCCTCCTGTCAGAGATTGCCCCACCCACAGATAAGTGATATCAAATAAAAATACAGTAAAAGAGAAGTCTGTCAGAAGATCCTGACCTGATAGTGGGTTATAAACTAATCAGCAGGCTGCACTCTTGTAATGTTTGTAACTCCAAATACAAACTTGTTTTTGTCTCATGGGTATGTTGCTCAGTATGTTGATAGGAAAATTCCCCTGTTGTTCCAAAGCTCTGTCCTGGGCAAGGTAAACAGTGGTGCTTGTCTGGCTGTGAAACAGATAAAGTATCCCATCGGCTACTAAGACTTGGAAATGAAAGACGCCCCGTCTCTTGAATGCTCTACGCCCGAGCCAAGAGAAATAGATGGATCATCAGGCTTTACAAAGGGAGTTCACAGTAGTCTCTGATAGGATGGAATAATATCTTTGAAAGTTTCAAAACAGAGATAAGATTAACTCATTTGTATTTCTTGGGAATTACTCTTTTGAAACAATGAGAAATTCCAGCCAGGTTCAGGCTGTTCTGGCAAACGGTCAATACCGCCACCTGCTGGCCTAATCTAGGAAGGCTGTTTGTGTCAGCACTTACAGAAACTGGGGTAAATGCAAAGCCCTGTTATTTACAAATAATATTATTTACAAAGGAAAGAGTCTGTCTTTCCTTCCCCTTGCCAGTGGATTTCACAGAAATGTACCTTTATGTGTGATTTTTTTTTGTATGAGCTGATGTATATTGGCATCACATATAGCTACAAACCATTTTTGATATTCTTATGGAAGTTTCGGGAGTTATAAATCTTTGTGGTGCTAATAATTCCTCTTGTAAATACTTCTGGTTTCAGCTTTTTTTTTGTCTTTTCATTTAAAAAATGTACCTAGAGTGAAGACGAATTAAGGAAAAGAAGGTGAAACTTACCTTAGCTAGTTGTATCTCATTCATTTAATGTTTTGTGGGAGGAAAGTTTAAAATTATTGGTTACAGTGAGGGTCTGTGGTTACTGACTCATTGTACTTTAAATCCATTCTTCGTTGATATAGAACACTATAATTTTAATGGAGTTACTTTGATTTGATCATTAAGGCCTTGAAGTTTATATCTGTATATACCCTTTTGCTGCAAACCGTCACTTCTCAATAAATGTGCTGGGAACTGCACATTTGATTTTAGAAATTAATTTAATGAAACGTTTTTGCTACTACCTCTGTAATATGGCTGCTTTTGACATTACTTGTGTATTAGTTTTGAATAGGATGTTAGTGTGCAAACACTTTAAAACATAGATGCTGCATGGAAGAAACACATATAAGCAGAATTTGTGCAGCTATAATGGGCCAAATTATTTAAAAGTGGGGGTGAAGGGACGGGTTGATTTAGGGAAATCTCCATAAATGCATAAATTTTGTGTATTTTATGATTTTAGATCAGCTAAAATATCTAAATCTGCACAAAATGATAATACTACACTTAAATTTTCCAACATACGTAACTTGAAGACAGGGAAGTCTATTCCTAGGCAGGATTTTAGAATGCTAGCTAAAAACCGACAACCTCCTTCCACACACAAAAAAGCCTATTAATTATAGATTTAGACTTTAAAATAACTTTTGTAATATTGGAAGTTGGGAATAGATAATTAAAATATGTCTGTATGAGCACACCAATCAAATATTTTGGTTAAAAACAGATTTGTTCTGTATCCATGAGGCAACTTAAAATTCTAAGTAAGTTTTAAGATTCTTGGAGAATAGCCCAGGTTTCTTACTTAGTGGTTAGAGCCTAGTCAGAGAGCTTGGCATGTGTACTTCTTAGACACCAGTTCAAACTACTGCTCACTAAAAGGACAGTATGAGTCTTTGAACTGAGAGATTCCACAGCAACCACCTGATCCAACCCTTTTTTGGGGGAAACGGAGGTCCTGAATGGCTAGATTAGGTTGTCTGCACTATTAAAACATATTTCTTATTCTTTCGGCCGCGCCGTGTGACTTGTAGGATCTTAGTTCCCTGACCAGGGATTGAACCCGGGCCCTCGGCAGTGAAAGCTCAGAGTCTTAACCACTGGACCACCAGGGAATTCCCAAAACGTGTTTCTGAGTCGGGACTGGGATGTAGGTTTGAATTAGCAGTGGGTGTTTGGACTCTACTTCCTGCTTGAATGGGTGAAGTTGCGTAGCATAACTAAGCCATTCTTTTGGACTCCTGTTCACACATTAATTGGCCCACTTTGTTTCCATCATACTTTAAAAGTCTTTTGGGCCTTTATTTCTTATTTGTATTGTGTGTTGATGCATGAAATGCACAACATAAAAACCCAGTAGAGGGACTTCCCTGGTGGCATAGTGGTTAAGACTCTGTGCTCCCAGTGCAGGGGGCCCAGGTTCAATCCCTGGTCAGGGAACTAGATCCCACATGCTGCAACTAAGAGTTTGCATACCATAACTAAGGAGCCCGCGTGCTGCAACTAAGATCCCGTGCAACTAACTAACTAACTAAATATTTTTAAAAAAGCAAAAACACCCAGTAGAGTCCATGTGATTTCACAATTAGGGTCTTACATTAGGAGGATGAGGTCACAAGTAGACTTTAGGACTCCGAGCAGCCTTAGACCTGCTTACAGAGGGGAGGTGCGTGGCTGCAGGGAGCAGGGAGGGGCGGTAAATTATGCAGACTCTTATGTCCTCCTGCTCTCTGCACCACCCTGCATAGGCAGGGTCCTAGGCGATGAGCCTCCTGGTCACTCACTCACTCCTTCACTCACTCGTTCATTCGTTCACTCATTCATTTGTTCACTCATTTGTTAACTCGTTCACTCATTCGTTCACTCATTTGTTCATTCACTCATTCATTCGTTCACTCATTCATTCACTCATTCACTCACTCATTCACTCATTCATGCATTCATTCAGTATCTGCTGTGTTTATTGAGAGCCTATTAAAGCAGCACTTCTGTTAAATCATATATGGAAGGAGAAAAAAGGAGAGATTAAAAAAAAGTGTGCTTGTATTTTTTCTAAATCTTGTTTTTCTTCTTGTGGGTATTTTTAATCCTTCTCCAAGCAGACCAGACTCTGAAGTTTCCTTGCCTTTTCCTTCTTTCCAGCACCGTTCCCCAGGGCTCCTCCTGCTCAGAAGCAGCATCATGTTGTATTAATAAGGACTCCTGAGACATCTAGTTTAGATGCATATTTAGAAAAGCAAATTTACAGAAAGCTGGCATACTATATTTTTATATTAAATTAATATGGATTAGTCCCTGTATGACTGGCTGCATTTTTACCTCAGTCCTTTTAGGATAAGACAGCAAGTCTTTCTTCCTTCTCAAAAATATACTTTAATAATAAACATTAATTTTAAATCCTCCAATTAGGGATCATAATTTGGCAGATTATCTATAGAGAAGTTTTTTTTTTCCTTGTTTATCTGGGATCTTTAACTCACCTGCAGTTTTAGTCTGCAGTCTAGTCTACTTTGTTTAGTCTACTTTGGTGTTCACGAGTGTAAATTTAGTATGAGAAGTATCAACAGGATAAAATCATATAATATGAAGATGTTGCTAATATCAGTTGGAAAACCACAAAGTAAACTAATATAAATGCTTTTTTCTTAAACAATTTAGAAATCTATTGTTTCACAAAGTAGGAAGTCAGGGGTGAGAGAGTCCATTGTCGTCAGCTCAGCATCACCGTGAAAAACTCAGGTTCCATCCGTCCCTGCTGGGATCTCCAGCTCATGGGACACAGAATAATACACACACCCACGCCCCAATCCCTGGAACCTGGGAATAATGCGAGTGACAGTTCATTACAGGAAAGAGCCTTATTTTTTTAATTGTAAATGTTAGTCTGCATTTTTTAAGCAGATGAATTCATGGCTGGGTTACTTGCCATGGCCCACTGCAAATGTGGTGTTTATGTTAGAGCATAACAAGCTGCACACGTTACTGCCTACAACCAAATGAACATGTGGCGTTTAGCAGTCACATTACTTATTTGAAGATCAGGAAATGATTTAAACATTGTACATCCTACCATTAGATACTATGCATGTATTTCACTGTTGTAGTTATGTTTTGGGAAATCGGTCGTCGTGCAGTGCAGTATGACTCTTTTTCATTTACAAACAATGGCAAACAGGCTCTTAGTGCTTTCGCACATAACGTGATTTTCAGGTACTAATTACTGATGTTAGGAGGGCAATTCTGGGATTCCCAAATCCTCCCTGTCTGCACCTGCACTGCCGCTGTTCCTGTCTAAGCCCGTACTCCTGCCTTGGCTGCCGTGGTCGCTTCTACCTGGTATTTCTGCTTCTTCCACTCCTGCCTTCCCAGCCAATTCTCCACAAATCAAGGAGTGGCTTTAAAAACTGTGGTAAAAAAGACATAAGATTGATGATTTCATCATGTCTAAGTGGACAGTTGAGCAGCATGAAGTACATTCACATTACTGTGGAACCATCACCACTATCAACTTCCAGCACTTGGTGGCAAGCTTACGACCATGTTCCCCCTGGCCCCGCCCCTCCACTGTGGGACGTCTGGTCCAGCACTGCCTCGGCAAGGTGCTGAGTTAGCCGCACTGGACCCCGGCTAGCTGTGAGGACCCAAGGAGGTGATGCATTTACAGTTAACATTTAGGGGGATTGGCTGTCAATTATGTGTCATCTTTAAAGTATGCCGTACAGATGAAGCACATTTCCAGATTACCCACTAGACGCGGGTTTGCGACCAAGGCCGGCTCTGAATGACAAGAGCCCAGTGTCACCGATGGTCCAGCTCTAGAAACAGTAGTGATGGAAGCCACTTCAGACCCATCAGGATGGCCGCAGTTAGAGGGCTGGGTGACTCAGGCGTTGACAGGAATGTGGGGAGACAGGGTGTAGCTCACAGGCATGCACACTGGGCAGTCATTCTGCAAAGCGGTTGGTTTCTATGTGAGGCTGAGTGTGTGTTTGTCCTCTGACCCAGCAGTCCCCTCCTGAAGTTGTGCAATGTGCTGCTTGCACAACTGTGGGCCGTGCCCTGATTCCAGACCACAGAATGAGCAGCCGGACTGTCCGGGAAGAGGGCCCCTCGCCTGCCAGGCGTCCAGAGACCCAGGCCTGTCCCAGCACCAGTGCCTGAAAGAGAAGAAATGAAGCCAGCGTGTTGCCAGGATTAGAAGGAAAGCGGTCACACCACCAGCGAATCAGCTTGTCGTGGACCCGCGAAGGTCTAAAGCTGAGTGTCCTTGGGGAGGGAGACCTCAGGAGAGGGTGCAGGAAGGGGTCTGGGAGGACTGAGCCCTGAGAGCCACTGCCTGGCGTGTTGGGTGATGGGGACCGAGTGGGTTCACACAGGGGGAGTGTCGAGGCTGCAGGGTCTTGAGGACCCCCTGGCTCAGCAGTTGGCAGGGGCGGCAGGCGAGGGGCCAGCGCTGGAGCAGTGTGGGGGGCGGCGAGGGCCGGGCGAGGCTGCTGATGGAGGGCTTCCCCTTCCTCAGAAGGAGATTGTGGGAAAGCCTTCCATGGTCCCCAGATGATCGAGGAAAGTGCACGTCACGATCGTGGAAGTCCTGCCATTCTGGGGGTGGGATCCCAGCTCTGATGAAGTCAGCACACGCTCGAGGTGGTCAGCGGGGCCGCTTGCTGCCCTCCCCACATACCCACTCTCTCAGTGGATTGCAACTTTCTCAAAAGCAGAGCCCAACATTTATTCTGCTCTGTGTCTCCGTGATTTGGTGCAGAATCTGGGACACAGCTCTTCTCAGCAAGTGTGAGCAAAAGGGGCGAATCTGGGGACAGTTGGGGCTGCAGAGTCAGGTGGACCTTGTTGAGGCCAGAGAAAGGCAGGGGTGCAGGTGGAGCCCCAGACGCTGAGGGGCTCCCTGAAGACCCCCTTCTCTGTCTCTTTAACAGGAGGGCTTCCACCTTGGCCAGACCGTCTGCTCAAACACCAGGTGAGGGTAGAGTTGCTGCTTCTAAACATGCGGCCTGAGGGAACAAAATGCGGGGCAGGTATTGATTGACAGGTGATGTTATCCTATAACTCGCCCACCATGCTTACTTTGGAGAAACCTTGGAAGGCCATCCATCCCAAATTGCAGTTTTAACTCAGGTTTCATGCTGACCTATTCTGACCCATCCAACAACCAAGAAAGTTCTGGTTAGAAACTTGAATAATGGTTGGAAATGAAAAAACAAATTACCCACATTCCAAGAGCTGCTGCACCTAGTAGGAATTTAATTCATGTTGACTGATTTATTTCCCTGGAATAGATACACTTTATTGTAATGCTTTGTACCTGACCATCCACAAAGAAAAGAGGGGTCATTTTTTTTCTAAAATTGAAGAAGACTATTGAAAATGTAAATGCCAAAGAGATTTTTTTTTTTTTCGTATTTAATTTCCACAAATCTTGACCTTTGCTAACAGAGAGTTCAGTTTTGGCTTCTCTGTGGTATTTGACAGATTCCAACTGAAATATAATCTTTAGCCACAATAAATGTTAGTCCCTGGAATGGAGACTTGTGGAATGGTTTAGTCCAACCCGTTAAGGTCAGTTTATCAGCTTTACAACAAACAAATGCAGACACACTTCCAGGACAGGCTCTGTTGAGTTTGCTCTGGTACCAAGCAGACCAAGGTCTCAACCGTCTTTGAGAACGTGATCCTGTCCTCGGAGGGAGGTGCATTTCTGTGCATATTTTCCGGTGATAGTAATGCACGTCTGTGGACATGAAAATATTACCAGGTTAGACGTGAGATGGGCTTTTGAATGCACATTCATAGTTTTATATGCACGGGTGGGGCAGCTCCTTCCACAGTTCACTCTACGTTGCCCACCTCTGCATTCAGGCACCTGGGGGTATGGCACCTCCTTATCCTGGCAGTTAGCCACGGCCACGTGACCAGCCTTGGTTAACAGGATGTGGTTGGTGCCTGGTTTTCCAGCCTTTTCTTCTCCTGTCACAGCTGTCATGGAAGCATTGTCAGGTTGGGTCCCTGAGTAACCGGGATGAGCAGAGTCACTCCTCTGACCTGCATTGGGTAGGTGGGTGGGTCTTCAGTAAGAAATAAGCTGAGACATTTTGGTTGTCTGTTACTGCAGCATAACCAAGCTAGTCCTGACTGATACAGTAAACTACATATTTAGACACATAAAGGTGCATACATGGATGAATATGCATACAGGTGTGCATTATAGGAATAATGGACACAGCAATGCACTCACCAAACTCTGTTTCCTTTCCTTCCTGGGCACAGAGATAGGCTGCATTGGTCAGCTTCTCTTGCAGGTAAGAGTTCTTTCCAATGAAATGTAGGAAGAAGTGATATTAGCTGTTTCTAGGCCTGGTCCATGGAACATCTCCCATACAATTCCCCCCCATGTTTTCTCTTTTCTGCCATCCAGACACCGAGAGTCCAGGGAGGCCCCTGAGGCCCTGGGTAGTGGTAGAACCGGGATGGGTCCCTGAGAGGCTGCAGAGAGCAGAGCCCTCATTGCCCCGTGACCCATGGCAGGCTGTGATTTGATTTAAAAAAAAAACAAAACACTTTTATTTGTTTAAGCCACTGAGATTTTGGAGTTAAAACTAGCAATAGTTGGATACTTCCTTAAAATAAAAGGTACTTGTTTCAACCTCAAACCAGCATCATGCTTCATGGGGAAATAGAAATATTCTCATTAAAGTTAGGAACAAGACAAGGATTTCCACATTTACCATTATTATTTAGCATTGTTCTGGTGCTACTAGCCAATGCAGTTAGATAAGAGAAATAAATCATGGGTTTAGCTATACCAGATAAATTGTGGGAGGCACTGACCCTAATACCTGCAAAGATTCAGTATTTGATAAAGGGAATCCATGAAGATTCAAACATCTAAATAAAACTGGATCCCTGTCTCAAATATTAGCTCCATATAAATTCTAGATCTAACAAAGCTTTAAACGTAAAACAAATGAAACAATGAAGATATTAAAGAGAGCATGGAGAAGATTTTAAAATAATCTTGGAGTGGGAAAGGTCTTTCTAGTTACGATACTCTTCCAGCCTCCACAGAGGAACCGCAGCCACCTCTCACTGGTGGCCTGGCTGGCAGCACGCACTGGGTGCCGGGGGACCCTGGAGGCATTTGTGTCTCCTCTTCCCTGAAGGTGCTGTCCTGGTCCCCTCCCAGCTCTCCTGGAAGATGTGTGTGTGTCTGGAAGAGTAACCTGGCACCAGCTGGGGCTTATGCCCTTTAAAATGGACTTTAAATGGATCTACATTTGTAAACCTCATAACACTTGTTAGAGATAACACGATTTAGTGGTACAAAACCTCGTCCAGATGACCCATATGATATCCTGGGATGACCCTGAAATGGACGTACTGTAATCAGCGTGGTGGCACCTGGGAATCGGCCCATGCCTGCTGCAGTGCTGATGGGCCGACATGTTTCCACGGAGCCCTTACCTTGCGAGCTCTGACCTGGGTGCAGAAGCTGAGGTCAGCGCCTGTGTGTGTGTTGATGTGCATCCCTGTGTGTGTATCTGTGTGGGTGTGTGTGTCTGGGGGTGTGTGGGTATGTGGGTGTGGGGGTGTGTCTGTACACCCCCGTGTGTTAGGGGGTGATGGTGGGAAGTGCTCTTACCTGAAACCACAAAGATTTAGAAAAATGGTTCCCGATCTGCTCTCTCTCTCCTTTTTCTGCCCTACCCACCCCCACTAAGAATTCTTGTGCACAGTGAGAAATAATAATAATAATAACTACCATTGTTGAGTGCTCACTATGTACCTGGTGCACATTGTCACTAGCCTCCCTCAGGGGATGAAGCAGCTGAGGCCTAGAGAGGTTAGGTCACTTGTCCAGGATACAGCAGCTCAGGGACGGTGGCCGAGGGGTTGGGGGTGGGCGGCGGGACACTGAGGTCCTTGCTGTCATCTGCTGAGAGCATGTAGCTCGAACGTTTCCCTGCCCTGCTGGGCTCCTTTGGGTTGTCCCGCTGGGGTTGGTGGGATGTGAGTGCGGGTGATACCTGCCACTTTGGGCACCCGATTCCTTGTGCTTCCTTCCCTCCGTGCCGGTGGCAGGGATGCTCCAGGCAGGCACTGCTCCATCAGCTGGGCCCAGAGGGCCGCAGGGCACAGCGAGACCGCTGGATGGACCAGAACGGAAACACTGCAAGCAACTGAATTATCTCTGACGGAGGAGGCCCTGAGGGTCCAGGCTTGTTTGTTACCCTAGCAGAATGTGGTTCATTCTGACCCATCTAGGGCCCTCGGAACTTGAGTCTTACAAGATTTGGATCCCTAGAGAGCAAGGGAAGCGTGTCAAACGGTCAATTTTGGTACCCATTCCACCGGCCTGTGGTTACTTGTTGTGCGGCTGAGATGTGCTGGAGGGTTTCTGCTGAGGAGGCTGTGGTCCAGGGGCCCCCGTTCCTGCACATCCTGGGGATGAGAGAAGAGTGGGAGGTGCTTGGAGGTGGGCGGCTCCAGTCCATAATCTGATGTCTGTGTTGACTTTTGTCCTATTATGAAAAAGTGAAGTAGGATTTCTAGGATCCTTTATATGAGGGAAAATAAGGTCCAGATGGTTTCACTTGTCATTTCTTCCAAACATTTAAGAATGAAATGGTAATAATGTTACACAGACTTTTCCAGAACATAGGAAAAAGGGAATACTTTCTCTTCTTATGAGGCCAGTCTACCTTGAATATCAAAATCTGAAAAAGACATTACAAGAAAGGAAAATTACAAGATGCTAAATTTCCTAACAAAATTATTAGCAAACGAAATCCAGTGATGTGTAAAAAGGATAATATCAATACATTGTGCCAAGTGTGCTTTATTCCAGGAATTTAGGGTGGTTTAACATTTGGGACTCAATGAATGTAATTCATCAGATTACTAGAGAAAAAAGGGGAGATCATATGACTGTGTTGATCGATGAAGAAAAAAAACTGAATAAAATTCAACACTCCTTCATGATAAAAACTCCCAGCAAATTAGGAATAGGGGGAAACCTCCCTAACTGGATAAAAAATATTCACAAAAAGCCCCACTCAGCAGTGGAGCTGACAACTGTGGGGAAGCTGAGGGCCTAACCAACCAGACTTCGGACGCCCACAGAAGCTTGTTTGCTCGACGTGTGTGTGCGTGTGCGTGCACACGTGTGTCAGCTTCAGAGACTTTGTTACACTCTCTCCAAAGAGACCCACACCTGAGCATTTTCTCACTTCCGTGTTGATTGAAACACTGAAAGGTTGAAACTAAAGGAACAAAACCAAACGGGCCAAAATGAAACCTGACATCCACCCAAGACGCCTTCCTGCTGAGGAGCTGCTGGGATGGTACACGTGGGGCCTTCGAGCGGGTCCTGCCTGGAGTCTGGCCTTTGGCTCCTCGGTGCTGCTTTGTTCCTGGAGCTTCCCGGTCGTTGAAGAGGGCGGACAGAACATCAATTCCATCTAGGCCAGTGGTTCTCAGCCTTGAGAAATGTCCAGACAAACCTCTTTTAAAGAAAAAATTCTCACAGAATCCCTCAGTGTTTAAATAAATTATCTTTGTTTTAATACTTAATTATATACAGGCATAAAACTATGTGTAAACTCCCTTTACTTATAAATTGTATAGGTACCTTACAGAATTTTATATTGTAAGTGTACACTTATATTTATAATGATATATCTATTAATCAGTGCTCTAAGGGACTCTCTACCAAATCACTGCTTTCAATGTGAATATGGTGTTGACAATTAAGGTTTAGTTTTTTTCTATTTTTAATTTGGTATCATCATTTTATCCTCTTCCACAAAATGGTTCTATTCTCCCATCATTTCTCTCTACTCAAACCATTAGGAGGTTTTCCTTTAGCTCTCTGCTATGTCTTTTGCTTTTGTTTGCCTCAAAGCATCATTGAGATCAGGGTGGGCAAACCCAGCCCAAGCCCGGCTTTGTAGATAACACCGTATCGGGACCCAGACACACCGTTTACTTAGGTATTGTCTCCGGCTGCTCCACACACTCACCAAGCTGAGGAAATGCGACAAAATCCAAAGGGCCTGAGAAGCCTGGAATATTTACTCTCTGGCCCTTTACAGAAAAAGCATGCCCACCCCTGATTTATATGATAAACCTGTTGTTTTAGTAGCACACTGAAATTAAGGCGATACGTTTTGGCACTCGCAGTCTCGTGAAGCCCAGTGCAGAAGTGGACGTTGTATTGAGGCAGCTCCCAGTTGTTGGGGGGCAGGCAGCCAAATAATTCAGAATGTGTTCAGATTGCTGTTTCTGGAGTGACTTAGACCGCTTCATGCCGCCAGATGCTAGGTCTGTAGCACTGATGATCAGTTAGAGGGAGCAATTTATCGGCTAAGGCAAACTCATTGCTAATTTATCTAATTTGCATATTAATGGTATGGTACAGTATTTTCTTGGTGTAGGAGAAAAATGGACATTATTCCATAAAATTTTATTGAGAACCTACTAGGAACCCAGAAATGAACGAGATACACTTGTTGACTCAAAGTTGTGTGGAGATGGAATTTAGGGTCTGCTTTATTTCAAGACAGGATTCATATTCAAGGTGTCCCTAACCCCCCACGTCTGAACCATTTTGTGGGAGTCTTAAATCATCAGCCAATGCAAATGGCAGTGAGTTCTCCTGATCTTCCGCAATCCGTGCTCCACTTAAAAGTACTTCGTTGGAGGAAAGTGGTCAAGAAAACAAGACTGGAGAAAAACAAGGGCTCTTTTCCTTTTGTAGTTTTAAAAGAGGCACTTGGAACACAGCCTCCGAAAGCAGAGAGGGTGTGTATCCACGCCTCCAGCCGATAAGTTCTTGCTGAGGGCTCTCCGTGTGCCAAGCATTCTGCTGGGCGTGGGGAGACAGGTGTGCATGGACAGGTGTGCTTCACCGTCGGTAACTCCCAGCCTGGCAGGGACACCCGAGCACCACGGGACCCTGCAGTAGGGGACGTGGGGTTCAGCTGAGGCCTTGAGTATGCGTGTGTGTGAGAGAGGCTTGGAGAACTGTAGGAAAATTGCAGCATAGAGCCTGAGCCCAGGTATGTTAGTGGAAAATTTGAGGAATGAAAAAATGAAGACGTTTGCAGACATGTGGATCGTGTATCCCCGAGGTATTGCAAACTCTGCCTCTCAGCCTCCCCTTGCTTGGCCTGGGGTCCACGTCAAGATGTCCAGGCCTGTCCCAGAGATAGTTCACAGCTCGAGGTGGATCGACAGTCAATTCTACCCTTTTTTCAGGAGGAAGTTACACTTTGCCACCCACCTAGTTTCCACACAATCTCAGAAGTAATAAAGCAGACAGACCAGTTTGTGTTTGCCAAAGTCTCTTATGCACTGAGCTTGTAATATATTGGCCTATTTCTCCTTCCCCCAAAGAAGGAAACTTTGCTCTCATATTTCTTTCTGAGCGAGACAAATGCACAGACACATATTTCATGGGAGTTTGAGTGCCTAATTTCAAGTTCAAGAATGCTCCTTGGTGATACTTTCTCGTCCCTCCTCATCCAGGCCGATTAGATACAGATGCTCTCAGAGGGAGTGGAAGGGTATCTTGTTCTGCAGAAGGTTAATTGGGAGGGAATGTATCGTGGGAGAGATCTGTCTGGGCGGACCTTACTGAACGGCTGTGTACGTCCTTACCACCAACCATACACCCCTCTCTTTAGAGTGGTATTTGCAACCAGGTTCACTGAAAAGCACCTCTCTGAATGAAGCCGGTGGTAACGGCCCGCTTACCCACTTGGTAAAACGGTCCTGAGCCGCTTGCTCTGCATCACGGGCCACGTCCTTCAGGGCCTGGCCTGGCTCCCTGCAACCTGCCGAGGCCTCTCAGGCAGGTCGTTTTGTACAGTTAGGCCTCAGTTTCTCATCCAAAAATGAGACGTTTGCACAGATGATCTCTAACTCCCTTCTGGCTGTAATGTTCTGTGAATGAGTCTGTTGAACACGTTTAAAATCCCTAGACAGATGGACACGGAGGTTGGAAGTTTGTTTAGTCAGCATTTTATGGGGAAACCAGTCTGATCACAAAGGCTCTGCATGGCCTGCTGCTGTCATTTATGCCCGTCCGCTGTTGGTCACGATCATACTTTGATTCGGTTTTATTTGACGGAAAACTGGGATTGAGGGACGGCTGTGGATTTGGGGGATGACAGATGACACCCCGTGGTTGTCCCCCCCCAAGCTTTTATCTGAAAGATGACTGTTTCAGAACACCTGGCTTCTCTACGCGAGTACCATGTTATTCTCATTAAGAACAAGAACATGGACAATTATATGAAAGTGTGCATTGGGGAAAAATTCGATACATTTCCCGAGGGACTGGACACACAAAGCCAGCTTTGGAGCTGCACGCCCGGGCCGAGTGGCACAGCCCGGCTGAGGGCGATCGCGGTGCGGGGCGTGGGGTCACCTGTCCCCGGCACGCAGAGGCTGTCGCTCCGGGGGCGGGTGGCTGGCGCGGGTCCCCTCCTTGGCCCTCTCCTGGGCTTGCGTCTAAAGCACTTCTCTGTTCCCCTTTCCGTCTTCTCTCCTTCCCTCCCTACCCTCCTTTCTTCCCCCCTGCTTCCCCTTCTGTTCCAGGGCAGTAAACATGGGCAAATTAGAGAGATGTAATAACAACTGATGTCCTGTTTAAATATTTGACAGTCGTTGACAGAGCCAGCATAGGGAAATGCAGGGGGAAAATGCAGGGAAACCAGGTGACAGCTTTCAGCCGATCGGTACACTTTCTCCCTCTCCCGAGCATGTGCCCGGTCATCTTCCCCCTGGTTGTGTAGTGAGTGCGCAGCTCGGCCCTGGCCGTGACCGCAGGGCATGGCGTAAAACCGAGTTACTGACTTTTGTTTGGAGTAGGAATCCTTCCTGCTTGTGCCAGGAGCATCTGTCCCTTGTTAGACACACACACACCACACACGTGCACACACATGGTCACACCCACAACCCAACACACACACCACACACATCCTCTACACGTGTGCACACATATGCCGCCTACGTGCGCACTCGCTTGTGTGAGCACACCCCCAGCTGGATGGGGAAATCAGGCCCGTCCAGAGAGACACAGCCAGGAACGGGGCAGCCTGAATGGACACGGATCTAATGAGTGAAGGCTCTTTGCTAATAAAGAGTTTCCCAGACTGCCTTTTCCACATTCTAAAGCTTGATGAAATGATGCTTTCACAGTGATGAAAAGAGGGCATGTTTGCCAGAAATCTTTTATTTAACTATTTGCTTGGTTTCAGTATCTCATGATTTTAAAACAAGGCACCGCCCCCCCCCCCCCCAGTCCAGACACACTCTCGTTGATGGTGGCTGGGGTGCAGTTGGACACACGTGTTCCAGGGTTTGTGGCCATCCGGGAAGGGGACGTTTCTCCCCACCCGGCTGAGGAGGCCTTTCTTCTCAGCAGCAACTTCTCTCCTGGCCACACCAGTAAGGACCAAAGAAGCCCAAGTGAGAAACCGACACTCTCAACAACAGGCCAGTGAACAGTTCATTGAGGTGCCTGCCCGCCACCGGGCCCAGAGTGGGCAGTGTGTTTGAAGAATTGCCATGGCAATGACAGTTTACGAGCATGAGTCACTTTTCTGTTTTTAGGGAGCCTTGCTCTGCCCATCTCTTTTAGCACATTTCCACTGGGTGTGATCTGGCTGCCAAGTGCAATGTGGCAGCAAGTTACTTGAAAACATTTCACAAAAGGCCAGATTCCCCAGCCCTGGCTTACCTGTGGACCACATATACGGCTGTAATTGCAAACAGCTGCCTGCCCACCATGGAACAGTAAGCGAGGCCATTTAAAAAATGTTAAAAATAGCAAGTCCTGGAGCAGCCAGTTCATTTGTTGATTCAGAAATGTTTGCCACCAAGAAGGGTGTTCTGAACATATACCCCAGTTAACACTTCAAAGAAGGTTCACTCAGGCCTAGCCCGATGATTAACCTCAGCAATTAATAATAATAATAATAATATAAGAACAATAGCTCCCAGTTGTGCAGTATTGACGGTGTGTACTGCTGCTCTAAGCGTCACACGTGTACTAACTCAGTGACTCCTCGTCCCCCGGGAGGTAAGTACTCTCCTGTTTCACGGAGGAGAATCTTTCTGAGAGAATGGAGGTCTTTGTCCCCATGATGGAGGCTCTGTTCTTTGTGCACAAGTCATCCTGGGAGACTAGAATCCTTCTATAAAGAGTGCGCCTTGGCTAGTCTTGTGAGGGGCTCGGAAAACAGAAAGAAAGTGAGGAAAGAAGAAAAGGGTGTGGGAGGGAGGGAAGGAAAGAAGGAAGGAAAAAGGACGGGGGAGGAAGGGAGGGGGAAAAGGGAAGGTTTAAGGACTGTTGAGCAGGGCTCCTTCTGTGGGACTTCTCAGAGTGGGAACTGTTGCTCAGAGGAGGCCAGCATCACATGTTTCCCAAACCTGACCTCAGACCCACTGTTTCCAGAGCTGGTCTTGTCGACCCTGTACTGGAGTTGTCCCTGAGAGTTTTAAACAATGCCCTCATGAGGTACCTTTCTCTTTTAAGTGCACGTAATCCTAGGGGTTCTTAACACCTTTGAGGCATCTGGTTCCTTAAATATTTTCCTTCACAGCAGTAGGCACACGAGGCACTCATGTAAGATTGCCCGTTCCTTCTTACAATGTTTATTGAACATTTACTATATGCTAAGAGATTTGGGGAAGATATAACTTAATAAAGTTACTCGGTGTGTGGAGGTGCTGAAGAGTGGGCAAAGTTATAAAAAAAAAAATATAAGGGCATTCCTAGATGTTAGTGGAATTTTGTAATCACATGCGAACTGACCAGCAAAAACTAGAAAGCCTTGTCCACCTAAAACCGGTTGGTATCACCACGACATGCAAAGGTTCATGTAAAACGCTTTAAATGATCAGTCCTGAGAGTATCATTGCCTGTTACGATAAGTTGATGGTGTTGATGATAACTAAAAAGACTTGGTAAATATAAATACATAATTTTATTTCCCCAGCCACACTTTGTGGTAGGACAGGTGGTGAGCTCATTTGACAAGTGGCCTGTCACAAAGTTATTTACAATGAGAACCACTCAGGACAGAACTCGGGGTAAGTGATAGATGCATTGGAAAATCAGCCTACACAGTTTGTGTGTGTAGGAGACTTACAGCTTTCCCTGCTACATTTTTTCAATGCCAGACCCTGTCCGTTGACGTCTGATGTGTACCTAAATGAAACCTCATGGGTACAAGGTGTCCAAGACCATTTAATTTCTTTGTTGGCATGCATCATGGCACTCACATTAATTTGACTGGTTTATTTGAGATAATCATGTTCCATCTCAATCTGACTTTCTGCCCCAGGACATGTGTTGGGCATGGAAATTAGGAGTCAAAGCAGGAAGGTGTCACGGGGACTCAGTCACAAGTCCCACAGAGCTCCCTGCAACAAACAGAAAGCTGCTTCAGGCAACTGAGTCGTAATTCTTACGAGTTGTGGGGCAAATGGATTGATGTAAATTCGCTTGTACATTAGAGATATGAGAAGGTATGTCCATGGAGGAAATGAGGTGTCTATTCCCCGCCTCTTCCCCTAGGTGAGCTGATGTGAAAAATAAATTTGTATTTAAATGTTTACAACTTAATGTTTATTCTGCAGTCTTTTCTTGCTCAACCTCATTAAAAACAAGGGAAGAAGAATGAATGATTGTCATTCAGTGGTTAACTTATGCAAAAATTAGCCACTTTACTAAAATCCAATGTGCAAATCAGGTAGAGAGGTGACTACTATAGTGGGAAGATCCCTTGTGACTTTACTGAATTCATTTATTAGTTCTAATGGTTTTTTGGTGGAGTCTTTAGGGTTTGCTGTATATAGTATCATGTCATCTGCAAATAGTAACAGTTTTACTTTTTCCTTTCCAATTTGAATGCCTTTTATTTCTTTTTCTTGCCTAATTGCTGTGGCTAGGACTTCCAATACTATGTTGAATAAAAGTAGTAGAGTGGTCATCTTTGTCTTGTTCCTGATCTTAGAGGAAAAGCTTTTAGTTTTTCAACTGAGAGTGACGTTAGCTCTGGGCTGGTCATATATGGCCTTTATTATGTTGAGGCACGTTCCTTTCATGCGCACTTTGTTGAGTTTTCGTTTCATTTTATCATAAATGGATGTTGAATTTTGTCAAATGCTTTCCTGCATCCATTGAGATGATCATGTGATTTTTAGCCTTCATTTTGTTAATGTGATGTATCATACTGATTGATTTGCAGATGTTGAACCACCCTTGCATCTCTGGAATAAATATCACTTGATTGTGGTATATGATTCTTTTTCTTTTTTTAAATAAATTTATTTATCTTTAAAAAAATTTTATTTATTTTTTTGGCTGAGTTGGGTCTTCGTTGCTGCCTGCAGGCTTTCTCTCATTGTGGCGAGTGGGGGCTAGGCTGCTCTTCATTGTGGTGCATGGGCTTCTCATTGCGGTGACTTCTCTTGTTGCGGAGCACGGGCTCTAGGGCACACAGGCTTCAGTAGTTGTGGTGCGCAGGCTCAGTAGTTGTGGCTTGTGGGCTCTAAAGTGCAGACTCAGTAGTTGTGGCACACGGGCTTAGTTGCTTCATGGCATGTGGGATCTTCCCGGACCAGGTATAGAACCTGTGTCCCCTGCATTGGCAGGTGGATTCTTAATGTGCCACCTGGGAAGTCCTGATTGTGGTATATGATTCTTTCAATGTATTTTTGTATGTATTGTTGCATTAGTTTGCTGTTTTTTAAAAATATTTATTTATTTATTTTGGCTGCGCCAGGTTAGTTGTGGCATGCAGGATCTTTTTTTGTTGCGGCATGTGGGCTTCTTAGTTACGACATGCATGTGGGATCTAGTTCCCCATCCAGAAATCGAACCCAGGCCCCCTGCATTGGGAGCGCAAAGTCTTACCCACCAAACCACCAGGGAAGTCCCAGTTTGCTAATATTTTGTTGAGGAATTTGGCATCTATGTTCGTCAAGGATATTGGCCTTAATTTTTTCTTTTTTTTGTGGCATCCTTGTCTAGTTTTGGTATCAGCGTGATGCTGGCTTCATAAAATGTGTTTGGAAGACTTCTCTCCTCTTCAGTTTTTTTGAAGAGTTTGAGAAGCATGAGTGTTAACCTTTCTTTAAATGTTTGGTAGTATTCACATGTGAAGCCGTCTTATCCTGGGATTTAGTTTGTTGGGAGATGTTTGAGATTACTGATTCAATCTCCTTCCTAGTTATTTGTTTATTCAGATTTTCTATTTCTTTATAATTCAGTCTCGGAAGATTGTATATTTCTAGGAATTTATCCATTTCTTCTACGTTGTCTAATTTGTTAGTGTATAACTGTTCAAAGTAGTCTCTTACGATCCTTTATATTTCTGTGGTATCAGTTGAAACTTCTCATTCATTTCTGAAGTTATTTGAGTCCTTTCTTTTTCTTAGTTACTCTAGCTAAGGGTTTGTCTATTTTGTTTATATATTCAAAGAACAGCTGTTATTTTTTTTGATTTTTCTGTTGTTTTTTTAGTTTCTATTTCATTTATTTCTGCTCTGATCTTTATTATTTCCTTCCTTCTACTAATTTTAGTATTCATTCTTTCTTCGTTTTCTAATTCCTTTAGGTATAAAGTTAGATTGTTTATTTGGGATTTTTCTTGTTTCTTGAGGTAGGCCTGTAATGCTATGAACTTCTCTCTTAGAACCAGTTTTGCTGCATCCCATAGATCTTGGTATGTTGTATTTCTGTTTTTATTTGTCTCTAGGTATTTATGATTTCTCCTATGATGACCCATGGGTTGTTCAAGAGCATGTTGTTTAACCTCCACGTTTTTGTGAAGGTGTCCCCTACCTGGGCTGCATGTTCCTTCATGTTGTGGCAGGACCACAGCTGCTCCTGCAGGGCACTGGTTGGTGGGGCTGTTGCTTTGATAGTTGTGAAGACTGCCCTCAACCACTGTACACCCTGGGGGGGGGGTAGGGTTGGTGCTTGGCCGGCCGTGAGGCTGAGGTGCAGGAGTGGGCAGGGCTCTCAGTAGGGCACACCCACAGGAGCTAACAGATTAGAGGGAGAATTTCAAAATGGCACTCATAGCACTGGTGCTAGCAAGGTAGCCTGAGATCACAGATATGAATCCAGCAATGACTCAGTCCCTGGGGAGCATCCCAACTGGTTGCGACCTCTCTGGCTGATGCAAGAGTAGTAAGTGGGTCCCCTTCACTTATGGTCCATGTGCTTTTCAGTCTGGTGTTTTGTGATGGTTTTTAGGTTGAGTGAGTCTGCATGTGGACCCTTTAGGAGTGGATTTTCTGTTGCCTGCAGCCTTATAGTCTTCCTGCTGGTTTTCAAAGCCAGGTGTTTGGGGGTTTGTCTCTCATGTGCAGGATCCAGGAGGTGGGGTGCCTGATGTGAAGCTCAAATCCCTGTCTCCTCAGGGAAAAAATTCTTACCTTTGTGATCCCTCCCAGTTGTGGATTGCCATGGGTGGGGTGTGGGGTTTTCCTTGGTGAGACCCTCTCTCTGCCTCTCCTACCCATCCCCATGCTGTCCTTTACCCTTTGTTGTGGATTCAGTTCATCTAGTTTTCACGTTCCTTTCCGAGGAAATTATTTTGCACGTAGTTGTAGGTTTGTTGTGTCAGGGGAGGAGGTGAGTGCAGGATCTTCCTACACTGCCATCTTGAAGCTGTCTTTCATGCTTCTTAACTAGTTGTGCTGGAGTAAGGCAGGCAGGGTTCGCCAGGAAAGAGCTAGCTATGGCCAAAGGGAGGAAGGGGAGGCCCAGACAAGTGCCCAGGCAAGTAGAAAGAACCCCCTGTCTCTATGCATCTGCTTCTCCTGGCCAAGTGCCCTTCCTGCACTCTGGGTAATGTACATACGTTCTGGCCATGCTCTGTTAAACTCAAATTATAGTATCTTGTTCCCCTCTGCAAACACAGAGCCAGTATGAATGGCTTTCCCAATAGCTTTAGTCAGTGGAAAGACTGAGCAACAGAACCCAGCCTGTGGCCAGTGAACCTTCAGCCTAAGCAAATCAAATAGATAAAGCTCAGATTTTGTCTACATGGCAAAAATACATGTGTATGTCTACAGAGGTGAAAGGTTGAGTGCGTTAAGGAATCAATAAGGACATGGCTGATGGAGTAAATAAGCTTCTAACACACACACACACACACACACACGTCAAAAAAGTGGTGACTGAATCTCCCAGGTGTGTGATTAATGTATGATGTACACATTGTGTTTGATTCAGGAAATAATGAATATGGAATGTGAAGGAGATGAGTTAGGGGAGGAATATCATGATGATGTTTCTCTTCAAGTAAAAAAAAAATCCTGATTTCATTAAATTTTTCAACATCAACAATACCAAGTACTTATACAAATAGATAATGTCTGTTTAATTTTGGTAGAAAAACTTTCCCCAAATTGAAGCAGAAGTTGATATTAAACTTTTAGAAATTAATTAATTAATTTTATTTTTGGCTGTATTGGTTCTTTGTTGCTGTGCACGGGCTTTCTCTAGTTGTGGCGAGCAGAGGGCTACTCTTTGTTGCAGTGTGAGGGCTTCTCATTGTGGTGGCTTCTCTTTGTTGCAGAGCATGGGCTTTGGGCACGTGGGCTTCAGTAGTTGTGGCGCAGGCTCAGTGGTTGTGGCGCACGGGCTTGGTTGCTCCGCGGCGTGTGGGATCTTCCCGGACCAGGGCTTGAACCCGTGTCCCCTGCATTGGCAGGTGGGTTCTTAACCACTGCGCCACCAGGGAAGTCCCCAAATTTTTTCAATTACGAATTCATTCTTTGGACACTCTACGATTTCCAAAGCCGAGATAAGAATGTTACTAAGGAAAGTAACCCAGTTGGATAGGTAAGTAATCACCATCTAATTATTACTGATCCTTTCAAAAGGGACATTTAATCTTTAGATAATTATTTGAAATTTGACAGTCGACTCCTTACTGAAATCATAGGCTCACTGCCTGCTCTTCCCTATTATTCTTTCTTTTAGAAATAAAACTATTTATTCTGAGAAGGACTACATTGTATTGAAATTAACCAGGCAAAAAGAACCCGAGAGTTACTGTATGTGATCAGAGCACAGACTATTGCTTTATGCTAAAATGAGAAGTTTAAGATGTCTTTACTTATATGAATTAAGAAATAAGGGCTGTGTTGAATATTATAATGTAAATAAAAGACATTCTTGGAACGTATCGTTTTAGGAATGCCTTGTTGCAGGCAAATGTCAACTGCCAGAAAAATGAAGATAGATTGAATGGTCCAGGAAGTGAGCCAGCACCGGGCTGATGAAGGGCAAAGCCAGCCACCCTGATTTGGTGTTGGCTTACTTCCCCCTAACCCTTCCCCCGTCCTGGTGCCTCAGAGAGACATAATTTAACATGTGGCCAGTGTCCTATTTAAGTTCCTGGCTTCCTGAATTTTGTCCCCCCCGCAACAAAAACCATTATCCCAATTACTTCTGTCTTGCCTGACTAGTCAGGGGTAGGTAATTGAGGCTGCGTGTAAACCTTTCTCCCTTGCATCCCACTCAAACATTTATCCACACGACAGGGCAGCAACATCTCATTACATAGACTGGCACGTCGGAAAGCCAAGTATTGGTTGTCAAGACAGCCTTGCCTAGGAAGTGACCAGCAGTAAAGTCTGAATTATTGTTGGCAAAGTTTGCAAGACTTTCTGTTCCAGGAAGAGGGAGATGATGACCATGAAACTCGGAAAAATTGGTTTGGGGCAAATGATATGATACATGATACATTTTCCTGCTATGGAGAATGGCATGAACTGAAGAGGGGAAGGTAATCCAAATGGTCTTTGGTTAAGAATGTGTTAGTCTCTGAAAGTCTGCTAAGGTATGTGTTTAGGATCTGAAATTCACAGGCGAGGGGCGGACGTTTCAATTTCTGTATTCATTTCAGGAATGTGAGTGAAAACAAAACTGCTTAGAAATTATCCTTGAGATTTTATGGTACGAGTGCTTACTATGCTGTGACATTTTATGGGAAGAAAGTTTTAAAAAAAGATGAATGTGAAACTTAGAGAAAAGGAATCCTTAACTTCTTTGCCCAAAAAGAAGGATTTCTTTTCCTTTCTTTTTAACCAATTTGGTTAGAATTTTCTTTTAGTTTTGGCAGTTGGCATTGTAAACTCTGGGTAAAGAGGTTTCTGTTTAAAATTTTTAAAAATTCCTCAGAGCAGTAATTTCACACCCATGTAGCCCACACTTGGGTTCACGTCTGAGTTTTCCAACCAGGACACTTACTTGGGCCAGCTTTTCAGGGTCAGTTTTCTACAGTACATTAGGTTGGTTGGAATCCACCGAAGTGCTCTGCAAACACGGGTAATCGCTGCTTCGTCCCTGGCTGCAAGATGCTGTCAGCTTCAGCCTCCTGCAGGGCTCTGACTGACAGGAAGTGTGCTTTACACATTTCTCAATGGATACATTCTCTTTTCGCCCATTAATCCCTGTTTTTTTTTTAAATAAAAGGCTTTTTATTACATGTGTTTATATCATTCCTATTTGTGGGTTATGACAGATTCAGTATGGTTTCTGTTCATGACTGATTCTCAAAGAACTCAGCTGAGGAAGCACCCATCAGCCAGACGGACCGTGTCCTCATCTGCTATTATCTGCAAAGGGCAAGCACAAATTCCACTTTCTGAAACATGTAGGTCATAGAGGTAATTCTGTTTTGTTTTTATTGGAGTAAAATTGCTTTACAATGTTGTGTTAGTTTCTGCTGTACAATGAAGTGAATCAGCTATAGATATACACATATCCCCTCCCTCTTGGACCTCCCTCCCACCCCACCCCCCAACCCATCTAGGTCATCACAGAGCACCGAGCTGAGCTCCCTGTGCTATATACAGCAGGTTCCCACTAGCTATCTATTTTACACATGGTAGTGTATTTATGTCAAACCTAATCTCCCAATACATCCCATCCTCCCCTTCCCCTGCTGTGTCCACATGTCCGTTTTCTACGTCTACCTCTCTATTCCTGCCCTACAAATAGGTTCATCTGTACCATTTTTCTAGATTCCACATACATGCGTTAATATATATTTGTTTTTCTCTTTCTGGCTTACTTCACTCTGTATGACAGTCTCTAGGTCCTCCATATCTCTACAAGTGACCCAATTTCGTTCCTTTTTATGGCTGAGTAATATTCCATTGTATATATGTACCACATCTTCTTTATCCATTCATCTGTCGTTGGACATTTAGGTTGTTTCCACGTCCTGGCTATTGTGAGTAGTGCTGCAGTGAACATTGGGGTGCATGTGTCTTTTTGAATTATGGTTTTCTCAGGGTATATGCCCAGTAGTGGGATTGCTGGGTCTTATGGTATTTCTATTTTTAGTTTTTTAAGGAACCTCCATACTGTTCTCCATAGTGGCTGTATCAATTTACATTCCCACCAACAGTGCAAGAGGGTTCCCTTTTCTCCACACCCTCTCCAGCATTTATTGTTTGTAGATTTTTTGATGATGACCATTCTGACTGGTGTGAGGTGATAACCTCATTGTAGTTTTGATTAGCATTTCTCCAATAATTAGTGATGTTGAGCATCTTTTCATGTGCCTCTTGGCCATCTGTGTGTCATCTTTGGTGAAGTGTCTCTTTTGGTCTTCCACCCATTTTTTAATTGGGCTGTTTGTTTTTTTGATACTGAGCTGCATGAGCTGTTTGTATATTTTGGAGATTAATCCTTTGTCGCTTCATTAGCAAATATTTTCTCCCATTCTGAGGGTTGTCTTTTCATCTTGTTTGTGGTTTACTTTGCTGTGCAAAAGCTTTTAAGTATAATTAGGTCCCGTTTGTTTATTTTTGTTTTTATTTTCATTACTCTAGGAGATGGGTCAGAAAAGATCTTGCTGTAGTTTCTATCAAAGAGTGGTTTTCCTATGTTTTCCTCTAAGAGTTTTATAGTGTCCAGTCTTACATTTAGGTCTTTAATCCATTTTGAGTTTATTTTTGTATATGGTGTTAAGTAGTGTTCTAATTTCATTCTTTTACATGTAGCTGTCCAGTTTTCCCAGCACCACTTATTGAAGAGGCTGTCTTTTCTCCATTATATGTTCTTGCCCCCTTCATCATAAATTAGGTGACCATATGTGCATGGATTTATCTCTGGGCTTTCTATCCTGTACCATTGATCTATATTTCTGCTTTTGTGCCAATACCTTACTATCTTGATTACTGTAGCTTTGTAGTATAGTTTGAAGTTGGGGAACCTGATTCCTCCAGCTTCATTTTTCTTTCTCAAGATTGCTTTGGCTATTCGGGGTCTTTTGTGTTTCCAGATGAATTGTAAAATTTTTTGTTCTAATTCTGTGAAGAATGCCATCGGTAGTTTGATAGGGGTTGTATTGAATCTGTAGACTGCTTTGGGTAGTATAGTTATTTTCACAATATTGATTCTTCCAATCTAAGAACATGGTATATTTCTTCATCTGTTTATGTCATCTTTGATTTCTTTCATCAGTGTTTTAGTTTTCTGAGTACAAGTCTTTTGCTTCCTTGAATAGGTTTATTCCTAGGTATTTTATTATTTTTGTTGTGATGGTAAATGGGATTGTTTGTTAATCTCTCTTTCTGATTTTTTGTTGTTAATGTATAGGAATGCCGGAGATTTCTGTGCATTAATTTTGTATCCTGCAACCTTACCAAATCCATTGATTAGTTCTAGTAGTTTTCTGGTGGCATCTTTAGGATTTTCTATATATAGTATCATGTCATTTGCAGACAGTGACAGTTTTACTTCTTCTTTTCCAATTTGTATTCCTTTTATTTCTTTTTCTTCTCTGATTGCTGTGGCTAGGACTTCCAAAACTATGCTGAGTAAGAATGGTGAGAGTGGAACATCCTTGTCTTGTTCCTGATCTTAGTGGAAGTGCTTTCAGTTTTTCACCATTGAGTATGATGTTTGCTGTGGGTTTGTCATATATGGCCTTTATTATGTTGAGATAGGTTCCCTCTGTGCCCATTTTCTGGAGAGTTTTTATCATAAATGGGCATTGAATTTTGTCAAAAGCCTTTTCTGCATCTATTGAGAAGATCATACGTTTTTTATTCCTTAATTTGTTTATATGGTGTATCACATTGATTGATTTGCGTATATTGAAGAATCCTTGAAGTCCTGGGATAAATCCCACTTGATCATGGTGTATGATCCTTTTAATGTGTTGTTGGATTCTGTTTGCTAGTATTTTGTTGAGGATTTTTGCATCTATGTTCATCAGTGGTATTGGTCTGTAATTTCCTTGTTTTGTGGTATCTTTGTCTGGTTTTGGTATCAGGGTGATGGTGGCCTTGTAGAACGAATTTGGGAGTGTCCCTCCTTCTGCAATTTTTTGCAAGAGTTTGAGAAGGATGGGTGTTAGCTCTTCTCTAAATGTTTGATAGAATTCACCTGTGAAGTAATCTGGTCCTGGACTTTTGTTTGTTGGAAGATTTTTAACTACAGTTTCAATTTCATTACTTGTGATAGGTCTGTTTGTATTTCTAATTCTTCCTGGTTCAGTCTTGGAAAATTTGCACCTTTCCAAGAATTTGTCCATTTCTTCGTGGTTGTCCATTTTATTGGCATATAGTTGTTTGTAGTAGTCTCTTATAATCCTTTGTATTTCTGTGGTGTCAGTTGTGATTTCTCCTTTTTCACTTCTAGTTTTATTGATTTGCATCCTCTCCCTTTTTTTCTTGATGAGTCTGGCTAAAGGTTTATCAATTTTGTTTATCTTCTCAAAGAACCAACTTTTAGTTTTATTGATCTTTGCTATTGTTTTCTTCATTTCTATTTCAATTATTTCTGCTCTGATCTTTATGATTTCTTTCCTTCTACTGACTTTGGGTTTTCTTTGTTCTTCTTTCTCTAGTTGGTTTAGGTATAATGTTACATTGTTTATTTGAGATTTTTCTTGTTTCTTGAGGTGAGATTGAATTGCTATAAACTTCCCTCTTAGAACTGCTTTTGCAGCATCCCATAGGTTTTGGGTCGTCATATTTTTGTTGTCATTCGTTTCTATATTTTTTTTATTTCTTCTTTCATTTCTTCAGTGATCTCTTGGTTATTTAGTTGTGCATTGTTTAGCCTCCATGTATTTGTGTTTTTTACAGTTTTTTTCCTGTAATTGATTTCCAATCTCATAGCATTGTGGTCAGAAAATATGCTTGATATGATTTCAGTTTTCTTAAATTTTCCGAGGCTTGATTTGTGACCCAAGATGTGACCTCTCCTGGAGAATGTTCCATGGGCACTTGAGAAGAAAGTGTATTCTGCCACTTTTGGGTGGAATGTCCTATAAATATCAGTTAAATCTAACTGGTCTATTGTGTCATTTAAAGCTTCTGTTTCCTTATTTATTTTCATTTTGGATGATCTGTCCGTTAGTGTAAGTGCGGTGTTAAAGTCCCCCACTATTATTGTGTTACTGTTGATTTCCCCTTTTACGGTTGTTAGCATTTGCCTTATGTATTGAGGAGCTCCTATGTTGGGGGCATGAATATTTATAATTGTTATATCTTCTTCTTGGATTGATCCCTTGATCATTATGTAGTGTCCTTCCTTGTCTCTTGTAACAGTCTTTATTTTAAAGTCTGTTTTTTCTGATATGAGTATTGCTACTCATTGATTTCCATTTGCATGGAATATCTTTTTCCATCCCTTCACTTTCAGTCTGTATGTGTCCCTACGTCTGAAGTGGGTCTCTTGTAGACAGCATATATATGGGTCTTGTTTCTGTATCCATTCAGCCAGTCTGTGTCTTTTGGTTGGAGCATTTAATCCATTTACATTCAAGGTTATTATCAATATGTATGTTCCTATTACCATTTTCTTAATTGTTTTGGGTTTGTTTTTGTGGGTCTTTTTCTTCTCTTGTGTTTCCCGCCTAAAGAAGTTTCTTTAGCATTTGTTGTAAAGCTGGTTTGGTGTTGCTGAATTCTCTTAGCTTTGCTTGTCTGTAAAGCTTTTGATTTCTCTGGCGAGTCTGAATGAGATCCTTGCTAGGTAGAGTAATCTTGGTTGTAGGTTTTTCTCTTTCATCACTTTAAGTGTATCCTGCCACTCCCTTCTGGCCTGCAGAGTTTCTGCTGAAAAATCAGCTGATAACCTTATGGGGATTCCTTTGTATGTTATTTTTTGCTTTTCCCTTGCTGCTTTTAATATTTTTTCTTTGAATTTAATTTTTGTTAGTTTGATTAATATGTGTCTTGGTGTGTTTCTCCTAGGGTTTATCCTATATGCGACTCTCTGTGCTTCCTGGACTTGGGTGACTATTTCCTTTTCCATGTTAGGAAGTTTTCCAGTATAATCTCTTCAAATATTTTCTCAGACCCTTTCTTTTTGTCTTCTTCTGGGAACCCCTATAATTTGGATGTCGGTGAGTTTAGTGTTGTCCCAGAGGTCTCTGAGATTGTCTTCAATTCTTTTCATTCTTTTTTCTTTATTCTGTTCCTTGGCAGTTATTTTCACCTTTCTGTCTTCCA
The DNA here is from genome assembly GCF_009873245.2 of Balaenoptera musculus. Lineage (NCBI taxonomy): Eukaryota > Metazoa > Chordata > Mammalia > Artiodactyla > Balaenopteridae > Balaenoptera > Balaenoptera musculus. The sequence continues at coordinate 1,579,662 of NC_045795.1, forward strand.
GCTCACTTATTCGTTCTTCTGCCTCAGTTATTCTGTTACTGATTCCTTCTAGTGTATTTTTCATTTCAGTTATTGTGTTGTTCATCTCTGTTTGTTCTTTAATTCTTCTAGATCTTTGTTAAACATTTCTTGCATTTTCTCAATCCATGCCTCCATTCTATTTCCAAGATTCTGGATTATCTTTACTATCATTCCTCTGAATCCTTTTTCAGGTAGGTTGCCTATTTCCTCTGCATTTATTTGGTTTTGTAGGTTTTTACCTTGCTCCTTCATCTGACATATTTGTTTGTCATCTCATTTTTTATTTTGTTTTTGATGGGTGGGATTGTGTTTCTCTGTTACTGGTTATTTGGCCTGAGGCTTCCAGCACTGGAGTTTGGTAGGCTGTTGGGTAGAGCTGGGTCTTGGTGCTGAGATGAGGACCTCCAGGAAACCTCACTTCGATGAATATTCCCTGGGGTCTGAGGTTCTCTGTTAGTCCAGTGGTTCAGACTCAGAGCTCCTGGAGCTTCAGCCTGACTCCTGGCTCGTGAACCCAGATCCCGCAAGCCATGTGGGACAGCAAAAAAAAAAAAAAAAAAAAGCAGAACAATGACAAAGAGTAAAAAATAAAATAAGATTAGAAAACTAACAGATATGTTAGAAGGAATAAAAAAATAAAAATGTAGATGAAACAACAACCAGAAGGTAAAACAGAACCACAATAGTAAAAATAGAGGAGGAAAAAAAAAAAAAAGCCATAAAAGGCCTTGGCTGTGGGGTGCAGGGCTTAGGCAGGGGCAGGGTTTAGGTGGTAGGCAGGGCCTATGCTTGGGATCCACAGGGCTGGAAAAGGCCCTGGGTGTGTGGGGGGCGGGGCTTAGACTCAACACATCAGGAGGGGCCCAGGAGTGCCTCTGGCCTTGGAGGGCGGAGGACCAGGTCCAGGACCTCAGCAGGCTCACTGGGCCCGAGTGGGAGGGGGAAACGCCCTCCTTGCCTCCTCTGATCCTCCGATCCCAGAGGGCCCCTCCCTGTCCGCCTCTCCTCTTCTCCCCCTGCCTCCCTCCTATGCACCTAAGACCCACGAGGCCTGGAGGGGTCCTCGGAGGGCGGAGGACCTGGCCCAGGAGCCCAGCAGGCTTCCCGGGGCCCGATTGGGCAGGGGAAATGCTAGGCATGCTTCCCCCTGATCCTCTGAGCCCCCGAGGGTCTCTCCAGGCATGGGAACCTCTCCCTGCTCCCAGCCACCCCTCAGGGGTGCCGGTCTTGTCCGGCCTCCACTTCTCCTCCCCCCTCACTTCCCCCTATGTCCTACCTGGTTGCTCGGGGGTTCCTCCCATCTCCTTGGGCGTCGAGGTCCCCCACCAGCGTCCGGCAGGTGCCCTAGTTCTGGGGAGACGCAAACTCTGCGTCTTCCCGTGCCGCCATCTTGACTCCGCCCCTCCATAGAGGTAATTTTGAAAAGAGATTCAGATAGAAAAAAAAACATTAATAAGTAGACAAAGAATGTCTCCTGCCATATCAGTAAACAAAGGTTGTTGAAACCATCAAGCCATCACCCTCTGTAGCTGACCTGACAGTGTACCCTGAGGGAACTTAGGATGGAGAAAAACAGGATTCTGGCCATAGATAGTTAAGATACGTATCTAAGGAATAATTTCAGTGAGCCCAGACTCTTGCATCTTCCCATAGATAGAAAAACACTAAAATCATTAACTTGAAATGCATGTTTTTTGTGATTAGCAGTAATCTTTTGATGTTTGACTACATGTGTTTTTGTTGTTGTTGTTTTTGTTTTTGCTTTTTTTCCAGTAAAAACTCCTGTGTATCCTGGATCCTCCCTTTCCTCTTTGGAGCAGTTCCTCAGGGCGATCTGAGAGGCTGTCTCCCGGGCTATAGTCCTCAGTAATGTCCCCGAATAAAACATAATTCTCAACTTTTAGGTTGTGTCTTCGGTTGACAACGGTCTCTCTACTTTTCTGTATGTTTGAGCATTTTCACAATAAAAAGTCTAAAACTGACCCTCAGTATTTGTGAATTCACCTGCTCACTAACTACTCACTACTCACTATATTCGTAACCCCCAAATCAGCACTCAACAGGGCTTTCGTGGTCATTCCCAGAGCAGCAAAGAGTTGGAGCTGCCTGATGTGGTCCAGGCCAGGCTGACGCTCCACGTCTCTGGTTCACCTCTCAGACTGTAAACAAGTGTCCTTCCATGGGTCAATTTAGGGCCCAGTTTTTGCACTTTTGTCCTTTTTTGGTGTTTATGGTGGTCCCCGAGAGAGTGATGAAGCCGTCTGGTCCTCCTAAAGGCAAGAAGGCTGTGACGCCCCTCAAGGGGACAATGCCTGTGCTGGATGAACCTCACCCAGGCCTGAGTCACGTGCTGTGGGCCGTGAGCTCAGCGTTAATGAGTCAACAGTAGATCTTAGATCAGGTGTCTCTGAACAGAAGCTCCCATAAAACATGGTTCTGTGTTGGTCAGTTAACAAAAATGTTGGGACCAGAGGCTCATGGGAACCTAACCCCGTGTTTCCCCAGGAGCCCTGGTCAGTGTCGCTGAGTCAGTGCACTGCAAATAAGGAGAGTCAACTGTGTTTGTGTATAAATATACCTCATGTGCATCTAACTAGCACTGGGGACCGAGAGCTGGCCCAGGACGTCAGCTGTGGTGCCCGGTTATCAGTTAGGCTGAGGCTGTCCAGCTACTCCCGCCTCCTGTGTCCTCGGTCCACTGTCCCCTGATCCTGTTCTCTAGGTTGATATGTTATCCTCGATGTTCTTCAAATATTCTTCTTACGATAATTATTATCATCATCATCATCATCATTATTATTTTCTTTTAGTTTTGGCAATTGGCTTGTGAATTCCCCAGTAAAGAAGCTCTGTTTAAATTATATTAAAGTAAAAGCTGGAAGGTGTATCCTCATTATCCCTTCCCAAGGTGTACACTGTCTATATGATGAGGAAACACTGAGCTCTCCATCACTGGTGAGATGCTATTCATCCCCCAGGCCTGACACAGCACCTGGCACCCAGTAGGTGCTCAGTTGGATGAATGGAGTACTAATTAAATGTGGAGTCATAACATGTATTAATTTAAAAATCTTACAAAATAGGTAGTGACTAATGTTTAATGTAGCAGCTGGGAAATGCTGCCCTCAGGGCAGAAGCTGTCTTGGATGTTTAGAGACTCAGTATTGGTTACAGAACCTGTAAAATGCACAGAAAATTTACTATAAATGTCTATAAAACACACATATTTCTTGTGATAAATAATAGAGTTTATGTATTTTATTGGCTTGGCAACTGACAGCAATAACTGCAGATAAACAACTGAGGGAAACTTTATTAGTTAGACATAGAATAATAAAATATTGCCCAGGGGACAGAAAAGCAAATTTAAATAATGATATTCTGGCTTGGGAATTATTTCACAATTAAGGTAACTTCTATCAAGAGGGCAATATTTTCCAGCTGTTCTCTGCAACCTTTAGCATTTACATTATGCTTTTTATTTTTCTGAGTAATAGAAGCAGTTAATTCTGAGCATTATAGTTTATTCTGCATTTGGACACCATGCTTCTCAAGAGCTGGTTTTTTTTTTTTTTTTTTTTATCCAGGCAGTTGAACAGGATATAAATGTCATTTTAATAATAGGAACTGAAAATTTAATAATATGGTATTAAACTGTAAGTATAAGTGAATAATACTGGTCCTAGTTCACTTTATTTCCTACATAATCCTGGCCTATTAACGGAATTTCTATTCAAAGGAATGCTGTATTGCAAGATTTTTTTTTTTTTTTAAGTAAAGAAGCTTCCAACAGAAACACAAAGAAAAAAGGAAGATAAATGTTGAGATACGTATATGGATTGCTGGAGCTACTTATATGAATACTTATATGGATTAAATTTTCTTTGCCTGAAATACCCAGAACAAAACAGAGACATAAAGGTGGTTTTCACTTGGAGCATTTTCTTAATTCTTCATGTAATTTGGCGTGTAAATATATGTATATATCCAAGAATACATTGGAAAAACGAAAAAGTATTTGCATAAAATGAAAGATAACATGGAACAGAAGTGAGCCAGACGTTAGACGGTGTCTAGAAACCAGAAGTGCTGCTGAGGGTTTGCGTTCCTAACTGGGCTGAGTGTCGCTCTCATGTCGCCAGAGAGAGGTTATACGACGGCTGGAATTAAGTCTTTTAAAAACAATAACCAGAGTTTCTCTATGTTTTATTTTGGCACATCGATGGAAATATGGCTAGGTTGTGGCAATAAAAAAAACTCTGTTAGCTATTTTATACGCTGAGTCAGAGAATTTTCACTGACATGAAGAAAAACGAAAGTTATAAATTAAGAGAGATGTTTGATCAATTAAAATGAACAAATATATTTATTATACCCAGCTGCTGTGTATTTAAATCTTTTCCTGATAAAGACTTGTTTTTCTTTCCTTTAGCTTTTCCAGTCCGTTTTACATTTCCCCCTTTCTTCTGGGCACGCTGCCTTACACCCATCCGATCACACTTCAGTCCACTTTCATTGACAGCCATGCGGCAAATTCCCACCCTGACCAATCTGGGATGCAGAGAAAATCTAAAGTTTTCTTTTGCTTGTTTGCATTTTGGAAGTTAAGCAGAAATAAACCCCAGTCTTCCGCTTCCACTGGCCCTAACAAATTACGTTTTTTTTTAGTTCTTTCAGCAGTGAGGAATGGAAGATTAAAGAAATGGGATACTCTTAATAAACCTTTTCTCCATAGACATTCCTTCTACGACAGCTGCGTCCCTGGAACCCCGGTCTTGGGGCTGAAAGACAGATTTCAAGCAAGTACTTTCTCTGCACCCACCCATCAGGTTCCAGAAGCCCGCCTGCTCACAGGTGACAGGCTTTTGTGCAACTCAGCCTGTGGAAGGCCAAGGGGGAGTACACACGGTATTTTTATTACAGGACTGTCCTTCTTAAAACAGAGCCTGGGAGCCTGTGGTTTGAATTATAGAGTGTCTCATGAGAACTCCTGGCATCTGGTTTGACAATCATCCTTTTAAAAATGTAGTCTTTTGTGAGCTTGTGGCCCAAAATGATATGGTAAAACTGATGCTGGAGACTCACGGTTGTTTAAGTTGCAATAGTTATGCAACTAGGAGAAGAGAATAAATAAGATTGAACACTGGAGGAATTTAATAAAATGGAGCTTATTAATGGAAGCCCTCAATAATATCTATCTACATAGTGGGGGCTGAAATGACGGCCCCTCCAAAAGATATGTCCGTGTCTTAATTCCCAGAACCTGTGAATGTGACCTTTTTGGAAAAAGGGTCTTTGCAGATGTGATCAAGTGAAGGATCTGGAGATGAGGCCATCTTGGATTATCTGGGTGGCCCTAACTCAAATGACAGGTGTCCTATAGGAGACAAAGAGGGGAGAGACCCAGGGAGAAGAGGAGAGGCCGTGGGAACACAGAGGCAGAGGCTGCAGTGATGCAGCCAAAGCAAAGGTACACTGGGAGCCACCAGAAGCTGGAAGAGACAGAGGACGGATTCTCCCTGAGAGTCTCTGGAGGGAGCGTGGTCCTGCTGAAACCTTGATCTCAGACTTCCGGCCTCCAGAACTATGAGAGGATACGCGTGTGGGGAAGACAGAGGATGCCCCCGAGTGAGCAGGAACCAAGGGTGGCACAAGAAGCCAGCGGGGGCAACACTTGCCCTGCTCAGGCCCAGGCCCAGCCCCTGAGTTACTTCCTGTCCTGCATGTTGGGCCGGAGTCTCAGAGGCCTGCACATGTCTCTGAAGTGTCCCTCCGTGTCCTAACCTCACTCTCAAGGGTCACCCCTGATGCCCTTAGTGAAAATAAAACACATCTTCCGTGAAGTGTCCCCGAAAACTCCACGAAGAAGGAAGTGCCACTGAGCAGTAGATACCACTCCCAGGCAGAGGCCAGTCCTGGATGACCTCGCTGACTTTGGGGTGTCCCCGGGGGGAAGCAGCTTGCGCTTGCCCACAGAGTGTGTGGCGGGACTCATTCAGGTGTGACCGTTACCCTGTCCTGAGGTTTCATCCTGGGGGAGAGTCTTCCTCCTGAAGGCTGATTTCTTATGATGCAAAACTGGGCCGATCTGCTGAGGCCCAGGTGTTCCAGAAGAGACATCGCATATATGAGATGGACACACGGGGCCTGAATTCGGTCCCGAGTTAAGAGAGTTCATCGAAGAAAGTTTTGGACTTTTGAGTTTCTTAACTGTCACATGCACATTAGGGGACGGGACATTTTGTGGAAGGAAAGCTTGCTCCCTTCCAGCTTCTCCCCCCTCGGCACCCCTCCCTCTCCCACTTGTGGGTGCCCCCTTTAGATGTAGAGGAGGGAGCATTATGTAGCACCTCACTCCTCAAAGACCTGCAGCACCCACACTACCTGGGAGCTGGTCAGAAATGCAGAGTCACAGGCCCCACCAGACCAATAGAATCCGAATCTGCATTTTGACAAGATTCCCTGGGTGGCTGGAATGCATGGTCAAGTTTGAAATGCGTTGATACAGTGGTTAAGATGGGTTTTAAATCTGCGCCAAATACTGCGTGCCCAACAGTCGTGGCTCTGATTCTGATCACAAGTCCTGCAACGTATTAACTGTGTAACTGGGGTGAGTTACTCTGAGTCTCTGTGTCTTGGAATCCTCGTTTGTAAAATGTGCAGAGAAGTACCTATTCTGTAGCATGTGGATGGGATCCTGTGGTGGAACAGACAGAAAGCTCTGGGTCACTGGGGCCGTGGAGATGGTAGTCAGCCCTTGCCCTCCTTCACCCTCCTGGCACCTGGGACCCAGGCCCGTGCTCTTAGCAGGAGGGAGGTGAGAGCTCTAGCCTGACTTTCCGGTGCTCAGGACAGGGAGCAACTGTCGGCCCTCTCACTCATTTTGGCTTTCACCTGCTTTATCCGTGGGTGTTGAGATGGCAGTGGGACCCCTGAACAGCACCCTGCTTTTATTATTTCATTAGGGCTTTTATTAATGTGGTCATTTCTCTGCAGTTGAAAGAATTCATGAGTTTCCAATTTACAAATGCAACGTATTTTAAAATTGCAGTTTTTAAAGGTTAAGTTGTAAGTTGTAGGCCCCTAGAACCAGCGTCCTCTGGAGGAAGAGCCAGTCCCTCCTGCCCTCGGTATCTGGGAATTAGGCCATGGATGCCGCACAGACTGTGTCTAGTGGTGGGTGGAGAAACGTGCCCCCTGGGGCAAGGCAGGGATTGGAAAGACCGTGGTCTGGTGCTGTGGTCTGGTGCCGTGGGAGAGGCTGCACATGGTGGGGAAGGCGGAGTGCCATCCGCCCAGGACACGCCTTTGGCTCATCTCTGAATCCCCTGTGGCTCATTTTATAGTCTGCAGAGTCTGTTTTGATGGGTCTCTGCCTGGAAGAGAATTTTCCATCTTCTCTGTTAAAATCTTCAGAGTCTTTGGCACATGACTTGACCCTCATGGTGGATGGATTGCTTTGTCCCTGAGCAATGTGACACTTACAGTACACAGGCATTTTCCCGATGTGCAGTCCTAACCCAGTCCCCTCCTGCCCACTTATTTCGCTTATATTGAGGGAACTCAATAAAAATACATGGTGGATGGGCCATCATTATTGCTTTAACAGTCAGCACAGATGTGGGAAAGGGAAGCATATCAAGAAATGTGAAGATGACAAGGTTTAACGAAGGAAGGGGAAGTCGAGGAGCGCAGGAGAATGCACTGGGTGATTTTTTCCCTAACACTCTTCGTGTTTGGCTTGGAAGCAAAGAACTCTAAGGATACTCCATGAATTATTATGGTAGCCACTAAATTTTTCTTGGAAAAAACCGACTGTCCCAAATCTTGGATAACTGTCAGCAATAACGCCAGAAAGGTCAAAATACAATCTTTCTGTACTTCTGAACATCATGTTGGCTTTCTTCCAGCTGTAGACCTTGCTGACACTGCCCCATGGAGCCACCACTCAGTCAAGTGACAACTTCTTTTGCCATCGAGACCCATGAGCTAATGACTGTCAACCGGGGAATGTCCCCTACCTTCTCCCCAGCTCAGCCCATCATAACCGGTTATCACTGCATCTGTGGGCGGCCACAGGGCTCGTGCGCTGGAGGGAAGCCACGTCCCTGGATGCTGAAGCTCTGGGAGCCTGAAGCAACTTCCCAGATAATTCCATCCATACAAAGCCTTCACTTTTCCCTTACTGATTGGAATATTTCAAGTGAACCTGCTCTCTTTGGCCAAAATTGTATTGCACTTGCCTCAGTTCTCTGTCCCTCTGGTCAGATATCAAAAGAGTCTTGCCGCTTCTTACACATGGGGCTGCGTACCCACACTCCGCAGTCCACCAGAAAGTCTCCCAGGGCTTAACCGGGACTACATGTATATACTTGCACATAGGAACGCCACAGCCTCCATTAGCAAACAATCATCCAGATTTGGGGCTTGAATTCACATCCAGTCTCATACTTGTTTTTATGGAGGGGAATCGCCTACTGAGTTAGGGAGGATTTGGGGAAATGGTCATTGGGGAGCAATAGTGCCAGTGGTTAAGTTACTGAGTATATACTGTGTGTTAAGTGTGTGAAGCAGTTTTCACTTAAACCATTTGGCAACCGAGGTCGACAGCACGGACATTTGAGAGTTTTAAGTTCCCGCCCAGGGTTTCTTGACTAGAAAGTGACACAGTCTGGATTCCAGTTGAAGTCCAGTGATGCTAGAGCTTCTGGTTTGTGTGTCTTACCAATAAGAGATGGAGAACACGTTTGTTACTAGTACATATTGAACTAGAAACACACAACAGAAAGAGTGCAGGTCCTGAATACGGATTCCTTTCCACATTGGAAAGAAAGATGGTGGGAAACTGTCTTCCACGCTGATTCGACCCGCCCACTGGCCCCCAGAACTCCCACTCCTCTGGGTTCCCTGCTTCTCATCGTCTCTTTCCAGAAGAACACAAGCTCCTCCTGGACCCACATTGAACATTCACAAACTTTCCACAAGTTTCAATAACTAGTTGTGGCTTTTTTTTTAATACTCATGGGTAGCTGGGTCCTGGAGAGCTTTCAAAGTCCCCTGATTTTGCCAGCAGACTGAAGAAGGGAAACTCCAGTCGCTGGAGATGAAGGGGCAGAGGGAGGAAATGGTGTGTGGCCAGGCGTGCGCCGTGTGTGTTGGCTTTGGATGACAGGCCTCTCTTGCTCCGTGGGCCTTAACTGGCTGATAGAGTGATTGCCTTGGCCAAGGGTCCAGTTAATACCCAACATTTGAGGGTTGGTTTTCCAACCCCAGTTGGATGAGTTTCTTGGCAAAAAAGGGTAACTGCTGTAACTTCAATCCACTTCCTTGACTCTGCACCCACTCTATAATGTAAGGATATCACTCCGTCTGCTTAATTCCAGACAAGGATCTGTGAGCAGATGGGGAATTTGAATTTTCAAATTTAAAAAAAAAAAAAAAAAGCAGAAGTGAGTGTGAGTTTTATGTGGTTACCTTGATACTCCCTCCATCTTGTAGAAAGTATCCTAAGTCCCAGTGTCGGAAGGCAGGATTGCAGAAGTGAAACTGCTGTGCCTCGAGGCTCATGCTTGCTGCGAAGCTGTGATGAGTGGCCAGCTACGATTGGCTGTGGGTCCAGGGAAACCTGCACTGAACTAGAAAACAGTGACTCTGCCCCTGGTGTGGGAGGTGGTCTCGGATGGGCAATGCCGTGGTCGCAGCCTGGAGGTGGCTGTTCACTCTAGAACAATGGCAGCAGTGTGCCCTGGGAGCTGCCGCTTCTTAGGCGCGGGCCCTCAAGCCGCTTGATGTGATTCATAAAGCTGGGGTGATTAACACTGTCCTTTGTTGCAAGGTTGACATTATGAATACATGTGAAAGTTCGAGGATGTTCAATCAACGTCGCTCCCTTCCCATCCGTCACCCGGGGCAGCTGGCACAGGTCCGTCTTGACTCTTTAGGGGCCTTGGTGCTTCATGCTGTCTTGGAGAACCACGGAGGGCGTGATGCTTCGCTTCTAAATCTCCGCCCCACGATAGCAAATTCCTAGGAAAACAAGCTTGGGAGATGCTGTCGCTCCCCCGCCCGGTGTAGCATCCTAGCAGACAAGCTGTCTTGGAGCCTGAATTTCAGTGTTTTCACTCACCCTGTGTCCTGCAGGCTGCCCACTCACTACTGCTTCTCTTTACAAGGCTTGGCCTGGACGTTTTTCCTTTTTCTCTTGTTTACCAGATGGAATGAAGCCTGTTTGTTAAAACTTCCTTCCCCTTTATTTACTTTGACCTGATTTTGAAAGCAGCAAGTCACTTTATTCAGGCTGCTGGAAAGAGCACTAAAGCCAGATGTCGGGGTGCCTGGATTTCTGGAGGACATTCTTCTTCTCTCCGATGAGACGTGACGCGTGAAGTAGGCGCCACTGGCAGGAAGCCCAGCCTCTGTCGCACACACGTGCTCACTCACGTCTGGGCCCCGAGCTTCCCACCTCTGTCCACAGGGCCAGCTGCATCGGGGTCTGTCTGCTAATCACTCCTGTGTGTTACCCAGCCTACCCGGTTCCCCTGGTGCGTCTGCTGTGGGTAATTCAGTAGCTGAAGACAGAAGCTCCCGATTACAGGGAATCCACGAAGCACTGGAGTTTGTCAAATGGTCCAGCCCAGGTCTGTGTCATTTTGTTTTGAAAAGAAAGAAAACTCATTCAAGACTCCTTACCTTTATTCTTGACTTCTGAAATGATCACTGTGGACAGAAAGCAGGTCGTTCTTCAAGAGTTATCAGCAGACCTGGCCTGCCTGGGGACGGGCTTCCCCTGACGGTGAGGAGCTCTCAGTCTGTGCCCACCTCAGCATCCTGGCCAGCGGTGGGCCCTTCAGTCTTTGCCTACCCCTCCCTTCCTTGGCTCCTTCGCTACGGCAGACTGTGCTCCTGGGGGAAGGAGCATTTTACTCTGCTTCCCAGATGTTGCTCTTTGGAAAGTGGAACCAAGGGGAATGAAAGGCATTTATTCATGTGTTTGTGCATTTAATCAATGATTCTTCATTGAGCATCTGTTATGTGATGGGCAACAGCAGATTGAGGTGGGGGTGGAGGGCAGGCAGGACAGGCAGACAAAGAGGCAACTGTGATATCACTTGTCTTGTTTGTCAGGGTGAATGCTGGGCCCATAAGACACTCCTTGGGAGGTGGAGAAGCTTTCCAAGAGGGAGCAGTGCCTCAGCTTAGACCTGAAGCGTGAAAGGGAGCCGGTCCTTCATGGGGTGGGTGGGCAGCAATGTCTAGTACAAGGAGGTCTGCAGGTGAGAACTCCAGGCAGGACAGAGGTAGGTGGGCCCTCCAGGGTGGTGGACCAGGAGGAGGCTGGGGGATGCTTGGGACCTTGGTGGAGGCCGACTCAGGGCTGGCCAGGGACCCTGCCTGGTGAGGGCCTCTGAGGTCAGGTCTGAGTTCTGGGCTCTGGAGCAGCCAGTTCCCGCATCTGTGAGGTTGCATTTTTCTCCATGCCCTCCAACTTCAGCAGTGCGTGAGGAAGTGACACGTTCTAGGTAGTCGTGTTGATGGTGTGGAGCAGGCCCTGTCCCGTCCTTCAGAAAGAATGGTCCAGGGCAGACGCAGAACCTCCCCGTGAGCCCAGAGTGACGGAGACAGCAGAGCTCCCTGCAGACGAGGCATCGCTGGGGTCGCTGCAGAACTTCTAAGAAATGCAGCCTGGAACCCAGGTCTCACAGATACGGTGATGAAATCCTACATCTGGAATCTCTGTGTGGGTAAGTAGTGTGTGGGCTAGTCTACCTGAAGCTTCTAGACTTCCTTGCTTAACTGTATACCATGGACGCCTTTCACCCTCAACCAGTTTTCAATGAATGCTAGAGTGACCAACTCTCTCAGTCCGCTTGGGGTGAGGCGTCTTGGTGCCAGACTGTTGGCTAAACCGAGGGAGCTCTGGGTAAACCGGCGTGAGTTAGTCACCCTGAGAATGTCGCCTTGTGCCAAGGCCTCTGTGCTGTGTGGCCGCGTCTACTCTCTAAAGCAGTGCTTTGAGGGGAATGTTCCCTCAGTTTCAAAGAATTTGTAAACAAGAGATGAAGTGAGTTTCCCAAGGCCACTTACCTAGGAAGTGACCGAGTCCGGATTTCGTTAGGTTGCCTGGTTTAAGTCCAGTGTATTAGTTATCTACTGCTGCAAACTTGCCAGCTTAAACCAACAATAAAGGGTTATTAGTCCACAGTTTCTGCAAATCAGGAGTTCAGGAGCATCAGAGCAGGCGGGTTCTGGCGCAGGGGTCTCGTTGAGGTTGGGGTCCAGGTGTCGCTGGGCCGGCAGCATCTGGATGCTGGGCAGGGGGTGGAGGGTCTGCCTCCAGTGGCACCTGCCGCGGCTGTTGGCAGGGAGCCTCAGTCCCTCTCCATGAGGTCCTCACAGCGTGGTGGCTGATGGCCTCGGAGGGCGTGACCCCAGGGAGCAAGGAGGAAGCCGTGGTGTCCTTGTCATCCAGCCTGCGGAATCACGACCTGTCCCTTCTGGAGTATCCTGCTCCGTGTGGCAGGGGCCGCGCTGGTGAACAGCAGCAGGCGGGCATCCCTGGGGACCTCCCAGACCATCGGCCTCAGCGTGTGTCTCGCAGTCCGTCTCAGGTGGGTATTGGGGAGGAGACTGTGGGACGAGACGTGGGAAATGCACACGGGGGAGCACGCACACACGTGAGTATTCATTATGTTGTAAATGCCATTGTTCACTTACTCAAATGAGTGTACTTTTAAGATAGTCACCATCTTGGTGGACTATGTATTTATCCTGATATTTATCTTAATGTTTCCATTACACCAAATACTTTCCTTTTGAATGTTAATTATGGATGACTATCCCTAATTTTCTAAATTTTATAGTATGAACGCATGCGTTACTTTTTTTTTAAAGGAACTCCTTTATTTATTTATTTATTTATTTATTTATTTATTTATTTATTTATGGCTGTGTTGGGTCTTCGTTTCTGTGCGAGGGCTTTCTCTAGTTGCAGCAAGCGGGGGCCACTCTTCATCGCGGTGCGCGGGCCTCTCACTATCGCGGCCTCTCCCGTTGAGGAGCACAGGCTCCAGACGCGCAGGCTCAGTAGTTGTGGCTCACGGGCCCAGTTGCTCCGCGGCATGTGGGATCTTCCCAGACCAGGGCTCGAACCCGTGTCACCTGCATTGGCAGGCAGATTCTCAACCACTGCGCCACTAGGGAAGCCCCGCGTTACTTTTATACTTAGAAGAAAGTTTACTGTTAAAACCATTTTTTATGTATACATGTTAACACCTATATGATGACCACAGCTTGGAATTCTTAGCACCTCATAGAAAGCAGTCTGTTTAGATGTTTCAGAAGGCAAACTATATACTGTTACTAATAGACACAGTTATATGTAGAATTATATATTCCATTTTAAGTACAAATGCATTCCATTACCTGTAATCCAAATCAGAGGAAGACAGGGAGGTCAAGAAACCACGGATGCCAACCACGAGACGTTGGATAGCAGAGAAATGGCAAACGCTTGGAGTGAATTTTTACCCCGTCTTAGCACGCGTGTCAGGTGGTCCACTTTAATTTGAAGGAGCTGGAAAGCCACACTTTTTTGAACCTTAGTTACCTCATTAGTAAAACAGAGGAAGACAGTGACCCTGTGCTTTCAACTCCACAGAGCTGTCGTAGAAAACAGAGATGAGAGACTGCATGTGACCATGCTGGGGAAGCCGGCAAGTCCCAGCCCGGAGGCAGGTGCCGGCTGCGGGCACGTCTTAGGGCTGCATCTCTGGAGGTGCCCTGGGACTTCCCGCAGGCGGGGCTGCCACCCCAGCCATGCCCGACGGCTGCCCTGCAGCCCTGGGAGCCCTTCTCTGAGCTACACGTCTCGCCCCAGGTGGCAGAGGCTCGGCGGCCGTGTTTCCCCGTGCCGCTGCCTGGCGGGCAGGCTGTGTGGTTGAGACGGGGCTGCTGGCCTGGGTGGGCGATCAGGTGGGCTGGGTGTGCACGAGGCCTGGTGCTGGTGCCCACAGGGCTGGCATCGGCCACAGAGGCTCCTAAGGAAGGCAGGCCCAGATGGTCGGTCCCAAAGGCGGTAAGGGGAACGTGCATGGAAACCCATAACACTGTTTTCACATGCCTGCCACACTACCAGGCCAAAACCAGGAGGGGAGTTGGGTTTCATGGACAAATATTTCTTTTTCACTCCTTTCTTATTAAAACTATCCCCCAACCTTGTCGAATTGTCTGGAAGCCATTCGTGTGTCAACAGCAGGCAGTTTTACGGGGATGGCGGGAGCACATTCCCTGCTTGGACTCTGGGCTCCGTGCGGAAAATGAGCTGCTGCTAATGAAGCCCAGCTGAGAGCCCCCGAGGCCTCCCTGTAAGTTTTATATTTCAGACCAGGCTTCTGCTCTGGTGCAAAGAGTGGGTGCAGGTAAATGGTTAACAGCCGATTCTCCAGAGGGGAAAAACCCGGAATTGTAGCATTTGCCAATTTCCATGGTGTAAGTATTCTCACCACGGCCAAGATCAAGGTACTGACACAATATCAGTGATTGCAGAGTTGGTAAGAGATGCAGAGCACGTGTGAGCCCGCTCCAGGACACCACTGGGTCCAGATTTACATGTCAGATGCACCCTTTACACCTTTACCTCGAGGCAAAACGAGCATCTCAAAATCAGCATGTGCGGAACTGGACTAATGACCTCTCTGCCCCACACCCAGCTGGCTCTCTGCCAGGGTTTCCTCTCTGAGTGCGTGCACAGCACCACATGCAAGTCAGACCCCAGACATCACAAGTCACCCTTTACGTCTCCCTCCTTCCTCACCACCACATCCAAGCCATCACCAAGGCCTGCTAATTTCACTCCCTAAATATTCACAATCTGATTACCTCCCCCAGCCCCTGTCATCACTGTTGATTGCCTGCATTATTGCAAAAGTCCAAGTGGTTTTCCTGTATCCACTCGTGCCCACACATACACTCAACCCATTTCCTAGTATTGAGAGAGAGAGAGCCCTGAAAAAATGCAAATCTGAGAACATTATTCCTTTGCTTAAAGCCTTTGATGACCTCCGATGGCTCAGGATAATAATCAGAATCCTTAGGGTGGCCTGAAGGGACATGGGTCTCCTGCTGCCCCTTCAGCCTTAATCCCGTGCTGCTCTGGTCCTGTGCCCCTTGCTCCTGCCCTGGCCATGCTGCGTGTCCTTCAGGTTCTCAAACACGCCGAGTCGTTTTCCGATTCAGATCTTTGTACAAAGTGTTCTCTCTGCCTGGAGTTACTTGGTCTGACCAACTGCCCATTCTTCAGTCTCAGCTAAAAGGTCGTCTCAAACCTCCCTCTGCTTTTATCTTCCACAACGTCCTGCTCTTGGTTAGCTCTCCCATCAGCAGTGTAGGAAAGTCCTAGTTGCCTCATATCCAAGCCAACACTTGGTATTATCAAACTTCAAGATTTCTGACAACCTGGTATAGTGGCATCTCATTGTGATTTTTTTTTTAATCAAATGTTTCATATCCTATCTCATGTATTTAGACTTTTTTAAAAAATTTTATTTATTTATTTATTTATGGCTGTGTTGGGTCTTCGTTTCTGTGCGAGGGCTTTCTCCAGTTGCTGCAAGCGGGGGCCACTCTTCATCGCGGTGCGTGGGCCTCTCACTATCGCGGCCTCTCTTGTTGCGGAGCACAGGCTCCAGACGCGCAGGCTCAGCAATTGTGGCTCACGGGCCTAGTCGCTCCGCGGAATGTGGGATCTTCCCAGACCAGGGCTCACACCCGTGTTCCCTGCATTGGCAGGCAGATTCTCAACCACTGCGTCACCAGGGAAGCCCTCATTGTGATTTTAGTTTGCATTTCCTGGGTTACTAATAAATTTGGTCATTTAAAATGTTTATCGCCCATTTAAATTTTCTGTTGTGTGCAATGCCTGTTCAAGTTGGTAGCCCATTTTTCTATTGGGTTGTCTTATTCTTATTAATTATTAGTAAGAACACTTTACATATGATGGATACCAAAGTTTGTGAGTTACATGTATTGCTAGTATCTTCTTCCATTCTTTGCCTTGTTTTCTCTTTTAAAGATGTCTTTTAATGAAAATAAATTTCAAAATTTAAGGTTATCAAGTGTTTTTTAATTTCTAGTGTTTTTTGTATTCTTTAGAATTTCTGCTTGTAAGGGCCTGTTGAGCTAAACTCTGTCAGGTTTTGTTCTTCTAAAAAGGTAAATAATTTTCTCTTCATTCTTGGAAAATTAATTTGACTAGGTATAGAATTTCAGGAGGATCATAATTTCCTTTCAGCATATTGAAAAAAAATGTCCACTCTTTTGTGGCTTTCATCATTGCTGGTAAGAAGTCAGCCTTCAACATAATTCCTTCCTTTTGAAGGTTTCTGTCTTTTTTTCTGACTCGTATTTAAAGTCTTTGTTTCTGATGTTCTTCAGTTTTGTTATGATGTATCTACCTTTGGATTTTCTTATTTATCCTGCAGGGAATTGACTCGGCTTCCTTAATCTGAGGGTTTGAGTCTTTCAACAAGTCTGGAAATTTCTCATTCATTCTCTCTCTCTTGTTTTTTAATTGGACTATAATTGCTTTACAATGTTGCATTAGTTTCTGCTGTACAGCGAAGTGAATCAGCTATATGAATACATATATCCCCTCCCTCTTGGACCTCCCTCTCACCCTCCCCATCCCACCCATCTAGGTCATCACAGAGCACCGAGCTGAGCTCCCTGTGCTATATAGCAGGTTCCCACTAGCTATCTATTTTACACATGGTAGTGTATTTATGTCAAACCTAATCTCCCAATTCATCCCACCCTCCCCCTCCCCCCATGTCCACACATCTGTTCTCTACGTCTGCATCTCTATTCCTGCCCTGGAATATGTCATCTGTACTATTTTCTAGATTCCACATATAAGCGTTAATATACGATATTTGTTTTTCTCTTTCTATCTTCACTCTGTATGACAGTCTCTAGGTCCATCCACGTCTCTGCAAATGGCACTATTTCGTTCATTTTTATGGCTGAGTAATATTCCATTGTGTGTATGTACCACATCTTCTTTATCCGTTCATCTGGTGATGGACACTTAGGTTGTTTCCATGTCCTGGCTATTGTAAATAGTGCTGCAATGACCATTGGGGTACATGTGTCCTTTTGAATTATGGTTTTCTCAGGGTCTGTGCCCAGTAGTGGGATTGCTGGGTCATATGGTGGTTCTATTTTTAGTTTTTTAAGGAACCTCCATACTCTTCTCCATAGTGGCTGTATCAATTTACATTCCCACCAACAGTGCAAGAGGGTTCACTTTTGTCCACACCCTCTCCAGCATTTATTGTTTGTAGATTTTTTTGATGATGGCCATTCTGACTGGTGTGAGGTGATACCTCATTGTAGTTTTGATTTGCATTTCTCTAATAATTAGTGATGTTGAACATCTTTTCATGTGCCTCTTGGCCATCTGTATGTCTTCCTTGGAGAAATGTCTGTTTAGGTCTCTTTTGAATATTGCTTCTTCTCCATTTATATCCCTTATGTCCTACTAAACTCTAATTAAACATAAATTACAACTTTTCATTCTCTCTTCCATCTCTTTGTGTCTCTGGGTTGCATTTTGAATAATTTCTTCATATCTACCTTCTGGTTTCATAATTTTTTGTTTGGTTGTGCTTAATCTGCTGTTTAACTTGTCTAATGACTTTTGAAACTTATTATTATAATTTTCATTTCTAGAAGTTCTACTTTAAATTTGATTCTGTTTATAAACATGCTTGGTCATTTTAAAAGCTCTAAAAGATTTAAAAAGTTATTAAAAGATTAAAATACTTATTTTATATTTTTTGATAATTTGTATGTTTAAAATCTTTACCTGGCCTATTCTGGGTGGGTATATGTCTACCTATCTATCTATCCACCTATTATCTATCTATTCATCTATCTACCTATCTATCTCTACGACACAGAGATATGCCACCATATTCTTCTTCAAGGGAAGAGTTGATGCCCAGCCGTGTGGAGGCATGAGGTCAGCAGGCAGCCTCCGTCTGCAAAGTGCCGCCTCGCCTGTGCCATGCCCCGCCCGCAGCAGCCTGGATCTGGAAGCTGCGTGAGGGTGTCAAGCCTGGCACAGGATGACTCTGATGGACAGTATTCTCACTAGTGCTTTCTGCTGGGTTGACAGGGTTGTGTCAGAGGTACACTGAGTTCAACTTTCCTTCTGCTCAGTCATGCCTTTTTTCCATCCCCTTCACAGTTACTGATCCTAAGAACATCTGTATTCCACGTTCTGGCCTGGCGGCTGCTTTCAAAACAACCCAGTCTACAATGTGTGCGGGTGTGTGAGTGTGAGTGTGGATGTGTGTGTGTGCAAGTGTGTAGCCGTGTGTGTGAGTGTGTGTGGATGTGGGTTTGTGTGTTCTGCTGCTGCTTACTCACGGCACCCTGTTTTCTTCCATGTTTATGCTCCTGTCACTATCTGTTGGAATTCTGTGAGATGTATTGAGATTGGGCTTCTTTTGAGGATATAAGAGATTTCTGCTATCAGTTGCCTGGGAGTATGACCGACTTGGGACGAGTGTGAGTTAAAGTGTCTGTGTTTTTTCAAACCACAGACATAGTATGTGTCATCTGCAAGCCCCTGTCAGCGGGAATGTGGTCATGGATTCTCCAGACAGGCTCGCTCCTCACTCCCCGTTTCTGAGCTGGGCCTGTTCCCAATGACCCTGATTCTGAGGCTGTGGACATTCTGGACCCCACCTGTATGTAGTGTTTTCCTGCCTTGGGTGGGCTGAAGCCTTCATTTCCTGTTTTCCTGCCACCATGGAGCTCTCCAGTGGAAATGGAAGGTCACAGAGTTCAGTGCGTAGATTCAGGGTGAAGGCTGGTTTGGGTCTTGCTTCCTTTCCAGTGTTTCACTTTGAAACTGGAAACTCTTGGTTCCGGGCGTCAAAGTGAGACAGACTTCTCACTTTATTGCCAAATGCTGATTCATAAAATTGTTACTTTCTTTTGGTTCATATTTATCCAGACTTCCTTTATTTTTCTTTTTTTGAAAGGGGGCTGAGTCATTTAGGGCTTCTAGTCCTCCACACTGACGGACACAGATGTCTGGAGTCATGTTTAAGTAGACGTAGGATGATCCATCAGTCTCCAGCCCCCTCCCCTCCCTGGAGCCTGGGGGGTGGGACTGAAAGTTCAAGCATCTAATCACGGTTGGGTCTTTCTGGAGACCAGCCCCACCCTGCAGCCATCCGGGAGCCACCAGGATTGGCCTCCTTAGAACCAGTGATGTTCCTGTCACCCAGGAAGGGCCAAGGGATTTAGGAGCTCTGTGTCAGGATCTGGGGGATGGGCAGAGACCAGTCTGTATTTTCTCTTGTTTCTCATCCTGCCTTCCCTCCCTCTACACAATCTCCCCGTTTTAAGACTCACTCTCCTTGATTTAAGTTTTGATGGTTGTTTTCTCAGCTGCCTCCCAGCCCTCTGACCTGATTGAGCGTGTCTCTGTCTTCATCTTACTACATCTACGGAACGCTTCTCAGAGTTGGTTATTTCCGAGCAGGACAAAACTGTTCCAGGAAGGGATCATTCCTGCTGATTCCATCCTCAAAGATTAGCAGTCTTAACATTCGGGGCACATCTCACTATAGCAGGTGCAAGGAAATAAAAGACTGAGTAAAGCAATCTCTGGTGATGCTATAGTAGTCATCAAACGTTCGTGGGCATTGATTACCTAGGACTCAAGTGGACTTGTGAGAACACAGATATGGGGCCGTGCTCTCGAGTTTCTTGTTCAGTTGGTCTGGGACAGAGCCAGGGAATGTGAATTTCTCCCGACTTCCCAGGGACCACACTTAGAGGACTGCCATGCTGATGTGATGAGACAGGTGGTCACAGAGCTTCACAGTGGTCAGCAGGCAGCGCTCACCGTTCAGCAGTGAACTCAAAGTCAAGCTTAAAGTGAACTCTGTCCAAAGGAAGCCACTTTTTTGGGCTCCTCGATTTCTTTGAGGCACAGTCTGCTCACTCGTTTCCATGTTGTACATATTTAATCGTCTACACATGAAGGCAGAGGAGGTGAGGGGATCTTGGACCCTAAAGGTGAGGAAAATGCCATCAGAACTGTGCCTTCCCAGCCTCCTGTACACAAAGGAAGATGAAGAATGGCTAAGGGGTTTCTGCTGGTGTCTCCATGTCAATATTACGGATTTTAATGGTTGATGAGAAAGAAGTGTTACAACGTTTCAGGGACCCAGATCAACCAAAGGCTTTAGATATAAGTAAGACCGAATCTTACTTAGAGCAAGAGCCAAAAAAATGAACTTGTACCGGATACACAATACAGATAAGACATACCGAATAAGCACCATTTTGATATTGATGATAAAATATGAAGGTCATAAAAATGAAAACACACCAAAATTTCCAAAACCAATGACCAGGAGAATTTCTGAAGTAATGGACCAGCACAACTGTAGCAAGGGACCTGGGTGAGTGACTTGGCTGCAGTTTCCTTGGAAGCTGCCTAAACCTCGTCTGTTCTCAAAACTCACGTCTGCAGTCACAGCTAGTCTGAGAAGGTGACCCTAGCCTTTTTTTTTTTTTTTTAAGATGAGTGAAAATTGTACTCCAGAAAGAAATTAGAATACAAGTAAGACTAAAAATAGAAAAGCAAATTTAAATCCATAGAGTTAAATCTTTAGTAAACTAGCTTGGGTGTAAGTGCACTCATCTGTTTTATATTCATTGTAATATGGTGTCCCCTTGACGTGCTTAGAGCATCAGAAAGACTTATACCTGTTAAATCTTTGGAAGAGTCTGATTAATTTTTGTTACCAATCATTTGGTTTAAATGTTGAGTCAAATTTGTTAACTTCATAACTTTATATTTAATAGTTATTTAATAATATAGCTTTTTATTTAACAGTTAGGTATATGACAAGAGGGTGTAAAATATTTAGAGAAGTGTTAAGTGTTTAAAAAAGAGTCAGTGGGCAACAAAGTACAAATGATGGTGAGCTTCTTTTCCTCTCCATATATAAAAGCTTCTCAGATATTGAAGAATTTTTATCATAAAACAGATTGGCCAGTTGAAGAGACAACTAATCTCTTTTATAGAGAAAAGGGTATTATTTATTGGATATAGAGTATCCTACGGTCTGTATTGATCAAGAGATTCCTTTCTCAATTGACAAATTTTTGTTGATGTGATTAGTCTGCAGGTTCTCCCTGCCTGTTTTTCACATAGCTCACTGCTGAAGCTGTGATTTTTTTTTTTTTTTTTTTTCCAAAAGAGCACTATTACTTATTATCTGTGACCATTTTTCAATTCCACAAGAGAACAGATGAACTGCACAGTCTCTGTAATCTTGTAAAGGCATTTGGCCTGGAAGATGCTCCTTGGCTGTGTGCCAGTAACAGTGGCTCCAGGGACAATGTTTAGTTAGTCCAAAGTGAGCAACTTTAACTTTTACTGCTTAATTTCTGCTCAGCTCTTCAGAATTGGCTCAACATTCAGTACTAGGATGAAGCTTATGAAAAGGAATTTCCATGTCCACGGAAGAACCAAGACTGCTGAGAGGTTACGGTATGAAAACCGAAAAGGAAAAAAAATCTATCCTAAACTGATTTTATTAACTGTCGATAATTACTTTAGAAGTATTTAATACAGTCTCCTACTGTATCAACCTGTATCAGGAAGCTGCATTCACACAATCCTTCTGGGAAGCCAGTTGGTGGCCCAAGCTGGCTCGAGGTTTGATGAGAAAAACTACCAGAGGGATGGTAATTCTGCTATTTCCCTCTTTCCCCCTCTTTCTCTTCCCTTCCGGCTTTACCCACCTTCTCTTTGGGCTGTTGAAGATATATTGCCTTTCAGTACTTACAGATGATGTTTTCATAGGCTCTAATGAGGTCCCAGCAGTTTCTAACAATAACAGGACATTCCCGTTCCTAAGATATATTACGTGTTTTCCCTAATCTTTCTCCCTTGAATGAAATGCTTAGAAGTATGTTAGCCCCCAATTCCCTTTCCTTTACCATGATAGATAGTCCAGTTACTAAATAGAGCTAAACACTTTGCTATGACTTTTATAATACTCACTTGATTTTGAATAGAATCTCACAAAGAAGAGCACTTGTGTGCTTTGAATGTGCTTTCTGGTAGATCCCCTGAGCACGGGCGAAGCACCTGTTTGCCATCCTGGCCAGCCCTGCATCCTGATGGCGATTCTGGGGACGTTCCCTGGTCGTTGTGGGGAGCGGGTCAGGGCAGATGCTCCCCTGTCCCTCGGTTCTGATTCGAGCCCCACGTGAGCCCGACCTCAACAAGGACTCACCCCCTTGGCCCAGCTGGCTGGAGAGGTCGCGCCTCTGGCTGCCAGACGAGGAGGTGGTGTTTGGGAGGAGGTTTGTGGCCGCAAGCTCCCCCCGCTGCCTTCTGCGGAAACGGGCGGGAGCCAAGTCTAGAGGTAGCTTTCTCCTTAAAGATCAGACACGTTAAAAGTAAGCAACAAAGAAAGGGCTGCGCCGTGTCCCTGGCGAGCATCTGTGATGCGACACGCGGGCACTTGGGCAGAATGGGCATCCACCTTTGAGGGGCTGCGGTGCAGGGCTGCCTTTCAGCCGGAGGGGCTCTGAGGGGGACGCGCGCCGAGACCCCGGGGCGGCGGCTCTAGTTTGCTGCTGGGCGCCAAGGCCGGGTGCCTTTCACTCTGCCCTGAAGCCAGCGTGTTATAAATGGGCAGGTTGGGTCTCCAAACCAGCGAGGAAGCCAGCTTGAAGAATCGTCCTGGGAGAAGCAGGAAGCATTCGTTCTCCGCTTGGAAAGCCGCTGTGCCCTGAGAGGCCGGCAGCTCGCAGGGCCTGAGGCCCGCGCCCTCGGGGTCGCCGCCTGGTGGCCGCAGGTCTCGCCTCGTCCCGGGCGTCCGCTCCCGGCCTGTCCTTCACCGCTCACGCTCGGGGCTCGGTTTCTGCTCACCGGTTCCCTTTCGAGATGACCTGGGGACAGCTCCAAGGAGCCTCCCGTTCCCAGATCCCTGCGGGAGAGACACAGCGGGGCCGGTCCTCACGGCCTGTGCTGACCCTCGTCTTCCGTCCTGTTGTCCGGCCAGCTGCCTTTGCGCGTCACGCTCGTCACGACTGAAACACGTTCCAGCCGGGCGCAGAGGCAGTAGGCTGGTCATCTGCTCCATGCGGGCCCCGGGCCCCATCCTCGTACCCCGAGTCCTAGCTGGGGGGGGCCTCCTTCCACACTTGGGCAGGTGGGCCTGCCCCCTGCAGGATGTTCTTTGTAGGGTTGGAGCCCGGGATCCATTTTACTTAGTTGTTGTCTGTCCATTTCTTCCAAACAAGCCGTCTGTCCCCAAAAAAGGATCAAATGGAAAACTTCATAAATACTCCAAATGGTGGAAACAAGAAGTGGAATAAAAGTGATATAGCTATTCACAAAAAACATGCTGTCATTTCTCCTCTGTAAATATATACTATTCATTTTCAGAAACAGGCTATGCCTAAAGCTGAAGAAGAACCCTCACGGCCTCCCCGGCTTTGGGACACTGTCGAGAGCTGCTCCCAGTGATGTGCGGGTGCCCTTGGGGTGTGTGGGGCACGGCTGCAGGGCCAGGGAAACCTCTGAGAAGTAGGTATCGTTTCTAGTGCAGAAATGCAAAGCGATGCTTGGAGGGGTCCCCAGGGGCCGGGGTCCTGTGACTTGTTGGACAGATACTTTTTCAGCCTGGGTGAGTGACATCATCCCAATTCCCATGAGCTAATTTCTAAGCCATACGCAACTTCTTCCTATAAACCTTATTCAGATAATAATAATAATAACAACTAGCATTTGGAGATGCTTACTATCCTCTGGGCACTGGGCTAGGACTCTACAAGGACCGACTCATCCAGCCTCGACAACAGTCCCCGGTGGTGGGCAGTGTTGCCATCATCCCGTTTTACAGATGAGGAAACTGAAGCACAAAGGAAGGACTAGCTTTCCTGACGGCGCAGCTGAGAAATGACGGAGCTGAGACTCACACCCAGGTCCTTGGGCGCCAGAACCTGTCCCCTTGTTAGTATCCCTTTATTGTGGATTAAGAAAGGACTACAAAAACAACCAGAAGTACAATGTGAACAAATTAAATGGTTTTTTATTGACACTGTTTGGACTTCATAGAAGATTAAATGAATATAATTATGATGGGATTGCTTGACCTCTAAAGTACAACAAATGGTGTTCGATCTAATCATGGGTCCTTGTAACTGAGAGGCATGGGAGTTTCCAAACTGACAGAAGCGGGGACCCTGTGAAGGTGGGGTGAGCCTGGAGTGACGTGGCCGCAGCGAGGGGAGGCTGGCAGCCCCCAGAGGCTTCAAGAGGCAAGAAACAGACTCTCCCCTAAAGCCTGGGGTGGGGGGAGGATGGAGTACAGCCCTGATGACGTTTTGATTTCAACCCAACAATACTAGGTTCAGGCTTCTGGCCCCCGGAGGTGATTACCTAAATTCTGTTAATTAGAGCTGTAATCATTCAAGGGCAGAGGAGTGAGAAAAGGAGGATTTAGTGTCTTATCCTCTGTATTGCATTAGTCTGAACCAGTACTTGCATACATTTTGACGTAGTACTCGTTTTCACTCTTAAAAGTTATTGAAGACCCTAAAGAGCTTATCATTATGTATAGTTTATCTACATATATGTACCATATTAGAAATTAAAACTGAGCAAATGGAAAATACTTATTAATTCATATAAAAATAAAAATGGTAAACCTGTTACATGTTGACATAAAAACCATAATTTTGTGAAAATGGCTATATTTTCCAAAACAAAACAATTAGTGAGTAGAGTGGCATTGTTTTACATTTTTGGAAAACTTCCTTTCTGGCTTGGTAGCTAGAAGACTATTGGATTCTCTTACTTGCCTTGCATTCAGTCTGTTGCAATATGGTGTTTTGATTGAAATGTATGGAGAGAATCTGGGCTCACGTACATGTAGTTGCAAAAGGAGGAATATTTTCAGACTTTTGGATAATTGTAATTATTCTTCTTTGAGTCTTCATAAAAATTAAATGATAATTTTTAAAAGTTAGTTGTGATGTAGAATCTGAAAAGATATCAGTGAACTTTTGGAACCATGTTACTGTAAAATCCATTGGTATATTTTGTACTTTGAACGGATCTTTTTCACCCATGAACGACTTTTATTTGTTTATTTTAAATTGTGGTAAAATATACACAACATAAAATTTACCATCTTAACCATTTTTAAATGTACAGTTCAGTAGTTTTAAGTACATTCACTTTGTTGTGCAATCATCACACCATCCATCTCCAGGGTTCTTTTCATCTTGCAAACCTGAAACTCTGCCCCCATTAAACAATAATTCCCCGTTCCCCTGCCCCCCAGCCCAGGACAACCATCGTTCTACTTTCTATTTCTAAACATTTGATTACTTTAGGTACCTTATGTAAGTGAATCATCCAGTATTTGTCCTTCTGTGGCTTATTTCACTGAGCATCATGTCCTCAAGGTCCATCCGTGTTGTACAGATACTAGCATTACCTTCCTTTTTGAGGCTGAATAATATTCCATTGTATGGATGGACCACATTTTGCTTATCTATTTAATAATCTGCCAGTCAATGCTTGGATTGCTTGCACCTTTTGGTTATTATGAATACTGCTGTGAACATGAGTGGACAAATACCTTTTGAGACTCTGCTTTCAATTCTTTTGGTCATATTATCAAAAGTGGAATTGCTGGATTGTATGGTAATTCTATCTTTAATTTTTTGAGGAACTGTTTCCCATAGCAGCTGTACCATCTTACATTCTTACCAAGCGTGTACAAGGGTTCCAATTTCTCTACATCCTCACCAACACTTGTTAGCTTTTGTTTTTGATAACCGTATTAGTCAGGGCTCTCCATTCTCCAGAGAAAGAAAACCAATAGGATGTGTGTGTGTGTGTGTGTGTGTGTGTACGTACAAACATAAATATTTATTTATGTTTATGTTTAAATTTATATATACTTATTCTTATTTATTGTAAGGAATTTGCTCACATGATCATGCAGTTTGCCAAATCCCCAGGTCTTCAGTCAGCAAGACTGAACTCCAGGAGAAGCGATGGTTTAACCCCAGTCCAAGGCCAGCAGGATCCAGACCCAGGAAGAGCTGATGTTAAAGTTTGAGTCAGAAGTTAGGGAGAGACTCTGTCTCAGCTCAAGTCCGTCAGGCAGGAGGAGCTCCCTCTTCCTCAGCCTTTTTGGTCTATTTGGGCTGTCAACTCATCGGGTGAGTTCCACTCACATTAGGGAGGACAATCCTTTTGACTCAATCTTCTATTCAAATGTTAATCTCACCAGAAACACCCTCACAGACACACCCAGAATAATGTTTGACGCCCCCCCTGGACCATTCTAGCTGGGCACATAAAACTGTCATCTCAGTAGCCATCCTAGTGAGTGTGAGGTGATAGCTCACTGCGGTGTAGACGTGCGTTTCCCTAACGACTAGTGGACCATCTTTTCATGTGCTTATTGGCTTTTTGTTTATCTTCTTTAAGAAATGTCTATTCAAATCCTTTCCTCATTTTAAAATCGGGTCGTTTGCTTTTTGTTGTTGAGTTGTAGGAGTCTTTGTATATTCTGGATGTTAACCTCTTATCAGATAGATGCTTCACAAATATTCTCTCCCATTCTGTGGGCTGCCTTTTCACTCTGTTGCTTGTGTCCTTTGACGCACAGAAATTTTTAACTAAAAATTTTTTTCTGTGATTAAAAAAAGTATAACATGAAATTTACCACCTTAACCATTTTTAAGTGTACATACAGTTCAGTAACATTAAATATAATCACATTGTTGTGCAACCAATTTCCTGAACTTTTCACCTTGCAGAACTGAAACTCTGTACCCATTAAAAACCAGTTTCCCATTTGCTCCTCCCATAACCCATGGCAGCCGCCATTCTACCATCTGCCTCTGAATTTGATAGCTCTTATGGGCGGAATCATGCAGTATTTGTCCTTTTGTGACTGGCTTATTTCACTGAGCATCATGTCCTCGAGGTTCCTCCATGTTGTAGCAGGTGTCATAGTTTCCTGACTTTTTAAGGCTGAACAATATTCCATTGTATATATAGACCACATTTTGTTTATCTATTATCCATCAGTGGACACTTTGGTTGCTTCTGCCTCCTGACAGTTGAGAATAGTGTTGCAATGCACATGGGTGTGCACATATCTGTTGGAGACCCTGCTCTCCATTCTTTTGGATGTATACCCAGAAGTGGAATTACTGGATCATAGGTTAATTCTATTTTTAACTTAATGTAATGCCTTACTGTTTTTCACAGGGGCTGCACCATTTTACAACCCCACCACCAACAGAGCACGGGGGTTCCAATTTCTCTACATCCTTGCCAACGCTGCTTTTCCTTTTTTTTAAAATAGTAACCATCTTAATGGGTGTGAAGTAATATTGTGGTTTTGATTTTCGTTGCTCTAATGATTAGTAATGTTGAACATCTTTTCATGTACTTTTTGGCTGCTTCTATATCTTCTTCTTTGCCCATTTTAAAATCAAGTTATTTGGTTTTTTGTTGTTGAGCTGCAGGAGTTTTTATCTTCATATTAACCCCTTCTCATTTATATGATTTGTAAATATTTTCTCTCATCCCAAAGGTTTCCTTTTCGCTCGGTTGATGGTGTCTTTTGATGCACAGAAGTTTTTATTTTTTATATAGTCCAATTTGTCTATTTTTACTTTTTTGCCTGTGGTTTTGGTATCGTGTTCAGGAAGTCCTTGCCAAACCAATGTCATGAAACTCTTCCCCTATGGTTTCTTCTAAGAGTTTTATAGCTTTAGGTCCTACATTTAGGTTTTTGATGGATTTTGAGTTAATTTTTGTATATGTATAAGGTAAGGGTCCAACTTTTGCACGTGGATGTCCAGTTTCCCCAGCACTATTTGTTGAAAAGACTGTCCTTTCCCCAGTTGAATGGTCTTGGTACCCTTGTGGAAGGTCAGTTGACCATGTATGTGAGGGTTTATTTCTGGGCTCTCTATTCTATTCCATTGGTCTATATGTCTGTCTTTATGTTATCCATTCATGATTTTGTAATATCATTTATTGATCACTTTGAAAATTATGGTTCGTGGAGTTTTTTACATTTTCCAAATGTTGACATGTTTCACTTACAATATCAAAGTATCAGTATCACCACCAAACTCATCAAAAAGTCTCAAGGCATTGGTAAGCTGCTCATGGGGGTAGATAAAAGATTTCCTAAAGCCTGATTTTTACTAGGTAGCTCAAATTTGTATCATTGCCAACAAGACTGACAGCTGTTTGCCTTGTAGTGACAGGGCCACTGCTTTTGTTGCAGGGTAATATCTGCCAGCTACCCATATCTGAATCTACGTATGGTATATAATTTCAGGTACTGATAAGGGCTGGAGTAGGGACTGGGGCCTGGGGAGGCTCCCTTGAGGAGTTGTGTTTGAGGGCAGTTCTGAATGAAGGGAAGGAGCGAATCACGGGAAGATCTGGAGGTGGAACGTTCCAGGCAGGGGAAACAGAGGGTGAAGGCAGGAATGGAACAGCAGGAAGACCCGCACGGCTGTGGCGGGACGAGCAAGCGGAAGGGGCGGAGGCGGATCTTACAGGTGCAGAAGCCAGGCTGCAAGAGCTCCCGGCCACAGACAGGACCTTGGGGTTCATTCTGAATGAGACGGAGGCCCCTGAGGGTGTGAGCAGGGAGTGCTGTGACCTGGCCTCTTAAGTGGTCTACGCTGCGTATCGAATGACCACAGACTCAGCAGCGGGAAACAACGCACGTTCATCACGTCACGGTTTCCGTGGGGAGGGCTCTGGGCACGGGGCCTCCCAGGACGCCGTCAGGGTACCGCTGGGCTGGGCTCTCACCTGGAGGCTTGGGACGCCTCGGGCTGCTGGCGGGATCACCGCCTGGGCCTGTGGGACTCCAGGCCCCGCGCGCCCTCCGAGTCAGCACCGGGAGCAGGGCTGCAGAGCAGACAGGCGGAGGCGACACACCGTGGCAGAGTCACTCCACGGCCCCGCCCCCGCTTGGACAGGGCGAACGTGAACGTGGGTGTCAGGAGGTGGCGGTCCAGGAAGCCACAGCGAAGTCCGTCCACCGCACCTGACATGTGCTCTGAAAGGCCCTCTCAGGCTGACGATGGAGAGGAGACTCCGTCTATCTACAGGGCAGGGGCGGCGGGGCTTCAGTAGTGCGCAAGGCCTAGTGACAAAAGGCGGTCTTCGCTGGAAATTAGGAAATCAGGAAATCATTCGGGATGTTTTTTTAACAAATATTTATTGAACCCACTATGTGAGGGGCATTGGACTGGCTTGGGGATTAAGTGAGGAAGTCAGATTTCTCATTTTTGAGAAAACATTGACTTGAGAGGGCAAAGGGCAAGCGTTAGTTGACGCTGGTTGAGGAGTACGTGGGAGGTGAGGACGTAGTGCCAGCCACTTGGGGTGTCTCCGTAGAGCTCGGAGAGTCCGCAGGCAGAGGAGATGGGAAGGAGCTTGAGGGAGCCCACAGTCAAGAGGGTGTTTTGTGTATGTGTTTTCTTTTTGTGTGTTTTTTTTTTTTTCAGGCTGAAGGGTAGGAAGAGTGGAGAGACAGAGATCGAAGCTACAACAGTGGGACATTCCTGAGGAGAAGGGTAAGGGCCATGAAGGGAATTATCTTAAAAAGGAGGGAAGACGTCTTTTCTGAAACGGTCTCCATAGTTCTGCCTTTTCCAGAATGTCACATAGCTGGAAAATACGGTATGTAGCCTTTTCAGATTGGCTTCTTTCACTTAGTAATACGCGTTCGAGGTTTTTCCATGTCTTTTCATGGCTTGATAGCTCACTACTTTTTAGTGCTGAATAATATTCCATTGTCCGGATGAACCACAGTTTATTTATCCAGTCACCTGCTGAAGGGCATCTTGATTGTTGGCAAATTTTTGCAATTATGAGTAAAGCTGCTATAAACTTCCGTGTGCAAGTTTTTGTGTGGACATAAGTTTTCAGCTTCTTTGGGTAAATACCAAGGATCATGGTTGGTGGATGGTACGGGAAGAGTATGAGGTAGGTTCAGTAGAATTAAGTTTCTTGAGAGTGAGACTGTGTTTTTGTTAAGGAAGCATGACCGCACCAGAAAGAAGCAAAGGAGTTGAGGGTATATGTGCAGAAGTGACTCATCGCTGAGTTTCGGCTGAACAGGTTTAAAGGGAGGGCCTCACCTGAGAGGCCGAGTGTATGACTGGACGCACCTGGAGAGGGAAGCATGCTTGCAGCTGCCCATTAGAGGGGCTGAGAGAGAAAGAGAAGATGGTGAGAGGTAGAAGTTTTTAATGCTGTTAGGAACTGTATTTTCCTTAAGAATAGATTAATTCTTCAGGAAGGAGACCTTCAGCATATGCAGCCGAGGAAAATAAAAGGAAGGGGGAGCACAGTCAAGTCAAATAAAAAATTACTTGTTGATCATCTCCTTTGTGCCCTGTTGTGTGCCCGCCTTTGGCGGGGGACACTTCTGGTTTA
Organism: Balaenoptera musculus; assembly: GCF_009873245.2. Classification (NCBI taxonomy): domain Eukaryota; kingdom Metazoa; phylum Chordata; class Mammalia; order Artiodactyla; family Balaenopteridae; genus Balaenoptera; species Balaenoptera musculus. The sequence goes on from NC_045795.1 coordinate 1,610,233, forward strand.
TTTGGAGCCACCGCGTTTTCTAAGCCTTGCGAGTCAAGAACTGAGCCCGAGCGCTCTGCCTGTTAGAACCCCTGTGTACAGAGAGCGAGGACGGGGAGGGCGGGCAGCGGCGTCGGGTGAGCGGTGATGCTTCACGGAGCTGCTTCTCACACTTCTGCAGCCACCTTCCCCTCCACCTGCTGTGCTCACACCTTGTGAGTGTGTACGCGTGTGTGTGTTTATCCCCCAAAGCACAGGACCTGTGACCCTGACATTTCGAGTAAACTTGCCAAGGCAATGAGGTGTCCAGTTTAAAATTCAAGTGTTCTGGGTATTTCAGGACATGTGACCAATGTTCAACACGTTCATTCCCATCCTGTCCCCCAAGGACACCCAGCGTAAGTGGTGTGCTGGAGTCGTGACCGCAGCGGCCCTGTGCCTCGTGAGACACACCCGAGGGAACTTCTGAACCGGCGGGCGGGCACCACAGGAAGCTCGCATCCCCTGTGCGGCGAGCAGACCTCTGGGCCCCAGGTGAGGGCAATGGCGCTGTCTCCCGTGACGTTGTGTGTTTCAGGCTGTTTTCTGCTCAGACCCTCCTGTGTCATTAACGTATGAGACCACAGAGCAGATGAACGCGGCCTTGTGTTTGACCCAGCATCGGGATGGGAGAGCTGGCCGTCAGAGGAGACAAGTTCGTTTGTTCCGTCCGGGGTTGACCCGCCGGAAAAGGCCGTCCCTCTCTTTGTGTTCATTCCTTTTTCAACTTGTCCTGTGTTTCTTATCAGTGTCTGCCAGCCATGAGGATTAGTGGCCTGGAGTTCACCCTCATCGTCACTCTCTGCCTAAATTATTTATCTAACCATTTGTATTGATAGTTTATGCTGGATAGGCGAGGGACTATTCCCCGCCCCCCTCCCCCCCCTCCCCCGGAAGGATTTCCAAGGGGATGGGAGGAGACCTAGAAAAAACACCAAAAAATTCTTTGACTTCATCTTTGGACTTGGGTCACACTTCAGGGCGGTGGGTTGGGCGGGGGCCGGGGGGATGGGGTGAGATGGAATGTAGACCAAGGCCTGGGTCCAGATCTGAAATCACGTATCTGGCTGTTCCTTTTATCTTTTCTTTGAGGCAAGACTTCACTTCTTTTCATGCAAACTCAGGCCAAACTTGTGGTCAGGTTCTGCCCATCAAGGGAGCTAGGATGAGAAGGAGGTGGCAGGCAGGTCCAGCTCCCACCAGGAAAGCCCCTTTCTCACGCCTCCTTGGCTTTCGCCTAGCACTCAATTTCTTCTAACCGGTGAAAACCGAAGCCGGTATTCGAAAGAAAAGCACAAATTTGGTACCTTGATTGGTGAGGTTCCTTCTCATCATGTTATTCTCAGGGCATTTGTTGAGGCACCTGCTGAAGCCCTGTTCTTGCCCAAATGTGTTTCTTGTGCAAAAATGGTTGCCCTGACCCAGACCTGCTTCCAGAATGTGTGTCTCATCCCTTCCCTCGGCAAGCCTGCAGGTCCTCTTCTGGAGCCTCCTTGCGACCAGTCCTCCAGATTCTGGCTCATTCATTTCAAAGGCTGTTTACTTTATTTACTGAAATTGCATAGTTTTTTAAAAAACAATTTGAGCTTGTATATGAGTTCTTTAAAGAGAGGGGCTTATGTCCTCTGCTAATTGAGATTTTGGCCTGTTTTTTAGATTTTGATATACTTACTTGGAAATTGATTTTAAAAATTTGTAGATAATACCATAAAGACCCTAGTAAATAGCATTAAATTTAACTTTTTACAAGAGATCTGTTGAAAAGTTGTTTAAGGTTTCAAGGGCAATTTGTACTTATTAGATATCTATCCTGTTGGCCTGATATAGGACAAAGTGCTGAGAATAAAAGATCCAAGGACATAACCAGACTTCCACTCCTGGGCATACACCTCCAAAATGAGTACTATGTCCACCAAAGATGTGTGCAAGAATGCCCATGGCAGCATGGCTCTTCAAGCCACCACCTGGGTTCCAGATGTCAAACATCTGGTGACAGAAGAGTGTGGTGCAGCCTTTCAACCTACAGCAATGTGGTGGGACTGGTCACAGCTTCATGGCACCACCTGGGGACCTGTGTTGAAGCGAAAGTGGGCATCTCCCAAGAGCACACGCTCTACGGCTCCACTTATATTAAGTTCAGAACAGGCATAACCCATCTATGGTGACAGAGGGCAGAAGAGCGCTGACCTCTGGGGTATTGGCTGGGAAGGGCGGGGGTGGGCGTCTGCGGTCCTAGAAATGTGTCCATCTTGATCTGCTGGGGTTATACAGTGGGTGCACGTGTATAAACACAGGCTGAGCCATACGGTAAGATGGGTGCATTTTCTACATGGAAATTATACCGCAATTAAATAGCTTAAAAGGAAAAGATGGACAATACAAAGTCCCTGACCTCAAGGAGCTAATAGTCTAGTAAGAGAGAAGAACGTGGAAGGGAATCATTCCCTGCCTTGTGCCGGGAGCTGCCCTAGAGGTTTGTAGGAGGAGCAGCAAAAGGACACAGGAGGCATCACTATCACCCTGACACTGCTCTCCAGATCGCCAGATCCAGAGAATATTTCCCGGCTCGTCTACTTTTTGACCTCTCTGTGGCATTCGGCTTTGCCAGCTGCACTCATTGTCAGGAACACCCTCTTCCTCACGTAGCCTCATGGCAACACTCCCCACGGATCCCCTCCTCCCTCTCGCTGTTCTGGTTCTTTTCCTTTCCAGCTCCTTCCCCGGGTCTTGTCGCCCTGAAGGGTCTGTCTGTGGCTGTCTCTCTCTCACCCTGGTCTCCGGGCAACCTCGTCCATCCGGGCCCACGGTTTTAGCTGCCCTCCCCCCGTGTCGCTGACTCCTAATTTGGTGTCTCCAGCCCACATTTTCATCCCCACCTTCAGAGCTGTGTACGGACGTGCCAGCTGGACACCGCCCGCCGGGTGTCCTGCAGAAGCTCACATGTAACATCCCCAAACCGCGCTCTTGCTCTGCCTCTCCTCCCAGTCGCCCCTCTTTCTGTTTTCCCTCATCCAGGAAATGGCCGCTGGGTGCATCCTTGCCTTTTCTCCCAGGCTCGGTTAGAGGATCTCTGTCTGCACGTCCGTCTCCCTGGCACACACGGTTCATGCTCAATCAAAGCTGCTGTGCACCCGCCTCCAGGAAGCCCACCTGGGTTAATGCTTGGTGGAGCCTGATTAGGCCTACCATGCTGTGTTTTCTGACCGGATTTACCCTTGCTTCACAGCCTTCCTGCCTCCCCCCAGCGCTGTCTGATCGTGGGTATCCTGGGTCCTGTGTTCCTTCCGTCAAGTGTCAGAACTGCAGTTACTGACTTGAGCAAAAGGAGGATGCACTGAAAGAGCTGGATTTGACCTTGGCGTAACTGAGTCCAGGGGCTTTGACTAGGTCTCTGCCCTCCACTGTGCTCTGGCCCTCAGACCTGCTCTCCTGCCTGCTGGCCTCACTCTCAGGGGGCCACGGAAGGCTCTGACGCTCCATGACTCTGTGGTTGGTACTCCTCTCCATGCCTCTCCACCACACCTCCCAGAGTCTCTCTGGCCTTGCTTGGCCCATGAGCTCCCCTGGGCTGACCGCTGAACAGGGCATGGAGGCTCCAGGGTCCAGACCAGTGCCCACGCCCACCTTGGGAGCTGGCCGCGGAGCTGCTGTCAGAGGAGGGAAGGAGCGTTGACGGCCCCCCACCAAGTCCGCTGCCGGGAGGGGCTGGCGACTGCGCTGCACTGGCGGCAGCGCCGTGAGCCGAGCCTCACCGGCCTCCCTCCCGGGCGGCAGTTCCGCCTCCGCGTCACCCCACCCATCACTGTCTCTCCCTCAGCCACGCGGTTCCTAGGACGGGTCGTTGTCAGGGACACAGCCATCGAAGAGAGGGACCCTGTCAGCCTGTACTTTCAGTTCGCCCTCTGCCCTTACGCCCCCTGCCCTGTCCCCTGTCTCGGGAGCGAGGAAGGGAGATGCAGCCGCCGGCCGGGCCGGGCCGGGCTGGGCCGGGCGGGTCGCTGGGAACCATTGGTCAGTGCGCAGAGCGATGCTTCTGGGGGGGGGGGGGGGCTCCCGGGAGCCCACCTCAGGCGGCCTGCTTCCTCCGCACGGCGCCCGGCCCAGGCTCCGGCCCCGCCCCTGCGCCCCTTCAGGCCGGGAGCGGCAAGCGTGTGTGGGGGAGAGGAAGAGCTGCCGCCCTACGGCTGCCGCCAAGAGGGGTCAGGGCGGTGCGCGGAGCTCTGGGGGCCGGGCCCGCCCCCGCGCGTGCGCCTCTGTGGCCTCCTGGTCGGCTGGCACACCGTCCAGGCCCCAGTCCTGGCTCCGCCGCTGCGGTTCCGCGTGCGCTCACACCTGCGCCGACCCCGCCGTGGGCCTCGACCTTCCGTCAGTAGAATGAGAAGCAGGGACACAAACAGTCCTTTTAACTCAAAAAGTTTCTCTGATTCTGGGGTGTTTCACTTGGGGAGAAAAACCACCACACACGCAACAATACAATCCTATATCCTGGAGTTGCTTTGATAAAAATCACCGTGCACCACTGAAACTCTCCAGTAACTTACTAGTAATGCATTTGCTGATGAGGGGAGGGAAGGCCGTGGTTTCTTTCTGTTCTACTGGTTCAATGTGTGCCGTTCCCTAAAATAAAACCAGCTTGGTACAAAGCCGCGGAAAGTTTTATGTGGTCTTAGCACACACCACACCTAAACTCAGCGGGACATTGTTTCCTTGTTACAGGGCACGTAACAGAGAGCCCCAAATAATGGCTCAGCTGTCCAGCGTACACTTACTGGATCAGCAAAGTTAACAAATGATATCTTATTCCTGGCTGCTTCTGCTGAAACGCGATCCTTCCAAAGGCGAATAAACTGTTCCCACTCGGTGACCTTCCTCCTTTCAGGGAATGAACATATTTGCTTCTCTCCAGCGAGGCCTTTTCCCCTCCCCGCAGAATAAACCAAAACATCTGGAGAAGCTGTGGGATCTCTTTCAAGAAGATTACACGTTCTTTTCGGCTCTGACTTTTCTGGGAGATGAATCTTGACGATGTGAAATTAGAAGCTGGTGTTCGGGCTTCACGGGAGACCAGCCCGACCGTCCCTGGGAAGCTGGCCCATCTCGCTCTCTCTCTTTCTCTCTCTCTCTCTTCTTCTCACTCTTTCCTTGTGATGTTTCCCTGACCCTTGAGAACACAAGGCGCAAAGAAACTGCCCCCTCCCTTCTGTCTCCCTGGCAGGGAGTGGCCGCCTGTGAGGGACTTGGCATTGCTGACACCTTCTGCCTGTCCTCTGGGCGCCACCTGAGGCCCGGGCTGCTGGTCGCTGGGCAGGTCTGGTCTCGGCACTGGACACCCCTCAAGGCCACCGAGCTCCTACCTCTGATGGGAGTAAGTTACGGCCTTGAGGCAGGCGGACTGGCTCTGTCCCGTTCGCAGTGAGGGGCTTTGCAAGTGCTGGCGTGTCATCCCTCATCATCCCCTAATCGTGTCCTGTGTGACGGGCATGGGCCCGTTAGGGACAGGGCACAGGGACCACCTTCAGGCTGAGAGGGAGGACAGGGCCTGGCTGTAGGGCAGCCTAGGAAGGAGTCGGTTGCCCCTCAAGGCTCTGCCCTCTTTGCTGCCAGCTGGAAGCTGCTGGTGAGGCTCTCCAAATCCAGCTTTCACTGATGTTTGGTCAGAAAGAAAAAGGGTGGGGTGAACGGTCGGTCGCCCGAGTGCCAATGGTGACAAGCATTTTGACCACTACGGGAGCCGAGCCGAGGGTGTGGGTCCTGAGTCACGGGCGCTGGGAGGATGGGTGTTTGGGGAGACGACATACCTTCCCCCAGGGTATGGGCAGCGGGGGCTGTGTGTGTGTTTGGAATAAAGAGAGCGATGGGAAGACCAATAATCGGGGTGGAGAAAGGTCTAAAGAGCCTGCCTTGTGTGCGCTGGCGGGCTCGCTATAGGTGGAGTGTGAAACATGAACTGTTTACACAGCTCTCATTTCCTTGTATTAAGAACACAGAGCGAGCTGGGCACGGAGCTCAGCGGGGCTGCCTTCTTCTCGGCTGCAAACCACTTCTTTAAGATGGACCCTTAGACTTTGGAGGAAGCCGCTTTCCACCAGACCTGGCAGGGCTGGAGCAGCGCGTACCACCAGCTGAGCAAACAAACCTGAGAAAGAGAACTTGGGCGCACTCGGGCTAGCGAGCGGCCCCGGGCTGGGAGGCTCCCTCCCTCCCCTCCTGCTTGGCCCCGCCCCTTCCCAGTCTCCGGGGTGGCGTGGGGATGGGGGCTTCCGCAGAGGAGGTCCTCAGGTAGGGGATGGGGCCCTGCAGCGCGCTGGACGTGAGAGATTTACAGTCTTCTACTCCTGACTTTTGTTTAATGGAAACCAGAGGGATAAAAACTAGGCAGCAAGTAACACCATAGCGGGAAATAAAAGGGGTGGGAGGGGGAGAAAAGGGTGCATTTGAATGGGGCGCAGTCTTTATCAGCCCCCCTGCACGCAGCTGATGTGGCCTCTGGCGCCCGATGGGGGTTGCAGAGCTGTCTCTGGAGGGTCACCGGGTCTAGAAATCCTGAGAAAGACGTGGCCTTTGGTAAAATCCCAAACGGGCTTTGTCAAGAGTTTTCCTCTTTTGCTTGGAAATCTTTATTCTAAGAAACATTTCATACATTTGTTTCTGGTTTGTTTTATATTTTCCTGGAACTAGTTGGGTTAAAAAAGTACTTGATGCCTGAAAAGCCCTTTATGGTGTGTGCATGTAAAGGTGTCTCTGTGTGTGAAATACAGGATATTCATACTTTTTCTTTCAGGGAACTAGCAAGCTTAGCAAAAGCTGATGTTCTGAACCTTTATCCATGGTTTCCAAGTGGGTGTTTTTTTCCCCCGACGATTCCTGAGGACAGAACTCTCACTTTTCAGTACAACTCCCTGCGCGGAAGAGTAAATCCTGCTTTTAGAGCCTTAGGTATTTCTTCCCTTTTTTCCACACTCACACCTGGGTTCTGATTCATCAGCTAAATTCAGGTGGAAGAAATCAGATGCTTATAAAAATATTCTAAAAAGTCATGCCTAACCTTTAAGGGGAAAGGGCTAGATGTTTCATTAAACATTTATCACTTTTTGGGCGGGAAATAAACTTTATTTTCCTCTCTTGGGGAATTACCCAGAAGCAATAAAATGCTCTTTTATAACTGAATATCCCAGTTTACATCTCGTGGAACGAAGCAAAATAAATATAAAGTTTAAAAATAAGGTCACGGCCCATATATTTTAAAAAGCGTTGTCACCATGGGCCAACGCAGCTCAAATATGTTTCTTTCATGTTTAACTGCATGGGGGTGCACAGATTTCCCCCCCTAATATCAGTCTTGTTTCTCAATTAACTGTCTGATTTCTGCTGTAGTGTTTGATTAGAAAAAAAAAAGGAGTAGTGATGGAATCTTACGTCTTATTTAAAAAATAAAACATTATCAAAATCTGAGAATAATTCCTGGGAATGAATTCCTTTTCTCCCTTCTCCCCTTGATCCTTCAAATTTTTCTTTGGTGGCTTTACTTTTGTTTATTTTCAAGTTTCACTTTCTCTTGGATTTTATATGCACCTTCTCTGCGAAGAGTTCGTCCTAGTTTAAATGCCTTCTCCCTGCATATTCAAGTATCAGGAAGGAAATGGTATGGGGCCCGGGATTTGCTCCCAAACAATGCAGGGGGGTGAGCGAAGGAGGGGATGCGGGTGAGGGTGCAGGTGAAACCAGCTTGGTCGTGAGCTGATCATCGTTGAAGCTGCATGTGGGGCACACGGAGGTTTATGACATTATTCTCTTTGGAATGTGCTTGAAATTTTCCATAAAAAAGTTTTCCTCAATTCTCACCAGTCTTCACGTTTCTCTTTTACTGGACTCTGGGTTGTCAATCCATGTTTCCCTCCTTGAGACCCCAAATGTTTATTCTGGAAAGGACACCACTTCGCCCAGTTGACCGGCTCTGACGATGGGATTTTTGGAGATCTTTCTGAAGAGATTGTGAGTGGAAGGCTGTCCTGTGGCTATTTCTCAAATCCAGACTCCTCTAGAGCAGGTGGGCGAGCTCTCAGCCGCCGTAAGGCATCTGTCTAAAGCACCTACTTAAACTTGTAACACATTGGAACAGGCATCTTGATACAGCCCCTGTTAGACACGGGGGCAGAGGAACTCCAAAGGGAAGAGTTCGAACTCTGTCCACAATTGGGGATTGGATACGTTCAGAAAAAGCTCATGGGACGTCCGGGTGAGGGCGTCACCCACTGAGGCCGGGAGGCAGAGATGGACTTGAACCTCTGAAAGTCTTTCCACTTTACCAGGCTCCTCAGAACACAACAAAACTTACTTTTATTCTCTCTCTATAAGGGTAGGATGGATAACTAATAAAATCATAGGTAGATAATGGTATCAGAATTCCAAATTGCTTCAGTAGGCAAGAATCATGAACTAGAGGCAACAAGGTAAACTATAATATTAATGGTTCTACGTCCTGCATTTGGGTGAGAAGGACCAATGGCAGTTGTGTAGCAGAGACCTGACATTAGACACATACAAAAGGCCTGGGATCTCAGAGGATCTAGTCTGAGCCACGGTGAAATGCAGTTACTGAAAAAGCCAACACTCTTCAAATTGCATGAATGCATTTATAGCATCCAGATTGAGGGAGGTAATAGTTCCCTATCAGGGTGCCACACTCTAAGAAAGGTATTAAAGCACTGGGAAAATCCAGAAGCAAGTGAGTAGGATGGAAAGGAGGCTGGAAGTGATCATTTATAGGATCATGAAAGGAAACAGAAGTAGCTAGGGTCACAGCTTTCTAGATGGAGGACAAAAGGGGCCCCAGGAAGCTGGGAGGTACTCACAGGGCACAGAGAGGGGAGTTTGGGAAAGCAACCTCGTAACGCTGTTGATGAAATCCTGGGCTCACCCCCGAGCTGCACCGGAATGAATTGCATTCTAATCAGCACATAAAGGACTTTGAGAACGGATTTAATAGGTAGACCATGCAGGTCCCAGACCAGTCACTGGGCACCAAATGTATGGGGCAGATCCAAATAACACTACAAAGGCTTTGAAAAGTGACCTGACCTGAAGACCACAAAGATGATGGGTGGGAACTTGCAGCCTGAACCTACCCAGGTTGACTGTCTGCTAAAACAACAGTATCAATATTTTCTGTATATTTTAACCAGACCCAGAGTCTCATAACGTAATAGTCAAAATGTGACCCAGAATTACTTGGCATAGAAAGAATTAGAAAAATATCAACTGGCGTGGCAAAAGGCAGTCAACAGACACCAATAAGGTGACACAGATGTTGGAATTGTATGACAAATATATTAGAGAAACTATTATGAAAATGTTCCAAAAAACAATTGTGAACACAGTTCAAAGAAATGGAAAGAACTGGAAAGTGAAATAGCTGAAATAAAAAACTCACTGGATGGGCTTATTAAGATAATATAAGATAATTTGTTCCTAAGATAATGTATTAATTATAAGTGTATATAATTTAGTTTTTTAAACAATGACTCTTGTTAATGTTTGCAAACTCCTGAAAATTTAACAGTCAGCTCTTGTGAGCCGATACAAGCCAGCTCACAACACAACTGTCTACCGTGAACAGTCTGTGTCAGTGAACAGTAAAATATCCTGCACTGTAGGACTTGCTAGAGAATTTAATATAGAGACAGACACTGTGAAACACCAAGTGGGGGCTGAACGTGCATTTCTAAGTAGAGTTGACTTGTGTCCGGGGAATGGACGTACTTTGGGAAATGCTGACCCAAACGAACAACTCACCCCACAACGCTCTAACCCCACGCTCCCCCGGCTGCCTTCTCATCTCTCTCTGGCTCTGCAGCCACCTAAACCCTTCCATCCACCCCAGCCCCAGGCCTTTAATCTTTTCTGTGTCTTCTTTCTACACGCTCCTCTGTAACTCATCTCTTGGCACAAAGCAAGCCCTCGTTACTGTTTTCTTCACAGACAGCAGCCAAGTTTAAAATTTGGACTTAACCAGTAACAATTTTCTCCCATTGCTTTTTCCCAGATTTAAGAGAGAACCTCAAAACTGTCTCTCACAGTATCCATATGCTTTGCAGCTACTAAATCACAGACAAGATGGAGACCATCTCGTAAGCTTGGCAAGGCAAACCTCTGGGAGAGTGTCAGACGGCAGTTCCCTTCCTGGTGGCCAGATGATCTGTCCTCAGATCTCTGTGTTGACCTTCCTCCCACCCGAAACCCTCGTTAACAGGAGTGGAAAGAGCCAAAAGTCCGAGATGATGTGATTTCCCCCCTTGGTTCTCGGATGGACAATCCATCACGGGCTTTCGTCGGCATCCCTGGGTCTTGTTTGGGAAACGCTACTTTTTATTACTTTAGAATATGTTTATGTCCATGAATATCATCCGGAACTACAGGAATTTGACTCGATAGCTAATTTCTCTTCATTTGCACACAGCTGTTTCACCCGTGTTGGCAATTTTCCTGAAGAAAAATGTTGCCCCTGGTGGAGCGGGAGCGTCTTTCGATGTTGCCGGCGTTTCAGCGACAGATGACGTGCTAGAGCAAGCTGCTGTCCAGGGGTGTGGGCCCCCCTCGCTGCGGCCTGGCGTGCGGATTGTGAGAGCACTTGGGGCCTGGGGCGTGAGGGGCTGGCGGGGAAGAGTTTGAAAACCTGAAAACCTGCCTATCCCTCTTTGGGAACCAATATTTAAACTTAGACTGGTTGGAATAATCAAATTCAGAGCAGAAGCTGACACCACAAGACACCATCTCTCCACTCCTTTTGTGGGCACTTTAAAGTCGTAATTTAGACTTTGGCAAATTGGCGTTAAGGAAGATTTGTTAACACACTTGCGGATTACCAGCATCAGGTGGTTGGTTTGCTTTCTGCTGGCTTGTTCAAGAGGGTGGGATTGTCTGCACACGCGGTGCAATTCATCAGAGTCAGCATCGGGTCTCTTTTCTATAAATAGTAATACACTTCCTTCCTTTAGACATGCTGGGTATTTTGGAATATGTAGATTTATTTACTTTTTTTAACTACTTCTAAAATTTGTGGTCTCATCAGAAGGACAAATAAGTTCCAGCATTTTTCCTCCTCCTTTGCGCCTTTAACTCCTGAGATAGAGCTTGTGGGGCTGCCTTGTCTAGTCGGAGACACTGTTCTCAGCGTCACGTTTTTGATAACTTCTATTTGTAACACTGATCGTAGTTTCAAGATCTGGGACTCCATTTAGTCATAAAGAGATCCTCTAGGCTGCAGAGGGTAGAAATAATAGATATATCAGGTATTCTAATTATTTGCCAGTCTTAATGGGCAAGATATAACTATTTTTATTTCAACCAGCTTCCGTGTTGCTGATGGTTTGCAAATACATTGCATACCTGTGTTCACATTGGTCCATCAGCTACGTGGGCAAAGTGTACCCCCATGGAAATGAATAAAATCAACGTAACCCTTTTGAAAAGAAAGAACGGCAAATCTTACCCCGCTTATTGTACGCAGTGTTTGGCTTAACTCAATAATAGATATATAATTTGTGATGGGTTAAAAATGAAGTTATCTTTCTTATAAAGATGGTTGTATTGCTGCTGTTACTGTTAAGAGCTAAGGAAAATCTTCCCTTTCATGTTTGCAGAGTTACACGCCCGCCTTTAATCTGTGGTATCAGCGTTTGTCCAAAAGCAGTTGTTTTTGAGAGAGGATGGTCCAGGCGAGGCAAAAGGAAAACAGAAAATTCTTTTAAAAAGAAAAAAATGAACCTGAGCTGTATATTTAAAACAGAGAAACTAGCACTTTCCAAGGTAAATGAAAAAGAGCTTATCTTATTTTTCTCAGAAAGAGATTTGAAAGCTAATCCATTTATGATTTTAAAGTCATAAATGGATTGGTAAAATAGTGATAGATTCAGTGTGTATTTTATAGTAGCGCGGAATTTAAAAAATAGGAACTCCTACAGTATTATTTCACCCAAAGCATAATAAATACAGAGAGGAAGGTCACTGGAGTTGATGATTTATAAAATCCTGTAGCTCAAGAGACCTCTAACATGGTGAGGAAAAGCTTGAAAAGGGCCTTATTCTGCGCAGCGTTTGAAACATGCCCTTCCACCAATTAACACGAAGACGAATCAAGGGAGGCCAGCTTTGCCTTTTTTCTTTCGGGTCAAGGAAGTCACTGAGATATAATTTCGTGTCCTACTTTGAGATTTTGGGATCAGTGTTATCCTGATTTAGGCCGTGTTTTGATGGATTATCCTGGGAAAGGAGAGTTGCCACAGTGCGCGGCCAATTTAATTCCTCCGGAAAACGACGCCGTGGTTTCGTATGTCTCCCGCGAAGTCCACGCCGGGGAGAGGAAACCTGAGCGCGAGGCTGGTCCCAGGTGCTGGGTTTCTAGGGGCCAGGGCCTCACCTGACAGGTAGACACTAGCGCGTTCAAGTGATAGATCAGACTGTGAACTTCTCTCGGGCGGGGATCGAGGGGCATCAGACAGGAAGAAAAGATTCTAGGTAGAATCAAGCTTCACACTTCTCAACCGTATCCAAGAGTCACACGTGTTCTCTTCAGTTCCTTGCCCTGAGGACCGGCCTTCATGGGGGGACTTGAGTCCAGGCCTAAAGCCCTCTCAAGGGTCCCCTGACTTCGCCGTCTGAGACCCGGCCAAGACTGGTTGAGGTGGCCTGTCCTACTGCAGGGAGCTCAAACGCGCTTACTTTTGCTTAATTAACAGTGACGAGACTGGTGGTCTTTCAGGGGATTCAGCAGTCATCGTTACATGGTGGTTCTGATCTCTTCAGTTTATGCTCCACTTGTCTGCTGAGCAGCCGCTTGATCTCTGGATATAGTTGGGCGCGTATGTAGTTTCTGAGCGAGTGCTGACCCCAGCAGCGCGGCGGGCGTGGTGCCTTGGGGATGGCCGTCGTTTGCTGCCCGCTGTCTGAAGCTGTATGGAGCATCCCCAGTGCCTGGCTCCCGCTGTCGTGGCTGCTGGGGCCAGCCAGGCTCTGTCCCTTTCCAGGGCAGGGACCCTACTTGCTGAGCGTCCCACACCACCTGCTTAGCTTTGATCCTGGAAAAAACCAGGAAGCCGCTAGAGCTGGGTATTCTGCTCAGGTGACCAGGATGGAGCAGAGTTAACGAGGCACAGATGCCCAGTCGAGGAACACACCGAGCGGCTGGGCGTGCGGACCCTCAGGTTTATACCTGGCTTCGGTGTGTCTGGGGCTGAATCCTGCTGTCAGCTGTCAGCCTGTCTTCACAGCAACGCTGAGTTTTCCATCGAGCAGGATGTTAGATTAGCTAAGTCATCTCCACCTGGCTTTTGACAGCAGAAGAGGTTGGGAGAGGGAAGAAAACCTGCCTCCTACTTCTCCCAAAGCTGAGGAGCTGGCAAGTGTGTCGCTCTTTATAAATCCATAGACTTCTCTTTACATTTTCATGCAACACAGACAAATGGGATTTTAGATCTGAAGTTCCAGAGAGACTGCTTAGCAGGGTCGTTCTCAGCTTAGGTCATGCCCCTGGTGTCTAGGGAGAAGGGCTGTCAGGTTTAGCAAATAAAACTACAGGAAGTACAGTGAAACTTGAATTTCAGATAAACAACAAATAATTCTTTAGTGTAAGTATATCCCAAGTGTTGCATGGGACATACACTAAAATATGACTTGTTGTTTATCTGAAATTCAAGTTTAAGCGCGTGTCCTGTATTTTATCTCGCAGCCCTCCTAGGGGTTCATGAAATGGGCCTGGATTACTATTTGCGTGTAGTTCTGGGGTCTTTTGGGCACGCTATGACAGGCCTACGCTTCCCAGAATGATCTATCAGTTTGCTTAGGTGACACGGGGAGAGAATCTGGCAGTGAGGAACTACAGCAAAAGGTATTTTCGTGTAGAAGCGGCAGTCTACTGTGGGAAAGAAAAAGGCAAGTATGACTCTGGGTCTTTGGAGTTCAGGCTTCAGGGAGGGGAAGTGCCTCGCAGAGATCCGATGTGTAGTGGTTGAAAATAATATTCAGCTGTCACAACTCGGTTTAAAACTGTGTCTTTCTATCATTCTTGCCAGGCTCACACCCTGTGAAAGTCAGGCAGGGAGTATATTCTATGACACCAGGCTGATTGCGGCCAGATGTTAATCTCGCTGTTTACTCTATTTTATTGCTGTTATATTATCTTTTTACTGCAGAACAGTGACATGTAATGAAGCTCCTAATACACAGTAGTCAAAATCGGCAAATTACAAGGTCTGGGAAGCCTATGTTCATCCTGAAAGTTTTTTTCAATACCTTCCCCCCTTTTCTGAAATCCACTCATTTATCTTATAGCTAAGAGCCCTGCATTCACACTCTGAAAAAACATCCCCGACTCCTGGGGAAAATACGTTGATGTAGTTATTGTTTTTGTTATCGGACATCACGTTCCCATTAGGACGGGAAAGAGCCCTCCCCGCCGAAGGGGAGCTTCCCGGAGCGCCAGCTTGCTGCGGAAACACGTCAAGTCCCACAGCGCCCCCGGCTGGCCGGCAGAGGGAGTGCGCACCTGTGGGAAGCAGCCGGGAGGAGGTCGGCCGCCCGCCCCCCGGCAGATTCCTTTGCTGGTCCAAGCACAGGCGATGGGGGATCGAACATAAGTGGGTGGTTGGAATCTGGCCATTTTGAGGAAGAATAGCAAAGACGACATAAAGACGTGTCCGTGACTCTAGACGGTAAATAAGAACGAAACTCTGAATCGTCTGAAAGTGAGTATTTCAGTATGACGTCGTTGCACAGCCTCTGAGGCTTTCCCCTCTCCTTTGCGTTGGGAGAGATGCTCGCAGACAAAGAAAGTTAAAATCGGGCGCAGTTCTCAAGAGAGGGAGAGGCAGCTGGATCCGGCGCCGAGCCTGTAAGCGCAGGCAGGGTTTCAGTTTGCCCGGGGGCCGCAGGGGCCTGGGTGTCAGGTGCTGTGGCTGCAGCCCCCGGAGGGCGGCAGGCGTCCACTTGCTCTGCGCTGAGAGCCCCTGCGATGTCAGCAGGCCTTCGTCCGGCCGGCCAGCGCCGTGGCCCACCTCCCCTCTCCTTTCGGACGTCTCAGCGTCAGGGGTGGGCAGCGGGTCAGGACCACCTGGTCCAGCCTCTGGTCTCACACTGTAAGCCCCAGGTGACTGGTCTAAAGTCACAGTATCATCTCTGTCCGGATATTTTATTTCCACCGGCTGCGGTGTTGCAAATGACCTCGTAGCTTATTCTGTTTTTAAACTTCTCGGTTTTGGTGGCAAAATTGATCTTCAAAGAAAGGTTACACAGAGGATGGATTGTCGTAGAGGGACTTGGGAGGTGGTTACCCAGGTGCCTGGCCAAACCTGCTCAGATACTGGCTGTTATTGCTTTTAGAGTCTGTTTGGTTCACGGAAGTGTATGAAGTCACACCCCCAAACAGATGAAGGGTTAGTCTTGGTCTGCTGGTGAGTTATTCTTCCGTGGCCCCGGTATGTGAAGTCGAGGGTAAAGCCTTACACTCAAGGCGGGTCTAGAGCAAGGGTGCTGTTCTTTACGGGCGCAGGTAGACCAAGTTAACCTCATGGCCAAATTAAAATGCTTAACAAAATGGAGCGATCTTTTAGTAAAACTAAACAAGGCAGATAAACTCGTAACATCTCAGATACTTTAGTTTTCTTTCATAGGCCAAAGAACTCTGAGTGTGTTTAATTCTTCTGAGTCTGAGGTTTATAAAATTGAAGAACCTGAAAACAAAAATCCAAAAACCAAAAAAACCAGACTCGGGTTGACTGTCCTAAAAGGTAATGGTCCTTAAAGCATCTTCATAGTTTGGGCCAGGCTGCCAGACTTTTTAAATAAATTGTGGTAAATAGAGCGATAGAAACGAATTATGTGTGGAGGGTATTCTCTCAGAAATCTAGTCTGGAAATCTCATTAGGAATTAGTTGCAAACCATCCTCCTTCACCCATGTTGTTGGGTTTATTTGGTCACTACTGTCCCTGTGAAAGGCAGCTGTTGGCCATTTCGCCTCTGGTTTTCTGTGACCAATTTCCATAAAGTTCGTTTAGCAGTTCAAACTTTATTAAGACTCTTGACAAAAACAGCTGCTAGAAGTGCAAAGGAATGTAATAAAAACCACAGGGTCAGAAACAACCAGAGTCTATAAAAGCAACATCCACAGTGCCCACGCCCCCCCAGGGGGGTGCAAACTGATCACAGTATCCGCCTGGACCGTGGGACCCCCGAGTGGGCAGACAGCGGGACCCCAGGCTCAGCCAAGGCTCTGAGGCTTGAGGCTGCCCGCCATCAGCCAGCTGACAACCTAGTTAGGGTCCGGGCAGGGTGCCAGCAGCAGAGCAGGACCAGAGCAGGCTTGGTAGTCCTAAAGCGTGAGGAAGCACTGGTGCAGATTCATTTTATGCTGGTTTGATTATGCAGTAAAAAAATCTCCAACACATACTCATTTACTAAAAAGAAAACAATAAATGTTCAGTTGATTGTAGTTTCCATATTCGCACAAAGGGGCACAAATTAGAATCGGCCAAAGGCTCTGAGATGCTCTTGGAAATCTTGGGGAAAAATGTGGGTTTGAATAGAAATATGCAGTAGGGATCAGTGTGACAACCCACCACAGTTACGCTTCGTGGCTTTGGGGGATCTGTGATATGTACTCCATGTGCTATTAAAATGACATCTAGATATTTCAGGGAAAAATGGGAACACAAAAACTGATGTTGCTTTCCACAGAGAAAACAGAAAATTAGAAAATAGAGTTTATCTTTGTGGGTTTTGCCGGAAATCACAAAGGAGGCAATTTGCAGAGGCTGGAGTGATAATGGAAGGAAGGGAAGCAGGAGCTCTCTCCCTCGGCCCCCTGCCCCTGGCCTCCAACACACACCCCGAGGCAGGGGGGGGGGCCCTCTGCACAGCCAGGGCGTGGGGTGGCCCAATCCTGTAGCCGCTCGCTCCCTCGCTCATTCAGCAAACACGGGAGAGCTTGTGGGCGCCGGCCAGTGTCCCAGTTGTGAGGACGCAGAGCTGAGCAGGAGCCCGGCCTCCGGCAGGTCCCTGCTCAGAGGAAGGCAGACTGCCTCGGACCTGAGGGGCTGAAGGTCAAAGACAAGGCAGCGGTGGACTGAGAGCTGGACACGAAGCGGGCCAGGCAGCGAGGAGGAGGGGGCGGAGGCCCAGGCTGGAGGCTGCCGACCCCTCCTGGCAGCGGGTGTGTGGCCGGAGCCTGGGCTGCACGGCTGAAGGCGGCCCCTCCCTGCCTGGCCCGGGGAGGTGGCCAGGGGCTTCTGCTTTTCCCCCTCAGCCTGGCTGCCTGAGGACGACCAGGGCCTCGCCCTTCTCCAGAGTCACCACTTGCTGGAAGTGTCACCTGTCCCCCCCGCTGCTGAATCTTGTTTAAGGACAAGTGAATACCTTAGTTGTGCAAGTTCCCCCGGAGGGTCACAAGCTGGGCTTGTGCTGGTCTGTGTCCTCACAGAGGCTGGGTGGGCGCTGCTCAAGCCTTTCCCTTGAAGGCTGGACGCGGAGAAGACACCAGCCATGCCCATTGCAGGCTCTGTCGCTCCAGCAGGATGGGGCACAGGTCGGCTGAGGCCGATGCAGACGGTGGGCGGCGTCCCTGGGGCAGAGGTCACGGCACTTAGCGCCGGGCTTGGGCGGGTCTGTCCCCTCCAGCGGCCACATCTTTGGTGGGCATCAGCCCGGTTGGGAGTTGCAAATCTTTTTTTGGGGTGTGTGCGTGTGTGTGTGTGGGTGTGCGTGTGCGTGTGTGTGTTACCTATTTCCAGGCAGGCTTTGTTTTATTGTACTTTTGGGCTTCACAGATACGGAGTTTTTTACGAATTGAAGGTTTATGGCAACCTTGCATTGAGTAAGTCTGTTGGCGCCATTTTCCCAGCAGCACTGGCTCACTTCATGTCTCTGTCCCATTTTGGTAATTCTTGCAATATTTCAGACTTTTTCATCATGACTATATTTGTGAGTGTCTGTGATCGTTGATGTTACTACTACAACGTGCTAAAGGCTCAGATGTTGGGTAGCATTTTTTAGCAATACAGTATTTTTTAACTAAGGTAATGTACACTGTTTTTAGACATAATGCTGTTGCACACTTAATAATCCACAGTATAGCGTAAACACAACATATGCACTGGGAAACCAAAAAATTCGTGTGACTTGCTTTACTGCAACTGTCTGGCATCAAATCCGCAGTATCTCTAAGGTCTGCCTGTATTTTTTGCAGTTTTACTGAGATAGAATTCACATGACATACAATTCACCCATTTACAGTGTGCACCGGTTTTCGGTATGTTACATTGTTAACTTTAAAAAATCCTGGTAAAGTCTGTACAACATAATTTTTTGTCATTTTAATAATTTTTAAGTGTGTGTTTCAATAGCATTAATTACATTCACAGTGTTGTGCAGCCGTCACCACGTCTATTGCCAAAACTTTATCCTCACCCCAAACAGAAACTCTGCCTAAAACCAGAAACTTCTGCTGAAGTTATTAAGCACTTACTTGACATTCCCCCTTCCCCTGACCTCTGTAACCTCTGACCTTTCTGTATGTATGAATTTGCCTGTTTTAGATATGTCACGTAAGTTGGATCATACATGATTCGTCCTTTTGTGTCTGGCTTATTTCACTTACCATACTGCCTTCAAGCTTCATCCATGTTGTGGCCTGTGTCAGAATTTCCTCTCTTTTTGTGACTGAATAATATGACACTGTATGGAGAGACCACATTGTGTTCATCCTTCACCTCTCGAGGGACAATTATTTGGGTTGCTTCCATCTTTTGCCTATTGTGAATAACGCTGATGTGAACATGGGTGTATGAGGATTTGTTCCAGTCCCTGCTTTCAATTCTTTTGGGTGGAACTGCTGGGTCATACGGTGATTTATGGTTTTGGGGGAAACACCAAACTGTTTTCCAAAACTATTTTCTATTCCCACCAGCAATGTAAGAGGGTTCTAATTTCTCCACATCCTTGATACTTATTTTCCATTAAAAATATTGTTACAGCCAGCCTAATGGGTGTGAAATGGTTTCTCACCGTGGTTTTGATTGCATTTCTCTAGCGTCTAATGATGTCAAGCATCTTCTCATGTGCTTGTTGGCCATTTGTAAATATTCTTTGGAGAAATGTCTATTCAAGCCTTTGCCCGTTTTTAAGTTGAATTATTTGTCTTTTGGTTGTTAAGTTGTTGTTAAGTTGTATATACCCATCACTCAGCTTCAACAATTATCAAAGCATGGCCAATCTTGTTTCAATTTTACCCCACCCACTCTCTTTATATGTTCTGGATGTTAAACCCTTATCAGATACACGATTTCCCAATGTTTTCTCCCATTCTGTAGGTTGTCTTCACTTTCTTGGTTATATCCTTTGATGATTTACAGCTCTTTCAAAGATGGTAAAAGGGGTTTTATTCCTCCTTCTCACCCGTGTCTCTGTGCTGCCCCTTTGCTCCAGGACGGCAGGTGGTCCAGTGAGGGTGGGAGAGGAAGGGGCAGACGGAGACCTTCTCGGTCTGGTTTTCTCAAACAGGGCCTTTCTTTCCTGAGGGTGTCACCCTGTAGGAGAGAAAATTCCTCATGGTGAATTAATCATTTCCCACTTTCAAAGTAAGTATCCCAGTCATCTCCTCACTCCTGAGCAAAGTCCTAGCGCTGCTTGGCTGTGTCTGTGTCCAGCGCCCCACGTGTCTGGCTGCCGCCTCCCCCCGGGCCGTCGTGGCTCGCCAAGCCTTTGTGTCTCCTGTCCTCGGGATGTGTGAGAGTGTTTCCAATTAAGTCAGGGTGTGGGAACCTAGTCCTGTGATAAAATGACAGGAACCTCAAAGCTGGGGTCATTGCAAAAGAGGCCGTTCATGTTTTCCATCTGAGCCCAAACTGGACTTGGCCTTCTGCAGAGATTAGTCAAGTTCCATGAACAGGGTCGGGCCACCCCAGCTCCCAGGCCCCTTCTCAGCCTGCTCTGTGCCCACACCTGCCGCCAGCCCCCTCCACTGGCCGCGCCCAGCTCGATAGGTCCAGAGGGCGGCAAAGAGAGATCCCTTCCCCCAGGACTGTGCCAGGGAAACTCAGCCAAAGCTTTGTGCTTTTATTTTTTAACTTTCATTTTGAAAAATTCTAAGCATCTGGCAAAGGAAGCCTCCAGGAACTCACCACCCAGCGTCAACAATTTTCAAAGCGTGGCCGATCTTGTTTCAGTTTTCCCCCGCCCACTCTCCCTTGCCCAGTACCATTTTGAAGCAAATCCCAAGCCTCATATAATTTCATTCATGAAGCTTTCAGATCATATCGCTAAAAGACATGAACTCGTAGGTATAAAGATATAAATCCATGATCACACATCAGCAGTATTAACAGTGGTTCCGTATCATCTGACAGCCTCTTCACTCACATTTCTAAATGTCTCATCAACGTCTTTTTAATTATTCTAAGATCGGTTTGTTTGCATCATGGATCCCAAGAAGGTTCATGCATTGCATGTGGTCAGTATGTTTCTTTTAATCTGTAGATCCCTCACCCCATCTCCTTTTTCACCCCATAGACGTATGTGTTGGAGAAACTGGGCTGTTTGTCCTGTGGAGTTTCCCATAACCTCAGCCTTAACTGCGTCACAATGGTTAACCTATTTCTCTGCTCAATTGGTGGTTGAATCCGCCAGTGCTGATGGTGTTAAGTACAAAGTCTATATAAACCCTGAGGTGTAGCTACACGGGGTTTTCAATAAACCAAGTCTGGTTCCGGAGAGGGCGGCCGGGAGCAGGTTGCTGAGAGGTGGTCCTCACTGTAGCCGAGGCCCCTGGCGCCGGTCCCAGGAAACGTGTGGGGCGGTCCTGGGGAAGGAGGTTGGGATGGGGGGCGGGATTCAGGAGGACATTCACTTTGTAGTATTTGAAATTTTTATGAGGATATATTTATACATTATTTGTGAAATACAAAAATGAGCTTTAAAATAACGAAGGGGAGAAAATGAAGACAGTGAATCGGTTTGGCACGCGTGCTCGACACGTGGGTTGGCGGCAGAGGTGTGAGATGCGTGAGAAGAGCCGGGGATTCCGACAGGGGACAGGACTCCCGCCGGCTCCCCATCAGCCCCCGCTTCTCCCTCCAGCTAGAGACACGCGGGAGGGGCCCCGTCCTCGGGCACGAAGCCCCTCTCGCCAGACCCGTGGGCACACGGCTCCCTGAACGTCGTGGTAACCCTCTGCCCCACCTGCTGTGCTTTCCGGGGGTCCCGGCCCCGTAGCTCACAGGCGAGCAGATGCAGGGGTGACACAGCACACGGCACTTCTGGGGGCCGAGGGACCACCGGCTCTGTTGGGAGGCGCAGCTTGACCTTTAGTGACACGACTTTTTAAAAAATAACCTTGAAATGGCCAAACTTCCCTGCCAGCTCCCTGGAGGGAGAGAACAGAGCAGGACGCCAGCAGCCTGGCCCGAAGGCGGGGACCCCGGGCGGCGGAGGTGCGTTCACCTGTATTCCCTTCTCCCGGGGGAACCAGTTCATACAGGTATCCCCGTTCTCCGGGGAGAAGAGAGTGGGTGCAGGGAAGCTTTTCCCTCCAGAGGACTGTGGTGGAGACTCCATCCCAGGAAGTTTCATCGGGAAGACCCGCGGAGCCAGGGACAAACATGTCCCTCTAAGGGCGCTTTCATACTTCATTCAGCTGACTAGCGATCCCTCCCCTGCCCGGGGACTCAAAGGAGAAACCAAGTCTTCAGGTGCCTGCCCCGGCCACCACCCCACACGGCCTACCGTGTGGCTCCTTAGGGCCGGTGCCGCGCTCGGCCTCACGGGGTCGGGCACCAGCCGCAGGCGCAGCAGAGGCCTCGGGGGACGGGGACCCGCGTGGCAGCGGCGGGTGCAGCTCGAGTGATGCCGGCAGAGCGAGCGGGGAGAAGCCCCGACAGGTGTCCCGCTCCGGGTCAGACGCCGCACTTCTCAGGTGAGTCCGTCAGGCGGGAGGCCGGTGGGCGCGTCCTCGTGGGCACAGGGGCCGCGCAGTCCGCCATTGTGAGGACGCGGCCCCGTGGTGCCCTCTGCCAGCAGCCGCCCAGGGCGTGGGCATCAGGGCCGCGCTGCCTGAGAACTGCCGAGGCGCCAGGCCACCTGCCAGGGCACCAGGTGCTCAAGCTTTAAGTGAGGCTCCGGTCGCACGGCTGTAGTTGAGGAGCGTCGCAAGCCTTTCTTTGAATCAAGCGTGCGTGGTGCTCAGCGAGAAGTTAAAAGTGGGAAGTCCTGTGATGTTTAACATTTTTTCAAAGTATTAAAATGACACTTCATAATTTTGCAAATACAATTGAAAACAAAACCAAAACGTACCCGTGTATGTCTGTTGATCCCACCTACCTGTGTCCTTGAGCTCTGAAGCCATCACAGGCTGGGAGGTGGGTTAGCTCGAAGCTCACGCCTCTCTTCAGTGGGTGTTTCCTTCCCACCTCAAGGCCTTTGTAAGACCTGGGTGTCCATCGAGCCCCAACTCTCATCTTCTCAGTTCGGGGGACACGTTTATTTCCTAATCAGCTGGCTTTTCAGGCCCTTGGGTTTTAGTTCTCTGTCCAGCCCCGGCCTCTTTTGTGTCTTCCTGGGGCCCTCGAGTCCCATCTTCAGACCCTGGGGAGCTTCTAGGTCCTGAGGTCGTTGTCACCCTTACTCTGCCTTCAGCTGCACCCTTTCCTTGTCTCATTGGCTGCTGTGCTCAGTTAATTTATTCATGTAAATGAAGGAATCAGAAAAGAAAACATAGCAACTAAATCAGGGCAGAGCCCAGAAATGAAGGAGGACTTTATGGTTTTAACGTTTTGATTGTTCAAAGAACGTTATTTTCCCCATGGCTAGGAATGAAGGTTGTTGATGTATATAGATGGGCAGGGCTCTACTGGGATATGGGTATTTATTTTAATTTTATGATTGTAACTTCTTAAGTTAAGTCATCTCAAGGCACAAGTACAGAGGAATAACAATTAGTTAATTGAAATATGTGACTGGTATAAAATTACCAGTTTAAAAATCAGTAAAACATTTGAAGATCTTTCTTATTCATACAAATCAGGACTTTGTCTTGGCCAAGGACCCAGTTGCAAAAGTAGAGGGTAATTCAACCTCATGTAATTCCCCAGTTCAAGCTGTGATGGTGGACGTCCACTGCACTCATTTTATTTTGACATGGAGTGGTTAACCCAAGCTCAAGTGTTTGATAACCGCAGTGTACGTAGCAGGCCTGGAAACACGAGGCTCGTTCATTGTCTCAGGATCCACTTTTACAGCAATCAAAGCCAGAGAAGGGGGGAGAGTAGAAGAAAGAGAAGCAGAAGGGGAAGGAGGAGAAGAAAAGGAAAAATCCTTGGCATACATTGTTCATGGGCAGGCGATTTTTATTAAAACAGGGCTTGGATCAACTCTGGAAAGCTTGATAAATCCCTGATAAGAACATCCCAGATGTTCTCATGAACTTTCTTGGGGGGTTTGTCATTTCAAGTTCCTGCGATTTGCCCTGCGGCCAAAGATTGGGACGTTCCCAGCATCTGCCAGTGATTCTTCAAAGAAGCCCCCTCCTCACCTCTGGACGTTGAGTGCCAGCTGGAGAGGCCGCAAACCGGATCGAAAGTGTAGTCGGGCCTGGAAGCAATGTTCCTGCTCACTTTTCCAGGAAGCGTTCCGAGAAAGAAGGCATTCTTGGGACCTTCCACTGCCTAACAGGGATGGGTCTGCGTGCGGGCGGAGTGTGGGCTGCCTTCCGTGACCCCGTGCATTTTCAAGTCTGCTTCTTGAAGGCCTGAGCAATGGAGAGATCCGCCCAGAACCATTTATCCACAGTTGGCTGCTTGACATCCCAGGCTTCTGGGATTTAGAGACGAATACAGCAGCGTCTGTGTCCTTGGGGAGCTTACAGGACGCAGAGGGAGATGTACGTAAGCTGACAGAGAGCAGGGCACTCTCTCCCTAAGGCTCCGAGATCTCAGGTTTAAGTTCCCATCGTTAGGCTTGATAGTTCTGACACCTAGGATTTTGTTCTCCTGTCTTATATGTGAGTTCACTGAAGAAAGATTTGTCATTAGCTATTTGTCCTCATCTGATTGCTCTCAATTTTGTAAAATATACAGTTGGGAAAAAGAAAACACCTCAGATGATATAGCTGGATATCAGTCATCTGAGCTACGTTAGACCTTATTCAGGAACAGGTTCAAAGTATACCAAACAAATTCTATTGTCCTACCCAAAGAGCATCAAATTTCATCATTGAATTTAGAGGGATTTTACTTCAAATGAAGGTATATCCTGGTTTAATAAAAAAAGAGATCAACCTTTACTGAATGTTAACTACAAAAAGATGGATTTGCACTAGAATCCGTTGGTCCATCCCCCTGTTCTTAATGCCTTATTGCTGTAACATTCATTTAATGCAGGAATAGACCTGGAAGAGAGCTTGGTCCCAGGATGGCGTATCATTTTTATTTTGAAAGCCAGTGCTGGTTGGTTGGTAGTGGCTGCCTGGAGCCCTGAGTTGAGGAGAACTCTGAATTCATGTGGGAGCTCAGTGCCATGACTAATGAGTGATGGGCAAGGGTGGCGATGCCTCTTATTTGCTGACTTCCTTTCGCTGAGCATAAGGAATCAGACACCCAGAATCCACTGACTTACAGAAAAGTCCCAGCGTGAGCTAGTTGCAGAGCTTGGAGCAGGAGCTGATTTTTCACCTGCGAACCGGAGCAAGCAGCGGAGAGACACACACACGTGGCCCTGGCTGTGCAATGGCGATCGTGCTCTTGCAGAGGGGTGTCTGGCTCGCGTTGAATTTCCTGTCCCCTGGAGGCCCTTTCGTGGAGGTGGATGGGGGAGGGAGAGCAGGACATGACCCAAGCTGTAGAGAATGGGGCGTGTGCAGTGGCAAATGGGAGGAAAGGTATTTCTTGCACGAGTGGCCGGTGGTTAGTCACACTTGGTTCCAACCCCGGTTCCAAACCTGGCTTATCTTTAACACCCAATCTACCTCAAGACAAACAATATAAAGCAGAGAAAAACATTTTGGGGTCATTTGGAAATACTTGCGTCACAGCTCGAACGGCCAAGGCGGCAGCAGAGCGTTGGGGTGAGGACGGGGAAGTGGCGCCCGCCTCCTCGGCTCAGGCCTCCAGCCCCCTACCCCTCGTGCAAATAGTACTCTTGTTAGACGGTCCTTGCCAGGATTTAAAAACTGTTGTTTTGTTCCCGAAGTTCTTTATCCTGAGATATCTCCAAAACAGGCTTGCCCCCAAAATATCAAGAAACATTCCGAATTTCAACATATGCACTGAGCTGAAGAGAATAGCATATTTGGAAAGAAGAAAGAATTCCACTGGGGGATTTCTATGCTAAGTAGCAAAATTTGAGGTCTAGAATAATAAAAAGCCAAAAAATTTTGTTGGATTCTAACGGAACAAAAGACCAACTATGAGAAAAGCAACGCAAACGCCAGCAAGCACTCACTGAGTCTGAATCCCAGGGTATAACTGCCTGATCAGAATGGAATCTTTGAATTCCCTTCTGAAGTTTTAAGAGGAAACGGTTCCGGGTACTTTAGTTAAGTGAGATCCAGTTGTGGGGTGTGCAGGTGTCGACAGCCATCTGGGCCCTGATGGACATGTGCCCCGACTCTCGGCTCTGTTCTCCGTGCCTTGGTTGTTTACATCTCAGTTGCCTTTGTCCACCACCCTTGAGGCCCTGATCAGATTCTCTCCCTTGTATGAAGCTTGGCCTCGTGATCTCACTCGCTGAAGGTCTCTTTCCACTGTTTGAACAGCCCTCACATCTGCCCTGCACCTACTTTAATGCCACCGGTCACTTGTGTCGCTCAGTTATTTTGGCTTCTCTGCGGAGCAACGAGCAGGTGTGTCTGAAAGTGCTCCTGGAGCCCGGCTCTGTGGCCTAAACCCTCTGGTACCGGGGGACCCTATTTTGTGAGCAGGAGGAGCTGCCCCCAGTTCGCTTGCCTTGGGACGGGGGGTTGATCCCTCCCTTTACAGGGAGGCTGCCGCTTCGCACAGGCCCGCCCAGCCTCCAGGTTCAGGGTGGCTGGTATTCTGTGACAGTGTTTAATCCTGTGAAGAGCCGACACCCCAAACCCAGACCGTCTGGCGCCGGGCGGCCTGTTCGTGCCCCATCGACAGGGACGCCCTGCCACGATGGCTCCACGCGAAGGGAGACCCAGGCGGCGGCTGGGTCCCTGCGCAGGTCGCGCTGAGCCCGGGGCTGGGTCCCCTCTCTGCGGGACGTCGGGAAGGTTGGGGGGACTGCGCCTTCTCTTCTCTTGTTGAGCCCTGACCAAATAATGTTTTCTAACAAAGCCTGTTCCTTTGCTCACACCGTGTGACTTCTGGGGTTTTTCCTGAACCCAGTGCGTGACCCGTGGACACTCAGATGGGACCTTGCTGAGCAGGAAGGGAGCCGCCTGGCACGGAATCCGACTGCTCAGCTGCGTGGAGCATTGTAGCTCCTCTGCTTCGGGAGGAACCTGAGGAAAGGAGACGCAGGGAGACCTCAGGAGGCAGCAGGGTTGCGGCGGAGATGGCAGCGAAGCCTGGAGGATGAAGGGCGAGGAGTGCAACCGGGATGGCTTCCGCCAAGGTGCCACAAAGGGAGCCCGGGACCGAGTCCCATGCTGACCCCACGTGCACTCGGGCAGAGACCCTCCGGGTCTCCAAACCTTGTCATCCGTGGAGACACGGGGTCCTTCCCGCCTACGATGCTACGACTAAAGCTTCTCAGGCCCTTCCCGTCCACCTGCCATGTGGATCCCCTTTCCTTTTGTCTTCCATGAACAGACCCGACTTTAATTCTGCCTGCACCCTGGAGACTCTTGGTTTCTCCTTCTCCGTCTCTCTCCTCCCAGCCTGTCTCCCCACCTGGATGGCCGTGGGCGCCTCTGTGCTGGGCCAGACCTGCACTGGGACGGACACCACGTCCATCCACCCGGGGCCAGCGCAAGCAGGTGCTGAATTTAGTTGAGGAGAAAACAAGGGCAGGTGTTGGAAAGGATGGAGTGCTGTGAGAAGGAAATACTAGATTTCGTGGGTCTGGGGGGCGCTCCGTGTGAGCCCTTGGAGAACGATGAGTCTCGCCCAGTGCAGGTGCCCACAGGCTCCAGCTCCAGGGGTGTGAAGGGTGACGCTGGGCCAGCTGCGGGCTCTGGGAGCATCGCTGAGCTTCCTCCTTCCCTCTGAGCGGAGGGATACAGAGGCAGCCTCTCTCTGGGAGACCCAGGGCTCCCCTGATGGGCAGCGTTGGCCGGAGGACTCCCTGGGGCGCGGCAGGAAAGCCCTGATCGCACAGCCGTCAGGATGCTGCCGCCCACCTGGGCTCCTCCCGGCCGCTCAGGCTCAGACGTGCCTCACCGTCTGATGCGCTCCAGCCGCACAGCTCTCCCCGTTCTTACAGGTGTTTCCCCTGTAAGAGCCTTGCACACTGCATCCTGTCTCAGCACCTGCTTCCCTGAAACCAGGACTAACAGTCAGCCTCGCTCTTTTTTTTTTTTTTTTATAGCTACTCTATTTATTTATTTATTTATTTATTTATTTATTTTTAGCTGTGTTGGGTCTTCGTTTCGTGCGAGGGCTTTCTCTAGTTGCGGCAAGCGGGGGCCACGCCTCATCGCGGTGCGCGGGCCTCTCACTATCACGGCCCCTCCCGTTGCAGGGCACAGGCTCCAGACGCGCAGGCTCAGTAATTGTGGCTCACGGGCCCAGTTGCTCCGCGGCATGTGGGATCTTCCCAGACCAGGGCTCGAACCCGTGTCCCCTGCATTAGCAGGCAGACTCCCAACCACTGCGCCACCAGGGAAGCCCTCAGCCTCGCTCTTTGGGTCAGTGCCAGCAGACACAGGGAAGAAACTCACATGCCTGCCCCCAAAGTTTGGAAATTGGAACTCCGATGAGTTTACAATATCTGTTGTTTCCGACTCCTGGCCAGTAATTTAAACAATCGGCCAGTGTCTACAGAGCTGTAAGATGAATCAGGTCTGCAAGACGATGAAAAGCTTCTTAGCCGTGTGTGCGAGGAGACGTGGTAGAAAGTGATGAGCATGGCCTGACATCAGGGAAGAAAAGAGTTGGTACAGAGTGGTTCTGCTAATCACCCACATCTCTGATTTGAAAGCCTGCCGCAAAATTTCCTTTCCACTGGCTCAAGCAGTTCCGCTCTATGAAAGCACTGCAGGCGTAGCTCGGAGGATATTTGGGTGATCAGGTGAAGACTGTGGGAACTCTGTCTGGGTACTGACGCTCGGCATTCACTAGGCGCCCTGGGAACTGTTGCTGGTGGAAGTAATGATTCTGAGATACACGGTGAAGATGCGATGTGTTCAGGAGGGGATTGGGCCGTTCCAAGGGCACTTGCCAGTTGTTTGGGGCATATGGAATGGCTCATAGGACTGGGAACAGGGCGCCGACCTGGCTGCCTTGTGGGTGTGGTTTTCACAGCATCTCTATAAAGCGTTTATTATTATCCCCATTTTGCAGGTGAGGAAACTGAGGTTTAGGGTAGTTAACTTATGCAGCTGGTCAGTGGAGTCTGGCCCATGGCTGTTTTGAGCTTGTGGGGTCTCTGCTGTTTTCAGAGACTAGACTAATTCAGCAACTGCGTGATCGCCCTGCTCTGGGACGGACGGTCTTATTTCCAAAAGGTAGGCACATTTGCCCTGTTCCCTGGGCTGGAAAATACAGTCCCTCAGCAATCAGACTGTCAGCCCTTGTGGTCTGAACTATACCCAAGGACCCAGAGCACTCCTGATAGTCCTAAAAATGGGACAGTCTATTCTAATTTTTAAAAAACTTTTTGGCCGGGCGGCACACGGGATCTTAGTTCCCTGACCAGGGATCGAACCGGCGCCCCCTGCAGTGGATGCGTGAAGTCTTGACTGGCTGGACCGCCAGGGAGGTCCTGGGACAGTCTATTCTGTTGGGAGATGAATGTCAATGCCTCTTTGAGCTGATCCTTCTATCCACACCTTAGGAAACCTGTTATAAAAGTGTCTTAAAAATGTATTTTCTCTTCATACAAAAGAGATGTGTTCATTGTAGAAACAGTACATACACAAATAAACAAAATGAAGAGAATTTAAAAGCATCATGATTTCATCATCCAAAGATACCTTGCGCACACCCTTCGGTCCTCTGATGAGTTTGCTGCCAGTTCCGAAAACCTTTCAGCGGAAACCTTGGCATTGACTTTTCTCTCCACAGCACGTGGGTGTTGGACATGGGGAATTTGTGATTTTAAGATATTCAGAGCAGATATTGGTTAATCTCTGTTTTTTCTACTTGTCAGAACTTATGGTGATAAATTCTTCATATCTTTAATTGTGATACTCTGTATTTAAATATAGTTATTAAGTCTTTATGAGTTTATTATATACGCTGCTCTGTAATATCTTTTTCTTTACTTAAAATCATGTCGTGAATGTTTTTCTATGTAAATACATAAATAACCCATGACCTGATTTTAAGTGGCAGAATGGCACCCCGTGTTGCATGTGTATGGGTCTTTTATCAATAGGTAGCCAGTCATCTGTTGCTGGATATTGAGTTGTTACCTGACCCCACCCCCTTTGCAATCACAAACAATACTCCTGGGAAAATCATTTTATTAAATCTTTAGTGTTTTTCCCTAGGATATAGTCCTCAAAGTAGAATTTCCAGGTCAAAAGGTATGTACCTTTCTAAGGCTTTAAAATACTTTTGCCAAATAACTTTAGCGAAGAGCTATTCTTACCACCAATCCCACAATAGTCTATGAGGGTGCCCATTTTCCTACAACACGCTCTTGCCAATATGTATATTTTAAATTGCCAATTTGATGGAAAATATTTTATTTTTAAGAATCTGGAATGCCACTGTTCCTTGTTAACTTTTTCCCCCACGGCTGCTTTTCTAAAAAATGAACCTGTTCTTCTAAGAAGGAATTCCTGTGTCTTTGATGTCTCTGGCTGGAAATGCCTATTTTAAAATATAGGTTTTGTTATTATTCAAGTATGGTGAGGCCAGCAAGATACAACTGCCACTGAGAAAATAGTTTGTCAGTCTCAGTTCCCAAGAGGGGGCCCATCGTGCCGCTCAGGACCACACAGGGAAGCACCGGCGCTGGTCAGGAGGCCAGGGAGATACGCGCAAAGCCTTTGTTATTGTTTCTGGGGAGGAATAGGTGAGGCGGGTAAGTGGGCTCAGGATTGGCCAGGTTGGAACATCGCAGTGGGGCACAGGGCTGTCCTGGTTGACTGGTACCCGGCCCTGGGGTGACGAGGGCAGGGGGACAGTGCCCAGAGGGTGAGAGCCTCATAAAGAGAGCGGTAGTGGTGTGGGCTCTGGGTGGTTGGTTTGCATATAAACCTTGCAGGTGCGTCCTTTACCATCTCTAGGAGCTGGCTGGTCCTGGGAGGGGCAGCACCTCCAGGGTCATCAAGGCCCCAAGACATCGACATGTCAGATACAGACGTTAAAGGGCGTGGTTCATCCCCCTGCCGCTGGTTCATGGATGGTGTGTGTTGAGAGAGCCCGTGGTGTTAAGACACTCTGGAGTCGGGTGGGGCGGCTGAGGCTGTGACCCCTCCTTACCGTCCAGGGAGGGAGGCCAGCGGCTGCCACCACTCAGGCCCAGGCGGTACAGTGAATGCCAGCTCGTTGTGGGCGCCCCCTGTGCACCACTGCACCCCTGGGTGGGACCAAGGGCAAGCCCCTCCCCCCGCAAGGACCATTAGCAACAGGAAGGTGGAGCCTCAGAGCCCTCTCCCAAAACGTGGACGATGTCAACTCCCGGCCCCGTCAGAACGCTCAACATCTCTTAAAAGAGGAGGGCGGAGTCTCGTCAGTTACAGTCGCCTTTTCTCACTGCGCCGTACGCTATTTTTGAGACATTTCTTATACATCCTGTCTAGCCACGGCTGTTTGCCAAGGAGTGTCCATTCACCCTCTGCTATTTGCGGGCACACTCGCCCTGAGCTGGGTTTCCTCAATCCAGCCCCCGCTCCGCCGTTCCCTCTCGCCTCCACCCGCTCCCGCTGAAAAACGCAGTGAATTGATGGAGAATTGGGCCACAGAAGCCTGTTATTGGAAGTGATGGGATACAGAAGGATTTATGGGCTGGATTTTTTTTTCTTCTCGAAGAATTACAAGCTAACCCCAAATTATAGCAAGAATTCTTAAAGTTCAATAATTAAAAGCAAAAGGCAGTCCCCTTGGGAAAAAAACAGTGTGGTCTGGAAGATATCTTTCAAATTGAAGCAGACTGTGTAACTCCCAAATATTATGGATACAAATTAGCTATATTTGATCACTGGATCTTATTTACTCTAATTGTCTTCATTTCTGTGGTTTCCTGATACATTTTGGTGGTGAGAGCAGGCTTCAGATTACAAGAGAGAGAGAGAAAGAGACATGGAGAGAGCGAGAGAGCGAGAGAGAGAGAGAGAGAGAGAGAGAGGGAAAGGGATTGAGAGAGAAGCCTCTGTCAGGAGATAATGTGTTTTTCCTCAAAGACATAGAAGTCTTATAAATTCAGACCAAAGGTATGTCAAAAAACCAACAAATTTTGTACGTAAAATGTTTTGCTTGTCTCTTGGAATGATTGATGTGAACCTGAGAAGAATTTGAAATTCGAGCAGCCAAGTAACCAGGAATTAGGACCTTATCTAAAATTTAGGCAAAAACTCCAGACCACTGCAGTTGAGAAATCGGGTTAGAAATCTCCTGAGAAGTGGCTTTCCCACAAGATTTCTGATGCTTCCCAGCTCTGAATGGATGAGAAAAATGGCAAGAATGCACCATTGCTTTTAGCATCTTTGTCACTCTCTCTGGTTTGGAGTAAAAGTAGAGAACCAGAGGATGCAAACAAACGAGGAAACCAGTGTCCGTTGAGGGACCCATCCGAGTCTCAGGGCCAGGCGGCCTGGGCTGCGGGGAAGGTTGAGGGCCAGTTCTCTTCTCCAAGTTTTCCTGTTCCCAGAACTTCTGTCTCCAGTGGACGTGGTACTTGTTATTACAGGGGACGGCCTGGCAAGCTCTCTCCCCTGAGACCTGGATTCAAACTCTGGCTTGGTTCGGAGGGGAAAAGGCTGTGGTCTTGACCCAGACTCTCGTGGGCATCTGTCCACATGACCCCGATACACACGCAGCCTGCTGTCGTGTTGGCGGCCGTCCCAGGAGGGTCGCAGAGCAGGAGTGGGGGGAGATGCCGTCAGGAGCCTTGCCTTCATCGCGTTTGCCGTCAGCTGGAAGCCGTCCTGCGGCGTGGTGAGCACTTTGTGTCGGCTCCCTGACCGCACGTGCCACGCCTTGACCACACGGACCACACGTGGGCGGGAGTGCGGCCAGGGCTGTGGGAGCTGCAGTGCAGCGCCTCGTGCACCCACTGGCAGGAGACAGGGCCGCCCGGGAGCCCGGGGTGTGGCGGTGAGCGTGCGTAACCGTGCACGCGCGCTGGGCCAGGGTTGGGGTGCGGGGGCGTGGGCTCCACGACCGGGCCCAGCTGCTCGCGTGCCTCTGACAAGCCAAGGCCTTGCCTCTGTCTTTCTGTGACAGCAGATCTGCTCCCAAATGATCTGTTCCTGGGGAGATACGTTTCATGTCCTTGTCTTTAAACAAACGATCCAGTAAACACAGCCCTTCGTGTCCCCTGCCCAAGTGCCCAGACCCGACTCCTGTTCTGGCCGCGCTGGACCAGCCCCCAGATGAGGCAGCTGGTTCCGAGGGGGCGGCAGGGCGGGAGCTGCCCTGGGCGGGTGAGGACAGAGCCCCGTTTACTTGTTATTTCCCTACAATGTGAAGCTCATTCTTCTCTTTCTCCAGAACAGAACTCCAGTATTATGGATTCAAGGAAGCGTTTTCAATCATTTGGGTTTTTTTCTCTCCATATGGATCCACGGGCTCTCACAGGTTTTCCTGACTGGCTTTTGGGACAACCCTGTTGATTCCGATGAGATGGCATTGCTGTTCACTCCAGGAGGGCAGGAGTGAGGGCGAGTTGGGCTGGAGAAAGGAAGTGAGGGTTGTTAGAACTGGGTACAGAAATGTCCACTCGAGCGTTTGGTTCTCCCATGGCTATTTGGGGGCAGAGGATTCTGTAAAGACCATGAGTCTTGCCAAAGCTTTCCACCTGTTTCCGCGAGGAATTTGTTTAAAAATCATACATAATTTAATAATGTTTTGCTTTAAGATGCAATATTTTAAAATAAATGACTCCGTAGTTATCATTGTGCCTTTTATTCTTCTAATTTTAATTTATATTTGCTAGAAACCTTTGCTGAACTTTCTCCATGGATCATAGTTTATTATTACCTACTTGGTGTATGAAAATAATCTTTGTTAAAAATAAATTATATTTGAGTTTATTTTATAGCCCAGTATCCTGTAGCAAAAATCAATATCTACATCTATCATCTATCTATCTATCTATCATCTATCTATCTATCTATCTATCTATCTATCTATCTATCTATCGTCATCGTCTATCTATATCTCTCTATATATTATCTATCGTCTATCTATATCTATCTATCTGTTATCTATCTATCATCGATCTATCCGTCTATCATCATCATCATCTATCTGCCTATCTATCTACCTACCTATTTATCTCTCTCTCTCTCTACAACACTTGATTAGTTCCATTATTTTAGGCCAATGACATTTATTTAGTTCTTGCTTGTCTCCAACTTGCAGTAACATAACCTTTCATAAAACATATGTTTAAAAGTTTACAGTTTACAGCCTGTGGATTTAAAGCCTCACAAAACCAATAATTTATTTAAGTTCATTAGTTTTAATTCTAGATGTGTTTCTGGTATAAGTAGGTTATTAAATCAATAACCATAAATGGATCTGTTCATTCATTTTCAATGAAACCCACAGACCCAGCACACGTGCGTGCAGGTAGCACGTACCTTTCTGCATCACCACTTTGAAGTGAGTGTCGGTTTGAAATAGACTAGAGTTGTATCAAGATTACATTTCACATCTATGAATTTGACTCTGTGAGTTCAGCAAAAATAAACAGATATTAAACACTGGTCGGCCACACCCATTTGTGAACATATTAGACCTTGGAGGGCACCGAGGTGTCTGGTTCTGAGTGCTTGGCGCCCTCAGTTGTGTAAGACCACTTGCGCCTCTCACAGTGTAAGCGTCCCGTCAGCTGATCCCGATCCTAGGGCTTGAAGAGAAGCAGCCTCTACACTTACAGGAGCGTTTCGTGGTGTTCAAACAAAAAAACAGCCAACATTTCCAACAACGTGGGCCTTTCTGAGGTTGTTCAAGGCGGTCCCCCCGTTTCTCTTCTGCACTGATTTCAGCAGCTGACAGCAGAGAAGATGCAACTCCACCACAAACAGATGGCACACGGAGGGTATTTTCAGCACAGTGTGAGGCTCCTGGTCAGTTTCCTTCTCACATCTACTTCTGCGATGTTTCTGAGACCCTTTTCTGAACTTCCACCTGCACCGAGCCCGTCTCCCGCCGAGGAATCCCAAGGTGAAGACGTTAGTGTGTGAAAAACTCAGAACAAAATCCACAGGGCTGATGAGTCTTCGTGTGGTCAGGGCAGCTCTGTTACACGTGCGGCTCGCGTGGAAACCCCTGCCTCAGCCTCTGCCTTTAAAGAATTTTGAAGGGGCAGCCGCGTTCTCCTCGAGCATTAGACCTCACCTGACCACCGTTTTTTGGTTTCTGCCTTTAAAAGAACTGTTTTATGAAAATATGCCCTGCACTGAATTGAGCTTGGTCGTGAATTTTATCATTAACTGTAGGAGTTATGTGTAGAGCTAACTGCCTTCGAAATTTATTTAGTTATGCACTAAATGTTAAAAATAGATCATTCAGAATTAGAGAGTGAATTTGGGCATTTCTGACCACACACGATAATGCATTTCTTTGGGGCTGAATGGTCTGAGTTGTCTTTTTATGGAATAAAAATGTACATGATGGTATGAGACACTCCAATTTTCTCTGTTTTGGTTATTATTCGGGTCACCTGAAACCGAAAGTCCCTTTGCCTCACGTCACACTCGTGTCCCCAGGCCTTGCCGGTTCCGTTGCACAAGGTCACGCTGGGGGGGGGGGGGCGGTGAGGGTGGGCGGTGCTGTGCTGGGTCCTCAGCTGAGCTGGGCCTCCCCCTCCCCAGCCCTCCGGGCGTTTCCAGCTGTGCCCTGGCCCGGCCTGTGCCTGCACAGCACCACGGGGCGGGGACACTGGTCCACGGGCAGGACGGCCTCCCTCCACTTCCCCAACTGGCGGCCCTGCCATCACCTGGGGGGCCGTGGTTTACAGGGGAAATGCGGGACAGACATAAACCGTGCATCACCAGTTAGAGCCAAAAGCTGTACAGAGCTTCTGATACACGTGTCTGTGACGCCTCACGGAGGCCCTGCTCTCCTGGAAGCCGGGAGCCCTGGGCGTCTAGGCCACTGACGGGCATCGAGTAGCCCCTAAAGTGGAGGGAACCCCGTTTCTTCCAAGTTCTGAGCAGGTCCATTCCCACCCCCCACCTTGCCCCAGCTCAAGGCCGGTTACATGCACCTGCGTCCCTGCCTGCGTCCTGCAGCCTCGGCAGCAGGAGCCCCTAAGGGAGGAGAAGGGACACTCCACCGCAAGGTCGTGGGGAAAAACCACGTCGGGGTGAACTGGGCCGAAAAGCGTTCCCCCAATTCATGTCCATTTGGAACCCGTGGACGTGACCTCATTTGGAAACAGGGTCTTTGCGGGTGTGATGCAGTTAAGATGAGGTCATGCTGAGCAGGGCGGGCCCTAAATCCAATATGACTGGTGTCCTTAGAAAAAGGGGAAATTGGACACAGACATGCTCGGGCAGAAGGCCACACGGAGGTGGGCAGAGATTAGAGTGACGCGTCTACAAGCCGAGGGACGCGAGGGTCGCCAGCAGCCACGGGGGCCAGGAATAGATCCCCCCGCAGAGCCTTGAGGAGGAACCACGTCTGCCGACACCTGGACTTCAGACTTCTAGCCTGCAGAACTGGGCGAGAATAAATCCGTGTTGTTTAAGCCACTTGCTTTGAGGAAACTTGTCATGGCAGCCCTAGGGAACGAATGTAGCGAGCTAGTTAGAACCATGAATATGTCGTTAATAGCTCTACACTATAGAATGAGAAAACAGAGGTAAAACACCAAGTTAGAGGGGTTATCAGTGGCATTTAATGCATCTTAGCTCGGTACTGATGGGAATGTTGCAGGTATTTCCCACGTGTCGCTCCTCGCTGGGTGAGACTGTCAGGGTCTCCCTCCCCACCCATCTCAGTGAGACGCCTGGGCCTTTACTCTCCTTTGTGTCAGATGATGCACAGTAAGAGGCATTTTCTCCTGGGTCACGTGATACGGGAACCCTCCCCCCCCCCACCAGCCAGCACGTGAGCTCTGCACGGGGGCGGCAGAGCAGGACGCCATAAGGTCTGGGTGACCCCCGTCTCGTGTCCTCGATGGGGCTCACGTTCCCTGGGTTGGGTCTTGGGCACAGCCTTGGTGCATGCTGGTTTCCCTCTTTCGTCCCAGACCTCATTTTCTGTCTGCCCCAAACAGTGCTAATTAGGAGGGGACGTGCGTTGGAAGCCCCCAGTCTCTGAACACAAAGGCAGGCAATGTGTCCACCAGGTGCCGTGTGTGTCATGTTCACAGCGGCGCGATTTCTAACAGGCCCCGAAGTGGAAACAACCCAGATGTCCTCCCAGAATAAGAAGGGATGCACACACCGTGATGTGTGCATGAACTGGGCAACCGTCCAGCAGTGAGGATGAACCTAGGCAACCACACAGGTGGGTCTCGCAAACACAAGGCAAAGCAGAAACAAAGGCACATAGAGTTCCTGCCGTGCGGGTCTATCTGCATGAAGTTCAAAAACAGGAAAAACGGAACGATGGCGCTAAAAGGAAGCGTAACAGCTACCATCAGAGGGGTGACAGGAGCAGGGAGTCCCCAGGGTGCCAGTGACGTCTGCCTCTGGATCTGGGGGCTGTGGTTATAGGTGTGGCCCCTTGGTGAAAATCCACCGGGCAGCTCACCCGTGAGGGGTCGTATTCAACGATATTCGTATGGGACTCGCGAGCCAGCCCCCTCTCCCTGTCCTCCAGTCGGGGCCCGCGGTCATCAGAGGGTGGACCACCTGGAACGGTGAGGCCGACCACCAGAGCCCCGACCGAGCTTCCTGGGGGGACCGCTCAGGTGTGCAGACCCTGACGGCTGCCCGGAGACAGGGCTGCCCCGGTCGGTCCTTTCTGTACCACAAACAGCTCCGGACAACCTCCTACGCAGGGCGGCTCCATTCTTGCGTGACCACAGCTTCCCTTCAGAAGTCAGGGTCTCTGCCGGAAACACGTGGCGGCTTCAAGTTACACTATTTTAAGGAGGACTTAACGAGGAGACTGTTTACAAAGTTGAAATCAGGGTACGTGGAAAGGACACGCAGTATCCGGTGCAGGGCTGTCACCCTGCCCTCAGTGTCAAGGGCCAGGCGGCTAGAGGTTGGAGCGTCCTGCGGGGACCGCCACCTCAAGGAGGGCTGTGCCCTCGGTTCCGGGGGCAGCCGGTCCGCAACGACGCTCAGGAGATGCTGCAGGAGAAAATGCTCGCTCTCCGCTGAGGTCGGTACCGGTCAGTCCCCCAGCGCGGAGCAGCGTGGCGAAGGCCGCAGGCAGGGTCTGGGGGCCACACAGAGGAGCCTGGGCGGGCAGGGGCCGGGGCTGCCCATCGCCCGAGAGCCGGCTCTGGAAGCCAGCGGCCCGGCGGGAGAACAAAGTGGGCTTGCCGTTGCCTAATTCATTAGCTGTAAACGCCGTCTTGGAAATGCTTTGATGACTGACATGGCCAGGAACGGAGGCTTACAGTAAGTTAGGAGATGGAATGAGTTCCTCTGTAGATCATCCTGGAGGAAAAACACAGCGATGAGAGGGTGTTTTGTTTCGTTTTCCCGAAACTTCTCGTCTTGAAGTCTGTCCTGCGCAAATGTGACACGGCCTGAGACCCGCGAGGTGGAAGCCGAGTGATCTGGGGCTGCGGGCGGACACGGGGCGGGACACAGCGCGCAGGCGAGGAGCCTGGGGTCCAGTAGCCGTCTCCTGCCTGAACCCTGCTCTCCGCCTTCTGTCGGTCACAGCACGGTCCACCCCGAAGCTCCAGCATCACAGTCACGTTGGAGGACTTGTCGCCTATGGGCTTTTCCCTCATCTCACGTGGAAGAGGTGGGAAGAGCGCGTGGAGGGTCACGGCTTATGTCTGTGTGAACCGTGCATTACCCTGCTGGAGTGTGATGGACACTTAGAGACGTGCCCACGGGAGCGAATACCTCAGAGGATTTCCTCACCGTGGCCACCGCCCGCTGGGGCGTCAGGCTCGCGGACCCTTGGCGGACGAGTCAGGCTGCGTGACGGGTGAGGTGCGGGAGGGCACCTACACGAAGGCGAGCCGGCTGGAAATCAGACCAGCCTTCTTGTTTCTGGTCTCCTCGGAAAGTGATGGATTTTCCGGAGGAGAAGAATTACCAGAGAAAAATGCTTGCTTGGAGTTCTGGAAAGGAAAGAAAAACAAGATAGTTAAGTGGGACGGGATGAATTGAAGATGATACAGGAAGTGCTGGGCTGTATGTTACAGAAACGGTGGCGTATCAGTCATTTGTGTCCAAGGTCCTTTTACTTATCTGGAGGATGTGAGAACCATCCAAGAAAGTCACGAGTGAACGTCGTTAATTCCAAGCCCTGACTTGCTTGAGAGCAGAAATGTTAACATTTGGGATGATTTTAGTGTAAAAAGAAGACGTGTTTATAGAAGCTTAATCAAAAGCTTCAGGCTGACACTGGGCTTAATAAAAATGTCCAGCTCTATTTGTGCTACTTTGTTTATCCCTGGAATTCCGTAGAATGAGTCAGAAGGAAAGTGCTTTAATGTACGTCACCACTCCATCAAATTCACTGTCACCGTGGGCTGCGGACTTGATGGGACCAGCCAGGCTTCACAAGTGCTGGATTCTCTGGGTCCATTAGTAACTTTGAGGGGTGTTGTAACCGCAGCGGAGCTATGGGGTTGAGGCCTGTAATAACCAGCCCTCGCGTCTTGGGGCCTGCCCCACTTTCGGGTTGTGTTTGCCATATAGGATTACATAATTGGCCAGCAACTGCATAATGGGTCGTCGGTAATAATGGCACGGTCTGACTTCCTAGGGGGCCCTCGCTTTCTGAAAACCAGATTCATCCAAAACCTTAAAAACCAAATAAATATCCTTTCAAGTGATTACTGCATTCCAGTTGTCATCTGGCTTGTAACGACCGGTTTTCAGTGCTGGGTGATGGCCTGAGCCGGGAATAAATCTTGCCCCGACCCTCCGTGTCAGCACAGGCATTAGAGGCCGCAAAGCGCGCTCGGCCGGCCTGTCAGCTGCTCCCACGGCCCGAGTACCAGCTCTGTAAACCCGCCCGGCTGGCCCGAGCCGTCGCCCAACAGACATTTTATGGTTGCTTTTCCCTAAACCAGATGAAAATGATTATAAACTACAAGGGCTCTTTTGATATGACCTATTCCTAACCAGGCTGTTTTCGGGCGGGGCGGGGAGGCGGGGGAACGTTGCCCCCGCGTGCGGGGGGTGTGAGGAGCGAGTGCCGCCCCCTCGACACCCACATGTGACGCATCAGAAGAGGGTCCCCCTCCTGGGTCCCCGGGACGCGCGTGCCTGCCCCCCACGGCTCTGTGCGCCGTCCATCCCGCCTCTGGGAAAGAATGTTCGACATCCGAGCTATTTCGAGCAGCATCCTTGATGTCTGGTTTCCCGGGCCGTGTCACACCACGGTGATCGCGGGCTGTTAGCATTCATACCTCGGCTATTTGTCTTGGCAGTGCCCCCTGCTTTGCTCACTGGACGGAGTCAGGCCAAGGCGCCCCCCGCACACGCACACGCGGGAAGGGGCGCCGTCCATCATCGTCTGCCAGCCAGCGGGACGCCCGCTGGGGCCGGTGCGGCCAGGGGGCCAGTGCCCTCCGTCCCCTTCTCCCTCCTGAGCCGGGAGGAAAATGTTGAGGCAGAGATTTTACTCACAACCTTCTGGACAAACTTCGAGGGAAATCTGTGAGCAGGTCTGGTGGGGTTGAGTCAGCGGTGGCGATGGGGTGGGTCGGGGGCGGCCAGGCCGAGGGCTGAGCTGGCCCCCTCCTCCGCGGAAGTGCTCCCCCCCCCCGGTTCACAGCAGGACAGTGCACGTGGTGGGAGCATGTCTCCACGGGCCCCGCGCCGGGGTCAGGAGCCCCAGTTTCCATCATTTGAGACCTTGGGGCTCCTCAGAATCGACAAATCCGCCTGATGCCCAACGGGAGAAGCATGAGCAGGGGAAGCCCAGCCTTAACGCAGAAGCCTCCCTGAGTCGGAGGTAAATCGAACAGCAGATTGTCGAGTTTGAGAGACAGGACAGAGAGCAGAGAGGATGGGCACGCGCTGGGTGACGTTCAGCTGGTTCAGTGTCAGACAGGATCCCTGCTGCTGGCCTCGGCGAGGGGAGCAGGGGTCGTGAGCCTGCGTCACCCGAGGTCGACCGTCAAGTCCTATTTCTGTGTCTGATGCTAGACTTAAGGAGACGTTTGCCAAGGGTCCCAGCTTGGTTTCCTCATCAGCTGTTCCTGGAGGTTCCCATACTGGACCACATGTTCATTTAAAAATCCTGCAGGGTAAGGGAGTCTTTGGGCAATTTTAAAATAATCTGAGATGACATTCCACGGACACTGCCCGCGGAGACCACCCTCACCTCTGCTGTGTCCGGAGCTCAGCTCGACCTTGGTCCGGGTGGGAGTCGGGACCGACCGAGAGTGACCATGGGGACAGGGCTGGCGTAGGAGGCGGGAGCAGGCCAGCTGAGAGCCTGTCGCTGAGGACGCGGACGCGGTAGGAAGGCCTGCTCAGGCCCGGTGGACGGCGATGGTTAGAGATTTCACCCAAGAAGTTATCTCCGTGGGAGGAAATACCTCCAGGCATTTTCCCGAGTGAGCACTGAGTGAGGTTGTCTTAACAAGGAAAAATTAATTTTGTAAAAAGAAGGTCACACAGAAGTGACCCGCGTGTGGTCCCGGCTGGCCGCGTTTGGGGGCTTCCCTCTACCTGGGGCACCTCTCCTCGTTTTCCCGCCTTCACATCACTTTGCAGCTGTTTCTCACGGGCGCAGAGTTGGTTATATCGCTTTGCTCTCCCACAAAGGTCGTGGGGCCTCAGGAACGTCCTTCAGCCTCTGACCTTTAGTCAATTCGTCTTGTGACTGGGAGGAATATCAAGCACCTCCTGGAGTTCCCATGATCAGTAAGTAGATAAAGGCACCGCAGCCGCCTGTCCCGTCCATCCCTCTGCGTCACTAACCCCACCGGCTCCGCAGGCTGTGTGCTGTGGCCCCGGGGAGCCCAGCCGTGGAGTCCTGGGAAGCAGGCCCTGAGGTTGGTGCGGGCCGGGGGCTTACGGGGGCGGTCTGTCCACAGCGCCCCCTTTGTGGGGCGGGAGGGAGTGGAAGGGAAGACAGGCTTCCCTGGTTGCCGAATCAGAGGCGGCGGCCTGCCCCTCGGGGCCACGAGGCCAGGGACTCTTCCAGCTGGTCCCGAGCAGCGGGGAGGCAGCGTGGCCAGCTCCGTCACTGCTTCAGTATCGCTGCTGTGCTGCATCCCCGCCTCGGAGGTGCATGCAGCTGGTCCGGCATCCCTGCCCCTCTGCGTCCGTGGAGGCTTGTATAGACTGACTCCGTGTTCTCTCCGTAGCCAGAGAGATGCCACCCGACGGCAGCAGAGGCCTCGGCAGAGGATGGAGGTGGTCCTCTGTGCGACGGGGGGTGAGGGGACCCAGGGCCCCCAGAGGGTCTTCAACACAGAGAGCCGAAGTCTGGGGAGGGAACGCAGTGCACGTCTGTTCGGAGGGCTTTAAAGGAAAGTCTGCACACCCTTCTGCTGTGGCCCCCATGGAGGAGGGGAGACAGATCTGCACCCGTGAGCTGCTGGGCCGAGAACCGGGCCAGGTGGGCTGGTGTTCTGGAAAGTGCCTCTTTGTGTGACATGAAAGTGCATACCTTTTTTTAAAAAATTGAAGTATAGTTGATTTACGATGTGTTAGTTTCAGGCGTACAGCACAGTGATTCAGTTTTATATGCATGTGTACACACACACACACACACACACACACATATACCCCTCTCTACTGAAAGAGCACATCCTTAAAAGCTGCACCTTTGGGGCTCAAGTACTTGGGCGTTTTGGTGGCAAGCAGTACTGGAAGGGGCCTGTCCTCCCTGGAAGACCCCAGGAACTGGCAGCCCCACCCCTGCCCCGCCCCTGCCCAGGTCGTGCCGGCCCAGGGGCAACATCGCCCTGTCCCGGGTGATCGGCCGGTTCCTCTCTAGCTGCGTTGTCTCCACCTTGGACCCTCAATCCTTGGGTTCATGGACGATTCTGGGAAGGGGGCCCTTAGGAGAGCAATGTTGGAATTTCATGTTTTGATTTATTACGTGAGAAAATCAGAATTTGACTAGATCTGTGCCTCAGTTTGTGGGTCACATCAATTTAAGTAGGTTTGAAATACTGAAATGACTGTCACGTTCTTTTCTGGTTTCTGAAACACCACTATCAGAGCAATGGCTTCATACGCATCAATTCGCAGCTCCTAAACTCAGGTCTGGAACAAAATCTTTACTTACCTGTGGGAAAAACAATTATGATGTAAATATTCATAAAGTTAAATTTATTAAATTTCAGGTCTTCTGTTTTATTCTGATAATACATCATTATTATATTTTCATACTTTTTTGGTATAGAACTTTTCTTCCTCTTATGAAATATTAGTGATTTTAGACGATGGGATTTTAAAAATTGATTTTAACTTGGCAAAATACAGATTTGGCAGTATCAATTTCTCAAAATGTTTCTAAATTTTATTATCTATGAAATCTAAGGAGTCCATTGATTTGATGACCTTTATATCTTCAAATGTAATTGCAGTTACAATTTATAAAGCACTTTATAGTTTACATAACATTTCTGTATCTAGAATCATTAAAGCACCAAGTTAAAAGACTGGAACTTAAAGGCAACCATACAATAATTTTATTCTTTTTCATGACAGTCCCTGGAAACCAGCTGTGCTGGCTTCTCTTTTCTCTGGATAAAATCTGGGATAAATCCTGTGATTTTTCTAATCACACTACATTAGGGAAAAAACCCCCCTCTGGTCACTTCTAGTCCTCAAACAGTTTAAATTTCATAATTAAAAGATCTACTTCAATGCAAAAATAACAACTGCAAACTTCTGGGTTTGGGGGAAGAAAATGCACAGCACAAGAAAACTCTGTCCAAATACCTCTCTCCCCTATTTCCTTCAGGGGAACCATTTCCTACTCTTGGATGGTGTTGGGCTGAGAGCTGCAAAACCAGCCTCTAACTAGTAGAAATTAGTTAGAAAATGTAGTAGAAATACACGTCTGAATATAACTATTCTTGTTATGTTCAAGGGGATAAAAGACAACCTAAGAATTTGGGCAGAAAAAGGACTATGCCAACAAAAAAGAAAAGCAAATTCCAAAGCTGAAAAATTCAGTGACCATAATTCAGAACTTATGGGTGGATTTAACAGCACATTAGTCACAAATGAGGAGACATTCAGGAAGCTGGAAGTTAGGTCCAAAGAAGGTGCTCAGAATAAAGCACAGTAGACAAAGGATGGAAAAATACAAAAGAGCTGACAAGGGACAGAAGATACAGTATTAAAGTTTAACATCAGCAGGAGAGAGAGAGAGAGAGAACATACAAGCGAAATTTTGGAAGGGATATGATTAAGA
Organism: Balaenoptera musculus; assembly: GCF_009873245.2. Lineage (NCBI taxonomy): Eukaryota > Metazoa > Chordata > Mammalia > Artiodactyla > Balaenopteridae > Balaenoptera > Balaenoptera musculus. The sequence continues at coordinate 1,654,069 of NC_045795.1, forward strand.
ACTTTCCAAATAAATCATAAATGTAAAAAATCTGAAACATACCTTAAACTTCACAAAATTTAGGAAAATAATATTATTTATAAACTTCCCAACACGTCTCTGAAACACTTTTTTCCTACCTGTTTTGGCTGCACCCTCTCTGATCACCTCTTCCTAAATAGCAGTTTTGCAATACACTGTACCATTTTCTATAGAGAGAAGAGAAACATAATTCACACTTCCTTCTAGCGTAGTTGATTAAACTTTAATTTTTATTATTGGGGGTTTACAAAATTTTACTTTTCAACTCATATTTGGTCATAATACCTAAAGTTTAGGATTGTTGTTAAAATTTGGGAAAGCTTTTTATGAAGTGTAGATTTCAGATTCTCTTTCACAGTGACTAATCATCAATACTCTTTGAATTGATCATGTGCATTGACAAGTTTCATCAAAGGCTAGTTAGGACAACTTGTGAGTTTTATGCTATCTTCACTGATGCAATTATTTGTCACAGATCAAGAAGACATTGAAATCTTTTCCCGATGTGTTCAGACGATTCTGGCATCTTCATTGATTAGATTTTCCTATAATTCAACCCTACTCATGATTTCTACTCAGAATTTATCTCTTCCTATTGATGAATTACTGTTTTTGAAGTGATCTGAACATTCTTTTGGCTAAAATTTAGCACTCTATATCAGAATGTTTCTTAGGGATTCCATTGCACATCTTTTCACTTTTGTTTGTATTCTATTGAATTTAATATGAATTTTTCTCTTAATTCTTTAATAAATTTAAGCTTGCCAAAGGAAGATATACAGCCAAACACATTCATATACATCCAGATCAAGGCTCTGTAATTTCTCATTTGTTTTATTAAAATATTTCATCTTTCTAAATGCAGTAAAACATGTGTTTCCTTTTTGTCCACTCCCATCCAAAAAGAAAGAAGAATGAATTTTTGTTTTGACAGGTATTGAAGACCCTATGCATACAATTTTCATAGTGATGATTGGAGGAATTTCCTGCAGACCAGCTTCTGAATCTATGGATATAGAGATTTGTTTCTCCTCCGATACCCACAGCTGGTGCCGTAGGACTTACTCTTATCTCTGGCCCTGCATCTTCAAGTCTTGGTGCTGGACCGGTAGACACAGTGTGCAGTAGAGATGCTCCCAGAAGCCATCCTCCGTCAGGATGATTAGCAGTAACTTGGTACAGGAGAGTGCCTGGAAGTCACAGAAATCTATCCCATTATCTCCCCAACCCCACTAACCCTCCACTGGAGCCCAGGGGCCCTGCAGCCTCTCCAACTCACCCTCTAGAAGGAAAGTGTGGTTGACAGGAAATACAAGTGGAAGAAGACTTTAGCTCACTGTTGTCAAAGTACCTTAGTTTCGCAAATTTGATTGTGTATAAGCACATGAGCACATTGTGAGGGCCTCTCATGCTCATGTGGACAGTCTCCTAAGGTATCCACTCAGGCCCCCAGAAGGAGCTCATACAATGAAGGGCCCTGAAGCTCCAGCGTTGTTAGTTTTACAGTAAATCTGCCTTCAACATCTATTCATTCATTCATGATTTTGTTGTTGTTGCTTAAAAACAATTATACTCTGTGCCAGACATCAAGAAGTGTCAAGAGATGGGGCTTCCCTGGTGGCGCAGTGGTTAAGAATCCGCCTGCCAATGCAGGGGACATGGGTTCGAGCCCTGGTCTGGGAAGATCCCACGTGCCGCGGAGCAACTAAGCCCGTGTGCCACAACTACTGAGCCTGCGCTCTAGAGCCCGCGAGCCACAACTACTGAAGCCCACGTGCCTAGAGCCCGTGCTCCACAACAAGAGAAGCCACCGCAATGAGAAGCCCACGCACCGCAATGAAGAGTGGCCCCCACTCACCGCAACTAGAGAAAGCCCGCACGCAGCAACGAAGACCCAACGCAGCCAAAAATTACAAAAAAAAAAATCTCTTAAAAAAAAAAAGAAGTGCCAAGAGGAATGTAGCACCGTGAGTGATGCAGTTCTCTGTCACCTGCAGCCTCCCCACCACCCTTCCCCACTCTACAAGGGCAAACTCTAACTCAGATGTCCTGGTGCGTTGCTCCAGGATGTACACGTCCTTGGGGCAACAAAGGAAGAGTTCAAAATATCTGTGTTGAGAGAGTAATGACTGTAATGATGGTAACAAGTCAGGTTAATTCTAATTCTTTGCTTTCAGTACAGTTAAAGGAAAACTTTATCAGCTGGTGGATCATTAAAAATAATCTTGATGAGCGAGCATTATGTGATTTTGGGGATATAACTCAGAAGTTCAAAGAATTGAGTGACATTGCCTCGACAAATCCTTTACTTACTATTTACTTATTTATGTGAACAGGGCGTCTTTATATTTACATGTATAAAACAAAAATTAGTAAAAATAATTATTGCTGACTTGTGTCTTATTCTAACAATAAGTAGCCCATAAATCCAATTAAAAATTACACACACACACACACGAAAATTTGGGGGAGGTTTGAAATGGGCAGCGATTACTGGGTGTCCTTTGTAGCATACCGTTCTGGGTCATCTCTGAGTTTCATTGTTTTTGAGCTGTTTTAGAACCTGTAAATTGAAGAAGTTACATCGTAATGCAAATGATTCTTGACCATAGAAATGTAAATATATTGTGTCTGGTGGAGATTCAATTAATTATTGCCCTGTGGATACTGACCAATTTTGATCTATCTATCAGTTCATTTCAACATTTCTAATTACCTCTGTGTGTGTGTGTGTGTGTGTGTGTGTGTGTGACTGCATTTTGAACGTGTAGTAATAAACATCTTACTGGTTTCCTCATTGGTTAATAATGTAAGTAAAATCTCTGATGTGCTTATTTTATTTTTTTTAATATTTTAAAAAATTTATTTTATTTATTCATTTTTTTTTTGGCTGCCTTGTGTCTTCGTTGCTGCGTGCGGACTTTCTCTACTTGCGGTGAGCAGGGGCTACTCTTCGTTGCGGTGCACGGGCTTCTCACTGCGGTGGCTTCTCTTGTTGTGGAGCACGGGCTGTAGGCACGCGGGCTGCAGTAGTTGTGGCTCGTGGGCTCAGTAATTGTGGCTCGCAGGCTCAGTAGTTGTGGTGCAGGGGCTTAGTTGCTCCGCGGCATGTGGGATCTTCCCGGACCAGGGCTCGAACCCGTGTCCCCTGCATTGGCAGGCAGATTCTTAACCACTGCGCCACCAGGGAAGCCCTGATGTGCTCATTTTATATTTACCCACTAGTCATGAAGATTTTACCTTTTAAACATTTTATTGTATAATTATATGAGAGAAAACCTTACCTGTGTGAGTTCTACTTTTGGAATTTATTGAGATTTTAGTTTTGCCTAATAAATGGCCAGTTCGGGGGTTATGATTTTTCTGTCATGACATGGCATTAACCTCTAAGATCCAGGGCAAGTAAGATTATGTGCTCCTGCAAATTTTTTCTTACAATCAGGATAAAACAACTTCCATCTCAAGGGCTGTGTGGGTGAAGAGGTGTCCCTACAGGGCGCCTGAGCGGACAGGTGTGGGAGTGGGGCTTGTGGAGATGCCCCAACCTTGTCACCTGGCAAACAGGTCCTCCTGCTCAGAACCATCTGGTCGTCACCCTCCGTCACTGTTTTGGGCAAACGGCAAACACAGGTCCACTCACTGTGTCTCCGAGTCTCTGTCCAATGCCCCCCTCGAGCATGACATGTAAAGTAACGGCTCTTTCTGATTTCCAATCAGCCATGAGTTTTTCTGAGCAGAAATAGTCCAAATCCTCTCTGGTTTTCTCTTGTTATACCCCCGATATCTTTCTAGTCAAACACCCCCCAACAGCCATCCCTGCCCCCCTTGCTGCTAACCCTGACCACTCAGAAAAAAGACAACAAACTCATAATTTACAGAAATTGGACTCAGATGAGTGCTTGGTTTTGTCTGGAGCCAAATGATTGTATCCACAAAGTAACCAGAAAGTTCCTCACTGTGTGTCAACTCCACTGCTAGGCAGAAGAAGCAAAGCTCAACCAGGCTGAGGCCCAGTACCTCAGACGCTCCCAGGAGGTGACACGCACCAGAGTCAGGGTCCCCACGGCACCGCGGAAATGAGAGGGACGTCCCCTCTGAGTGGACATGACCAGGCCGAGGTGAGAGGAAGACATTAGATCCTTTTCTGGGAGTGGGGGAGTTTGGAGAGGGCAGGAGGCGTCTTGGGCTTGGCAGGAGACACCTGTGCCTGGGGGCAGTGAGGGGAGAGAAGAGTGCGGGGCACTGGGGGGCCGCCAGGGCAGATGCCCCCGGGCCTGGGCCACAGCCCAGATGTCTGCCAGGGCCTCGTGCCGTCCCCCGGGATGGGAGGATGTGAAGCGTGCGTAGTGTCTGTGTGAGTGTGATGTGTGCCCCCGGTGGGGAAGAGGCCGCCGTCCCGTTACAGAGGGTGGGCTTCATCTCCAGGGCTGCAGTCTGCGGCTGTGTGTGGGCTCCGCTCAGCTCTGACTCTTTTCATCTGCTTCCCACCGAGCACTGGACACTCCCAGGCGTCAACTGGAATGGCCCTGTGGGCACCAAGTTCAGGTGCCGCGCGCTGATGACAGTCTGCTTGGCTCAGAGCTCCTTGGCTGTTTCTCCCTTCACTCCCCAATGCCAGCGGAAAGGCAGCCCCTGCCAGCCCAGCTCAGCGAGGACGCTAATCAACTCCAGCAGACACGCCGTTTATGTCAGGTCTGCTAGCGGGAGCCAAGGCTTGTTAGCTTTGACTCCAAGCCAGTTCTCATACGCACGCAGGCACACACACGCACGATGCACACACGCACACGCACACGTGCACACGCACAAGGCACACATGCGTGCACACGTGTACACACACGTATATACGCATGCACACACGCACACATACACACATGCACACGTGTGTGCACATGTATACACGCATGAACGCACGCACACACATGTACACAGATGTACACACTTGCAATGCTCTCATACACATACACATGCACACAACACACATGTATACACACATGTGCACACGGTAGCATCTTTACTTCCCTGCCACCCACCTTCTCATCAACCATCCAGAGACCTTTCACCTACTCCTAGCAAAGGTCAAGATCCTAGGATATGTTCTGTTTTCTGATAACAGAGGAGCAGATTCTAATATTCCCAACAAAGCTACAGTAGATGTGGTTTTAAGAACAAGAATCTGCTCCCCTGGATGCCTCAGCACACCAAGTCTGGGCACATCTTGTGAAGAGGGTGTCTGCTCTCACTCTGGGCAGGGCCGGGCTGGTGAATGTCTAGGACCTGCCCTCCAGGAGTGCAGAGGAGGCCCTGTCTGGAGCAGCTGCTCCCTCCACGGCTGATTCCAAGCTACTGATGTCAGGGCACCGGCTGCAGGGTTGGGAAGAAAAGTACATATTAAGTGTGTCCCCAGCCAGTGGGAGCCAGCTCAGCACATCCCTGGTTCCGGGTCAGCGACGGCTCTTGAGTGCCAGTCAGACAGGAGAGTAGCGGAGTTTATGGAGTGTTTGGGATCAGATTTGGGCGTGTGGAGGGGGAGGGCCTGAAAGTGATTTGCGCATTCAGATTTCCCCAAAATCACCTTTGGCAAAGTAAGAGGCCGGTCTGGTGGCATCAGATACACTCTGCTGAGGCGAAGCCGCTGTGTCTCCTCGCGAGGGTTCGTCGGTAAGGAGCGCGCTGAGGGGTTGCAGACCCTGGGAAGGGGCTTGCCGGCTTCTGGTTTGTGCCCCAGGCGTCTCCACGCAAGAGTAAAGCGGTTCTGTGAGATTTTAGGCCTGGAAAAGACCTCACAGATTATCATCGAGTTGCTTCCTCTCCATTCTCCAGCCCTATCTGGGGCAGAAGTGCACAGGTGGTCTGTGTTTTAGGTGCACAATGTGACCAGTTTCGTCTACCCATGAAGCCATCACCCCCATCATCTCCTTTTTTTAAAAAAATTATTTATTTAATTTATTTATTTTTGGCTGTGTTGGGTCTTCGTTGCTGTGCGCAGGCTTTCTCTAATTGCGGCAAGCGGGGGCTACTCTTCGTTGCGGTGTGCAGGCTTCTCATTGCAGTGGCTTCTCTTGTTGCAGAGCACGGGCTCTAGGCGCCCAGACTTCAGGAGTTGTGGCATGTGGGCTCAGTAGTTGTGGCTCGTGGGCTCTGGAGCGCAGGCTCAGTAGTTGTGGCGCACGGGCTTAGTTGCTCCACGGCATGTGAGATCTTCCAAGTCCATGGCTCAAACCCGTGTCCCCTGCATTGGCAGGCAGATTCTTAACCACTGCGCCACCAGGGAAGCCCTCCATCATCTCCTTTTAAAGGTAAATTATTCTTTACTGGAAGAAAATTCATAGATAATGTAACCCACCTACAAATGTGTTTTTAAAATCAGTACAAAGGTCAGTTGCTAATGTAGTTCTGCATCAGAACGCCTAGTGAGGAGGTCTGACCATGAGGTTTATGTAGTGGATCGTCAGGAACGACGCTGTGTAAAGGCGAACAAACAGGAGCGTCAAACACAACGAACAGCTTAGTGACCTGTGAGATGTTTTTCAAAAATAGTGCCAGAGTCTTGTTACAGTTGCAAACAATGAAGGGTCCCCAGATTTTCGTGATAGCTGCATACTTAACCTGTGCAAAATACTTGGAGTTCGTAGGCAGACGGACTGAGGATGTGTCACAGCTGTGCAGCAGAACATTCGACAGCCTCTGGGAACACGAGATCATGTCGGGGAGCCCCACGCATCGCAGGGCGTCTAACATCCCAGCCCCACCCTGCAGACGCTCAGAGAGCTCCCCGCCAACTACTGTCACGGTCCCCAAGTGCGCGCTGCTCCTGGGAGAGCCCTGGTGTCATCTGATACACGTTTTGCAGAAGCAGTTCTTATGCTCTGGGTGAAGTAGTGAAGTTACTCTCAGTCCTAACGAACCTAAGGCCCAGCTCACAACGAGCAGCCCGAGAGAACATCACCGCAGAGCAGCAGGGACGTGGGGACCCTGGCTCTTCCTCCTGCCCGTCCTGACCCCCTACGGCCAGTGCAGGATGGCTGCACAGTCCGGGCCCCTGTCCAGACACGGGTACCACTGAGGAGAAGGGGACAACTCAGAGATGCCCCCTCTGTTGGCTTCCCTCGCTGGAAAAATGGGCCAGTCGTGACTGGGTAAGATGACTCAGGGTCCACCTGGGCAGGAGGGAAAGTCACTGCCAGAGGAGAAGGTGCCTGAACAAATGCAGGAGCTAAAGGGGGGCCTGGGATGCGGGTTTGGCCACCGACGGTGTCCAGTCTGTTGAGAGGCCGGTTGAATGTGGACTGATTGCACGTGGGGTGGGGACAGAAAGGAGACGCAAGTGAGCACGTCGAGGCTGGACTCCTGAGATCTCCCAGGACGCACGGAGGAGGCCAGCGCACAGGGAAGAAGCCTGGGCTCCGAGGGCCCCGCATCTTCCCAGCCCTTCTCGCCGACGATCAGGTGAGGACGCTGGTCCCACTGGTGCCTCGCGGGTCTCAGGGCTGCAGACCGTGCTCCCTGCATGGCTTCCTCAGGGCGGGGAGCAGTGTGGGGCGACTGGATCCCTGAGTGTTTAGGCCCCGGGCTTGCCCGTGATCATCACACGCTAAGTGCTTGATGGTGCTCCGTGAACCAGTGGGAAGGTGGCTGGCCTCACCGTCTACCGTCTGGGCTGCTTGTCGGGGCTCAGCCTGAGCTGCCCCACACATCACCCCATGTCCCCTGCTTACTCATCCTCCGCCCTCTGGGTACCAGCGTCATTGCCACTCCTGCTGGGAAACCTGGGGGAAATGGTAACGTGAAGAACTGCCTGCAGAATTCCTCTCAGGAGTGTCGCTGAAGGGGCGAGTTTGCTTCTGGAGATGAGGCCTGGCCAGCAAGGACTTCACGGTCTTAGAAAAGATCGGGGACGAGAGGGTGGAAATAACAGCACGGACAAGAGCAAGAGGCTGGTTGAGGGACTGCGGGGACACGAGGGGGGACGGGCGCTGAGACGTCCGGGGCGGGTACAGGGGGGCCCAGCCTCTCGCCTGGGATAACCTGCTGGGCTGTGGGCGCCCTGGCCCCGTCCTCCTAAAGGCCCCCGCGTGTGGGAGTGCAGACTCATGAGTCAGGGGAAGGGGTTGCTGCCAGGTGTGCTGACAGAGGGCGGTCCCCGGAGGTGAGCGGGGAGTGACATCTCAAGGTCAGCGGGACAGGAAGTTGGAACCTGAGGTGACCAAGGGAATGTTAGCCCCAGGGCACTTACAGGAATCCTGCGGAGGCCCGGCCTTCCCACAGGATGTGGGCCGGAGGCATAGCCAATTCTGTCCGACTCCTAGAGGACCCGGTGGGCCCAGCTGACCCCTAAATTACACAATCTCCGCCCTTCACTCTTCTGGCCAAAAAGTTGACACAAAGGACTAAGAAACCCAGGGTCTCAATGTCCCTGTAGATGCAGCCACTGCAGACCGTGACGGCGCCTGGCAGCCCCATCACATCCCCCCGTGCATTCGTCCCACCTCGTACTGGTGATGCTGGAGGCCACCGGGCGCCAGGAGCGTGAGGACGGTGGGCTCTGGCCTCCTCTGTGGAGGGACTTCTCGCATTAGACCAGCTACCTGCTTATCTGGACTTTCTGAGGCGCTTCCCCCCCGCTCTTTATTGTGAACAGTCTGCCATCCTGCTGCCCTCAGGAGTCTAGACACTCATTTAGAGGAAGGGGCGGTTGAGTTGGGACCCAGAGGGTGAGTTGGAGTTCGCCAGGCCAGGAAGGAACGGGCGTGGACGCCGGGTTGATGAGTCACGAGCGCCCGAGGGTCCCCTCAGCTCCGCTTGTCTCCATCTCTGCTGCGACCAATCAGAGCCCAGACGTCCCTGGAAGCGGAATAATCTGCAAAATGGTGCAGATACGGGTCTTCACACTTTTAGCTCTCAGAGAGACCCACACGCATGCGGACACACACGGACACACACACATTAGAACACAAAGCACTCTTTTCTCATCCTCCTGGGTGCAGGAAGCTCTGGGTGTGTGTGTGTGTGCGCACGCGTGCGCGTGTGTGTGTGTGTATGTGTGCGTGTGTGTGCGTGTGCGACACTTATCCCGTCTCCTAGCGGAACAAAGAACGAGGACAGGGTGGGCAGGATGAGTTGGAGGTGCTCTGACAGTTACACGAGGGGGATCCTGGCAGCGTGGGGAGCAGCCGTCTGGATGGTGCAGTGGGGGCAGACGCGGTTAGGATGCGTTCTCCGTCCAAAGTCGGGCTCTGCACGTTGGAGCTGTGTGAGCCCCTGGCCTCCCTGGGGCTCCTGGTTTCTGTTTCCGAGAGTGTCCACCTGATAACATCCATCAGAGGACGGTCTCGGGCTGGAAAGAGCGAGCGCAGGTGGAGCGCGTCAGGACGGTGCTGGGCGCTTGCCAGGCGCTCACTGGGGACCGGTCGCTAGTGGGTCTCAACGTCCCCTTTAGCTTCCCACTCAGAGGGGCGAGTGGCACTGGCTTCTGTGTCTGGATCCAGGAGCAAAGCCTCTCCTTCCGCTGCTCCCCCATCACTGGACGCAATAGTAGCAGCCAGATGTCAGGTGGTTCTTGTGTAAGAGGATGAATACCGGTTGCCCAGGAAGACTCCAAACGTCCCTGAGAAGTTTGAGGCCAATAAAGTCTCCAGGGCACCTGTCAATGCCTGTATCCGGACAAACATCGAGTTAAGAGGGGGCAATTTGGGTTGTCGTCCTCGTCCTTCAGGGGATCCTCAGTTGTTTCATCTCACAAATAGGGATAATTTGCTCTGCTCTTATTATTTGTGCAGTTCAGATGGGAATGTCTAAACAGAATCCCCTGTAGAAGTGTGGCCCAGGCCATAGGTAAAAATGATACCTGCACTCATCTCCTGCCTGGTCCTATTCTGTTAGAAACAATGATTTCTTCAGGGATGTCTCAAGCCACATGCAGGAAAAGTGGTTGACATAATTTCCCTGTGACTGCGCAGCGTTTGGGAGATGAAGGTAGTTATAAATATAATATATGACCACTGTCGTCTGTGGTGATTGACAGTCTTAAGCTGCCACAATTCAAAAGCGAGACAGCCAGTGCTGGGCAGCTGTTAAGGGCCCTGGAGCTGAGGGAAGGTGAAAAGTGTAGCCTATCACGGGTGTCATTTTCTTTCCCAGTGGCCCCAAGACAACTTCTGTTGGGGTGATTGAGGGGGCCCTTCAAGAAGGCACCACCCAGGTCTAGTTTCTCTATAAAACCTCCCTGGTGGAAAGTTAGCTGTATGGCTTTCAAACTAGCTACTTTGAATGACTCTGTCATTAGGAAAGAATTTAGTGGCCTTACATTTAATATAAGCTAATGGTTTCTGCAGGATTTTGAGCAGCAAAGAGTAAGTTTCAGCAGCCTCCTGAGAAGTATGAATGACGCACATGCACTAAAGCACCTGAGAGCGCTGTGTGCCCATCAACGGAGCAGAGCGTTTATGTTGAGCCGAGTTACTTAGATGTGTCGGGAAACGCGCTGGCCCAGGCCTTCGTGTGAGCGGTCAGCCCCTTACTTCTCTCATCTGCGTGGCTGGGTCTTGTTCTTATTTCCAGTGTCCACCGTAGTTGTGTGGGTGTTTTCACACGCAAGAACAAGATAAGGTTCCACAAATCCACAGACAGATTGACTTTATGGATGCAGATGTGGTGGAGAAAGCACCTTCCATCACGTCAGAACAGAGCCCAGTGAGATGTGGCAGAGGTTTGTCAGTGGGGTCTGAGAGGCTGTTAATTAGAGTTGTTTTCTGACACTAAAATGTTCTGAGTTCAACACTAAAGGCATAGAGACGAACCATAATTTGACAGCTCTGAAAATGTATGTTTCTTCTTTCTTTTTCCTTCTTTCTTGCTTTCTTCCTTTCTTTCTTTCTTCCTTCCTTCCTCCCTCCCTCCCTCCCTCTCTCTCTCTCTCTCTCTTTCTTTCTTTCTTTCTTTCTTTCTTTCTTTCTTTCCTCTTTCTTTCTTTCTTTCTTTCTTCTTTTTTCTTTCTTCTTCTTCTCTTCTCTTTCTCTTTCTTTCTTTCTTTCTTCCTTTCTTTCTTCCTTCCTTCCTTTCTCCCTCCCTCCCTCTCTCTCTCTTTCTTTCTTTCTCTCTCTCTTTCTTTTTCTTTCTTTCCTTCCTTCCTTCCCTCCTTCCTTCCATGGTGAAATACATATAACAAAAAGTTACTGCTTTCACCATTTTTCTGTGTACGATGCAGGGACATTAAATGACTTTACACTGTTGTGCAACCATCACCACCATCCGCCTCCAGAACGTTTCATCTTTTCCCAAACTGAAACTCTGTCTCCTTGAAGTATCTTTCACTGTTACTGAAAGGCTGGTAGAAGGTTGAGATGTCATCATAGCGACCCATGGAAACCCATGGACAGTCCCCCCGGGGGGAAACATTTGGAGCTGTGTCTCATGGGAAGGTCAGCCCTCCCGGCAGCTGGGTGGGGCCCAGGTAGCAGAGGACAGGTACTCAGACCACGCGCCCACGTCGGGAGGGCCCGCGCCGTCTTGTCCCCTGGGATTCGGCACTTCCTGCAGTAACGATGTGGAGGAGGACGACTCAGTGTCCCCAGTGTTGCCGACAACTTCCGTTCCTTTCCTCCAAGCTGACCCACTTCTCCATCCCCCTCGGGAGAGCAGGAATATACTAACAAGTTCTCATTTATGGCCCAAGGCTGGTGCTTAAAAAAATCATCTACAGATGCGGCTATTGCCAAAGTGCCCCCCAAAAATTATCTTTGAGCAAAGGGAAAAGTATTTGTCACTCCTAGTGTGGTGAGTTTTCTCCAAAGTAAACAGCAGTGCCCTTCCAAAAACAATCCATCTGCCCGCTGGGTCATAGGTATTCCCATTCGGCCAGAGCCACGAGGAGCCGGGATTTACCCAGCAGCACCGTCGAGAGGGCCCTTCATGGCTGAGGCGTCTTGTTCCGCTGTCTGGGAAAGGCCTGCAGGAGGGAGGATGGAGCCTCCCAGGGAGGAGAGAGGGAACAAGTGACGGGGCCATGGCCGGGACGCGGTGGGGAGGGCTGTGCCAGCGGCCTTGGCTCCGTGGCCGAGCTGCCTGGGCCTGGTACCGGGGGCTCCGACGACAGCCCAGCTTCTGTGGGTCCCCTGGCTTCTCGAGGGAGGAGGGGGGCGTGCAGGGAGGGTGGATTATTTCTGGGGACTTAAAAACATTTAGGAATTATTTTCTGAAACATAACTCTAACGTTTCCTGTTTTTACAATCTAGAGTTGCCTCGGGAGCCTGCAGGGTCAGTGAACTCCCCCGGGGAGGCGCGAAGGCCACGTGCAGACATTGCGGCTCGCGGTCAGAATGCTGACACACGGCGTGCCCACGGCCACCAGCGTTGGGAAACAGCTCTCCCCACGGGGTGGACGCTGGCCTGGTGGGAAGAGAGTCTGGGAAGAAAGAAGCAGAGAGGAACGGGTGCCACATTCGTGGCAAGTCTGCTGTGTGCCGGCCACCTCGCCCTCTCGTTAAGGCCTGGAGAGGTCAGGCTCCGAGAGCTGAGGCAGCTCATTCACAGACACGCGGCTTGAGTGTCCAGTCCCACCTCCTTGACTCCACAGATCACGGTCTTCAAACCTCGCGCTGTTGCCAAGACAGTTCAGGCCCTCTGACTGCGCCCATCTAGGAGAAAGAGTATGTACTAGTCAGGGTTCTCCTGAGAATCAGAGCCAAGGGGATGGATATCTATCTATCTATCTATCTATCATCTATCCATCATATATCTATTACCTATCTGTCATCTATCTATCTATGTATCTATGTATCTATCTATCATATATCTATTACCTATCTATCATCTATTTATCTATTTATCTGTCATCTATTACCTATCTATCATCTCTATCTTTCATCTATCTATCTATCCATCTATCATCTATCTATATCTATGAGAGAGGGATTTACTATAAGGAATTGGCTCACACAGTTATGCAGGCTGACCAGCCAAGATCTGAGTTGACAGGGGGTGGAGGGGAGACCCAGGGGAGCTGATGGTGGACCCAAGGTCCAAGTCAGAAGGTCTGAGAACGAGGAGAGCTGACGCAGTAAAGTCTGGTTCAAGGCTGAAGACAGGAAAAGACCAATGCTCCAGGCAGAGAGAGTGGATTATCTCTTATTCAGACTTTTTGTTCTGTTTGGGCCTTCAGCTGATTGGATGAGGTCCACCCGCATGGGGAGAGCCATCTGCTGTGTCAGTCAACTGATTCAAATGTGAATCTCATCCCAAAACACCCTCACAGGCACACCCAGAAAAATGTTTGACCAAATATTTAGGTACTCCATGGCCCAGCCAAGTTAATGCATAAATCACAGAGTACTGATTGTAAAAGGATTTTAGATAGATCATTTCAAGAAGAAATAGACATTAGGGAAGTTACAGGAAAAGTTTTTTGGAAAGTTTTAGCAATAATATTTTACATTCATATAATAATAAAATGATAGATTTAATATGTAAATCTAAGAGTTTTACATAGATAAGTAGTTTTTTAAAACCATCTTTGAAGTCAGGTACTAATATTCCTATTTAACAGAGGGAGACACTGAGGTAGAGCCACCATGTCTTTTGACAGTTTTCTTTCTGTAACAACCACTGCTTTTGAGTAGATCAGGATGATGTCTTTTAAATTCAAACGGATAAAAAAACGTAACCATCAGTAGGTAAATTATAGTTTTGTTTGTCTAAAAATCTTAAAAATTTTTTTAAATTAAAAAATATCTAAGTTATTACTTGGTGTACTCAGATTTTTAAATGCCAAACTCTTTCCAGAATAAAGTCTGTGTGGGTATCAGATGGTCTGAATAATTTTTTTGGTCTTAAATATATAACACATAGCACAGATTTAAGCTGTTGACCACCAGGGACGGGGAGAATGGTTAAGAAAGTTGGAAGAATTAGGCAAGAGCCTAGAAAACTGTCATTTTATTGGAAAAAGAACATGACTCAGTTTCATGCTGTCCAATGGATGCTGTATTTCTTTGTTCAGTGGGTGCCCAGTCCTCTAAGGGGTATAGGAGGAATTCTCTGGATGGAGTGCAGCTCAAGTTCTTGGGGGAACTTAGCGATAGGCTGTGGAAGGGATCACCATCCTGGAACTTTTGCTGAACAAGATCTCCAACTGTCCCAGCTGGGAACCAAGACAGTGATTCCAGTATGTGAAGCCCAGAGTCGAGTAGGTTTCCTAAAAGAGTCCCAGTGTCAGCTGAAGGGCCTGGAGGAGCTGTAATGAAGTGTCAAGGCTGGGGGGGCGGGGAGGAGGGCAGGGCGTGTTAGGAGTGATTGATAACAGTTAGAAGTGTCCAGATGTTTTTATTGCTTTAAATTTCGCTCCCAGGATTGTGTTTGCAAATAGATTAGTAATGCCAGTTATGCTCGTGCTTAACCTTTAACCTGTTGTGTAACTCATCATGTCTGCCTCTGGCCTGGACCTCCCTCTGAGACCCAGGTCCGTGCATCCCACTGCCCGCTTGACGTTTCCTCTGAGATATCCCAGAGCAGCTCAGTTCTGACGTGTCCAGAACCAAAGTCAGGTTTCTCCCTTGGAAGCCTGGTGCTTGCTCAGCTCCTCATCCCGACAATGGAGGTTGGTGAACCAGCCTCCCAGGTGCACGCGAGCACCTCGGAGACACCCCGGCACTTCCCTCGCTTCCCCCAACACCCACTGCGTCTCCATCCCCGGCCCCACCTCCCCGTCCAGGCCCCAGAGTCCTTCCCTTGGGCCATCGCGGTAGCCCATTCCTCCTACGTCCTCTGTTGCCCATTTGGGTTGAGTCCCCACCCTGCAGAGAGAACAGTCTTGTTCCGGATGAGACGAAAGCCACATCAGTGGCTCCCTCTGCCTTAGGGGAGGGCGCTCCCCGTGCGGCACCCAGGACCCCGGCGGGGCCGGGCCAGCTCACTTCACCTCATCCAGGCCTCTTTCCCTTGCGCCCTGTGCCCCAGCCCCACAGCAGCTCCTCAAGCCCCCCGGCGGCCCGGCCCGGCCCACGGGCACGGCCCTGTTCTGTATTGCTCCCTCTGCCTGCGCGTCATTGCCTTCTAGCTTTGCCTAAGGAACGCCCAGTGGCTCCCCGGTAGTGCAGCCCGGCCCTGCTTCTCCCAGGAGTCCCTTCCCCACGTCCCCAGTGGGTCAAGCCCCCTGTAGGAAGACCTCAGAGCTCCCTTTCGAAGCTTTTGTTACACGCTGTAAAGTAACAGGTACTCACATGATCATTGAATGACTGTCTCCGCCCCCAACACAGGCAGGGACAGTTTCTGGTTTTACCCTTTTGATTTGGGGATGGAGAGAATAAATAAGTGAATCCCAACCGAGCAGGAAATGGCTAATGGCTTTGTGTGGCCGCCATGTGTGCGGGAGGCCTGATGGCTCCGCCCGGGCGGAACCACATCGCGGCTGCTCCCCCTGTGCCGTTTGCTCTGATTTAAGCGAGATAAGGAGCAGGGAAATGGCTGTGCCGAGGACATCCCGAGAAGCGCACACCTTAAAGATTACGCTAAACAGCCTCCGGCAAGTGAATCTGGAACACCATTAATAAGATTTGATTCTGCGGAGATTAACTTTGAAAACATTTCACCAGACCTCTTACTTTGCCCCTTTTCTTCATTGTAAGGAAAAGACAGAGTGCATTCTGCGTATGTTAATTTCCTAATTTTCTAGTGATTTGTCTCCTTTCTTACTTCTTCTATGATCCTAATTTGGGGTGGCTATCTCTGCACAAGTAGGTCTTACTTGGGACCTCTCTGAGGTGAAACACCCCCACAAGTTTGGAGGATACCAGGTCTGAGGAGAACTCTGGAATATCTTGGGATCCAAGGTGATTCAGCTCAGCATCACGTCCATCGATCTCATGGTCCTTCATGATTTCTGTTGGTTTCCACCAAAGCGTTTCACGTTACACAACTGAAGGTTTGTGAAGAAATTTAGTAAGTTGAACCAACAGGTCAGCAAGCCTTTAGTTTTCCCAACTTGCTAGAGATGAAAGTTAATCTCGGTCCAGAGGCGTTTAGCAAGCGGAAGTTTGAGTTTGGGGTAAAGCTCCTTGATTTGTGAGCATTTGCTGGCGCTTCATACCCTATCTGCATTAACATTCTTAAATTACACAAAATTTACAAAGGCAGTGGAAACAAGAAGTCATCGCACCTCCGTGGGGATTTCGGCGATATTGTAAATCAGCCGCTCTTGCTCTGAGGGCCGACCGGACCTCTTGGCCTTTGGATTTTCGGAACATAATTCAGTCTCAGTCTTGGGTTCATCTCTGTGTCTTCTTCCCAGAAGAGCAGGAAGAACGTCCTGGGAGTTTTCGGATTACAGTTTATTAATGTTCTTAAATCATCTCAAAAAGGGAAATATGACCCGAGTAAAACAAGTAATTTTTTTTTTTAATGGCCATCAGAACAAAGCCTGCTGTCTTTTTTTTTTTTTAATAAATTTATTTATTTTATTTTTGGCTGCATTGGGTCTTAGTTGCTCCGCGCGGGCTTTCTCTAGTTGTGGCGAGCGGGGGCTACTCTTCGTTGTGGTGCAGGGGCTTCTCATTGCGGTGGCTTCTCCTGTTGCGGAGCACGGGCTCTAGACGTGCGGGCTTCAGTAGTTGTGGCTTGCAGGCTCAGTAGCTGTGGCTCGCGGGCTCTAGAGCGCAGGCTCAGTAGTTGTGGCACACAGGCTTAGTTGCTCCGCGGCATGTGGGATCTTCCCAGAACAGGGCTCAAACCCGTGTCCCCTGCGTTGGCAGGCGGATTCTCAACCACTGCGCCACCAGGGGAGCCCCAAGCCTGGTGTCTTAAACTGGACAATTAATTGTGAATTTGGCTGCAAGAAGCCCAGAGAACTATTTCAGCTTCTGTTGGACTTAAGTCACATTCTCATCACCATGTATTCATAAGTATATTATGCTTATGAATAATAAGAAACATGTCTGTGCATTTTCCACATAATGCAATATCAAGAAACTTGAGGCCAGCTTTCAACAGCTGAAGCAGAAGTTTTGACAATTTTCTTGTGAATTAGAATCATTCCGAATTAGCAGCTTGGTGAGACAGTCAATTTGGACAATTTGGACGCCACAGTGATGTCTTGGGTCTGATGTATTTGTTTTGGCTGTCTGGGTGATTCCAAGTCAGCGGACGACCACTGGTGGAGAAAATGGGGTGAGGCCCTTCGAGCGTGTACGTCTCCTTTCTGGGCAGGTGTTTAAATGCGTGATGGTAAGAATTTGCCTTTCCTGAGTGGAGGGAATGACTTCAGAAGGTCTAACATTTTTCCTCTTCATTCTTGAAACCCAGACAGCACTGGGAACCCCATGAGCCCCTGATGGCAATTGTGGGATGAAAGGTCTTAATTGACAAAAGAGCCCCTTGGCTAAATTCTCGTCTCTGTAGAACTTGTCAAAAGTGTTCAGTTTCAAGCCAAAAAGCTGCCAGAAGGAAGGCCAATCACTAATGACAGAAAGATTAGGAGAGCAGAGATCTGCTGGCTGCCCAAAAGCACATAATGAGGCGAAGCTCGGGGGTCGGCTAAGGGCAGTTAGCCCACGCGGGTCCCTACGAGGAGTGGCCTGGTACCCTGCGCCCACCTCTGCATACCCTTGCTTCCCACCCGCGGAGCAGTGACTTGTCTCTGCCGTAAGAAACTGAAAATATGATGATCTGAGTATATTTCTAATTCAGTGTCTTTTTTCTCATTGTGCGTCTGCGCTGTTCCAGGCTTCGGAGTAAATGGAGGCGTAAAGGAAACAAGTGACTGCCCAGGGTATTTGCTGGGGGCACCCTATCGGGTGGGTCCCCTATACTCCACTGGCAAATACATGCGCAAACACACACACACACGCCGAGAAGACCCTATACAGCCCATTGTGGGTTTTCTGCAGGCTGTAGAAAACCTCCAGGGAAATTCCTTGCTTTTCTGAGTTATCTATAGAGCTATAAATATGCTAGTTTAGTTCAGCTGAGACAGTTTAACAAGGAGGCAGAGTTAAGACACGTGCGAATGGTCCTGAAGACCATTGTGCCCAGGCCTTGGTGATGGTGGCTCTTGTTTGCCCTTGGCTGTTGAGGGCAGCTGTGCAAAGCTCCATGTTAGATCTAGAGGCGGTGGGGACTTTTCCTGCTGACTTTTCCTCAGCCATAGCCCCTGTTATGCCGAGTCACCAGAAGAGGCCAGATGAAGGAATGGACTCGAATCTCTTAATCTTGGGACTTACTGTTGGTTCTGATTACCTAGAAAAGAAGTTGGAGTTTAGCTAAAGAGGCATTTTGAGTGTTTCTATATTCTCCTAAACTGTGGAATCGCTATCCCTATCAATACCCTGCCCCCGACTCCTAGCCAATGAGGGGAATTCGTCTTCACCTCCTCCACTCCCGAGCCTCTGTTGGGTTACAGCAGTGAGAGCGTGGCAAAGGCAGAGGATCCAGGAAGAGTTGATGGATTTCCAGAAAGTTCCTGGAGGGAAAGGGGCAGGTGGGCATGGAGAAAGGTGTGCTTCAGCTGAGACTGACTTGAAGGGGTCTTTTTGACAAGTGTGGAGAGAAGGAGAGAGGTTTTAGGAGAAGTCGACATGTAACGGAGACATGAAAAGAAAACGAACATTTGGAAAGAAGACTTTCTGGGGTCCTTTATGTGCTTTTGTTTGTTTATTTGTTTTTAATTCATAGAATCCCCTTTGGCATTTCACAGAGACCCTGGTAAAATATATTTTAATTGCTTTTCTAATTAAAACCTTGGATGTCAGACAGTATTTCTTTGCATTCAACACCTTGCCAGGAATGGGTGACAGGGTGTCCGGTTTATGTGGGGGACATATGTAACTGAAGCCCTGCCTGTAGGCTGCTGGGCGATAGCGCTGAGGGGGACCTACATCAGAGACCCAAACGCCCAGATGTTTGCTCTCTGCTGTGCTGAGTTTCTCCACACGAGTCTGGTGTGTTGGATGTGGAGACATCCCAGTGTCCCACTGCGATGCCCTCAGACCACAAGTGTCAGGGCCTCCAGTAATAGCTGGAGTAAACCAGGGACATAAATATCATCATAGGCGCTTGTGCCTGCTTTGAATCAGTACACTCTTTGAAGTAAAATGGCTTGTTTTCAACCTTTGTGTAACCAAGGCAGGGCAAGGACTTTAACACTAGAAAACACACTTTTCTGTTTTTTGAAAAGTGCCGCTATTTTCAAAAACAAAAGAGAGCAAAGCCATCACCACAAAGTGAAATGGTCAGCATTTGCCTGGTAATTTTCCATCTGTGCCATAGCGACTTTCACTAGCAATTTAAAAAATCCTGTCATAAGCAGAAAACACATTTGGCCACGAAAGTAAACTCCCTTCCCTGCTAGTGATTGAATGTGACTTCCAGGTTTATAAACTCACAGGCCACTCACATCGCGTTAGTTGTTGAACTGGGGCGAGGTTTGGCTTTGAAAGATGTTTACAATATTTTTCGAGTTTTGTAATAAGCAAGTGTCCAGTGAAATTCACCATGTGGACAGCAGGAACGGGACGGCCTGACAGTTTTCTGCTTGTGTTTCCAGAGTCAGCCGCCTGCATTTCCAGCCCAGGGTTGCTGCCTCAGTTGAAGATAGAGGCTTAAATAATATCAAAATGACGTGGTGATGCCAAACTAGAAGATGTTGAGAGACGTTATCTACAGCATTCTACGTACCAACGCTAAGTCAAGTCATCCTTTCTCAAAGTTAAGCAGATTAAAATTTTACATTTGCCGTGGGCAGGAAGCCAGCCATTTCTGGAGACGTAAGAAAGGTACAGATCTGTATCTTCTTTATGTTTTCATGTAGTGCGAATTCACTCTGCTCAAATTATTCTATTTGAACCTGGTCTGGAAACCTGGGTTGGCAAGTAGCCACAGCATCTGTAGAATGACTCAGTCATCCCGGTTGACTGTATCCTGGTGACTCCCAGCCCTCAACTTGGCTCCCAACCACCATCACCAAGATGTTCTGGGCTGGCCCTTCATGGACGTTGCCCCCAGGCCCCTGGCATTTGGAAGCCCCTGTGGCTTTGGCTGTGAGGTGGAGCCTCTGATGGGAATGGAGAGAGGGTGGCAGAAGTGGGATAAGGTGTTTCCTGGGGTCCTCAGATGTAATAAGACACACAATCAATCTGTGCAACCCCAGGGCTGTCTGTTTGGCAACTGTTTCCCCTGTTCCTTCCATGACGTCTCCCAGGCTGCTGCATCGTGCTCTCTGGGGCAGCCCCTCTTCATTTCAAGCCTGCACTTTGTACTTTTTTTTTTTTTTTAACCAGATTCAGTACAAAAATGTTAACAAGGGTGGAGGAGGAAAAGGAAGACATACTGATTGGCTTTAACGCCCTCCACCCCTGCTCCCCAGGCCCTCATGACCCTCTCCATCCGTGTCTCCATCCGTGTTGGTTGCATGGCATTTCACCCTTTCTCCTTCCTAGTCAAAGTGTTCAACATGCTACATACCTTGCTGAAGTCAATGTAAATTAAAATCATTTTGAGAGCTGATCTAAGATACCTAAATATTAGTTAAGCATGTGTTTGACTGAATGTAGTAGAAAACCTGAAGATGTTTACAAAATAAGGAATTTATTTGTGTCAGGTAACAAGAAATCTTAGTGTGGCCGAAACAGGGCTAATGCCCAGGCTCCATCGACCTTCCTGCTCTGCCATCCTCGGTGTGTGTGTCTTCATCCTCATGGTGGCAAGATGGCTGCTGCACCTCCAGGCACTGTATTCCAGGCAGGAAGAAAGGAGATGAATGAAGGAAAAAGAGCAAAAGGCTGAAATGGACAGACCTACTGGGTTTTTCCTCTTTAAAAAGCTTTCTGGGACACTGTCCGAAGACGTCTACTTACATCTCATAGCCCAGAAGTGGCTCTCGTATCTACCCTTTGCTGCACAAATTCTGTAGCTTCCGTATTAGAGAAAGGGACTGTATGACTCTTGAGCAGCTTTGTGAGGACTTTAATACCGTTTAAGATAATCCATAGCAAATAAACATCTCGGTTCCAACATGTAAGTAGACCTGAGCAGGGTTTAAATTAAAGAGTCGGGATTACCTATGTGCAGGTGACCCTCTGTGTGAGCTGGTCTGAGAAGCTGCAGCTTAGCCAGTGTCCCTGGCCTGATGCGGGTAGTACCTCCTTTCACCTTTCTCCCAAACTGTTACTATGAAAAAGCTGGAGGGATTTTATGGGAATACCTGCATATCCATGACCTAGATCCTACTGTTAACAATTTCCTACGGGTGTCTTATCATATAGCTCTCCATCCACCAAAACCCCCATCAAGATATAAAACAGAAAAGTTCCCTTATTCCCCCTTCACAATCAGACAGCTGCTGTTTGGACTTTATCAACATAGATGACTTAGCCTGTTTGGGGGCTTCGGATTAATGGAGTCCCACAGTAGATATTCTTTGAGTAAGAAACTCAGGATAATATTTTTGAGAATCACCCAGGTGTATCATTGCAAAAGCTAATTTATTTCACTCATTTTATAAGAACCAAGCAAACTCTGGATCCCGGTTGGGTCCAAATCACCTATTTTCGAGGCTTATTTTTTAAAATCTCTATAGGGAGCAAAGAACTTTAAAGCTATCAGAGCAATGCTGCTCTTCTCTGTGGCAAAGAACGTAAACTCCTGGAAATAAAAATCTTTATTTCACAAGAAGGAATGTGGGTTTGGGAACTTCTAAATTACTCATTTTTTATTTCATGTCTCTAAGAGATATAAATTAGCAGCAGCAAAATCTTATGGCCCTTTGAGTGCTTCAGCCCGTGAATTGTAAGTTAAAGTTTGTTTAGCCGTTCGGTGGGGTTTAACCATACCGGAAAGAGCTGTTAAGTATTTTATGGTGTCTAAACGCGCTTGCAACCCTGGGCGCCATTCTTGTCCCCTGACACATTTTTGTTCAAGTGAGAAAGGGAACGACAGAATGCACATAAATATTCCCAGTTAACAGAAGTTTAAATGAATTAAAAAAAGAAAGAACACACATGTTTGCATTTAGACATGGTATAGGGCCAACTTTTTCACGAAGAGCTCCTTATTACTTTTGCTCTAAGTGATTCTCTGAATGTTCAATGTTTGACAAGGGGAATTTCCCTCCCCTGCTCTCCTTCCCTGATAGTCTATATTAAACTAATTGCTTTATTTTAACAAGGGGGACCCTGTTTCCCCCAACCATCCTTCTGACCCACAGCTTGAACTGCAACTCTGAGGATCTTTGCTGAGAGATAATTGCACCACCGATATGATTTAAGGCGCTTTCGTTCTGGTGCGTGAAGTCTTCCCCATCTCCAGAAACATTGTTAACTCTCAAAGGGTCAGATTCCCATCCTACATAATTCTTGGAGAGTCATATAAAAAATCTGGCCCAGAGTTTCCTTATCATTTATAATTTTCAAAATACTCTCGGAGTCACATAACTATCTAGTGTTTCAGAGATGAACAATTTGCTGTTTTTCACGAATAAAAATTCTCTAAAGAGTAATGTAAGGAAGCCAATAGGATTAAGACTGTCCCAGGGAAATTGTAAATAACTCGCCCGCCATAACCTACGGTGCCCTCATCTCAGGCCTCCATTTATAAACGCCCACTTCTTCAGCTTCTTCTAAAAAAGTCCTCATGATTGAAGTGAACACACACGGAAAACTGGCATGAGGTGAGGGATTGGCCTTCCTGCCATGGATGGAGAAATGGAGCTGGGCACCACTCTGAGGGCCCCCAGCCTCAAGACTCAAGATTCTCCTTCTCTGGAAAGTTCCCCCGACCTACCTGCTCTGAAGTCCAGGGCAGCAGCACTGAGTTCTGTGGTTGGTGTAACCTGTGTTTTCCTTCCACCTCCCCCATTTTCCTGGCAAGAAGCTTTCTGCACTTGTGTACTTACACACACACAGGCACCTAAAACACACATACACGACCCACAGAGAAATCCACATACATCCCACATCCAAGTCCTATATGCAGACACACATGCACACACCCTTTCAAAATGAGCAGCATTATATTTAATTTATTTACCTTCTCTCTGGTCCTTACTCCCTAAGGAAGAATCTTGCTCTTTTGTGGTAGGCTAAAGCAAATACTAATGCTAACTCTTTTGGAAGGCATTGGGTCCGTCAGTGATGTAAACACAGTGTATATCCAGGCAGCTTCAGCCAATGGAACGTGGAGAAACTGGTCTCTGAAGACCCAGGTCCTGCCCTGGCTCCGGCACGTTTCAGTGAAAGCATCTTGGACAAGGTGGATTGCCTCTCTGTGGCTCAGTGATCTCACCTGCAAAGTGGGAATAAAATGATCTGCCTACAGCATTATCGTGAGGCTCTATAAAATGCAAGCATTTTAAATCTGTAAAATACAGAAGAGTTATCTTCGCTACCAGACAGCCGTCTCCTTCTCGGCGAGGATCACACCTGAGCAAGGCGGCTCTAGGATCCCAAGGAAAGTGCTAGGATGAGTGTGAACATACCTTCAAGGAAACAGAAGTGAAGTGAGATCTGTGCAAAGGTGTCTTTAGCTCTATGCTATTACAGGGGATAATGGGTGTGGGGACTGCGGCGGGGCTGCTTTACTGCTGATGGGCTTGATGCCGGGGAAGCAGACGGCAAAGGCTGGCCGTGCAGAGCTCGAGGGGAGACGGGAGGCTTCCTAGAATCTTCGGGAGACCCGGCGCTGCCATTCACCCCTCCTAGGACTGCAAATCCTCCCTGCACACGTCTTCCCTTTCCTTTGGTTCTCCACTGGGAATCCTCCCCAGATGCCAGCAGGGGATGTGCCCCTCTACACAGCACCAGTGACCATGGTGTGGAGAGAGCCAGGTACCGCGGCCAGTGCGTGGGGGAGGGAAGGAGGAGGGATGCCCAACCAGTGTCTTACACTCACGTCAAATAACTGGCTTGTGGGAGCTATCAGTCCATTTCAAATAAGCCCGGGCCATGGCCTTCTTGCTCCTTTCAGAGAGCAGCGTTTCATTTCATTGTTGGAACTGGGGAGAGGAGATGAATTTCCTATCCCACTACCACACGCGGCTCAGCGCTCTGCTGTGTTGATTTCCGCACCCCCCAGCTCCTTTGCAGCGGGCTCCCTGGGCCTCTTGTTCTCGGTGCCTTTGATGGTTTCTTTTCTTCTTGTCTCCGTCCTTCTACTAGTGCTGTGGTTTCTCATGGAGTGTCCCTCCGCTCGTGGACCCTTGCTTTCAACCCAACTCTTTCTGTTATTTTTCATTTTGAATCCTTTCCAACCACAAATTTCCCATTTCTCTCTGTGGCTAGTTGGTAGCTGATGGAAACTCAGTGGCAATCAGGCTATAGGTTGGCACAGCTTCAATTTCTGAGCGAGTGAGTTATGCCTTGGCCAGAGAGATTGTCTCCAAAGCACTCAGCCGTCTATTAATCTAGCATGGGCGTGGCATCAGTCACCTGGGCAAAAGGACAAACATTTGGTGTGGTCTGGATAAACTCACCGTCAGCATTACAAAAGCGGTCCCTGGAGGAAGTTCTGCTGATGGGTACATTTAGCAATATTGCGTGGATGGTACCAGTTTGCTCCTAAATGGCCAAACCCACCTCCTCCTAAAGCCTCTGGCTCCCCAGCTCCACCCGCGCCTCCTACGGCGGATGTGATCTTGTCCTGTGCTCTGCCCTGACTGCACCCTTATGCTGAACTTGCTGCAGTTATTTGTTTACAGATCTGTCTTCTGCTAGATCAGGACTCAGCCACGTTGTTCTGTAAAGGCCAGAGAATAACTACTTTAGACCTTGTGGGCTACACGGTCTCTGTCTCAACTGCTCAACTCTGTGGTGATGGCGCAAAGCGGCCGTAACCATATGTAAACAAGTGGTGTGGCCATGTTCCAATAAAACTTTATTCATGGACATTAAAATTTGTATTTCATCTGATTTTGACATGAAATATTATTTTTCTTATTTTAAAAAACCATTTAAAACTGTAAAAACAACTTTTAGCTCACAGGCTGTAAATAGACAGCAGGCGATTGGACCCACCCACCGTAGTTTGTTGAACCCTGCACTTTCTAGAGTATAAATTCTGAGGGCTGGACTTTTCATGTTTGTATATTCTAGAGGCTTGGCCCATGATACTTAATAAATACTTGCTTAATAAAAGAGTAAACTAAAGAATTTCTTCTGAATGTATGTCATAAATATAATGCATGTTTATTAATATGTATTATAATATTATATAACATTATAATATAATAATAACAGATTGTATTATATAAATATAATACTATAAACTTATATTTGCCTAGTTCCTTACAGCTGGACAAATACCTTCACAAACACTGCTCGTTTTGTCTGTGTGCCTGTGACGTCGGAAGGGAATATGCAATGAGCCTGTGTTACAGATGGTGGGGTTTATCCCAGAGTGCATTTTGGCTTTTGTGAGCACATCATACAAACACTGATTTTCAGTGGTGTCCAAATAATTACCCCTATAGAAAGTGCCTTCCTGGTTTTTGTTGTTTAAACTTTAATTACTTCTGGAGATGTTTTAGGTGATTTTTGGACACGATAATGTGTCAGTTCTCTAGAACACATTTCAGCTTCTTGGGGACTTTAGTTCACATCTGGGAAGAGAGCAAATTCCATCAGTCTTCATGAACAAGACGTCGGCGTGAAGTCTGGACAATCCACTGTCAGTGGGGTCATCTCTGAAGGAAAAAGATGCCATCCACGGGGGTCAGGTGAGCCTCAGGTGCAGATGGTCGCCAAGCCGGCTGTTCCGTATTGATCACAGAGCCCAGATTTATTCTCGGTCCTTCTCAGCCTGCTCTGTGCCCAGGGAGGCTGGTATCCAGTTGGGTTTGACCAGTGGACAGCACCTGTGAGATATCAGAGGGTGGGGCAGAAAGATGTTGGAAGCTCCTCCACCTGTCCTGGGTCAGCAGTGCCCATGTCCCCTGCGGGGAGCACCTGCTTGCCTTACCTTTTGGGGGGGGGCGGTAATCGTTTTCCCTGTTGCTACTGGAGTACCTGACTGACCCCCGAACCTGCCCAAACGTCTGTAATGATCTTTTCATTAAAAGTTTTCCAGGTGAGCCATCTGCTTCCTATGTAGACCTGGCTGACCAAGCCCTCTATGAGGTCTGACTGCAGGACCCTGGGAACTGGTGAGTTGGGGGACCCAAGTCAGAGCCATAGCTTCAGAAATTCTCCTGCTAAAAACTTCCTCTTTGGGTCACAACCATAGACATTTTCTTTGACTTTGCCCACATCACAGTGAAGGAGCCTCAATCATCTCTCCTTAGAGTGGGCTGAGGAGCCGGGTTTGCTGTGTCACTCTCTGCTGTGACATGGCGGCCTCAGGCCCTGGAGAGATTTTGGCTCATCTGAGCAGTGGAGTGGGGCTGTAGGGAGAGAGGAAAGCTGGGACCCTGCTTCCAGGACGGAGCCTTCAAGGACCAGGATGAGGGCCTGCGGCACCCATGGTGGGAAGGAGGGGAGAAAATGGACCCTCCAGGAGCTCAGAGACTGGAGTTGGGGATACTAATGCTAATTTGTGTCTATTTTTTCACATTTTCACCACCACGTATGAGCCCTCTGGTGTCTTCCATATTGGTATTTCTCCCCTCATCATTCCAATAGCTTTTTAAAGATTGAAATATAGTTGATTTAGGGTTAGTATAGTTGATTTACAATGTTGTGTTAATTACTGCTGTACAGCAAAGTGACTCATTTCTACACATATATTGATTCTTTCTTATATTCTTTTCCATTATGGTTTATCCCAGGACATTGACTATATTTCCCTGTGCTATACAGTAGGATCTTCCAGTGGTTTTTTATGTGAGTTTTACTAAAATCAATGCTTGTATCTATTGATTGGTATTACTGTTTTCCTATTTTTCAATTTTTTCATTTCTGCTTTTAGTTGTAGAAATTCCTTCTTTCTGTTTTCCTTAAGTTCATTCTGTTGTTTTCTTTCCAAGTTCTTAAACTGTGTGCTTACTTTGCTCATCTTCCATATTTCCTTTTTAGCAACGTCAGTATCTAAATCGACCCTTTCCCTCTGAGCACTCCTTTAATTGCGCCTCATGGGTTTTGATATATGTTGTTTTCTAAATATTCTGCTGTTTTGATTTTGATTTTTCAGTGACAGAAGAATTTAAAATTTTAAAAATATTTCTAGATGGTAGGTTTGTTTTCTAGTGTCTACTTTTATTATTAATTTCTCATTTTATTGCATTATGATCAGAAAATGTTATTTTTACTTTTTTAATTTAAAATATGTATGGAGGTCTTCTTTCTGGCTGACTAGAGTCAATTTTTGTGACTATTAATAGGTCATTTGGAAAAAAGAGTTATTCTCTGATTTTAGGATATAGAGTGTGATATATAGCAATTACCTCATATGTTGTTTAGGTTTTCTGTTTGTGTGTGTGTGTGTGTGTGTGTGTGTGTGACTACACACATTCAACTTTTCACCCTTAAGAGTTTTTCACTTATTTAATTTTTTGTTTTCACTTTCACCACGTGCCACTCTTTCCCATACATGAATTTTGCAAAGGCAACAAAATCCACGTCTGACAGGTCGTCCTATCTCTCCAGATCAGATGAGCTCAGAGCAGTGTCTTGGCCCTGACATGTTATGCAGAGGCACAAGGCCAGCCTTTGAAAGCACAAATGCGGGAAATTTGGAAAGAAAGCGTGATGTGTCATAACAGTCAGTATAATTTAGATTAGCACAGCTTTGGCTTGGGACCCGGTGGTTGAACTTTCTTATATGGCAGGCATGTATCAACACGGGGCCTCAGAACACTTACCTGCACAGTGGCCAGGAAGGACCAGGTGCCACTGTCTGCTTGTACTCTTATTTTCGCCTTCCCGTTTTCTAAAAGATGTGAGCACTCATCAAGGCACGTAAATATTAGAGCATCAAGGCACATAAATCAAGGCACGTAAATATTATAAGAGCCAGAGCATGAATGGGTTGCCCTAGATCAGGCCAGGTTGCCATAGATTCTGAGCAACCTTAGTATCTTGGAGTTTATGATTACTTGGTTACAAATGCACCTATAAGGAAAATAGGAGAATTTTTTAAGCCATAAGTAATTGAAGATTATAGATGTTTTAATATTCTATTATGGGATATTACATGTTGGAATTGTTATTTCAGATATTTTAGCGAGTTTTTAATTAGAATGTATGAACGTACAGATTATTTAAAAAAAACAAACTTGGAAGTGTAATTTCAGAGTTATTTTGTTATGTTAACTCGTGGAGAATCATTGCAGTGGTGACAGAGGAAGGGAGAAGGTCAAGGTCCTGTTAGTTTCCTTGTTTAAGTGTAATGGCTGAGCTTTGGAAATTATGAACCTGTAAGCTTGAAATCAATCCCCAGCAACATTCTAGATCAGATCACTGAGTTAACATCTGCCAGCAGAGATCACCCATGGAAAGGGCAAAGCCCACCACTTCTTTTCGTTGGGGTTGTGATGAAGAACTTACAGATGGGAACAGAGTGAATGGCCACAAAACATCGAAATCTCTCTTCTGACGGCTGCCGAGGCCCAAGCTGAGTGAGGAAGGAGAGATCATTCCAAACCTTAACTATTTCACCTAAATACTATTGGTAATGTTTTCGTCAACTAGAAGAGACAGCCTAACCCACTAACGGCTTCCTGTGATAGGGAAGCAGCAGGGCAAAGAGAATAAAAGTGCAGGTTCTGGAATCAGATGACCTGGATTCCGAACCACTCGTGCTCTGTCGTGGCCTGGAAAGGTTATTGTTTCATTCATGAATTAATTTACCATTTCAACAAGTATTATTGAGCTCCTAATATGTGCTCCATACATTTGTAGGTTTGGGGGAACCAATAGCAAACAGAATACTATAAATGAATGAATGAATTAATTCCTGTCCTCTTGAAACTTATATCATGAAGCTTACTTATATCATTGGCGATAAAAAACTACATAAAATATATGGCTGTCAGACTGTAATTGGCACTAGACTAAGAATGAAGCTGGGAAAGAGGGCAATTACAAGGAACAGCGTTTTTATATTAGAGCATCAAGGAAAGTCCTCACTGGGAAAGTGATATTTTAGCAAAGACTTGAAGGAGCAATTCAGGCCAAGGGAATTGTAAGCATCCTGAGGTCGGAATATGTCTACTAATTTGAGGAGCAGAAAGGAAGTCAGAATAACTGACAGGTGAGATCAGGGTTAGTCTGGGTCTAGTCAAGGACAAAAGTATAGTTTTTTCTTGTTTTTTTTTTTTTAATGCTGCAAGATGTTTATGATTGAGAAATTTTGTAGTATTTTGTTTAGAATCTCATTCCATTTCCCAAAAAATCAGATGTTTTTTTTACCTTTTTTTTTAAATCATTCTTACATTTAACCATTTTTTTAAGTGTACTACTCAGTACTGTTTAGTGTATTCACGTTGCTGTGTAACAGATCTCTACAACTTTTTCATCTTGTAAAACTGACTCAATACCCCTTGAACAACTCCTCAGTCCCCCTCCCCCCAGCCTCTGGCAACCACCCTTCTACTTTCCATCTCTATGAATTTGGTTAGTTAGATCCTTCATAGAGGAATCATACAGTATTTGTCTGTCTTTATGTCAGTACCATACTCTTTTGATCACTGTAGCTTTGTAATATGTTATGAAATCAGGAACTATGACACTTCCAACTTTGTTCTTTTTTAAGATTGTGTTGGCTATTTGGGGTCCCTTAAGATTCCATATGAATTTTAGGATTTTTTTTTCTGTTTCTGCAAAAAATGCCATTGGCATTCTGATAGGGATTGCACTGACTCTGTAGATTGCTTTGGGGACATTGTAATGGGTGCATCTTACCAATTTAAGTCTGAAGTCTAATTTTAGTATTTTAAATCTTCCAATCCATGAACATGGAATGCTTTCCATTTATTTTTCTCTTCTTTAATTTCTTTCAGCAACATTTTCAGTTTTCAGTGTACAAATCTTTCACCTCCTTGGTTAAGTTTATTACTGAGTATTTTATTCTTTTTGACGATGTTGTGAAAGGGATTGTTTTCTTGGTTTCCTTTTCAAAATGTTCTCTGTTAGTGTGTAGACACGTAACCCATTTTTGTCATACTAATTTTTTGAATAGGGAAATTTAATACAAAAATTATTAACTAGTAAAAGAAGGATTACCTACTAAGAGATAGTGAGAACCCTAAAGGAAATGGAAATAGCAGATGTAGGGAGAGCCACTGAGGGCTGAGTCAGAGCACCTGAGGAAGGTGAAGCTGGACGGTCCTCTTCCATCCCAACATATTCAGACTCATTGGAGAGGGTACAACATGATCCCCTGGGTAATCTGGGAGTGGGCATCTTTGGATCTCTGGCAGCTGAGCTATAAGAGAAAAGTCAAACACCGTCACCTTCCCCTGCAGTGCCCTCTGCTGACAAAGCTGGGCCTTGCACCAGGAGAATATCCCAGGACCTGCTCCAGCATCAGAAGGCAGGCAAAGAAGGATGCATTTGTAGCTAAGAAGCCACAGTGACACCTGGCACAGGAGGTGCTGGGGGCTGCTTTCATTGGAACTCATACACCATTAAAGGGCTTTTACGAAGAGCGAGACAGGATGCCTTTAGAGAGTTTTGAGCAGACGACTGACACGATCTCATTCATGCCCTCAGCAGGATGATTCTGGTTGCTGGCTTGAAGATGGACCGATGGCAGGTGGGGGGGAAGCCCGCTAGGAGGCTGTTGCAATAATAGTAAAATAATAATCTAAACATGTCGTTAAACCTTTATGTAATAAAGGAATCTAACCGGGACTCTCATGATATCTTGGTTAACTTTATCATGGCTAACTCTAGGTCTAAATAAGAAGCAAAGTATTTTTTAAAGAACATTTTAAAAATCAGTCACCATGAAATACATGCTGATTTTTCTAGTAGTTGAAAAGATATAGCAGCAAAAGCAAAAATAAACAAGTGGATTACATCAAACCAAAAAACTTCATACAAAAAAGAAACATGTATAACTGAATCACTTTGCTATACATCTGAAACTAACACAGCATTTGTAAATCAACTACATTCCAATAAAAATTTTTTTTAAAAAAGAAACCATCAACAACATGAAAAGGCAATGTACAGAATGGGAGAAAATATTTGCAAACCACACATATGATAAGGAGTTAATATCCAAAATATATAAGGAACTCATACAACTCAATAGCAAAAAACCAAGTAATCCAATTTAAAAATGGAGAAAGGACCTGAATAGACATTTTTTTCAAAGAAGATATACAGATGGCTAACTGGTACATGGAAAGATACTCAACATCGCTAACTGTCAAGGAAATGCAAATTAAAACTACAAAGAGATATCACCTCACACCTCTTTATGGTGACTATTAACAAAAAGACAAGAAACAAGAAGAATTGGCAAGGGTGTGGAGAAAAGGGAACCCTTGTGCACTGTTGGTGGAATGTAACTTGGTGTAGCCACTACGGAAAACAGTACAGAGTTTCCTCAAAAAACTAAAAATAAAACTACTATGTGATCCAGCAATTCCACTCCTGGGTATGTATCTGAAGGAAATGAAATCACTATCTTGAGGAGATAGCTGCAACCCCATGTTCATTGAAGCATTATTTACAGTAGTCAAGACATGGAAACCATCTAAGTGCCCACTGATGGATGAAAGGATAAAGAAATGTGGTATATATGTGCACCACATTTGTGACCACATGGAGGAAGCTTGAGGGCAGTTTGCATTATTCCCAGTCAGACAGAGAAAGACGAATACTGTCTGATCTCATTTACATGTGGAATCTTAAAAAACAAAACTCATATAAACAGAAAACAGATTGGTGGCTGCCAGAGGTTGTAAAATGAATAAGTCCTAGGAGTGTAGTGTACAGCATGGTGACTATAATTAACAACACTCTACTGCATATTTGAAAGTTGCTAAGAGCGTAAATTTTAAAAGTTTTCACCACACATACAACAAAAAAAATTGTAACTATGTGAGGTGATGGATGTGTTAACTAACCTTATTGTGGTGATCATTTTACAATATATACATACTTTACATCACCACGTTGCACACCTTACATTTACATAATGTTATATGTCAATTATATCTCAATAAAGCTGGAAGAAAAATAAATGAAAAATATGCAGTAGGAAGCCCTCCTTCTACCTCTACCTGCTATCCATCTCATTCCCATAAAACTTTTGTTTGTTTCTTGTGCATCTTTCCAGAGTTTTTAAATATAAATACTAGCAAACACAACTATATATTTTTTATCTCTCCTTTCATTGTTACTCAAAAGGAATATACGATACTCTCAGGTTTTTCACCTTGCTTTTTTCACAAAATTATTATTATTTTTTTAAATTTTTTAATTTTTAATTTTTTTTATTCAAGTTGTCTTCTTATTCCTTGGTAGAATTAATTCTTTTTTTTTCACACACACACACACACACTGTATTTTATTTTTACAAGAGATAAATAGACTGACATCAAGCATTGTACATGGATGACCACAACAAAAGCAACAATGATTGCAATTACCAAACATGAAACACACTCATACTATGTCATAATATTGACATTCAGTCCAGTAATCCTCCACTGTAGCAGCTCCTTTACTTTGCAGTGAAAATTGATTATCACAAAATTATTGATCTGGAGATTTTTCCATATCAATATATAGAAAGACTCCTCATTTTTTCAAATAACTGCACGTTCCATAATTTAAATAGTTTCTAAAATAATGGAAATTTGGGGTGTTTCCAGTCTTTTGTTATTATAAACAATGCTGCAATAGAAAGCCTTGTTTATATGTCACTTTGCACGTGTGCAAGTCTACCTGTAGGATAAAGTTACAGAAGGGAAATAATGAGTTAAAGGGTAATATGCATGATAATTCTGACGGCTATTGCCAAATAGAGCATCGCTGGACCAGAAGGAATCTACACTACCACTGCAAGGTATGAGGGGGCCTGTTTCCTCGAAGTCTCACCAGTGAAAAGTACTAACAACTTTTGGAGTTTTGCCAAGGTGATTGATGAAAAATGACATCTTGGTATAGTTTTAATTTGCATTTTTCTTATACTAAATGCAGTGAGTATCTTTTCCTATTTTTCATATTTCATATTTTTAAGATATAATTATTCTCTGTTCCTATCCTTTGCCCATTTATCTGTTAGATTGTTGGTCTGGGCTTTGTGTTTTTAAGTCAACTGAGAAATGTTAGGCGCTATAAATTATTTTGGGTCTAAAAATTGCCATCACATTTTTAATGTTGTAAAACTTACAATAAGCCTGCTATTTTAATACTAGTAAGTATGTCTTTTTCTTTTTCTTTTTTTTTTTAAATAGTATTTTAAATTTATTTATTTATTTATTTATTTTTGGCTGTGTTGGGTCTTCGTTTCTGTGCGAGGGCTTTCTCTAGTTGTGGCAAGCGGGGGCCACTCTTCATCGCGGTGCGCGGGCCTCTCACTGTCGCAACCTCTCGTTGCGGAGCACAGGCTCCAGACGCGCAGGCTCAGTAGTTGTGGCTCACGGGCCCAGTTGCTCCGCGGCATGTGGGATCTTCCCAGACCAGGGCTCGAACCCGTGTACCCTGCATTGGCAGGCAGATTCTCAACCACTGTGCCACGAGGGAAGCCCAGTATGTCTTATTATACTACAAAATAGTTTCTTTGTTCAGAGGCTGAAATTTTTTTTTTTTTAATATTTTCTTCATTCATTCTTTTTTTTTTTAATTTATTTTATTTATTTTTTTATGGCTGTGTTGGGTCTTCGTTTCTGTGCGAGGGCTTTCTCTAGTTGCGGCAAGTGGGGGCCACTCTTCATCGCGGTGCGCGGGCCTCTCATTACCACGGCCTCTCTTGTTACAGAGCACAGGCTTCAGACGCGCAGGCTCAGTAACTGTGGCTCACGGGCCTAGTTGCTCTGCGGCATGTGGAATCTTCCCAGACCAGGGCTCGAACCCGTATCCCCTGCATTGGCAGGCAGATTCTCAACCACTGCGCCACCAGGGAAGCCCCAGAGGTTGAAATTTGAAATTTCAAACATGGTTTGTGTGTGTGTGTGTGTGTGTGTGTGTGTGTGTGTGTGTTTGTGCATATAATGATGGCCTTTTTATAAAGTCACATGAGGCCATAACACTTTACTCCAAAAAGGGAGACCAAACTCAAGTGAGGTCTCTGGAACACAGCTATGCCGAGGCTTAGAAATAAGGTCTCAGATTAGCCTAAGCATTGCTCCCACTGAAGGGGATAACATTTCTAATTACACTTCTAATTATTTTAATCTCATTTGTTGAACAGATTCCAGTCTAAATCATTAATAGCAAACCAGATTCCTGCATCGGCTGTTTGGATGGTGTACAGGGCATTATATTTATACTGAACTCCATTTTATTAATAATTTTAAAAAGCATAATAGACATGAAATAGAATGTCAGAGCTTGTCATCTTGTCTAACCCCCTCATTTTACATAGGCTATTAATAGGGCCTTTGATTTTCATGTCCCCTCTTAATTTTCCTTCACCTTTCGATATGCTTTCAGTTCTTATCAGAACACCTGGTTGTAGGTAAGTCCACCCAACTTCCGTGCTGCCTGATGCCCTACACACCTTAGCACACACAAGGTCTTTCTTGTTTAGTTCGTGGCTATTCCAAATTTGAAGGGTCACTAGAGAAAACGCTCTAGGACAGTAAAAGTTCTATTTTTTTAAGTTGATAGGCTTCAGTTTCTCCATGGGTCCATTAAGGATTTTTGATTAGAAGTCTTCTAATGTTCCCAAAGATCCAACCATCGCTGAGTTTGTGAGAGGAGAGAAAGGTGGGGTGATGGATTCTCCACTTTCCCTGAGGAAAGGGCTGCCCTGTTTGGGGGGCAATGTTAATATTTCTGCATAGTTTTGTTACATTCTATTTCCTGAGGTCATAACAGTCTGGGTTCCAATTACATTCCTAGAATAATGAGCCTGTTACAGTAAATGAACATTTTCAAGTGCGACTGATTAACCATCTATTGAATATGCCGGCACCTAACAATTTTCCTCTTGGCAGAAGGAAAGAAGGAGGCATTTGGGTGACAGGAAGTCATCTGTGAAACGTGATAGAAAAAGGAGGATGAGAATTTAAGATGGTTCTGGCGTCTCTCGTGGCTTCTGTTCAGTCAAGGCTGCCGGGAGATAGAGGCTACGGACCCTTTCTGCAAATGTCGAGGCTCCCTGACTCCAAACCGCTTCCGGGTCCTGACCCCAGAAATCACCTGGTCTAAGTTTGTCCCCTTTCTTCTTTTGAAAGTTGTGATTGATACCAAATGACAACTCAGGATCCTGGCTTTATTGGCTTAGCGCTATCACAAAGAATGGAGTTGGATCAAGTAGCCTGTGTTAAGAGTAACCTTTAGGAATAGATTTTTTTAAATGTTAAAAACATAGTTTTAAACAAAGCATGTTCTATGCAACCATACTGCCCCTTGACTTTCTGATATTTTCATACGGTACTTATCGAGGCAACTTTGTGACTGGACATACACGTGGTGGGTGTTCCCATTAAAAAGGCAAAGAGAAAACGGGTCAGTAGCTGTCGAGTAGGAAGTCCTGATGGAGAAATCCCCTCCATAGGATGCAAAGAAAGTCCCCAGACCAAGGATGGAAGAGAGGGACAGTGAAAGCATTTCCGTCTACAAGGTCTCTATCTATGCCTGCTTTTCCTACCAAACAATTGCTAATCTTGCAACATTTCACATACCGGTGAGAAGAACGTTGTAGTGTAGGATTCCATGTCCCTTTCTGGCCGCACAATTTTCTGTATGAACTTGCACAAGTTTCCTACCTTTTCTGCATCCGTGTGGACTACCCAAGGTCAACCAAGTAGGAGCTCCATTTGCACATTTGGAGCTGGAGACCAGATGTGGTATTGTCACGACAGCAGAGTCTGTTGGTTTGGTGGATGTGCTCTTTTCCATTCCCATCAGAAAAAAGGATCAAAACCAGTTTGTATTCGTGTAGAACAGACAGTAACATTTGTTTATAATTCTGTCCCAGGACTCTGTTAGCTTTCCTGCCCTCTGTATCAGTCCAAGGAAAGACGGACCACTGGACATCCAGCAAAACCTCACGTTAATTCATTACATTGATGGCATCCTGCTGACTGGACAAGCCAAGCGAGCAGTGGTGAGCCTGTCGGAGGCTTGGTAAGACACGTGCGCTTCAAAAGGTGGGGGGCAAACCATATAGGAATGCAGGGTGCTGCCAGTGAGTTAAGGTTTTAGGGGTCCGGGGGTGACCAGATGTCCCCTCCAGAGTAACACATAAAGTGCTGTATCTTGTATCCCTAGCACACGTTGCCCAGGCTGCCTCTTTGACCTCTGCAGGCCGCTTTACATGCCTGGGAGGT
Organism: Balaenoptera musculus; assembly: GCF_009873245.2. Classification (NCBI taxonomy): domain Eukaryota; kingdom Metazoa; phylum Chordata; class Mammalia; order Artiodactyla; family Balaenopteridae; genus Balaenoptera; species Balaenoptera musculus. The sequence continues at coordinate 1,690,454 of NC_045795.1, forward strand.
GCTCAGGCCTGTGTGTTGGATGACACGGAGGACAGAGCAGGGAAAGGCTCTGCGGTGGGTCATGCTGCCTCAGCCCTGCCCCTGGGGCCATACAATATGGCAGACCCTGCAGTGTCAGCGGTGCCCGTGGGGCTGGACGCTGCGTGGATTTGTGTTAAACCCCCATAGAGGAGTCTGAATGTCTTCTCTGGGGTCCTGGAGGCAGGCCATGCTAATTCCACCTGCAGGGCACCAAGGCCCACAGCCAACGGGACGGCCAAGAGTGAGAGGAACTTAGGATGGGTCCAGGAGAAAGGATGAAAAGTTTCAATCTTGGCCCAATAAGTGCCTGCAATGGTGGGGTGTCGTTCACCCCACGACCTCCCTCTTGTAAATCTCCTCTCAGGAGCAGCCCACAGGTACCATGGAAGGGCCACTGCCCCACTGGGCAGGCCTCCCCCACCGGGCAGGCCTCCGTGTGGCAGCCATGGTGGTGGATCCCTTAGGGCTCCTTCCAGCAAACCTGCTGCGCGGAGTACAGCTGACTAGCAGCCTCAGGCCACGGTCCCTGTGGACCCACCATGGCCGTCATGCCAAGGCTGTGTTCCCCAGCCTACACCCAGCCAACGACTGCGCACGTCGGAGGTAAAGCTGGCCCCTTCCTGCAGACGCGGATCCTTCACTCAAAGACTCGCCAGCCTGGCTGAGACTGTCCTGCTTCTTGGAGGACCTGAGCTGAGACAGGTCGTGGGTATCTGTCCACTCAACATCCAGACGCACCTGCTACTATTTGGATTCCCACACTAAGCCCCAAAGAACGGTGCTTCCACCTGATAAGGTGCAACCATTCTTGGAACAAAGAGATTCTCACCCTCTACTAAAGATGAGGGAAGCAGCCGTCGCTGTACCCACTTCAGAGAGGCAGGTGTGCTGTCCATCGCTAGGCTATGGCATTAGGCCTCGAATTCAGCAACGAACCCATCTCAATGTTCTGTCACTTAAAGTTTCCTTACATCAAAATTTGTATAAAATAATAAGGGGCAGGAGGACAAGAAGAAAAAATTATGTATATATAATTTATAACATACAAATTATATGTACAAATGTATAACTATATAACATATAGAACACACATATCAAATGAATAAATAATATGTAGAACACGTATGAAAATATATATGTATAACTGCTTTCATTCCTGTCTCTGTAACTGATCATGAGACCATAGTTGGTATATTTTTAAGTATCTTTGTTGATATATAATTTACATATCATAAAATCCATCTATTTAAAGTGTACAATTCAATGTTTTTTGGTATGTTTGCAGAGTTGTGGAACCATCACCGCAAACATTTTAATCACCCCCAAACCAAACCCTGGACAGTTACTCCCCTTTCCACTCACCGCCCCCCCGCCCCAGTCCCTGGCAACCACTAATCTACTTTCTGTCCCTACAGACTTGCCTATTCTGAAAGTTTATATTTCATATAAGTGAAATCATACAATATGTGGTCTTTTATGACTAACGTCTTTCATTTAGCATCATGTTTCCAAGGTTCCTGATCTTTTCATAGTTGATATTTATAATCATTTAGTAACTGGCACAATGTATAACAGTAATGCTTATTCTATAGAGTTGGTATGGAGAGGACATGCGTTGATATGCATAAAATTCTCAGGACAATGCCTGACAGAGTTAGTGCTTAATAAATTATGCTATTTTTTTGTCTTTATAAAAAGACCTCATTTTAAAACTGTGTTTTTTCTAACTATAACAATACCACATAGAGGAAATCCAAGATCATTCACAATAGCCAGTATCAACACCGTAATCCCCATCACTGCTAGCATTTTGGAACACATATAAAATATACATATATATATACACACATATATATAACTTACTATACATATATATGCATTTATATGCATATATATAGTATGCTAATGTCATTGAAATATAGTTGATTTACAATGTTGTGTTAGTTTCAGGTGCACAGCAAAGTGGTTCAGTTATACATTACATATATGTCTATTCTCCTTTAGATTTTTTTTCCCTTATAGGTCATTACAGAATATTGAGTAGAGTTCCCTGTGCTATACAGTAGGTCCTTGTTGTGTATCTATTTTATATACAGTAGTTTGTATCTGCTAATCCTAACCTCCTAATTTATCCCTTCCCCACCTTTCCTCTTTGGTAACCGTAAGTTTGTTTTGTATGTCTGTGGGTCTATTTCTGTTTTGTAAATTAGTTCATTTGTATCATTTTTTTAGATTCCACATATAAGTGATATCATATGATATTTGTCTTTCTCTGACTTACTTCACTTAGTATGATCATCTCTAGGTCCATCCATGTCACTGCAAATGGCACTGTTTCATTATTTGTTATGGCTGAGTAGTATTTGTTACGGCTGAGTAGTAGTACTGTATATATGTACCACACCTTCTTTATCCATTCAACTGTCGATGGACATTCAGGTTGTTTCCATCTTGGCTATTGTAAATAGTGATGCAGTGAACATCAGGGTGCATGTATCTTTTCAAATTATGGTTTTCTCTGGATATATGCCCAAGGAGAGGGATTGTAGGACCATTAATTTAAGCTCTTATTGATTGCTTCAGTTGGTATAGAAATACGTGTGGAGACAAACGACATTAAATGTCTTATATTCTGGCCTTACTGAAAAATCATCAAATATTTTTTAAAATGTAGGGTTTTTAAAAGAAAAAGTAGTGATTACCACAATAGTTGACATGAATTGAGATTTCTCCTGTTTCTTCCAGTTTGGACCCCGAGGTTCGGGTCGGGTTCGGTTCGGGTCGAACCTCTGGTTCGGCTACAGCACGAGGTCTGCAGACAGTGGTCAGACTCACCAGGCTCTTCTGAAATGTAGGAAAACGCTTCAAGCTAGTCTATTCGTTATTTCACTTCAAATCTTAGGTCCCCCAAATGCGTTCTAAATGTCGGAATTAAATGTGTATTATTCTTATGCTTTTCCTGTTTTATGGTTTTTTCTCCCCAAATTAGCTTACCACGTCTGAGGCTTGTAAAACTAATATTAGAGCTTGCGGATGGTGGTGTTTTTTGTTTTGTTTTTGGCCGTACTGTGGCTTATGGGATCTTAGTTCCCCGACCAGGGATTGAACCTGGGCCCTCAGCAGTGAGAGCGTGGAGTCCTAACCACTGGACCGCCAGGGAATTCCTGGGATGGTGTTTAAAGTACTCTGCTGGAGAAGAAATTAGGCTAGAAACCACCTGAATTGCCCACCTTTCTGCACTCCTGATTCCTCTATTGCTAACTCGGGGTGTGGGGAGGATTTCCTCATTTCCTGTGCAAGGACCCCCAGCCCTTTAGGGGGCCCCCTGAGGACAGTGGCTGCTGGCCTCTGAGGAGAGCAGCCCAGCTGGGGCTGAGGCAAAGCCGAGACCTTCTGGAACCCATGTCCCCTGAGCTTGGGGAAGGTGGGCCTGACCCCCACGCCCCATGCTGTGACGGCGGCTGTCGTGTGTTGGTGCGGCTTAACTCTTGATTTCAAATTCTCTGGACTCCTGAGTCTTGCCCTTTGAACACCCAGGACACCCAGGGAGAAACCGCGGCCTCGGATGCCTGGGAGGGAACGCTGCTGGTTTCCACAGCAACCGAAGACTTAAGGGCAGTCCTCCTTGGGTAGAGTTTTTGTTAATTTTTTAATGGATTTTTTAAATGGCCAAGTTATGACTCAGCTTCCTCGTTTGTCATGGAGACAAGGACTCCCTTCTGGGGCTGCCGTACGGGTGGGGTGACAGGAGGCAGGTGATGTGCTGGGCCGGCCGCCTCGGAGAACGTTTTCAGTGTTAGCCGCTCTCAGATTTAATTCATTCTCTGAATTGTTTCACACACACATACACACAAGCACACTCCTTAATTCTTTTTCTTTAAATTTTAGACTTTGATGACTTTTCTGAGCTCTTCACATTTTCAGTTTGAAAAAGTTTTCATGACTTTCAGATCATTTCTTTCCTTCGGCATTATTCATGGAGTTAACTTGTTGACACTTTATCGTGATAAGGCGTCGACTTCAGACAATGTTACTGGAATTTTCTGACTTACGTGGAGACATGTCAGTGTTGCTGCCGGTGTGGCCTCTGCCCATAGGTCTGTGAACTGGCCACCCTGTGGGCTAGACAGACGGGTGAACGGGCGGTTCAGTGGTTTTTCAAAGGAGGACCAGCCTCCCTGCCGGGCCCTCAGAGGAGGACCAGCATCCCTGCCGGGGCCTCGGAGGAGGATCCGAGTCCTTGCCTGGCCTCCAGGCTCCTGCCTGCACCTCCAGCTTCCCCTTGGCCTCCCCCCTCCTTCGTGCCGTGTGTCTTTCTCTAAGTGCTGCGTGTCCCTCCTCCTCAGGAGTGTTGCACACCTGGCCCCTCACCCAGACATTCCCCTTTGCCCCTCGACTCCGTGTGTGCCAGCTTCCACCCAAATGTCCCTTCCTCAGAAGGTTATGTGATCATATGCCTCCTTGAACTTCTACTTCATGTCACAACATAATTACAATTGCTATAAATAACAAATTGTGAAATTAACTGTGCCGTATCTGTTTTCCCCTAGATCTGCACTGTCTAATAGAACTTGTGACACTGTCGGAAATGTTCTGTAATCTGCACTGCTTCATACAGTCACCACTAGCTACTTGTGGCTACTGAGTTCTGGAATGTGGCTAGTGCCATGTGGGATTTGTATTCATTTAAATTTAAATTCAAGTAACCACATAAGTTCGGCCACCACTGTGTTGGATGCACAGCTATGGATGACCAGCTCCCCAAGTCTCTCTGTCACCTTCCCTTTCAGGTATCTGTGGATGAATAAATGAATTGGACTAATTGAATTTGACCAAGGAGCTTGTGTATTTCAAACCAAGTGTCCTATACGAAGAATATTGCTCTGACTGGTTTCACATACTCAGCAGGACAAACTCTGGTATTCTTCTCCTTGTTGGGTCAATGATGAGAACTTTCCAGGGCTTACTAGGCACTGCATTGTCTGATTAAAATTCACTAATTGCCCAACTGGCACCTTGATATGGATTGCATGGTCCAATAGTTTCTAGGAAGTAAGACCAGGAATGGAATTATTACTCTGATAGAGACCGGATAAAAATTTATAAGGAATGAGAGACACCTACGCAAGTAAAAACTCTAAAAAGCTAATAAAATTCTTCAAAGAAACAGGCAAAGATTGTTGGCTTAAATCAAAGATTGATGAAAACAAAACAAGCTTTGAACAGTGAAGCTAAGTTAGTTCAGGTATCCAGAGAGCTTGCCTGGGCTCCACAATGGGTGCTCCCCACCAGAGCTGGGTACACAGATCTCTGTAAATACAGAGCTAATTTCTAATGACTTTACCCATACAATCCAGGACACTCAGTTAAATTTGAACTTCACATAAAGAAATTCAATCTAATCTGAAAATTAACTGCATTTCCTGTATTTTTTACTTGCTACATCTTACAGCCCTATTTCAAATACATGGGAATAAAACAGCCACAGAAGATGAAAGTGTGCTGAACCAGAATATATATGTCCTGACTTAAGAGTTCAATGCTAAGGAAGTGACTGAGAGTTTTTCCTTTTTCTTGTCTCTTTCTGTCTCTTTGCTAGAAACTCCATCTTTTCTGCATGGTTTTCTCCTCTTGATCTGGGCCAAGTTTTAGCATCTTTCAGAGTTTTATTGCTATACTGATGATGACTTCAGATGGTAAGAATTTCTGTTCTTTAAAAAAGCAGCAGAAAAAAGGCAATGGCCACACGGCCTATGAGTTCCTAAGGATAAGAACTGTGTGTTTAACCAACTTGATAGCCTCAGAGTCTAGCACAGTGCCTGGCTCAGAGCAGGTAGTCAATTGATGTTTGCTCTTTCCTTAGATTTATTGAACAAGTTGTGGGGCAAGGGGGCAGCTGGACAGAATCGTCGCCAATGTGATCATATGTGGTTCAACTTTTCATTCCCTTTGGTTTTCACAGTGCCTCAGATATAAGTGGATCTCAATAAATGCCGAATGAATTGAACTCAACTGATTTAAGACCATGTGATTCCTTTCCATTAGGGTAGATATTTCTTGAGAAACATTTTTATTATTTAGCATATCATGGAAATTTGTATTTGCTACACACCTCATAACCACACTTATTTTATTACTTTTGTATTCCTCTGGGTTTCTTGTTCATGGTACACAATGCTCCCTGGTGTGACAGGTCTTGGCGTGAGTAATTCCAAACCTCAGGGCTCTCTCATCATCCAGCCCAGTGCAATTACATGAGCACTTGAGATTCTGGCTGAGTTCGGAAAGTGGATGTAAGTGAAGCAGACAAGGTGGAAAGGAACAGAGCGACATCTGGAGAGGAGCACGGCCAGGACTCACGCCTGCCTGCCTGCAGCTCACCTCCCCCCTCCTTGGTCTCCACGCTCCTCCCAGTGAGCACATGATGGGTCACAGGACTGTCCCCCTGGGCTGTGCTGGGGTCTGTCCCAAGTCAGCCTCCAGCCCCTCCAGGTAGGCAGCACCCAAGGCATTGCATCAGTCGTTTTCCCAAGCACAGTAGCTACGTTTGGGTCTGATCTTCTATTCCCTGAAAATAACCCTATGTGTAAAATCTTAAATAATCTTTTAAAATCTCTAACTTCTTTGAATTTTCTACACAAAATTCACGTACAAGAATTCTAGCTCGGCCACAACCCCTTTAATGAAATTAAAGATAGAAGGAAAAATGAGAAAGCTAGTTGTCCAGGTGGTAGAATGTTTGGGTTTAAGGTATGCACACTCTTTCCTGGATCTCTAAGATAGATTTTAAGCTTTTAATCAAAATTGTAAGCTTTCAGGATGGTGCTAAGAGATGGTCCATTGAGCTGCATTCTTAAAATATGAAAGACATCCAATCATTCTACAATCCCTACATTGTAAAATTTTATGTCTCAACTATAGTTAATTTTCCATCACCCAAACTCTTGGCTGGACTTCCACGTTTTCTCAATAGTGACTTCTCTTACTTGGCTAGTCACGTTAAATTTAGCAAAAGCTGGGATGCCAATCACCTCTGCCCCAGCTCCGCCTCTATTAGGTCATTTCTGATGCTATCTCGGGCTTCTTTCATCGCCTTGTGGGTCTCGCCATCACTGGGTTCCACGTTTGTAAGAAATTGCTTATTTGGCTATCCATCCAGGCAGGCCCATCAGACCTTTCACATCAACTCGCCTGAGTCTGGAATCTAAACCGTTGGCTGCAGGAAGCAGGCCTTCATGCTCCTGCCTTAACACAGGAGAGAGGGGTGGGGTGTTTTTTTTTTCTTTTTTAAAAAGTCATCTTTTTTTTTTTTTTTGGCTGCTTTGGGTCCGCGTTGCTGCGTGCGGGCTTTCTCTAGTTGCGGCGAGCGGGGGCTACTCTTCGTTGTGGTGCGCGGGCTTCTCATTGCGGTGGCTTCTCTTGTTGCAGAGCGTGGGCTCTAGGCACGCGGGCTCAGTAGTTGTGGCTCGCGGGCTCTAGAGCGCAGGCTCAGTAGCTGTGGTGCATGGGCTTAGTTGCTCCACAGCATGTGGTATCTTCCCGGACCAGGGTTCGAACCCGTGTCCCCTGCACTGGCAGGCAGATTCCTAACCACTGCGCCACCAGGGAAGTCCAGGCGGGGTGTTTATTAAACGCTTGTCAATGCACCTCCCTGTGCGTGAATGTTTTCTAAGTAAGAGGTAGGAACGCTCCAACTTCACAGAGAGCTGTGGCTTCAGGAGAGAGAGAGGCCAAGCTTTCCGCCTTCTCTCCTACACCAACCGCAGTCAGGTCTGTTTATGTATTGCACGATGACCCTCTGGGGCATGAAGAAATAGGGTGGAGACCAGGGTCAAGGATTTTCAGGTTTTACCAGTGGACAAAGCACAGAGGAATATTCCAGGGATTCTGATTCTAGCAGAGGGTGAGTGGGGGAATGTGGTGTGTTATTTCTGTCTCACACGTGGACGCGGGGGGTGTGATTTGGTTTCTGCTCACCTCCTCCACCTGGACTCTTACGAGCCCCCTGCCCTGCACTCCAAGCTACATTCGGGCCAAAATAGTCTCAGCCCTCAGTGGTCTGTGCTTACCTCTACTGTTCCTTGACAGACTGATTTTGAAGAAGTCTTTTTATCTGTCCTCCCCGTGCCTACCCTCCCTGCTCACACACACACACATACACACACACACTCTTAGATGATTACACCCAGACACATGCATACACTGGGACAGATAGATGTGTCCACTTAGATGCACACGTGGCCAGCACATGCATACGCACAGGCTGTGAGCACCTTCAGGGTCAATACCGTGTCTAGGTCTCCACTGTAACCAAGATCCTTGCTCAGAGCGGGTGGTCAATAATAGCTGTTGAATAAATGTTAAATGAGGAGCAGGGCCCAGAAGTGTGCACCTCTTAGGGTCAACTGCTGTAAATATTTGGTCAGGAATTTCCCATCATTTCTGATTCTAATTGAGAGTGTGCTGATTGCAACCTGGACTTGGAAGGCCAATTACTTCTCCCCAGTTCCCCCAAATACACCACATCAGATCAAGCTGGAATATATATGACCAGGGAGCTGTCAAGAGCAAAGTCAGTCCATCCTTCAATTAGTTTCCATCAGAGAATTAAACAAATTAAAAAAACAAACAGTTCCCACTCCTGAGCAAACACTGTTTGAACTGATAGTAGGTCAACAAGAGCATGGCGGGGTCAGCATACACCAACAAGCGAAGAAGCAAATTACTGCCAACCGTCCAAGATCAGCCCACAATACAAATAAAAGCACATGTACATATAAAATAGAATAACATCACGAACCTCATGCAGCAACAGGACTGAGAAATTACAACTTCATGAAAGATGTAAATGGAGATGATACACACATACGCATACATGTGTACATAGATACATAGATGGATGATGGGTGGATAGAAGGACAGTTGGATAGAGAGACAGATGGATGGAAAATGTAAAACAGATTGGGGGAAGGCAGCCTGTTTTAACTTTCTGAGGCTCAAGATGAGATGAGCAAATTTGCAAATCCATGTGCTTCAAGATGGTAGCAAGTGAGAGCCTCTGGGTGAGGTTGGGTGGACGCAGTAGAGAGAGTCTGAGTGAGTGGGAGTTAAACAGGTCACTCCAGCCCCTTTGGCAAACTCCCCTCCTGCTGGGACAAGATTGGGGGGCATGGGTAGGGGGGACGATGCAGGCAGAGGCCGAGCAAAGGGCGAAATGAGGTGACACAAAGAGGGAGAGTCAGCACGAGCACACATCCCCACCCCGAGGTCCAAGCCTTCACCTCAGGAAACTTTCGGGAAAGATCTTCAGTGCCACCCAATGCTTTCTGGAACAGGAGTTGAGTTTCTTTATTTTCCACACCCACTAAGACTGTGTCTCACGACCCAGTGAGCTGTGTGATAATATTTCCTGACACAGATTGTACTTTGCAAAGCATTTCCACACTTGCGGTCTTACTTGGCCTGTGTCTGAAGACAGGCTGCTTCCGTGCCCACCTGCAGGTGGCTGGGGGGACGGCCGAGCCCTCCCTTCCCTGAAGCTCCACCCGAGGCCCTGGATGTGCAGTGACCCTACCACACAGGGCCTTCCAGGGACAATGTCCCAAGGCCCTCAACCTCAGGGCATTTCCTGAAGCCTATTATCTTGCGGTAAAAGAAGTTTTCTTTCTTTCTGATAGCTCAGAATTTCCCTCCAATGCTCATATTCCTCTCCATGAGATACATGTAAAGATCCTTGCTACTCAAAGTGTGGTCCATGGACCATCAGCGTCACCATCACCTGGGGTCTTGTGAAAATGCAGACTCCCAGGCCCCAGCCCAGACCTGCTGATTCAGGATCTGCATTTTAACCACATCCCAGGGGACTTGTGTGCACGTTACAGCTTGAGAAGCATGATGGTTCTATATAAGTGATAAATGTTTAGTATACATGGAAATTCTTAATTTTTAGATTTTGTGGATAAATGCAGTATTTATAAGTATTCATCCCATAGATTTTGTTGGTAGTTTGCCAGCTTACTGAATACTAATATTCTAGAGGCTTTTATCCCTTGCAGTAAGTTGGGGAGAGGGTTTTGTTATTGATGGTCACCACCCCTAATATTATAAAGGGCACGGATTCTAAAGCCCAGAATCAGTGACAGGGCCTCAGGGAGTATCAAGAAGAGGGAGCATTAGGGGAAATTGTGGACTATTGTGGACTCTTTTTGCGTATTTGAGACAAATACCTTAATTCCTAGGTAATCTAGGAATTACTAATCTACATTCACAATAATAATATGCACTAAACGAATGCAGCTTTATTTACAGCAGCAGGAATACTAGATTGGGAAAGTCTGCTGTTCATGTAGACCTCGCAAGACTTATAACTAGAAGGGGGGAGCCATTGTTTTGGTTTGTCATGGTGCATTTAAAATTTACCAAAGGAATTGGAAGGTGGGTATGTGACTATCAAGTAACTGATAGAGTGGAAATTCATAATCACAGAATTTGAAGCTTCCAGGGAAGGAAGCAATTGACTTTGCCTCAGCACGTGTACACAACACACAGTAAAGATGCACGACAGTTATATACGCAGGAGCGGGACTGCTGGGTCATATGGCTGCCCGGTGCGGGGAGGGGGGGATGGACGGGGAATTTGGGGTTAGTAGATGCCAACTATTACATATAGAATGGATAAACAACAAGGTCCTACTGTATAGCACAGGGAACTATATTCAATACCCTGGGAGAAACCATAATGGAAAAGAATATAGAAAAAGAATGTATATATGTGTATAACTGAGTCACTTTGCTGTACAGCAGAAATTAACACAACATTGTAAATCAACTAGACTTCAATTAAAAAATGAATTTAAAAAAAGGATGCACGTCGGTCCCGTCGGGCAGTGTAACCCTCTTGCGGGAAGGCGGGGCTCTCATCCACTTCTCTTCCATATCCAAGGCTCTTAGCCTAGTGTTTGACACACAGAACGTGCTCACTAAATACTTTTAAATTTTAATAACTCAAAGTCATATTTCAGAGAGTTTTGCTAATCTGTCCAGAGAAGAACTGACACATCTTAGAAACATTTAGCTGGACACAGCCTCCAAAAGCAAAGGAGCTTCAAACCGTGGCCCTAGATCTCTCCTTCCAGGCTCCTCACACTGACCCCCTGAAGATAAAATGCCTAAAAATCTGCCTGGCAGAGCAGCAAGCCCGTAAGTATCTGTTGAACCGGTGAGCAAGTGAATTTATCTTTTCAAATCCCTTCACTTGCCCGCCTTGAGAAGTGGAGTCCGCTGGCTATAGCTGGACGTCAGGCCGCTGGGTGGTCGCAGATGCAGGTGAAGTCTGGCCGAAGTTACAACCGGGACCAGATCATCTTCTCGAAAGAAGGGTGATACAGAGGTAGCCAGAAGCTAAAAAAGTAAATTGTTATTCTACACAAATTTATTACTCAGAACAGAACTCACATCCTTGGAAAAGACTTTCTTGATAAAAAAAATAAACTTAAAAAATTATAATATATGATTATTGTAGAAAATGTATAAAATACAGCAAAGTCTAAGAGGAGATTGAATTTCCTCATACCCATCTCTGGGAGATGGCCATGGTTATTATTTGGATATAATTTCTTTTAATCTTTTTTCCATGCAAAACACATTTATAAAATCAGAATCATTTCATTACTGATTTTATGTTGTACCCCTTTGATCTAACATCATAGCATGAAGTATTTTCCAATATTAATAAACATTCTTGGAAAATATCACATCGATGATGGCACATGAGCATAAACAAAATATATTTAAAAGTTCCCTCGTGTTGCTGCTCTAAACAACACCGGGTTAACTATACCTGCAAGTCTTGTCCCATTTCTGATTATTTTCTCGGGGCAGTTTCCTAGAAAGTAGAAACGGCTTTCAAAAGGACAGCAGCTCACTTGTGACTTCGGGTGAAGCTGGAGAAAAGCAGTGGTTGGGACCATTTCAGGCCACATTTGAGGGGCACACGCCCACCAGGCTGGGCCTCAAGGGGACCTGGGGGCCTGCACTCAGGCCCATCAGATTGCTGAGTTTCTCTTGAAGAGTTTCTTAAATATCCTGGCTTCTAAAGGAGAGAGAAGTTCTCCAATATTCACTCCTTTAGCTAAGGGAAAAGGGGGAGAAAAGTATATTATTCCTTGAAAGAGAAAGTAATATATTTTCCAGCAATGTGATCTCATCCCTCACATCTTTGAAGGACTAGTGTTAATCCGAAGTCCATTCAAGTTAATAAAGTGTGCCTTTCCCTTACAATGACCTTTTGTTGGAGGTATTTTAGGTTTGTTTTTATAAATAGTTCTTACTTAAATGAGAATCTCGTTATAAAATTACTGTAAAAGTCAGTTATCCTGTGTCAAGGGATATAGAGCAAAAGCTGGCTTTTACCCAATTTAGAAAACGCATCGCCCTTTTGAAATGAAATTACTTCAATCGATTTTAGTAATAATGCGTTACTTATATATGGATGTATGTATATGATATAATACACACACAGGTGTCCATGTACAGTAATGCATAATTACATACACAAGTATGTAGTTATTTGCAGTTCACAAAACATTTTTCAGCCAGGATTCCTTTTGCGATTCATAATAACAGAACCTTGGGCATGCTACATGCTGCTTCACTTTTGCTGGTGAGAATAATGAAGCTTTAGGTTCACTACGTTGTCCACGGTCACCTACCTGGTTCACTGGTGACTAGATGCCACCGTCCCCAACACCCTGATCCCTACGGCTACTCAGATTCCCTAAGACCCTTTGTGGATGTGGTAACTGCTTAATCAATCTTGGTTTCAGTTTCATCTTGCAGAACACGAAGGTGACTCTCTCCCCACCGCTTGTAGAGAAATTACGAAGACAAGTGAATTAGTCTGAACGCTGAACACACACACACACGCGCCCTTCCTATTTTCAGAAAGGATTTGAGGTGGTTGATACCCACATTAGGGGCAATAATAATTTCACTGAAAAAGACAACAGCAAAAAAGGTTTAAAAATTAAAAATTACAGAATCTGTACTATTTATTACACACTGCACGTTCAGAGTCTGGAGTGCTATCAAAATGAGAATTTTCCTTCTCATCAATGAAATTTCAAAAATCAATGTAGTTCAGAAAATGCAGCTGTGCTCTGCATTGATAAGAGTGTGAAATAAGTAGGTTACAAAAGAAAAAAAGACCCTGGCTGGACCTGGGAAATCGAGGAGGAGTGGTCCTATGGATAAAAATATAAACCATAGAATACAAACCCAGGGGCCAAAGTTTCCAAAGTCCACCTCAGAAAGTCATCTGCAGGGACACCCCCGAAAGCTTTAATTTTCCTGGACCTCAGTTTCATCATCTATAACCAAGAAGCAAACGTATTTTATGGGTTGTTATTCAGAAGGTAGACAGTTTATAGGAGGCTGCTTTGTGAAATCACCTCTGCAATTTTACCCAGCAAAATCTTTTAAAATAGTAATCCTTGGAGAAAATCAATACAATGTGAAATACCCTGCAAATATAAAGTGTGATGTAAATGCTTCGTGATGAGAACACAGATGAGGTCTGCAAATTGCCGGTTCTTCCTCTGACTCAGCCACTGCAGAGTGAGTTTGGCAACTGTGATCTTGCAAAGTACAGATTTTAAAAAAATGAACATAGCACCTTTCTGACAGATGTTACCCCTCCCAGCAACACCTGATGTGTAAGCCCCAAATAATGTCAGGGCACAGTTGGCTCCTCAGCCGTCAAGTCGGGGACAGGCCCGCCTCCCCACCCCCATCACTTCAGCCTCGAGGGACAGCCAGGGGCCCTTCCCTGCTCGGTCCTGGTGGATCCTGATGGATCCTGATGGCCCCTAATCCTGCTGGGCTGAGAGCGTGACTCCAAGCTGGTTTCCTAAAGGCTTTCTGGACAGGTGACTTCAAAGTCATGCCCCCAACGCTGGAGCTGCATGTTCACATTGTAGCTTTCCAGCTATGTCTTGGTTTCAATTTCCAGAAAGGGACTCTTTCTCTCTCCCTCCTTTTCTTTTTTTTTTTCCTTTCTTTTCTTTCTTTCAAAAGTAAAAAATAGCAGCTCTGAGTGACAATTCTGTCCTTGCTGCTTGCTGTAAGATCGCTGGTGCCCTCTGTAGCTCAGGTGGGGCGGTTCCCCAATTTTAAACAGGGGAACATTCGAATTTTAGTCAATAAAGAGAACTAAATGTCCCCCAAACAAACATATATGTGTGTGTGTGTGTGTATACACACTATAATGTGTATATACACAATAAAAATAAACTCTACACTATCACGTGCATATACATATGTATACAGTAAAAGAACTAAATATCCCCCAAACAACATATATACACACACACATGCGTATGCATGCGTATATATGTATTACATAATGTTTGGAGAATATTTACACACATACACATACACACACACACACACACACACACACACACACACTCAATAGGTCTGCTCTGGTTCCCCTGTCAGATTTTCTGAATAAGCTCTGAGACTCACTGGAATCAAGCCTCTCCTTCATCCCGGTGCTGAGATTTGGCCTGGTCCCTTCCTGCCTGCAAACGGCCATCAGGACCCACCAACTCCTGAGCTGTCCACCCAGCGGGCCTCCACCCGGCGACACAATGGGATCATTGCGGGGTGAATGCCTTAAAAATCGCCTGATGCCTGGGCCCCAGGAGGAGGGATTCCGATGCGGTCTGGACCCCGCATTCTTCAGTGTTTTCCCCCAGTGTTGAGGGGAGTGGCTGAGGTTAAGAACCACTGGCTGTGTCTTACCTTCGATTCCCTCCCCCCATATTTTCACCCTTTCTGTACCCCAAGACCGAAGAGGACGAGTCACAAGAACCCAGCCGGGCCCACTCCCGTGGTGAGATCCTCACCTTTGAGCTCGGGGGCCCTTTGGGTTGACCAACCTCCCCACTTCCCAGCCCATGGACTTCCGTGCTGACCCGGCCACACAGGCTCCCGCTGCACCGTCGGGCCTGGTGGCACCAGCGCTGTTGCCTCTCGTCCGTTCTCTCCCCAGAACCCACGGAGGCCTCGGGGACCCCACAGGCTGGTGAGGCGGTGTCTGGGCCCATCGGAAGCTGCGGACGTCACCCACGCTCCCTCGGGGACCAGCCCAGCCACCCTGCCAGCACTGCCCTGCTCCCCCCTTCGCTTTGATGTTAAATCCAGCCGCTCTTGCGCAAATGTGGCCTCTCAGGGCACTTGTTCCACCCTCAACGGCCCCCCGCAGCCCCGGGTTCGAGGTGTGATGGGAGAAGGAGGAGGAACAGGGAGAAGACCTCGGTCTGGGCAGCAGGCACTTCCTCTCTTCCTTACTGATCCCGCAGGCTGTCAGGGCGGCCAGGGGGCACGCGTGTGCGTGTGCGTGTGCACGCGTGTCTGCCCCCGGCGTCCACGCTCTCAGTGCTGGGGAGCTCTGCCGTCTGCGATATTGCTGTGCCTGGGTTTCTCTTGCGTAAGCAACTCAATAGGATTTACCACGTGCCCCTCCCCCCATCCCCCGTGTCCCCCTCCCACCGGTCGGGGATGTAGTGAGGATGCCGTAGCCTAATTCCTGAAATGATTTTAGATGTGTGCAAGGGAAAGATTCCACAAGACTCCAGTGTCGTCCAACTCCCGCTCGGATGGGGCACCACCCCCAAACCTGGCCTGGGGGGCTGATCAAGTGTTCTGGACGCCCCCCGGATGGCAGGTGGGCAGGCCCACGGTAGGACGTCTGGGCCGAGGGAGGCCTGGACTCCCTCGCAGCCCGCAGGGCTTTGTGCTGTCTTCACAGCTGGGACCAGCGTCGGGCTTGGGCAGCATGATGGGAATAGACGTTAAGTCCCCTGGGGGCGAGGGGGCCTTCTTCCATAATCTGATTGGATGTCTCGTGCCTGGAGAGAGAGATGGACACCAAGGCCAGCACAGCCCTGGGCGCCCTGGTGGCAGTGGAGACGCTGCCTGACGGCTGCCAAGGCCACTCAGGGACCTGCTGGCCTCCAGTACGATGCACGGGAATTCAGAAGGCGGGGACAAGGGAAAGGTCCGCTCTGGTGACGTCCGCGTGATTGGAGTCCCCAGACAGACCCAGTCTCTGAAAAGTAACCTGTTGATCCCTCTCCTCTTTTCAAAGGCGGTTTAGAAGAAGCTTCTGGACTCAGGCAGCGTTTGTTTACGGCCGATTTCAGTTGTCAGTTGGAGGCTCGTGTTTCACAGGCCACATGTGTAAATGCTCACTCCCTCACTGTTTATGAGAGGCAGAGCCCGAGCTTTCCGAGTGTGCCCTGGCTCCTCTGGAGGGCCCGCCGGCTGGTGGGGGCCGGGGGCGGAGGAGGTCAGCGCCCCCTCCGTCAGGAATCTCGGAGCTCGCCGGAAACTTCCAGCACGTGGGTGGTACATGTATCAGCTGACGGGGAAAGCGAGAGCGTGAAGGCGGCCACCCAAGATTTCAGGTCACCGCTGACACCCCTGTGGGAGCTCAGATCTCAGCGCTGGGAGGGCACCTGCCAGCCTGGCCAAAACAAATCAGCCCTGCTAGGGGTGCAGTGCAAAGGAAGGGGCTGAGGCCCAGGGAGCTCAGGGCCGCACTTAAACCAGCTCAAGTAACCGGGCTACGACGAGGCGATGCCCTGGGCGTTGTGGGCGGACAGAGGGCCGGGGCCCCGCTGCAGATCCGGGGAGAATCCCGGCCGAGGTCTAGAGACAAGCCGGCTGTGTTTCAGCCCTTGCTCCGGTGGTCCTCCGCAGGCAGGATATCCCACCACTCTTTGTTGTCTTTAGGCCTGACAGTCCATCTGGTTTTGATTCAGGTGGCCTCAGGCTTGCCTCAGAGGTGAAAAGGGTGCGCGCTTAAATTGAATTTCTCACAAATTTCAAAGCAGAAGGATCCCAGTCTTCTCACACAAAGCCCGTTCTGCGCGTGCAGCCCCCCAGCCCCGGGAGCCTGGCATAAATCAGTTTCACCTGTTGGGCTGAATGAGCCCGTGTTAGTCTAACGAGAGGGGCCAGCGCACTCAGACAGTGTCTGCACGCGCTTGAACCAGAGAGAGCAGGGCGGCGACCTCTCGTTGACCTCCTGGCACTTCTGTTCCCGGCGGGGACCGTGGTTCTGGGTCCTGGGAGGGCAGGACTGGGTCCCTGGACCCGTCTCGGACTGGGTAGTTCTGGACACGTAACGGGGCTCTCTATCCCAGCTGAACGGGATTGGGGGAGAAGGCAGCTTTGTATCTAAAGGGGGGACATGTCTGAGTCTGAGCCATTAAAATTAAACTGTCCCTTGAGGCTGCTGCATCAGGTAGCAGGACTTCAGAGGAGAAACGTTTAGACTTTTGCCCCCTCATTTCAGAGGTCAAACAGCCCTCAGGCCGTCGGGCTGGGCGAGGAGGCGGCGGAGCGTCTTGGTGGGGTGCCTGGGTGAGCGGGCACACCTGCCGAGAACGTTCCTACCCGGAGGGATGTCCCTGTGTCCAGGGGCTGCCCGGGCATCCTGGGGCGCTGCTCTTTGTCGTAACAGTGACTTCCCCTGATTAAACACCACAAGTAAAAGGAACGAAGAGAAGTTGGATCCTCTAACACAGGGAGCGACAAACTCCGGCTGGTGGGCCAAAGCCAGCCCGCAGCCTGTTTCCACCTAGAACGTTTTACTGGTCCCCCCCCACACACGCACACACACACGTGTGCACACACACGCACACACACGCCACTAGCCACGTGCTGTCCTCGGCTGCTTTCTCAAGCACAGAGTCAAGTAGTTGTGACACTGACTGCAAAGCCGAAAGTATTTACCCTCTCATTCTATACAGAAAAAGCGTGCCAACCCTGCTCTAAAATGTGGTGCTTCTGTGTTCCTTTCAAGGATGCTGCTCTCCAAACTGACCCAGGCGATAGGAGGCCACCTGAGGGCCCGGTGGCCGCACAGCCATTTAATGGGCTCCGTGGGGAGTTTGGGGATAAACTTACACCTCCACTGTCTCCTCTCTGTGAAAAATGCCCCCTTTAACCTCAGAGATTCCTAGGTGCTCTAGGACGTCAACGATAAAAGAGACCTCATATCATGGATAATCTCCTTGACAACTTCTTGGCTGTTCTGGAGCTTCATTTTCTGTCTCTGTGGGACTCCTGTTCCACAGGTCCTGGACTGCTCCGAGTACAATCCTGTCGCCTTCATGTGACAACATGACAGGTCCTGCCTGGAGCACGGCGGTTGCCCGGCATGGTCTGGTGTGACAGCCATGGATGGCCAAGTCAATGTCGATGTTGCTAAAACTCCTATTCCTTCTCTCCACCTCATCCACCATCTCTCTCTTTTCAGAACGAAGCTTTAGTTTGCAGCCGCAAAGGCTAAATTAACCCGACACGGCAAGCAAAGCTCTACCGTGGCCGGAATGTGAGAGAAGGGGTGGGAATTAGTGGACACCTGAGTTCCGTTCCGCCACTGCCTCACCGCACGGTGTTACAGCAAGGAGTTTACTCAAATAGAACATTTTTAAAGTCATCTGCTATATAGCCCTTTCTCCTTCTTTCTAGAATTATATTTTAAGGAATTCAGGTAGAAAAAAATGATACACACATACATATGCCTATGTGTGTGTGTTTCATGTATATATGTTTTATGTGTGTGTGTGTATATATATATATACATATATTCAAAATGTAGAAATGAATGAGATGTGCCTTGCTAAGCTACCATCTGTTCACCCCAGCTTAAGGACAGAGCTCTCTCTCCCATTCTGAGCTCACACAGAGCTCCTGGGACAAGAAACCAGACCTCTGTTTGCAAGATTTGACATCTGCTTTCCTGTTTGGTTAAGTTAGTCCTTGTAAAGCAAGATGCAGATATATTTTCTGACAGGGACACAAGCTCTTTACTATTATTATTTTCCTTTATTCGGGACAGGGGTTCTACTGGATGGGGCGGGGGAGGAACCTACACTCCTCTCTGTATTTCTCACAAAGTGCACGTAATTCCAGGAGCCTCGGGTGAATGGATCGTGAGTGAGCAAGACGCCGGGGTGTGAAGAGGCCTTGGAGCATCTCTGTCGGGCCCCCTCTCCCCCGGCTCTGCCTGGAAGACGTCCTCCCCATCAGGACCCGGGCACTGGCTTGGGCGTTGTCCTCCTGGTGTTTTTCAGTTGTTATCATGTCATCATCTCAGGCGGTAAAGTTGTTAGACTTCTTTTGGAAGAAGTAATCAAAATCCGTAGCCCCTTTGCAGAGAGTAAAACGCAGAAGAGAAGCAAAAAGAAGGGGAAAGCAAAAAGCAAAGAGAAGGGGCGGGGGCCAAAGGGAGGGGCCCTGGTGGCATGGCACTTCACATGTCCCCAGCCGCCTCTCCATGCATTATTCTGGCACTCAAGGGAAAATGAAGCCTGATTTCCTATTCAGAAAAATAGCATCCATGGCAGAAGCTGGCCACACTGGATAACAGCTGGAAAGGGCTCAAAACGAGGTAAAAACCTTGGAATGCCTTGGTTTTCAAACACACACTGGATTGTTTTTTCCAGCTTCATCTGTCAGCGTCGGGCGGGTGGTGGTAGTGTCATCAAGGGCCTCTAAAGGTTTTCATGTGGAAAAGCAGCTTGAAACGATCCTATCTCCACAGGAAAAGCAGATCCGTGCCAGGGTCAGCCATCTGAAGCTCTGATTTCAAGAGGAAAGCAGAGGGGAGTGGAAGAGAAAGTCGGCCTCTGCCTCTGGATGAAGGCGACGCTCTCTGTGACTTGGCTCGCGTTTTCCTGCAGCAGAAAGAGGGCAGCGTGATTCTGGGTCACTTTGTGACAGGCGGACCACACAAAACAAAGGAGGGCGGTGCTGCGAGCTGACGGCTGCCCCGATAAGCCCTCCAGGGTACCATTTCAAGAAGTACGTTAATGGCCTCCCTACAAAAGAGTCCCAGGGGTCCCTGAAGCTTGACCCCCAAACTTGAACTCTACCTGAACTGATTTTTTCTTTTTTTTTCCTTTTTTGAGGTTTGAAAACATTTAATCAACTCTCCTCCCAGGACATTTGAGTTCTGTGCACTCCTGCCCTTGTGGGCTCCATCTGGAAGAAGAAGTGCCAAAACCACCGCTGGAAAGGCGGCCCGGAGGTATTTTCAGTCCGCCTGGAAGCAGCAGGTAACGGAAATCTTATGAGACGGCTTGTTCTCAGGAGATGATTTTGGGTCCAGTTTTGCTGACCAAAGCATTCCCTGGGTTTGGATAAACCTTGAATTAGCAGCTGCGCTTTGAGGCACTGGTTTTGGTTCTAATTGCAGCTAAAGTGCTTGCAAGCCCTAGCCCCTGCCCTCGCACTCCGCCATCCCTGGTTTTGTCCCCTGACATAAGTGCTGCCTGGAATCCCAAAAGCGTTTAGCTTCCTTCCCTTCCAGAAACGCAGGGCTATGGTTGGGTAAATCATCTCAATGCTTTCATTTCAAGTCACTGAGCGTCTACTCAGCATCAATAATATTCCCATCATACGTTGGGAGTAAGGGAGGGAGCCTGGTACCCTCGAATTCAAGGGACTCGCCTGGCAGAAAAGGCAGACACTCTTTCATACGACGGTATGAGTAACACTAATGGCCCCAGTTAAGTACAGCGGGAACACACAGACATGGTGGGAATGCATCAGAAGTGAATAATGGGTTATTTTTAAATAATGGATCACACAAAGTTCTTTCCCCCAAAAGCCAGTCGTCTTAGGAAGTAGTTTGTTCTGTTTTGTTTAAGAGTCTAAATGTATAGACCACGGAGTGGCAAGTAGTTTTCAATGCTGAGCTCATTTAATGGATTGGTGGTTGCTCTCTGGGACACTGGGTTGAGAAAGATTCTGAGGTTGTATTTAGTCTCAAGAGGAATGGTGCTGCGATTGGCTGGTTGTCCTGGAGGCCTTGTGTGGAGAGTGGTGCAGATACGCCAGTCCTGAAGCAGGTACGGCCCACGGATGAACCAACTCAGAGTTAAGACATAGCTTGACATGTACTTCCTCAGCCCCCGCTGTGAACTGCAGAGAATCTCTTTGTGACAAGGATTCTTCTGGCACTGATTTGTGAGCACAGCGAGTCCCATGCTGGTTCCTGAAATATAAGAACGCGAAGAAGAAAAGTCAGAGACAGCAACACGTCAGAATATTGATGTCCATCTAGACCCCCCTCTGAGTTTATAAAGGGTCTCCACCCCAAAGAACAATCAGAATAAAACCTTCCTGCGACAGTGCTTTAAGACTGAACTCACCCTGTGGCCTGTCAGTGGGTATAGGTGGGGGGACTATTCGTGAACTTCAGATTCACTGAACAAGAAGTAGGGATTTCTGAGTAGAAACCTAAGTGTCCATCTAGAGATGTGACACATGTGTGCTTGTGGAGACACGGTATTCCCAGCTAATTTTAGAAGATGGAAGGCCCAGCCTGGGCCATCCTGACAGCTGGTCACCAGGCAGCTTCTGGCGGTGATGTACACAGACATATTTATCACCCCGAGGGCTCCAAAGAGAAAGTGGAATTCCATGACCAGAGCGCTATAAAACTGTCTGGGTATTTTGGGTATTATTCTTATTACAGTTCTGTTATCGTGAAACATGTTTCCATGTAGATTTCTGTCTGCTGGGCAGTATTGGCCCCATAAATCCTGCAGGAGAGAATTGGCCCACTGGAGTTGGATGCTGGATATAGCATTTCTTCAACA
This sequence comes from Balaenoptera musculus, assembly GCF_009873245.2. Classification (NCBI taxonomy): domain Eukaryota; kingdom Metazoa; phylum Chordata; class Mammalia; order Artiodactyla; family Balaenopteridae; genus Balaenoptera; species Balaenoptera musculus. The sequence continues at coordinate 1,712,155 of NC_045795.1, forward strand.
TCAAGAGAACGGCCACACATTTTTTTAATTGTTTCCCTTGCAAATAACTTTGAAAGAGCCTTACAAAAATGTTTTCCTCGCTCCACTCCCCCGTGAGTTAAAAACGCACCCCCATGCTTGCCAGTTGGCACCATGTCCTGTGACTCCAGCAGGCGTGCGGTGATAGGGGGGATGAGGCAACTGTTAGGGTGGGGAGGAGCGCTCTTCCTCGCAGCGTGCAAAATGAGCCTTTTGATTTTTAACTGATTCCTTAAAGCAAAAGCACTTCCCACCCATGGGCATTGCCTAACTGGGGGACATGGAAAATGAATGAAGGAACAAGCCTCAAACAGAGAGAGTTTACTGCTCCCACTTCAGCGTTAATTAATCACTGTTGTCAGTGAACTGATCAAGTGCATGGGGTTACACCTCCCAGAGTCCTTGCCTGGACGTCCGGGGGTGGCCGTGTGTCTGGGGCTTCGAGCGGTGCTGGGAGCGCAGTTGCAACCAGCTGGGACCCTTGCTCACACAGGCCTTCTGTGTAAAGGATGTTGTGCTTCAGTATGGGCTTGCGGTTCTAAAATGAGATGCTTTTCTACTTCAATTATATTGCGGTGGATCAAACATTACAAAATAAGCCTCAAATAGGAGTGTAGCCTTACCCCAAACGAAAGCATATGTGTGAGTGTTCAGATGCAATGGTCAGATGTTGACACCTTGAACTACACGGGCTGTACCTGCCAGGTTCAGGGCTTGCTACAGGCACAAATTGTAAAGAGGACAGAAATGTGGTTTTGACGCTTTCCCAGCTCTCTTGCGTACCTTTAAAAAACACTTTAAAACTCTGTTCCTCTGCCTTTTTATCCAATGAGAGCCATTGGTTCTGTCCTCCCCTCTCCCACCTTTAAGCTGTTCTGTGTTCGAATCCACAGGGGTGTTGTCACACCATGGAAAGATCGTTGGGTGGGGAGTTCTTTTATTCATTGATTTATTCAATAAATATTTGGGTACCTATTGGATGCTGAGCTCTGGGCCACGAATTAGGGCTGTAACACTAAGCAAATCACTGTGTAGTGGGGGAGACAGGTATGAATCAAAGAGTCACAGGAATGAGTTTACAATTAAATCCACAGTAAGTGCTGTACTATTAACTGGGGCTAGCAAAGCATAACGGGGGGGTTAGCCTTGTCTGGGCGAGGGGATGGGTTAGGCAAGGGAGTCAGGGAAAGCCTCTCCGCTTTGCCCAAGAGTAACGAGATGAACGGAAGGAAGAACCTTTCCACATGAGCAGCGTTCACCTGCGTCTTGATGAGGTCCCAGGATGCGGGATTGTCAGTGCTAAACTGGGACCATCCCTGGCAAAACTACACGTAAGGATATGGGGTGTGCACAGACCCCATTACAGAGGGGAGCGTGGCGCTTTTTTTTTTTTTTTTGGAAATATCCATTTTAATTTTTATTTATTTATTTATTTATTTATGGCTGTGTTGGGTCTTCGTTTCCGTGCGAGAGCTTTCTCTAGTTGCGGCGAGCGGGGGCCACTCTTCATCACAGTGCGCGGGCCTCTCACTATCGCGGCCTCTCTTGTTGCGGAACACAGGCTCCAGACGCGCAGGCCCAGTAGTTGTGGCTCATGGGCCCAGTTGCTCTGCGGCATGTGGGATCTTCCCAGACCAGGGCTCGAACCCGTGCCCCCTGCATTGGCAGGCAGATTCTCAACCACTGCGCCACCAGGGAAGCCCGGAGCATGGCGCTTTTAAGGAATGGAAAGGAGACCAAGGTTCCTGGGAAAAGCACCCCACCCTAGATGAGATCCAAGGAGAGAGACAGATGGGGCCAAACCCTTCAGGGCCTTAAAGGTCACGTTAAGGTCTCTATCCTAAGAGCAAAGAAAAGTGCCTTAAGCAAGTAAATGACAGAGTCTTATTTCCCCTCAAAAAGTTCATTCTCCTTAGGATATGGAGACCATTACCATGTGAAGTTCAGAAATCTTTTCCTCAAGGAGAGCTGGCTGTGGTCCCTCAGCAGCAGGGTGCTGCAAATGTCTAACAGCTGGCTCTTGGGGGCTGGGGGGCAGTGCGGGGGGGTGGAGACCCCAGTTAGCAGAACTTGCCAGTTTCCATGGTGGAAAGCTCCCACCTGGTCGATTTCCAGCTACCACATGACATCACTGAAGGCAGAGTTGGGAGAGATGCCACAGGACTCTAAGAGCCATGCTGGTTCCTTCCCTTCCCGTCCCTTCCCTTCCCTCCTTCCCTTCCCTTCTCTTCCCTCCTTCCCTTCCCTTCTCTTCCCTCCTTCCTTCCCTTCTCTTCCCTCCTTCCCTTCCCTTCTCTTCCCTCCTTCCCTTCCCTTCTCTTCCCTCCTTCCCTTCCCTTCTCTTCCTTCCTTCCCTTCCCTTCTCTTCCCTCCTTCCCTTCCCTTCTCTTCCCTCCTTCCCTTCCCTTCTCTTCCCTCCTTCCCTTCCCTTCCCTCCTTCCCTTCCCTTCCCTTCCCTCCTTCCTTTCCCTTCCCTTCCCTCCTTCCCTTCCCTCCTTCCCTTCCCTCCTTCCCTTCCCTTCCCTTCTTCCCTCCTTCCCTTCCCTCCTTCCCTTCCTTTCCCTTCCCTCCTTCCTTTCCCTTCCCTTCCCCACTTCCCTTCCTTCCTTCCCTTCCCTTCTTCCCTCCTTCCCTTCCTTTCCCTTCCCTCCTTCCTTTCCCTTCCCTTCCCCACTTCCCTTCCCTCCTTCCCTTCCCTTCCTTTCCTGAAAAACTAGAGGCACTGTTCAAACAAATTCTGACTCCAGTGACCAGTAAATTTAAGCCTTTCCCTTGGCCCCTGAGGAGTTCTGACACAGGAGAGGGTTTTAAAACCCTTCTACTACATGATGTGAAAATGTGATAGGCATGGGCCTGGCTTGCTACACTGAATCTGGAGGGTCACAATGACATAGAAAAAATAGAACACTGATAGAAATGTAAAAATCACACTAGGTTAATAAAAGTCTCTTTAGAAACCATGGAAAACTGTCTACAGCCTTATGTGATTCAGGATGTCTATCAGAGAGCTGAAGGCCAAGTTATATGTGATGCCATGACGTCACTGAGGTTTCTGCTCTCTTGCCACACAGGTTGAAAAATTTTGGAATTCTAACCAATATTTTAAAAGCAAAACAAAAAGTCCACAAAACTTCAGGCTCAGAATACTGTGTGCCTCTGGCCTTGCAAAGAAGAAGAGCATGCATCATTTTCACCTTACCTGGACAACAAGAGTTGTAGAAATTCAGGCACAAGGTGAAGGAAATCTGCATTTCTTGAGGGCGGGGATAATTTCTTACTCACTTCTGTATCCATAGTGCCTGAACTTGGGGTCAGGTTCAAATTAGAAGTTAAAAAAAAAAAAGATAGATATATAGATAGGTAATTTGTTAACTTGCATAAAAAGATATGTCTTTAGTATTAACTTTATAATTATCTGTCATTAAAAGCTATCTTATTGGCTCAACTTTAGTATAAATAAGTATTAGCCTTTTCAGAAAGGATAGCTTACTAACTTTTTTCTTTTAATTTTTAAATAAATTTTTATTATGGAATAGATGTAGATGGACAGAAAAGTTCTGAGGGAGAGTTGGCTGAATGAGTGTTAGTTTCACACAGGGCGGGCGGACACTTAAAGGCTGCAGTTACTGAATCCCTCCTCCAGCGGGGGTCCTGCCGCAGCTACAGGGGAGCCGGCCCTGCTCTGTCCTTAGGCCTTGTGGGTGAGGGAGAGTGGACTATCGAAATCCTCACCTCCCTTTATTTTCTTTTCTTTCTGTTTGGATGTTTTCACGGGTCTCCCCATAAGTCCAGAGGGTTCCCATAAGTCGACCTCCAGTTTCCCCTATATTAAGAGCTCACATTCCTATGGTACATTTGTCACAATTAATAAACCAACATTGATACATTATTGTTCATTGAAGCCCATAGTTTAGTTGGATTTCCTGAACTTTTACCTAATGCCCCTTTTCTGTTCCAGGATCTCATCCAGATAACACATTACATTGAGTCATAATGTCTCTGAAACCCCTTCTTGACGGTGACAATGTCTCAACTTTCCTTGTTTTGGATGACCTTGACTGTTCAGAGGAGTACTGGCCAGGTGTTTTCTTTATATTTTCAAGACAGTCCTTTGGGTTGGAATCTGTCTGACATTCTTCTCCTGGTTAGACTGGGGTAATTCCAGTGTTTGGGGGAGGAAGACCATGGAAGGAAAGTGCCATTCTTACATACTGTGTCCAGGGTGCATATCATCAACATGACCTATCACAGTGATGTTGACTTGTAGTGCTTTTCAGGTTTCTCTCCTGCAAAGTTGTTCTATTTTTTCCCCTTTCAACCAGTACTCTTTGGAAGGCAGTCGCTATGCACAGCCTGCTTAGGGCGTGAGGGGCTACGCACACCTCCTTGAGATCAGAGTATCTATTATTTGGAATTCCTCTGCATGAGAGATTAGTCTCTTCTCCTCCATTTATTTATTTATTCAATCATGTATCTATATCAGTATGGACTCATGGATATTTATCTTGCACTTTAGGTTCTAATTCAGTACTACTTCGTTTATTTTTTTGCTCAGATTGTTCCAGATTTGGCCGTTGGGAATCCTTTCACTTGGCTCCTATGTCCCTTTGACATATTCCCATCACTGGGGATTTTATTTTTGGGCACTTTGTTACTTTCTGGCCCTACAAGATGCTCCAGGGTCATCTTTTATGTTTCCTGTCCCAGTCCTAGAATCAGCCATTTCTCCAAGGAGCACTGGTTCATTTTGTTGAAGAAGATCTTCTAATGAAGATCTTAGAAACCAAGGCCTGGATACTAAGTGTGCTCATTTCTTCTGGGGTGTCATTGCTTCCAAGCCCTCTCAGCTATCAGAGCATGGAAATATATGTGTGTACTAACCTATGTATTTATAGGTATCTTTAAATATTTCTGTATACATACATCCATCTGTATTTATGTTAAGCAAAATGCGGGTTCATACTGACGTATCCAGCTCTAATCTATCACTGCATACATCATTCTAGCCTCTTCCCCTTGCGTGTCCACAACTTCCCGCTCCAGTAGTAAGAAACCTGGCTCCTACCACCTCTCATCCATTTTCTTATTTGTTCAATTCCAGACACATATATGGAGGTTTCAGAATTGTTCACCTGTAACTTCATTGGAAACAACTTCCTCAACTAGAGGACGGTGCTAACTGCAGGTCCTTCTGCCTTTAGTCTTGAGTACTCCATTCATTTTCAAAGTTGCTTAGGTCAGAACCTTCCCCCATCTCCCTCTGTGAGGTGTTTCATAACTTTGTAATACAGTTAGATGCTCTTGCCAAAGTCTGCATTCCATCCTACTCCCTAACCTATTAAATGTTTTTTAAAATTTACATACATTAGGGTTCACTCTTTCGGCTGTAAAATTCTTTAACTTTGGACAAAGGCATAGTCATTATCTACCAGAATAGTTTCTCCACTCTAAAAAACTCCCCGTCTCACTTATTCAACCTCTCCCCACCCCAAACCACTAATCTGCTTATTATCTCTATAGTTTATCTTTTCCAGAATGTCATATAATGGAATCATACAGTATATTGCCTCTTATGACTGGCTTCTTTTGCTTAGAAATATGCATTTATGGTTCTTCCATGTCTTTTTTTGCTTGATAGCTCATTCATTTTTATCACTGAAGAGTATTTCATTGTATGGATACACCGTAGGTATTTTTATATCCATTAAACTGCTGAAGGACATCTTGGTTCTTTCCAGTTTGGGACACTTGTGAATAAAACTCCTATAATCATTCATGTTCAGGTTTCAGTGTGGGCATAAGTTTTCAAATCAATTGGATAAATACCTAGGAGTAGAACTACTGGATCATATGGTAAGACTGTTGTAAGAAACTACCAAACTGTCTTCCAAAGTACCTGTACCATTTTCCATTCCTCCCAGCAATGAATGATAATTTCTTTTGCTCTGCATCCTCACCAGCAGTTACTATGGTTAATTTTTAGATTTTAGTCACTCCTATAGTACAAAGTGGTATCTCGTTGTTCTTTTGTTTTGTTTTAATAGTATTTCTTTTTTTGATATATTTATTTATTTATTTTTTGGCTGTGTCAGGTCTTAGTTGCAGCGCACAGGTTCTTTGTTGCAGTGTGTGGGCTTCTCTCTAGTTGCAGCACGTGGGCTTAGTTGCCCCACAGCACGTGGGATCTTAGTTCCCTGACCAGGGATCAAACCTGCGTACCCTGCATTGCAAGACAGATTTTCAACCACTGGACAAACAGGGAAGTCCCTCATTGTTGTTTTAATTTGTATTTCCCTAATGACAAATGGTGTTGAGCATATAGTCATATGCTTATTTGCCATCTTCGTATCATCTTTGGTAAAGTGTCTCTTCAGATCTTTTGCCCATTTTAAATTGAGTTGCTTGTTTTATATTGTTGAGTTTTAACAGTTCTTTGTATATTTTGGATACAAGTCCTTTATCAGATGTATGTTTTGCATATATCTTCTCCCTGGTAGTGGCTTGTCTTTTTATTCTCAAGAGTGCCTCTTACAGAGAAGAAGATTTAAATTTTAATAAAGTCAAACTTACCAATTTCTTTCCTTCACAGACCACACTTTAGTTTTGTATCTGAAAGCTCACAGTTTCATGTCACATAGATTTTCTCCTACTTTTTTTCTGGAAGTTTTATCACAACCAGCATGTTGATATCAATAGTGTCAGATATAGAACATCTCTGTCACCACAAGGATCCTTTGTATTGCCCTTTTATAGCCACACCCACTTCTCTTCCCCCACCCTTCTTGCCTCCTGGCAACTGCTAATCTGTTCTCCATTTCTATATCTTTGTCATTGCCAGAATTTTATATAAATACAATCATATAGTATTAACATTTTGAGATTGGACTTTTTTTACTCACTGTAATTTTCTGGAGATTCATTCAGGTTATTGCACGTATTTATAGTTGTGTTGTTTTTTTTAAATTGCTAAGTAGTGTTTCATGGCATGGACGCACCACAATTTATTTAACCATTTACCCATTCAAGGACATGGAGGTTGTTTTCACTTTGGGGGTTATTATAAATAAAACGATGTGAGCATTTCACGTACAGGTTTTTTTGTGTGTGTAAATATAAGTTTTCATTTCTCCGGGATAAATGCCCAGGAGTGCCATTGCTGGGTTGTATGGTAGTTGCATGTTTAGTTTTTTTTAAGAATTGCCAAGGTGTTTTCCAGAGTGTCCGTACCATTTTACATTCCCACCAGTATCGTATCAGTGATCCAGCTTCTCAGCATTCTCACCAACATTTAGTGGTAGCATAATTTTTTATTTTAGTTATTCTGATAGATGAGTGTTGATGTCTCATTGTGGTTTTAATTAGCATTTCTCTAATGGCTAATGATATTACATTTCTTTTCATGAGCTTATTTGCCATCTATATACTTTTCAATGAAATGTTTGTTTGCGACCTTTGTCCACTTTCTAATTGGATTGTGTATTTTGGTTACTGTTGAGTTTTGAGAGTCTTTTATAGGTACGAGTTCTTTGTCAGATATGTGGTTTTCAAATGTTTTCTCCCAGGCTGTAGCTTGTCTTTTCATTCTTTTCACATAGTAAAAGCTTTTAGTTCTGATGAAGTCCAGTTTATCATTTTTTTTCCTTTATGGATCATGCTTTTGGCAACAAGCCTAAGAACTCTGCCTAGCCCTAGTTCCTCAAGATTTTCTCCTATGTTTTTTTCTAAAAGTTTTATAATTTTACGTTTAAGTCCATGATCTATTTTGAGTTAACTTTGTATAAGGTGTGAGGGTTAGGTCAGGGTTCACTTTTTCTTTGCCTATGGTTGTCCTCTCGCTCCAGCACTATTTCTTGTAAGGCTGTCCTTCCACTGAATTGCCTTTGCACCTTTTTCAAAAATCAGTTGGGTATATTTGTTTGGATCAATTGTGCAGATCAATTTCTATGTTCTCTATTCAGTTACATTGATTTATATGCCTGTCAATTCCCTAATATCACACAGTCTTGATTACTGTAGCTTATATAAGGAATCTTGAAATCAAGTAGATTAATTTCTTCCACTTTATTTTTCTTTTTAAAATTGTTTTTACCTATTCTATTTTCTTTGCCTTTTCATATAAACTTAGAATAAGCTCATCTATATCTAAAAGAAATCTTGCTGGGATTTTGGTAGGAATTTCATTAAATCTGTGTATTAGTTTTCTCTTGCTGCTGTAACAAGCCACCATAAACCTAGTGGCTTAAAGCAAAAGCAACATGAATTTATTCTCTAAAAGTTCTGGTGGACAGAGTCTGAAATCAGTGTCGTGAGGCTGAAGTCAAGATGTTGACAGGGCTGGTTTCTTTTGGCAGCTATATAGGGAGCATCTGCTCCTTGCCTGTTTCAGCTTCTGGCGGCTGTGATGCCCTTCTCCCTCCTCAGAGCACATCATCCCACTTCTTGTTTCCATCATCATATCTCCTACTTCCCCACCTGTGTCAAGTATCACTCTGGTTATGTCTTATAAGGACATTTGTGATGACATTTAAGGCCCACAGAATAATCCAGGATAATCTCCCAATCTCAATATCCTCAGTTAAATCACATTTGCAAAATTCCCTTTTGTATATTAGGTAACATTCACAGGTCCAAGAATGAAGAACTAGATCTTTGAGAACTTCATTCAGTCTACTACAATTTGTACATCAATTTGAGGAGAACTGACTTCTTTACTTTGTTGGATCTTCTACTTCATGAACATGGTATGTCTCTCCAATTATTAGCTCTTTTTTGATTTCTTTAGTTATCATTTTGTAGTTTTCAGCATACAAGTCCTATACATGTTTTTGTTATATTTACACTGAAGAACTTCTTAATTTAGCAATTAAAAATGGAATTTTATCTTTAATTTTGGTGCCCACATGTTCATTGCTAGTATAGAGAAATACAGCTGATTATTGTATGTTGGTCTTATACGCTGTGATGTTGCTGAACTTTCTTATTAGTTTGTTAGCTTATTAGTATTATTAGTTTAGGAGTTTTTGAAGGTTCCTTGGGACTTGCAACATAGAGCATCGTATTATCTACAAATAAAGACAGTTTTATTTTTTCTTCTTTGATCTGTGTGCCTTTTTTTTTTCATCTTCTTGCCGTATTGCTCTCACTAGAAGTTCCAGCACTGTGTTTTCTGAGAGTTGAGAGAGAAGACATTCTTGCCTTGTTCTTGATCTTAGTGGCAATTTTAAAATCACATCAATCATCAAACATAATTTAGAAAATTCAAGAGGACAAGGAAAATGTATTTATCCATATTTCACTCTTTCTCTTGCTCTTTCTTCCTTCCTGATGTTTCAAGAGTCCTTTTCTATTTTCTTACTTTTTAGAGAACCTCCTTTAGCTATTCTTTTAGAGTAAGTCTGGTGCTGGAAAATTATCTTCATTTTCCTTCATCTGTGAATATCTTAATTTCCCCTTAGTACTTGAAGGATATTTTCACTTGATGTACAATTCTGGGCTAACAGTTTTAAATTAATCACTTAAAACATGTTGTGCCACCTCTTTCTGGCCTCCATGGTTTCTGATGAGAAATCTGCTGACATTTGAATTGCTCTCTTTTTTTACCCTATAAATTCGGGTCCTTTCCCATCGTAGATGAGATGAAAGTACCCAGGGAGCAGCCTGTGGATGAGGCACTTCTTTTTGGGGGAGCCGCAGCCACTGCCTGGAGCCTGACATCCTGCCCTTCAGCAGTTTAGAGAAATGGGGCCTGCTCAGGGTTCGCAAACACCTGGCCGGGAGGGGTCTGAGGCTCCTCTGAGCCCCCCAGCACTGGAGCTCCATTCTCAGGAAGCAGCCCCAGCATCTGACAGCATCCACCGCACTTCCTGAATCTTTGGAAAAGAATTTGCCAGGGGCTTCCAGAGACTTGGGCCAAAATCCTCACTTGTCCTCCTACTTGAACAAGTTACCAGACCTACCTGGGCTTCGGAGTTTTACCTTTGAAACGAGAAGACGGGGGGAGCCAGCCTCTGGGGTGCCTCAGCCCGGGTGCCCGTTGTCCCTGTGTCTGGAGGAACCCACAGGCCGGGCGGCCACCTCTGGGCCCCCAGCGGCCCCTCCCAGCCTGGTTTGCGGGGAGTCTCCCTCATCTCCACCTCCAGGTCGCCCCGTAAACCGCGTGCTCCTCTAGCCCCTGCTCAGAAGAGGGCTCTGAGCAGGGGCTGAGGCCTTTCACAGAGTCCTCCAGGCCTTGGCAGTCTTGCTGAGGGGACGGGGTGTCTGCGACAGTGTGACCACGGCTCCCACAGCCTCGGGGACACGCCCAGGCTCGGGCCAGCTCACAGAGGCCGTGCTTTCGGCGTGAGTTCAGCGGGCCTGACGGGACCCACGGCCCGATCAGCTGCCAGCCACACGCAAGGTTATCTGCGGGCAGAAACGGTCACCGTCTATGTCTGCTGGGATTTTGGCAGCCACGGGAGGGACGGTGCATCCCTACAGGCCTGGCTGAGTCAGCTTCCCTCCGGGCCAACAGTGCCGCCGTCTGTGGCCGCCAAGGAGAGACGTTTCGGCAGGGCCCAGCGGCGTTTTCCCCGGAGGACAGGGTTACCAGCCCTCGGAGGAGACAGGCCTGCATAGGCAGAGCTAGAAGGGGGCTGGGATTCTGGAAGGACCTGGATGGTTCTGGGAAAATCTGGTAGCCATTTTTAACAGGAAAAAAAAAAAACAAACCAAGGTGTGGGAGTGAGAGCGTGGAACTTCTTGGAAATGAGGAGAAAGAAAATAACACGTCCGTCTCCTCAGCCGTGACCTTGTACCCCGGCGGCCGGCTGGGCAACTCTGCTGGACTTTCCTGATGCCATCTCAGATCCAAAGGGTCCAAAACTGAGGTCACCCTCCCTCACCCTGGCTCCTCTTCCCATTCTGTCAGTAAAGCCACCCTTCAGACACCAGAGCGGGGCCTCGGGGGAAACCTCTGATTTTCCCTTCTTCACGGCCGTCTCTGGCTGTCTCTTGCTCTGAGTCAGGATTTCAAAGTCATTGTTCACGAAAATGAACAAAACTAAAGTGACCCCGTAAGAAGAGGAATCTCCAAAAGGAGAACTAAACCAAACATCGGAGTAAACCGGGGTATTTCCCACTGCTTCATCCCGCAGGCTCCGGCCCGGCCAGGACACCTGCCCCAGGCCTCGGGCTCGGAACCCACCCAGCCCACGTGGAGCCCACGTCCCGCACCTCCCCCTGGGCCCAGGCCCCCGACCCGACCTTTCCTGGATTTGCTGTCCCTGTTCCTAAGGCGCTCACCCCTCCTCCCACCTGCCCTACGAGACGTCCTTCCTTTGCCTTCTGAACTCACAGTAACTGTCAGAGCCCAGCTCAGCCATGCAGCCTCTACCTGTGGGGCTTCCTGACCCGTCCCTGCCCTGGGGTTCTACTGGACCCACAGCAAGGACAACGGAGCAGCGGCTCCCAGCTCGGGCCCCAGAGCCACACGACACCTATAAGTGGGAGCCATGCAATTCCGGCTGAGTTGCTTAACATTTCAGAGCCTTTGCTGTCCTTTCTGTAAGATGCGACTGATAACTGTACCTAACTTACAAGGGTGAGGGGAGAATTAAAAGGATATTGCACTCAGTGTGCTTAGTACAATGTCTGGCAATTAATTAATAATCAGTCAACAATTCTTGTTGTCACTGCTATCCTTCTTCCTACTCTCTCATTTCCGCTTTCCCCTGTTTGCTCGTTTGTTTTCATGTGGCCATCTTGTCGACCCCTACTAACTTGTAAGTTCTCGAAGGGCAAAGACAACGTCATCTTTGTATTATGTTCTGCCCCGTGGTGCTCACACACACGCACACGCACGCACACACACACGCGCACACACACGACGTTGTTGGAGTCGTGCCAGGGGCTGAGTAGATGGTGGATGGACAAAATTCCTGTCTGTCAGTGTGCAGGGTGGGTGGAGGCCTGGGGCCCCCATCATCTGTAGTGATGAAACATGGGCCTCGAGAAAAGAGGCCAGGCTGCCAACCAGGAGAGGCAGTGAGGGAGCTTCCAACGAGCACAGTTATTTAATCCAATGTCACCCAAAGGAAGGCTAGGATAACGTGCTCTGACTTTGGGGAATTTATAAAATAGGCAAAGAACAACTGATAAGGACATGACAGCTTCTGGATTCAGGATTTCAGGCAACGTGTGAGGAGAAGGTGAAGAAAGGAAAGAGGCAGAAAAGGTCCCAAACAGTAGCCCCTGGTGATGGCCGTGTTATGGTTTTATCTGATCCAGGAACAAAAGAGAGACAACTCTTCCATGTCAGAGTTTTAATTCTAGCACTATTTCTTGTCAAACAAAACTGAACTCCAGGTAAAATTGAAGGAGAATCCAATAGAAGGCAATTGAGGACAGGCAAAGTGAACCAAAATAATGAAAGAGGCCTTTATCACATCTTGCCTCAAAACAGAATGAAGAGACAGGCCCCAGCCCTCCGATCCCTCCCTGGTTTCCAGGCCTGGGACCCCCCAGAGGCAGACTTCCTACCCATCCCATTGTTGCTTCAATCCAGCCCCAGGGCACTGATCTTATCTCTTCAGGTTTATTCATTTGTTTTCCTATCTCTAAAAATGCACCTTTGTATAGAATCTGGGCATGGCTGCAAAATTACCCAATTCTCAGCAGTGTCTGCACTAATCATGGCCCCTCCCTCCTACTCTCCCACTTGGGACCATCAGCACACCTGAGCCCTTGTCATCAGGCAACATCCTTAGCACCACAGGGGGGTGAAAAATAGAAAGGCACATTTGGGGTATAAAGACCAGTGCTATTTTGGCTTTGACCAGACCAGCAGAAGAAAAGGATCCTTCAAGGGAGAGGGCCTTCCACTAAAACGGAAACAACCACAAAACAAAACAAAATCAAGAACGCTGGAATAATTAGCCTCTCAATATTGTAGCAGTCTGTTTCTTAGCTAAACTCTGTTTTGTTTTCAGTACTACATAGATCGGGGTTGGTGGGAGATGGAGGTGGGATGTTTGCATCCTGGCCTGTGCGATTTGTGCAAATTCCCAGGTAAACTGAGTCAGTTAACCAAAGATATAAGGAAGAAACAGAAATGGTTGTCCCAGGGTAGGCCTGCCTTTACAGATGCCACATTTCAAAGTCACGTTTGCTGTCACTACAATGAGAACTCGGTCATGGCTGGGGCCACTGCCTCATCCACTGGGCAAAAACAAACATCAGAGGGAGAAATGTGCTGTAGCCACACTGGGGGGAAAGTGTGCCATTGCTGATGCTTTAAATAATCTGAGAATGTGTCCCAGTGTTAAACGTTTCAAACGTTCTACTTATATTAGATGGGTTTGAGACGTAGGGACATCTATGGGACTAAAATAAAACAGTCTTTCCCTTGTCCTGGAGAACAAAGCCCAGAAACTAAAGAGCCAAGTCTTGGTTATCAGAAGGCCTATTATCTGCTCTTTATCTAACATTACTTTGGGGCTAGCTTTGGGCCCCTCTGTCCATCTTTCAGCCAGAGAGCAAGGGAACAGAGCCCAACCTTACAATTCATCTAAGCAACGCGTAACTGAGATGGCAAATCTGCAAAAAACCCAAAATTAGACCAACTCAAAGCAAGACTCTAGTCCCCTCCACACACAGACAGCACCTTGGAGAGGCAAATAGCGGTGCCTTTCAGATGCTCTGCTTCACTGCCCCCCACGCTGAGAAACAACTGGGTCGGAACTGGTCTCCGGTTGTTGCTGTGACCAGGAAGGGCTGCCTTTCCCTGGGTCTCAGGATATGTGCTTGGTAACTTTCCAGACATTTATTGCCACAGTTCAGCCCTGTGCTGCCAAGGTCGGAGCCAACAAGGGCGTCTGAAAATGTGCAAAAGTGAGTTCTCACTGACTGCTTGGCCCAGGCCTAGCCTGAGGGAAGAGAACCAGACGTTCTCCTGCCAGAAGCCAGTCCCCAACTTCATGGAAACTGGGGATCATTTCTGATGCTCCTTCTGACTCTGCCAAGGTTCAATGCAGCTGCAATCACTCTACCTCCAATTCAAGTATGTCCGTGATCCTAAGATCTTGGAGGCATCTGGTTCTTCTTCTTTTTCTTTCTTTTTTTTTTTTCTGGCCGGGCCACACAGCATGTGGGATCTTAGTTCCCTGACCAGGGATTAAACCCGTGCTCCCTGTAGTGGAAGCATGGAATCTTCACCCCTAGACCGCCAGGGAAGTCCCCGGAGATGTCTGGTTCTTAATCATTAAATGCATATTAATAAAAACCAATGTGATATGCCATATCATGATATATTTATCACAATAATCCAAGAATAGTATATATTAATATAAGGATATTATATTAGCTATATATTAATAGTCTATTACTAATTAATGTTAATTATATTAACTATAGTCTATTACTAATTAATGTTAATTATATTAACTATAGGTATAGCTAATTATATTAACTCTACTATAAGGTAGGAGTAATATGTTAGTATAAGAATAGTCTATAAATAGTCGGTCCCTCTGCATTTGTGAAAACTGACGCACGCTGCAATGGTAGATGCCGGGCTGCTCTATCCAGATGCTGACTGTCAGCACCCCTGGCTGACAGCTCAGCTCCCAGCCCCCCTCCAGGAACCGCTCTTGGCCGAAGCCGGCTACCTCACCGTTTCCTGCCCTCTTCCTGGGGACGGCCTGCATCCAAATAACTGGGTGATGTGCAGTACGGAGGCTTGACCCCTGACCCCAACTTGGGCCCGCTGTGTAAGACGTGGGGCTCCGTGTGGGGCAGGCTGGGACCATCTCCCTCGGCCCCATGCTGCCTCCTCTCCCTTCGGCTGTTACTCCTGAGAGCACTTCATGCTGATCTTCATCTCAGAGTCCGCTTCCTGGGGAGGTTAATCGGCAGCCTTTGGTCCCGGCAGGTGTCTGCCTGACCACGTGCTCCGTGGGCGCAGTGCTGCCTGCCCCCAGCCACTGGCAGTCGTGGTGGAGCGCTGACGGTGTCCGGGACAGGCTGGTGGCGGTGACTCTTACGCTGGCGGTGACTGGATGTCACAGGCGTAGAAGGAAGGCTCAGTATGTCAAGTGTTTGATAAACTTGGGAGAAATAAAGTATAATGACAATGCAATCAGGCTATCGCTACACGCCGTAGAGTCTTTGGAAAGACTGAAAGGGATCACTCAGCAGTTAAAGGCCGGGTACAAGACCCTAAAGTGATTGTTGGCAAAAGGTAAAGAGACTCTGGTGTCCTGCAGCTGAGGAGCAGGGGCGGTGAGTGCCTGGCTCGGGATTGAACAGAGACGAACCAGAGGAAGCTGGGCTCTCACTGGGGCAGCCTGCTAAGCCGGGAGCAGGGACCTGCTAGGGAAAGGACGCCATCCTCAGTCGCAAGGTGAGGACGTTTCGGGGATGCACTTGGGAATCTTAAACCCCAGATTCTTTTGAACCCCCGGGCTGCCAGAGGTGGCCCCTCCCGCTTTGAGGCCACTGCACCTTCCCCTTGAAAACAGCGAAGGGGCCTCTTCCTTGTAAGACGACACAAGCCCCTCTCCGGAGCTGCCCTCGCCTACCCTCTGGCCAGCCCTGACCATAAGCGGCTGAGTCACAGCACAACCTGCTGGGGGCTCTGGGTGAAGCTGGCTAAAGGCAGGGGCTGACGTCGGGAGAGCACACACAGGGCTGGCTGTCCGGGGAGCTGAGTGTAAAGTCGGATAAGGAGACGTGAGGGAGGTGGAGGAACCTGCCAGGATGTAAGATTTGACACCTGGTGAGGCCCCTCGAGGTGTCACTGACATGCTGTTGGACGTTGGAAGAAGTGACGGTTCACACTGAGTAAAGCAACAAGGCTCGATCTGCAAGAGCACACGGTGGCAGAGAGGATGGAAGGCCCAGGAGGTGGGTCTGCCAGAGCGCCTCTGCCAGGCGATGCCAGAAAGCGCACAGATGACCGCCGTCTGTAGGAGGGACTTCAGGGGTCTCTGTCCACGACAGCACTGAGGGGGGCACGGCGGCCCTGAGAAGCTTGGGAGCCACTCTCCTCTGCAGGCAGGGCTGACCCCAAGGGGGGCGTGAAGCGCAGGCAGCAAGGTGACGAGAGGCCAGGTGACAGTGCTTCCCCCTCAGCGATGGTGACGATCACACGCGTGTCAGGATTGGAGGGGCAGCCAGAGGCCTGTGCTTCGGGCCACGGGGATGACAGGTGACTGTGGTGACACTGCGGCAGAGCGATGGGCAGCGGACAAGAGCTGCACAAGGCCGGTCCCCACGACCGGAGACACCGGGGAGGGACGAGCGGGAGGCGAAGGGCCGCGATCCCAGGAAAGAGGCGGGATCCTTGTACCCAGTTTCCAGACCCGAGCGTCCCGGTAGCCCATTGCCTAAAGAAGGGCCCGGTCACCGATGAAGACCTAAGGGACCTGTGGCCACCGAACGCTGGGGAAATGGGGGTGCCCAAATATCCGAGGGTGGCTACTTGGTTGAGTGCTGGGGGTCCCGGGTCAGGGCCGTGCCGGCGGGAGTGGAGAATGACACGCCGGCGGAAAACGGATACACACTGGTGAGCTCCTAGACCCCAGCAGGGCCAGAGTGCCGGCACCGTGTCACCAAGTGACCGCGAAGCCAGAAGTGCCCAGCACGGGCTGAGTTCCATCAGCTCCACCAAGCCGTCAGGGGTGAGCCCAGCAAGCCATCGTCACACGTACAGTGGCCGTGGCCCTTCAGGGGTCAGGCCTGAGCGAGGCCAGAGGGCCCAGGTGAGCCGTGGGGCAGGTGGCCCCCCATGGCCAGCTGGTGAAGGGGGTCCGTGCTGAGACTTGTTCAGAGGGGCAGCGCGGCACGGGACCCTTGTGAGCCAGAAGCGGATGCCGAGGCACAACAGCCAGGCCCAGGGCTGGTGCTGAGGGTGGAGCCGGCAGGTCAGCACCGAGGCCGGACGAGGCGCTCGCTGAGGGTGCGAGAATCTAGAAGGAGGGCAGCTGTTGTCGCCTGCAGGGCCGCAGCTGTGCTGCCACCTTCTTCTGGAAAGTTCCCCCAGGACACGCGGCCCGCCAGGCTCAGGAGGAGCGTCTCTTCATGAATTTACTCCGTGACAATGTTCAGCAGTTATCGTGTGTTTGCCATCGATCAGCGGCTTCGGTGACATCAAAGGCCAAGACCTAGGTCCCTCGTTCAAAAGTAAGAATTTCAAGGCAGCAGCTGCAGAGCATGAAACCACACCGGGCGTGGATGGTCCGTCCCTGAACCAGGCCCTGCACAGCCTGTTCTCATGACGCTAGCTTCTAGCCATGGAGACAATTAACGTGTCAATTACAGTGAATTATTTTATTGCAGCTGTGAGAAGTGTTATGTTGGAGAAATGCAGGCTGGTCCCTATGCAAACTTACAGGGGACTCTCTGTAAGACCCTCTGGGCCGGGGGGCCGTGTGTGCGGGGTTCCGGGGGCAGGGTTTGCAGGGACAGAGACTTCGGGGATTTGAGAACCATGGCCCTCACTCCGACTCCTCACCACACTGTCAACTGCTCACCTGACAGCTGGCCAGCAGCGGGTCTTATTCGAAACCATCTCCAAGTCAGAGAAAATGGGCCACAGACACATGGGTTCCTCCAAATGCCACACCACACACTTCCTTCACAGAGAAATGGCTCCAGAAAAAAAAAATCATTAAAAGAAAAAAATGTTGTTAAAATAAAGTGAATGGAAACATAAGAAGGTCCTTCACTGGCTTAAGAAAATAAACCAAAATCCAAAATATTCTGAGAAACACATTAGGGAATTAGAGGGGATCAAAAAGTCCACCACAGGGCCAGTCATATGTCGGGTTCAGAAACGGGTTTAATTCTGCACTGACAGCAAGGAGACCTCAGTTCCATCCCCCACACTCCAGGTCTGAGAAAGTCATTTCAGCTTTCTGTTCTTTGCCTGAATAATGAAAAAAAATGTTAATCTGTCATTTTGGATTGCATGAGTATGATGAGGGGACTTTGAGCTAGCTCTTCTGGAAACACAAGCACCACGTTTACTCGGGACGAGGTAACCTCAGGTCAGCGCCCACCACTCGGCCACACACACTGCGGAGAATTCAGACTCCACCTGACTGCGCTGTGACACAGGTTTTCCCGAGACGCCAGACCTTCACAGGTAGCCACGCCCCTGTTGGGCGGGGCCTGCGCGACGTCTTGCCTCTTCCTTTGTCCACCCTTCAGTCATGCCCACCTGCCCTCCACGACCACAGGGGCAGACGTCAATTTTCCCATTTTGCAAAGTGTATACAATTATTTAGTACAAGAGAAATATAGTATTTCATATGCATAGTGAAAGGGTAGATTATCAAATGTACTGGGAAAACTACTGACCTAGCTAGAAAAAATTCGAGTAAGTTTGAAGTAGGCCTTACGAGTAATAAAAGAAATTTAGATAATTATATAATTTTCATGAAAAGCCCTTTCTAAAAACACCACCAGACTCACAGACATAGAGAACAGACTTGTGGTTGCCAAGGTGGGGGAGGGCTGGAGGGGGAGTTTGGGGTGAGCAGATGAAAACCAGTATATATAGGATGGATAAACAACAAGGTCCTACTGTAGAGCACAGGGAACTGTATCAATATCCTGTGATAAACCATCGTGGAAAAGAATATGAAAAAGTATATGTATATGTATAACTGAGTCACTTTGCTGTACAGCAGAAATTGACACAACATTGTAAATCAACTAGACTTCAATAAAATTAAAAAAGGAATAAAAATAACACCAAAGGCAGAGATTATAAAATAAATCATCGACAGATCTGACTACATACAATAAATTCCATAAATCCCATAAACCCCATAAGCAAAATTAAACGTCACTTCACAGGGCAGGACAATATTTGCCATATATAGTCCAGATAAAGTACCAAGATCCTTTATATATAAAGAGCTCTTGAGAGTCAGTATGTGAAAGACAAATTCTCTGTCTACCAATTCCATTTCCTGAAATTCATCCTACGGAAACAAGTCTAGAAGTGATCATGGCAGTACTTGCCCATTGAAGTCCCGTGGAGTTAGGTGGCCAGGGACTCCTCCCACTTAGGAGAGAGGGACGCAGCCAAGGGTCACCGGGAGGGATGCTTATGGGGGCGACACGGCATGCATTGCCAGTTCCTGGAGGAAGGGGGTCTGGAGAGCTAAAGAGGGCATCCAGTAAAGGGGTACCATACCAGGGGGAGTGCTCAGATCTGAAAACAAAGGCCCCACTCTGGGGGCCCAATAAAAAACCGTAGCACTCAGGGAGCAGAGCCAGGGAGACTGAGAATCGTCCCCCACACCACCCCCCGACCCTGGTTAGCGTTTGCATCACCCTCTTTTCAAGTTCAGGAGCGTAAAGCTGAGAAAGAGTGTTACCCAAGCTTTCATTCTCGTAAAGGGGGAGCAGATCTAACCCCGGTCTCCTGTGTTAAGTTCCCTGCTGTTCGGGTCTGGCTTCCTTCTTGGCGCCTTTGCTGCTCTTTCTGCTCCTTGCTTTCTCCCAGGACCAGGGTAAAAGGTCTTTCTGCGGCAGCGGTCGATGTGGCAACCTGCAAACCAGGCTTGGGAGGGACAGGCACTCGTGGAAGCGTTTCCCAGTGTCACGGCCTCCGGACTGTGTCCGCTGACAGTTTCCAGAAAGTATCCGAGAGGTCTGGAGGCTGAGAAGGAGCTCTGTGTGCCAGGGTCGGGTTTCTCCCGGCTTCTCTGCATAAATTTCCCTTCATAAGTTACAGGTCCTGCCAGCGAGTTGTGAACAGAGACCAGTAACGTAAGAGGTGATTTGGAGGTACACAGAGGCCTCTCCAGTTCTTTAAAAGTCAGTTCCTTTTTGTTTGTCTGTTTTTACCAGGAGGTGGAAAGTCAGGCTTTGAGGACC
Organism: Balaenoptera musculus; assembly: GCF_009873245.2. Taxonomy (NCBI): domain Eukaryota; kingdom Metazoa; phylum Chordata; class Mammalia; order Artiodactyla; family Balaenopteridae; genus Balaenoptera; species Balaenoptera musculus. Next base: position 1,732,039 of record NC_045795.1, read on the forward strand.
TCAAGGGTCTCAGCAGAGCCTTTGGGAACCAATGTTGGTCAGGATTCAGTTACCTGGTCTGAGCCCGTGGACTGAGTTATTTAAAGATTGAAAAAAACCTTCTCCTCCAGACTTAAGATCACGGACGTGGGAGGTAGATTTTGCGTCCCCTGCCCTTTATTTCCTCTCTGACTGTTGCACCTGACCACTGAGCTGGCGGTTCACGGTAAATCACAGAAACGTGGATGTTCTGCTGTTTGGTGCCCCTCCTTCTGGGCCAGGCAGACATTTTCTTAGAGAGCCAGGGTGTGATTTTTCTAGGCTCTGTGGGGTCAGATGGCCTCTGTCACAACCGCTCAACTCTGCCATTTGAAAGTAGCCACCGACAATCCCCAGACACATGGGCGTAGCTGTGTTCAAATAAAACTTTATTGACAGGATATGGCTGGACTTGGCCCCCGGGCCATGGTTTGCTGACCTCTGTTCCAGTCAAAACTCCTGGACCTCACATTCTGTTTTTCCACTTATTCCATCTCTTTTTCTTACTTCTTCCAAGTTTCATGTAACTTCTGTAATATAACCAGCCCACCAACAACCAAAAAGGAGAAATTTGGGGTTTGAACAACTTGGTACCGGGCGAATCTGAATACACCCCTTCCTCTGGATTCCTGTTCCCGGGGTGGGTACTTATGGTTGTCTTTAAATGTCTATTTTGCATTTCCCAGTCTATCTGAAGTGGCTGGTGCTGCATGAAGAGATGGGGCCCAGGGACTAATTTTGCAAGGCAGTGTCCTGAGCTGGATTCTCTTTGTGGCCAATTATTAAGAGCATTTTTACCCCCTGCTTTTAGCTACTGTTTGCATTAAATGCGCACGGGCAAGGAGGGAGCCATTCTAATCCCTGCAACACCCTCCCATTGCCTATAACCCCTGCTGCTCATAAAGGCTGCCATCACCCTAGCATAACACTTAGCCCTCGCAGTGTTGGACTGAATCGTAGCTCCTTTGATTGAGATCCTACCAAGCGCAAAAAGCCTCCAGGTTACTATGCCCTTGTTGTGTATAATCACCCTGACAACTCTGGTGTCCCGTTAGCCGGAAGACATGATAGACCTAGAGGTTTACTCCACCGTGCAAAAAGGTGCAGCCAAGAAGGAGGCCTAAGTTTGTCTGTCTTCCAACCCCGTGACTTTAATTATTATACAACTGTTATTATTAATTTGCCCATTTATGCCTACACTCACCCACCAAATACTCACCAAGCTTTTCTCATTCCCCAGGTGCTGGGCCAGGTACTGGGGACGTAGCAGCGAACGAGGAGACCTAGTCCCGTGGACCAGGAGCTCCAGATGCTCACCCGTAATCACGCATAAACGCATCAACATGACTGTGGCTTGAGCTGCGAAGAAGAGCCCAGGGAGACATGTGGGAACGTGACCAGGGGGCCAAAGCTCCTTAGCCCACCTCCCATCATGGTCAGAAACTTATTCAAGGACCACGATTGCCCTTGTGTTATCTGCTACGTTATGTGACTGTCCTATTGGGACAGTTCTGTTTTCTTCACCTTCTCTATCTGGGTGCACACAGATGAATGGTGGTGGAGACCAGCGTGACCTCTGTGGCATCCTGTAAGCAACTGGAAGGAATGAGATGAACGTATAGCAACATGGAGAGACTGAAAGCCTAGTGCCGTTGGGGGAAAGTAGTAAAAAGAACACAATGTATACGCAGCGCCGTTTATGGAAGTCGAAGCACATGCATACGAAACTACTCAATATAGTGTATAAAGAGGTGCATGATTATTTAGGGATCTGTACAAAACACCCTGTACGGGGCCTGGGGGGCTAGCTGGGAAGTCAGGGATAAAGGGAAAAACCAAAGCAAGAGAGGAGCCTTGCACAGCCTGTCCTGAGAAATAGGGTTGATTACATCTCTGTCCCTGAGGTCCCCAGAATAAACAACAAAAGCAAAATGTCATTTGACAAAGCAAGTCGCCTCGATGTTGTACTGGATAGAGGGTGATGACCTTTCAGTGCTGGCCCTGAGCCTCAGGCAGGGAAACGGGCAGGAAAGACAGAGGCAGAGAGGAAAACAAAGCAGAAAGCAAGCAGAAAGCACAGCCCCGAGGACAGTGAGGGACGCGCCTGTGTTTATATAAACACGTGCCCTGAGGGGGGGTGACCCCTTAGCGATAAGGGCCGTATCTTCAGTACTTAATAGAAGACTCTTTCAAATGGCCAGCCAAGGCTGAGTGGTGTCCCCAAGTATTTGAGGGGCGGCAGCAGGGACGTCGCTGTCGAGTGCTCTTCCTGGAACATCCGCTGTGCAGTCCGTGCGGGGCTGTGAAACGGTAGCTGATGCCTGGCGTCGATGTTCTCACGGAGTCGTGGGTCCTCTCCGACACAGCGTGACATGAAGAAACGCTGGCCGGGACCCCCAGAGGAGCGAGCATCTGGGCTCTGCCTCATCCACAGACTGTTCCAGAAACTGTCTGTCATTTCAGTTATTTGCAGTAACAAAGCCACTGCATTTGTTAGGAAACACCAAATACATCTTTCCACCCCCCCGCTCCCCAAGGTAATGAATATCCAGCTTGGAAAGGAAAGAATGCAGGACATCTCCCCCAGCGGTCAAGGGCCAAGAAAAGTAGGCTACGTTTTTTCTCTTGCCTCCAAATAAAATCTTGGACAAGATGGCAGTAGCCTCGAGAGGGCTCACCAAAGCTGTTTTGATTTGCCGGCGTTCTGCTCGGAGAACTGATTTGTAGGTTAAAAGTATGCAGTGTACGAAAGCGGGAATCATTTATTTCTTGACTGACCTTGGGCCTTGATTTATCTCAAAACCGAGAGAATTTTCCTCTTGGTGAAGGAGGGCTAATTCTTTCAGTAAGTCCTTGAAAGCTCCCTGCCATCAAAAACAATCCATATGCTGAATGCACAGAAACAGAAACGCTCTGACTTTCAGGAAGGTGTCGTGGGGAGTAGCAGGGAGGGAAGGAGATGCGAGAAGAAAAAGAGGCCGGAAGATCTAGGAGAAAGGATGCTTAGCTAATTATGCACGTTTCATGATGGGAAAGAAAGCCCAGTTTGGGGAAGGATGAAGGTGGTCCTTGCCCCGCGGCCCGCGAGCCCTCCCCGGTCCCCTCACTGGCTGACCTCCCCCTGACTCGGGGAGGGGAGAAGAGTGAGGCCCTGTGTCCTCGCGGGCAGGGCCTTCCTGTGACCCGCCGGGGACCCCGCGGCCCCTTTCCCACAGCCCTCCCCTAGAGCCCTGCCGCAGCTCTCGGTTTATTTGTTCAGGTGAGTAAACTCTGTATCGAATGCTGGTTTCTCAGTTGCTTTTAATTAGGCTTCTGGGCTCCACTCTTTCATCTTGGTGGAATCTGCGTCACTTTTCTCCAGCTATTTTTGGTTCTAAAGCCCTGGGTTTGCTTTCATTCGGCTAATTGAAGGCACACAGGAAAGGAGAAAGGGGATAATCCCCATCACTCGATGTTTCTTAAGGTTGTGATAAACCACACGTTTTTTTAGCGGCAGAAAATCGCTTTCAAAATGTTAACTCTGCAGCCTCTTCCCTGAGGGGCCGGGGTGCCAACCCACCAAGGCTCCAAGCGAAGGTCATGTGGGCTCCTCGGAAGCCCAGAATTGCAGGGAGAAGGTGGGCGGGCAGGTGAGACGTCCGATGTGGCCAAAGAGCCCCTCCATGACTTTCCCTTTCCGGCCACTCAAGCCCTTCGGCTCTGGCTGAGATCCTTGAATGATACATTCGCAAAGCTCTGGGTGAAGGCTCAGGCTGACACCTATTAACATCAGAGAACAGTGCGGTCGGCGATGACCTTGAAATGTCCCTTGAAATGAACAGCCAGCTGCCAGGTGCTTCTTTAATCTCAGAGAGGGCAATATATATATATGTATTTGTGTGTGTATACATATATATTAGTATAATTTTATTACATCTTACTAAAATTAAAAGATGATAAATATAAAAAGATCATTTTTTTGCCCTTTGGACCAAAATAGTCTCTGAAAACTATATTCATGAAGTATGTATAATTTGTTGTTTTTACCAAGGCCATTTAGTAAACTTTAGATCTTGTTAGAGTAAGAAAAATAGGTTTATGTAGGGCAAGTATTTAGATTTATCACTGTTACTCTATTTTTATAATTGCTAGATATGATTATGGGTGCTCTACACAGTTTCTACAAAATGGAAAAAAAAACCCTACTGTTTTGTTACCAAAAAAATGGAAATCATATTTACATTTCTATCTTAATATACTGTTGTCCCCCAAGTCCATTCCAGGAGACAAAACAGTACAAACAACCAACTACTTTTTTTTTTTTTGTATAATGTTGGGTTTATGTGAGACTTTATATCTTTTTTTTTTCCAACTACTTTTAACTTAAGAAATAAAGTACTTACATGGATCCAAGACAATCAATTGACAATAAATTCAAGTTTCATGTTAAAGTAGCCTTCATAAGACAACGAATGGGAAAAATAGTTGCAATTCATACACAAAAAGGGGCTATAACTAATACCTAAATAGCTCTCACAAGTCCATGAGAAAAAGACCAAGATCCAGTAGAAAATGGGGAAAAGGACACTTTACAGACACGATCACAGACATTTAAATGTATGAGAAGGTGCTCAACCTCACTCGCAATGAGTAAAATGCAAATTAAGCTAGACTGAGATTTCATTATCCAACCCCCAGTTTGTTTGTTTGAACAAAATGAGTAACATGGTATGGTTGCCAACGGAGGGAAAAGGTCGCTCACGAAAAGCTGATGGGAACACATGCTGTTTTCAACTTCTATGGGGAATCTGGCAACAGATATTAAAATTATAAATGCAAATGCCCTTTGACCCAAAGTTATTTTTCTAAGAATTTATCCTATAAAAATATTCATCCAGGGGAGAAATAAAATATACACAAGGTTGTTCATTGGCACTGGCTGCAATAGCAGAAGATTAGAAACAACCCAAATTTCATCAATAAGGGTCTGGTTAAATAATTTTGTTATAACCCTGTGATGGAATATTATACAGCTGTAAAAAATGAGGAATCTCTATTAAACAATCCCCACTACATATTATTAAGTGGAAAAAGAGTAGTGTCTGTAATACATTATGACTTGCTAATAATAGGAGATAAATGTAGATGATAGCGGTAAGGAATAAAGGCAGAGATAACCAGTGTCTGGCACCTACTGGGTTTGTGTTTGTTTGCAACAATATAAAATAGCTCTGGAAGGATATATAAGAAACATTTATGTGCCTGCACAAGGATTAGGTGTACTGGAGAACTAGGTTGGAAGAATTTTTGTCATATACACTATTATTGGTTAAACTGTGTCCCCCAAAGATATGTTGAACTTTTATCCTATGAATGGGACCTTTTTTGGAAATAGGGTCTTACACTGAAGATGTAATCAAGCTAAAACGAAATCATACTGGATTGGGTGGCTCTAATCCAATGTGACTGTTGTCCTTATTAGAAGGAAAAAGACAGACACACACACACACACACACACACACACATACACACAGGGAGACAGTCGAGAGAAAATGAAGGTAGACATTGGGAGGACGTGTCTACAAGCCAAGGAACCCCAAAGATTGCCAGCAAACCCCCCGAAGCCAGGAGGGGGGGCCTGGAACAGAGCCTCCTCCCAGACCTGAGAAGGAGGAACCCAGCCATCACCTCGATTTCAGCTTCCGCCTCCAGGCTGTGAGACAAGGAATCTCTGTTGCTCTAAGCCACCCAGCTGGAGGTGCTTTGTTACAGCAGCCCCAGGAAACGAATGCACACCCTCTGTAATTTTTGAGTTTTGAACCGTGTGAATGTAGTATCTGTTCAAAGAAATAAATAAGTAGATTGAAAATTTTTTGGCCAAAAGTAAGAAGAAATATAAAGTAGGTTTTCTTATCCCACGGCTCTGGTGTCATTTCTAAAACCATACAGAATTTCACAAGATATCTGGGGAATTCGTTTCAATGGAGTCAGCCGCACTTAGGCGAACAGTGTGAAAATGAAAGAACTAAACCAGCAGAAGCCGAGGGGATGCGGGACTCCGCCCTCTGTGTCGCTATCCCTGAACGCCCGCCCCGAGCTGAGACTCAGCTAAGGATAGAGTGGCTCTTTTTCCATCTTGCCTTCATACCACACTTTTTTTTTTAAAAAAGAAAGAAGGTGAAGTCATTTGATGAGCAAGAGAGTCTGCCTGAGCCCATTGAAGCGACTGGAGCTATTAGGAGATCTGGTCTGGAGGGCTTTCAGCCACGGTCTGTCCACAACTAGCAGTGACAACAGATCAGCTCCACAAGTGCAGTGCTGGCGCCACTGACTCCTGGGCTCCTTCTCCGCTTCTAGAGTTAGACTGTGGCTTCTTGCAAACTGGGACTGGGTCATATTTATATTTGATATTAGCTCTGAAATCAAAAAAGTTGTTGTGATCTCAATGCAACCAAGACATTGAAATGTCTGATCAACTCAATAAAGTCAAACAAAACCAGCTTTTGACATTAGATGCTCAACTGAATTTTTTTAAAAGAAAGTACTTTTTAAAAGGATGTTTTAGATTTATTAAAAAATTTTAAAGATAGTACAGAGTGTTCCTGTTTGTCCCACATCCATTTTCCCCTATTTTTAAAAAATTATTTACTTACTTACTTACTTACTTATTTATTTATTTATTTATTTATTTTTGGCTGTGTTGGGTCTTCGTTTCTGTGCGAGGGCTTTCTCTAGTTGCGGCGAGCGGGGGCCACTCTTCATCGCGGTGCACGGGCCTCTCACTATCGCGACCTCTCTTGTTGCGGAGCACAGGCTCCAGACGCGCAGGCTCAGTAGTTGTGGCTCACGGGCCTAGTTGCTCCGAGGCATGTGGGATCTTCCCAGACCAGGGCTCGAACCCGTGTCCCCTGCGTTGGCAGGCAGATTCTCAACCACTGCGCCACCAGGGAAGCCCCCATTTTCCCCTATTTTTAACCTTACACCAGTTTGGTACATTTGTTACAATTAATGAACCAATATGATAACATTGGTACTAACTAAACTTTATACTTTATTCAGACTTTCTTACTTTTTACCTAATGTCCTCTTTCTGTCCCAGGATCCCATCCAGGGCACCTCATCACACTGAGTTATCATGGGATTACTTAGGCTCCTCTGGGCTGTGACGGTTTCTCAGACTTTCCTGGTTTGGGATGACTTGGATGGCTTTGAGGAGGGCTGGACAGGAATTTTGTAGAATGTCTCTCAGTCGGGAATTGTCTGGGTTTTTTTCCCCATGATTAGCTTGGATCATGGTTTTGGGGAGGAAGACCACAGGCAAAATGCCATTCTCATCACTTCCTATCAAGGGCACACACTGGCAGGGTGACTTGTCACTGTCGACATTGACCTTGACCCCTGGCTGGGGTCGTGTCTGCCAGGCTTCTCTGCTTCAAAGTCACTCTGTTCCACCTGCTTTCCACACGGTCCTCATTGGAAGGAAACCCCTGTGCACATCACACGCTTAGGGGTGAGGGGTCCTGCTCAGCCTCCTTGAGGACAGAATGTATCCATAAATTATATGGAATTTTCTACAGAGAAGATTTGTCTCTTTTATACCCATTTATTTATTTATTCAATCATTTGTTTATATCAGTATAGGCTCATGGATATTTATTAAATTCAGTGCTACTTTACTTACTTAGCTGAATCTTTTTATTAAATAGAATGATTGTTTTGGCATTGTGAGCAGATCAGCTTAAAACCCAAAGCTCACCACACAACTGCACCCCACAGTCTCTGTTTGTGCTCACATGGTAACGAGGGACCAATGCTAGGAACTCACTTTTTGACCACGTAGGGGCCAGGGGCGCCCACCGTGCTGCGTGCGGGCTGCACAGGTGCGAATGGAGCAGGCTGTGTGCCCCCCGCATGTATAGTCAACCTCGTGTTTGGCTTGTTTATTTGCACATAGCATTAGAATGTGGGGCAACAACAGAGACCCTCTAATTCCTGTCCTCAAGAAGCTCCAATAGTCATCCGAGCAGACAAGAGGCACCCCCGAACTCACACAAGAGGAGAGAGAAAAGTAAGTATGGAGTAATTATAAACCAAAGCATGTCAGGTGTGCTATAGGACACAGTTTATCAAGGATGCTTTCCTTGACATGGCACAGGAATAGACTATTTTAGAAAAGTTTTATTTTTAAAAAAGCGAGAACTGGAGATGTGAGACATCATTGGAAGGAACAATGGGGTCAAGTGTAGATTTTTCTACACTAGTATTTTTGAAGGAAGAATAAGCAGATTATCCATAAAACTGAGAAGGAGAATGTGGTGAGATCGCAGAGTGTGGATGAGGGGCCCCTGGACAGAGCAAAGTCTTTGAGGCACAGAAGTGGCGGAGGGGTTGGGGTGGGAAAGACAGTGGAGATGAGGGTGATGTTACACCCACGGAGAGCGTGGGGAAGCATGAAACACCCGCATTTGACCTCAGAGGGAATCTGTGTCATCAGGCTCCATAGGGAATGAAGCAAAAAGAAGAATATTCCTTATCTGGGAGGCAAAATAGTCCATGGATGCTTTTCTTTTTCAGTTTTATTAAAGTACAATTGACAAATAAAATTGTAAGATATTCACAGTATACAATGCAATGATTTATGGAAATATACATTATGAAAGGATCCCCCCATCTAAGGAGGAATTCATTAACACACCCGTCACCTCATGTCACATGTTAGCTTTTTTTTTTTTTTTGGTGAGAACACTTAAGTTCTGCTCTCTTAGCAAGTGTCAGCTATACTATATGGTGTTAGCAACTGTAGTCACCACGTTACACATTAGAGCCTCAGCCCTCACTCACTTTATAACTCTGTGGGTTGGAAACATCTACGAAAAGTTCATTACGTTTTGGGGAAGCGCAGGTAGGATGATTCCGAAAGTCCCAGCTTGAGCTGCTGGAATCGTTCTTGAGAAAGATGGTTTCAATCCTGGAAGTTCACCACATTTTACTGCCCACCCTTCTGCCATGGCCCCAGGAGATCTGCTATGTCTAAATCCTAATATGATCAGAACACTTCCAAGGACTGAAAGAAAACAGTGACATTACAAATATTAGAATAACGGTGGTGTGGTTTAAATGTCCTCTACACACCATAGCTGCTAACAATGATTTCTTGTTTCCAAACCTCATACGCTGCTTTGCACAAAGCAAATACAGTTACTGGGATATGCTTTAAAAAAACAGCTACATCTCCACAGAGTGAAGTAAGTCAGAAAGAGAAAAACAAATATCATATATTAACACATATGTGTGGAATCTAGAAAAATAGTACAGATGAGCATATTTCCAGGGCAGGAATAGAGATGCAGACATAGAGAACGGACGTGTGGACACAGGGTGGGAAGGGGATGGTGGGATGAATTGGGAGATCTGGATTGACATAAATACACTACTACGTGTAAAACAGATAGCTAGTGGGAACCTGCTGTATAGCACAGGGAGCTCAGCTTGGTGCTCTGTGACAACCTAGATGGGTGGGATGGGGGGCTGGGAGGGAGGTCCAAGAGGGAGGGGATATAGGTATACATATAGCTGATTCACTTCGTTGTATAGCAAAAACTAACACAACATTGTAAGCAATTACACTCCAATAAAAAACAACAACAACAAAAAAAGCTTGGAGATAGAAGTTTTAGTTTTAAGTCTGAGATTTAAAAATAAATGTCGTACTTGACTGTTAAATTACTTTTTAAAGCATGGCATCTGCCTTTCCTCACCCAAGTCAAAGTTCTTTGGGTTCCTTCCATTTTCTTCAAAACTATCATCCTCTTGTGCTTCCTTTCCCAGAGATTCCACCAAACAGATGCTGGATATGAGATTACAAAGGTACAGTCTTTTCACTTACAGCATTGCAAATGTTTGAAAAAGATCACAGCGCATGTTCTGAACAAACGAGGCCAGTGATTTTCTCTCAGGAAGCTTGACGTGGCAACGGTTCGGGTGACAACAAATCCCCTGGCCACCAAGTGAATGAGCACCGTCAGGGTATTCACATCTTAACTTCCTGCTGATATTCTGAAAATGGTCCGTGCTACTCTGTTCTCAGTTCAGCTGACCTCACATGGACCAGCCAAGTGGCCATGGAGACTGGGGACGCTGGGTTCTATCCCTGTTGTCACCTTGTTTCTTAGGTGTTGGAAGTAATGGGAATCCATCAAAACCCCAAATCCTTCAAACAAAGCTCACTGGTTACCTGGAGATCTGCTCTCTCCTCCTCGCTAAGAAGCATAAATGCCTTTTCAGCTGGAAAGTGTCGTCGCAACCAACACTTTCAGGTGTCTCCCCATCTTGTGTTTGTGACACTTTTCTTTACAAACTTCGTCTTTTGTGTCAGACTGGCTACAACGATCATAGCTAACATTTATAGTCATTTGTATTCATTTACCCCTTATAATGACTGCTGGCAGGTACTGTTCTTACCCCATTTTACAGATGAGAAAACCAAGGCACACCTTGCCTGTCCAGGAACAGACCCTCATCATCGGGTTCCAGACCCCACACTCACACCTGCTCTGCTACCCACCCTGGCTTCCAACCCCAACTTGCTGTGTGAACGTGGGCTAGTCAGCTGACTTCTTTTATCTTTGTCCTCTCATCTTTAAATGAGGGTGATAATACCTATCACAAGGGGATGGGTCAGAATGGAATGACATTGTGATTTACGTATGTTCCTGCTATGTGCTCCATAGATGTTGGACGTTACTTTTATTTGGGGTCACATTTTCCTTTGATAACATTGAGCTGTATTATATGTCAGGCACTAGCCTCACACTGAGGGTGCTGGTGTATTAGTTTCCAGTTGCTGCCATGACAAATTACCATAAACGTGGTAGCGTGAGTTTGTTATGTTAGAGCTCTGTGGGTCAGAAGTCTCAAATGGGTCTCATTGGCTAAAATCAAGGTGTCAGGAGCATGGCGCATGTCTGGAGGCTCTGGGGAAAATCCATTGCCTTATCGTCCAGCATCTAAAGGCTCCTGCTTTCTTTGGCCCTTGCTCCATCTTCAATGCCAACAATGACGGTTGAGTCCTTCTCACGTCCACTGTTCCGACCTCTGCTCCCATCACATCTTTTTTTTTCCCCTTGTGATTGCACTGGGCTCACCCAGATGATCCCGGATGATCCCCATCTCAAGGACCTTATCTGAAGTGTGCCTGCAAAGTCCCCTTTGCCATGTAAGGTAAAAATCTTCAAAGGCTGGGGGAATTAGGACACGGACGTCTTTGGGGGCCATTCTTCTGCCTACAGATAGTCCCTGATTTAATGAGGTTAACTTATGACCCCATCTCCAGCTGAGAAAGCTTAGAAATAAGAGATGAAATGGTTTACAGAGGCCGTTGGAAAGGCCAGTGGTGCTGAACCTTGTCAGACCATGCTAAGATTTGGGGAAACTGAGCTTTTTATGAAACACTTAGATTCCTCTCTAAAAACACAATACATCCGATTAAAAAGAAAGACAGAAAAGAGAAAAGAAATCAGTGTACAGCTTTTCATGAGCCCAGCCTTCGTGGAGCACTTGGGAGATTTAACCACACCGTGCTTCCCATTTGGAAGCTGGGACCCCCCTTGCCAGCGGAGCTGGCTTTACTCTGATAGACCCCAGCTGAGGTAGGTAAAAGGCTGTAACATAGAAAACTGTCTCCACAAATCAGGAAAACAACTGATTCTCATGGGTTTTTAGTATGTAGGTCAGTAAGTTTGCTGAAATTGCCATTCGGTTCAGGAACTGGAAGAGATCGTTTTGGTCGTCTGCCCTAACTTCATTGTTTGCTGGATGGGGTAGGTGGGACCCAGAGAGGCCGCTGGTGGACCAAGGCCGCCCCCCAGCGAGCGGCAGAGCCAGGGCGGGCCTGGGACCAGTGACTCACATCCAACCTTCCTGGGTTCTGACTCAGGGGGGAAATTCTTTGTTTTAAAAGTTAAATCTTTCTGTCTCAAAACTACTGGACTTCCTGCATCTGTAGGGAAAATAGCACCGTGTGTGTGTGTGTGTGTGTGTGTAGCCAAGAAAAAGTGGTAGTAAAACCACATGCCATTTAATAGTGAAATGATGACATCAGGATGAGGAGTCAAGAAGAAGAAGATACTTCTTATTAACTTTGAAAAGAAGCCTGGATGTAAGTAAAGATTTAAATCTGCAAATACTGCGCTTCCTCAGTTCACGTCGTGAATACACATGAGCCCCACTCCTCCTCCTCACTGCCGCCTGCAGACCCAGGAGGGGTCGTCATCTCCCCCGTTGCCTAATTGCTTACACCCCCGCCGGCCCCGCTCCAGCCCTCCTCCTGAAACAGTCTCTCTAAAAATGCAGTGTGTCCCTCCGCCCCTCCGGAAGCTCCGTGCCTCTGCCTCAGTCTCAACACAGGGGCCACCGCGCCCAGGACCCTGCCCCCTGGCCACTGCTTCTCCGGTCCCAGCCCCCTGTTCTCCCCCCACGTCACAGGCTCCAGACACGCCTGACAGAGCAGCGTGCACAGAACCGGCCACCTGGTTCAGCCCCCGCGCCCTTGCACGTGCCCCACCCGCTGCGGTAAGATGCCTGCCCCGCCCCTCTGCGGTGAGGCGTCCCTGCAGCCCGTGCAGGACTTCATCTCAAGCATCACCTCCTGGGCGGCATCTCCTGGACCCTCTTTGGTGCCACTGTCGGGCCCTTATTGACCACTATAGCCCCTGTGCCCTCTTTACGGTTATTTTGTTTACTTGTACGTCCTTCAGGGTCTGACACATACAGGAGCTCAAGGCTTATTTGATGGATAAATGAGTACATAAGTCTCTGAACTTAGCTTGAGGCAGGAAGTGGTGAAAAAACCCGTCTTAGTTGAACAAGCAGTCCTTCCAAAGGGCACGGCTAACCCTTTCCAGCGTGGCTTTTCCGAGCATCACGCTGTGCTTGACTCCTGGGAGCATGAACGTTCGGGGAGTCTGCATTTCTGAATGGAAACACATCCTGAGGAAGTGGGCTGTGTGGGGACTTTCTCATGCTTTGTTCTTTCTGGCTCTTACACATCACTGTGTATTCCTGCAGCAGAAACGCCCCAGATAGGGAGCCCTGGAGCACACTGGCCCATCGAGGGGTGGAAACTCGCGTTAGAGCTCCAGGACAAGAGAGCAGAGGGTTCCAGAATAGCTACATACTGACCATCTACCCAGGCTCAGGGAATTGCTCAGCTCTCCTCGTGGGCGCATGAAGTAATATTTTCTGTACGTATTCAGTAAGAGGCTCAGTGGTGGAGCACATGGGCTCTGGAGGTGGACCAGCCTGGGTTCAGTCCCAGCCTGGACACCTGCTGCATGTGTGACCTTTGATATGCACGGGCTCTAACCCTCCATTTTCCCCTCTTTGAAGCAGTGGTTGTTGTGAACATTGAGAAAACGCAGGGGAGACACTACTAAGCAGGGTGCCTGGCATATAGGAAGCAATTGACATGTTCAAAGCTGGTGATGGTCCTTAAATTGAACTTTTCTACTTCGGAACAAGTTGCTGGCTTGAACTGTCTCCAGATGAACGCACCATACCTCGTATGTCATCTTATAACCCATGCTACTGGGATGTCAGGGAGATAATCCTCTTCTTATAGGTTGCAGTTAATTTGCTTCAGTTAATGGAATCTTGTGTGTAAATTCCATTTGGTCACCTAAGTGACTCACATGATAATTTTCCTGATACGTCAAGTGGTTTGGTCCTCTGTTGCTGCATAAAAATACTACCCCTTAAATGCATATTGCTAAGAGAAAGAAGCCAATCTGAAAAGGCTGCCTGCTGTATGAGCCCAACGATATGACATTCTGGAAAAGGCAGAGCCACGTAAAAAGACCACAATGAAAAGATCAGTGATTGTCGGGGTTGGAGGGTGAAGGAGGGAGGGATAAATCGTAGAGCACAGGAGATTTTTAGGGCAGTGAAATTTTTCTGTATGATACTGTAATGGTAGTCGTGTGACATCGCAGATTTGTCAAAACCCATAGAAAGTATAACATGTTGCTGGAAAACTGGAGCACAGTGGCATTGTTTGCAAATAATTAACAGGAGGGGTGGTTTAAATTCATGAAAATTCTCAGTTATAGTCATAAAAAAGGCAATATTATTACTTTCAAGCACCAGCACCATTAGACACAGGCTAACTGTATTTCTTGCTAAGCTCTTAAATAGTGCAGCAGACATCCATCCCACAAAAGCCACTGGGAGGGACGGGTGGGTTCCTCCCGGGGCCTTCAGGACGGATGAGTAGGTCCAGTTCTTCCCTCCACGACTGGGCCCCAGGAGTCTTGGGTGGAGGCAGTGTCTCGGAGGCGTGTGGTCCTGCTGCCTCTCCGATGGCTCCTCCCCGCTGTGCCGCGGCCTCAGGGACTCTCTCCTCCAGCCTTGCCCTCCTGCTACTGGCTAGCACGTTTGCCTGCGTCCTAAACCTTTTCTCCTCTAGTGACTTACACGTGGGGTGCACAAAAGCCAGAGGCGTTCCTAGACCATTTTTCTTTCTGGCCTGGCACCTACCTCCAGCGAGTCTGAAGAGACTTGGACAGATGTCAGTGTCATAGAAGGAAGGCAAGCCAAAAGATGAACTGGGGCTGAGAAAAATCCGCGGACTGGAAAAATAACGAAATCACAGGGCTGGGGGAGAAGCAGAGTGTGCTAATCAAAATGGGGCTCATTTCAGGATGGACAGATGAGTTGAGGGACTCCCTAGGGGAGGAGGGGGGGGGAGAGGGAGTAGGAGGGGGCTGGGGGGGGGGGGGAAGGGAAAGGAAGAGAAGAGACAGGCGAAGGAGGAAGAAAGCGGTGGCAGGAGAGCCAGATTCCATGGGGAGCAGCTGGAGGAATTCTTTTTTTTTTCTTTTTTTTAAAATAAATTCATTTATTTACTTTTGGCTGCGTTGGGTCTTCGTTGCTGTGTGTGGGCTCTTCATTGTGGTGGCTTCTCTTGTTGCGGAGCACGGGTTTCAGTAGTTGTGGCACGCGAGCTCAGTTGCTCCGCGGCACGTGGGATCTTCCCGGACCAGGGCTCAGAACCCATGTCCCCTGCATTGGCAGGCGGATTCTTAACCACTGCACCACCAGGGAAGCCCAGCTGGAGGAATTCTGGCAAATATTTTGACATAAGACAGGTTGAAGTAAAGCCCAGGCCAAAAAGACCCTCTTTTCCCTGGGATTATAAGGCCAGGAGTGCATAGAGAAGCACAAAGAAAGGGCTGGGACTTGAGGGGCTGGGCAACAGGAACGGTCCCCTGGGAGGAGAGCAGCAGGGCTGAGCTCACCTGGGCTGCGCGGGCAACGTGGGACCAGGTGCCACTCAGCAGGGCCGGGTGGCTCACAGCGTCAGCGGGACGGGCACCTGCAGGGGTCCCACCTTTGCGACATGCACTCATAGGGCGGCACGGGTCTCCGGGAGTGAGGAGAGGAGGGGAAGGACCGCAAATCCCACCCGAGGCCGTGCTTTTGGAAGGGAAAGCTTTTCTCATCGTTTTGCTGGATGACAGCAGCCAATTTTATCCAAAGTGAGCGTCAGGGGTTAGGCGGGACACGCTATCTTCTCGGTACCTGCACAGCTAGGGGGTACAGGAGCTCTATTTAACAAGCGAAAGTTTATAATTCATGCATGAACTACCTAGAAATGATTTTCAGTTGTTTAGAGTATTTTATGGCCTTAAGTAGGCAGAATATTCTACCACAGTTGCACTATTAACATAGCCTTTCTCCTTGGAGAGAACGAAAATAAACTTTAGTTAATGCTCCCAGCCCATATTGCAAACTTGGTAATCTACATGGTTTTCTTTCTCTTTGTACCACTTCCCTTAGAAAGATATGCACCCATGACCTGTATTACCCAGCAATAATCACACATGTCACTAAGATACGCTGTGTGCTCTGAGAACACGAGGGAGTGGATGCCAAAGTGTGTTTGTAACTAGCTAGCAAAGGCTTTGCCTCTAGAGCACAGTTACTCAAGTTCTGAAAATCATTTCCATCTGATGAAGGTTTGGGGGCCTAGTATGACAGGAGGGGATGGGGTCAGCCAGTAATCTGATCTCCACAAAAATTGTCACAATTATCACCTATGCGGGTGGTCTTGGCCCAGGTTCAAACTGACCTGGAACAAAGAAAGAATCACTTCTCTCATTCTTGTTTTTGGAGGCCTGGCTATCCTAGTTCCAGGGCTCTCCGTGGTTAATGAAGGGTGAAATGCACGCTGTCCATGAGGCTGAAGCCAGCACAGGACTTGAAAGACCAAAAGCCGTTCATCTCAAAGCCCAGCGCACTTAGAAGACGGCTGCCATGGGCAGAATTCTAAGATGGAGCCAAGATTTCCATCCGTGGTGTGCACACACCTCCCCGTTGTTCAGTTAAAGGCTAACCTGAGCACTGCTGTGAAGGGCTTTACAGATGTAAGTGAGGTCCCAAGTCAACTGACCTTAAGATGGGGAGGTGATCCAGTGGGCCTGACCTGATCACATGAGGTCTTTCACTCTGATGTTGGGCTCAGAGATTCAGAGCAGGAGAGGGATTTGACACAGCCTTGCTGACTTGGAGGGGAACGGGCCACATGGCAAGGAATGCAGGTGACCACTGTGACGGAGAGCAGGTCTCCACTGACACCAGCAGGGAAAGGGGGAACCTCAGTCCTACAACCACAGGGCACTGAATTCTGCCAGCAGTGAGCATGGGCTTGGAAACAGATGTTTTTCTACAGAACCTCCAGACAGACAAGAACCCAGCCAGGCAGTGCTGGACTTCTGATCTACAGAAACATTAATAATATTGAGATAACAAATTGTAGCTTTAAACCACTCAGTCTGTGATAATTCTTTATTCTACAGTGGAAGACGTGTACAGCCCCCCTCTGCATCCTACACCACAGCACCTGCAGCCCTCGGATTATCAGAGGTGGGAGAGCGGGTCCAGAACGATGGTAAGATGAGAAAGGCACAAAATTCAAGGTGCGGGGGGGAAGGTAAAAAACTCAGTCATTAGGATAAATAGCATTTCAAAATTGTGATCAAACGCACATAACATGAAATTTACCTTTTAACCATTTTTAGGTTCAGTGGCGTCAAGTACATTCACACTGCTGTGCCCTGGCACCCCCCTCCCTCCCCAGAACTCTTTTCATCTTTCGAAACTGAAACTCTGCCCCTTTCATACAGCAACTTCCCAGATAAATAACATCTGAATGCAATACTTTTTATTAAAGTTTATTTCTTAGAGCAGTGTTAGGTTCACAGCAAAACTGAGAGGAAGGTGCAGAAATTTCCCGCCTCTCCCCTGCGCCGCCTGCCACATGCACAGCTCCCCGCATTATCAGAACCCCAACGGTGACACAGTTGTTCTGATCGATGACCCTGCACTGACCCATCGTCATCACCAGAGTCTGCTGTTTACATTAGGGGTCACTCCTGGTGGCATACATTCCATCGCTTTGGACAAATGCGTAATGACATGTATTCATCATAACGGTGTCGTATAGAGTAGTTCCACTGCCCCCCAAATCCTCTGTGCTCCACCTGCACATCCCTCCCTCCCTCCCCCCAGCCCTGGGCAACCACTGATCTTTTCACTGTGTCCATAGTTTTGCCTTTTCTAGGATGTCGTGGAGTTGGAATCCTACAGTGTGCAGCCTTTGCAGATTGGCTTCTTCACTTCGTGATATGCCTTTAAGTTTCCTAATGCAATATTTTTTAAAGATCAAAATTAATGCAAAAAAATCCAGGATGAACAAAATATCAAAATGTACAGGCTGGATCGGTATTAGCGGCCCCTAAAACATCTTCACACTTTAACTCACTCCGCAATCTGATCACGTAACAGACTCTGCCTTGTAATAAAATTGGGACATTTGCTTTGACCATTTGCTGCCAATATTTTCGCTTACTTTGAGGAGGTCGTCTAAGTGAATTATCACGTCGGCCATGACAGACTGGCCGGGAGCCTGGCAGCCTCTCGGGTATTCCTGCTCGCCCAGCCCCTCCCCTGCCGGACATTTCTGGGAAGTTCATAGGTGGTGGGTGGTGTAGATTACAGCTGAGAAATTAGTCCAGATCATGCAAATAAATAAGGATGGGAGAGTCAGCGTGGAGCACGTGTCCTCAGCTTCCAGCACAACCTCCCATCACTGTTTCCAGAGCTTTTCCTGGCGTGGCTTCAAAATAACTTCGTTCTGAATTTCAGCAGAAAAATACTTCCAGGGGTGAGAGAATTACTTTGTGACGGGAAAGGCAGAGTCCTGTCCCTTTCCAGCCCCCTCCCCAGCCATGGGGCACTGTGACGTGGGGATGGAGGGGCTGCAGATGCTGGTCCCCTCCTTTAAACAGGGCTCTGGGTGGGGAGCAGCCCCAGGAGGCAGCCCGAGCCTGACGGCCTGTGATTCACTGGGACCAGCATCTCCAAGGGACCCCAGAGCTCATCGCAGGGACCGGGAAGGAAAGACGTCATTCCTTTGAGCTGGGTCCAGGGAGGATGTCAGAAGATGCCATTTCTGACATCCCTCTGATGGAAGAGGGTCTCCAGGCTTCTCAGATGTCAAGGAGTGACTTGGCCAGTGTTGGCTTCTGAGGGGGTGGGATCCGTGGGTGAGGGGGAAGCGCTCCAAGTCTGACAGCAACTGTGTGGGGAGATGACGGAGGAGAAACACGGTGGTCGGGGCCGGGGGCGAGAGCAGCCTGAAGGCTCTTCCGGGCACGTCCACTCCCGAGAGCCACGTGGCTCCGGTCCAGGTGGTGAGAAGCCATCAGGTGCTCTTTCCTGCTCATGAGATAAAAGGCACCCCTCCCTCCTGCTCCCAGGAGAGAAGAGAAGGTTCCTGAACAGATCAAGGAAACCCATGGGCTCACAGGAATGAAGCACTTGCTGCTTTCTTATGTTTATTCTCCTGTTATGAATACGCCACTTTGAAAAAGGAATATAGATGGTTTTTATTGTTGATCTCCTGGAAACAGCTCTTAGCTCTTAGAGCGGAGCCTCCTTGAGTTTTCAAGGGTCTCTGAAAGCAAAGGCCGGAAGTTCTGCATCTCTTCATAAGTTTTATGAATCTTGACACTGGGAGAACAAGATCCACACCCTCCGCTAGAGTTGTGAGCAGTTCCTCAGAAGCAACTGCCCTATAGAAAAGGAAGAGACAGACTGGAGAGTGCTTTGGGGCCAGATCCCTGTGCCCAGCATCTTCACGTAGGCCCTTTACACCGGCCTTCACACCTGCTGCGCGGGGGGGATTCGTCTCTCAATTTCACTGATGAGGAAACAAGCTCTCGAGAGTTTAGGCCTCTTCCAGGTCAGCCAGCCCCTGCCCTTCTCACTGTGTCCGCCGGCCCCGGAGATGGATTTCGCGGAGCTGAGGGTGGCGCGTGGGGTGGGCGTCGAAGGGGCAAGAGTGCTGTGAATGAGCCAAGTCAGACTGTGGGTTTGTCCCCAGTGGTCTAAGGCTTCCTTTTGAGAGATGGGCTGTTTTATGCTCTGCATTTTGCTAGCCTGGGTGGGATAAAGTTAAAGGGACAGTTGGGCTTTATTGTTATTTTCCCAGAAATGGTCATTCTGGGATTCTCGGGACCAAATCCCACTGGCCCTGCCTTGGAAGAGAGCGAAGACCCCAGAAGCCCGTGGTGGTCCATGCACCCCGGACCCCACCTTGTGCAGCACAGGTGTCTCTGCGTGACCCAGTCCCACAGGTGGGGATGTGTCCCCCTCTCCCACCCACCATGTTTCCTCCGTGCTCTTAGAGTGATACAGGAGGTACAGGGGCCACAGTACCACCTTTGATGCACATGTAAAATGAGATCCAGAGGCTAGGAGCTTTCCCCCAGTAGCGAGACTTCAGCTGGTGTCCTGATGGCGTGTTTCCACGGCAGGGAACGGTGCAGGATCACCTGACACCTCGTGCGGCCATGGCGGGGCTTGTTGGATGAGGGACCTGGGATGCCCTGGGTCTCGTCCAAGGCCTGGCAGAGGCCGACTCTTTTTTCCTGCCCTCAAAAGAGAGGCTGGGTGCTGCTCCCCTGGTCTTGCCGAATGGCTCAGGGCAGGGGTGCGGGTCCAAAGGGGGCTAAAACATTAGGTGCCTCCGACAAGGTGAGTATGACGTACCCACATTTTCTCAGCGTGAAAACTCACTCCCGGAGCTGCTCAGGGAGCGGCCGTGGTGCGCTCTCCCTGGAAATTCTGCCCATGTTGAAGTATGTAATGCAGTGAATGTGGCTGCCTTTTTGTTTGATACAAAAACAGCAAAAACGAATTTCAGCTCTAAACCACCTACTTCACCAACACAGAACTTATCTGAAATAATCTCGAGAACAGCACACCCCTCACCACCAAGATCGTCTCTTTTCCTGATGGTGAAACGCAAAGCAAAGAGGAGAGGGAAAGGGGAAACATTTCAGACTGTACAGGTGCGCTTCTCTGTCATCCTTTTAGTAGGGAAGTTCATACAAGAACAAAACAAAATGCAAATAAAATTACAACCTTAAGCGTTGTGTGTTTATTCTAAATTCGTCTCGATTGGCATTACCACTTGATATGTCTTTCCTACATCCTGGGCCTCTAATTGTGATTTTCTTTCCTCCCCCGTTAGATTTCTGTTCTTTTGAAGTTAGGAAATGTCAGTGGTTTCTTTCAAGCATTTTTGGGCGAGACTTTTTTTTTTTTTTTTAAGAGTCAGAGCAGGAAGAGACCATTCAGCTTATCTCGTTCACTTCCTGAAATCCAAACAAGCTCTCAGAAAACCGCCTCACACCCCATCCATTCAGCCAGGGTCTCTGCACTTGGACAGGAGATTTCAGAGCCATTTCGACTTTATAAAAAACCTTCAGAACTGGTTTGAAAAGCCTCCAAAGATTTGGAGAAATAACTTAGAAAGTTTGAGGCTAAAATTGGTGTGGTTATTTCCCTCCCGAGGAAATGATTCAGAAAAATCCTTTCTTTCCTCAGAGAATTCCATCCCAGTTGGCCTCCCAAAGCTCTCAAGTGGACTGATGGCTGATATTTTCAAACTTTTGTTCTAATTCTATTTATCCGTTGAGTAGGGGATGCCTGCAGCTGTGCTTGTAACTCCTGGTCCTAATTGAGAACCAGACTTTGAGATTTGCATGTGATGGAAATGAACAGTTTTGAATGAATCTACTTGCCCTCATCAGATAATACCTATTTAAGAGTCATTTACAGAACATTAAGCTTCTCACTATGCAAAAAAAAAAAAAAAAAAAAGCCCAAATTCCAATCCAAACTCCCCATCTCATTTTCTCAAAAAAGGTTTGAAGCTCCTTGCCTTTAAGACAGTTACGAGGAGAACCAGTGGTCAGTACAAATCAACTAAGTTCCCCAAAACAGCTCCATCTTGGGCAATAATCTGTGTCCTTTCAGGATTCCTCCCATTTTAATGTGGAAAAGCAGAAATGTCAAGCAAAATACACTGCTAAGGACCAGGCAGCAGGAAGCAGGCAGTGTCCAATCCACCCTTCTCGTTTGACATGACAAAGCTCCTTAGAAAGTACCTGGCGTGGTCTTGGCAACTTGACAAACAGTGTGGGTTAGTGTGAGTGAGTCTTTAATGCCACAGCCATTAAGGCTACAATTAACTCTGAGTGGTCGAGTCTCTGAATAGAAGCAGTTGCTCCCAGGGGCCTGCAAGGGTTGCTGTGTTCAGTGCTGGCCACCAGGAATCTGCTTGCCGTTATCAAGGCAGACAGTAAATGTATTCATCCATCAACCCCGCTGCTCGGTGGTGGGAGCCCTAAGCCAACACTCATCAGAGGAGCCAGGCTGGGCTCCGGCCACAGAATGAGCCCAGCCGTCCAATGTGGGTTTTTTTTTTTTAAGTTTCATTATCAAACCGCAAGGTTTGTAGTCATATTTCATTGTCAGAGTTAAAAATAAAAGTCAGTCCCCAAATCACGACGTCCGATTCTTTCTATTAGGGTGTGATTGCTTGCTATTTTTGAACGAATTCCAGTGACATCGTAAACAGCAAGCTTCTTTGATAAAGGAGACACTATTCACAAGTGAATCATGAAGATAGTTCTTGCTTATCCTTTTAAGCAGCACAGTTTTATTTGAATCGTATCCATTTTGGTTACATTTTTTTCCAAAATATATTACAGACTTCTCAGCCATCATAATACCTGATTTTTAAAAAATTACAGTAACATATACATAACGTAAAGCTTACGATTCTAATCACTGTTAAGTGTACAGTTCAGTGGTGTTAAATACATTCACACTGTTGTGCAACCGTCACCACCATCCATAGCAACTGATTATTTTTAACATAAATGAACCTCGCTTTGACGACTCAGCGTCACCATTATAAACCTCAGCGCTGTGTGTGTTGTAATATTACTCACGATGGGGACAAATGAAGTGTTTGTGCAGTTTATCCCGTATATTAGGTAACCTCAGGCCCCTCATGTTTTGGGGTCGTGATATGGTTTCTATTGCTCCTGTTTCTGTTGTTCTCTGTCTTCTCCCATCAGGGTGTAACAACCATTTATCTCTGCTTTCAGGACACTTTCGTGTGACACCCACTCTATCTGAATCTCCTGCAGGGAAAGCCAGTGATCAAACTTGCCGAAATGTGCTGAACGAAGAGCCCAGCCGCCGAGAAAGCTTTCCCGTGAGTAAGGGTCAAAAATAGCCTGTGACCGGGCCTCACGATGTGCATTTTCGAGCTTTGGAAAACATTTCTGCTTCTTTCAGATTCTTCACTGTGTCTTGGATTGTAGTGATTGACATACATCTGACCTGTAAATAAGGGAAGACTCTTATCCTTGTGACTCTTGGTTGCCTGAAGCTCCCTTGACATCAAAAGGCAAAAGGCAGCAGTACCATCTGGAGGCCTGGTCCCCACTGTGAAAGCAACGGAGAAAATTCAATTAAGGAGACAAAAATTTAAGCAAACTCCCTTTCAGACTCCTATCATTTCCTGCCATAGAAATAAAAGACAGATTCTTTCTCTATTTGCTCTCAATTTGTCTTGACCGTATCATCTTTGCTCATGAGATTATTCCTCCTAAATGTAGCCGGCAGAGAAATAAACTCAGAACCTAGACGTTGAGGCCACCTTGGAGAGGGTGAAACACATGAGGAGACCGTGTCTGCAAATACCTCCCTCCTTTCTGCTCAGTATCTGCTGGGCAGACTGGGTGGGTGAGGATTTTCTCAGAGACCATCTGCTACGGGTACTTCATTTTGCTGTTTTAATTAAGTCAGTGGTTCTCAACTGGGGGTGATTTTGCCCCCATGGGACATTTGGCAAGGTCTGGAGGCAACTGTTATTTTCACAGCTGGGGAGGGGTATCGAGAGGGTAGAGGCCAGGGAGGCTGTCGAACAGCCTCCAAAGAACAGGAGCCGCTGCTGCCCCCCACCCAGCATGGACTCTTCGGTCCTCATGTCAACAGCGCTGAGGTGCGGAAAGCCATAGCTGAGCGGTCCTGAGGATAACAGAAGAGACGGATGCTGCAGGGAGGGGACAGAGAGGAACCCGGTGACTACAAGTGTTTGTGGGTGGAAGGAGTTCCTGAGAGTGGATTTCTGAAGCTAGAGAACTATTGGTTTTGGGGGGACTAGATCTTAGAAGATGTAAATGATCCTGTTAAGAAGTTGAGGCTGCAAGCTTGAGCTGATCTGAGCGTTCTGAGAACTGTTGTAATTGTGTATATTACAACCATTTTATTTATATCTATACGGAGAGAGAGAGGGCGCTGTATCTACATAGAGAGACATGGATAGATAATTTACACACACACACGCACACACACACACACACACGCTATTGGCTCTGTTTCTCTGGAGAACCCTGTCATATCACTAACTGGTTTGTAAGAAAAAACTTTGAAGACAGTTTAAATTTCCGACATTAGGAGCCAATATATTCATATAAAGGAATACAAAATATTCATTAAAATGAACAAGTAAGTTTACGTCTGGATCAGCTTTTGAAAACAAAATGTTGAATATACAAAATGGTCCTAAACGATGTACACAACAGGATGATGCTTATGTAAACTAAAAAAAATATAAAACAATACTATGCCTTTATTATGGAAAGTAGAAGTGTAATACAACTACAAACGCTAGGACTGGAAGGAAACACATCAAGGGAATCAGAGCTGTGGCCTCTGAGGAAGGAGGGGATGGATGAGGAGAAGAAATGGGGCCAAGAAGGAGCCCAAAGAAGGACCTCGGTGTCCTGAGTAATATGTGGTTGTTTCATAAAAAATGTCTGAGGCATGAAGGACAAGATGTCAGCGTTTGCTCTTTGTAGATGGTGGTTGTCATGGGTTGAATTCTGGTCCCTCTCAAAATCCATCCGCAAGGAACCTGAGAAGGTGATGTTATTTGAAAAGAGAGTCTGTGCAGATGTAACTGAGTGGGGGGTTTGGGGTGAGATCACCTTGGATTCAAGTCGGTCCCAAATCCAAAGACAAGCCCTTCCCATCATGGACTTCAATTCTGCTTCAAATATGTTCATACACTGGAGAAAGAATGAAGGCACCATGCAAAAACGTGAAGGTTAGATCTTGTCCTTCTTGAGGTGGTTCCAGACCTCTGGTTTTGGCATCAGAATATGGTCTTAAAAGCATCCCACCTGCCCTCGGTCCTCTCTTCCTTGCCGTGGCAGCCGTGGAGGACACATGCTCCCTGGCAGAGCCACGGGGGAAATGGTCCGGACTCCTGCTCACCTTTGAGAGGAGAGCCGCCCTGCAAGGTGGCCGGCCTGCCCTTGGATAACAGAGGTCAACTTTCGTTGCGTTACGAGACCCGGGGGCTTCTTTGTTTCTGCAGCATGGCCCGTTTTTCCTGACTAATACAGGCCCTGCAGCAGCTGTCTCATTCTTTACTCCTCTGGCCCCCTGGAGCATCAGCATCCACAGACCTGCTATCGAAATTCTCCGAATGACTCGGCTCAGTCCGTTCTCCTTAGGATTATTCAGCCATTAGCAAACATGCACTAAAATCCATTTATAGTCTCTGCCACTTGGATTTCACAGATACCGTTTTGTAGCCAACAGTTTACCTCTCTCATCTAACTCAGAAAAGCATATTGTACTTAGAACACCTTCTGCACCATAATGAAAACAAAGCCGCGTTCACAGCTGGTGCTGGATCCCAAACGTGGTTGGACCAGCACAGGTCTGCTTAGTCATGCACCCTTCAGAAAGCGGGGGTCAGCCCGGTGCTGGTGCAAGGTGTGTGCGCGCGTGTGTGTCTCTGTGGAGTCTGATCCCTCCTGGCCCCAAACTGCCCTTTTCTGTAGACTTCTCTCACACAAAGCAGCTCCCGTGTGATGGAGACATGGCTTTTAGGGAAGCAGCGAGGTGACGCAGGGCACAGCCTTGAAGTTGGAGGGACCTGGGTTCCAAGCCCGGCCCCTCTCGGCTGTGTGTGCTTGTGTTATCTCCTGAGAGATTCCATTTCCTCGAGTGGAAGATGGGCAATCGTGTCTCCTCATGGCATTTGTCATGAGTACTGAAAGTGCTTCACAGAGGGCCTGGCTAGTCTTGAGCTCTTATCGTAGTCGAATGGCCGGACAGAAATCCCCGAAGGTCTGTTGCCCACAAATCAAAAAAGAAAGAGGATGGATGTGGTTGGCATCTCCGCAACCACGTCTGTAGAATCCTGCCTCCCAGGGGCAGAAGCTGAAATATCTTGGAAGCTGATGGGAGACCAGGTTGGGAAGAGCAGATGTTAGCAGCAGCCCTGCCCGAGGAGGGGAGCAGACACGGGGCCGGGTGAGGACACCCTGCAGCCAGGAAGGCAATTCCCTTCATGGAAATTCCAGGCCCACTCTGTTGGGCAAATCTGAAGACCAAACAGCCACCCGCTTCAGCTCGATCAGATGTGTTATGACCAATTTTCAAGCAGGAAAAACCTGGGTACTGACAAGTTCGTCTTGAAATTAATGCAGAAGAGAGAAGTCCTGAAGGCTATTCATTACAATGTTCCTGGTTATCCCTGCATGACGGTATTTCAGGTGATTTTTCATACTTTATTTTACAAAAGCAATAAAGTCATTTTCATAAGAAAAATAAGAAAAAACAATGGAAATAAGGAGGAAGTACCCCAAGTTCTGAGTCAGAGACCCGACTTCAAATCCCGGCTCTGCCACCACCAGCTGTGACCCTGAGAGAGTCCCATCCTCTCTGAGGGCCTCATTTCCACATCTCAGAATGGAGATAATAGTATTTACCTCCTAGGTTATCTGAAGCTTAAACTGCATAACTTATGGCACACAAAACAGCTAGAATAGGGCTCGGAAAGCAGTACAGATTTTTAAAAATTTTAATACTCCAAAACAACCTGCCGGAGACCAGAAGGTATTTACTTTATGGGACAATGGGACCACCCCCAGCAAAGTCTGAGAAGGGCCATGTTCTCCCTCGCCTCCCAAGGCCTCCAAGACCCTGGCTTGGGGTAGGGGGCTCGAGGGAGAAGGGGACGGGGAAGTCTCAGCTGTGGAAGCCGAAGGATGATGTCGTATCTCCCATCAGATTGCGGCTCTCACAGCCAAACTGACATTCAGCCCAGAGAAGGTGTCTGAAGCCACAGCAACTGTGCAGCCCCCGTCCATGTGCCCCCCACCCCCAGCCCTGGCCGTCCCACCCCGAAGCCCTCACCCAGAGGGGCAGTGGCTCAAGCCCATCTCCACTGTAAACTGGCGTCCGGGCTCTTCTCTGTGGGGCTCCTTGTTGGGGGAAGACATGGGGCGGGGGTGCCGTGCGTCTCACCGCGGGCGCCCTCTATATTTGTCCTCTGTTTCCTGCTTGCTGCCATCCATCTCTTTCCAAAAGCTGGCAGGTTAGCTGGAGGTGAATCCCCCTGCCAGCTCCTCTGTCTTCCCATCTTCAGTTTAGATTTCTCGGGAGGGCCGGGAATCCACACTCGGCTCATCAATAACGTCATCAGCAAATCCTTCCACGTCCTCCTCCTCCCCTCCTTCCTCCCCTCACTGGATTACGACCTGGCGGCCCCGGGGCTCCAGCCTCCCTGTCTTCCCATCTCCCTCCTCCCGGGGCCCCAAGCTTTCCCTCCCTGTTTTACGCCTCCGCTGACCATTTCATCACTGCAGGAACACTCAGTTGCTTTACCGTGACATTGCCATTCTTGGGGCTTTCCCAGGGCTTGCAGTTTTGTAGCAGAGAGGGATTTCCTACCTAAAGCAGAACAATGGTCTTGTTTTTAAAGGTAGCAAGCAGTAGGCTAAAAGGATAAGGTATTCTAAAGGTGTTCAGCCCACGGCACTCACACTGAGAGAAGTGATTTTCCTGGGCACAGTTTGCCCCTTTTCCTTAACCAAATGTGCACAGGCCGTGGCCTCGGTGACGCTGCCTGGGCCTCCCTCCATGGCTTGTCGGACAGGTTCCCAGGTGCGTCCAGCAGGGTCCCCTCCCTCCCTCCTACGCACCGGTGAAGGGTGGGCTGCAGGAGACCCTCTGGGCCCGGTCTTCACAGCAGCCCTGGGCCAGCCCCGCTCCAGACTGGAGCAATGGAAGGAAGGCAGACAGGCCGCCGAGCTCTGGACGCCTTCTCCTCTCCGCCGGTGGGAAGGCCTGTGGGATAAAGGCGACATCCTTATGCCCTGTGTAGACACGCACGCCCACGGCTCCAGTTTTCTCAGGAAGTAGCAAAGTGCAGCTGAGGGACCTGGTGTCTGAGAGCCCAGGGGCTTCGTTCCAGCTCTCAGATGTATCTCGTTGGCCATGTAACCTTGACCATCTGGCCTTCAGCTTCCTCCTCTGTGAAGACAACGCTGCTTGGCTAGATCGCTGGGAGAACCGCTTAGAATAAAGTAGGTAGATGCGGCACGTTCGATGGGTCGGACGGGGGACGCAGAGCACGTGGGCGCAGGCACCGCTGAGCTGGAGGTGGGCGCTTGCTCCAGTCTGTGGTTTTATTTTTGTTTTTATCCCATCCACGCACTGCCCTCGGGCTCGCCCCCTTTCCAACGTCCCGGAGCCGGATTTATAATTTTTCAGCTGCCGTTCAAAAGGCTCCATTCGCAACCTCCGCGCTGCTCAGAGCGCTGCCCCGGGCACCCCCTGCTCCTGCTCAGGGCCCCCTTTGCCTCAGTTCCCTAAACCACCAGGAGCGCGTTCGACCTTCCCCGGAGCCGAGCAGGGCCTTCCCGAGCCGGTCCCAGCCCTGGACTGAGGACGGGGCTGAGCCGGGCCCAGCAGGTCCCGCCGGAGTGTTCGGACTGCTCACGTCCAGAGCTGGTCCTGCCTCTGTCTTCTGTGGAAGCAGAGTCATGCGTGCGCCCCGCTGGCTAGAGCCGCTTTCCCTGCTGGCTGGGACACGGGTGGCCCTGCTGCTGACCCCTCCCCACCCTGGCCGCTGCCTTGGCCGCCAGGGCCCTTGTGTCAGCAGATTTCTTTCCAGACGTCCACCTGCGTGCGTCCATCAGACCACCTGACACGGTGCCGGGGTTGCTCCCCTCGCTGGGTGAAGCTTCCGCGGGCTTTCTCTGAAGCAGCTGGGGGCGGGGAATCTGCGGAGGAATGGCGCTTTGTAAATCAAAAAATAATAACGGAGCGCAGGCTACGCGCTGGAGGCTGGACGTGCCTTGGCATCCCCGCCGGCGCGGGAGCCGCGGGGCGCTAGCGAATGACCACACTGCCCCCTGGTGGCCAAGCCGAGCTAGCGCCGAGGGTGCACGCGGACCCGTGTCACCACTAAAATCCCGTAGAAACCAAAGCGGAGCAATCAGAAGAATTCCCCAGGAAGCGTTCAAGCCGGGAAGAAGCATAGGCGAAAACTCCCATTTTTTTAAGACTCTGAATTTTTTTTGGTCCCCCAATAATGAGCCGAATTTCTGAGTAGTTCAGAGCTCACTAAAGAAGCCTAGACTTTTTAGGGCATTTTATAATGCTGCTTTTCGTAAACAAAATATTTAAGACGTTGCTATCTCTGTTAATAAGAGTGACCAGAAATGCTTGTGAAACTCTAAAAGGAATGAAAGTCTGTGCTTCCTTTGCATTACGTAAAAATGCCGGGTTTTAAGTTTAATTATTCAGACTGGGAACTTCACATCTAAACTCTGAGTTTAGGTTCTTAGCCAGAAACCTGGCTTCTGCTCCCATCCACACGCCCGTGAGAACGGCATGCGTGACATTGGATGTGTAAGCCAAGCTTGAAGAAGTCTGCCCTCTAACAGAGCATTTCATTAAAGTTTCAACCACTGGCTGTAAACATCTCCAGTCTAGACTGAGGAAAAAGCTGAAGCATATCTGGAAATCGGGGTGGAGTTTCGTAGTCCAAGAAGGCATACTCCTTCTGGTATTTTCCACTCTCTCGACTATTTCTTCATAACTGGAAGAATCCTGTTTCCCGTTCCACCCCATTATTGTGTGAGAAAGATTAATACGATGGATTTTTATAAAGCACTTTGAGCTTCTTTCAAGGGAACAGCTTCATGAAAGTAACTTCAGTCAGGGAGGAGAAACGCGACCGATATTTAGGTATGTGCTCCCAAAGAAGAAGTGCTCTAAACATTATGGATCAAATCTGCCTTAAAAGAAACGGCTATCAACCTCAGGGAAGCATGCAAATGGCCTTGTGCATTTACTTTATGGTGCTTACACACCTGATGAATAGAAATATTGGTCTGGAAGAAGTGATGTTTTCCAACGGAGCTGGAAGTATCACAGTTAGAAAAAGTAAAACCCAAACAAACACAGAGAAATATACAAAGGTCCTAAGTGTGTGAACTGGGGGCTTTCCCTCCTCAGATGGGGGAGGGGAACTGACCGAGGGCTCCTTGTGCAGAGAAAGAGCAGCTACTGTGGCTGCAGGTGGGCGCCACCCCTGCAGTGAGGTGGGAAACCATCTCCCCGTCGAGAGCTCTTCTTTCCCTGGTTTCAGTGCTGCTTTCTTCTTTTTTTAATTGTGGTAAAATGCACCAAAGGAAAATCTACCATCTTAACCACTTAAAGTGTACCGGTCAGGGGCGCCAAGGCCATCACCACCATCCACCTCCGGAGCTGTTTTCTTCTTGCAAAACTGAGACTCCGTCCCCATTAAACGCTGATTCCGCTCCCCGTCCCGCCAGCCCCTGGAAACCACCCTCCTACTTTCTGTCTCTATGAACTTGACTACTCCAGGGACCTCGTACAAGTGGAATCATCTAGTATCTGTCATTTTGTGACTGGCTAATTTCACTAAGCATGTTTTCAAGGTTCATCCATGTTGTAGCCTGTGTCAGAGTTTCCTTCCTTTTTAAGGCCACATAATATTCCATTGTGTGGATGGACCACATCCTGTTTATCCATCATCCAGTAACAGTTGGGGTGCTTCCACCTTTTGGCTACTGTGGATACTGCTGCTGTGAACATGGCACATTTTTGAGTCCTTGCTTTTAATTCTTTTGGGTGTATATTCAGAAGAATGAAATTGCTGGATCATATAGTAACTCTATGTTTAATTTTTTAGGAAATAACTGTACTGTTTTCCATAACAGCTACACCTTTTACATTCCCACCAACAGTGCACGAGGGCTCCAATACACCGGTTTTCTGTTTCTTAGATGGAGGCTCCGGGTGGGTTTCAGGTGACAGAGCTGCCGCCCTCTGGTTAGTGAGACGCTCACACCCCCTGCCCGGGGGTTTTACAGAAGGTGATTTCTTTTCATAGTATCTCAGGAGAGAAAGTGGTGAGTCGAGCTTACTCGCCATGGACTTGTGATGACCCTCTTCCTTCTGCCCCACCCCCCCAACTTCTCCGGCCCTCCCCCCACAAAGGACCTTGGGAGCTGGTGGAGGGAGGACCTCCAGGACTTGGGGACCCTGGAGCCCATGTGGCCCAGTGCCTGGGTGGCACCCAGGGGGCAGCAGCCGCCAGGCTGGGCCTCCCACCGCCTCACAAAGCCCCAGCACCCCAAACGTATCAGCCTCGAGGTCCAGGGCCCAGTGGCCACCTGGTCAGGGGCCTGTGCTGATATGGGTCCCAAGGGAACCTGGGAATGAGGAGGGACCCCAGATTACAAGGGAACAAGACCCTGATAGAGAGAAATGACCCCTGGGAAGCTGCTGTGGCCCCAACCAGGTCTGGGAGTGAGTGGGATGGAAAGTCATCCCAAAGAGCCTGTTTACGGCCAGCGCTGGCCTCCTCAGGTACCATTTGTATGTGAGGTGGCAATTGTGGCCCAGCTGTTCTCAACTGGCCATTTTTATCACTGGCCTTTTATTTGCACTTGATTTTATTGTAGGGAGCAGAGAATTATAACCCCAGACTATTGCTGTGGTTAGGAGATATGCACAGCTTCCCATGAAAGCTTAATCTATCTGCCTGTTTTGGTGTTTGAATATTTAAAACAAGATAAAAATAATTGGAAGGGATCATCTCTTTTTTCACTTCTCAGCACTCATCTTTACTTCCTCAGTTTCCTACTGAAAAGTCTACATTAACTCTGCAAATTGTCGCAAATATAGACAAACCTCAGTTATGGACCCATTTCAAAGGGCGGTAAGTGGCGGCACCGGGGGACCAAGCATCCCACAGTCATGGGGACTTTCTTCTTAGGGACGGAATGGAATTCTGTATGCGGTTAGAGCTTCCCCAAGTGAAGACCGCAAGAGTGGACTCAGTGAAACACACCTGAGAAATAAACAGAGTCATGTTACTCAGTAAAAAACCCAAGTTGCCATCTTTCCTACCGTTAGAGTCATTCCCCGGGTTTCACGGTCCTGCAGCTTCTGCTTTTACCCCCGTTCCTTCCGCAGTGAGTGGTCCCTGACCTTGATACACGTGAGGACCGCCGGGGAGGTCTTGACGAGCTCAGGGCCCAGGCTGCCCAGAGGGAGGGATGGCAGTGGCCTGGGTAGGGCCGGGCAGCAGGTGTGAAGGGTCCCCAGCCCACTGGCAGGTGCAGGCCGGGCTGGAGACCACCGCACGCAGAGGGAGCGCACGCGACACCTGAGCTGCGGGGGGAAACGCAGCAGCAGGATGCTTCCCAAGAAAGGATGCATCGAAGATTCGTCGGCTCAGGTGGCCTCGGAGAGAAGCGTGGCTTTTTAGGCAATTCGAAAGTAAAGCAAAGCACAAAACACATCAACACACGTGCGAAACCAAAACTGAGAGTGGAGTCTTGTGAACCCCTTTTCACCCAAAGACTTTCCTCCTCCAGCCTCACTAAAAATGCTCTCTAGGTGTGACTTTCACTAATTCGCTCCACAGAGTAAATGACCACAGAGAACCGGCGTGATGCCCTGGGGCTCTCGACCTCGATCCCTCCCCCCGTGACCCCAGCACGCACATGCACATGCACCCACGCAGTGCACACACGTGTATACATGTGTGCACACATGTACCCAGACACATGCATGCACCCTCACAGACACACGCACTAAGCACCACAGTATGAATCTTCGTCTCCCTTTCCAGCCTTAGGTTAGCTTTCTTCTTGCCTTTCAAAAACCTCCCCCTCTTTCCCTGGGAGTCGCTATTTCCCAGGGCCCTTCGACACTTCTAAAAAATAAATCTACAAGTTCTTTTGATTTTAGAGAATCTTGTTTTTAAAAAATACAGAGAAATAGACCAGGTCATAGAAATAGCAAGCACAGGAGATAAGAATATAGAAAATTCTGGAACCATGGCTCCAACACTGCTAATTGCCTTTTCTAAGATATTTGGAAACAGTCTCCAGGCTCTGGCTTCTGGCTGTGTTTCCCAGGAAGCTAGAGTGCCTCAGGGCTTTTTATGCCTGAGGGTGAAACCCACACCTCTGGCAATGCCCCCGGCACTCACCGTAAGTCCAGTGTCACGAGGTCCCTTTCTCAGCACCTTGCTGAGGGCTCTGAGCCTTAACTTCAAAGACCAACCCTACCAGGGCAGAGACAAATGGGGGAGGGAGAATCGAGTGACGTGGGGTCTTTCCTGCCTGCTCCCTGAACATGGGGGATACAGGGAAGGCTTCCTTCCTGCAGACTCCAAGTGGGCCGAGTTGGTGGAGGGAGAGACTTGACCGCACAGGAACTTCCAGCCCTTGCTAGTTTAGCCAGTTATTAAATCTGATAGAGATGGTTAGAGGCTCATCAGCTTAAAAGAACAAAATATGGGGCAATGTTGAATAACGGACGAGTAATGTCAAAATACGACAAAACACTAATGTCAAAACGTGCCACCAGCCTGTGAAAATTTCAGGTTGCTAACGTGTCTTTCAGAGCAGGTGTTCCAAGCTCTTGGGAGCACGTGGCCTACTGAAGCATCCACGTTCTTGGAAGGCTTGCCCCAGCTCTGCCGGAAGCAGCTCGACTCAGTGAGTTAGCTGCTAGGGCTTCAGATCTTCACGGGTAAATTAGCGGTGGTGACATCTACCTAGGTCGATGCTTCCCCTAAGAATATTTTAGGACATTGCTCACCAGCAATCATATCTGGACAATCAACACCTGAAAAGGTGCTCAACATTGTTACTCGTCAGAGAGACGCAGACTTAAGCCACACTCAGATAGCACCAGTCTCCTCAAGTAATCAGGGTTGGCTGGACCCACGATCCCGAGGACGGGGAGCAGCTGGGATTCGTCTCCTATGGGGGGAACACACAATGGTACAACCACTTTGGAAAACCATGTGGCCAGATGGTAAACGTGTGCTTACCTACGTCCCGGCATCCCACGCTTGGGTATTTACCCAAGGGAAAGAAATCATAAGTCCACGAGAAGACTCAAACGCCGACACTCAGAACTGGCAACACCTCGAATGCCCTTTGGCTGCTAAATGAATGAACAGAGTCTGGAATACCCATGGGATGAATGATCCTACTCAGTGATAGAAAGGAACAAAAGATTAGCACAAGCAACAGCAGAATGAAACATTGTGCTAAGCGAAGGAAACTGACTTCCTTCACAGAAAACTGCATCTTGTTTGATCCCATCTATATGAAAGTCCAGAAAAGGCGAGACTATAATGACATAAAGGTAATCAGTAGTGGCCAGGGTTAGGGTCAGGAGAGGGGATGGACTGCAGAGAGGTCAGGGACATGTTTAGGGTGATCGTGGCAATGGCTGTGGAGAAAGCTAGCAGAATTCATCACACCGTACCCTGCAGTGTGTGTGAGGTGCACAGTGTGTGCATTTCAAATACCTGAATTTTATTATGTGTAAATAATGCCTCAATAAGGCTAGAAAAAATTAAATCCCCCACCGACATCCTTTCCAGTACTGTCATTGCGACGTTACCCTGGGGGCGGGCTAGGCGGGGTACCCGCTGGTTCCCACTCACGGCCCGCATCGCACACTCACGGGACAGGTGGCGAGTTTAGGGCTCAGTCCCTGTGCTTTCTCGGGTGATAATTGTTTTCCTTTGGGACAGAGGCTGGTGGCAGAGCGGCTCTCAGGTCCCCTTGCTGTCTCAGGGGGCCCTCCGTGGGGTGGCGGGGCCCTGCAGGGAGGGACGGTGCGGGCTCAGCAAAGGGGCAGGTCGCAAATCCAGAGCGGGAACGTGCAGCGGGGAGACCATCGCGGGAAGGAGCCTTCGTGCTCCCGTTGCCTCAAAAATAAACACAAGGCCGTCTGTTCATTCAAGTGGCAGGTGGATGGTTGATTCAAATCAACTGACCTTCGCTTGCACTTGGTGGAGTGGCGGAAGTGACCTGGGCAGTGGTCGTTTTGCCTCAGGACGTGGGGAGGGTGTCTGTTTTAGTTTGAGTGATTTTGAAAGCAGAGCCTGAGACGTGACTTTGGACGCAGTGGTTTACGGGGAGAGCCGTCCCACGAAGGAGTGAGGGGAGGAGAGAGGAGGACCTAGGGGCAGCGGGGTCTGTGGAGGCCGTGTCATTGGGAACGGGCTGCGCTCCCCTGGGGGCTCTGAGGATGGGGTAGGATGTACCTCAGCCCCCCTCTCCCTGGCGGGCTTTGGGCATTTCTCTCTGATCCAGTTCCCATGGGTTGGGGGTCCCCTGGGGTTTTCCTCCAGGGCTGCGGACGAGGTCACTTTCTGTGGGTCAGGAAGAGGTCCTGCACCTGGAAAGCCAGGTGAGGGCTGGGACCCGCCCCTGCAGCTGCCCCGAGCCCAGGCGTGTGGCACCAGCTACAGGTCAGAGTTCAAAGAAGGGCACGGGCAGCAACAATCTTTCTGGCCAAAGAGAACCCAAACCCAGCACCCTCTGAGACGCTACAGGGGCGGAGGGTTCATCCCGTGGGGCACTTTGGGTGCCCCTCCGTGCTGCTCCAAGGCAGGAAGGCTTCCCAAGTCACCACTGGCCCTCCGGTCCTGTGTCCCTGTCACGGTGTGGGTCTCCCTGACTCCGGAAGAATCAGAGGTGTGAGATTGTTGTCACGTGCCTCTCATCCTAAGACTTAGGCTAACCATTGCACAGACAAGACTTAGGCTAAACCATCACACAGACAAGACTTACGCTAAACCATCGCACAGACGAGACTTAGGCTAAACCATTGCACAGACAAACACGGGGAGGAGGTTTAACTGTTTCACTTTATTGGTGTCCAATTCCTCCCAAGGAAGCCGGGGTCACACTTCCTGCCCTGGGCCCTGCACCTGCAGTGAAGGCCCCGCATCTAAATGGAACACAAGGTGCACTGGGGAGAATCTGATACCCCAGCCTCACTCCTGGGGCCGGTGGATGGAGTGTACACGTGGGTAATAAGAGCTCCGGGCGGCCAGATGCTTGCCAAAGGCCTGACGGATCATCTGGGCTTTTTGAACTTTTCTTTGGAGACGGGGGATGACCAGCAGGTTTCTGCCATTTTTGAAATATCAGCTGAATGCACCCGGCCTGCTCTGCGGAGGCCACTCCACCCTGGGGCTCTGAGGAAATGTCTCTGATTCTCCAAGAAGCTCACATCCTGGAACAAAACGCTTGTCCTCTTGAAGGAGGAGAGCCAAAGCCCCCGAGCAGCTCACAGAGGGGGAATCAGAGGCTAGAGGCAGAGTCCAGATAAGCTCTTAGTAACAAACACGTTTTATTAACAGTGGTGTTTCCCTGCATCACGACTTCCCGGGACCTGGCTGCACACTCTGGGTAACTGCGAGGCCAACCTATTCCCAGAGCACATTTGACACTTAACAAAAAAAACCTGCACTAGTTTAAACAGTTCCAGAATGGCTGACCAGTATGAAAGAAGCTGTATAGTAGAAGGAAGAGTGAAAATGTAACAGAGCATTTTCCTTTTGAATGAACAGATAGATCGTAACACAGAGATGACAGATAAGTGCACCTAACAAGTCAAGCTCAGAGGCACGTTTCCAGTGAACAATTACCTGGTAAACACTGACCTGGCTGAGGAGAAGGCTGGGGTATCAGGTGAGCCCCCAGGAACATCTATGTCTTCAACTTAGATTTGTGGCCCTCCAGGGCAGGTGCTACAAGGCAGCACATACCCCACCTGTGTCTGTGTGTGTGTGTCTGTGTGTGTGTGTGTGCTTAAACAGTTTTCCATCCTTAACCTAAATTTACTCTGATGTTTGACATATGAATTCATGATCGTTTGGCTTAACCTTTGTTAAAGGTTTCCTTGAAGGTGAAACCCTGTGTGTGTGTGTGTGTGCGTGTGTGTGCGTGTGTGTGCGTGTGTGTGTGTGTAGCTTCACGCAGAATAGAAAACAATACCAGTGAACATGGGCATAAAGAGAGTTTCTTTACGGTGCCATTGGTGCCATTGGGCCGTCACGTGTGTCAAAGGAGCTTCTCCTCGGTAAATCCTCGGGAGAAGATGCATTTTTCACAATGGAGAGAATTTCAGAGTCTCTTGAATGGGCTCTTTTGCCTTGTTTCTCCCCTGCCCCTTGATCTGGCGCCAT
The DNA here is from genome assembly GCF_009873245.2 of Balaenoptera musculus. Classification (NCBI taxonomy): domain Eukaryota; kingdom Metazoa; phylum Chordata; class Mammalia; order Artiodactyla; family Balaenopteridae; genus Balaenoptera; species Balaenoptera musculus. Next base: position 1,768,805 of record NC_045795.1, read on the forward strand.
CCTCACTGGACCAGCGCGCAGCCTGTAAACAGACAGTGGAGACAGTAGAGGGGGAGCGTGTCTCACTGTGGCTTTTCGGATGTAGAAGGGCCTTAGGGTAAACCCCGACCTGTCCACATTCAAAGCAAGTGACCTCACAGTTACCTCGCTGTAGAAGAATCAGCTCCCTTGTGTGGAGAGTGGCATTACAGCCCAGATTCCTACAGAGAGGAAGCTAGAGAATGAGGGTAAATCTCTTAGCACAGTATCACGCACAAATTATCTGCTTAATTAATGGTGATAACTATGGACATGGTACACCAGATGGCTTTTCATGCACATAAGCACCAACATTTATGTCGACTGAAAAAAATGCACAATGTGAGAGTTGTGAGTTAAGTTTTATTTGGGGTAAAATGAGGACTATAGCCCAGGAGGCAGCATCTCAGAGAGCTCTGGGGAACTGCTCCCAAGAGGTGGGCTTTCTCTAGTTGCGGCGAGCAGGGGCTACTCTTCGTTGCAGTGCCTGGGCTCCTCATTGTGGTGGCTTCTCTTGTTGCAGAGCACGGGCTCTAGGCACACGGGCTTCAGTAGTTGTGGCATGCGGGCTCAGTAGTTGTGGCGCATGGGCTTAGTTGCTCCACAGCATGTGGGATCTTCCTGGACCAGGGCTCAAACACGTGTCCCCTGCGTTGGCAGGTGGATTCTTAACCACTGAGCTACCAGGGAAGCCCTTTTAAAGTATTTTTAAAAGAAAACCCAATATCCATTTCTGATGAAAACTCTCAGAAAACTAGGAATAGGAGGAAAGTCCCTTAACCTGATAAAAGCCATCTATGAAGACCGTAGAGCTAACATTATACTTAGTGTTGAAGGGTTGAATGCTTTGTTCCCTAAGATCAGGAGCAAGACAAGGTTGTCTGCTCTCACCATGTCTTTCAATATTGTACTTATTGCCAGTGCAATAAGATAAGAAAAGAAATAAAAGCCATCCAGATTGGAAAGGAAAAAAGTAAAATTGTCTCTATTTGCTGATGACATAAACATATATGCAGAAAATTCAATGGAATACACAAAAATCTATGAATATTATTGAGCTCAGTAAAGTCAAAGGATATAAGATCAATCTGAAAAAATCAACTTTATTTTTATAATAGCCAATAAACAATCAAAAACTAAAACTTTAAAAATACATTTACCATAGCATCAAGGAACATGAAATACTCAGTGATAAAATCTGACAGAAAGAGTGAGAGACCTGAATACTGAAAACAATAAAACACTGATGAGAGTAATTAAAGAAGGTCTAATTAAATATATGAATAAACTGTGTTTATGTGTCAGAAGACTCAGTATTTTTAAGACGTCAGTTCTCCTCACATTAATTTATAGGTTCAATGAAATCCCCGTCAAACTTCAAGCAGACTTCCTTTGAAGAAATTAACAAATTCATTCAAAAATTCATATGGAAATGTAAAGAATATAGAATAGCCAAAACAATTTGAATAATAAAAATGTTAGAGGACAAATAATACATAATTTTTAGACATTATAAAACTCTAGTAATCGAGAGAGTGTGGTCTAAGCATCAAGATAGACAAATAGATCAATGAAACTAAACAGAGTCCACACTGCACAAATATGTTCAACTGATTTTAGATAAAGACATAAAGTCAGTGCAATGCAAAAAGAATTTTTTTTAACAAATAGTACTTAAACAATTGGATATCCATAGGCAAGCAAATAAACAAACATTTATCCACACCTTGTAGCACATGAAAAATTAACTCCAAAAGTATTATGAATCTAAATGAAAAGTTCCAGAGGAAAACAGAAGAGAAAATTTTTGTGACTTTTGGTTAAACAAAGATATCTTAGATACGACATCAAAAGCATGATCCATAAAAAAATAAGTTGATGAATTGAACTTCAAAATTAAAAACTTCTGCCATTTGAGGATTATAGACCTAAATGTAAGGCCAGACACTATGAAACTCTTAGAGGAAAACATAGGCAGAACACTCTATGACATAAATCACAGCAAGATCCTTTTGACCCACCTCCTAGAGAAATAGAAATAAAAACAAAAATAAACAAATGGGACCTAATGAAACTTAAAAACCTTTTGCACAGCAAAGGAAACCATAAACAAGACGAAAAGACAACCCTCAGAATGGGAGAAAATACTTGCAAATGAAGCAACTGACAAAGGATTAATCTCCAAAATTTACAAACAGCTCATGCAGCTCAATATCAAAAAAATAAACAACCCAATCCAAAAATGGGCAGAAGACCTTAACAGACGTTTCTCCAAAGAAGACATATAGATTGCCAACAAACACATGAAAGGATGCTCAACATCACTAATCATTAGAGAAATGCAAATCAAAACTACAATGAGGTATCACCTCACACCGGTCAGAATGGCTATCATCAAAAAGGTCTACATACAATAAGTGCTAGAGAGGGTGTGGAGAAAAGGGAACCCTCTTGCACTGTTGGTGGGAATGTAAATTGATACAGCCACTATGGAGAACAGTATGGAGGTTCCTTAAAAAACTAAAAATAGAACTACCATATGACCCAGCAACCCCACTACTGGGCATACACCCTGAGAAAACCATAATTCAAAAAGAGTCATGTACCACAATGTTCATTGCAGTACTATTTACAATAGTCAGGACAGGGAAGCAACCTAAGTGTCCATCGCCAGATGAATGGATAAAGAAGATGTGGCACATATATACAATGGAATATTACTCAGCCATAAAAAGAAATGAAATTGAGTTATTTGTAGCGAGGTGGATGGACCTAGAATCTGTTATACAGAGTGAAGTAAGTCAGAAAGAGAAAAACAAATACCGTATGCTAACACATATATATGGAATCTAAAAAAAAAAAGGTTCTGGGGCTTCCCTGGTGGCGCAGTGGTTAAGAATCTGCCATTTGAAAGACATTGTCAAGAGAATAAAAAGATAAGCCAGGATGGACAGGGATAAAATATTTGCAAATTGTATATCTAATAAAAGACCTGCCTCCAAAATATATCGATAACTCTCAAAACTCAATAATAAGAAAACAAACAACCAATAAAAGGGGGGAAAATCTGAACAGTTACTTCACCAAAGAAGATATACAGATGGAACTTAAATTCACAAAAAGATACTCAGATTAAAGGGCCATTAGGAAATTGAAACTAAAACCACAATGAGATACCACTACCCATTTCTTAGAATGGCTAAAATGAAAAGTGCTGACTACACCAAGTGCTGGCAAAGAGGTGGAAGAACAGGTGAGGATGTCAAATGGCACAGCGAATGTGGGAAACAGTTTGGCAGTTCCTTAAGAAGTTAAAATATTCATCTACCATATGATTCAGCCATTCCACTCTCAGGTACTTAAAGAAAACAAACAAACAAAAACACATATGTCCATACAAAGACTTGTATGTGCGTGTTCATAGCAGCTTTACTTGCGATAGCCCAAATTTGGACAAAACCCAAATGACCATCAACAGATGGATGCATAAAATGGGTTAATACTCAGCAATATAAGTAAAGGAACTATTGATATCACATGGATGGATCTACTGATATAACATGGATGGATCTCAAGATAAGTGGGTTGCATGAGAAGAGCCAGACGAAAAATAAGTACTTACTATATGAGTCTGTTTATATGAAATTCTAGAAAATGCAAAATGATAAGTATCTGATCAGTTAGAAAACAGATCAATGTTTGTATCGGAAGGTAGGAGTGAGCTTCGAGGGATAGGAAGAAGTCTCACCAAGAAGCACACAGAAATTTTGGAGGGCGATGGCTATGTTCATCATCTTGATTGTGAAGATAGTTTCACAGGTACGTACACATGTCAAAACTTAAAGTGTACACTTTATAAAACAGGACAGTGGGCTGTTCCTGGACAGGAATTCTAAACACGCGTGAAGTAAAGAAAACATGATCGCAATAAATGAATAGCTACAGAGGATGACTATTTTGAGGACAACAGTCATTCAAGTGTATACGTTTTAGGTATATTTCTAAAGTCAGTACCCTCAACATCTCATTAATTACTTTATGTATTCCATTGTTTCCAGGTGGTTATCATTATATCTGCCTCTGTCGCAATAAAGGAAAACTGGAAATGGTGAATAGAATTGGCCTAGGAGTTTGATCTTTTAGGTCAAGTATATATTGATTAAATGAGTTTTTATTTACTCTTAATTTCTTTCCATTGCCTTGACAATAGATAGTCTGTTCACAAGTCTAGGGATGTCAGTGTACGTGCATACGTGAACATTCAGAAAAGACTGTTTTTAAGGTCAGAAAGTCCATTGCCGCATACACCCATCTAAGCCTGATTTTTTGTCCCCAGCTGCCTTTGTAATGTTACCACATAATAATTACCAATAACTAATAAAAGTGGCTATTAAGTTGCTATGCAGTAAAACTCCTGTTTAAAGGCTAAACAGTAAACCCTGTTTACTGTGACAAAATGGAGCCCTTACTTTGCTGATATGGACAAAGTCTCTCTTATCCTCTACTTTAAAGAGCATTATTTTGAAATTACAGGTCCCAGTAGATTGTCACAACAGGGACCATCATTATCCAGTTTGTTCCTTTTTGTGTTATTACTAATGTCCTTATGTGGCAAAGTACCCTAACCAAACAGTTTATGTTTTAAGAAACAGCTGGATGTTAGCCGAATTTGTAAGCTAGCACACCCGGGACCAAAAGAACTCCTGAGTGAGACAGAGGCAAAGTGAAAGCTGTTGCAGGAAAACCGACCAAAACTGTGGCATCCGACTTACTGGGAGTTAGCAGGAGGTAGGCTTGAGAGAGTAGTGAAAACCATATATCACCTTGGAGAGCTGTGAGCTACTGCACACAAGAAAAGCTGCTAAGTGAATTATGGAATGATAAGATTTGGGACAAATAGGTAGATTTTCAGTGAAAGAGGTTTTTAAAAATGATTTTAAAAGCATTTATAAAAGCAGACCATACATTGTCTTTTGAAACCCTAGGAAAACTTCATAATGTTTTGAAATATAAAGTTCAATTCTATAAACATGTGGGTAAGTTTGAAATTACTCAGAATATTAAAATTAATTTGAAAACAATTAAAATTCAGAAAAACCTCAGGTGTGGGTCCAGGTTCTGGACAACATTAATATGGTATGAAAATTGCTAAGGAAATTTACAGTGAACAGGTGTGTGAAGTAATTGAGGGGAGAAGAATTTCAGACATTAATTAGCAAGAATTATGAATAACCTTGTTAGGTTGTTCTCTCTCAAGTTGACATATTTTTAAGCATATGCAGAGAGGAAATATTTTTAAAATTATGAGTACACATGGAAAATAAAATCTTACTTATGCATAATATTCTGTACTTTTGCCATCAATCACTTAATGGGCTGTAGAAGGAAAACAAAAAAGGGTCTTAAACCAAAAGAAAAATATGATTCTAAATACTTTTGGAAATTCATTCAATAAGTATGGCTAAGAGTGTTGAAATGGTCTCATTCCAAATCCAGCAAAATAAGGATTCATGTACTCAAAACTTAGCTCTCTTGAAATGTGGAGAGAAAAGGATAATTATGCTCCAAATAAGACCCCACATCCTACACTCAAGGAACTTACAGGAGGAGGGAAACCAGACCCAAAAATCAGAAGCTAGAAAGTAATGTGACAACTGCTACGAGAAATATATAGAGGGTATGACAAGGACATAAGGGCTTTGCCCTGGATTGGGAGACACGGTGGGAGTTGGGTGCTTATCAGGTAGAGAGACCAGTGGAAAACATTTCAGACAGAGAGATGAGGGCGTATGAAGCTTCAGAATCATAAGCAGGTGTCTTGTACTGGCGCCGTCAGCATGTAGAGCATCACCATAACGAAAACCCAAAAGATGGGAGAGGCTTTGGGAACAGGCAGTGGGAAGAACCTGGAAAGACTCTGGGGAGAGTGACCTTGGAAGCGTGAAGAGCCTTGAAGAGTGTTTCATGAAGTCCTGATGCCCTTGGAAGAGGCTGAGGGTGAGGGCTTGAAGGAAAGCAAAGAAAATGTTATTTGAAACTGGAAGAAAAGGATCTTTGGTATTGAGAGGCAGAGAGTTTAGCAACACTGTTACCTGCAGTAATGGGGGAGGTGGAGGGGGCTTCCCTGGCGGTCCAGTGGTTGAAACTTCATCTTCCAATGCAGGGGGTGTGGGTTCAATCCCTCCCTGGTCACGGAGCTAGGGTCCCATGTGCCTCATGGCCTAAAAAACAAAAACAAAAAGAAACATAAAAATAAGACAGAAGCAGTATTGTAACAAATTCAATAAAGACTTAAAAAAAAATTTTTTTAAATGGGGGAGGTGGAAAACTTACCAAATGAGCTGTGTGGTCTAGCTAAGGAGACTTCCAGGGACTGTTGAAAGTCCTTCTTGGTTTCTTCTTGTAATTGCTGCTTGTAATAAAATGTGAGAAAAGACAGCTACACTACAGGAAAGACTTTTAAATAAAAAGAAATTTTAAAACTCAGCCTCTCCAGACAACAAACGATACTACAGTTAAGAAATGGCTTCCAAGTAAAGATCAAATCCAGGGCACTCTGAAGAAAACATGGTCTGATCATGAAGCCAAGAATTTAAAATCTTTGTTAAGACCTCAGAAATATCCAAGGCAGTACATCAGAGAATCATTCAGCCAAACAATAGGGTTTCTGGGAAGTCTGAGGGCGCTGCCCTGTAGGAGGCAGAGGTCTGTGGGTGTGGCCTTTTTCTACCGGAGTCAACCCCAATAAAACACGCAGATGACCTCTAACGCTTTTAAAAGATTTCTATTGCCAGGTGCACTGCCCGCTTGGAGTGAAATGGGCAGAGAGAACACAAAGAGGAAAGAGACCTTTGTATCCGCCAACTTCTCCTGGCAGGAAGAAGGCCAAGAAACCTACACAGCTGCACACAGACTAGCTTTCGGGGACGAGGAAGGAGGACTCAGAGGGTGAAGCTGAGATCCCAGAGGGCAGAGCCGAGAGTAAACGGTGAGTCATTCCTGGGAGGAGTGAGGCTGAGTCCTGAACAAGGAGCTCCCAACACGCGCCCGCTGAATTTCACAACTGCTATGGACCAGTCACTCGCGTACGCTGTCCCTTTGCCCTCATTTTGAATAGGAATTTTAGTGGCTGTCCCATGCCTGTGCACCATTGCGGGTTAGGTGTGTGGGTGGTGAGGGAGGGGTGGCTTTTCTCTTTCGTTCACGTGACTTTGGACCAAGGAGCTTCACTAAGGAAGACTCATTCACAACCAGACTCGATGTAGATGGTGAGATTCCTGATTCTGAGCTGCTGTCGTAACAGGATGAGACCTTGAGGGGCCTTTGGAGTGGGTGAGGTGTTTTGCATATGTGGGAGGGATGTGTGTCACTGAGGAGCCATAGGGGAGACAATGGTCACTAGCCTTCAGAATGGCCCCTCATGATTCTCACCTCATGATTCTTGCCTTGTGTCGTCCCTCCCCATGTGGGGACATGAGGGAGTAGGTCATAAAAGAGATCGAGATTTCCATCTTTCTCTCTCTTTGATTCCTTGCTCTGAGAAGCCAGCGTCACAGGAGCTGTGCCATGGAGAGGTTCACCTGGCAAGGAGCTGTGGTCTCCTGCCAAATACCAGCATCAATTTGCCAGCTCTGCAATCCAGCCGCCTGGGAAACAGATCCTCCTCTAGTCGTGGTCTTTTCTAGCACGAGTTGTCTGTGATAGAGAGAAATAGCACACACATAGTGTGAACCCTTTATTGGTGCCTGAATGGTCTAAAGGCATTACTTTCAAACTTTTAGCAACCGTGGTGTCCCAAAAGACCCACATCTAAAGCCCTAACCTGGTCAGAGACACCATATTATGACCCTGCTGAAAGCCTAGGAAATAATTCCTGTGTCTTTAGGGTGGGAGTGGCGGAATGCAGCAAATGATGCTGAAAAGTAAGGTCGATCCCACTAGCATGTGAGGGTCTCAAAGCTGACATTAGGGAGTTTAATTTTTTTTTTTTTAGACTAAAGTTCTAAACTTTAAAGTGATATAAATAATTAGATTTGTGTTTTTGAAATAAAATTAACAACATGGAGGACTGGAGGAGCAAGAGACTTGAGTCCAGGAGACTAACTGTGGAATCCGGGAGGGCTATGAAGTACGGGGTGTGTATTGGCAGGTGCCCGCAGGTGAGGGATGGAGAGGGAAGAAGCAGGAGGTGACCTGAGAGCGGCAGGTGCTCATCACAAGTCCAACTCTCCACAGAAAATTGCAGGATCTTAGTTTTAAGAGGAACGTGGGCTCAGAGGGGCCATCCCCCTGGTTGTGATGAGTGTGGCCCTCGAGTCTCCTAGAGCAGCAGGATTCTTCCTTGGGCTTCACATCTACGTTAGGGACATGCATCGTTAGACTGTTAAGAGGGACAGAGAGCGCTTGTGTTTGGTGGTCCTGTAGTCATGCATAAGCGTTAGCTGATTCTGTATGGCAGAGATGTCACTAAAGGTAACAAACAGGGAGCCAGGGGGCTTTATGAGAGGTGCATTTTGGAGCAGGACAGATCTTCATGAGAAAGAAGGGAGAGGAAGGGGACTGTACGTTCCTCAACCAGCTCAGTGATGGGCCAAACGCAGAAGCTGGAGGGCTTTTTTAGGGAAGAACTGTGTGCAATGCTATAGCCAACCTGTATGATTTTGTCTTTGATTTATTGGAAAAATCTGTGACATAGAAGTTAGTTAACATTTGAAGGATGTCACCCTAATCAAGAATTTACATTCCAGGACTTAGTAAGTAGCATTTAAAGTCAACATAAGAAGCCTGGTTTGTACAATCTCTTCTTCTATCCTCATATCCATTCAACACCAGAGGAGTTTGAAATTGACATAATGGATACTAGAAAATGATTTTTTTCTGATTGGTGAAATAAGTAGTGTTTAGAGTATGGATTGGCTAGAAATGTTGTACAGACATTTCCACTCTTAAATGAAGAATAAGAATATAATATAATATTAGAATAATAATAATAATGTCATAATCCTTTTGTGATAAGAATCCAACAAGCTCAGGAGCCTATACGCTTGGGAGAGGCCCCCAGGCATTAGAATTTTGTTGAGGCTGATGTCAGACCTTTATCAAGGATGCTGTCATCTGATGTCAGTAAACAGCAACTTGGATCGTGCGATTAGAATTTTTTCACATCTGTCTTGAGCGACCCTTCCATACAAGACACTGTCACGAGACCTAAGAGGCCAGGGAGCTGAAGCTTCACTGGGCTCACACAGCAGTTTATATAACTTTGGCTGTTCCTGCTGCCATCATTCGTAGGAAAGGCAGAATTCAGCCTGAACCTTGCTGTCACTGGACCAAATACCACCCAGCAGCCGGGTTCTGGGGGAGGTTCACTCAGCTCTACCTACTGGTTGCTGGTAGTAGCTCCCGAGAGCCTAGCAGGTGTGGTGGCTCAGGTCTGAGCACAAAGACTGAGGCGGACAGGCGGTGAGCCTTCTCCGCGCTTCCCCCGGCTGCCTGGCTGGGCGCGCAGCCTGAGAGTGACGGGGGCCCCGGGAAACCCCACATCACGTACCTGGAGGGCTGCCAGGAGGCAGCGCCCTCGGCAGGGCAGCAGGTGTCGGGTGGACCAGAACTGCAGGTGGACGCCTCTCCCTGGCACGCTGGCGCCTAAGCTTGTGTATGGGTATTTTAGAATTCTCTAGTAACAGCTGCGTGAGCTGTGAGGGGACTGAGCTCTGCAGGGGAGGCCACGAGCCACCTAAGCACAGGTATCTTTCCCGAGAACCTATTTGTACCCACGGCGATGTCCGGGGACACAGATCACAAGCTCCCGGGAAACCCTGTGTTAGGGGCAGCAGAAGTAAGTTACTGAAGGGGGGGCTTCAGGAGCCCCTCATCCCCTTGATGGGTCCGGATCCCACAGTGGGTGGTGGTCGCCGTTCAGAGCAGGGAGGGGTCGGCGAAGTGACGATGTGGGTTTAGTGTCTCCCTTGGGGAGAAGGTGAGGGACACCACCCTGTCCCCTCACCCCGGGAGAAGGCGAGGAGAGGGGCCGGGAGGGCAGTGACCAGTTCTTGCCCCCAGGCCCCAGCCGTGAGACTCTTCCTGGCAAGGGTGGAGCTGGACTCCGGGACCCGCCTTGTGCCGATACCAGAGGCTGAAGGAAAAGTGCTTCTCTGCTCGGAGCATTTCTGACAGCAAAGGTGCAGGGTTTTTCTCGCAGGAACGGTCCTGACACTCACTGCTTGGAGTCAGCGCAGACCCCCGGCTTCCAGGCCCACAGACTCCCCCCAACCCAGACACACTTCTGTCCGACTGGACTACACACCAAGGCTTCCCAAGACTCCCTCCTAAGCTTCAATAATTTGAATTAAAACTGGTTAACAGAACCCAGGGAATAACTTCCTTACTATTTGCAGTTTATTAGGAAGGATACAGTAAAGGACACAGATGAACAGCCTGACGTAGAGGTGCGCAGGGCGAGGTCTAGGAGGGTCCGGAGTGCAGGAGCTTCTGTCCCCCTGGAGCTGGGGTGCGTCACCCTGCAGACCCCTTCATTTAGGGTTTTTAATAGAGGTTTCAATACACAGGCGTGATGGATCGACTCATGGGCCACTGGTGACTAGCTCAGTCCCTGGCTCCTTTCCCCTCCCTGGAGGTGGGGGGCAGCAGGGGTGGGGTTCTCTGATCACGTGGTTGGGTCACTGACCACCGGCCTCATCCTCTGAGAGTCACCTGAGGGGCAGGAGCTCAGGTGTGCTTGCTCAGGAAATTCTGAGGGTTCTAGGAGCTCTGTGCCAGGAACTGGGGACCAGCAGCAAAGACACAGTTGTGCTTATGTCACAACATCATCTAAGAGGGCCCGTGAGGTTTTCTCCTCTGGGGAGGAAGTCAGAAGGCCTCGCCTGGACGCTGGGTAGGAAAGACTGAGGCTCGAACGAGAGGGAAGGGAGGCTTTGGGAACACAGGGCCCACTTCTGCTTCCAATGGAGACACCAGAAAACTCAGCAGGTCCGTCTCAGCCAGGTGCGGGTGGAGGGCCCCGTCCCTGCTGGGATAAAGTGGGGACACCGGCGAGGCCCCAGGTCATCCTCAGACACACGGCTCAGAGCTGACCAGTCACGGCAGCGTTCCAGCCGGGATGCTGGCCCAGAAGGCGACCTGGCGGCCCCCCGCTGGGGGGCCGTTTCGTCCTGAGTCTTTCAGTGGTAGGTCTTCTGAGGCAGACATCTTTCTGGGAGTGAAGAATCTGCCCCAAGTCACTTTAAAGAGTGAGCTGCAGCTAATTGTCGCTATAATTTGTCACACGCTGTTCTGGCACTAGACACTTCATATATATATCTCTGTCAATATTTTTGTGTTAAAATTAGGGGAAAAACCCTGAGCCTTGTGTTGGTTCATCGTACACACTATGTTTTCAAATGGGGGGCGGTTTTCCCCAGGGTTCCTGCGGATGGTCCTGGGGCCCCTGCAAGTGTAGCTTGGGTTCTTGGTATCACGGGACGTAATATGTCAGCCTCGTCCGAAGGAGAGCGTTTGGATGGCATCTGCAATGTCCACGTCACTGCATAAATTAGCTCATTTACCAAAGGATAAACAGGTCCAAGTTTATTCTTCAATATAATACATATATATGACTATTACACATCTTTATAAGGCAAAGGAGTACCGCTGAATGAAACTACGTTCAGAAATAGAAAATACACACAATATATGCAACCACCACATTATGGCTCCGTTTTTATTTCTTATCTCCACTGAGAAACCTCATCCAAAGGGCTTGCTGGCATCTATCAGCCAGAACAACTACAGAGCACACAGGGCTCAACACAGGCCCAGGCGGGTGTAGGGCATCTTCTGCCCCTTTGAGTGGGCAGTAGGGGGTGAGTTAGAAGCCTTCACGGAAGGTGAAACTGCCCATACAAAGACCACTTAGGGGAAACACACCTGACTGCGTCAGGAGCTGGGAGAAATCCACAGACCTTCTAAGGCGAGAAGCTGTAGATTTCATGCAACGCACGGAAGTCACCCTAATCCCGGAAGTCACATCCAGTAAGTGCAGCATCACGTTTCCTTTAGGACAGAAAGCAACTTGACTTTTGGAAACATACTTTTCATCTCACAGAGGCTCTAGAGGAGCACGGTGATGGATACGAAGATGCACTCTGATTCTAACTTAAGAAAAAGAGAGAGAAGTAAAAAAAATAAAAGGATGGAGCAGAAGCAAAGTGGGTGGCATCATGGCTGCTGAGAAGGGCGCAGCCATGGAGGAGCGCCCTGAACCCACTATGGAGTCGCCAGGGGACAGAGCTGAGCTGAGCCCCCGCCCTCGGCCGCTGAGGTCCCCGCCCTGCCCTCGTTACCAGGTCACAAATCAGTTTCCAAATGAGGTCCCCTCGACTGGCCTACATTTCAGACTGAAGAAGCTCACGTCTGATACTGCCCCCCCTACCCCAACCCGGGGGGGGGGGGGCGGGTCAGGGTAGTGGGAGCGGAAGGACAAAAAAGGAATAAAATGAGAGCCTTGCTCGTTTCCCTAATACAAAATCCATACTTTGATTCTAAAACAAGAAAAAAATTTTGCTGCACTAATTTCCATAAAAACGGTGAAAACGTTGGTGTTCACACATCTTCAGACCACATCACATCAGCGTCTGCGGCAGCGTGACAGTGCACCAGGCCAGTTTACATTTTTGAGGAAAGAAAGCAAAATAATATCAAGTCAGACAGAAAGCAACTACAAGCAAACCTACGGTACTCAACAGATGTGAGTTACCCAACTTCAACCCAGAAAGAGTTTCCCCAAGTTAATTCAGGTGAGAATCCATTCCAGAGGGTTTTATGTCACAAATTGGGCATGAGCTCTTTTCTCCCTGATTTTTAAACAGCAACAGATTCTGGGTAACCGTTGGTATCTTACGAATTACGAATGTGATGTGCTTTTTCCTTAATAGCTTGTGAAGTTTACTTCTCTCCAGGCAGCAGGAAGTGCCCCACTGGTGCTTAATTTCCTGCACTTACTGGAGAAACGGCAGCGGCCTAAAGGGAGTGAGCAAGATTGTCACGTCCATTAAGAGGGTGGAGAAGCAATGCGGCCTCCAGGCCTCGTGACTTCTTGGAAAAGTTGATCACAATAACCCCAGTGCAGCCAGACTCCGCTCCTCGGGTCCACGCTCGCATCTGGTTTGATTCTTCCGATGTGCAAAGCCCGCTTCCCATCAGAGCGGCCACGTGCTGCAAGGCGTGGAGGGAGGGGACCGGCCGAGCAGGAGACCGAAACTCTCCCATTTCACCGTAACTGCAGACTGTAATAATCAGCTCTGCAGTGCAGACTCTCCCCCGCTCCCATATAAAAGGCCCCCTGCTGGCATGGGGACACGTCCCCATCCGAGGTGGAAATATAGCTACAAATCCTAAGGAGAGCCATTTCCAAAGTAGAGTCTCCTTTCTAAACCCCTAAAAAGAAATCACACCCACTGACCGTGGGGTCATCAGTGGATGAATTTGGCAAAGAAATCACTGCTTCATTTGGCCGAAGCCATCCCCTTCCAGTGTGTGCAGCAGGGCCTGGGGAAAGTGAGCCGGGGTGGATGCGATCTGCACGCCCTGCAAAGGCCCCCTGCTCGGGCCGGAGGGGAACACACCAGACCCCCGTGTCCTGTTCAGCATTTGAGTGGATGCCAGCTCTCTGCGGGCTGAGTATTAAGCCTGCACCAGCTTGTATTTTTCCAGACTCGATGAATACCAGCAGCTAAAGATAGCGTGGTAACATAACACTCCAATCACAGGGCTGTGTGTGTGTGTGTGTGTGTGTGTGTGTGTATTTTAAGGAAACTAAATTAAACATTTGAAACATAGTCACAGAACAGGAACAGGAGAAGCCAACCTTGGATAAATGCATAGGCCCAAGGAAGAAAGAAAGAGATGCATCGTAATGCAAGAGCAGAGGCCAGAAAGGAGGACCTTCCACAGCCAGCACGACCAATAAATTGGCGTGTGGCCTGAACTAATGACACCTCATCTTCTGCCTCTGCTTCCCCCGTACCTGAAACACAAGAAAAAGGATGTTGCAAGCGTAGTTATCCGTGGGCAGGCGATGAGGATTCACCGGTGGGATGCTGGGAAAAGCCAACGCACGTCAGGTCCGCCCCGGCCCAGGCAGCCCCGAGCTGCTCTTATTTTGTTTTGTCGCTGTTGAGACAACTGCAGGCTAGAACGATTTAAGCTAAAAATAAAGACATTATTATAGCTGATCTCAAGACAACAGGTACTTGGAAGTGGAAAATGTGAGGGAGGCTTAAGATGCTAGTGGCGGGCGTGGTGCTGGGCGTGTAATCCCTCTGCATCGCTTCTGCTTTGTAAAGAAACAACGCCCATTCCTGCAGCAGGGCTCATGTCCCCTGTTAAATGTCTGTGACAAAATGGCACACGAGCTCGGGAACAAGAAGACGCTTCCAACTGGAAATCACTGTCACATCCCCAAAGTGAGCGGAGGTGCCCCTGGCCTTCAGTGTCCAAGGCTCCCTGCACGGGGCTGAGCCACAGAGACGCCACGTGGGTGAGGTCACTGGTCCTCACATGGGCTGGCATTTACCTGGGTCACTTTGACAGGAAACACGGCACCGTCCCCCTCAGGACCCACCAGACCCATCTCTTCTTGTTGCAGGCACGTTGAGGGATGCTCTCGGGACTGTTAACATTATTCCAAAGGTCCTGATTGTAAAGACTAACCATACACCATCTCTCAAAGCCAGTGTGCTCCATGTGGATGAAGTTTCCCTCGGAGGAGCGCGGGGTGCAGGGCGACAACACACGTGCCTCGCTTGGAAGTAGATCTGCTGCTTGGAAGACACTGCTGCTCCTGGGGGGGATTTCAGAATAAATGAAGATAGAATGTCTGATGCTTCTTGCCTCAGAATTCAAAGGAAGCTTATGTTCCAGAAGGCAAATTACTTATCAATTGGATTCACCTGATTTCAGACCAAAGCCAAGTAATAGAGTCTGAGAAACTAAGCGGTCAAGGGCGCACCAGACTTGGAATTTTTTCTGGCGCCGTACTCACCGCTTTGAAAGGCAATTCTCCCTCTAAATGTATCCAACATGGTTTTTTTTTTACATATACATACATTCTTTTTCTTATTCTTTTCTGTTATGGTTTATCACAGGTTATTGAATGTAGTTCCCTGTGCTCTACAGTAGGACCTTGTTGTTTATTCATTCTATATATAATAGTTAACCACTGCATCCAACATGTTTTAAAATCTCAACTAAATCTCCAGTATGATTGCTCTAGGGATCTGAGAAATTGCAGAAATAATGCACCCCGTGCCCCAGTGACTGAGATCGAAAGTTCTAAAGCTCAGGATGGCAGGGAAACGTCTTCTGGGGTGTGCACTGCTGCAGGGAGTGGGTTGTGAAGCGAGGTGCAGGCTTGCCTGCCCCCTGGGCCGCAGCTCTGGGTGCCCCCGGCCCCGCGAGCCTGGCAGAGGTACTCAGAGTTCTCTGAGTGTGGTGGCTTCCCCTCCCCCAGAGCCACCAGTCTCCTTAGGGGTCAAGGCATCAGAACTGCTGATTTTTCCAAAAATCTTCTCCAAGCAGCAGCAACCGCAGCAGTTTTCCTGCAAAGCAAACAAAATATGACTCTTGTTAATTCAGCAGGGCTTTTAAAATTGTAATTAGTTGGTTGCGCCCCTTAGGAAAACCACAGATGACTTTTTATAATGTGTGTGTCTGTGAGGAAAAAAAAGAAACCCCTTGAAGGATTCCACTGCTTACCAGAGCTGGGTGGTTTTTCTCTGTTGTTGTTGTTTTAGTTTATGCAAGCTATTTTAATACTATTTGCCATGTCGAAGGACAAGACCTCTTTGTTTCACCTGAAGCACAGCCAGCTCCAAAGCTGCTGCCAGCTTGACCCGCTTCAAAGTGAGGCTGGGATGCGCGTGGGAATCTTCCCACGTGCTTTACGACCACATGTGACCCAGGGCCGCATCTATCGATACGTCATTCCTATAGATCTGAGGGCGTGTCACCAGGGCATGTCTCACGGCCTGGCAAAGAGCCATGGAAACGAGAAACGAAAACGCCACCTGGTTGATTTTTAGAGCGTTTCCTCAACCCATCCAAAAACCTCTAACCAACTGCAGGAGATTCCTATGCCTCAATTTACATTGCAGATTAGGCCTTACCATAAGGCCTGGGAGCCGTTCTTTTTCCGCAGGAATCATCTTCAACCACTAGATTTTAGAAATCAATATTATCTCAGAATTGGTTTTGCTCGTATTGTGTCTTGCCGAAAGCCCTGTCTTAGCCTGGCAGGAAGGAGTGTGGAGAATGATCTACTTTTCTAGCACAGCACTCTTGTCAAAGGAGTCTGCTCCCAGAGTAAATATCTGAAGCTTACATTTTCATTTGAAAAAGAAAAAACAGTGAGAAAGTCAGCCAGGAAGCACCCACATGGCGCGGACATGCAGTGGTAGCGGGTGGGCTTGTGTGGCCCCTGGAGGGATTGGGGGGCCCGGGAAAGGAAGGCGGCCAGCCTGAGCGGCTGGCGCCAGGCGGACACGGCCAAGTTTGGCGAGGTCTCCCTGAGCATCTCCAGCAAAGATGCCGTCTCTCTGTGCCAGGGTGACCAGACCAACGCTTCTGTCTTCGTCCTCCGCATGCCTGGCAGTGCCTGGCTGCTGCCACCCTCCATCGCCTTGGGCTTAAGGGCCAACCTCCTTGGAAGGACTCAGCCATCTCCCGCCACCTTTTCCCCTCATCCTGCCCCCCCAGACCCTGGCAACAGGCCTGCCTCGCTGTCCCCCACTGAATTCCTTCCCTCCAGGCCTCCAGAGTCACCCCAGTGCTTATGGTGGGAAGCTGGTTTGTGGTCAACCCTTGGGGTTTGTGGTCGCTGGGGACGAAGCTGCCTCTGGGAGGGATGGGGGGGGGGGGGAGAGAGAAGGACCGACCAGGCCCAGCTGTCTGTGGATGCCAGGGCTCCCGGCTCCCGGCGAGGCCGGGCTGTACCGCGTCCCAGGCCCCGGGGCACGGAGCGCCCTCCACACTGTCTCCAGACACAAAACTACTTCCTCCTGTCCCCAAACTCTGAGTCCTTGCTATTTTGGACGGACAAGAACGGCCTTTGTACGTAGAAAGCAAAGCCTCCCTGTTCACTGCTCATCAATCTCCAAATAAGTGACAGAATCCTCAGTAAGTGACCCTCATACCAAAGGCTGAATGCTCGCCTAACGCTGGTCCGTGACTTTGATGATGATTTACTGAATTATTGCTGTTCTACCCGATCTTATTCTACAACAGATTCAAGGCAGCTTACAAGAGTATATACAGTCAAACAGACAAAAAAACCCCTCAGGACCAGAGTAAATATGAATCAGAATAAGAGATTAAGCTGAGTGGGCAGCAAGAAGGCAGCCTCACGAGCCACGAGTCCAGCAGAGCTGGTGGAGCCGAGCTGCACAGGCGGCCGTGGACCTGCTGCCCGAGACGAGGGAGCTGGCTGGCTGGGGGGTGAATGTCCCCCGCACCGGATGCAAATGCTGGGATTTCTAAAATCCTCTGTAATAAGTACACTTCCCTAGGCCTCTCCTATAGGCCATAAATCAGGCCATTTATTGATGTAACAGAAGATATGCACATGTAAAACTCTCTCTCTGAATAATTCTGACAAAATTCTAAGCAGGGCAGAGGCTTTGTATGAACAGGTCGTTCCTTGGGGTCCCAGAGTGGGTCCAGACCCAGAGGCAGCTCATGGGGGAAAAGAAGCGTGAGCTTTAGGGTAGGATCTCGCTCTACCATTGACTAGGGGCGTGGTCTTGGGGGGTTAATCCTAGGTTTTCCCATCTCTACAAAGAAGGTATTATTTCCCCTGATCTCACACAGTTGTTGCAAAGACTCCCAAGGACCGTTTCTGTGCAGGTGTTACTTCCTGAGCACCTACTGTGTGCCAGGCCCTGGTCTCCGGGCTTTGCTTGGATGATCTCATTGGAGCCGCTCAACAAGCATAGGAAGTGAGACTATTTCTGGACCACAAATCTGGAACCGGAGGTTTCTGCACTAGAAAATGGCAGATGGGGTGCAAACACAGCAGCCCGGTTTCAGGGCCCCCCCAGAGGAAACGCTGCCCCGCTTCCCACACAGTCAGATGGCCCTTCTCTCCCCTCCCCTCTCTAGGCTCAAACGCCTCTTCAGAAAAAGGTCCGAGACCAACCTTTCAAGAGGGCGCCCTCCAGGGACTATTTGGCCACCAGGTCCTGGGCATCAGAGCAGCAATTCTTCCTCTTCTAGGAAAACCAAGAAGAGAGTTTCGAGAAGGATTAGAACCTTTCATCAGCTCCTGACTTGAGATCTGACAACACTTGAAGAGGCAGTGACTTGTCACCGGGCATGTCCTGCCCTTGCAGAGACGTCCCTGGAGGCTGAACGGCTGACGGCCTCTTACAGACGCACCAACCGGCCCCAGAGTCCAGCTCGAGGGCGTCCCCACTCTCCCCGAAAGCTCCATCATCACCACCCTTCCCCTCAGAGTCACGGACAAAGAGCTTTGTACCCCATGACACTTGACTTTTACACGTGTGTGTTTTGTCAAAACTCATGTCAACAACTGCTCACTTCGACAAAGCACAAGAGTCAAGACAGACTGACCAAAGCATGAGTCAGACACAGACACTGCTTTTTCCAGACGTTCTCAAATCCAGCTGAAAAGATTTAAGTGCCGGGGCAGAGTCTCGAGAGGACGGAGAGAGTGTCCCCAGTTTGGGGCTTGAGAAGGCCTTCCTGGAGGAGGTGGCAGTGAAAGTGGGCCTCAGAAACTGGCTGGGATTTGGGCTGATCTGGAAGGAGCCGTGGGGATAGGGCTGGGAACACAACATCGGGACGCACTGGGGCCCGAACTGCTGGGTGTGGGTGTTCATGGTGCACGAGGGGAAAGACTGGAAGATTTTTTTGATCAGAGAATCATATAATCAGAGCTGTAATTAATGAAATGATGATTTGGTGAATTAGAGAAGAGAGTGGGCGGAGGTTGAATATCAGCTCGAACGTTATCTTATTAGCTCACTAAATGGGAAGAAGGGCGTGAGCTGAGGCAGGTGCACGGGGGCGGGAAGGAAAGGTGGAAGGTCATTAGCTCTGGGAGGAAAGAGTCATGTCGCCTTTGTTCAGTTTTCCTTCCTCTGGCCACAAAGCACGGAATACAGGAGGTGCTTGCTAAGTTCTCACAGATTTGCAGTGAGGCTCTGCTCTGTCCCAGGTGAGAGCTGTTTCTGATGGAAGATGGGTCACGTGTGGATGGTGACACAGAGGAAAGGTGGGAACCTCAGCCTTGTAAGCGTAACAGAGAAGGCAGAGGACTTCAGGGCCTCGGCGTCTAAGAAGGAAAATCCTTCCTAAATTCATTGACCACAGTCACGCTCAGCGGTTCAGAAACAGGAAGTGCTTTTAAGCACGAAATAATTAAAAGGGATAAAAGTTTATTAGGAAAACTTTTAAAAACAGAATTTAGATTTAAATAGTTTGGGTAAGAGTTAAGTTTTCAACATAGAGTTGAATTCTGATTCTGTAGAACATAGAACCAAGATTATTCCAGAAATGAATCTTCTGGGAAAAATTAGTCTCAATATTTCACTGAAAAATAAACTATATTAAGCTTGAGTGTTGGCCTTCAGTAACACCAACGATGTCCTACAAGGATGGTTCCGGAATCGTCACAGCAGGATGGCGGAGTGGGGACCCTCGTCCGACTCCCGAGCCTGCTGCCGGCCATGGGATGCTGGATGGGTCCATAACCCGGTCTTCAGCGGCCTCATCCACATAGCGGGGATGTCAACAGCGCCCGTTTCGGAGGCTTGGCCTGAGGGCCAAATGAGCTAATTTTCATAAAGCAGTTAGAACGGTGCCTGGCACAGCACTGTATAATTATAACTTCCATGGAAACTAACTGGATTTATACAATGGAATTTTTTTTTAAATCCTCACTGTTCTGGAAATATCTATTCACCTTAGGTACCAGCAGTTGGATAGAATAACAAAAAGGTGATTTTTGTTGTTGTTGTCATTATATGGTTTAAAAAATATTTTTAAACACTTTTAAACTGTATAATGTCATTAATTATCTGTCGCGGTTTCCATAGTGTCGACCATGTCAAAGTGTATTTGGACACCAATAAGCTTGGATAAAAATACATTGGTGGAAAATTGGCCCAGAATAGGTTGGTAACCCTAATAAGCAGTTTATGCAGTCTGGGTGAGGTACCTACTAGGGAATAAGCCTATTTTTACTTGACATCAGTACCAATTATCAAGGAAAGGTATATTCAGACACAAATAAAACTTACTACTGACACTGAATTTAGAAGTGAAGTTAATTTCAATAAAAACTGGATGTGGAAAAAATGAGTACCAGGCATATAGTCATCCCAGGGTTTTGGTCAGTGGAAAAGCTCCATTCCAAAGTGCCAGGAGGTGCAGGAGCAGAGGTGGAGGAAAGGAGAGCGTATCAGACACCTCCGGCACGAGGACGTGACAGCAGCCGTCCCAACTGCTACTCGCGCCAGGCCTGCATCCCCAGAGGCCTGACGGCAAAGGGTGCGCATTGCCTCTCTGTGTTCGTGCCCCGTTGACCACCCTGCATATTCAGCAAAGTTACTTAAACGTTACACATCTGCTTCCGTGTTATTGGTGTATTCCACAGTATTTGGGTGGAGATGGCCTGAAGGGGGCTGTGCTAGTAATTCAGGTGACAGGCGTCCCGGGCAAGATAACCACTCGGATGGAGAGGATTGTACAGATTCCAGAAATAATTGGGGAAAATCATGTATAGAAACTTGGAGATAAACTACAGATGAGATGAGGGGATTGAGCGAGAGGAAGGAAGCAAAGAGATGCTCTGGGGTCCAGTTGAGGCCATTCGGGGGAGGTGCCGCTCTGGGAGGATGGTTGAGAATGAGGTGAGGTCGGGGCGGGGCGGGGCAGGGTGAGTTCCGTTTAGGGCTGAGAACATCCACATGGAAATGCCCCGCGCACAGGTGGCTGTTGGGATCTGAAGCTTAGGAAGGGAATCTGTGCTGAAGAGGCAGACGAGGAAGTTGGGGTGTCAACAGTAATTAAGGCAAAGAGAGCCAACGGGGACTCCATTCAAGAAGTGCCCACAGGGCACCGCTCAGTTTCTCTGAACGTACACCCCAGGCACCTTCATTTAGTCTTTGGTAAGAGTCTCCTTCACATGTACTTGTATTAATCTCTTGACCAAGTTGAATATTACAGGTTTTTGGCACCCAAAGCAGACTAAACCAGGTAAGCGCAGAAGTTAGAATTCTGAGTTGTGTTTTAAGGAGAATATTTACCTTGAATGTGTTCTCCAAAGCTTTACGTGTTTATATACCCTAGGCTATATGTGTGCGTGGGCACAGTTACAGGGATACAATTCATTTGGTAATGGATACAGTAGTTAAATAATAAATGTAATAAATAGTTCTGCTGAAAATAATTCTCTACTAGACAATGTAATTAGCATTCATTAAAAACATAAATTGGTCAATAAACGCCTTTGAAGCAATTTAACACTTTAGCACAAGATTTGAAGCCCAAGAGAAATTAATTAGAAAGAACTTCACTCAAGGCTAAGGTGCCTCTAGCATCTGATCATCAGAAGATTGAAGCCGACTAGAAAAGAGGGAAAACCAGGAGCCACGGTTACCTGTGCACTGAGCCTGGAGTGGAGCTTGTGATCCGACAGCCAAGGGTGCTTGAGGGCTTCACTTGCACTTATTCTCCAACTAAAGGGAAATACAGGGGGTTATTGTATCCCCTGCATTTGGATCCTCCCCTTCCACCCAAGGCTCTAAACGAGATAGAAATGTATCTCTCTCTCACATAATAGCCTAGGGCTGGCCTGGTTCCAGGCTCCAAACACGGCAAAAGAGACCTCGGCTCTGACCACTGCCTTTGGGAGACCAGATGGCCGAATGGCAAAGACAAGCAAGGCAAATAATTCAGAATTCTTGTTAATAACTGAACATTTACCTTCAAATAGAAGTAACCATTCTTGATGGAATGTCTGAGGTTCATAAATTGAACATCTATCAGTCAGTTGAAGAATAAACATATATTTATTAATATAAGACAAAATTCTACTATGATTCTTGATGATTGCAAAAGCAATTTATGTGTCAAAACTTTTGAATAATATGTATTGCTAATGTTTGAATTAAGTTTTGAGAGTCAAATAAATGGAGAAATAGATGGAACGTCAATGTCAGTATTGAGAGTATATTAGAAATTCTTGAGCCAACAAAGGTTTATACAATTAAAAGATATGTGAGGAAGAATCATAAAGATTATATATCATAATTTTAAGCTTTGTAAACCTGTCTTGTGTACTAATGTTTATCACATTAAACAAAATAACCTTTCAAACTAAAAAATTATGAGTGAGTGCAATAATCTGAAGTCTGCTTCTGAAACAGTATCAAGAAAGTAGTTTCAAGCAGTCATGAAGTTCAGTCTATAGAATTGCTTCAATAAAATTGCTTCATTAGACACCAGATATTTAAGTATAAGAAGAGGATGTAATGGAAAAGAATCTGAAAAAGAATATATATGTATAACTGAATCACTTTGCTGTACACTTGAAACTAACACAGCATTTTAAATTAACTACACTTCAACTAAAAAGAAGAAGAGAAGTCTTTACTTTAGTCAATGAAGGATAACTTGGTGACAACACCACCAGTAGGACCCTAAATGAATAGATATAATTAAAAAAAAAAACTCTGGACCTCCATCAACTTCAGTTGGAAGAGTTATTCTGTTGACTACCATAAATTTTCCGTGTTGGACCCCAGAAGCATTGCAACAGCTGACCGTGCTAAAAAATTATTCCTGCATTCCAGTGTCAAACTTTTAAGAGCTGACTATTAAAAAGTTAACTATAACATTGTACTAATAATTAAATATTTAATACAATTCCAAGTTTACTTTTGTAGCCCAGAAATTTATTCTATGATAGTCATGGTTGGCATTGGCCTTGGTTTCATTCATGCACTGACTTGAATGCTTAGCCAGTTGTTTTTCTGCCCAAACACGCAATTGTTGCTCTTTAGGTAAAGAACGAAGCCCTCAGACTGAGGGTGGGCAGAGCCAGGGTGCTGGAGCCCCTGAGCCAGCTGGGCTGCTGCTTCCCTGCTCTGAGCCTCAGCTCCCTCATCTGGAAAGTAACTGTGACAGCATCCACATGCCACAGGATCAGCTGGAGGATTAAACCAGCTGACACATAAGAGCACGTGTGTAACATAGGTTCGCAGTAAGTGTGGATTTCTCAGCCTCCAAAGATTTGATGGAGATGACATTCTGCATCTGTTCTCTGCTGGCATTCAGCAATGTACAGACAGTGATGCTGGTTACATCATCAGCGATGCTGTCTTTCCTTATCTTTCTTGGCTCTAAAGAGCTCTCCGATTGACACTCCAGCCGGGCTAAGCCCTCCACACCTTTCAGGCTCAGTTCTGGCCTGTGTCAATACACTCCATCTTTAATAAATGTTAACCACATTTCACTGCCTCTTTTAAAATATACCCGTGTCTTCTATTAGCTCGTGACTTAATTAAAGGCAGGGACTGGGCTTTATACATCTGTTCTCAAAGCCCCAGATATATTTCCTGGCAGCTTGGAGATAGTCAGTGAAGTGCCGCATGAAGGAGTATGTCAGGCTCTGCACCAGACCCGTTACCCCTGCCGTTCCCTGACCTCCATCACCCCCATGGTTCTAAAATGCAAGCCCCTATATTTCAGTATCACTGCTCTTCATCCACTGAATTTTGAATTATGTGAGTTTAGCAGGGCAGAAAAATAGAAGTCCATGTAATACATAACACGGCCTTGCGTTGATTATCGGTTCTGCCACTTAACTAGCCGTATGATCTTGGAGTCTCATGCATAGAATATTATTGATAACTTCCACCCATGGAGCTGGGTGGGGTTAAAGAGATCATGTCTGTAAGGCAGTTGGCACAGTCTGGTCCATGGCAGGCTCTCAATGAAATGATCGTCAAGTGTTCACCTACATGGAGCCACATATGCCTCGTAGATGGGAAAGGGATCATGCGAATAACTTGTCCCAAACCCTTCATTTTGAGGGTGAGTGCACAGAGGTCCAGCAAGAGACCCTAACTGCCTTGTTGGAAAAGGCAGAAGGATGGGTTTTTGCAGCCCCATTCAAGCCTCGTGACCATGGCAGTCCCAGATCTCAGGAAACTGGGTCGAGAGCATCAAACTCATTCTAACTACGACTCTGCAGGTGCATCACAGATGTCACTGAGGGGGGGATAGTTCTCTGACGTGAGTTCTCACAACCCTGGTGGAGCGTGCGTCTCTGTTACCCCTACTTCTTCCTGAGCACAAAGCGGATGTGATCACCTCTTCTCCTTGATCAGAAGCTTGGAGATGAACCCCCGGGCCTCCTCCGAGATGTCCTGAAATCCTTCATCCTCCAGATCCCACCTGCACGCCAGGATGTTGTTCAGGGTCTCGGCGTCGTTATCTCCCAGGAAGGGGGACAAACCGCTGAGTCTGTAAGACACGGCGTCCGGGGTGAGTAGTCTTTAAACACCTTCAAACCTTGTACAGATAAGTTGCCTTCTTGGTTCTGTCCTTTAAAACTGAAAGAAGGCAAATCACCAAGAATTAAGCATAACTTTATAATATGTTTTTGCAATCGAGAAAATGCTATGTCTCCCACCCAACTCCTAACTTAAACAAGGTCACAATGAAGGTGGCAGCTACCCTCAGATATGAATCTCAGAGAACAGTAAAACTGCCTTTTTAAAGCACTTTACAGCTAGCAAAGTGCTGTCACATCTGCAGACGGCAACTGCCAGGAACGCCACTTCTAAAGAGTACGGCTACTCAGTCATTTCAGGGATCAGGACACAAGTTTGGGGGCGGTTGTTTTTTTCTAACTTCTTTGGGGGCACTAGGTGTTGTCCTAGGGTTAGGGTGATGAATGAAGAAGACATCCTTTTACTTTTCCAGGGGATGTACAGGGAAAGAGTTGACTCCTTTCACCCACGGGAGTCAACAGAACCTAGGAAGTATCTGACTATGGAACAGAGTTATTTATTTTCGAAAGACCTAAATTAGGGTTTTTAGTCAAAATAGCAAATAGAATATGCGGGGCAATTGAGAACAAGCGTCAGAGGGGCTGGGGGTCCACTTACAGCATGTAAGTGATGACTCCCACGCTCCACATGTCCGTGGAAAAGGAAACAAAATCATAGTTCACAACTTCAGGGGCGAGGAATTCTGGAGTTCCGAAGTTCACCTTCAGCTTCTCTCTGGGTTTGTATCTGAAATTTAGGAGACAATGCAGAGGAATGGAGAGGGTCAATCAAAAGTCAAAAAGCACGGAAATGGAAAGGATGCAGTCTACAAGCAAAAGAACTGCAGCCACACAGCAAATTTAAAATAAAGAGACGCTAAAGGAAATCACATATTGAAGAGATGGTGTCCAAAACTTGTAAAGAAGCTTCCCACTAGAAAGCCTTAATAATCTGAAATTATTGTGAGAAAAGCCACTTGGAATAATTTCGAGCACAAATTATGGAACACGACAAAAGGAGCAGTGATACCGACTGTGACGTGTTGATGGCTTGAACGAGCCTGTTTTAATGAATAAAGAAGATGCGGTAATTTACGACCATTTAATATTTTCACTAATGCGCTGAGGTCCATGCAAAGTCTTTGCTCCCTTAAGAAGCTTATCTGTGCCAGAACCCTTTGCAGTCTTGCTCACACTATTAATTTTTTTAAGTAAATATTCTCTTTACACATGGAACAAATATAAAAGACTAAGACAAACTCTTACAAATCCTGAATTAATGTCTTCAAGTTTAATAACTGCACTGTATTAGGTTTTAATATTCCGTATTTTTCTTACGTGCACTGTGGAAACTCCTAAACGTTCAAATTCTGAAGCCAGCAAGGTAAAGCTGAAACATAACTCTGGTTAATTCTAAATGGGGATATGAAACCAAGGGGTAGATCAGATTTTTCTTTGCAAAGAAAGAGCACCCATCATGCTCCCTAACTCAGTTCATACACCTATGTCCAAATTGACATACCTTCTGGCCAATCCAAAGTCAATAATTTTTATTTGTTTAGTATCCCGATTCACACACAGGATGTTCTCAGGCTGCCAGGAGAAAGAGACACATTAGCAATGAAAACAACCATCCTTCACTCAAATTGTCCCTGAACCACAACTAAAAATACAACGATGCTCGGGAAAAACATATCAGGCCTTTCCCTCTGGGGCTGGCTTGTCTGCGTGGGTATTTTCTCCTTTAATTATGTGGTGGACAAGGCTGGAGGTCCCCTGCCTAGCTCGCCTGGCCCTGCCCATCCCTCCCCCAGCTCTGCCGCCGACGATCACGCCTGAGTTCAGGCCGAGGCCTACTGCCTCAGGACTTTCCAAACGGACTGGTGGGGGCCATCTCAGCCTTGACATCTGCCCCCTAAAATTATTAAGTATGAATTTCCCCTTCTTGGAGGAATATTTTTCCTGAGGATTTATGAGTTCCAGGAGAAATGGCCTGATTCATTCCACCAGCCACACTGAATATGCACTGTAATGAGAACGGCCCTGACCTCCAGACTCCCCTTGTGCTCAATCTGTGGGAAAGTCACATGTAAAAGGAGGGCTCCCTCACCCCCGCTCACTCTTCCTTCTCAGCAATTCCAGAGTTTTGCTGAGTTTGGTCTCAGTGCCTAAAACCCTTGACTAAGTGTTCCCTTGGAGTTTGAGTCTGGAAAGACTTTGCCCCGCCAACCGGACAGTCTCAGGGTGAGGAGGAGAAAGGTAGGTAGCACTACAACTCAGTGTTTACAGAATGTCTTACAAGTGTGCCTACCTTTGTTAAGACAGAAAAACCGAGGTCTGGGAAAAATAAGGGATTTGTTTTAAAGTCAAGGTCATCCATAAAAGAGAAATAAAATTTTCAAAGAATTGCCTGAAACTTCCAAGCTCTAATTAACCCCAACCCTTCCCTAAGTGCTGGGGGGAAGGGGGGGTTAGCCAAGTTGCCAAATCCCCAGGATTCGTGTCCCGTCCTTCAGGTGGGATCATGGCTGCTCCTCCCCTGCCTGTCTAGGTAGAGAAGAGGTTAGAATGAGATCAGAAACTCAGAAACACTTTACGAAATGACCTAGTGTCACCTTGCCGATAAGCAACAGTCCATTTGGTTGGGCATAATGTCTTTGGAAGCCTTTTTCTAAAATATCTCTAAAACAGATGTCTAAAAGAAAAGGCGACTTATGGAGAAGTCGGTGCTATACAAGAAGATTTGGCCTCATGCTTAAATAACTGATCGATCATGTATAAAGCTGTCCAATTGCCAAAGAGCACCGTGACATAAAATATTTGCATGCAGAATGTAAAGAAACAGCTCTGGGGGCACTTTAAAAAGTTAAATTTTTTTCCTAATTATGAAATTAAAGCATATTCATTGAATAAGTTTTGCAAAACACAAAATATATATAAAGGAGACCATTCTTAAGCCACCTATAATCTCCCCTACATAGTGACAAGCATTCAATATTTTGGGCCCCTTTCCTTCCAAGGAGCTTTCTGAAAGGGATGCCTGACCCTTAATGATTCATCCAGCTGTCGCTTTTATTATGATCTTTACATACAAGCCACAGCTAAAATTGCCCGTTGCAAGTCCTCAATCAACATTATGAAGCCACATATGGAGTTGTTTGACTTATGACAGGTCAGGTCCTCATTTCAATTGCCAATCAAACCCCTTTAGGGATATTTGTAGAATATCTACACTCAATGAAAATGCTCCGTGAAAATATGCATTATCAAACCAGTTCATAGCCACGGGCTTCGCAAATGATTTTTAACCTCTGACTTTGTCATTTTATATATCGCTTCCTCCTGCCCTGTGAGTGGGAGAGGCAAAGGACATAAATCAAGAGAGTAAGGGAAGCCAAGTTAGAGGAGCAGCGGCCCATGGAAACCTATTTAAGGAAGTTAAATTTATTCAGCTCTGCAATCCCTGATGACTTGCAGTAGATGGTATGTTATACAGAATATATATTTTATCTCACTGTCATGCTGTGCAAACAGGGAAATGAGAAAATGATTGAGCCACACAAGAAGATGAACTTTACGAAATTAGAGCTGGTCGGAGTTATTGGTCTTTCACTGGTTGTAACTATGCACAGTCCAATTCTAGGGACTTCATAATGGGAGAGAGAGCAAAAGGAAAGGCTCATTAAGTAAGAGGAGAAAGAAGGCTTGGCTCCCCGCTGTTGCCACAGGCTTTCCACTGTTCCCAGGGTGCTGCCCAGCCCCACCCCGCCACCCTTCTGCCCCTCGCCCTTTTAGCACCTCCCTCTGGCTGCCCTGTATCCCATTCTGCCATAGGTTTCTCCTCTGTGCTCTAGTATGCCTGTAGAAAAACAATCCCTAAAGTCCTCAGTTTCCTAAAAGGTTTTAGGAGAGTGCGGGGAATTCTTGGAGAGCTGGAAAGTTTGGCTACAACCAGGAAATTCTGAGTTATCTAAAATTCTCCCACCTACTCATCCTAATAATGAGAGGATGCAACACGGATGCTGTGATGGTGTTGGTGATGGTGATGATGGTGCTGATGGTGATAATGGTGGTGATGGTGGTGGTGGTGGTGGTGGTGATGATGATGATGGTGGTGGTAGTGGTGGTGATGGTGATGGTGGTGGTTATGATGGTGGTGGTGGTGGTGGTGATGGTGGTGGTGATGATGGTGATGATGGTGGTGGTGGTGGTGGTGGCGGTGATGGTGGTGGTGGTGGTGATGGTCGTGATGGTCGTGATGGTGGTGGTGGTGATGATGGTGATGGTGGTCGTGATGATGGTGATGGTGGTGGTGGTGATGGTGGTGGTGGTGGTGATGGTGGTGGTGGTGATGATGGTGATGGTGGTGGTGGTGATGGTGGCGGTGGTGCTGATGGTGGTGTGGTGGTGGTGATGATGGTGATGGTGGTGATGGTGATGATGGTGGTGATGGTGATGGTGGTGGTGATGATGGTGATGGTGGTGGTGGTGGTGGTGGTCATGATGGTGGTGATGATAGTGATGGTGGTCGTGGTGGTGGTGATGATGGTGGTGGTGGTGGTGGTGGTGGTGATGGTGGCGATGATGGTGATGATCATGATGGTGGTGATGGTGGTGGTGATTATGGTGATGGTGGTGGTGCTGGTGATGGTCATGATGGTGGTGATGATGGCGATGGTGGTCATGGTGGTGGTGATGATGGTGGTGGTGGTGGTGATGGTCATGATGGTGGCGGTGGTGGTGATGGTGGTGTTGATGGTGGTGGTAGTGGTGGTGATGGTGGTGGTGATGGTCATGATGGTGGTAATGATGGTGATGGTGGTGGTGGTGGCAATGATGGTGATGATGGTGACGGTGGTGGTGATGGTGGCGATGATGGTGATGGTGGTGGTGGTGGTGATGGTGGCCATGATGGTGATGGTCATGATGGTGGTGATGGTGGTGGTGATGATGGTGATGGTGGTGGCGATGATGGGGGTGTTGGTGGTGGAAACCATCTCCCATGTGAATTCCTTTAACAAAGGCAAGTTACAAGAATCTGAATAGCTGTTCCCTACAGATGGAGACATGCACATATTAGGAGGTGAGAGAAGTTGAGAATGGGGAGATGAGGCTAAGAATCCAGATTTTCAAATTCCTGAATATGTACCTAGTGACAGGATCAATCTCCCGAGCTGGTGTACAGTACCCAACAGCACCCCCTGATCCAAGTCCACTCACTGAGGGGAGGGTTTGGGAAGGGTTTACATTTCAGATGATGCAAAACACACGCTACCTTCAGGTCTAAGTGTAGGATGTACATCTGATGCATGTGTCTTATCCCCTCACATATCTGCCTGGTGAACAGGATGGTATCAAGCTCGGTCAGATTGTAGTTGTCATCAATGATGCGGTCGAAGAGCTCCCCTCCGTCCACACTGCAGGGAAAGAGGGGGGCGTCCTGAGTCACGACCTCCTGATGAGCACGTCTTTCTCATGTCTGAGCCTCTCTGACCCTTCCAACAGGTGTGTGGGCAGCTATGTCTCTACCTTCTCAGTTAGATGCCTCTTACGTTGAAGGCCCTTATTTGAGCCACCATCACTTTCACAGATGGAAAGTCTCAAAGCCCTCTCATCCAGTGGCTACAGCTCTGGGATGGGTCCATCTCTGCCGTCTCCTAATGCATATGGAGGATGAAGAGTGTGCTAAGAAGGCAGGGAGAGGGATTCCAAATACCACGGGAAGGTTAGACTGATTTCAGTGGTAAAATGCTTCTATGTGGCTGATGCTGGATATTTTATCATCCAAAATCCCCATTGCACAGTGATAAACAAAACCCAAAAGGGGGGCTAGGGGTGGGGAAATGATGTGAATCACAAACACCGATTCAGTGTCAGAATGACTCACTTTCTAACTAAACACTTACTACGTTTTTATAAAAGTAATTTGAAACAGAAGCTTCTTAGCCCTACTTATAAGAGTTTGACATGAACTTTGTATTAGCAATTAGGTCAAAGGTGAGATGCAGTTCAAGATTCACTTTCCTCCAGGTTACCCAGAACAAGAGTTAAGCTGGGGTTTTGACAGTGCAGCTTGGAAATAAAGCTAAATCTCTGTTGTCGTCCTGCTACTTATCAACAAAATCTCACATGGAGACGTCAATTCCTGAGTAATTTCCTTCCCGAAGTTGATGAGATTCTGACACATGCAAGTCAGAATCAGGGCGCCCCAGCATGGTCCAGCAGCTCCGAGGCAGGACAGAGCTGCAGCCGCGTATAAAGGGGCCCTGGTTGTGTGTGTAGGTTTGGGGCAGTGGCGGGGGACATACTACTCCATGACCAGGACGATGTCGTTCTTAGACTCGAAGGCGTCGTAGAGCTGGATGAGGTTCACGTGGTCCAGCTGGTTCATGACGTTGATCTCATTCTTCACTTCATCCTGGGAAGAGGGAAGGGCAGGTTTAGCGCTGTGAGGACAACATCCAGGTGGGGTCCACACTGCACAGCCCTTACCTTGTCCTTCATGCCTCTGGTCTTGATGATCTTGGCCGCCAGCTTCAGACCTGTGGCTTTCTCCTCACACTTGTGAACCTGGCCGAAGCGCCCCCTGCCGGAGAAGAGGACGAGGCCCAGCATGAGGGTCTGTCCCCACCAGGGCCCTGCTCCAGTCACTGCCCAGTGGACAATACAGCTGGCCGGCACCCCTCTTTTTGACTTTGAATGAGCAAGCCTGTTATGCACGTGCTGTAGCCAATATCTCCTAGAACAGGGACTTCCCTGGTCGCACAGTGGTTAAGAATCCACCTGCCAATGCAGCGGACACGGGTTC
Organism: Balaenoptera musculus; assembly: GCF_009873245.2. NCBI lineage: Eukaryota > Metazoa > Chordata > Mammalia > Artiodactyla > Balaenopteridae > Balaenoptera > Balaenoptera musculus. The sequence continues at coordinate 1,800,205 of NC_045795.1, forward strand.
GAGCCCTGGTCCGGGAGGATCCCACATGCCGTGGAGCAATAAGCGCATGCGCCATGACTACTGAGCCTGCGCTCTAGAGGCCGCGAGCCACAACTACTGAAGCCTGCGCACCTAGAGCTCATGCTCCACAACAAGTGAAGCCACTGCAATGAGAAGCCCCGCTCACTGCAACTAGAGAAAGCCTGTGCACAGCAACGAAGACCCAACGCAGCGAAAAATGAATGAATGAATGAATGAATGAATTAAAAAAAAAATCTCCTAGAACACGTCAAGTTCTGATACAGGCCACTGGCATCAGAATTCCCTGGGGGGCAATGTCCCAGCCCTACTCCAGCCCTACTGATGCAGGAAGGCCGGGGGAGGCCCCAGAAGCTGCACTTTCACGACGCCCCTTGGGTGGTTCATATGCACCCTAAAATTTGAGAACTTCCGTCATAGAAAAAATAGAGCCTTTATGAATACATATGAATGTAACAAGCTAGGCTTCGTAAGCATATGAGTGATACAGGCTGTAGGTCAGGCATATCAGATTACTTTTGGAAACTGCATATAAATAAGTAAGAAGTAATAACAAAATTGCATATAGACACATTTAATCAAAATACGTATTACATAATCACCTGTGAGATTTTGTGACAGTTTAGCTTGGATATAAATTTAAATATACTTCTTCTTTTTTAATAAATTTATTTATTTTTATTTTATTTATTTTTGGATCTGTTGGGTCTTCGTTGCTGCGTGTGGGCTTTCTCTAGTTGTGGCGAGCAGGCTTCTCACTGCGGTGGCTTCTCTTGTTGCGGAGCACGGGATCTAGGCGCGTGGGCTTCAGTAGCTGTGGCACTTGGGCTCGGTAGTTGTGGCTCGCGGGCTCTAGAGCGCAGGCTCGGTAGTTGTGGCGCACGGGCTTCGTTGCTCCGCGGCATGTGGGATCTTCCCAGACCAGGGCTCGAACCCGTGTCCCCTGCATTGGCAGGCGGATTCTTAACCACTGCATCACCAGGGAAGTTCTAAATATACTTCTTAAGACAGCTTCTTTCAAATATCCTCACATACCGAAATGCACACTCAAGAACAATCTTCAGATTTGACTTGCTTGCTGTGATGCCCGATTTAGTGAAATAACTGGAACCCACGTGCCTGCCTGTGTCGCGCTGGCCGCACGCAGGAGCGGAAGGAGAGCTCCCCAGCGTCGTGGCCAGAAGCCCACAGCAGAGGGAGGGCTGCCGCAACGGTGAAGGGGTGGGAGTCGGGGTGAGGGCACCGCGTCCACCCGACTCAGCCACGCTCCCTGAACAGAAGCAGATGGGTCCGTAAGCACAGCCAAGTGTGACTTCAATCCCACCCAGCGGCCCAGGCGTGGTCTCTTTCCTGGAGCTCATGAACCTACAGCCCCAGGCGCTTCAGATGTGGCTGTTCATTACGAAAGGGCTTGTTTCTTAATTAGCAACGGCCCCCAGGACAGCCTGGCCCAGCAGCGGTGCCACATCACTGTTTTGCTTTAGGACTACCCCGTCCGTCTCTCTGGCCTGGTTTATTCTGCAAAGCCTTGAGTGATGAGGTGACCTCACAGGGTCCCTGCTGGTCCACCAGGCTGATAACCTCATGCTAACTGAACGGGGTGAGCAGGGACTCTAATCCCCCTACAGGCCACGGGGGAGATGAACCCCAGGAAAATTCAGGGGCCTGACACCGCATGCAGGGTCCAGGGATCCTTGCCATGGTGCAATAGCTCTGCCCAAAGTGCAGGATGATTTGCTGCATCTTGACTCTCCTACTACTGAGGAGGTCCACCTGCTGATGACCTCTTTGCGTTTTGAGGCAAACGTACACATCTGACTGTGTTCCCCTAACTTACTTACTGAGCCCAGAACAGGGGGTGATGGGCAGCTGGTCCTGCCTGCAGGATGACAAAGAAGAGCCAACACTGCCCAAAGGGGCAGGAAGGAAACTCTAAGAGTCACTGACAAACCTCGACCGGGAGCACGCGCAAACCCTGGCGGTTGTTTCAAAGCCGCTTCTGCAAATAACTTCTCTCCTTTAGAGAAACAGTCTCTGGCTTGCCACCCAAGTATCCCTTTCCCCTCAGCCCATCCTCACAGGCTGAGGGGCCTTCGCCACAATGGATCAGCCGGCCGGCCGAGGAGGAGGAAGTTCAGGTGCATCCGCGCGACAAAGGGCAAAAGGTAAATGGGATGGGGAGAGGGGGGAGGGGCTTTGCAAAATCAACCTCACCCCCAAGGACCACAGGCAGGAACGCGCTCTGTAGTAGCCACGCGGGTTTTCCCTGTGTTGGTAAGTAAATATCTATATATTTGTATAAATGTTCTGTTTTCCTCTTCCTATTTTACATGGATATGCCGATGGGAGTCAACTGAATAATTTAAGCCTTAAGTTCCAAGATCTCGCAGGGTGATTGTGACTGAAGAAGGAACTTCCCCCAGTGATGGACCTGCCCCCGATAGACTTGACTCTTCCTTCTTCAGGGAGGTGTGGATGTCCTGCCAATAAGTCCTTCTGAGAGGCAAGTAACCGACTGAAATACAGTAATAATAGTAACTCATACGGTAACAGCACAAACGGAAACCAACAATGACAAACACGTGCCATGAGAAATACAGTGTTCGCTCATTTCTACATTCTGTTCCTCGGCTTTCAAGCTTCTAAACCTTCTGGGGACTCACTCCAGACACGACAGCACAGGAAGTGAAGTAGATGTTAAATGTGGAGGGTAGTCACCACATCAACCTCTCCGGCATCAGTGACGATTTTCAGAAATGGTTAACATCTCTTAAAATGTTTGCTTATGATGTGTCCGGTTCTCTGGTTGAGACTGGCAAACACTTATGAAATTCTCAAGATCCGTCTCTTTGTTCATAGCAGCACTATTTACAATAGCCAAGACATGGAAGCAACCTAAGTGTCCATCGACAGATGAATGAGGAAGATGTGGTACATATACACAATGGAATACTACTCAGCCATAAAAAAGAATGAAATAATGTCATTTGCGGCAACATGGGTGGACCTAGAGATTGTCGTACTAAGTGCAATAAGTCAGACAAAGACAAATTATCATAGGATATCATTTATAGGTGGAATCTAAAAAAATGATACAAACGAACTTATTTACAAAACAGAAACAGACCCACAGACATAGAAAACAAACTTATGGTTACCAAAGGGGAAAGGCGGGGTGGTGGGGGGAGGATAAATTAGGAGTTTGGGATTAACATGTACACACTACTATATATAAAATAGATAAGCAACAAGAACCCACTGTATAGTACAGGGAACTCTACTCAATATTCTGTAATAACCTATAATGGAAAAGAATCTGAAAAAGAATAGATATATGTATATGTATAACTGAATCACTATGCTGTACACCTGAAACTAACACAACATTATAAATTAACTATACTCCAATATAAAATAAAAATTTAAAACATGAAAAAGCAGTACAAAAACTAAAATAATAAAAATAAAAACACTTATAAGAATTGAAACAACAAAAAAAGACCTGTCTCTTAGAAAGCACTCTTCTTTCTTCTTTCGTCGAGAGAGTATTGAAGCTGAGCGCTACTCACCCTCCCAAGACTTCTGTTCTGCTCACGGTGTAGAAGCTGTTGACGGCGGCCTGCTTGGCTGTCACGATGCGGTGATCAAACGGCGCAGGCGGTGCCCAGGCCTCGTCTGGAGGTGAGAGAAGGGCCGCGTGAGAAGCGGCCCGAGGGCCAAGCCTGGGCCTGAGTGCAAATGTGCTCATTTAATAATAAAACACAATGGGCCACCTGTTTTACTTCTAATGATCCAGGGAATGTAAGTTTTCATTTCATGTTAGGATTTATGGCTCATGAAGGTGACGCGCAACACCTTTGAGAAAGGGTGTCAGGGCCTCTGAACCGTGGCATCTATCTCCCTCAGGGCAGCTTTCAGAAACGTCAAACAACTGAAAATCTCCAAGCCCTGTACAGTCCAAACAGGTAATACTTCCAAACTGGAGACATTTGAACACAAACCCCAGAAACTGTTTGACCCATTTTTTTAAAAGCACCACTGATAAACTCCATTATTTTCTTTAAGGCACAGAGAAAAAGATGAAAACATGTCATTGACAGTTTTGATATTACTATATATGACTTTCCAAAATATTTTAGCCAGTATTCAAGACACATTTAAGGCACACAGATGCATTTTTCCTGGCTGAAATAAAACACCCAGTAAAACTGGCGAAGTATATATTGTACAGCTCTCAAATTTCTCCCGCTTTCCACCTTCCAGCCTAAGCATCTAACCTCCAGTCCGGCTCAGTTCTAAAATACATAGTTACTCACTAATATTCTTCCAGTATCCTTTTTACTTTTCCATGGTTACTGCTGTTAAAATTTGCTTGCCGTGAACCTATTCATTTCCCCATTTATTCATTACTTAAACATCTACTGCGTGCAGCTTCTTACATGTGTACGAAGGGTACAAAGGGTACAAAGGGAAGTGAGTAGATAATAACTTTGCTTTCAAAAATTTACATTTATTCAAAATGTAATTCTTGAGCACTTATCTTGAGCTAGGTACTTTGCCAAGTGTTCATATTTTTTAAGATTCAGATAATATAAATCTCTGGGCAATTGATTTGATGGGGGTATTCTCCCTTCACACCATAAATATGCTGAAAAGTGAAGAAGGTAGGAAAGAATTCTCTTGGTGGCATTCGTCTCTTCAGACCAAAAAAAACCCCAAAAGTGATTGAGTTATGAACACAAATGGCATCAATGTGGCATGACGTCTCCTTCAGGCTGTTAGGCTAAGTGAAATTTAGTCGGAAATGTTTGCTGGAAAGGTTAGGGAGCTTTAAAGGGCTGGAACAAAAGCCGTTTCCTACCCAGGGGGGTCACCAGATCTTGCTGCCTGGGGGGTCTTTGCTCCAGGGAACCCCAGGACTTTGTCTTGTTGGTCCCCCCGGCGCCTCCGGCTTCCTGTGTCCTCCATGTGCATCTGTCACCTGCACCTGCCGCATCTATTCCGCTCTTCTTGTCCTCCTCCTGGACCAAGCTCACCTCCGCCCCTCTCTGCTTACTGACGCCCGAGGGTTCTGTTGGATCAGAGTTCTGCAAAACAGGTCCTGTAGCTGACTTTCCTGTGGTTCGGGATGTGAAAATAGCTTTTATGCTGCTGATACACCTGGAAAATAAAATCCAGCCACAGCTCTCAACGTTTCCAGGAGAAAACTTTCAGATGGCCAAATTTCTGAGCACTAAAGCTTCCTCAAGACGATGCTTTGCTGCAGGGACGTAAGCTTCGTGATGGGGAGTTGGCGATGTCAGTGTTTGGGGTGAGATGAAGCAGGATGTGTCCCCATCATCCCAAGCAGCACGGTTACAGGCGGAGATGACCAGCATCCCGGAGACTCTCCCTAACAACCTCACAGTGACCCCAAGTTAGTCCACTGACCCTTTACAAAGGCAGTCGTTTTATGACTCCCTAACTAATTTGATCTTCATTTTTCACTTCCTTTCCTTAAAGAAGATAGAAGTGACCACGTTAAAGCAAAATCAAAGGAGCGATGGTCTCTGAATAATAACAGCAGTGAGAGTCAGCCTTTACTGGTGAAAGAATTGACCTAATTTAAGTTTCCCAATAGCTCCAGACCTTACTAAAAACATCTCTGCAGTGATGGACTTTCTTAGTAAACATTAGTGTTTACATTTAATTCTTGGAAAATTAGACTTCTCTACAATTAGTTTCCAAAATACATTAGTTAAGAATGAAATAAGGGGAATTCCCTGGCGCTCCAGTGGTTAGGACTCCATGCTCTCACTGCTGAGGACTTTGGTTCAATCCCTGGTCAGGGAACTAAAATTCCACAAGCTGCGCGGGGAGGCCAAAAAAAAAAAAAAGAAATAAGAATTATGTCTTAAATCCCTAAAAAATACCACAGACGTTTGAATTGGGATGCTCTTTGTTCCAAACAGATTCTGTGGCTCTTCATAACGTAGATTAATTCATTTTAGCTGGCTATATAATTGCCTGAATTTATATGTGAAACTTCACAGTTGATGAAGAATCATTCAATAACCTACTGTGTACTCAATCCTCACAATATTTGGGAAGCAGCCAATTTATACATCTGATCAATGTGATCAGTTTTCAGTTATCGATCTTAGGAAGGATGTGCTCTATACTGCTAAAAATAAGAAACTTTTACTTGATATTTAAAAAATACTGGATGTGATTACTACTAATCATTATATCCATCTATCATTTGGTAGAAGACTTAGAAAACAATAAAATGCCTGAAAATGTCACAGGCAAGAAGAAAAAATAACGGCAAGAAAACGTGGCCAAGAAAAATCCACACAGCTGGGAAAGTGGCTTCTACACCACTGCTTTAAAGAGTCACTTCAGTTACCCTTCGATATGGACTTAAATTGCAACGGCGCATAGATTTGCAGAAAACGTCAGCTGTGGAAGCACATGCTTTAAACCCTACCTTTCATAGGATTGACCACTGTCAGTTCTATAAACACACTGCTCTTTATTTGAACTCTTGTCCAGCACTGTTTCATCTGGAATTTCGGATTCTCCTTTTTCCTTAGCTTCTCGGTCACCAGGCTTTTCCTGAGAACGAAGCCCGTTTTTCTCTTCTTTGAACACTGGCCATTCATTTTTATCTGCAGAGCCTTGCTTATCATCCCCAGAGCTATTATTTTCTTGTCGGCTCAGTCTCTCTGGGCATGAAATGCCTCTCCCGTCTTCGCTTTCTCTTGGCTCTGTGGAATTTCTTAGAGCAAAATCTTCTATTTCATCCTGTGGTCTTTCTGTATGAAATGCGGCGAAACTTCTCTGAACTAGAGGCAGGGGTCTTCTAAGCCTGTTTCATGTTGAGCTTTATTAAACGTTTCTTTCTCAGATTGTTCTTCTGGGAAGATCTCTCTAAAAGCCACCATAGGACACAATGTTTTAACGGAGGACGCATGTGATCGGTGTAATTTTGGCTTCACAGAATGGCATCTCTATACAGGCTTCTCTTTATCAGCAGATAAAAGCTTTGGGGAAGCAAAGTAGGAGAAAACGTGACCAATGGACTGACAGCTGGGCCCCCAAAGAATTTCTAGTTTGTAACTAGTAGGACCCAAAGCCAATCAAACAAAGGTATTCAAACAGCACTTCACCCAACACAGGGCATCACGAACATGTAACTTCCTCTGAACAAGAACAACCTCGCGACTTGTATAACAGAGCTTGACCCACAAATATCTAGTCTTATAAAAAGGTTACCTGTGGGAGGCGCTGTCCTTTTGCCTTTGGCTGGTGCTGTTTCCTTCTGGCCGGGGTGTGAGCACAACTGCTCCTTAGCCTGTGGGCACACAATTGAGTAATGAGTAATGTGACTTACACATCACATCAGGCTCTCTCGACCTCAGCACTTCTGACACTTGGGGCTGGAGAATTCTTTGTTATGGGGAATGTCACGAGGATTATAAGACGTTTAGCAACATCTCTGGCCTCTGCCCACCGGAAGCCCACAGTACTCTCCCCCACCCAGGTGTAATAGCCAAAAAAAAGCCTCCAGAAATTGCTAAATGTCTCCGGTGGGCAAACTCACCCCATATTGAGAACCATTATATTACACAATTCAAACACAGAAAAAAATACCAAAATAAATAGTAATTTAGAGGGCAGAACAGCCTGAATTAATGAAGGCCTGTACAGACTATAGTATTTGAAAGCAAATGACCTCACTATTTTAAAAGAAATTTTGTAAAACTCTGGCATTGTTTGTAGAAGAAGGTCCATCTTCATGGATAGATAAAGGATATTGTAACGTGTTTGTCACCCTTGACCTCTGTTTGTATTGTCTTGATATAGTTCACATATAAATCAAATAAAAATGAGAGGCTATATGTGAGTGGGTTTTGTAAACCAGAAAGTAGGAGAGTAAAGTAAGCTTTTATAAAAGGGGCTTCTACATTGCTGAGAACAGATGGCCCCTTTCTAAGGAGATAAACGTTCTTCTCACAGTCCTGGTCTCTCTGAATTAGCTAAGCAAACCCTTTTAAAATACCACATAAAAGGTAAACATTAGCCCAATCCACCCAAATTATCACAAGTTCTGAAGTTATACGTTATAAGTTAATGAAATTGTTTGGATGTCCAAAGAATCAGTCTTTTTTTCTTTGGAAAGAGAGTAAAATTTGCCTGAGGGTGACTTGCAAGCATGAAACACCATGTAAGTGCAGGTCATAGATATCAAGACAAATTATAAATGTGCTTTTAAACAATCCAAAGGGCAGTCCCATAGGTTCAGAGCATTTCCATTTTTCAGATAAGGACCTTCAAACACAGAGGCATGTTTAGTAAATCTGCAGAAAAGCAAAATTATAGATTAGAGCCCAGGAGTTGGGAACTTTCTCTTTTAAGTGAAAGGGCAGGAAAATGTCCTTTAGTTTCCCTCCTCTATACTTGCACAGCAATCAGCACATACTCCCACCCCAGTATAGACTGCAACATTTTCTTAAACATTTTTTCTCATCAATTTCCCACTAGATTATAGGCCTCAAGTGGGCAAAAAGACTGATTCATCTTTGAATCCTTGGCACTTAGCCCAGGGATATAATGATGGTGGAGGTGATGATGGTGTTGGTGATGATGGTGATGGTGGTGATGATGGTGTTGGTGATGATGGTGATGGTGGTGATGGTGGTGATGATGGTGTTGGTGATGATGGTGATGGTGGTGATGATGGTGACGGTGATGGTGATGGGAGTGATGGTGATGGTGGTGATGATGGTGTTGGTGATGATGGTGATGGTGGTGATGATGGTGACGGTGATGGTGATGGTGGTGATGATGGTGATGGTGGTGGTGATAATGGTGATGGTGACGGTGATGGGGGTGATGATGGTGATGGTGGTGATGATGGTGTTGGTGATGATGGTGATGGTGGTGATGATGGTGACGGTGATGGTGATGGGGGTGATGATGGTGATGGTGGTGATGATGGTGTTGGTGATGATGGTGATGGTGGTGATGATGGTGTTTGTGATGATGGTGATGGTGGTGATGGTGGTGTTGGTGATGATGGTGATGGTGGTGATGATGGTGATGGTGGTGATGGTGGTGTTGGTGATGATGGTGACGGTGATGGTGATGGGGGTGATGATGGTGATGGTGATGATGGTGATGACAATGATGATGGCTAATATATACTAAGTACTGATTACATACCAGGCACATTTCTAAGCACATTACATTATTAATCGCTTGTTCCTCATAGCAACCTTTTGGGATAGATACTATTAGCCCCATTTTATAATAAAGTTGGGTAATTTCACAGGGTTATATAATTCAGAAATGGTACAACCAGGATCCTAACTCTGAACTACAGCTGTACTGTCACTCTGAAAAAAGAAATAGAAGCTTATAGGCAAGGTATATCTTTAATATTGATTGGATATCTACCATACAGCCAGCACCACAGGAGACAAGAAAAAAGATTAAAAGAGAACGGCATAAAATAGAAACAAATTAGTAAAGAAATAAATATTTATTGGTCAAAAGATTAGAATAAACATGGAAGAGAGGAGAGGAAGAGAATTTCACTCCAATTTTGAAAATGAGTCAGATAAGATAATTTAACAAATTTTTAAAGATATTTTATAGCTTTGTCTTTCAATGCTTCTCTTTTGCAGTGAAAACCCCTGGTGGACAGGCATTTTTCTCCTGGGTTTATTCTGGGTGGCGTGAATGTGATGGTAAAAGCAAAGGTGGGCTTAGTAACAAAAACTGGTGTGTCAGTTAATTTCAGTCTATCAAAATATGTAAAATTGAGAATTTGGCTGTAAGCCTCCAGGCGTTTGCCTCCAGGGACGTCTCAGTGTCCGTGGTGGGTGCCCACAGGATGTGCTGACGCTCTCTGGGTGCAGTGTTCTGATTTGACCAACAGGAGAACTATCAATTCTGAGGAAGGTAAGAAACAAGCTTCCAAACCAGACCATTTTTTCCTTTAATTATATATCAGATATGATTCACCATTTAGATAACGTAAGAAGGTCTTTATTCATTGCCACAGGCTATCATATTTTCATTTCCCTAGGTCATACTGACATCTAGAGGAACTTTGAACTGAAGAGTTCCCGAAAAACAGAAGACGTATTTCTCCTTTTCTGTTTCTGGACAGCGACTTCAGTACGAAGTTCGTTCTTAGTGTTTCCAAGTTATATGTAGAAGTTGCTAAAATAGGAAGTACAGGTGTGTAAGCACATCTTGTTTGTTTTCCAAAAAGAAACGTATTCTGTACTGATTAAAGAGGACTGGTCAGTGCTGGAAGCATGAAGCTCCTGGAAGGATTGTGATCACGGTCTGCTAAGGGATAAAAAAATCAGGTCAGACACCGTGTCCTTTGCTGAATTCACGCTGATGGACCAGACGAGCACGAAGGCCACATTTCACTCACAGTCACTCATTAATTTGTTCACTTAATCATTACTCATATATTTGCACATGGATTCCTTTTGTAACCATTTCCCCATTCCTTTTATAATATCAGTGGATTTAGAATGACTTGGGGAAGAAAGGGGATTTGGCCCAAATACCCAAGTATTCAAAACACAGTTCTGCCCTCTCTACTCTGTCCCGTTTCCGGGCTGGTGTCCTGAGTGGGCCTGTGCTCCCAAGCTTGTCCAGCTAGTCTCTGAGGGGCATGGAGGAAATGTCAGAACTAATTTCTATTCTTTCTCCATTCTTTTCAAATGTATATTTTACTTATGTTTGAAAATATGTATTAGTAATATTGAGCACATATAATTTATGTCTGTAATATGTGAAATGTTTATAAAAGTATGTATACATGTATTGCTTATCCATTTATATCATTTATAAATACAGTAAAATATTGCCATATGCTTTAAAATATTTTGCCAATAGCAGTGAACAATCAAAATACTTCGGAGACCATTCCTCTAGATAACACTATTTCTCACATTCTGCTTTTCTGAAATATGTGCTTTAGAGAAGAATCATTGTAATTAGCAGGTTCAAGGGCAAGTACCTAATTAGAGCTATCAGCTCAATTCTTGCAAACTCTTCCCCACCTTCTACAAAGTACTGCTTTTAAGAGGTCAGGATTCGTTCTTCAGATGACCTTTGTGACAGAGTAAACCAACTGCATGCACTTCATACTCCTGTCTCTGTTGTAGTTTCGCTTGTTGCCGTGGAATCGAGACCCTTAGAGGAAGCAACACGGGTGCACAGGTGTGTGCCGTGTACCACCAGCCCAACACTAAAACCCTACTTTTCCTGAGTGGTGAGATAACCAAAAGCGAAATTAATTCGACTGAACAACTTTGCCCAATCCCTCTTTCATGCCCATTCAATAAAAATCTATTTTAAGAAGCAAGCCTGAAATGGCTTTGAAATAACAGAAAGACTGAGATGGTTGCTACCTTCTCTGGACGGTCCTTTCCTGGGTTATGGCACTGTCCCCAGCCCAGGGGTACAGACCTTTCCCTGCACCTCTTCTTCCCCAGCACCACACGAAGGGTCAGGGTTCTAGAAGTGCCTGGTGAACCCGTGTGCACGAAGGAAGAAGTGCTTTCCGGACTGGTGGTCTCATGGCGAGAACATCCGTGTGTCAGGCTGCATCTCTGAAAAGCCGGACGGCCCCAGGCACCACCTGACGCGCACCCTGCCACTAACTCACATTCTTTGCGTCACTTAGCTGATGTTAAGTGACATCCACAGCCCTGCATTTGGGGACTACAGTTGCTTCAGAAAACTGTTTTCTTAACATCACAATGGGACACGACTAAACTAACCCCATAAATCCTGAGCTGAGGGTATATTACTGCTTATGGAGATGCCAAGATGAACACGTTTGGTAATTTTAACATTATGCCTTAGAAATACAAAAGCAAAATTATAACAACTGTAATGACCTTGTTAAACTCTGATTAGAATCCTCGTGGGGAAGAGAGAAAAACAGAGGCTAAAAGAAGACAAAGAGAGGAATTTTCAGAAGAAACATTAAAACCGTGTTTCCTCGCCTGAGCATAGAAGATGACTGTAGAGATCACTTGTGAGAGAAATCTATTTCTCTTCATCCTCAGGGCACACTCAGATTCCCTGGGCATTAAGGAGAAAGCTCCCTAAAGTCCCTGGCTGATACAACCCCCTTTGTGATGTGCAGGGCCTGGTAGGACAGGATCTGACGGAGGCAGGAAGGCAAGTGCTGACCCTGACCTCAGAGCCCAGCGGGTGCACCCTCCCCAGGCTGCGGAAAACATCGGGGATAATCAGATGGAAGACTAAAGCCTCTTGATGTGTCCACAATTCCAGGGACAGGCTTCATCCAGAAACCAAGGAAATAGGACTCCTCACGGGTGTATGTCAAGAAAGGGCCCGGAATCAAAGGCATTGGTTCAGGAAAGTCTAATCGGAGGCTCTGTCAAGGGAAGAGACGCGGGCAATTTTGCTTTCATTTGATCGTAAGATGCGTGGACAGTTCCATAAAAAGGCAGCACACTGCACAGGGGGCAGCGCCTCCAGCCAGAGAAGATGGATGGGGACCAGCACCGCTCAGAGGTACTGGCAGGTTACTCCTCCCTGACCACAGATTTTACTTAATTTAAACACACTTTTGAGTCTTCTTATCTCCACAACCCCTGCTGCGGCCAAGGCCCCGTGGCCATAGGTGGGTGCTGAGCAGGGCTGTGCAGACCCAGGGTTACGAGAGAGGCCGGCCCTTGGTCTGCCCTGCCCCCTCGGGGGCCAGGCTGTGGACCAGAGCCGCAGGCTACTGACAATATAGGCCTCCTCCGCTCTCCTCTCCAGCCTGGCTTTGTCGATTCAAAAGGACTGGTTAGATTTAACCTGGAGCAAAGTAAAAGTCTTCTCCTAAAGATCCAGTCACGTTGGGTACTTGGATCATAAGGATTTTATTTTCCCTCGTCTCACTGCTGATGGATGAGCTCACCTGAGACATCTCATACCAGATTCGTATTTTCTGATTTCCTACCCACCGCCATCTCTTCTGTCTGCCCCGAACAGGGAATGCTCAGCCCTCCGACTCGTACCTGCTCTTTTCCCACAAGCTGCCCACGAGACTCTGCCTGGCAGCCCCGTGCCACCCCCCTTCCCCACCTGCCCAGACTCTCCCGCGCTCTGACCTGGTGCTTCCCAGCCACCCGGGGTGGCGGGACGGCCGGCAGCGACCAGCGCCCGGGGCCCACCGGGGAGTCTCACGACCCTGCCCTGGTGGAGCCTGGACACGGAGGCTGTGGGGCCCGCACGGACCGTCAGGCTCTGCCGGGTTTGGGGGCCGCGGCTCGCCGGCCCCACCCCTCTGGCTTTGGAGGCGCTTTGGTCCCTCCCGGCCCGGGCGGCCCCACCAGAGTGTGGAGGCCAGGAAGACCCCGGGGAGGCCGGTTTCTCGTGTTTCCCTTTATCCCTGCAGCCTCCCACCCACCTTCAAGGGTCTGACCCTCCCCAGGGTGCACGATTACCCAGCAGACCACTGTCTCCCAGGGGCACGTGTGGAAATGGGTCTGGGGCACAGCCCCGAAGACCACAGCCCCTAGGCTGACCTCGGGGGGCATCGGGGTGGGGGGAGCCAAGAAAAAGCCCGCGCTGCCAAGCACCCCTCGGGACCCTCCGCCTGGAACCTCCGCCCGGACCCTCCGCCCGGGACCCTCCGTCCAGCCTGCTGGTCAAAATGTAGTCATGGCCAGTGATTTAATTCCTCCACCAAAATGGAGGTGAGCAGAGGAGGGGAGACTCAGGCTGAAGTGGAAGAACACTACCTTCCAGGGCGCAGAAGTATTTACACACTCCACGCAGAAGTGTGTCTGACACCCCGAATCATTGCAGGCCTCTGCCTTCTTGGGATTCTGTCCCCAGAATAGAACCTGGCACTTCAGACCGGGCGGCAAAGTCACTGAGGAACGGCGGGTGTGCGTGTGTGTGTAACCAGTTTCAAACGCAGGTATAAATGGGATTAGAGCTCCTTGAGGTTCATTTGATTAAAATGAGCCTTACTTCGTAAAATTCCTCTCTTATACCACACAAGACCCGACCTTGGAATGTTTTCACATGAAGTTTACTACGTTTTATCATCACCTAATAAAACTCTTTGATTTCTCCCCGCTGCAGACAGTTTTGTAAGGATTCGTTTCACACGGTGTTCTCAGTCTGTTTTTTAATTTTTATTTTAGGTTCGCTTTTATCACTCCGTCCCCTGTCTCCTGCTCCGAGTAAGCGGTGGGCGGTTCAGCCCAAGCCCCCCACCCCGCATGGGCCTTCTTGGAGGCGGGCACCTCCCGGGGGCCCAGTGTTCCCCAAGGGAGGGGCTGTGTGGTCCCTTGGTGGTAAGGGAAGTTCAGAGGTCTGAACTTAGATTCACTAAACGAAATATTTAACCTCACGTTTCGCCTTTCCACAGCTTCCCCAGGGCAGCAAATTTTGAAAGCACGTTACAAAGCAAAGTGGCTTTCAAAGGCTATCTCTGAAAAAGAGTGAGAAGCTGCAAAGCTCTTAAAAAGTCTCTGAATGTGGAATGTAATACAAACTCTGTAGATATAAACCCATCTGTTATGACTATTCCCAAACATTTAGTTGCCTGGTCCCTTCTACTCAAAGTAGGTCCGTGGCCAGCACCCCCAGGGAGCTTGTTAGAAATGCAGACTGTCAGCCCCACCACACCCACCGGATCAGAACCTGTGCTTTCACCAATCCCGCAAGGCTCCCGTGAATGCTAACATTTGAGAAGCGCTGGCCTAGGTAACACACATAATGACTTGGTGTAAAGAAACTTTTCACAAAATATTCATCACGGCCTCTTGCATTGATTTGAATCTTGCCTCCATCCACGAAGAGCGAATGTCACACTTGGGGAAGCTCAGAGGGGGGCAGGAGGGAAAGGGGCGGAGCCAAGACACAGCTCGGCTGGTCTGGAAACCAGTGGCCTTGAGGGGCGTAGGCGGGGGAATCCAGCACCGTGCTGAATACTAGTGACCTTTGCAGAATGTCCAGAATCTTGACACCGACCCAGGGGTCCTCACAGGGACTCAGAAGAGAATGCCAGCCTTGATATCACGTGCCGAGAACTGTCCACTCACCTCTGGGGTCTCCACTGATGGCGGGAGCTCTGGCCACAGAGAAAAGCAGCATTGAGGTGCGAAGGTCCTGCTACAGACTGAACGTCTGCGTCCCTACAAAATTCATATACTGAAGCCCTAACTCCCAGGATGAATGTATTAGGAGGCGGGGCCTTTGGGAAGTGATCAGGTTTAGATGAGGTCCTGCGGGTGGGATCGGACAATGAGATTAGTGTTTTTATAAGAAGAGGAAGGTATCAGGGTCTTCCTCTGTCCCTCTGCCCCGTGGGGACACAGGGGGAAGGCGGCCGTCTGCAGCCCGAGAGAGGGCCCTCATCGGAGCCCGACCGTGCTGGCCCCCAACCTCAGGCCTTCAGCTTCCAGAACTGTGAGAGACAAACGTCAGTTGTTCAGGCCGTCCAGGCCACGGCATTTTGTTACAGCCACCCCAGCTAAGACAGGGACAATGAAAACTGTCACAGTGGAAACTCTAGAGAATTAGGGATATGTTCTGATCAGCTCCAACCTGCAAAGAACACGGTTAGGATTATTAACACAAGTGCTATAACTTGGTTATAGCAAGCTATCAACTTTAAAAGGAACAAAAGTAATTTTATTTAGCCCAGTTCTTATGAAACAAAACTTTAGAAGCACACAGACAGCACACGGCCTCTGATACGGTCTAGTTGCCTGCGCTTTTACTCCTAAGGTAGCCTTAAACCCTCACTTTACGGAGAACTTAAATACCTTACTGAACTCTTGGTGTTTTTATCTCACTGTCTTTTGTCTTATTGTGGACGTACGGGAAACTATTCAGCGGGCACTTATACCAGTTATTAAAATAGGGAAATGCTTCAACACTGGTTGGTAAATAGTGGATGTCTTGTGACCTCCAGGGGTCCCCCCCAGCTCCTGACCCAGCTGCCCTGCCAGCCTCTGGACCTTCCTAAGACCCAACAACTCGGGAGTCCGTACCTGGCGGGGCGGGAACCTCTGGGTCCCTGCTCCGATGGGCGAGTGACTGAACTCCCAGTTTTTCAACTCAGTCCTGTACAGGGAACAGGGATAAAATATGAGTGCTCCCGGCCACAAGAGCAGACTCCTGGCTACACAATTTTCAATATTCGAATAAAGGCTTGTAATTTTATTTTTGCTACCCCTACGAGTTATCATTAGTGGGAAATTGGAAAGTGTGCCTTGACAGTCAAGGGGAGAGCCGTGGGCGATGAGTGAAGAGGACGCGGGTGTTTCTGCCAGCACCCCCTTTGCTGCCTTAGGCCTTGGGGCAGTGGTTCTGCAGTTTACTAAGCTCCTGCCCCAGAGAGCCTTAACTAGTAGCTCTGGGTTGGAGCCCAAGAACACTTTTCACGAACTCTGTGATTCTGATGTAAGTGGTCCAGGGGCCATACTTTGAGGAACCATAGGGAATTCCTACTCGTTATTCAACACCGTACCCAAGAAGGTTTCCCGTTGTGAATTCTCCCTTGAAACACTCCTTCCCTTAGCCTTATACTGAAAGAGGAATCAGTCCTTCTTCCACGTGTGTTGGCTGTGCATCTATCATGCATTTATCATAGCGACCCTGCCTAGACACCTCGGTATCCTTAGCGTCTAACTCTGTGCTTGATCAATTGATTAATTGATCAATCGATCGATTAGTAAGTGGGGGGATGCTGATGCCAGACGGTATTTGCTGAGCACCTCAGTCACCTGTATAAAATGTTATCTTGAGGGATGACCTATTTATTATATCCTTTATTACATCCTCCTCAGTATGAGGCTAGACGTCCAGCTCCCAGGCTCCTGGGCCACCTAGAAGTCCCCACGCTCACGTAGTGGGCTTTGTGGGTCTGTACCTCTGAGAGAAAGCCCATGCTCTGCTCAGATCGTTGTGTCACCAGTTATGTATCATTTTACCACTTTCTCAACAAATGTCTCATACCTAATAAAAATCATTTGCTTAACGTATATATTTCAGATCTATTATTCATACCTCTGTATTGACCGTAACTCCCTTAACATGCTTCAGAGACACTTAATGAACACTTCCGGTGATGGAAAGGAGAAGAGGTTAGAGTATCAGCACTGCTACGTTTTACTTCATTAGGATTATGAAACAGTTTTGCCTGAAGGCAAGAGTGAGCAGCAGCTATTTCCTTTGAAATGTCTGATTAAATTTCTTTGTACATCACCTAGCTCAACACTGGAATAGGTGCTAAGTCAATGCCTTTGCCTTTGCCACTGAAGTCCTTCACTGTGTTTGCCCTGGGATTAAGGAGCCAGCCTATACGTTATTCTAATGCTCCTTCAGCTCTCCAAGTCTACGATGCCACAGGATCTAGACTACAACTTGGTAGAGTTAAAGGGCACACTCCAAATCTTCGTCTGCTGGCACGAAACCACTTCTTGGGGGCTTTTTCAAGTACCTTCACCCTTGGAATCTATCTCCTGTTGCGATGATGGTTTAGTAGTAACCAGATGCCTGTGTGGAAATGTCTTTAGGGCAGATCGTAGAAAGTAGTGTGCTTGTTTGTTTGGCTGCGTGATATTAATTTTCCATTTCTCAGCTGGCGGGGCGTTGCTTCAATGGTGTTGGCTTCTCCCCACTGCATTAGGCCCTGTCGACACGGGGAGGGGGCGGTCTCTTGGGAACTTTATCAACGGAGGCCCGTTTCCCCCTCTCCGAGGGGAAGGGAGTGTGGTGGGTTAGTCCTGTTTCTTCCCCAGCATCGCTCAGAGGCAGTGATGTGGGGATAGGCTTGTATGACGCGCACGTCAGCTCCTTTGCAAATTTGTAGTCTCGGGCAGCCTTGGCAATGAGCCTGTCCTCCTTCTTTAAACAGGGAGCTTCATTCACTGATTCAAATAAGAATAACAGTCTCTTGTTTGCCAAGGTGAGAGACTGCTGCGTCAATGAACAAAACCAATACAAGCGAAAAGGTAGCATTTTTCATTATGGAAATCAGCTCTTTATCTTCTACAATAGCTGAAGGCAGAACCAGGAGAAATAGGAAAAATCAGCTTAGACGAAACATCACAGGTTTAAATTAGATTTTAAAAAGAAATTAAGATAATGGAAGTAGTTTTCTGCACAGTCAGGTGGGTTAGATACATAACTGTTTTGTATTCCCAACCACACAATTTACCACAAAAGAACCCAGTATTTTAACAGTTCAAAATAAGACAAAGAAATAGAAAACTTACTAAATCATAAAATCTATTTAGAATTTGAAGAGACTTTCAAGGGCATGTAGCCCGATCAGCTCAACCGAAAATGAGAAAAAACGAGATTCTTCCCAATTCCACCCAATTATAGGAGATTTTAATAATATTTGAAACGTTTCTGCTAAAAGGGGTGGCTCTGGATAATACTGGTGGTTCTTCCTACAACACCTTCATCCTTAAAAGTGTTAACAGGGCTTCATGGAGTACAGACTCTGTCCTCGTTTTCTCTCACTAAACATCTACCCACCACAGTACATATTCCAAATGTACACACAGTTCTCAATATCCCATTTGTTATTACACAGTAGTTTTCTGTGACTTTTAGAAGAATAGGCAACTATAGATGAATTTATGTTAGGAATTGGTATAAGCATAAGCATTAACCTGTGTTATGGTATCGGTTTGCCAGAGTGAGAAGGGCATAGGTCAAGTAAACTTTAAAGTGCCTATTTTTGTTTGGAGGAAAAGCCTCTCAAATAAGACACGATAATGGACAGGATTAAGGAAACTCGATTAGCACCTGCAGGAGGTATCTAAAGAGAGTCTCTAGGCTTGCACTGGACAGGGCCTGAGGACGAGGAGGGGCTGGTCTGCTTTCCTTGGCTTGTTGGGGCCCCGCCTGGAATTCCCTGTGGGTTTCAGGAGAGCAAAATCCTGTGTCGTGTACTGCCATAGGAAGCACAAACGGCGCACACGTGCTCACCCACCTTCCTGGAGACCGTTTGCTAGACTACGCCCAGAACAGCAGTCAATAACTAAGTGCCTCCGATGGGGTGACGGGCGGCCTCGGCCGCAGCACTGCACAATCACAGCTGCAAGGTGCAGTCGTGGGTATTCCAAGAGCAGGACTGCAGTCCGTTTTCAGTTACGGACCTCGTATAAAACCGTACTCCATCTACATTCCCTCCATTCAGCTGTGCCCCCCTCAATGTGCCTAATGAACTCTTTCTTCTTTGTGAACCTGACTGACACACAAAGGTAACCCCCTTAGGTAAAAGTCACGAGCAAAATGCTCATATAAAACCACGGGGGCCGATACCTGTTTGCTCTTTTCCTCTGTTAACTGAGAGGCACGGCATGCTTCATGCTCACAGGCTAGGCTATCTCGTCAAATTCCAGAAAATACATCTAAACTGTGAAATGAGAAGCTGCTAAAAGAAAAAAAAAAAAAATAGAAGTAACTTTTTCCAACTATTCTGGTCACATCTCATTATTTTCATGTATTAGAATTTAGGCAATAGTCTAAATATACTTGAATTTCACATTTAACGAGACCAGTTCAATTTGGCATTTAACAATCACTGTAAAGTTTTTCATTTTGATTTAATTCAGTTATAAGCAATATATTTTTCAAACTGACCTCATTATTGGTGGAGTACATTTACACAAGTATATAACTTACTATAGCAACATCAGTCAAATCTGAACATGAAAGTTTCGTTTCTTTACGTGCTATTACTTTGCTGTTGTTCATTTTCTATTCACTCCCACAGAATTACTCGTATTGGCACCAACTTTGCCTATTCAATAGAGAAGTAGCATTATTTAAAAATATAAGTTCAGTTTCCAGGTAGATGTTATAAAAAATATTAAGTACTTTTTATGACTTCTAGTCTTAGTTAGTATCACCTCAAAATTTCTTCTCTACTAAAAGTTATGACAATTAATGTCAAAGTCAAATGCAGGGTTTTTTTCCTTTTAATTTTAAAGAAAATGAACCAGATGAGGATTACAACTCCTATAAAAATCCACATTCTATAAAACGAGGACTCCAGCTGCAAAAAAATCCTCAACTCAAAATCCTAAAATCTAGGGGTTTTTTCAAGTGATTAAGTAACTAAGACTAGTTTATATTATAATACGGATATATAATTTTTAGTGGAATAGCATACCATTTATATGCATTTCATAATCATCCATATTTTTATTAAATCTTGGTCCCATCAATACTGATTTAACCAAATTTACGTCTGCAAAGTGTACATAACCTTTTCCCCCTAGATGATCTAATATCTTTATTAAAATTTAAAAATAAGAATTTTGATAGAATTATCCTAACCCTATATGTAAATATACTTCCTCTAAACAATGTTTTATTTTAATAATTAATAATGTTAAAATAAGTTTCCTTACTAAATTCAAGTACTAATCAAAGAACACCAGCTCCAAACTAAAAAAAAACTTGGGAAAGTTGACTGAATCTATAAGCATACTTGTGCTTAGAAATAATAGAAATGTGTTCTTAGGAGTGATATTCTTTGATGAAAACTCTGTTTTTTAAATTTGCCTTCAAGCATTACATTTTGTTACCTTCTCTTTCAATAGTTTTTCAAATCATTTTTTCAGAGGTTACCAAAGAGTTGATCTTTTCTTAATCAAAGTTTAACATCACAGATTTGCCATACAATGTAGCCTTTGTCACCATGACTTTTGGCTGTGAAAAAAGGAAAAAAAATCACATCTCACCTTCCCATTCCCTCCAGTGACAGCACAGAAGGAGTTGTCCACTCTCAGATGTGCTGTGACCTAAGCCATCAGTCTCATTAGCCTCAGGTAGCCCAGGAGTTAATTAGGTACTAAGATGCTCAGGGATTCTGCCAGCTCTCAGCTTCTCACAGGGCTGTGTCTTGTTTATATCCAGGACTATATGTTCCTTCCACTTAATATTTTGGCTTCTTACTTCGTACTCCAACTCCAATGGAAAGTTCTGGTCTCCTCCCCACCCGGCTCCCTCAGTGCAGAAGTCTTTATTAAGACTGGGTTTGTCTTCTGGCTGTGACACCTCAGTATTTTCCCTACACAGCTCACATCCTTGAAAACACTATCTGGTTTCTTTCTAAATGAGCACCTCTGGTAGGGCACTTGTAAAAATATCTAAAAGTTAAAATCTAAAACCTCCCTTTGTAAGCCATGTGCCTCTCAGGTTTCAGATGATGCCCATTCTCTTAGACGATGCTTTCACCTCATCCCATTAGTGGTCCTCATGATTTACGCGTGATCAGGAACTGAGAGCTGTTTGGCATTTCTTCCTGCTTTGGCCTTCATCTACCAGGCTTCTCCGTCCACTAGTGTATTTGACATCTATGAGCATTGAGCCCTGGTTTATTCTCCTTGGAGAACTCACCGACACTTTCAGCTAAACTCTATACAAATGATCTCAGAATTCTGTCTTTAATCCCATAATCCCAATGATTGCTAGATCTCAACATTTTGCCATGCTATAAGGCTTTCAAACGGTACAAATCTAAAATAAAACCCAACATCTTATGCCTGCATTGGCTTGCCTTCGGTGATTCCAGGCTCTGTCAACAGCGCTGTGACGATCTTAAGTGTAGATCTGCCAGGGAGCCCCAGGGTCCAGCTGAAAACAAGCCAGGGCCAGGCCTGAGCCTTGCACTAAAGTCCCCCATCCTCCCACCGGTACAGCCCTCAGAGGAGGCTCACCGACCTTAGACCCAAGGCCATGGCAAGCTCCACCGTGTAGGCATGCGACTAGTACCAGGACTCCAACAAGTGAGCACAGAAAAACAAATGGGAATCCAGAGGAACACTGCTGTGAGTTCCAAATGGGAGAACAAACCCTGAAAGGTCTGCTCGTGGTGAATAGGGCCCCGATGCTAAGCCTGGGTCCCAGGGTGCAGCAATAGTCTCTAGGGCAGAGCCCAACAAGGTCAAGATCTAGACTCGGCTCTGACACACACAGCGAAACTTGAAATGGGGACCAGTGAAGCCTGGTCCTAATGTCTGGGGTCTCCTTGGGAGATGGGGCGCTCTAGCCTGGGGGCTTGGGTGTAGGAGGCTCACATGAGAACTCAGGGTGCCCACGGGGGAGCTACACATCTGAGAACCATGGAGAGGTCAGGATCAGCTTCACGCAATGGCCTGATGTACAGAAAGGAGCCCAGGGGCTGGGCAGAGACACTTCATTTCCCAAGAATTCTACTAGGGAGAATTTCCTAGAATAAAGCTCCTCTGTCTAAGGAAGGGCAGAGAGGTCAAGGCTGCCTAGCATTTCCTGCTTCACCCCAAGCCTGTGGGTCCACTGATCCCTGAGGTCAGCCTGTGGGAAGCTAAGGGCCAGGATACCTTGGAAAGGAGGCGGATGCTTACAACTGAAGGTCCTGAGAACAGGTTCAAGGTCGAAATGCACATTACAGGGCAGTGACCTGCAACCCCAGCTGCACCATAGAATCACCTGGAGAGCCTCTGAAAAATACCAGCCCTGGTGTCCCATTCCAGGCCAACTGTACCCAAGTCTCTGGAGTGGGACCCTCACTTCAACATTTTCTAAAGGCTTAGACTTGTCAGACTTAGCAAATGAAAACATAGGATGCCCAGTTAAATTCAAATTCAGATGAACAACAAATAATTTTTTAATATACGTTATGTCCCTTACTAAAAAAATCATTCATTGTTTATCTGAAATTCCATTTTAAGTGGTGCCCTGTATATTTTCTGGGGCAACTCATGTGAGTAATGTACAGTCAAGGCTTGGGGACAGCTGCCCTGGGGTTAGCCTGCCAAGGTCTTAGCCCTCTAATTTGCAAAGTTTGTCTTACGTGGAAAGTGGGTTCTGTCACAGCCGAGACTCTCCTGCGAGGTTTATGAACTAGGGTTTAATTCACCAGACTTCAATGGTGTGTGCAGGAGACAGCCAGGGTCGACAGCAGGGACGTAAGCAAGACAGTGTCGCTGTCCTCCAGGGACTAGCCGTCCAGAGGTGAAATAAAATAATACATTATTTCCTATTAAAATAAGAAATAATTTCTTTAAAATATTTACCCAATTAGTAACTGACCATGTTGACATCTCTGTTTATGAGAGAAGTCAATTTGGAGCAAGACTTACAGAAATAAAACCTTTTAGATGGAATATCAAAACTTCATTCTTAAAAATTAACCACTTTGAAATACTGATTTAAAGCTTCTGCCGTCTATAGGTTTTCTGGCACCGAAAGCCACCTCCAGGTTCGGAGGATGCCTCACTCCTGCAGGCTGCTCTCAGCTGTGGAGGTGGAAGCTCCCAAGCCCTGGGGTTCCTTAGGAGATTCGAAGCACACCTTTTAGTGTTCTTTAAAGATGGAGTTTAAAATGTTGAACAGGATGACGCAAGGGACAAGGGGCCAAGTCATAGCACAGACTGTCTTACAGTATCTCATAGTAGCACAAATACTTTGTTACTAATAACGTCCCAGGTACTGAAATCTGCCAGCCTTTCATTTTCCAGATCAGAGTGGTAAGTTTATTCTCAGAATAATGTCTCTTGCACTGACCAGTTTCCAGGTGTGTTTTCTTGAGTGGGAGGGACAGCGTGGACCTGTGGCCAGTCTGCTGGACTGTACGTACCCCGCACACAACCGTGGACACAAGTCCAGGAGGGGAACAGCCATCCTCCACATGTGCCACAACAGAAAGCAACTGAGGACCACGGCTCCAGGTTCATATCAATCCACAATTAATGTGTATTGAGGATGGTTCTCTAATTAACCACAACTTCACCCGGCTCTTCTGTTATCCAGTTTACATGCCTCTGAATTTCCCACAAGACATGGTAAGAAACTTAATTGCAGAAATTAATCTAAATCATGGCACTCTCACATCAGCCAGTTTAGTAACCCAGGAGAAAAAGGAATAAGATGAATTTAGCACGACATTTCCCTGATGAATGCAAGTTACAAAATTTTTGGCGATAGCAGCCCCTATCTTTACCCCCAGATGGTCCATATCCTAAATACTCTTAGCCACCAGTTACTTCCAAATTTTCTCATTAAATTCTCTTACCTATGGCTCAGTAGAGATGGAATGAAATGAGGGAAAGCCTTTTTACTTTCAAACTTTGTTTGAGTATGACACGGGAAGGAAATTTCTGGCTATCCTGCATGAGCTTTTCTGTGGGGTGTCAGCCCTGGTTCACGAACAAGCTTTAACAGGGTGGTATCATCTGAGAAGCTGTAAAGTGCAAAGATGCTTTGGAAGGGCATCTCACACGTAACATTATCCACTAGTTAAAAACTATTTTTAAGTAATGCTAACGTTGGGTATCTTTGGTTTAAAAGACATAGGCAACTTTTAAGGTCTATAATTTTAAAGTAGGCTCTGAGGATTTCGTTCCAAAGAGCAACATAAGACTGGTGATTGTTTTTCATGATAACAAAAGCTCTTTCCTCCAGTCATGGCATCCTTGACAAAAGGTGCTTCTGTAAAGATATAAATAATAAATCAAAGTTATACATTTTGCAGGTAAATATACAATAGAATACATATCAGAGTTGGCACGTGAGGTAGGTTTTTCTCATCTTTTGTTTTAAAGCAGAAAAGGGCCTGCTGTTCACTGGTTTATTTAAGGAAACCATCTCCATGTTCCCACTAATGCTCACCGCAACCTAAAACCCTCAGGCGCTGATCCTGCTGTCCCTGTAACAACAGCTTCGTCATGCTCTGGGGCGCATGCTCGGCAGAGGCCACCTGAGTTGAGGAATGACCTCCGTGGAGAGAAGCCACAAGAGTCAGCTGGTTGCCTTTGTCTATCAGTGGCGTCCACATGCTGTGTCCGTGAGCCCCTGTGTTCTTGGCCACTCAGGTCTCCAGCTAGTAATTCCAGAAGATGGACCATTTATGCGTGGGCTTGCGTATTTGCAAATAGCCTGGTGAGGCCTGCCCAGACCTGTGTGTCTACTTCAGGCCACTTAAAATCCAGCAGGAAAGCACCAGTCACTCAAAGACCATTGCCAGCGACATAGAACTTCACATGATCTCTGACTTGAGCCAAGCAGGGCAACAACAAGAGACCCAGGAAATTCTTTAGTCTACGACGTTCATGTTTTGAGAAGTTGGCTTTAATGATCATGAGAGTCATCGGCAGTGGTGCCTAAGCTTAAGCCAAGCAGAGTTAACCAGCCTGAGTCTCAAAGGCTCGTGAGGAGCACTGGTGGTACCCACCGAGGTTAGGGAGGCCCGGGGGCGGGGGCGGCGTGCCCGTCTTCATGGAGCTGGGCTTTACCACCAGGATTTATGGAGAAGGGGCCGGACGCAAGCTACACCTCTGCCGCTGCTCCACAGAATACTTTGCTTCAAGCCATACAAAGTCCTGAAGAAAGCAGGCTATTCAGATGCATGAAATCTTAACTCTCAGCGGGGATCATCTCTGTCAAATGGACCACTGGTCCACAGCCAGGATGCGGGGTTCTAGTAACGTTTCTGTTAACCAACTGCGTCCCCTGCAGAAGGCACTTCATATCTCAAAGACTATGGTTCTCTCAGTCAAATGGGCTTATCTCCGCTAGTTCCAAAGATTATTGAGAGGCTAAGATACAGTGACAAATGTGCAAGTGTTTTTGGAAAAAGAAAAGCAACACAGACACTAAGTTGGTGTGGTCTCCCTGGAACAAGCCTGTTCAGCTGTCTGCACAAACGGTGTCTGCTCCGACTCCTCCGCTGCCTCGGTCAAGTCCACCTCCAACGCTGAAATAGGAGGAGTGTCCGTGCCTGACCCTGACACTTGGAAGAGCACTCTCCCATTTACATAAGGGCTAGCACAAAGCTGTCACCAGTATTACGTTAGAGAGGGCCATTCCCACCCCAGAGTCAGGGCATGATTTAATGGTCAGGAATCCCTGGAGAGGTCTCTGGGGATCACCACGGGCGGGCGATGCAGGGTTTCCCAGCCAGCTCCTTCTAAAGGTCGGATCCCGTATTTGGGCCCAGGCGTAGGTTGATGAATGTACCCTGAGCTACCATTCATTCGGTGGAGAACTTTGCTTTTATGGTTCCTCCTCAAAACACTCCCACCAAACCCAGAATGAAGAATGCTTTTTCTTGAGTGAAAAGTAACATAAGCCAAAACCACAGCGAGATACCACCCCACACCCATCACACCATGGAGCCTATCAAAAAAACAACAAGTAAGTGTCGGTGAGGATGTGGAGAAATTGGAACCCTGCGCTCTGCTGGAGGAAACGTAAAATGGCGCAGCCACTGGGGAAGATAGTGTGGCAGTTTCTCCAAAACTTTAACGTGGAGTTGCCATATGACCCAGCAATCCCTCTTCTGGGTATACACCCAAAAGAATTAAAAGCAAGGATTCAAAGAGATATGTGCACACCCATGTCCATAGCAGCATTATGCACAATGGCCAAGATGTGGAAGCAACCCAAGTGTCTGTTGATGTGGTCCATCCATACAATGGAGTATTGTTCAGCCTTAGAAAGGAAGGAAATTCTGATACAGGCTGAAACCTGGAGCCTCTTTTTTTATGTTATGTATATTTTTATGTTTTATGTCATGTATATTTTACTGCGATTTTTAAAAAAGTAATATAAGCTAATTTCATATGTTTCACTGTTTGAGAACTTTCTTAGGAGAAAGTAGGCTGATCCAGACAATTGTGGGCTGAGAAAAGTACCGGGTTACGGTTTTCCTGCAGCATCAAAGGTCTGAGCACAGGAGCTTGTATTGACCAAGGGGAAAGAGCATATCCTCAAAGGCATCTGAATCAAGGGTTTCTGCTGACTTCCAAGAGTGAACTAGGCCTGCTTCCAGTGTCCAGCCTGTAGGATTGAAATCACAAACAAACATGTTCTGCTCAGGTTCAACTCTGCTTCGGAAAGAGGTACATCTTTGTACCATATGGAAAATAAAGGCATTTTCCCTGCCAGAGGAGGAGATGAAATGTCCACACAGTAGAAGAACTCAGCGCACTCAAGTCCCTTGGAAAGTCCAAGATTTATGGACCCTCTTCTGTGCTAGCCCGGGGTCCATGGTTTGTTACACCCACCTCCCAGGCTCCCAAGACCGAGGCCGCCATGGGCTTTAGAGCCTTTGTGCTCTGCTCAAAGCCCCCCACGCCCTCCCATCACCACCCCTCCTCTGCTCCTTTAGAAAAACACTCCAGTGAATGCTTCTTTGTAAATGTAGAAGAATAACAGAAATGAAAGGATTCTGAGTGAGCAGTGCTGAGAGCACACTGGCTAAGAGACATAATTATCTCATTTCTTCCTCTGTTCCCCAAAGTAGTTGAGGTTACTACTATGTGGTTAGAACATTTTAAAAATTGGACTTGGGGCTATGATCAATACTTTTAAATGATCAACAATTTTTATGGACACAAAATTGACAGAATTCTCAAGGTATCACAGTTAATCAAAATATCATAATCACTTTTCATTTTTGATAAGTTGAAAATAGCCCTGTATGTACTAAGCAATGAGCAGAATGTTTAAGAGTGATCCTGTTTGGATAAATTCTTTAAATCACATACATATATGCTGGTATTTCTAAAAGAAATCACAGGAAATGATTAACAGTGTTCACTGTGAAAAGAAACTTGAATTGGGGCCATAGAGTAATTTCTCATCATTTTAGAGTTTCCTGTAAGTTCAAATTTGTTACCCCATGGTGGGTGTATACATATTCATTCATTCATTCATTCATTCATTCATTCAGGATAGAATGCTGGGTATGCTCGGAGGAATAAGACAGAGCCCCTGACAGAAAATTCTTATAATCTAGTGAGAAAAACTGATAAGTACATTATTAAAATAATTATCATGTATGTGTTATAGTTGCTTAAGAAACTGGATTCACATCCTGACTTGGCCGTTTCCTAGCTGTATGATCTTGGGCAAGCCACTTAACCTTTCATCTGTAATTTTCATCTGTAAAATGAGGATAATAACAGTTCTTACCTTACAGAGTTTTCATGAGCATTAAGAGAACATATATAAAGCACTTAGACCAGTGCCTGGCACACAGTAAGCTCTCAACAAACGCCTGATGCTATTACAGTGAAGATACAGACAGGAATTACACCAGCACAGTGGAAAGAGGGATTCCTCCTGCCTGGGTCCTGGGTTATCAAGGCTTTGAAGTAGAGTTGCTGCTTGAGCCGGGCCTGAAAAGATAAATAGGTTTTTGCCAGGTGAATAGGAGGGAAAGGCCATCTCAGGGAAAGAGAACAGTCTGAGGAAACGCAGGGCGATGTGGGCGTCTGGACAGCCGCCCCAAACAGGCGAAGTGAACTCCTGAACTTTCCTTCCAGGAGCTTCTCAAGGAAATAAAAAAGAGCAACTTTGTTCATTTTTAAAGTCCAGTATGTAATTTGTGTAAAGTCCCACCCTTGGTATGGCATTTCAGACTCACTTGTTAAATTGCTTTTTTATAGTTTTCTTGGTAGAAGTTCACACCTGATCAAACATCTGTAAATGAGCCAGTATAAAAAATGAAAATCCTGAAATACAAAGCAGACACGCACGCAGACCTCCAGAGCGGACGTGCAGCGGGGAGTGAACTTGTACTTTTCGAAATCCAATTTGCACCTGCTTCTGGGGTCGAGCAGTTTACAAGGTGCCGTTTGGCACTGGAAACGTTCACCCCAGCATCCACCACGTGGGACTCCAGATGAAGGTCCAGCACCTCACATCTGCCTGCTTGTCCCCAAGTCCGAGGCTGGCCTGTGACCCTGGGCTCCTCAGTTTAAAGCCACGTTGAGTAAGTACCTCTGTGTGGGAGTCTCCACGCCGAGAAGCTTTCACAGACCTCATCTCCATCCCCTTCCCAGAAGCAGATGTTACTATTTCCTCCTTGTAGAGGGAAAGCTGCACTTCTGAGAATTAAAGCCATTTGTCCAAGTTCCTGACCCATAGCTCAGGACTGTGTCCACCTCTTCTGCCTCCACATTCAGTGCTCTTTTGACTGCTACGAGTTGCCTCCTCTGAGAAATGCTTAAACCCAGCACACCAAGATGCCATACCCGTAGAATAGAGTGTTAGGGACGTCTGACCTGTGGTCTCCAGTCCACACACTGAGAAGCCCCTCGCTGCCCATGGTTCCAGACGCACTCTCAGCCTTGTGTCTGGACTGACCATGTCATAGGTTGCTAGCGGCCTATCCAATGTCCTTCTCCCATCTTCCCTTCTAAGAGACCCCTGGATAATGTGCTCGGCTGAAAAACTACATTCTTCAGCCTCCATTGCAGAGGGGGTGACCACTGAGACATAAGCATGAAAGAGCAAAAGGCTTTCAAAGGAAAACTTTTTGCCCTTCAGTCCTCAAGTTGCAACAAAAGCATTTGTCGTGTGTGGCAGGAGCTCCAGCAACCTCCTTGGGACCATGAAGAAAAGGCCAGAGGATTTCAGAGACCTTGGCTGTAAACCAACACCCCTGGACCTCTTGACTGTCAGGGTCTAAACCTTCAGGTATTTAATTCACCAGAATTAGAATTCTGTTTCTAGAAGTCACATACAATTCCTGAGTGATACACTGACTAAACATGGGCACGTACTAACTCTTACCATTGTTCAAATGTTTGTTTACACTGGTGTGGTTAGTAAAAGTCAAACCTGTTTGAAAGAATCAGTGAATAAAAATAGCTTTTAGTCATGTATTTTCTCAACAGAAAATAACAGAGATATAGCTGCTATTATTAGGGAGTCTGTGAATTTTCAAATTTTACATTCATAAGGCTGAATGTCACTAGTCTCATTGGAGCCTTAAAGTGACTTTTGAAGGCCAGTTCTCTGCATTCTCTTTTACTCCACTGACATCACTTAGGACTGCTGTTGTAGACAGGCCAGCAAGGCGTGAGCAGAGTCCCGGGGCTTCTAAGGGAAAGCCAGGACTCTACACACACACACACACGTTCTTCAAAGGGCAGGATGTGCAGCTAAATCTGGGCTTACATCCTTGAGTCGCATCCACCCACGCATGGGAGAAAGCACTCCAGTCCGCTCCAGGCATAAAGACCAGCACATTGGATGTTTATCAGTGAGGAAGGAAGGAAGGAAGGATGGAAGGAAAGAAGGAAAGAGGGAGGGAGGGTGGGAGGGAGGACAGAGCAATGGGCCATAGTAAAAAGAGACAAACCAATGGCATTTCCGGAGACCGGAAGGCTGAGGCACCATTTCCCCCTGAGAGCACGAAAAGAGGGCCACTGTCTCACAGGTACGTTTGTGAGTTTGAAAACCATCAAATACAGTAACTTCCCATCTAGCGACAGAATTGAATGTGCCAAATAATTTTGTATTCATTGACTGTGAAAATGCATGGCATTTTATAGCCCTTGAATTCCTTGCCTGTGTTTAGCGGTTTATTAATTGTAGATGACATGTTACAGTTCAGTTTGCCTTTCTGTTATTTTCATTAGAGTAAACCCTCCACAATTCCAAGTTCAGGTAGATGAAAAGTCTGTAAAAAGAAAAATTCATGAAATTTGCTTAAAGAGAAGCAAGAATTTTATTTCAGTTCTGTTAATTCAGTAATACAGATTAATAGCTAATAAAGTGCAGTTCAGGGCATAGCAAATCAGATTCACATCAGTAGCAGCATTTGTAATCAGAGGAACTTTTTGTCTTTCTGCATATAAGTTCTAATAATATCCTTGAATATTTTTTCTCTTAACCAGTTTACCAATCTGCAGTGTCGTTTACACTAATTTTTTTAATTAAAAAAAAATGGAGAAGGGCAAACTTCAGCCGAGTCCATCATCACTAATTATAAATTAGTCAAGTTTGACCACGTGAGGTTTTAACTATACAGCTGACTGTGGTACCAGTGCTCTCATATTTAAAGAAAATTTGGGTTGATTTTAAGGTAGTAGCCCCTTCTGAATAAATGAAGTGAAATTAAAATTACTGCTGATATATTTGTACAAATGTCAATATACACTAGAACTGAACTAGAAGGCCCCTTCCGGTTTAAAACTGACCTCCGCAAAGTGTCCTTTCCTCCCTATCTTACTCTATGCTCTGCTCCTTCTTCAGACCCTATTAAAATAGCAGTAAAGGGACCTGTGAAACGGCAAACACACACACACGCACACACACACACACACACACACAAGGTCAAAAAATAACAAGAGAAGACATGGCAGTAATAGAATTTTGGAAACTGGAGGCAGATGGGTAAGTGGTCATCAACTGGGTACAGCCAGGAAAGCTGAATCTTAAGACAGCAGAGGAGGAACACTGAAAAGCAACTTGAATTGTCCCGCAAAACACTGGAAACTTCAAAAAATACTAATCCCTTTATCTTAGTCCCTGAGATTACAATTTAATTGGTCTGCCATGTGGTCTGGATGTTGGCATTTTTAAAGATTTCCTACGTGATTGTAATATGCAGACAAATTTTGGGACTTCTGCCCTAATATGAAAAACAGAGGCTAAAACTAATGAAGCAAAGCAAGCTGGAGGAAGCAGAGGTGATGCAGAAAAAAAAAAAACTTTTTAAAAAACTCATCAATATCCTCATAAAACATATTAAATCTCTGTTACAAGAACAGGATTCCCATAAAAGAAACACTCAGAGAATAGGAAAGAGTTCCTGGAATTGACTCTGATAGTTGACAAGAGAACTTAAAGGAGCTTCCACAATAAAGAAATCTCCCTTAAAGCAGAGCAGAGGAGGAAAATAGAAGTGAAGGGATAAGAAATTTCGAGACCAGGTGAGGAGATCCAACACTCAAATACTAGGAGTTCCAGAACAAAAACAAGAGAACATGAAATTGACCAAGAGTTTCCCAGATGGAAGGATGTGAGAGCCCAGTAAACATCCTGCACAGTGGACAAAACACCCATACAAGGTCTGTCATTGTGAAATTTCACAATATCAGGGACAAATAGAGGGTGTCACAAGCTGCTAGAGAGAAGAATATCTGCCACTTACAAAGGGTCAGGATTCTGAACTCATTTGGACTTCTCAACAGCAACATGGAAGCTAGAAAATGACGGTACAATGCCTACCAAATTCTGAAAAGAAACTATTTTGAACCCAGCCAGATAAACTATTATCCAAGTGCATGTGTAAACTAAAGACATTTTCAGACGTGTAAGATCTCAAAAATATCACATTAGGAAACTACTGGAAGGTGTATTCCATCTAAACAAAGGAGTAAAACAAGAAAGAGAAGCAAAGGATACACAACAGAGGATGCCCTATCCAACAGAGGATAGGAGACAGGGTTTCTCCAGTAGAAATGCTAGGACATCAGCTGTGCTTCAGGCTTAGAGGGCAACCACTGTACGGTAGAATAAAATTCAGATTGGTCAGAAGTCTCTGGGAGGAATTTCTTCAAGAAGATAAATTTGATAGGATACCTAATGTATCTGAAGGTATGTAGAAAAGATTTGGACAATTAATAGATGGTTTGGTTTTGAATTCATGATACGTACTTTTAAAAGCTAAGCAAATTTTAAAAATCAAGGCGACCAATAACTCCAGGGAAAAGAAAGGGCTGAGCAAAAAATGAAAATTCATAATAATGCTCTACATTGCTCTCAGTCATTGCTCTCACAATAATTGAAACACTGAATTTTTATTTAACCAAAAATTATAATATAACTATGTTGGGAGAATGGGGAAAAGGAGCAAAACATAAAAGGTGTGTGTGAGGTGGGGTGAAGGTAGAGATGAAAGAGACCCAATCCTTACCTTTCTCTCAATACCATTTGATTTGAAAAACTTAAATATGAAAAGGAAAAAGAACATACACGTTATTTAGATATATGGAGATAACTGAAAGAATTAGCTAAAACAAATGAAAATATTTACCTCTGGTGAGGGGGAACATAGGGACAAAAGTAGTAGAAATACTATGTCTCATGAAAAGTTTTGAGGAACTTTTTTTTTTTTTTTTTTTTTAATCTTGTGTTCCAAACCCCTAAATCTGGGCATGTTATCTTCTCAAATGGCTGCTCTTTCTTTTTTTTTTTTAAACTTTGGGTTTATTTATTTATTTATTTATGGCTGTGTTGGGTCTTCGTCTCTGTGCGAGGGCTTTCTCTAGTTGCGGCAAGCGGGGGCCACTCTTCATCGCGGTGCGCGGGCCTCTCACTATTGCGGCCCCTCCCGTTGCGGAGCACAGGCTCCAGACGCGCAGGCTCAGTAGTTGTGGCTCACGGGCCCAGTTGCTCCGCGGCATGTGGGATCTTCCCAGACCAGGGCTCGAACCCGTGTCCCCTGCATTGGCAGGCAGACTCTCAACCACTGCGCCACCAGGGAAGCCCAGCTTTGAGGAACTTTATGGATCTTTAGAATAAGTGAATGTATAATGAATACAAAAAAAATTATATGAAAAATCTAAAGATTTTTATGTAAAAATATTTTTATGTATTTTATATAAAAAATGTTTACTTATGAGTGGGCTGTCCCAGTTTTTAGCATGACAATTGAAATCCTATTATATCACCTTAATAATTTGTTTTTACACTGAATAATTCACATTTTTTTCAATGATACACCAACCTCTCCTATTTTCACTTCTTTAATTAAAAAAAGGAAAGTTGGGGCTTCCCTGGTGGCGCAGTGGTTGAGAATCTGCCTGCCGATGCAGGGGACACGGGTTCGAGCCCTGGTCTGGGAAGATCCCACATGCCGTGGAGCAACTGGGCCCGTGAGCCACAATTACTGAGCCTGCGCGTCTGGAGCCTGTGCTCCGCAACAAGAGAGGCCGCGATAGTGAGAGGCCCGTGCACCGCGATGAAGAGTGGCCCCCGCTTGCCGCAACTAGAGAAAGCCCTCGCACAGAAACGAAGACCCAACACAGCCAAAAATAAATAAATAAATAAATAAATTTTTTTAAAAAAAGGAAAGTTATGCAAGCTCTGATAATTATCAAGCTGATCAGGTAGGGCCCACCCCTGCAGAGCATCAGAAAGAGTCTATTTTAAAGCTTGCAGTTGGAGCAGATGTGCTCAAGCAATCCCACACGCAAACGCTGGGGGGCACAGAAGATGCTCAGAAACGCTGGGGGGCGCCCTCGGCCTGGGCGCTCCTGAGGTTCTCCTGCCCTCACTGGCACCCCAGGGGCTGCGTTTGCTCTTTCATTTAGAATCAATTTTCCATATTTCCTCTTCAGCGTGGCCCATCCAAAGCACCTCATAAAGTTAGGGTTTTGGCTTTTCACATCTTCAGTAAGAGCTCAGGTGGAAGTGGTCGGGCTGTGGGTGCCTCTGGCTCCAGCCATCCCGGGCTAGACAGATGCCCTTCATGAGGCTGCTAGCACTCGTAGGAGCTTTGCTATTTCTGGGCTCTTCTCCACAAAGGGATTTTGTCTGTTTCCATACCCGTCACCCTGGCTCTCTGGTGGATCACTTTGGAGACGGCCTTGCCCTCCTTCAGTGCCCTGCAGCCAAGAACGGCGTTTCTACCCCTCGCCCAGCACCTGTGCCCATGGGCTGGGCTCACAAGGGCCACTGCGGCCACTTCCTAGTCACCAAAGCCATGGGTCCTGGTGTTCCTGCTCCTCAGGGCCCGGCAGGGGCTTGCTCTGGGCAGGGGCATATGAAGGGGAAACAACAGGAATCCCAGAGCATTCACACCCAAAGGGGCTCTGAAGAAGGTGCTTCCACTTTGATCCAGCTGAGGAGAAACAAATCCCTACCTCAAGCAGAACGGCATTTAGAGACCCTGGCTGAGGAACAAAAATGCAAAGGGTCAGTGAGAGCCTTCTGAGAAATCGTGGAGGAAAGAAGATAGCGTTTTGTGGGGGGCGGGGGGGTGGCAAGTATAAAAAAAATCACACTACAGGAACTCATCCTTTAGACCTCTATGGTCAGTTGCTAACCTCATGTGTACTGAGGGAATATACATCAGAACTCCACATACATCAGGATTCAGTATTAAAACAAAATAAAAGACTCCTACGGCTGGGAGTGGCATTAAGTGTGTCTCATCCAAGCTCCTTTTACAACATCCTGACACATGGTTCCAGCTTCAAGCCCACGACTTCCCCAGCCTGTTCTGGGAGGGCAGGACCTCAGGATTTGGAAGGCCCTTCTTGTCCACCAAGGTCAGAAC
Organism: Balaenoptera musculus; assembly: GCF_009873245.2. Lineage (NCBI taxonomy): Eukaryota > Metazoa > Chordata > Mammalia > Artiodactyla > Balaenopteridae > Balaenoptera > Balaenoptera musculus. The sequence continues at coordinate 1,835,306 of NC_045795.1, forward strand.
TCCTGGTGTCTTATCTTCAAGACACCAGCCTCAAGGATCCACCCAGGAGCAAGTAGGGCTTCTCTCACTGTCAGCTGCACACATTAACCTGGAGTTAAGGGCACTGGGACATTTCTGGAAAGGCTAGGAAGAAATCAGCATCGCCAATATACTTAGGAAACGTACACCGCTTGTGAAAGTCCAAAAACGGTACTGAGACACTGTAGCTGCAGAATTGGAAAAAAAAAAGTAAAATGTTTCAGGTTACAGACAGATGTAATAAAAAGCAGAGCAGATGTAGTAGGTGAGAAAGAGGAAGGGGGTCCGGGCACACAAAGCCGTAGCCATTTGCCAGGAAATGGTTTAAGTGGTTTGTGTGAAACCAGGTCTCAGAGTTAGGGGTCCGCTTAAGTAAATTCCATCCTTGATGTGCTCTCCCTGTGGCCATTCACACCAACTCAGAGGAGACAAACGCCATGCCCGGGGTTGTTAGGTGACTACAGGAGACACAGTGAAATGCAGGAGAGGCTCAGAGGAGACTCAGACCTTACCATGTAATTACTATGTAATTAACCAAATGGTAATTCAGGCTAAAACAGACTTCTATGTACACATCTTAAAACTGGATATTTTTACCTTGTGGCAGGAGAGACCACTTTCATGATACTTTGAGTTGTAAACATGTCACAGGCTGTTGTCCTCTGAAATGGGGTCCTTGTAGAGTCCCTGTGGGGCTTCAGAGAACATAGATGTGGGCAGATGGGTGGCAGCCCAAGAGCTTGGAGAATTTGCTCTTTCTGGTCGACCTTCATCAATCTTGAAGAACTGGCTCCATTAACTAAATCAAAGTCAAAGGCCGCTGCCCTTTAAAACGAAATGGGTCCAACACAACCTCAAACACAGGCGTTTGGATTCTGTTTCCCTACGATTCTGGCCCCAAGGAAGAAGCAAGACACTGGAAACCCTACAAGGATTTTGGGGTAAAAATGGAAACTAAGAAGGGGGACATGCCAGGAAAGGGGCTGCCCAAGGTCGGGGGGCGGGGCCACTGGAGAGCTCCCCCTTCTCCCCCAGAGCCTCAGAGCACAACCCTCCGCATCGGTGGGCAGGAAACCCCCAGAGGTCAGGCATTCTTTCACTGAAAACAAAGTCTGTGTTTCCAAAATTTTAGAATCCTAAGAATCACTTAAGCAGGACTATTAGAAATTTGATTTCATAGGTCTGGAGTGATTGGGTCGCATCTCATCGTTATTATCATTAATAGCAACCACTTTCTGAGGACTCACCACGGCCTGGCTGCCCTTGTTTAGTCCGCTAAGTGCTCATGTCCCCTCCCTTCTACACAGGTAAACTGAGGCTCAGAAAGGTTCTGCGGTGACTCCAACGTCACTTGGGTAGTAAGTAGCAGAGCCCAGATCTCTGTTTCTAAAGGTAACCAGGTACTGCAGTTTGAACAACAAGGTCCCCACAAGGGGCATTGGACACCAGGCAGTGGTCCTAGGCTGTGGGAAGGCGGTCTTCGTACGTAGGGCGTGGGGAGTCAGTGAAACCTTACTGCTCTCTGCAGAAGGGAGGTTTGCACCCCACCAGTCTGGAGGGGCCACTTGTATCTCTTTAATTTAACTCATCCTGTATTGTTTGAAGAAAGAGCTTAAAAATAAGAAAGTTTGGCAATCGCAGCCTTGAGGAGATTTAAGCCCTTTATCAGGACCTCGGGGCCTTGAGCCCGCCTGCCTTTCCATCCTCACCTCCTGCCACCTCCCGTCTTACCCAGCCTGCTGGGCCCCTTCTTCTACCTGTGACTTTCCCACCAGGTTAGGCTGGGACTCCAGAACCAAGCTGGGGGGACTCCAGAACCAAGCGGGGGGCCCTCCAATGCATTTCTCTTCCATTCTGGTTATCACGGTGACCAAAAGTCCTCTGTACCCGGCCGGCTTCTCTTCACCAACGTGGAAACCCAGGACAGTCACATCTCCTTCTTCTTGACTTTCAAATCAATCTGTCAAGCCCCCGCCTCCCAGTCAGCCACTCTCTGCAACCCCCCAACCCAGGCGAGAGACCACCCATGGTGCCCGCAGGCCCCCGGTGTCTGAGCTCCGCCTCTGTCCCTGCCTTCTGCTGGGCTGTGACAGCACCCAGATCTGTAAGGACACTGGTGCCCCAGCAGTGGGCACGGGCGCCTCCACTCCCTCCGTTTCCAGCCCACCAGCTGTGCCCACACCTGGCTCCCGGGTTCCAGGGTCAGCTCATGGCCACCGTCACAAAGCACCTCGTGGGCAGCCTGTTCACAGGCTGTGCACTGTTACAATGTAACTGAAAAGACAGGAGGCCCCGTGAAATGTGAATTTCAGAGAAGCAACGAGTAACTTCTGAGTATAAGTATGTCCCAAATATTACATGGACATACTTACGCTAAAAATGATGCATTATTTCTCTGAAATTCAAATTTCACTGAGGTCCTGAACTTTATTTGGCAGCCCTGCCCGAGCCCCTGCCTGCAGCCCTGGGCCAGACACCCTCGTTAGGCCTCTTGGGACCCTTTCTGGACTGTGGGCTCAGTTCATCGGATGTGTCTTAGTGACTCTGAACCTCCTGGGCAGACGCTGAAGGCCTCATTTTGTTCCCTCCTCCGGGGCATTTTTGAGCGTTTAGTACCAAGACCCCTGGGAAAGCGGTTTTTGACAAACTACAAAAGAGCCTATTAAAACCTACCCCGGGGCAGTGGTCTCTGTGATTTTTCATTGACGTTAACCCAGAAGGGTCACTGGAGCAACTGCTCCCAGCAGGAGCTCCGGGCCAAGCAGCTTTACCTCGTCCAGGTGGGGATGCGGTCGGCAACCTTCAGATGCCCCCTCTCCTCCCCTCTCGAGCACCGCCTTCCCAGGAAACCCACCACAGTCTTTCGCAAATGCGTTATTTTACTTGGAGTCTTAGGAATAAACTCTCAGCAGTTCAACAGGAGTGAGTGGTCAGCTGGCTAAGAACAAAGCTCGTCGTGCCAGCAAGACATCCACGGTGTGCGCTTCACACGCTGAGCGAAGCTGCCGGGGCTCGGGGGGAGGAAGGGGGGCTGAGAGCCAGTTGTGGTTGAGCTCTCCACCTCGGGGCTGAGCCCACGAAAGGGGCTTCTTCTCCCGTAAGCGTCGTCGGCTGGCCAGGATGTCAGGCCACCGGGCACATGGAAGGATGTCCCCACAAATCTACTGCCCTGGGGGGAGCAGTTTGGAAAACTTTGTACCACAGGACTTTGCCAGCCTGGCGTGACCCTCTAGCCCAGGAGGACGGGCGGAGAATGGGCGAGAGAACAGAGGAAGGGGTCAAGTCTCAAACACCCAGCTTTCCTTAACTGCACATCGACTAAAGAACTCTAAATAGCCACAGAAGCAGGTCCCTCCGTGGTTAAAGGCTCTGGCATTTACTTAAGAGGCTAATTCTCAGGCCACATTCTCTTACTCAGCACTTTTAATCAAAATAATCAGTCCAGTGTCTGAGGAGGAGCAGGGAATGAATGGGGCAGTGTAAGAGTCCCTAGCTGCTAATGAAATATTTAAAAATCCAGGACAGGGATGGCCTGTACTATTTCATACAAAGGAGACTCTTACCGTGCCCCCCACATACGCTGCTTTTTTTTTTTTTTTGGTGTTTTTTTTTTGCAAGGGGAAAAAATAGAATTTATGCACCTTAAAAAAATATGAAGTGAAAAATTATCCATTGGCACAGCAAAGACCTATTTCCAGGAAACAGGTTTTAAAAGAAAATTCTTGACATCCTGAGGTTAAGCCAGGAGGTGTCATGACTTTGAACGCGGATGATGAAAGAGCCACTGTGTCCAGGTGCCGCGCAGGCCTGACTCGTTTCATCGTTAAGGGAGGTTGGTTAAAGCCCTGGTCGTGGTCCAAAAATATCCTGGCAGTTAGCGTCCTGCATTAAAATTTATAAACCACGAAAGACCTTTTCTCACAGAAAAGCTAATTCAGTCTGGACAGCCTGGAAAAAGAGTCTTTAAGGGGCAGTCATCAGAAGTGGTTATATGGAAAACTAGAGGTAAGTAATTCTTTTTACTCCCCTAAAACATGCTAAAAATATAGCAATAGTAACTTCAGAAGGAAGGGAAATGGCACCAAGTATAATCTCATTTCTAAGAAGTCCTAGGAACGAGGCCCAGAACTACCAGAATTAGCTTTCGGGGCTGATAAAAAAACGGCAGGGGTGTTAGCAGGAAGTGGGCCTGACCACGGGGCGGAAACGGGCCCCCTGGTATCGGCTCTGCGGCCAGCCCAGAGGTACCCCTGTCTCAGCTCTGGCCGGTCAGTCCGCACGGGCGTCTTTTCCATCTCCCACTGCCTTCCTCCCTCCTTCACTCTGAGCTTTATTGGGCTCCTCCTGTATGCTGCCCTGGCTCTGTTCCTGCCCACGCTTCAGGTGTGAGCTTAGGAGGCCTTCCCTACGCCCACAGATTAGGGAAGCCCCCGCATCTGCCCTGCTCTCAGCCCTCTGCACCCTTCCACTGCCTGGCTTCTCTGTAAGACTGCGGGGGAGAGGGGAGCCCCGTGCTTCTCACCACGGTGTCCGGCCTCACCGCCCCCCCCCACACACACACCCACTGGGTGCTCAGGGAATATCAGTGAGATGGATGAATGCCAGACTCTGTGAGTTCAGTTCTATGTACCTATTTTATCTTTTATTCCAAAAGGACCTGGAGATGCGGCTCTGAAGTTAGCCTTTTAAGGGGATCGGCCAAGAAAAGTGGCAGCAAAGACAGGGTGACCATCGAGATAGCTGGCCGTGATATGACCCTCCTACAGCAGTGAGGGGTCAGCAGGCACCCACCTGACAGCCTGGAGTGACCCACTCTGCTCACCTAAGTGACAGCAGAGGAAGCCCTAAACGGGCCCATCTGCAGGACTGTCCCAGGAAGTCAGCCAGAATTCCCATTCTTGGAGAATTACTGTCCGCAAGAACCACGCTTGAACTGCCCATCTTGTTTTCTTCCAGATTCATACAATCCAACATTTCACCCTCAACTAGATGATGAGCTTCTAGAGTGATAGGAACAGTAGTGACATCGCCGTTTGCTGAGCACTCGCTGTGTACCGGGCACAGTGCTAAGCGTTTTCTACACAGTCTGGGTGTATCTGCCCAGCAGCTCTCAGGAGAGCAACGTCACTAACCTCCTGTGCCACCTGCTCAGCAAGCCACGGGAATCGCTGTAGGTCCGACAGCTAACCATGATGGGCATTTCTTTGTCCTCCTCTGTAGATCCTAGGGGGTATCTGGGCACTTGGGAGGCATTTAGTAAATTCTTCCACTTCGCCTGAGCAGCACGGTACAAGTCCTTGCATTTCTGGTCACAGATGTTCCCACCTGGGTCCCACGTTCTGAGCAACCATCTGAGCTGGGCCCTGGCCTTGACAGAGTTTGCTGCCAGCTCCAAAGCGCCCTAGGACTGCTGTTCTGTGCCAGCCGTGCTGAGGGAACCCCGAGGCCACCAGCACCTAGGGCAGGTGTGGGCCAGCATTCTGGGAGGGGAACTGAGTCTGCTGCTAGCTAAGGCCCTAAAACTGGAAATCGAGCGGGTTTTGCAAGAATGGCCAAAGGGACTGCACTGGTGCTTCATTGCTGCTCAAAGTGACCTCGGGCTGCAGAAAGCTTGGCCTTCTCTCCATCTACGCTTGGCTGTTCCTCCCAAACATTCCTTCACTCACACCCTCCCTTGACCAACCCTGTCCCCATGTGCTCTCTCCATCTATTTGTGGACTCGTTTAGTAAGAACTCTCGGGTTGGATTTCATTCAGGTTCTCAAGTCGATTCAAGGAAGGTCCACTTTATTGCAATTCTTCACAGAAACGGGCCCTTCCTGCTGGGACGCATGGCAACAGGACTGTCATTTCTTCTTCAAACCTTGTGTAACATCTTCCTTCTGTTAAGATGATTTTTAATCTGTTGGTTTTACCCTCGTGAAACCTCTTTTGCTACCCCAACTAATCCCACAAAACATTTATTGATACAACTGACGCAAAGATAAAAGAGTTATGGTGGGAACGGAAATATATACCTAAACTAGCGTTGCCACAGTTTCCCATGAATTCTTAATCCCCAGAGACCAAACGAGCACTGGAGGGGCAAGAAACTCGGTGACATCAGCCAACATTCATGTAACTCTCAGAACCGAGAACCTTCTAACACGTGTGTTGTGATCAGCCTTATTCCACAGATGAGGAAACCCGAGTGGTCACAAGACTAACTTAGTTAGAAGAGGTGGGTGATGAGTACTCATCGCACAGAGAGATCAAATATTTCAAGTTTAATATATTTTTTATGGCCTAACCAACCCCCAGCAAAGACACATTATCATCTTTTTAGTTGCCAGTTATAACAAGTTCCGAGAGAGGAGAGTGAGCCAGGCAGGAGTCAGATGGAGTCCCTAGAAGGGGCCCAGCCGACCGCACTTCTCCCAAGAATCCCCGGGACGGCCGTTAGAAGCACACATTCCCTCATGGGGACTCCGCTGCAGTGGCTTTAGGGACCTGGGATCTGCGTTTGCCAAGCATCCAGCTGGTGCTCACCCGCAGGAGAGTTTGAGAGATGCTGTCCTGGATAAACAAATATCAGAGGGCCACCCAGCTCGCTCAAAGTCAAGGTCACTCATCCAAAGTGAGGAGCCCAGCCCGGATGGACCCACGAGCTCCAGACACAGTGACCTTTCCTCTTGACCCCGGGAGCTTCGCAAGCAGTGCCGTCCTAAGTAGACGCAATGGATCCAGCCGCTCCGCACACACATGCTCATGTCTACACACTAGAAAGCCCGCAAGAGGGACTCAGTCACAAGATGAATCTCACAGATTACCCCTTTACTCAGCACACTTTCAATTAGACCACCTGCTGCTTCGCAGACAAGGGCAGACCAAGGACTTTCCATGACGCAGTGGCTCATCATGGGCCCCCGCCTTTCAAATGGGCGAGGAGCTCGGGGTCCAGACCCATCTGAGAGGCCCAGTGACCTTCACAGGGAGACAGGCCACGCCCAGCACCTCACACGTCCCTCACCCCAGCTTATCTAACTGGCCACAGTACAAGTTTTGTATTTTGTCTGCTGGGAAATCTAATGGAAAGAACTATTATTAGACATATTTATTTTATCAAGGAAAATATGCTCTTAAAATGTTCAAGAAAGGATTTTGCCTGGTTCCCAAGAAACAGCCTGACAGACTCCTGGAAGAATATATACACTATACACACACACACACACATATATACACACATATACACTGGCATTCTGGATATGTTTGTATGTATATAATATGTAAGCATTATTCACAACTGTGGTAGTAAATGTTTTTCTTTCAGCATTTTTTTACACTAAACTTTAATTAACCCTTCATTTTTCAATTGCAGAAGATAACAAACATTCTACTGTTTCTTACGCTTTAATGCGCACATGAGCAGGAACCTTGTTCAGATGCAGATTCCTACCCAGCAGGTCTGGGTGGGACCTGATAGTCTGCATCTCTAACCAGCTCCCAGGTGATGCTGGAGAGCCATGGACCACTCTTTGAGTAAAAAAAAAGTCCAGTTTGTGGTGAATGACCATCTTCATCACACGTAAAACAGCAACTGTCAAAGATTAGAATACATAAAAGAAACAAACAAATGAAAACTATGTTCAGATTAACTTACTCTTTCTTGGATAATCTCAAAATGGACTGCAGAATCTATACAATGCCTCTTGGCCATAATTGTAAACACGTTTCACTCAATTTTATGAGAGCCATTTCAGAGAACAAGCTGATAGACAAATTTTGACTTGAGAGAAAGAGGCAGAAGGCAGCCAGAGCTACAGGTTTCCTGTTACTACGGACACTCTGATCCCTGGGTAAATGAAGAAAGCCCGGGTATATCAGATCACACTGACCTCTCAAAGTCGACTCTGACAGTCTAGAAATGATGAAAATTTCATTCAAGCACATCCTCTTGGAACTCGTGGGGAAAATTCCCACACCAATATTATTCCAAATATTCTGCTATTTGGAGCTTCGCCCTACTCATTACTTTGTTTGAATATTTGAAATAAGTATACTAATAATTATCCTCACTTCAAAGGCTTAAAATACGAAACTGTCCCTAAACTGTGCTGGTAATAACTAGAACACAAATGAAAATGGACACGCGTAATACAGGTACTGTGAAGGATACAAAGAAATACAGGGAACGATCCCCATGGGGAAGGAGCCCCAGCTTTTTAGGGGCAGAGGCCAAACCTGAGTAACTACCAGAAAGGGCATCAAAACTACCCACACAAATGGCACAGGGTATTTAAACGGTGTACTTAAAGGATGACGTAGTCAGTGCAAACTGGGGAGGTCGGATTAGAATCAACTGTGCTGGGATTTGAATCTGACCTTGAAGGACAGAAGGATCCCAAAAGGCACAGGAGAGGAGAGAGAATGAGGAAAGGTGTGGTGAAAGGTAAAAAAGTGGGAACAGAAGTTACATTTGGGTCACATCTCTGCACCAGGCACCAAGCCACTTGCTAACAGGTGGATTAGCTCATTTCATCCTAAACTTCTCCTGCGAGGTTGGCATCATTACACCACTTTGGTGAACCACGGATGGAGACTCAGGTCACACAGCTGGTAAGGGCTCCCACGGGAACTTGAATCTGGGTCTCTGATACCCAAGTCAATAATCGGTTTTCTCTAAACCAGCCTTCCCGCAGGTGCACCTGGCGGCACCCTGCGATATGGATATGAGTCAGGAAACAGAGACTTCAGTGGTCAAATAAACTCTGAAAGCTCTTAGGATAAATAATACTAATAACATTTCAGATATGAGTTAACATTTATTGAATGCTTCCCATGTGCCTGGTTAAAAACGGCTTTGTTGTTGTTGTTTTAGCAGCGGAACCTCTCAGAGCCTTTAATGTTCTAACGTGCATTGAGAATTTCCAATATTATGTGTTGGGGAATAATATTAATAATCCCACGTAAGATGATGTTGATTGTGCAAACACATAATATTAAAATAGAATAACGGGAAATGGGCTGATGGGCTTCAGTTTAGGTCATCATCTGCTGAGACAAGCTGACGCTTCAGACATCACGACAGGTGACTGTCCCCTCTTCCCTTTAATCCCCAGATAACTGCATCAGAATACACAGCTCTGTAATAAACTCTGTGTGGCCCACTGAGCTTGGGACCAGGGACAGAGGGTGGGGAGGCGGAGAACGCAGCTTCCCGCAGGGTGTTCAACAGCTGGCTCAGTGGGGTCTGGTCAATCACCATTTGAAATATCAAGAGACGAAGGTTCCTGACGGGACACCAGTGGAACCCCTCCTGCCCTTTTATCACACCGGTGACCATAACTGTTCTAATCTGAGGGTTTGTAAATCTTTGTAAACTCTAACTACGTCAGGCCTGAACTACTGTGCACTGCCCCGCTCCCATGTCATGGTGGAAACCATGTTCAATAAAATAAATAGTCCTGCTTTCTCTCATGTTCTAATAAGCCCACGTTGCTAAATCTTTCTGTGTTTTTCAAATAACACAACCCAACCATTAAGCATTTGGTGATTTTCCAAGTCATGTTCCCATTACGGTCCTGTGAATAGCTGGGCCTCTTGAGAGGGGATTCGTGCGGCCTGGATGGAGTGCTGTTCTCTGCCTTGGGATCTCTGAAGATCACGCATCTCATCTGTACACATCCTTGGATGACAGTGAGAGAAATACTAACTCATTTTGCCATCATCCCAGATGTCAGAAACCTTTCAAGAAGTCACATCCAGAATTTGGTGTTTGACAGGATGTGACAGTGGGAGGAAGGGTCAATAGTACAAGACAGTGAGGTCAAGATCACTGAGGTTTCCAACCCAGTCACCAGGAAACCTGGAAGGAAATTCTGGGTGGAAAGACAGGAGAGGGGAAAAGTCCCTCGGGAACTGGAGTGCGGGGCTCTCAGTAGGAAAGAGGTCAGGCCACAGAAGAGACGCCACTGCTGCGTAAAGGCTCAGCTGCTGCTAAGAATAAACATTTACTGCTTTGTCTGTGGTGCCCTCTCTCTATGCCAAGCACCGCATTAACTACTTCACACAACAACCCTGTGGGGTCGGTATTGTTAACCCCAGATGAGGAAGTAGGTGAGAGAGGCTGAATAATGTGCTCGGTGTCATAAAGGCAGCAAAAGGCAGAAATGAAATCCAAGCTTGTGGTCTTACACTAAACTATGTGCACAGTAAAAACGGCTCACCTTGTAGCTCCTCACTATTAAGTACAAGCACCTGCAAAAATACCACGTATCAATTCTACTGTAAAAGCTGAACAAGATAGCCCTGGATTATCCACCTTCCTGATCCATCGTCCACTATCTTTAGTGGAAACTCAATTCCAATCAGTAGGCAGGACTCAACTATGATTAATAAAGTACAGAGAATATAGAAACTGTCGCGTATTGTATAACAAACAAATTAAGTAGCTTATGGCACGCTGACAAACAGCATTTAGTTTATAATTTTGCAGCCTTATTACATGTTTGAGAAAATCATCAGTTCCAATGTTTTGTTTCCTGGCCCCTCCTCTGTCCAGGAATCACAGGCTGAGGACAGGCTGGCGGCAGCCTCAAGGCACTGGTTTCAGCAATTGGGAGGGTGAGAGTGTAAACTGGTGCAGCCACTGTGGGAAACAGTATGGAGATTCCTCAAAAAGCTAAAAATATAGCTACCGTAGGATCCTGTAATCCCACTCCTGGGTATATAGCCAAAGAAAACAAAAACACTAATTCGAAAAGATACATGCACCCCAATGTTCATAATTGCATTATTTTTACAATAGCCAAGATATGGAAGCAACCCAAGTGTCCCTTAAGAGATGAATGGGTAAAGAGGATGTAGTATATATATGCAATGGAGTATCACTCAGCTTTAAAAAAGAATGAAATAATGCCATTTGAAACAACATGGATGGACCTAGAGGGTATTATGCTTAGTGAAATAAGTCAGAGAATGACAAATGCTGTATGATATCACTTATATGTGGGATCTAAAAAAATAATACAAATGAATGGATATGCAAAACAGAAACAGGCTCTCAGACATAGAAAACAAACTAGTGGTTATGAAAGGGGAGGGAGAAGGGGGAGGGGCAAATAAGGGGTATGGAATTAACAAACTACTATGTATAAAACAGATAAGCAACAAGGATATATTGTACAGCACAGAGAAATATAGCCACTATTTTGTAATAACTTTAAATGGAGTATAATCTATAAAAACATTGAATCACTATGTTGTACATCTGAAATTAATATTGTAAATCAAACTATACTTCAATTAAATAATTACTTAAACAATTTTTAAAAACCAACTGGATTACCCAGAGCTGCTCTGGCCTCATGGCAGGGCTGCAGTAACTTTTGTAACTTCTTCCCACTGGAGGTCACTGTTACATTGGTTCCAGAGAAGAGACTCAATTTGCTGAGAAAAAGAAACTAGCCCGTGTTTATCTATCTACCCAGTCTGGCTGCGTTTGCATTAAGGCAGTGGTCTCCAACCTCTTTGGCACCAGGGACCAGTTTCGTGGAAGACAATTTTTCCACAGACGAGGGGGCGGGGAGGGGGGATGGTTTGGGGATGATTCAAGCGCATTACATTTACTGTGCACTTTATTTCTATTGCTATTGCATTGTAATATATAATGAAATAATTATACAACTCACCATAATGCTGACAGGAGGCGGAGCTCAGGCGGCAATGCGAGCGATGGGGAGTGGCTGTAAATACAGATGGAGCTTCGCTCGCCCGCCCCTCCCCCCACCTCCTCCTGTGCGGCCCGGTTCCTAACAGGCCACTGACTGGTACTGGGCCGTGGCCCGGGGGTTGGGGACCCCTGCCTTACGGAACAGAACAACCAAACAAAACAATCACCAAAGGTGAAATGTATTTCAGATAATGTGAAGATAATACAAACTGTCCTTAGAAAATTCATCAGAGGTGGTTTTCAAATACTTAATGTTTAATTTCTGAAAAATAAATTCCAGTTAAATGGTCTACAAATAACCCTAGTTCTCTGTTTCATGTGTTGGGCTAACTAATCCATTCAAAAAGAGGTATCGTGGTATATAGTTGCATAACTTTGGGCAAGTTCCTGACCTCAGTTTACTCATCTGCAAAACAGAGATGATAATTATACCAAATTCATGGGATCATTGTGAGGATTAACGGGGATGAGAAGTGCTCAGTGCAGCGCCGGGAGCGTGACAAACACAACATAAGGGCTAGTGACCCTCACTATCATCCTTAGAGCTGATCAAAGTCGTGCCCACAAGGTTTACATGAGTTCATATCCGTAAAGTGCCTAAAACAGGGTCTGACACACAGTGAGGGCCATTTACATGCTTGTTAAATAAAACAGGTAAATACATAGACCCTAGTTTGAAGCATAAATCCTAAGTAGGTAAAATGCAAACACAGCCTTAAGAATGTAGAGACTTACCTATATTATCCTATCAATTAAACATGCTCATTCCAGAAGGTTAGGAAGAAATGAGACCTTACGCTCGTCGTCATCCATTTTTAAATTTCGAAATAAGTAGAGATCGCCAAGTAGTCTAAAGGAAGACCCTAACATAAACATCTCTGTGTAGGTGTGTTGAGCTGCAGACCATGTGTACCCTTTAAATAAATGATCTCGTTTCATCAGATTCTGCCTCTTTTTGAGATCATCAGTGACCACCAGTAAGGGAAACTGCTCTGGTCCTTGGGTCTCAAGTGTCTGCCCTCCAAATGGAGATGCATTCGGCAACGATTACTGGAAATTCTTCATTCAGTGGGAGCTCAGTGATTCTTCACTGAGTAAATTAATATAGAATCTAGGCACAAAGATTTACGTGAATTCTTAGACTCCGATACAGGCTGATTAAAAGCATTTATATTCCTGCTTCACCAAGTACATTCTTAAGGAAACCTGGCTCTTTAAAAAACGAAAACTAAAGCTTTGAGTGTCTGGCGGTGAAAAGTGCTGTGGTTACTAGTACACTCTGGTGCCACGGCCTGATTTTGTGTGGAGGTGTCAACAGTTTTACCCACCACTGCCTTTTTGTCACTAGTGCAGATGTCAAGGCAGTGAAAAAAAGCAAAAATATTAGAATAGAACAGAAAATAGTTTTGACCGTGCAGACCTCTAAAAGAGTCTTAGGGTCCCCTGGTGGGTTCAGGGACCTCACTTTGAGAACTGCTGGTCCCAGGGAAAGACAGAGCTGGACAGAGTAGATTCATCACGTGTTCCCCTTGGCTGGTCCAGCCTCTCCTTCTCTGGACCATTTGTGAAAACCCCCGGGGCTGTTGGGACCCTCCTTAGGATTCAGGCTGGACAGCGTGATAAGCGTCTTCTGAGGCCACACCCGTGGTGCTTTCTAAAGCTCTCTCCCGAGAAGTGTAGAGGCCTGAGAGATTCAGGGGAGGGCCAGGGCCTTCGGCAGATTCTGGGAGACTTGGAAGCTCCACGTAAACTCTTCACTTCCCGCTACCTCCCCTCCTGCCCCCTGGCATCCGAGGGAGCTCAGACCCCTTTCAGGTTGGGGAGCCATCCTGCAAACCATATATACACTGGACTCAAAGACACCCAAGCTGGACGTGGGCCCCGGAACCGACAGGTGCCCTGGGACAGGCCCAGGGTAGAGCAGCACCTGCCAGGGGTGGGCAGTCTGCCTGTCAGATCTCCACAGTCAATATCCCAGGGCTCCGCCTGTGCCCTGCCATACCCCAAACAGAGCACAACTCGACTCAGAATCGTATGGCTGGAAGGGGATGCACCATCATAAAGCGTCTACGTTGTACAGAAGGTAGAGACCTTTCTTTGGGACACAGAAAAAAAAAAATTATGAATTAAAATCTTGTCTTTATAATTCATTTCTACACTTACTCCTATCCTAATTTAGTTTGGATAAGCCCTAAACGGTATAAAAAACATCAGGAAAGGAAAGGTGGCATCCGTGTTCACTGCTCACATTTGGAGTGCAAACCCTACAAGCTGAAGGTCCACTAGACAAACCAGGTTGGGCTCACACGCCCCTCACTTCCAGCCTGGTCTCTGCCTCTTTTCAGAACTTCCTGACTCCTGACCGCGGACCGGGCATCAGTCTGCCCCGTCACGACCTGAGCCCTCTAACGGGCTCCTTGTCACACAGAGCCCAGCTCCCAGCTTGAGGCCTGGGGTGTTGTTCCCAGGGCAGCAGCCGGGGAGCAGGGGAGTCAGGAAGAGGTGGCACCAAGGCCGAGGCCAGGCCCGCCTGACGCTCGGCCACCCTGCGAGGGGCCCGCAGGGCCTGTGCCCGCTGATCCAGGGGCTGCCCCACGGCTGCCGTGCCGGGTCCGCGTGGGAACGGCCAGCAGGAACGTGACAGCGGCCTCGCCTAGGGTGGCCCAGCCCCCTGTGAAGAAGGCAGCCTCTGATCTGGACGTGGCTGGACATGGGGAAAGGACAGTCCCTCGATGCAGCGACCCTGGGACAGGCCCCCTTTACCTCTCCTGGGCTTTGAGTTCCCTCAGAGAAGGACCTGGGTCAGCTGACCTCCAAGGTCTCTCGGGAGCTATGCTTCCCAGGCCCCCGACCTCCTTTAACATCCCATCCATCGCAGAAACGCCACAGTGGCCTGCGCTCCTTGGGATCCGGGGTACACGAAGCCAGGAGCCACTCTCACACCGCAGGTCTGGGCTGCCAGCCTGTCGTTTGCACACAGTCAATGGACTAGCCAATCAGACGTCTTTCCCTGATCAAAAGTTGTAAATGACGGGTGCGGTTCACCCACACGCAACTGAAAATGCTGGGGGTTTGTCACCCTGCGGACGGCCCTTGGAATGGCAGGGGGCGATGCGGCCTTCGGGGCTCCCTTGTTTCACACCCCCGGGCCCCACTCCCGCTCCCACTCCCACTCCCTGAAGTCGATTCCCAGGACAATCCCAGCATCTGCACTCGAGCTCCCGACTCGGCGCCGCTTTCTGCTGGGACCTCAGGAGCGATGGCAGGGAGAACCGGGGCCAGCACGCGAGGGGCACTGGCTGAATTTGACCTGTTAGGGGTTTCTATGTGTCTGTGTCCAGAGCGGAGACTTTGGGCCTCTCTTCTCTCCACTGCTGTCTGCTTATCACCCCCGCCCATCTTTGTTATCATCTCTATGTTTGGGGCGGAAAGTCAGAAATAAAGCCCAAAGTGCCCAGTGGCCCAGGACAAAGCCCTGGACACAGCGCCCCGAGACCAGTGTCCAGCGGCTGACGTGGCATCACCTCCTTACTAGGGCTTTGGGGTGACTTTCGGTTGTGAACTAATAAACCATTTTTAAAATTTATATATGTGTGTTATTGTGTATTTGAAAATCTAGAATAAGCACATCTAAAACATGATTCCAGGGACTTCCCTGGTGGCGCAGTGGTTAAGAATCCTCCTGCCAATGCACGGGACACGGGTTTGAGCCCTGGGCCGGCAAGATCCCACATGCCACGGAGCAACAAAGCCCGTGAGCCACAACTACTGAGCCCGCACACCACAACTACTGAGCCTGTGCTCTAGAGCCCGCGAGCCACAACTACTGAGCCCACGTGCCGCAACTACCGAAGCCTGCATGCCTAGAGCCCGTGCTCCGCAACAAGAGAAGCCACCACAATGAAAAGCCCACGCACCACAACGAAGAGTAGCCCCCGCTCGCTGCAACTAGAGAAAGCCCGCACAGCAACAAAGACCCAAATGCAGCCAAAAAAAATAATAAATAAATAAATAAATAAATTTATTTTTTAAAAAAACATGATTCCACTCTATTCTTGCTTTTGCTAAAAATTTTTAATGACTTGGTTTGTGAAAATATTAACTAATAAGAGTAAAAGTAGTACGTAGATGTAGCAAAAATCATGAAAGGGGTGTGAGAAAAACTGAAGTCCGGGAAACACTGATAGATAAATGTGCTTTTTACAACCATCATGTCTTGGGTAAGTGGATCAGGACACAGTTTGGTCAACTGTATTTAGGAATTTCATTATCAATATGCTAATCATTTTCTTACTTAGGAACAGAGACTTGATTTGCAATATTTATATATTTTGCTACCCTGCTTTAACTTTTAGAGAGAGAAAATAAGATATTTTTTTCATAGTACACCAAATGATATGAAACTATCACAACTTTAATTATTCTGAGAACCTGAAATGACACAAACATAAACTGGGACTCCCAGAATCTCACACGGGCAGGGAGCTGCCCCCAGGATATTGGGAAGCCTTTCAATTGTTCTATGTCCTGAATGGAGACCGACATCCAGATAGGATTCTCTGATGCCCTGAAAAGGCAGCTCCTAAAACTACACACTTGTAGAAACTTCTAAGACAAGAGGTTGCATACATTTCTAAATAATCATTAGCAATGGAAAAAAACAAGAGGATGTGTTGTACAACCTGATTTAAGAGACATTTTCTTTACAGTTAAAAAGTTACAAAAACTTTTTTTAGGGGACTTCCCTGGTGGTTCAGTGGTTGGGAATCCACCTGCCAATGCAGGGGACACGGGTTTGAGCCCTGGTCTGGGAAGATCCCACATGCCACGGAGCAACGAAGCCCGTGCACCACAACTACTGAGCCTGTGCTCTAGAGCCCGTGAGCCACAACTACTGAGCCCGTGTGCCACAACTACTGAGCCCGCGTGCCACAACTACTGAAGCCCACGCGCCTAGAGTCCATGCTCCGCAACAAGAGAAGCCACCACAATGAGAAGCCTGCGCACTGCAACGAAGAGTAGCCCCCGCTCGCTGCAACTAGAGAAAGCCTGCGCAGAGCAACGAAGACCCAATGCCGCCAAAAATAAATAAATAAATAAATAAATAAATTTATTTTTTTAAAAAAACACACCCAAAGCACTCCTAATTAGCCCAGCTATCTGTCAGCCTCTCCTCTGGGAAACACTTGGAGGCCATGTCTCATAGCCAGGGGAGTAACCCATTCTTTTCCCTGTGCAAGATGAAAGCGCACAGTGTTTCCCACTGGAGGTGTGCTCAACAGCCAAAAATGATTGACGCTCGGGCAACAGCGACAGTTATTGTGTCAGGTGCATGGACAGGAGCAGGGCCACCACGAAAGCCTAACTCCTTGAGTTCTGGGTCCTCTGAGCACCACCAGGACGAACAGCTGGTAGTTTGTTTGTTTTTGTTTTGTTTTGTTTTGTTTTTGGCCATGCCACATGGCATGTGGCATCCTAGTTCCCTGACCAGGGATCGAACCTGGGCCCCCTGCGTTGGAAGCACGAAGGCTTAACCACTGGACCGCCAGGGAAGTCCCCATGGTGGTTTCTTGTTGAATAAGATACAAATCAGGCGTTTATATGCAGGTATAGGGATATATCACCCAACTCCCCTGCAGAAATTTTTTAACCACAAATTAATGCATTTTCAACACAGGCAATATCCAAGGAGGTAAAAATTAACTCCTTAGGAGGGGTGAAAAAATCTTACTCTTTTTATGTGCAAAGCACAGATACACCTATAATACATGAACATGAATACAGTGCGTCTGTGGTATTAAGGTTTCATGGGAGGGGTCCCTGGGATGGGGAGATGGTGATGAGAAAGATGCGGAGTACCGTTGTCAATCCACTTCCTGTGGGAACAAGGATCCAAAACGCTCCCTGTAGTGTTTGCTAAACTGCCTTATATTGTCTTAAAAATAATTCATCTATGCTAATTGATAAAAGAATTAAATATGTGGAAAGAACTGATTTCCCAGATATGAATACCCTCTGTTGGGAAGAGCTAAAATCCTTAGAATCTGAATTCTTTCTCTTCTTACAGAATTCCACTGTTTTCCTGACAGAATTCCATTCCTAGAGCAGCTACGGCATCACAGGAAAGGCATCATGGGGCAACAGTTCAAAGGAAAAAGCACGGAAGGCCGTGCTCGGTAGCTTTGTCAGAAGAGGTGATCACTCTTCAGACACTGCTTTTGCAGAGACTTCTCTATAAGGGGAAAGGATGCTTTGCTTTGGTGCCATTTTGTTTTCCTAAGTCATGTAAGAGGTAAGAGAAGAAGAGAGGCTGACATTATTCTTAGCTCTCACCGACAAAAATAGTGCATGTCAGGAATGGCTGTCTCCAGATTCCCCGAAAGTTGGTGGAGAGGTTGACATATGAAGTGTGCCACCTGCCTCTCCTGGTCCCAACCCCCAAGGCGGCCGTCCTGGGCGAGGATTGAGACGGGACATGCCTCCCCTCTGCAGGGCAAGCCCACTCCCTGGCTGGAAACACTCAAATAGGACAGTAACACAGATCCGCCGCAGTTCAAAGTGACGGAGTTACTACCTGCGTGTCCTCAAGGGCAGGCGCCTGTCTGCGGCCTCCCCGTGTCATCACGGACCGGAGCACACGCCAGAGGATGGGAGACGAGAGAAGGCACACGCTGCCTACGATCCAGACGCCTTTTCTTCTAAGTGACAAGTCCATCCCCGCCTTCCCTCCCCTGGCCCGGCGCGAGCGCCTTCCCTCCCCTGGCCCGGCGCGAGCGCCTTCCCAAGCAAAACCCTGCTCTGAGCAGGAGCGTTGCCCAGCCCGCAGGGCTCTGCAGGACCCCAAGGGAGACGCTTCCAGTTACACCATCAGCGAGTAATCTGCCTCTTTAAAAGGAGAAAATAGGATGGCCCGTGTGACAGATCTGAAACAGGTGCAGCGGCAGAGGGAGACGGGCTGGCGACAAGTGACACCCCCGAGAATGCGCTCGTCTCCAGTTCAAGGACAATTAGCACCACGGAAACTGGGCCGCCGCCAGGGAGCTTCCTCCTGCCCTCGCGGTCCGGCGAGGAGCACAGAGACGGGGTGGGGACACGCAGCCCTAAACATCACAACCCCTCCACCCGCAGCTCCGCTATTTTGAGATCTAAGTTAGAGTCACTGTGACTGCCGCTGATGGTCCAATTTCATGGCGGTTAGGCAGGAAAGGCCACCTGCTATTCAATGTGCCAACTGCCACCACGCTTTGCCCCAACCCACTCTAGCCTGTTCCCATCCTGTTGATGACTGACTGTCTTGTCCTGTTTGGTCTCTGGAGCATTTGGAGCGGTTAAACATTCCAGGGGCTGTGACCCCGCCCCCTTGGGGCCGTCCTCACTTCTGCCCGACAGCTTCCCTTCCTCCCCTGGGGACCACGCCTGGGGGTGGAGGGTAGGAGGCTAGGGGTCTCAGGAAGGCGGGGGAAACCAGAGGACAGGAGATGAGCACAGATAACGAACGCCGGGCACAAAAAGCAGGGATGCATACAGCAAATGGGGGCGGGCCGAGGAAGGCGGACGCAACCGCGGGGATTTGGCCTCCGGTTGTCTGAGAACGGAAGCTCCTTGGTCTTCCATTAAGCAAACAGAAAGTGTGTGTGTGTTTGTGTGTGTGTATCAAAACAGCAAATTAGATCTGAGGGAAATGCAGCACAGGGCTTATTTAGATAGGTAATAGAGAATGAACAAAAGAGGAAAACCTGGATTTGATTGTGTAAAAGTAATACTAATTACAGTTATGAGAGCCGTTATCATTTACAAGTTAATGGTACATACACAGTAGCTATTAAACTCATCACTCATATGTGCCACATTAGTTATTTAAGTTTTACTTTATTCAACACCATATTATGTGGCTTTAGATCTAGTTTATTATAGTGTATCTGCTAAAAGCCTTTAAAATGCTATACTATTTAGGTGATTTTGAACAGCCTTTGGAATATAAAAGAATGAGAAAAGTCATCTGAAAACAGAATTAAAAGGAAAGTTGGAAAACAAAAGGAACAAAACATAGTAGAAAAGTAGAGTGTGTGGAATTTAATCAATTCAACAAAAAATAAAGCGGAGGAAAAGAAGGAAGAGAGTTCAAAATAAATCCAGAGGAGGAAAAATGAGTGAAATAGAAAAACCTGGTTAAGAGCAGGAAAAGAAGAAGAATCTGAGCTTCACCAAACTATGTTAACAAACATAAGTTGTTGAATGCATAGATAATTTTTTCCTCTTAGGAGAGGAAAGACTCTTCTAGAAAGAAATTGAGCCTCAAGCCTTCAGAACAGTTTGCGTGTCACTTGAGTGTCTGAAGTTCAGTGTAAACTCTTGTCGGTGTACTGCAGGGAGGGTCTCGACTACGGTTAGCTGAGCTAAGCTTCTCAAGGAGAGGAGGGGTAAAGAGACAGGGAGCCAGGTGGGAAAACGATGCGAGCATTTTTATGGTTCCTGGAGAGGAGGGTGTGGGGTGGTGAGGATCTCCCGTGGCCCGGCAGGAGGCTGAGCCAAGTCAGTCCAGCTCCGTCTGCATTCCGGAGGACATCCGAGCCGCTGGAAGGCCCTCCTCGCCCACCCCTGCCAGTCCTGCTGGCCGCCCGTGCACCCACCCACTGGGCGAGCGAGGGCCCCCGGGGCCGGGGCCTTGGCAGACACAGAGAGAAGAGCTCCACGCCTCCCGACCGTGTGCCCGTCCGTCCTCCACAAGGCGAGACAGAGAGCCGGGGAGACTGCTGACATCTCTGGGCCCTGAGCCATTTACCAAGAAGAAACTGAATGGGACACATGGCCATTCCTCCCCACCTTCCACACAGCAGTGACCGCAGGGCCCACGTCAGGGCCCAGGTGACACAGGGGACATCAGACCAATCGCAAAGGACGTTCTTCTAGGGTCTCTGAGGAACAACATTTTCAGTGCTTCCCTCAAAAATATCCTAAAACATTTAACTTCCCAGTCATTTGATTTCTAATATTCTGGAACGGTTCACCACAAAAACAATTCTTCCTAAAAATGTTCATGTTTCTGCTTAGCACCATTTCGCTCTTTAAAGATATGGCCTACTTACAAAAATTATATCACAGAACCTGGAGAAAAACAGTCCTGGAAACATAATCAAATTCATAGAAACTATTGCAAATAGTTGGTTATTTCACAGTCGTCCTGTAGGAATATTGTGTCTCCTCTGTTCTACAGAAATTAGTGAACAGAAGAGGAAA
The DNA here is from genome assembly GCF_009873245.2 of Balaenoptera musculus. Classification (NCBI taxonomy): domain Eukaryota; kingdom Metazoa; phylum Chordata; class Mammalia; order Artiodactyla; family Balaenopteridae; genus Balaenoptera; species Balaenoptera musculus. The sequence continues at coordinate 1,856,270 of NC_045795.1, forward strand.
CTCTTCTGTTCATTCATTTGTACTGTAAAGCAGCTCTAATGAGGAAGCCCTCGTATCTGACTTAAATTTTGCCCGTGGAAGTTTCTTCTTGGTGTTTGCTGAACAAGACGTTAGCTCATCAGGAAAGTGGAGGTCTCAAAACACCCACGTTTCAACCTGACTCGTTTCTTCTATCCAGTACATTTTACACACTCATGATGAAAAGACTCCTCCGCCCTTTACATCTAACAGCTTTAGTTCATTGTCTATTGCATCGTTAGAAATGCCCTTCCTACCTGGACAGGGGTTTTCAGAACAGTAGCCAGACAAAGAGGGATGTATCCCAAACCTACCTAAGAATCACTTGCCCTGATTATTAAAAATAATGATCCCCAGCCCTCAACCAGAATGCAGGACTCACTTAAATAGACCTGTTTGTTCCGCAAACATTCTTGGTGCCTATTCAGTGCCGTGACCAGGAAAGCAGCCAAGAATGCAAGGTGGAGTGATGTGAAGTCCTGACGTTGAGGAGGGCATCCAGAGAAGGGTGACAAACAAGTTCCAAACAATTGCAGGTGCTAGAGCGAGGCCCACGCCGGGCGGGCAGGAAGGGAGCTCCGTGGATGGTGAGGGAGACCCAGCGAGCTCAGACAGGGGACGGGGTGCGGCTGGCCGACACCCACTAAACGCCTACCCTGGTGACAGAGCCTGTGCTGAGTGCTTTACATACATTCAATGTTCCAACAGCTACGGCCCCACTATTCAGACAGGCAGTCCCCAGGTTGGTTTAGTAACGGCCAAAGAGCTAGTGGCCAGAATGGGGCTCTGCACGAGGTGTGCCATCGGCAAGGGCTTGTCCCTGACTCTGACCGCCACTGTCAACAGCGAGGACCTCAGGGTCTTGAGGAAGTTAGAAACTTCTGCAGGGCAGTTGTGGCCCTCGCAGTGCTTCTCTGGATTTCATGCCCAAACCCATCCTTTTAAACCATCCTTCCTAAGAAACGTGTGTTTCCATACGTTCACCCTCGTAACCTGTAAACCAGCCACCAGGCTGAGGAGCTGCCTGCAGGGGAGAGGTGCACGTTCAAAGGCTCCCTAATGACACTGCACCCACCTGTATGTAAACCTCCGTGAAACAGAATGGAAGTTTGCCTGTTCATGAAGTTTCCTTAACTCTACACAAGTGACCAAACAGACTCGGAAAACGGCCGTATAAATGGCGACAGGTATTGCTTTGTGTGAGAAAAGATAAAGTAGAACTGACACTTTTCAGGAGACTAAATTAGCACAGTTACCTCACTCTTCCCAGATCTCGAATCCTGCTCACTAGAACTTTCTTCCAGAATACACTTCACTTCCTCCACCTCTTCCATGCACTGAAAAAAGGCCATTTTCTCCAGCTGGTCACCATGGTAACACGTGTTGATTTCTTCCAGCCTCTTCACTTTTAGCATCGTGGTGGTGAGTCCGACTAAGTTCCTGTCTGGTGTGTGGTTTTCGTCCCCCTCTGTCTCTGACTTGTAAATCAGGGCGCAGGCGTGGCTTCTGAGTCTGCCCCCCTCTTGACCGCGAGGAGGAGAAACAAGAGTCCTCATCACCGACTCGCACATTGGACTCTGTGGGAAAATGACCACTGGGAATTTAGAAGTCGCTTCTATTCGAACAGAAGGGACCCACAATTAGGAAGAGAAATGCAAGTATCAATACTGAGTTTCCAACGCTGGAACTCTGGAAGGAAGAAGGTTTCTTCCCCACTTTCTTCTACAAAAGCAAACAGTCAGAAGCCACCTTAAGTGTCACTGGGCAACTAAAATTTTCCCTCATTACCTAAAATAAGTGTTTACGTTAAGTTTACGTCAAGTGGCTGGTATAAGTATGGGAGACAAAGTTTCTCTGGGTTTAACTGGATTGCTGGTTTTGCCCCTCCTGGCCCCGATGGGAAGGGCTTGCTGCGTAAGGAAGGGGCTCTCTAGCGCTCCCCCGTGGGAATTCTGTGCCCTCGGAGGAGTGCTCGCCACCAAAGGAGCCATTTCCAGAGCCCCTCTCTGCCTACATCTTAAAAGGTTTGGTGTTTATTTTAAAAAGAACTTTGTCTCCTAATAATCCTCTCACATAGATTAAGATTCCCAGATACCTTTCTTTTTGCATCCTCATCAGCAGCTAAGTACCAAAGATTTCACATCCTTGTGCTTTCCTTGAAATACTTCCCTTACAAATGTAAGTAATACACGTTCTACTGCTCTGATACTAAAGATCCACGCGTATGTATGTGCCTATGCATCTCCTGATCATTAGGGGAGACTGATGAGAACTTGTGGCCGGTTCCCTACTGAGGCCCCCTGCTGGAGGTTTTCTGGAAATTGCTTCTTCCAGCTTTTGCTCAGTTTGAAATCATCTGTAATTAGCTCCACAAAATGTCATCTTTCATTTTCTCCACTCAACTAGTAAAAATAATACCTTGAGTTACAAATTATTTAAAATCCAATGCTCTACAAAATTCTACTGAACCACACAAAGACCTTACATTTAAACACACTAAACTGTAAGCAGGATCAACCAGAGCTCTGTAAAATATACTATAGACCAACATCAGTGTTCTTACAAGTTGCCCTGAAAACAATTATTATTAAAATAAGGATTTCATGGCTACGTCTAAGACAAACTACAACTAAAATCTAATATGTAATTGTAGATGGTACTCAAGTTGGCTCAGGAAGCCACATAAAAATTAACATATTAAAACAAAAGCTTGGGTCCAAGATATAAAAATTTTGCAGAGAAAATAATAAATGCTAAGCTCTACCTGGAGTTTGGTACAACTTGTTGTTTAAGGTGATGTAGAAAGACAGAAAATAAGAGTAATTACCATTTATAGGAGGACATGCTGGGGTCCAGACCATTCCAAGTGCAGAGTATAAGTTCCAGCAGATAAAAGGGAGTTTGCAGAGTTCAAAACAACTACGCAATTCCCTGGTAAAAGTCTTGACTCACTGTCAGAGTAAGTCTTCTGAAAAGACAAGTGTCCACTCTGAGAGGAAGTATCCGCTCTCTCAAATGCCACTTTGAGCCCCTGTTTAAACTCAGATGGTCCTTGATCTCATGTTGCTCAGCTGTTGCCTTCTTAGTCAGACAGGGAAGAATATTAATTTTAGACACTAGGCTTTTCAAAGCCGATGGCTCCATTTCAGAGGTCAGGTAAGGAGAGGACAGACCGTAACAGTGGATGAAGTATCACCTTCACCTTCTTGTCCCGTCAGGGTGCCAACACTCTCAGGACTACAGCGCTGCGTTTGTCTTTTGCCATCAGACGCTCCGCTCTCCTGCCCGTTTCAGACTCGGCATTTAGGGCACGCTTCCAGCCAGAGGGTTTAGCTGTGGGAACCACACAGCCACCTTTTTTGCCCACCTTACACTTTGAACACATCCAACTACAGTAGGAGAGAGCTTCTGATGGCCAAAGCACTCCGCAAGTCCTTAAAATTATTTGCAACAGCTCCAGCTGTTTACAGCTGCAGGGAAAGTTCAAAGGCACAGGCATGAAGGGGAGTTACAAGAACAGTAATAAACTCTCCCTACAAGCGACACTCTGCCTTCCCCTGCCTTCCATCACAGGCCAAGAAAAGAGAATCCAGTGCCAGCAAACCACCTGCCTGATCCCAACAGCAGTGGATGCCTAGATTTATGGAAGTTGCATAAAGCCTTGATTCCCCAGAAAATCAAACTAATAATACAGACGACCCTGCAATTCTTTAACTTTCACCTCTTCGGAGCCTTTGCCAACCCCTCCACTCCCCAACCCAACACCAGTCTCTAGTGCCCTCTTGATTTTCCAAAAAAAAGTTTCTTATTTTTAATTCAGATCAATGTATTCCATATAAAATAAAAATACGTTTTCATTTTGAGTAGCATATAAAGAATTATAGCAAGATCTTTAAAAAGCCAAACGTTGGGTATTTCTCTAGGATTAGAGAACTTTGCTCTTCAGCAAGAATACCCAAACAATATTATGTATTGTGAAAGATAAATTATGTGACACAACTGTTATGAAAAGACTGAACTGATTTGAGGTTATCAATTTTCCTTGGAGTAATTAAACTGTGAAAAAGTACTGATAAGGTGACCAATCCCCACACCCAGTGAAAACCATGTGTATGGCCTTCGGCTAATTTGACAGTACCCTCTACCCAGACCATCCAATCAGTGGAAGCAGACTTTCTGTCCCCTCAGCTGCAGCAAACCAGCCGCAGGCTCTAATCAGCCAGAAGTCAGCAGAAACTGCTCCTTTGCATATTTCCTTAATATTTTTTCTTCATATTAGTAGTTTAAGATCTACAGAAAATGTAAAAAGTGAAAGGGTAGCAGAGAGTCCCCCTATGCTCTGCACCCAATTTCCCGGAGTTTTAACCGCTTACATGGGTATAGTACACTTGTCACAATGAATGAATCTGTGCTGATACATTATTATGAACTAAACTCCATACTTTGTTCAGACTTATTGAGTTCTTCCCTAATGTCCCTTTTCTATGTTGGAATCTCATCCAGGATTTCATATTCCATTTAGAAACTCTAGGATTTATGATGGATTGGATACAGGGAGTGAAGGAAAGATGGTAGGCAAGGATGACTTTCTATATTTTTTCCTGAGCACGTGAAGGAGAGAGTTGACATTGACTGGGATGGAGAAGGTCATGGGAGGAGTAACTCTGGGGGAAAAAGTCAGGCCCTCAGTGTTTGACAGGTCTATTAGACATCTGAGTTGAACAGGTTGTGATATAGAAATCTAGGCTTCAGGGGAGAGGTCCAGGTTGGAGATATAAATTTGGAAGTCGTCACACGCAGATAAGTTTCATGCACAATATGTATTCAGTAAGCATCTGTCAATTGATTACTAGAGAGAAGGTTTTTAATTATGTCTATTTGTCCTAAAGGAAAAGTCAATTAAAAGAACCCATGCTACTTGTCTTCTAAAATTAAATGACAGTAGTGCAGTTCTGCTGTGTCGCACTATTTCTAGCTGCTGGCAGCACAGAGGACAAGCAGCCTGGTACAATACTGACCACCAAGAAAAACAGGTAATGCATGCATACCCACTGTGGTCTACCCACCTAGCCTCAGCACCCTAAGTCCATACCCATAAAATCACTGGAACGTCTTTAAAGATGCTCTAAGGCAGCGGTCCCCAACCTTTTTTGGCACCAGGGATGGGTTTCGTGGAAGACAATTTGTCCAGGGACGGGGTGCGGGGGATGGTTCAGGCAGAAACGCGAGCGATGGGGAGCAATGGGGAGCGATGGGGAGCGGCAGGTGAAGCTTCGCTCGCTTGCCCACCGCTCACCTCCTGCTGTGCAGCCCCGTTCCTAACAGGGACCCCTGCTCTAAGGCGTGGAAAAATTCACAGTGAGGCTAGAAGCAGCCCCAGCGGTACTTTTGCTGGATTGCCCTCATATTTTGGAGTTGCAAACCTTTTTTAAAAATACTAACCTCAGGAAAACAGCATTCCACAGAGCCATAGAAATTGTGCTGCTTTCAAGGGACATTGACCAGCAAGAGACCGTGCTGTCATAGGAGCGGGCGAGGCAGGCACTGCCAGTGACTCTGCGTGCTGGTCGGCGTCCAAAGCAGCCTGGACAATGCTAATGGTTTCTGCGTGTGCACAGCGTTCGGAATGTCTCAGAACAAGGGCTCTTAAACGTCTACACACACAAGTGGAGCAATCTTCACAAACACCAAAATGCAGGTGAAAGGCATCCCTGTTATGCACATAGCTACTGACTTTTCTTCCTTTCAACAAGCACCACTGAGTATGATTGGTAACAGCAAAAACTGATACGCTGCACTTCACCAAAATTCAAAATCTGCTCTTCAAAAGACACCATAGGAAAATGGAAAGACAAGCTACAGACTCGGAGAAAATACTGTGGAATCATTTTGATAAACGACTTTGATATTTGATATTTGATAAACGACTCCTATCCTGAAACAAACTCTTACAAATCAACAATATGATGACAACCCAATTTTTAAAATGGACAAGAGATTTGAAGGCTATCTTACCAAAGAAGATAGATAAAAGAATAGTTAATATGCACATAAAAAATGCTCCGAAATCTGTCATTAGAGAGATGAAAGTTAAAATCACAATGAAATAACATTTCACACCCGCCGGAAGAGCTATAATAAAAAGACAGAAGAAGGCAAATGTTGGTAAGGATGTGGCGTCACGGGAACCCTCAGCACACATGTCGGAGGGAGTGTAAAACGGTGCAGGTGCCTTGGGAAATAGTTAGTTCCTTAAAAGGTTATTCCCCATATGACCTAACAATTCTTCTCCCAGGTATCTTCCCAAGAGAAATGAAAACATTTGAACACACAAAGCCTCGCATGCAAACGTTCACAGCCGCATTATTCACAACAGCCCCAAACTGGAAACAACCCGAGTGTCCAGCAATGGATTCAGTGAATGGAGGAAGGTAACTGATACATCCATTCAAATGCAATACTACTCAACAATGAAAAGGAATGAAGCACTAATCCCTGCTACAAGCTGGATAAACAAAAACATTGTGCTAAGAGAAAAAAGCCAGAAACAAAGACTGTATACTGTAAAGTTCCATTTGCATGCAATGTCCAGAAAAGGCACATCTACAGACACAGGAAGTAGATTTAGGTTGCCTGAGGCTGAGAGCAGGAACAGGGATTAACTGTAAACAGAATCTTACTGGGGTGATGGAAAGGTTCAAAAACATTTTGAACAACTCATTAAGTTTCCAAACACGTAGTTGAATTGTACACTTACAATGGGTGAATTTTATGATACGTAAATTACACTTCAATAAAGTAATTAAGAAAGCAGAAAACCCAATAATATGAATAATGAAAGGTAAACTTGTTAAAAGAAGAAAGAAAAGCACCAGTGAATAGTTTGTGGCTGGCTGTTTCAGGTGACCCAGGTTGGATCCAAGGAGTCATAAATCATACCCGAAGCTTGCCGGGTCACCTGGGGCCAGAGAAAAGGAAGAGGAAACGGTGAGTGGGAAAGAGTTAAGACTCTCACTCTTCTCTTCTCCAGGTAGGAATACCACATAGTGTATGATTTTGTAATTAGTAGAAAATGAACAGAAATTTAAAACTCATTTCTATCTCACTTTCTACTTGGAGACAGGAAACTCCGAGGCAGGAGGACAGTCATATTACGGAACATTCAGACTTGTTTACAACCCAGTTGATATTAGACCCTTAAAATGTCCAAGTGACAGTGAGTAAGTAGCTAAATTTTGTGTCATAAAAAATGAAAATAAGATGGGAGGATTGAAAACAATTAGATAAAAATATAGCTGGGGCCATTTAAAAATTAGTCTCCTCGGAAGTACTAAACAGTGTTTTCTGTTCATTACTTCTATAATGGTTGCACAATTTGTTCATCTAATTATAGCCTTTTTTACTTTCTTGTAAAATATAAATACATGTCACTGAGTTAATATACTGCCTAGAAAACATGTGTGATATTCAACAGGAACAGAGTACACGGTGCAATCCTATTCATAAATTCATAAATACATTTCCAAAGCTCATACGACTTTTACATAATTTTTGTTAGACATGTTTCCTTTACTCTGAATTATTTTTTTAGAACTTAAAACCTGCAGAGAATTTGCATGAACAGTAGAGTGAATATCGATACACCCTGCACGTGGACTCACCAAATGGTTATGTTTTCAGTATTTGCTGTCTCTCTCTCTTTTCTGAGAGTAAGTTACAGACCTTGTGAAACTCTATCCCTAAATACATTGGCATATGTCTCCTTGAGAACAAAGACAGGATCCAACCAAAAATCACACAGCACATTTAGTTGAGATGTCTTTTTAGTCTCTTTTTATCTATTCAAGGAACAATAACCCAGTCTTTCTTTTCTTCTTTAACCTTTCATGACATTGATATTTTTGAAGACTTCAGACCAATTTCTTCAGAAAATATCGCTCAATTTGAATTGCCTGATTGTTTCTTCACATTTGGAACCAGGCAAACCTCTGATCATGAAAACCACATCAGTGATGGTGCATCTTTCTAGGAATGTCTCAATAGGTGGTACGTGATGTAGCTTGTGTCATGATTCATATAATTTGGTATCCTGATTCAGGTGGTGTCTGCCAGATTTCTCCACAGTAAAGTTACCCTTATTTCTTTTGTAATTAACAAGTAACTTATGAGATTTTTATGGGTATCCTCTTCCACAACAATCTATCACTCCATGACTTTAGTATCCATTCTTGCATGAATCAGTTGTTACCACAGTGATTGTTAAGCGGTGATTTTCTAATTCTATGATTTTCTTCATTTATTACTTGGTTGTTCTTCTACTAAGAAGAGTCCTCCATCCCCAGCCTGATCCCCGTCCCTATTTAGTGTCATTTCTAAACATGATACACATTCCCTGTGTTAGTCATGTTGATGCTCAAATTGTCCCAGATTTGGTCAATGGGAGCACCTCTGTACTTCTGACATATCACTACTGTTTTGGGGGGCACTTCCTTACTTTCTGGCGTAATGAGATGTTCAAAGCTCACCATGTCATTTTCCTGCCCTGTTTCTAGAATCTGCCATCTCCCAGAGAAGCCCTGGCTCCTTTCAGGGAAGAAGGGTATTTAGAAACCAAGACCAGGGCAATGGGGGTGCTCTTTGCTACTGGAGTGTCATTGCTTCTAGTCCTTTCAGTGGACAGAGCTGGAAATATAATTTTTTTAAATCCTGAGTTCATTCTTACAGTTTTCTAATTCCAACCCAGCACCATAGGATTCTCTCTGATCCTTCCCCCATTACACAAATGTACCTCCCTCCCATTAATTCATTAAGCCTGAAAATGAAAGAACAAAATAAAATGCCTGCTGTAAGGTAAAATTCATGCTTCTGTTGAGATTATTCTAAACAATTGGGAAAAGTGAGAGTATTCATGCCCAAATTTTAAAAATTCCATTCTACAGCATGAATCATCATTTTTTTTCCCAGTTGGAATTTGAAGAAGGGTATATTTATGTTTCCATTCTTGAGAATGCTTTTCTACCTTCTAAACTGGAAGTGAATTTTAGGAGCTGGAAGAAGCTTATGACAGGAACAAGGCATGAAATTACAGAAGTGCAAAGCCCAAGACATGCTCTTCTGACCAAATGTTGGCCTGCTTTTCCCAAGAGCTTGGTAAGGTTCAGTAGAGAAATTTTCCATGGGGAAATGCTACAGCAGAGAGGGTAATAGTGGCTGAAGGGGAGGTGGGTGAAAACTCCGCATACTCTCAGGTTTGGGTTATTTCTTATTAAAGGTAAAAGTTGTATCTTTAGGTAGAAGATAAATTTGGCTATTATGTAATGGTTCATAATAGGTTTTTAGGTTTTATCCTACATATTCAAAAGTATTGACGTTTCTTGGTGCAAAAGGACCATGGCAGCTGGTAAAATGGTAAAAGGGCATTGTAAGTCCCAGCTCTTACATGGGAAACACTTTTAGCATAAATGAAGCCTGGGAGGGCACAGCGTGGCACGCTCCTAACACTTCTGGTTGGAATGTAAACTGCCCTCATCTTTAGGGAGGGCAATTTGGCCATTCTCTTTGACCCCATTTGCATTCGTAAGATTTTTGCCCCAAAGAAATAGAATTGTAAAATATTATCTTTGAAGCAATACACGATGACATTATTTACTACATTTAAAACATTGAAATAAAACCTAAGTACAAGTTGATTGAATAGTTGTGGTTCTCCCATAAGAAAGAACATTATGCTTCCATTAAGTCATGTGCAGAAGAATATTTAACAATGTCAGAAAAAAATGAGTGTGGTAGTTCGGGGAAGTAGTTGTTGGGGTAGATTTACTTCTGGGTAGCCTTGCCAGGAGGCGCCGCCCTCCGGGGGCCAGCTTCACGAAGGGACGTCTATTAGGCCCCTCCGCTTGAGGTTAGACCCCTGGCTCAGGTAGACCCTGGGCTCATGACCGTCACCCTCGCCTGCAGAGGCCACCCAAGGCCAGGCCCACGGTGGGCAGAATTAGCAAAAGCCCTCGGGGCAAAAGGAACTCTTGTGCTCAGGTCCCTCTGGTCTGTTTGGATTTGGATTCCCTTGGATTTTTGCCAGGTAGTTCCTATTTTATCAGGTCTTTGATACTTTTAAGAAGATTTCTAAACCATTTGATTCAGCATTTTTACTTGTTTTCAGCAGTTACTTGTGTTGATCTGAAGTTCCTAGCTGCCATTATTGGAAATGGAAACCCCTTGAATTAATTTTTTTCTTTCACTGAGGTGAAATTTGCTAACAGTGAAATGCACAGAGCTTGGATCTACAGTTCGATGGGTTTTGAGAGATGCGTGTTCCTAATTAACCAATATCCCAACCAGGATACAGAACATTTCCGTTTTGCCCCCTTTCAGTCAATGCCCTTGTCTCAGCAACACCGATTTCTAACACTCCAGCTTCCTTAGACGCGCCTGTTCTTGAACTTCCTTCCAACGGACTCACCATCTGTGCTCTTTGTGTCTGGTTTCATTCACTCAACATAATATTTATGAGAATCATGTGTCGTTTTGCATGTGTCACCAGTTCATCCTCTTCTAATTCAACGTAGCATTTCACACACCACAATCTGTTTATCCATCACCTGCAGATTTACATTGTTTCCAGGGGTTTTTTGTTTGTTTGTTTGTTTTGCTATTACAAATAAAGCTTCTATAAACATTCTTCTACAAGACTTTTTATACATATGTTCTCATCTCTTTGGGGTAAATACCTCAGAGTACAATTGATGGGTCATAGGGCAGGTGTATGTTTAATTTTATAAGAAATCAACAAGTTTTTCTAAGAGCCCATTTTAGGCTTGCACCAGCAATGCACCAGCAACGCACCAGCAATGTGTGAGGGTTCCAGCCGCTCTGTATCCTCGTTAACATTTGGTATTGACAGTCATGTGAATTTTGGTCATCCTTATGGGCAGGAAATAGGATCTTGCTGTGGTTTTTATAATCAACCTTATTGAGATATAATGTACGTAAATAAACTGCACCCATTTTAAAGGTACAGTTTGATGAGTTTTGATAAATGCATATAATGGTGTAACCATCTCCTCAATTAATACATACCATATTTCTATCACTAGCCAAAAAATCCCTCATGCCCTGGCCACCAATAATCCCCATCCCTTCACCCACTGATATAATTTCTACACTACAGATTAGCTTTGCCTGGTCTAGAATTTCACGTAATTGGAATCATACAATACATACACTGTTTTGTGTCTGACTTCTTTTATTCAGCACAATGTTTCTAAGATTTATCATTGCTCTGTGTGTTGGCAGTTTATTTTTTTACCAAGTAGAATTCCATTGCATGAGTAAACCAAACTTTGTTTTTCCATTCCGCTGTTGATGGGCATTTGCAGTGTTTCCAGTCTGAGGTTATTATGAATGAGGCTGCGCTAACCATTTGCATACAACCCGTTTTGTGGACACACTTTGAACATGTTTTCATCTCTCCTGGGTAAATTCTCTGGGAACAGAATTACTGGATGACATGGCAAGGGTGTGTTTCCCTTTTTAAGAAAACTGCCAAATGATTTTCCAAAATAATTTTACCATTTTATGTTCTCACAAGCAATGCTTTGACTTCCAACTGTGCCTTGTCTTTGCCGACATGTAGTCAGTCTTTTTATTTTCAGTCATTCCAGAGGGAGTGTAGTGGCATCTCACTGTGGTTTTAATGTGCATTTCACTGTACCTGTTTCACGTGTTTTTCTATCCATATATCTTCTTTTGTGAAGTATTCTTTTATACCTTTTGCCCATTTAAAAATGGAGGTGTTGGGAGGGGGAAGGGTAAGCTGGGATGAAGTGAGAGAGTGGCATGGACATATATACACTACCAAATGTAAAATAGATAGCTAGTGGGAAGCAGCCGCATAGCACAGGGAGATCAGCTCGGTGCTTTGTGACCACCTAGAGGGGTGGGATAGGGAGGGTGGGAGGGAGACGCAAAAGGGAGGGGTATGGGGATATATGTATATGTATAGCTGATTCGCTTTGTTATAAAGCAGAAACAAACACAGCATTGTAAAGCAATTATACTCCAATAAAGATGTTATAAAAAAAAGATTAAAAATGGAGGTATTTTGTCTTCTTATTGAGTTGCAATAATTCTTTATATACTCTGGAAATAAGTCCAGTGAGGTTATATGTATTACAAATATTTTCTCTCAGGCTATGGCTTGTGTTTTCATTTTCCCACAGATGTCTTTTTTTTTCTTTTTGTAAACATCTTTATTGGAGTATAATTGCATTACATTGTTGTGTTCGTTTCTGCTGTATAACAAAGTGAATCAGCTATACGTATACATATATCCCCATATCCCCTCCCTTTTGTGTCTCCCTCCCACCCTCCCTATCCCACCCCTCTAGGTTGTCACAATGCACCGAGCTGATCTCCCTGTGCTATGCGGCTGCTTCCCACTAGCTATCTATTTTACATTTGGTAGTGTATATATGTCCATGCCACTCTCTCACTTCGTCCCAGCTTACCCTTCCCCCTCCCTGTGTCCTCAAGTCCATTCTCTATGTCTGCATCTTTATTCCTGTCCTGCCCCTAGGTTCTTCATAACCTTTTTTTTTTTAGATCCCATATATATGTGTAAGCATACGGTATTTGTTTTTCTCTTTCTGACTTACTTCACTCTGTATGACACACCCTAGGTCCATCCACCTCACTACAAATAACTCAGTTTCGTTTCTTTTTATGGCTGAGTAATATTCCATTCCCACAGATGTCTCCTGAAGAGCAGATGTTTTTTAAACTTTAATTAAGTTCAATTGATATATATATATATATATATATATATTCATGTGTGTATTTTTAATGACCAGTGCTGTTTATGCCCTCACTAAGAAATCTTCATGTACCCCAAAGCCATGAAGATATTTTTCCACGTTTCCCTGTAGAAGCTTCATACTTTTAGCTTTTACATCAAGGCCTATGAGCCATCTTGAATTAATTTTTGCCTGTGGTGCAAGGTGGAAACCAAGGTTCACTTTTTCTCTTTCACTTATTCAGGTCAGACAGGATCACCTGTTGAACTCCACATTAACGTTTAATACGCTTCTTTAACAACATCTCTGAGATCCTCTTTACCCTCGCCTCATTCTACCAACCAGTCGCTTAGCAGCTCCCAGTGTATCCCCTACTCATTGCTGGAAACTCCTCGAAGAGTTGCTGAAATGTGCTGCAAGCTGTGCTGTGGGCTGCAGTCCTCACGTGTGTCTGCAGGGTCCTCCTGCCCTGCCAGGCGAAGACCATGGTCAAGACCCTCCTGGAAGAAGCCTGGGCGCCGGCCCTGCTGATGGGGCCTGGGTGCGAGCACCAGGGTCTGAGCGGGGCAGGGCAGAGCTAGGGGATGTCGCCTCCCCTCCAGCGCAGCGCTGCTGGGTCCTCCAGATCTAGATCCCTGCCCAGACGTCAGCTCGTCTTCTGGTCTTCAGCCCTCTCGCCGTAGGCTTTCAAATTCAGTTTGATGGACAAGAAGGAAACGGGTGTCATGGCTCACCCTTCACTTGCTCTTCTTCCTTCCGTGAAAAATCCGTCTCTCCCCAAAGCAAGCCAGTCTTTCCTCCCAGTGGCAATTCTGCACTGTCCCTAGGAGACCATCTTAGTCTCACCTCCCAAAAAGTGCCCTTTCTCTTTATGGAAGGGTTCTCTGAATATCTCCATGTCGGCAGAAAGTCTTCATCTAATCTTCCCGTAACTAAAAGCCCCATTCAGGTGGTCTTTCTGGAAGAAACAGAATGTTCCTGCTGTGAACCTCAGGGGAAAGGGCCAAGCCTGCACTTGATGCCTGCCTGACAGCTTTCACTTACTGGTCCCATTCAAGCACAGCCCAGCGCTCCCTACGTGTCAGGCATGGGGCCTGCACTGTCCTATAATGGAAGTTGGGCAGGAGTGGAAACAGACATGCAAATGGGCAGTTATAATACTATGAGGCATCTGTCATAAGGGACAGACAAGGCGTCGAATAAGCAAAGGGACCAAACCAGCCTGGAGGGTCAGGGACAATTAACAGGACTTCTCTAAACCGAAGAGTAAGTAGTAACCCAGATGCAGGAAAGGACTGGAAAGGTCTCCAGGGCGAGGAGTGTGGGAAGAAACGACGAATATCTTTAGTGTTTTCATTATTAAACATAATGGTGGCTGCCAGTTTGAGGAAAAACAAAACAAAACAAAAACCATCATGTTAAGGAGGTATCTTTCTCTATTTTACTAGAAGTTTTTTAAAATCAGGGATTGAAGTAGGATTTTGGCTCTGTCACTTCACTGTTCACTTTATAAGGTAAAGAGACCTGCTTTCACCAACAATGTAATAATAACTAGTACTGGCCAATGCAATTCAGAAAGAAAACAAAATAACAGATAAATGTGTTGGAAAGAGGAAAAGTATTGTTCTGATACCAACTCTCCGACACCAACTGGGTGTCCTGCAATTCGATTCTGCTCTGACGCCCACCCACCAGAGTTAGTATCAGAACCCATGGATCAGGGCAGAGTCCTCACAATAATGACCCATTTCAGACTCCAGCCTCAAGGCTCAGGGACCAGCACTCCTACCAACCAGCTACAAACATGGGGGTCCCACAACCCCCGCCCTCAGGTCTGATAATTCCCTGGAACAAATCACAGAACTCACTGAAAAAAATTTCAGTTTTTTAACAAAGGATGCACATAACACGAGGTCTGGAGGATCCCGGACGCAGCTTCCACGCCCTCTGCATGGCGACAGGGCTCATCCCACCCCCATCGCTATATTCACCAACCAGGAAGCTCCACCAGCGCTGGTGTCCGGAGGTTTTATTGGGGTTCTACTATGTAGGCACGACTGATTAAATCACCGGCCGTGTGCTTGAAGGCAATCTCCAACATCCCTCCCCTCCCCAGCGATGGCTGGCCTGAAGTTCCAACCTCTAATTGTGTGGTTGGTGTTTCTGGTGACCAGTTCCCATCCTGAAGCTCTCTGGGGACCCACCAGGAGTCGCCTCATTGGCTCTCCTGTCACTCAGGAAATTCCAAGGATTTTTGAAGCTCGGTGCCAAGAACTGATGACAAAGTTCAGATGTATTCTTTTCGTACTACAAGTATCAATTGAAAATCACTTAAAACTAATAGAAGAGTTTCTCCAAAAAAAGCCAAATATGAAATAAATTATAAAAGTCAAAGCACTTCTTTTATACCAGTAAGACCAGTAATAAAATAGAACAATCCGGCGGTCTTATTACAGTAGCAAGAAAATGTATACAATTTACTAAACTTAATAAGAAACGTGGCATAGATTCCAGGGGACACAAGGGAAAGTCAGGAAAAGAAAGGCATATGAGGTTGGGTTAGGCAAGAGGACTCCCAAAGCAGGAAGGGGAACAGACGACCGTGGGGCTGACTTTTAGGATGGTGACTAAAGATGGCAGGGATGTGCGTCATGGTGGGATTAACTGAACTCAAAATGTCCACCATACCTTGGGTATGATTACGAGGGGCAAGATGACGCCTGAGGTCCGATAACACTGGGAGGCTTATTACGCGGCAGCACTCGGGACCTGCGCCAGGCTGGGACTTTCCTCGTGGCCACTGAATAGACGGCTGATCTGAGAGCTGAGCCACACGCGGAATCCGTCATCCCCATTGTGGTTCCGGGGCGGAGGACAGAGACGGCTGCACTGCTCAGAGTGAACGCCAGGTCCGGCTGAAGACAAGAAAGCAGTGAGGGATGAACGGAGGACATCTAAGCCGAGGGCTTACTGCTTTACATTGAGCTCATTTACTGCAACCTTATAATAGAGTTTACACTTATTTGTATTTATGCTGATTTAAAAAGAAAGTTTAAATCTGGTTAGAGGCTGGTATGGTTTACTCATTTTATTTTTCTACCATCACCATCTAGCGGAGAAAACTTTGAACTTCAGGCAGAATGAGCTGGGGTTCAGGAAAACAGAGTAATAGAGGGCTTACTCTGTGCTCAGCAAGGTACTAAACACCTTTACATTCGTAAGATCACTTAATTCTTACAACAGATTGAGAGGGAGGCATTACTATTCCCCTCTTAGATTTGGAAGCTGAGTCTGGGAGGGGAAGGAGCTCACCCAAGGCCACACCATGTCCAACTCAAGCCCAGATTCTAGGGCAGGTCCAGTGCACTTTCACCTCACAGGCCATCCAAATGGTGCGATTTTATTCATGTATGAGACCATAGGAGTAAAGTACATATACGTATATGGAGAGTTTTGTCTTTTCGTATGATGTTTCCTTTCTCTTATTTTTTCTTTTATATATTATATATACGAGCAGAACACTTGTATAAAAATAAAATGGGACTATACTATATAGTTTTGTATCTTCTTTTACTCCATATTACGCAATGAATATTTTCCCATTACAGTAAAAACTTTTGAAAATATATATTAGGTAACAATAAAGACAGATATAGAATTACATTTATATGTAAATACACAGTGTAGTCTTAAGATATATTTTTCTTTTTGAAATGCATTTTAAAAGACTGGAATAGGGTGCTGAAATATCAACAATGAGAATCTCTGAGTAGATTTTCCATAATAAGCATATATTATTTCTTAAAAAAAAATAAGTTTTAAGCTTTACATTTATTAAAAGACTCAGGAAGCTTCAGAGTTGTTGCCCAGTTTGTTGTCATTATTTTAAAATATTTTGCTTGTGTTAGAGGAGACCACATGTCCATCTATTTCTATACGTGTTCAAAATTAACGTAGTGTATTATATTTCCATATTTAGTAATACTTTCCTTCACAACTCATTTTGAGGACGGCCCTAGAACCTGACGGGCAGCAGAATACGCTGCACCAAACCGTGCCAGTTTGGCCTGAGGATTATACTGAGCTGAAGGCAATTAAGCTGATACAAGAAAAGCTCTCTGCTCTCTTCCTACTTCCTAAGAGCAGGACATAAATTTGCAAAGGTGTGTCCCCCCCCTCCCATCTACCAGGAAGGGCAGAAGTTAATCACAGGAGAAAACTCTAGACCCTCATCAGCCCAGAGGTGGCACTGAAGGAATCTGCATAACCAACTTTACTAACTAGTTCTTGTCTCCCATCAGTTTCCCATATATTTGCCTTCCCCCAATTTGCCGCCCTAAACTCAAGGTCCTTTTCCTTTGTCTTGTCGCTTCTCTACAAATGTTTTGTTCTTTTGATAAATTGCTACGTAACCCCGCCCATCACCAGGTACTCCGTGTGTAGGGGCGCTGCAAATGTTAACAGTCTGTTTTTCTTTTTAATCTGTCTTTTGTCAGTTAAATTCACAGGGCCCGAGCTAATAACCCTAAGACAAGGAGAGAAGATTTCTTTCCCCGCCCGCAAACCTCTTCTCAAAAGTACTTGCTTTTGTGAAGTTCGGGGGCTGGATGCTCTGGGCGATAAGTAAAAGGCTATATAAAAGCTCATGATCCTACATTTCAAATTGTATGATGGCCAAACAATAAAAGACTCCATAACTCATTCTTACTTACCTTTTCTACTAATGCTACTTTTGAGCCTAACATACGTAGTTGGAAAAACTATCAGAAAGTCAGATTTCAGTCCTCTCAACACTTGCCAGCAGGTTGGGACACATGCTTCACAACCAGTATCAACTGCAAAAACACTTCCTTTGCCCTTTCCTTTTATACCATCTTTTACCTAATTCTAGTTCTTTGTGAGGCATTCCTTTTTGTAAAATCATCTCATATGAAGAGGCTCATTTAACCCTTAGGGGTTTGCGTTTGGGTAAGTTCCAAGGAGATGTTCTTGTGCAGATTAAATAAACATCCCAGTTTCGTCAACATTTAGGAAAGTCCCTTCTTTTCTAAAATTGTCTCACTTTCGTTTTCATTCCCCTTCTATTTTCTTCTTCTAAATACCAAAAATGCAGGTTTGTGTCACATTTCTGAAGAAGTTTAGAGAAAAGCAGGAACGCGTGCCAGAGACGGTCATCCCGTCGCCCCAGGCCAGACCCCTCGCGAGTCTCAACCCGACGTCCCTCGGCCCGGGGGCGGCGCGCGCGGCAGAGCCTAACGCCGCCTCGAGATGCCCGCGCATTTCTAACGTTTAACTACAAAACGGCCGTGAGACACCACGTGTGTGAGCGCGCGTTTGGGGTAAAAGGCCAACAATCTGGGACGGGCGGATCTCTTTCCGTATTTCTGGCCGCCGCCGCCGCCCAGGCGAACACTCCCACTCGGGAGGATCTTCGTGTTCCCTTTGCTCCGTCCCCACACAGCTCCCCGCCGGCGCGTCCCGCGTCTCTCCCATTTCTCCGCACCCTGCCCTCCGCACCCTGCCCTCCGCACCCTGCCCTTCGCACCCTGCCCTCCGCCACGCGCGGAAAGCCACTCCCCTCGCGCAGCCGCGGCGCGTTTCCACGGCTCCGCCGGCGCCCCGTCCACGGAGGATAGGCCTGCGCACGCGCAACCCGCTGGCCTCTCGCGAGCCCGGCCGGAAAGGAACGCACTGCAGCCGGGAGAACGTCCACGGACTACACTTCCCGACAGGCCGCGCGAGCCGTTGCCCACGGCGGCCAGGCGAACCTCCGTGGACTACATTTCCCGACAGGCCGCGCGAACCGTTGCGAGCGGCCGCGGACTACGTTTCCCGTCAGGCCGCGCGGGCCGTTGCCAGCAGCTGCCGGGCGAGGGCCCGCGGACTCCGCTTCCCGGCGCGCCGCGCGAGGCGCCGGGGCCGCCGGCCGAGGGCGGGCCGACGCGGGCAGCCCGGACGTGAGGCATGAGCGGCGCCCTCCGCCGGCCCGCTCGCGTCCTGCCGCCTCCCCGAGCGAGGGTCGCGCGGCGCGGGGCCTAGCGCGGCGGCCGCCATGGAGGTGAGAGGGCCCGAGGACGACCCGTTCCTGGCGCAGCTGCACCGGGTGCAGTGCCCCGTGTGCCAGCAGACCATGCCCGCCGCGCACATCAACTCGCACCTGGACCGCTGCCTGCTGCTGCACCCGGCGGGCCACGCGGAGCCCGCGCCGCCCCGCGCCAAGCGGCGCCGGCCGTCCGAGAGCTCGGCGCTCAAGCAGCCGGCCACGCCGACGGCGGCCGAGAGCAGCGAGGGCGAGGCCGAGGAGCCGGACGACGGCGGCGAGACCGAGAGCCGAGAGAGCTACGACGCGCCGCCCACGCCCAGCGGCGCGCGGCTCATCCCCGACTTCCCGGTGGCGCGGCCCGGCAGCCCCGGCGGGAAGGGCGCGGGGCAGCGGCCGGCGGCGGCGGCGGGCAGCGCGTCCCCGCGGAGCTGGGACGAGGCGGAGGCGCCGGAGGAGGAGGAGGCGGCGGGCGACGCGGACGGCGAGGACGACGCGGGCCGCTGGGACGCGGACGCCGCCGCCGCCGCTTTCGAGGCCCCGGGGGGCCGCCCGCACGCCCGGGCCCCCGCGGCCGAGGAGGTGCGGCAGCTGCTGGAGGGGAAGCCGCTGGCCGACACGATGCGGCCCGACGCGCTGCAGGACTTCGTGGGGCAGGGCCGCGCCGTGGGGCCCGAGACGCTGCTGCGCTCGCTGCTCGAGGCCAACGAGGTGCCCTCGCTCATCCTGTGGGGGCCGCCGGGCTGCGGCAAGGTGAGCGCGTCCGCTCGCCCCGCGGCGCCCCCCGGGCCGCAGGCGCGCTCTCCGGGCGTTTCCAGGGTGAAGGTGCCTGAATGCGGGGGGTGCGCGGGAATCGGGGGACCCCCGCGGCGGGCCGCCCAGAGCCGTGGTCCGTCCTGTTCCGGGGGCGGGTGGAGTCAGGTGTGCAGCCTGCAGTCGGGAATTGTAGAATTTCTGTTGTGCTGCTTCCGGCTCCTTGTAGCCGGTGGTTTTTTCAACAGACGAGTCTTCTTCAAAACTTGAGACTGCGCTCGCTTAACAGGACTGACGGGAGAACTCACTCCTTCCCCCTGCGAGCCGCCTTCATCCACCGTTTCCATAACTGTTCTTAGGATGGCTTGTCCTTTAAAGAAGCAACATCGGTGCATCTCGGTGGCCAGTGCTTTCTTAGGGGCTGGCACAAGCCCAGAGGAGGGCACTTAGGATGTTGGCGTCACTGGAAGAGCGCTGGGGAGACTGGGAAGGAGCCCTAAGGAGACAGGAGCTAGGACGGATAAAAGAGAAAGCGAGGAGGTGCTGAAATACATATTTTCTTATCTTCAGGGAAAGGGGGGGGGGGGGAGAAGGAGCGCCAGTGAGCGAAAAGCAAAGCCCAGGGTGAGGTGCGAAGGGGCTCAGAGCTGTGGGGTTCAGACTCGTCAGTGCACAAGGGCCTTTACGATTTTTCTCCAGTTTTTCTTTCCAGCTTCGTCTCCCACAGCTTAATCGCATCTCCGTTTATTCCAGTTCCTAGCGTGTGTCCTGCTCGTGGTGTGCTTTCTTGTTTGCACTGGAGCTTTTCTTCAGCCAGAAACAATCAGAGTTGACTCAGGAAGCATGGCACCGCGCGGTAGCGTTCTTAGCGATTCCCTAGAGCTCTTAAGACGGTCAGGACAGCTAATCAGGTGGAGGACGTAGGGGCAGATGGCAAGAAAAACGCCCCTGTGGTGGGGAGCTCACAGCAGATGCCTGGCAAGAGAGCCAGTGGGCCGAGCTGCTCAGGGTAGTGGGTGGTCAGCGGCCACGAGCCAAGCAGATGTGGCCTGTAGGCTGGGATCGCTGAGGGGCAGCCGCGGTACCTGACGGTGCTGTGTGACTCTCAGAAAGTCAGACGCCCCCAGCCCACTCATTCAGGAGCAGGTTTGCCTCTCTCGTGACACAGTCTTCCGTTTGTCTTTACCTCCATCCGTAACTGCTATACTTCACTGCTGGCAGTAATAATAAAGTTAATAATAGCGTGTGTGTGTTTATCAAGCATCCGTTAAGCGCCAGGCGCTGAGCACCGCTTTCCCTGCGTCTCTCCATCGCTTCCCGGGAAGCGCTGACAGGTCGCTGTGCTGCTGTTCCATCTCTGTCCCCAGTGGACAGTCCCACGGGGTGGGGGTCGTCCTTGGTCTCTCAGTTCAAGCGCTGGCTCTCCTCTTCCGAGCTGCCCTGCGGAGCTTCCGGAAGTGGCCCAGCCAGTCCCGTGGGTCTGCGCCTCACCCGTCGGTGGTGCTGTTTTCTTGGCTGGGAGAGGTCACGACTGTCGCCAGGCTCTGCTGCCGCAAGGTGGCCGCTCTTTCCGGGGATTCTAGAGATCTTAGCGTGCCCAGGAAGGCATCAGATGAGGTTAGACACGAAGGAGAGGAGATCAGGATCGGCCGAACTTTCAGCTGCTTTCCTGTTTCCTTCGTAACACTCTTCTCCACGTTTGGAAGCGCGCTGGGCTGTTTCCGATCGTGTCTGCTGCCGAGCGCGCCTCTGCGTTCAGGCTGCGGGTAGACGCTGCCGCGGCTGCTCTGCCAGCCTGGGCGCGCGTCTCTCCATCTCATCCGCTTCCACGCTCTGCCCTCTGTCGCAGACCACGCTGGCCCACATCATAGCTAACAACAGCAAGAAACACAGCGTGAGGTTCGTGACGTTGTCGGCCACCAGCGCCAAGACAACCGACGTGCGCGACGTCATCAAACAAGCTCAGAACGAGAAGCGCTTTTTCAAGAGGAAAACCATCCTTTTTGTTGACGAGATTCATCGGTTCAATAAGTCCCAGCAGGTATGTGCGCTTCTTTCTACTTTCTTTTGGTCCTTGTGAATGCTGACGTGAGTGTAAAGCCCGTGAGGTCGCTGCATAATGCTCGGGGCTGGGGGTGATGATAGCTCTGCGTCTGCAGAAGCCTAGACCCTCAGCCCTTCTCCTTTATGCCTGTGTCCTCACTTTTTCTTAGCGTTTTTTTTGCTGACCAGAAAATGCTTCCTCTATCTGCTAAATGAAATTGTTGGTATATCTCTGAGCCATACATATCAGAAAAACCACTTTGGGTCAAGCTTCCAATTTTCATAAATGTTCAAACATCAGGACTCACAGTGAGCAGTCTAAGTTCCTAACCTAATCCTGAACTCAGAATTAGGAGAAGGAAGGAACAGCCGACTTACCCAGGATCCTGCAGGTTGTCGACTGGGGTCAATTTCTTTTGTTTTCCTCCACGATCAGGACACGTTTCTTCCTCACGTGGAGTGTGGAACCGTCACGCTGATTGGGGCGACCACGGAGAACCCCTCCTTCCAGGTCAACGCTGCTCTTCTGAGCCGCTGCCGGGTTATCGTTCTCGAGAAGCTTCCAGTGGAGGCTGTGGTGACTCTCTTGATGCGGGCGATCAACTCCCTGGGGATCCACGTCCTGGACTCCAGCCGCCCCGCCGACCCTCTGAGCCACGGCAGCAACAGCGGTTCTGAGTAAGTGACTCCGACTCTGGCAGGGCCCTGGGGCAGCACCTCCCGGAGAATCCCCGGCTGGGGCTGGAGGGGCAGGATGGAGAAACGTCCTTCTAGGAGAGACGGGGACGGAGGAGGGAAGTGCTGGGTTACAGACAGGCAGACAGGCTGGCTCTGTCTCTGCAGCCGGTTCCTGGCTTTTCACATGCGAGTTAGAGCCCATCGTGGGCTTATCTGTAGTTCTTCCAGCTTTAACTGCTTAGCCCCTTACTTTAGTACTTGGGTGTTTGCTTTTGTGCTGACAGATGTGGGTCTTTTCCTAGCACACTTTTTTTCCGAAGCGTGGAAGACCGACCATGAGAAGGCTTATTGATTATTTTCTTCACAGGATAGACTTACCTTACGAATCTTTTGAAGTTTATGCTCAGATTCTAATTTCCTGTTCCTGCAGTTTTTTTTCTTTTTAAGACACTAAGAATTAATATAAACATTACCATGAAACTCCTTTAGTCTTTTTAGGATGATTTTTGAGCACTCTAGAAGTCAAACTCAGTTCCGTGAAAGTAAAGAAATTTTAACTGAAAATGATGCATTAAAGGCCATCCCTTTCCTCTTGGCGATCTCCTTCTGTATCGTGAGAGCTGCGTGATGCACGGGGTGTGTATCGTGGATGATTGGCTGGGTTACTTGGGTCAGAGGTTTTCCCGTATTTGTATTAGGGCGTATTCCTCAGCTGCCCCAGGGTCCCGCGTCAGCAGCCGTAACGCCGGGGGCCGAGGCCCATCCGCTGGGAGGCTGGTGCCTCCGCCCTCACCCCCACTGCTCTGGAGCCGCTCTTCTGTGAGGATTAAAGCACAGAGCAAATTTTAGGCTCAGGGCTTAGGTTTCAGCTGCCCCTCCCCGTGTGTCCGGCCTCCGCCGCTCGCTCCTGTCTTGGACGCAGGAGGAGCTATGTGGTGCCTCGTGAGAGCCCTGGACACGGCCGAGGACCCTATCGGCACCAGGTCGCGTGGCTTTAGGGTAGAGCTGAGGCGGGACCGCCACCCGCGGTGGGAGCTCCAGGAGGGGCCTCTACGTGCGGGGCGTGCGCCGGGGTCTGCAGGGCTGCTGACCGCTCTGCGCGCCCACTCTGGCTTTCCGCCAAGCAGCACGTCCACTGCGGACTCACGGAAGCGAGTGATCAAGGGAAATTGAGAGGGAGAAAAATCCTGACTTTCGCGTTTGTGTTTTTCGTGCATGTACTGGTTGTCGTTATATGTCTACAACTTTCTATCCCACGTTTTTGTTTATCTAGGGTAATTTATTTATTTTATTCGCATCAGTATTTCGTGGGATGACTGTCAGGTTGTTCCCTCGCCCCATCACTGCCGTGCCATAGTTTAAGTGGAATGAGGACCAGAGCAGCAGGCAGAGGGAAGAGTATCAGGCTTAATTCGTGGGTCTGCTTGTTAGCAGTTCTGACGAGAAGTTAAGTTGGGAGACGTCACAGGTCATTTGCTCAGGAGGCTGAGACACAAAAAGGCCGAGTCATGTGCCCCAGATCACACAGCTTGAATGATGGAGCTGGATTTTGAAAGCGTGCTTCTAACCCAGTTAGAAGAAGGAGCCTGAAGTTCAAGGAGTTACTTAGTACCTCCTTGGTACTGAGTGAAAGTGCTACTGGTGAGTACTAACATTCTAACCTTTCTCTGTGCTTCTTCGTGTCCAGGCAGACTGTATTAATTTGTAAAGGATTAGGAACCAAAGGCTTCCATCCGTAATTTAGCAGTTGTGTCTTTTGACCAGATCTGCGTGTCACACTTACCAGGGATACAGTTTGAAAAGGCATGTGCCCGGGGTCAGGCCCTGGAGGCTGTGGAGTCGTTAAATCTGTGCTGAGAGCCACACACCTGGATTTTAGGAAAGTTCTCTGTAACGTGACACACGTCGCTCTTGTTACCCTGACCGTGGCTTGTTCCTTTTCCTTAGAGAGAGTCACAGAGCGTTGTTTTGTCATTCAGGGAGCGGTTAACCGAGCCACGTATGTGCTTCTGTTCTGCATGAAATAACAGGCGTGTTTTCACTTACTTCACTCCTCCTGCAGCTTAGACATCCAGCCGTAGAATCCTCTAGATAGCAGGAAAACAAGGTGCAGAAAGATGCAGGCCTTGGAAGGAAAGAGGGAAGGAGGGAGCTGGCCTTGCTGCACGCGCCCAGGTTCCGGCTCAGACCACATGCTGCTCTCCAGCTAGAGGACGAGGCTGTCACTTCCTCCCTCTCTGGGTCTCATTATTTTGGAATGTGATCTTTCCCAGTGCACTTAAACCATTTTTTCCCTTATTATGGGACAGTTTTTTAAATCACGGTATAACGATATAATTTACTGACTACTGCTTATTTCTCTGTGGGATGCTGTGCGATTTCAGGCACTCTATCCCCAAGGTAGCTTGCGCCTCAGTTAATTCTTTGATGACTTTGGAAAGTTACTTGCAAATGAGAAACATTGTAAAAGTGGACGCTTCCGTTTTACAATAGCCTTAAACTCTCTGGAGCCGGAGTACTGTCCTTGTCGCGGAGTTTTGCCAGGGGCAGTGCCCGCGTCCCTGCCTCTGTTCTCGCGTGACCCTCCTCCGTTCCCTCTCCTGAGATCTCAAGGTGTTTTGGCGCGTTTATTCCTCTTCGGAAGCTGGCTGGTGGCAGCGGGGGTCGGGATGGGCTGGCGGGGGCCGGGACCTCCAGCCGCGTCCTGTGCAGCAATCCTGGCGGCAAGTTCCCAACAGAGACTTAGCGCGTGACCGTCCCGAGTGGCACCTTGGCTAGTGGAGCCCAGGTGCTGACAGATTTGTTTGTGTTTAAAAAGATTCATTTTGGACGGGGCTGAAATTGGAGTGTGGCTCGCATGGCAGGGGGTGTGGAGCACTGGGGGCCGGGGTGGGCGCCCTCCCGTCCCCCCCGACTCCAGGCCTGACGGATGGGATGACAGTGGAACGGGGTGGACTTTGGTTAAGAGTCTAAACAGCGAAGGAAGGATTTCCTTTTCCACCACGCAGAACCCATCCCCAGTTTTAAAGGCTAATCACAGTCTGCTCGTCGGCTTCTCTCAGCACGAGCGAGGCCCGTGAGGAGGCGTGGCAGCGCGGGAGGACTGGGCTGGGAGAGCACCCACCTGTCTGTTCTCTGCCCCCAAGCACTTCACGCCTCTCGGTGCCTCCGGTGGACCGTCACACAGGAGGGAGGTACGTGCACCAGAGCCCTGACCTGCAGGTGGCAGAGCAACAGGTGACGTCACCCCTTTGTCGCTAGTGTTTGCATTTTTTATAATCCCATTTGGTGAAAAAGTAATATTCAGAGTTCTGAGTAACTTGCTTGTATTTCAAAATTATATTTTTTGTTAGTAAGGTTGCAAACGCTATATGGTATGACCCCAATTTTGTTTTAAAAACTAGACTGGATATTTATAGGATAGAAATTCACGAGATGTTCAGAAGGTTCTACCTGCCACCCAGTATGTCCGGAACCCCAGGTCACACTACCCAGGTTCAGTGAGGTTGATAGTGACGTGGGTGGATGGCCCATAGAGGAAATTCAGCACATGACCTGGCAGCTGTTGTTCTCTAGGTGGTGCAGATAAGGGGTTTTTATGTTTTTGGTTTTTTTGTACTTTCCATATGTCACCATGTTTAAAAATACATGTTTCACTCTGAGATTGTGGGGAAATTGAAGTTAGTCCATTCGTTGTGCAGATGTGGAGTGCCTGACGTCCGCCAGGCACTGGGCGTGAAGAATGAAACGTAATTCCAATCCTCGCGGCCCCGGCAGTGGCGGGGGGATGGAGAGACGGCGTGTCACCACCAAATGGCCCGCTCCAGGTGACGCTCACCCAGGGTTCCGGCTCCATCACTTTCCTCCTGCAGATGGCCCTGCGGGCTCTTTGTTGCTAGGAAGCCTTCCAAGGGGGTGGAAAGCGTTGCTTTTAGTAGTTCTGAGATGAGATGTTCAGGCCGTTTGGGTCTCTCTGCCCCCCCCAAACACACACACACGTGTATACACACACACATGTACACACACACGTACACATACATGTATACAAGTACACATATACACATGTGTACACGCATACACACGCGTGCACACGCATAGACATACACATGCACACGCGTATACACACAGATGATGTGCCGTCACCGAGCCCCGACTACCCTCCTTTTAGGCATACCTG
Source organism: Balaenoptera musculus (assembly GCF_009873245.2). Classification (NCBI taxonomy): domain Eukaryota; kingdom Metazoa; phylum Chordata; class Mammalia; order Artiodactyla; family Balaenopteridae; genus Balaenoptera; species Balaenoptera musculus. The sequence continues at coordinate 1,882,770 of NC_045795.1, forward strand.
GGCTGCGACACCCCCTCTGATGTGGGCCCGTGCAGCACATTCTCTTTAGTGTGGGTTGTCTAGTTTTTTCCAAGGCATCAAAAATCTGCTTCAGAAACGGGCCGTCAGCTTTACAAAGAGCCAGTGAGGCGGCCTCGGTGTGTGTGGTGTCTGATCAGGAAGGGAAGAGGGTGGGCCTGTAGGCTCTTCCCACAGCTCTGGGGCCCAGGCGGCTGTCAGGAGTCCTGGAAGAGTCGTTCACAGCGCAGCTAATCCCTGGGGTGGGAGGCGGTCCCCGGAAGGCTTGGCTTCGGTGAGGGAGCAGGGAGGTGAGTGAGAGCAGTGGTTTGGGATCGTCAGGGAGTGAGGTGCAGATTGGGGTTGTTCAGGCTGTTCCCCAAAGCGAGGTGGGGGGTGGGTGTGTGGTCAGGAACTCTGCGTGGACCTCCGTAGACAAGCTAGGCCCCTTTTGTGGCCACCTCCCACTCCCCGCCTTGGCCCAGCCCAGTGGATGCCTAGGAGTTGTTTTCCAAGCAGCTGATGAAGGTTGACGATGACATGGGTGAGCTGTAACTTTGGACGATTATTTTTTGCTTTGCACATGTGCAGCTGGCACCTAGCCGGAAGGAATAAGACCCCTCTATGTAACTAAACGTGTCACATATCTCGTGTAACTAGACTGGGAATAGGAAAAGTAGTTCAGTTAGACTCGAAAAGGAGTCACAGTTAGACCTCCTTTACGAAGGTCCGCATGGGTTTAGTACCCCCGTGGCAGCGTGCCCCAGGCCTAAATCCCAGATCCCTGCTTCTGGGTCCTGCTGTGCCCAGAGGGACTGGGGACCTGGTGGGTTGTTTGTAAAATAAGGGACATGTGTGTGCTTATGCAGTTGTCACTCAATATCTGCGGGGGAATGGTTCCAGGGCCCCTGCCCCAACAGATACCAAAATCCGAGGGTGGCGGACGCTCAGGTCCCTTCCGTAAAACGGCGTAGTGTTTGCATAGGACCTGAGCACATCCGTACGCTTCAGATCATCTCTAGAGGACTTATAATACCTAACACGATGTAAATGACACGTAGATCGTTGTAAATATGTTGTGAGTGCTTTGTAAATAGTTGTTGGTGTGCAGCAGATTCAAGCTGTGCCTTTTGGAACTATCTGGAATCTTTCCCCCTGACGTTTTCCATCTGAGGCCGGTTGAATCCGTGGATGCGGAACCCGCAGATGCAGAGGGCAGAGCGTCCAGTGAAATCACCTCGCGACTCCAGGGCGAGGCAGTTCCCAGTCTTGACGCCAACCCGCGTGACACCGTGGACCCGCTTTAACACAGTGGTTTGGGATCCAGGGCAGAGGCTGGAACCTCGGGTGGCTCGTTAGTGGCCTTGCGGGGACAGAAGGTCACAGAGCGCTGCGGGGTGAGCGTGTCCCCCGAGTGTGACGCACTCCCGCTGGTGTTGCAGGCCCTCCGTGCTCATAGAGGACAAGGCGGTGGACACGCTGGCCCGCCTGAGCGACGGGGACGCGCGGGCCGGACTGAACGGGCTGCAGCTGGCGGTGCTGGCCAGGCTGAGCGCCAGGAAGGCGTTCGGGAAGAAGAGCGGGCAGAGCTACCCTCCCAGCCGCGTGCTGGTCACCGAGGGCGACGTGAAGGAAGGCCTCCAGCGCTCTCACATCCTGTACGACCGAGCAGGTGAGTGACCGCCCGAGCCGTGCGGCCCCCGGGCAGCTCCGCGTCGGTCACAGAGGCGCCTCCCGCCCAGAGCCCCGTGTCGCAGGCCTGCCTCCCGATTGCTCGGGTGCAGAGCAGGACGGCCCTGATGAGAGCGGGTGTGAGACTGCGGGAAGTTGGGTGCGCCTCTGCTTCCAGTAGCTCAGTGAGAGGTAGAATCCTTAATTCTTAGAGTCTCTGCGAAAAATTAAGTTTACATCGAACTTGGTGCTTTCATTTCATAGTAGTTTTTTAAAAAATTAAAGTTGACGTGTGTATGTATCTGTTTTCATAGAACCGTATTTACAGATACCAAATATGATACCAGCTTTTATTAAATTCCTGACTTGGCAATATTAAATGTCGTAAGCACAGCACGTTTGTGTCTTTTTATAAAAGACGCGGGTGCTGAAGAGAGTCTGCTGCAGATGAGGCTGTAGGGTAGACTTGGGTCTGTGTGATTCTCGGCAGTCACACGGCAGGAGCTGGAGTAGATTTCTACACCTTTGAAAGGAAGCTGATGGCTCGAGCTGTCACTCTGCGTGCCGTGTCTGCAGTGTTTCCAGGTGCTTCTTGGTGATGGAAGCTCCTCCTACTGGCCGGGGCGGGGCGTGGGGGAAGCTTGGCAACGACTGGTTCCGGGCATGGCCTCCTGATGAGGGCACCGAGCGGGCCGTGTGGCCCCTGGGAAGCGCCTCAGCCGACGGGGGCACTGAGGACATGCTGGGAGCCTGTCACGGCCGCTCCTGTCTGCGTCCCGATGCAGCCCAGGCATCTCAGCCCCCAGCACTTTGTGCCCCGACGTTGTATGAATGCTCAGAAAATCTGAACAGTAAAACGTTCTGGGTGTAGAGCATTGCTTCGCTTTGGCCAAGTGCAAGGATTGGAGATGTGAACGCAATGTAAGATTTCCAGAGGTAGAAATAACGCCCACGTGCTGGACTCCCGTTGTTTCTGGGGGCTCTGGTCTTTCTCCCTTGTGGTTGTCCTAAGGTGATGCTTCATTCTGACGGGACCCACTGGAACTGCTCTCACGTGTCATCAGACCGTCAGCTAAAAACCAGAGAGCTGCCATCTAACATAATGGTAGCTAACGTGGAAGTTTGTTTTGTAATTTTCAAAACAACCTTAGGCGGTAGGTAACTATTAATGTTACCCCACTTTACAGATGGCAAAGCCTAAGTTCACAAAGCAAGTGCTAAAACTCATCCTCAAATCCAAGTCTGACGGATTCCGAGGACAGGACCTTCCCCCGTGTCGGTGCTGCCTGCACACCAGCCCACCCCACGGTCACCAGCCTCACCCTGCAGCACGTATGTGTGCGCGCGCACACACACACACATGCACACACACATACATGCTGGTTCCGGCCTCTCGGGGTCCCGTTCCATCAGGGGGAGCCACACGTGACGGGGACCCCTGTCCTCCGCAGCTGTGTGCTGCCCGCCTGGGCCAGGCCTTGAGAACCCGCACGTTCTAGAAGCCTTCCCCTTCGTGCCGCCCCCGCTGTCACATCCCCAGCCACAGTGGGTCGGCGGACACAAATGCACTTCAGATCCCAGAGAATCATCCTCTCACAGGCTTTGTTCCATAAATACGGAGGATAGAGGCCTCGCCCTGGGAACCTGCTCGCTGGTACTCTTGGCCTTTTTTGTAACTCTGCTGAGACAAAGACCGCCACCCCCAGGATTTTAATTATTTCTTTTCATGTCATCTAGCATATAGTTACCCACCTGTGGGATTTGGTAGACAGCTCAGATATTTCTGTGTCAGAGTGAAGAGGTTTCCAAATGAGAAAAGTTCTCTGCCCTGCATTGAGGTGGAGGTTCTACACAAATAGTGTGGAATTCTAGGCTATAAAGTGGTGTATGATAAAAGCAAAAATAGAAGCTAGCATAGAATATCTAACCACGCACGTTCCTACAGGGCTTGCTCTGTGCCTGGCGAACGTTATTAGTCAGCCCGTGAGCTAGCCGGTCTTGCACCCATTTTACAGATGAGGGACCAAGACACAGACGCGGTCAGACTTGCCCACGGTCACGTGGCCGGTGCGCTTGGCATTTAAACCCAGGCCGCCTGGCTCCAGAGCCCGTGGCCTCGACCGTGTTACCTTCATCGTGGACCTAGTAAAAGCGTGAGAGCCAAGGACCTTTGCAGCGGGGGAGGCTCAGGGCCGTCTCGTCGCTCACAGTCGACGAGGCGAGCGGAGGGGAGCTCTCCTGCGCCCTCCGTGTCCGCGGGTTGGCCGAGCCTGCGCTGCCGGCCCTCCTGCCCACATCCAGGCTCGGCGTCCCACACCGGTCGCCGGGCAGCTGGAGGGCGGCTGTCAAACCTCGCTCTCCTCAGGCCTTCCTGGGCCCCTCACTAGTGCAGGCTTCCTTGAAGTCGGCCGGGGGAGGGGAGAGCAGCGTGCGGCCCGGATGGCGTGTGAGCGGCGGGTCCCGCGTCCCGCCGAGGCTGAGCGGTGCCCTTTGGTGTCCAGGAGAGGAGCATTACAACTGCATCTCCGCGCTGCACAAGTCCATGCGGGGCTCGGACCCGAGCGCCTCCCTCTACTGGCTGGGGCGCATGCTGGAGGGGGGCGAGGACCCGCTGTACGTGGCCCGGCGGCTCGTGAGGTTTGCCAGCGAGGACGTGGGTGAGTGACGGGGGGCCCGGGGCCCAGGGGTGCTGCTGCCTTGCGGCCTGGGAACCTCCTGGCTCCGTGCGGGGCAGGTGCGGGGCAGGTGAGGAGGAGGAGGAGGGGCAGGGTGAGCACAGCCGCTTGTTCCTGGGGGGCTGTGCTCGGGGTGTTGGTCTCCCAGAGTCACCGTCTTCTGCTTCCTCCGCGGTGGGGACCGCGCAGGAGGACAGGCCCCCTCATATCATCTGCACTTTGCTGCATGTCACAGACAGTGCGTTTTTTACGAAGCGAAGGTTTGCGGCAACCCTGTGTCAAGCGGGTCTGGCAGCACCCTTTTTCCCACAGCAGCTGCTCCCGTGGTGTCTCTGTCGCACTTCGGTAATTCTCGTGATATTTCACACTTCTTCGTCTCCGTTTTATTTTTGTTATGGAGATAGTGATAAGTCATCTTTGATGCCACTACTACAAAAAGATTGGCTCACTGAAGGCTCAGATGATGGTTAGCATTTTTTTAGCAATAAAGTATTTTTAGACATAATGCTGTTGGTGACGGTAGAGTGTAAACATAACCTTTATACGCACTGGGAAACCAAAGATTTCATGCGACTTGCTTTATTGCCATATTCGCTTTATTGCAGTGGTCTAGAACCAAACCCACAATATCTCTGAGGTGCCTGTGTTGAAATAAAAGAAACATGTTAAATTTGCTTTGCAGTCAGGTGTTCTGGTTCCATCAGGCAGCTCCTGAGAAAGAGATGGAAGATTCTGGACACTATTTAAAGAAAACGACCAGAAAGATTTACCTTTCTTTGGTATTAGTAGATGTTCTGCTTTTAACGTGTCCATCCTTGTGACTGTCTCCATGGCCTCTGCTCCTTATGTGGGTTGTACGTAGTCTCCTGTTTTTCCTACCAGATGCAGAGTTTTTATCCATGAGGAGACAGTTCTTGACACTGCGCAGTAACCACTCAGTAAATATCTCCAGTAAGCTAACGAGATCAGATTTTGCTGAGTGGATTTTTTGGTCAAAGTCTGCAGGCAGTGATGGGTCAGGATGGGGGTGTGCGTTATGACTCACACGTGCCTTTGTCTCTGTGTGTGTGGCAGGTCTGGCCGACCCATCTGCATTAACACAAGCAGTTGCTGCCTACCAAGGCTGTCACTTTATAGGCATGCCCGAGTGCGAGGTAAGGGAACCCGCTCCGTTCTTTGCAAATCGGTCCCTTGCTCTCACGCTGTGTCCGTTTGTGGTCCCTCACCATGGGTGCCTGGGCCACTGAAGAAGCTGCTTGGCTTTCTCACTCGCATCTTAGAAGCTTAAGACTCTAGAGAGGGGACCTCGGGTGTCAGCAGGGTCATGTGTTCAAACTGGGGGAGTCCTGAGTGCCGAGGAGGTGCCCAGGGTTTCCTGGGGACGGAAGTGTCAGAGGAGCCGAACAGGACATCTCTGCAAGTTCACCCACAAACAGAGCAGCTCCTGCTTAGCTTTATATATTCGGGTTTCAGGAAAAATTTCATATAATAAAAAGTTCTTTCAGTTTAAAAAAAAAGAAAAGAAAAGAAAACCAGTGGTCTGGTTCAGCCTCTCGCCTCAAGCAGGAATGTCTTCTTTCTGTCCTAGGTGATCCAGACTGTGGGCAAAGCGGGGGAGTAAAAGCCTGGGGGCGGGGATGGGGGCGGGGGGCTCTTCTCAGAACTAACCAGAGGCGGCGCCTCCGTGACCGTGGTGCCCTCTCGCCCAGGTGCTCCTGGCCCAGTGCGTCGTCTACTTGGCCCGAGCCCCGAAGTCTGTCGAGGTGTACAGCGCCTACAGCAACGTCAAGGCCTGCCTGCGGAGCCACCAGGGGCCCCTGCCCCCCGTCCCCCTGCACCTGCGCAACGCGCCCACCAGGCTCATGAAGGACCTAGGCTACGGCCAGGGCTACAAGTACAACCCCGTGCACAGCGAGCCCGTGGACCAGGACTACCTGCCCGAAGAACTGAGGGGCGTGGATTTCTTTAAGCAGCGGCGGTGCTGACTCGGAGGCTGGGCCGGGCCGGGGGAGGCCCTGGATCGCCGGGTGGGCGGCCTGGCGGGAGTCACAGCAGGCCGACCTTTCGTGCCAGCGGTGTAAGCGTTCCTGCGGGGGGGCACGGTTCCTTCAGCCGAACGTGTGGCGTCGAAATTGTGTTCGTTTGCACTTTGTGCGACGTTATGCTCATGAAACGGTCTGGCAGCTTTGTGCAATGAATTAACGTTACGAGGGATGACCTATTTTGTCATAGTATTTAAGTCATAGTGTCATTTCAGAATTCAGTTCTGTAGGGTTTTTTTCCTTTAAAAAATGGATATTCTGGGTAGTTTCAATTGGTAAAAAAATGTAATTGTGATTTAATACTGCATAGTGTTTTGGGTATTTTTTTTATATGCAAAGGTCTTATAAGCCAATAAAACTATTTCAAAGTACTTCAATTCTTGCCTGTTTTTCCACCTGGGATCCAAGGTACCAACATCTGTCACCATCACATTTTGATAGGTAAGCACTGTGAAAGAAAAATTTTCATAGGTGACGTTGGAAAGTTTGGAAGTCCGTGTATCTTTCGAAAATTAACTTTTAACCATTTTGAAGGATTGTAAATGGCTTCTGAAAGAATCAGCAGCTCCCGTCCCGGGCCTCCCCACTTCTCCAGACTCTTGAAGCCCCGTGTTTCTAAATGATATATCCGGTTTTGCCTCTGTGTTTGCTAAAGCTGAATATGCCCCCGCATGCGCACACACACACACACACACACACACATCACACACACACATCCAGAGCTTCGCTTCCTTTGTATCTACTGCTGATGTAACCAAAAGTGGGGTCCAGCTGCCCGCTGTGCAAAAGCCAATAAAGAGGCCGGGTTGGTGGAAAGGAAAGTTTGCTTTATTTTGGATGCCGGCAGCCGGGGTGGGGGGAGGGTGAACTCGTGTCCAGAGGCCGAGGCACCCCTGACAGGGTGCAAGGGCTTCTATAGGTGGAGGGAGGTGGCTACACGCAGAAACAGCACAGGCAGCTCTGACAGGCATCTTGATGTCGGCCATGCGGTGCTCTGACCAGCGTCGTCTTGATTAAGTGCAGTTAGTCTTCAGTTCCAGGGTCGGTTGGTTCCCGTTTCCTTGAGGCCGGTTCTCAGAACTGTGGCAGCTTGTGTCATGGCTACAGCCTGGTCATCATGTAGTTCACTTCTTCCACCTGGTGGGGTTTCAGTGTCTACGAGACGGCTCCCAGGATGTGGCTCAGAATACGATCTGTGGCCCTTGAGGAACTAAAGGGCCTTGACTATGCTTAATGACTAAACTATTGTCCTGTTTGACCGCTTTTCTCTGTTTCTGCATTTTCTCACTTCTCTGATTAAACTTATTCTTTGCCTAAAGTTTTTCCACAGGCAAAAGGCAGGCTGAGGACATGGGGGGAAGGACCCTAGGGTCCTGCTCCGTTTCACTGATTCTTCTCCAACTCCTTCCTAGCCATTTGGCACCCATTTCCCCGAGGACACTACCATCTACTCGTCTGTCGGTGGTCTACCCCGCAGTGTGATCCATCCTGGGCACCTTTGCTCCATCCGGGTGTCACATCTGACCTCGGGATCCTGTGCTCTCCCTGCTCCGGTGGTGCAGATCCTGCAGTCGCTTTAAGGAGCGTGGACGCCTGGAAGGCAAGATGATTTTAGACCTTGAGAGCCCGGAAGTGCTCTTACTCTACCTTCAGACTCGCCTGATGGTTTGGGAATAAGTTCTAGGTTGGACAGCGTTTGCCAGTTGCCTTCCTCTTGCCCACGTTGCTGTCGAGAAGTTTGACCTCTGCAGGCTGAGCGAATCTTCTCTCTCTGTTCCTGGGGTCGGAAAGTTTGCGATGATTTTCCTGGGCATTTGGTGGAGTCTTTCAATCTGGAAGCTCAGGTCTTTGAGTTCTGGGAAAGTTTCTATTCTTTTCATTCAGTAAACACTGAGTGCCTGCCTCACACTGGGCTCTCGTTGGGAACATAAGTGAACAAACAACAACAACAGACAACAATCCTGTGCTCGTGAAACGGCGTGGAAAAGAGCATTTCAATATGGCAACGGGATGAGTGCTAAGGAAGAAGTACTGCCCCGGGATGGACGTAGACAAGAGGGGGTGTGGTCCAGATGTTCGGGTGGCCAAGCAGACCTCCGCGAGAACGAGAGGGGGAGTGTGTCCGGTGAGGCCGTCCGGCACGTGGAGGAGCAGAGGTAGTGAGCGTCGTCAGGAGAAGATGGTGTGGAGCCTTCTTGGTCGTGGGAGACTTGGCTTTTACTTGGGGTATCTAGCAAAGGAGTGACGTGGTGGGACTTAGGTGTCTTGAGGGTCACCTGTGCTGTGGCCCGGAGACAGGACGGAAGGGAGGAGGGGCGGCCAAGGGCCAGGCGGCATCTGCGAAGCCTGGGAGGTGCTGGTGCGCGAGCGGTGGTGGCGGAGATGGTAAGGCTGGCTGGTCTGGTCATGAGGGCGCTTGAAGGACGAGCCAATAAAATTTGGTGACAGGTCGTGTGTGGCGTGTATGTGTGAAAGAGGAGCTGGCCATGGCTTTCGCTTACTGAGGTCATGATATGTACCAGCTTGGTTCTTAGCGCTTTGCAGGGACTACTTATTTGAATCCTCGTAATAACCCAGTAAACTAAGTACCATTATTCACATTTTCGGGATAAGGAGGCTGGGGCACAGAAAGGTTGGGTAACTTGCCCTGGACCACCCAGCTCATAAAGGGGGGGCCTCGGATGCAGAGGCCCTCTCTCACCTGTGGATTCTTCTCACCTGCACTTTCTCTGGTCCGTCTTTCTGGAATAGCCTCTGGAGCTTGGCCCTCTGGAGGTTGTATATGTTTCTTTCCTCCTTATTTTCCATCCTTTGTCTTTTTGCTCTACTCCCTGAGAGAGTTCCTCAACTTTATTTTTCCTCTTTGCCATCATCATGTTATAAATTTCCGAGAGCTCACTTTTTTGGTAATGTCCTTTTTTTTGTTGTAGCCTGTGTGTGTTTGGTGATTACTTATCTTATCTCCCTGAGGATATTAAATTTGTTTTTAATTTTCTCCCTGTATGTTCTCTTTCCTTCCACGGTTGTTTTTTCTGTTCGTTTTGGCCTCTTCCTCAGATGTCCAGCAACCCCGGGTTAGGTGCTCCCGTTCAGCTCAAGAGCAGATTGGAAGCTCGGAGCATGGGGCGGGGACGGGGCACGGGGTGTGACTTTGATCCTCAAGGAGCCATTTGTTGGAAACCCTGGAAGCCAGGGTCTTCAGGGCTTTTCCTCTTGGGCTGGTTAGAGCCCCAGAGAACCTCTTCTGTTCTCTCGCCAAGTGGAGAAAAGTCTGCTCCCTGCGTTCTAGGTGCCATGTGGGCAGGCGTCTCCCAGCGAGCAGTGTGTGTGTGTGTGTGTTGTGTGTGTGTGTGTGTATGTCCCCTTGATCTCTGCGTGTGAAGTGGGACCCAGGCCCCCAGCTCTATCTGGGGTCCAGTTCGGAGATCCTCCTGGAGTGGGAGAGGATGACCACTGCCGTTGGAGCCCTGGAGACGCCTGCCGCATGAACGAGGCGGGTTCTTGTTGTCTCCGCTGGGACCTGCCAAGTGCGTTGCCAGGCGCCCATCCTCTCCCCGGGCTCAGCACCGTGCTGCTGTGTCTCCGGCGTACGATCCCTTCACTGCACAGTTGGCGGGCGCTTGGGAAGACATGCAGTGAGACACGGGTTCAGTCCATCGCCTTGACTAGGATTCAGGATAATTAAGGTTTGCAGCTCACAACCGTAGGGACTCAAGGCCTGGCCTTTGACCAGAGTGGGGAGGCCTTACGTAGATGGCGTGGGGTCAGGGGGGACTCAGCCTCCGCTGCACGTCCTGGCAGGAGTGGGGGGAGGGTGGGAGAAGGAGGTGAGTGCCTGACCCTCGCTCCTACCCCGTGCCCCGCTGGTGCCCCCGTTGCAGCACCTGCCAGGTGCCCCCTGGTTGAAAAGCAGGACGGAAGGGGTGGAGCGCGGCTCCGGAGGGCCGGCGGGGCGGGCACGCCTAGAGCGGACGGATCTCTGAGCCCAGGCGTGTAGCGACCACGTCTTAGACGAAACAAGGTTCCGCCTGATTGTGGACCTTGAGAAAACTAATAATAGGACCAGGAAAATGGTCAGATGTAAACAGTATATGAAAATCAGTAGCTTCTGGCCTATAATTGTAATCAGGAAATGTACCAAGAAAAATCCGCCCTTCTCAGTAACAGCGTGGAGGGAAACGTACTAGTCTCCGAGGAATAGGACCAAGGTGGAGACAAAAACCTCGAACAAAAGCAGGCAGAAGCCGTATTCCTCAACATGATTTTATTATAAACGTCATTAGTATAAACAGTATTTAAATTTGGTTTTATATCCCCACCATGCTTGGCCCTTAGAAGGTGGTCAGTGTGTATTTGTTGACTGACAAAATGAGTGAATAAACTGTCACTGAGACATTTATGTCGGTGTCTGACAGGGGAGGCCTGCCCTCGCTCGACGTGTGTGTCCACCAGGAGGCGGGCTCCACCGCGACGGCCGGTCTCAGCACAGCGGCCGCCTGGTGCCCGTGACCCCACTCAGCCAAGACTGGTTCAGCGTTTGTAGCTAACCTCATGGGCCAATCACCAGGTTTTTAAAAAGCTTACTATTTAACTGTCAGGTTACAAAAGTAACGTGACCGTTGCCAAAAAGGTACGAGAGGAGGTGCAGCCAAAACCAGAAGAAACCACACAGAAAAACAATAATAAAAGTCAACTTTAATTTTTCTTCTCAACAGTAACCACTGCTAGCTTTTTAGTATACGTCTTTGGGGTATTTTTTCCAATGTGTGTGAGAGAATTGGAAGCAACATCACCCGTTTCCTAGCCTGCTTACTTTTTCTCGCCTCACCCTGTGATTTGTCACGTCCTGGAATTGGCCTCAGTGGGTGACTTTCAGTGGCTGCACACAGAGCCCCCAGGGGCCACGCGTTCTGTGTGACGCAGAGCACGGGCTGTGACAGCGGGCTCCTAAGAACCAGGAAGATGTGGTCTGGACCTCGGGCCACTTTCTCCAGCGCCTGGACTGCACCGCCTCGTCCCTTACCTGGCCCCTCCCCCTGCCCTCAAGCCCACCCGGGAAGGGGTCTGGTCGCATGCCACCAACCCTTCCCCGCCCCCCCGCCTGACCTCCCCACACCCTCAGTATGAAGACGGAGTCCATGCTTTAGTCCACAAGACCGCATCCGCCCACCCGCTCCCACCCATCCGGCCCCGCCACCCGTGCAGCAGCGTTCCCACCTCGCTCCCTCCCTCCCTGCCCTCAGCCCCTGCCCCCAGGTGGTGAAGGGCCAGCGCTCAGATCTGTCTCCTTGGGTGCGAGTCCTGTCTGTGCCACTTCTCCCCTGGGTGACCTCGGTCAGGGTCATCATCTTTGTTTTCACTCTCCTCATCTGTAGGATGGGGATCAAAATATTACCTAATCGCAGCGGGAATGACCTGCTGAGGACCATGCACGATGGCTGCGCATCGTGACTGCTCAGGAAGGGTGAGTTATGAGCGTTTCTCGTTCTCCTGATCTCACCTCAAACATCACTTCCTTAGGGAGGCCTGTGACCCCTCAGGCCAGGTCAGGCCCCACCCCAGTTGCTCACCCACCCGGATGTGCTCGCACAGCCCGTGCCCTCGTGCTCAGAGCTCAGGGAGCGCTGGTGCCCTTGTGGATGTTGACTGCTCTCCCTCTGGACCGCGCAGGGTACGAGGCCAGCGCCCGGCCTGCAGCTCCTTTCATCTGCTTCCCTGAGGGGCCGGGCTGAGCCCAGGAGGCCAGCCCGGGGATAGGGAGGGTTGCAGTCTTCCAGGGACACTTGACGTGTGTGCTGCCTGCTGTACGTCAGGCACTGTTGGAAGTGTTTTACATTTATCATCGCAGTTTCCCAAATGACCAGCTGAGCCTCGTCTATGTTGTATCTAGAAGAGGACGTGGGACTCAGAGAGGCTGAGTGACCGTCCCAGGGCCACAGAGCGGGCTGGAAACCCAGGCAGCCTGGGCGCTTAGCCACCCTGCCCCTGGTTCTCGGACTCCCGTGCGCATCAGAACCCAGAATGCTGGTTCAGTCTGTCTGCGGTGGGGCTGAGAACGTGTTTCTAGTAGGTTCCCCGTGAGGCTGGTGCTGCCGATGCGTGCAGACCACACTTGGAGGGCCCCCGCGCCACCTGCTATCAGTGCCCAGGAAGAAGTTTCCAGTAGCCAGCGGGCTCCTCTAGATGTGGGTAGAACTGCACAGTTGCCTTTGCCCCCCTCCTGCCTCCTACCTGGACACTCATTTATCTTTCCTTTCTGGTTCCAACCACGTTCGGTGACTCGGGAGGACAAGTCCCCGTGTCACCTGGGCCTGCCCACCTCCCTTCTGTCGGGCCCTTCAAACCGCGGTTGCTGGTTTTCCCCAGCAGGGCTGGTTTAAATCATCCACCTTGAAATGGTCTCGCGTGTGTTGTGCTGGCCGGGCCTCCCCAGGCAGGGGAGGGTCGGCTGACGCCAGAGGAAAGGGCGTCTTTCTGCTGCTCACAGAGGCTCCACAGCGGCCAGCTGGGCCCTAGGGAAGACAGAGATTTTCAAGCAACTCGATTTCTGTGCTTCTTGCCAACTTTGATTAACTTTTCACTCCCGTTGTAGAACACGGGTTTGATTCACTTGGCTTCTCACGGAGGAATAGGAGCCTGCAGCCCGCAGGTTCCCTGCCTGCCCTGCCACTTCCTCGCTGTCACACCCCGTGGAAACCAGTATTGTGAAAACAGGAAGTCTCTGCTTGGGCCGAGGGCTTGGCAGACTGCACGCTTGCCCATGGGCATCGGAAGCCCGAGTCCTAGTGCGTGGTGGGAGGTGCCCGGCTGCTGCCCAGGGGCTGTGCCTGGGGCGCCCGGGTCCGGGCAGCCTCTGCTTGAGCAGCTGCAGGGTCCCGGCTGGTAATTCGTTGCTGAGGGAAGTTACATAACCGGCAACCTTCTAACTGTTCAACCGTTTCCTGGAGCAGAAAGTATTTGAGTTGGAGTCCTGCATTTCTTCCATTATCTATTTTTTGAAATCCTGCCTCAAGACCCAGCAAAAATGTGAAGGCTTCACTGAACCATCCAGTTAGAACAGACTGCCCCCGCCCCGCGCTGACATCGCGCCTGGCGGCTGGTGCTGCCTGTGATGCTGGCCTTTCAGCTTCGGATGATAATAAGCCTCCTGAGGGCAACCGTAGGAATGATCGTGGTAACCTCACGACGCCTGGCTCCTTGGAGGTTTTCAGCAAGCGCTTGTTTACTGATTTTCTTGCTGGAGAAGACGGTGACATTTGGGAGACGTGGTTCTGTCTCAGCCGGGCAGGTGCGAAGTGTCCCTGGTTCAGGGAGTGGATGCACCGTGTCGGGGGCGTTCTCCCGGCCGCCTCGCTGAGCTGGGGAACGGCTGGGAATGACCGTGTAGGATATGGTACGAATTTTCTACTTCTGCACTAAAAGCAGGACCACCCAGGTCCCTTTTGCAGTATCTTTATTGAAGCAATAAACTGATTGCAAAGTCAATGTTTCCTTACCCGTCCACGTTCTAATGAAGTGAAATAAAAAGGATATAATGAACATGCTCAAGGTCATAATCGTGAGACAGAGTTGGACGACTTCTGGAGGAATCTCAGCGTATCATTTAGTCTCTCCAAGCCTCAGGCTCCTCATCCCTTGCAGGAGGGTGGGTTACAATAACCTCTAAAAACACGTGCAGTTTGAGGATGTGTGGCTTGTGTTCACACCACAAAGCCGCCTAAAGGAAACTCCACATTTTGCTGGTGAGCCATTCAATTCCAGCCTCCGTCCATGATGGGAAAACTAGACTTTGAGACGAAGCCATTGTCCAGCCGGTGGCAGGTCACTTCACTCCCTTGGGCCTCAATTCTCTCAGCTTGAAAGTGAGGATAAGAGAGGCCGCTGGGCCCTCTTTTACTTTGGAAGTTTCTTATGAAAATCAGGTAAGGTGACGTAGGTGCTGTCTAAAAGTGAGGGACTATGGCCCTTCTTGCCATTTATATAGGAAAGGGTCAGGGAGCATCGGCAAGTTTTCAGAGGCCTGACGATTGGAAGACAGACGTTTTTCGTTCGCTTGCTGGACATTCACGCAGGAATGGACGGAACCCCAGCTGGTAAACCGTCCTCCGGTTCTTAGCCGCTTTGTCCCTGCAGACCGGGCTGCTTCCTTCTGGAGGGAGGACAGCCCTGAGGGCACAGGCTGGATGGGGGTCTGCTGTTGGTTGTCACCTGCCCTCTTAGCAGCCACAGCCAGATCTCTCCTCGCCCGTCTGCCCACACCTCCCCACTCCTGGGATAGGACGCTGCGAGCGTGTTGAAACCGCGGAAGGCCAGAGGCCGGTTCCTACCCAGGGCCTCCTCCAGCCCCTCTGCCAGGTAACTGTCAACGGCCATGCGAAGGCAGAGCCGGGGAGAGACCGTCCCAGCACAGGGCTCAGGACTCTCTGCAGCCCTTCTCCCAAGCCAGGCCTGCCCGGAGGCGGCGTCTCACCCCGGGGTGGACGGCGCATCATCCGGGCTTCTGCAGACCCAGCTCTGCCTTCCACGTCAGGGCCGCTCAGGTGAGCCTCCGGGCCAGCACAGCCTCCCCGGGGCCCGTGAGACGCGCAGGAAGCAAAGGATCCAGCCCAGTGAAGCAGCATCTCTGAGGGCTGCGCCCAGGAATCTGGGCTGTAACAAGGTCTCTCGGGGTTTCTGCACCCATTGCATATGGAGAAACGACGTTCTGAGTCATTCGGGGACGCTCTGGTGTCGTGACGCCGGGTGGGCACCCAAAATTCTGCGTGCTCGACCCGACCACCCCCCCCCCCCCGTGGGAACGTCCTGCTGCCTCAGCTCTAAGCGTGTGATGGCAGGGTTGCTGGGAGCCAGACTCCGTCCAGTGGCCTGCCGGGCGCCCCTCCTCCAGGCCCGGCTCCTCCTGGGCCCAGAGAGAACAGGCCTGGGCGCCCCTCTGGTCGTGACGCCCAGGTGTGCCAGTGTGGAAAGCAGGGTGAGGAAATGGCTGACCCCGAGGACAGCAGCCTGGGCGCGTTCCGGGCCGCAGCGCAGGTGTTTCCTGGTCCAGCTGCGTCCCCGGACACACCCCGGCCATCTCTTCAGGCTGCCAGTAGACAGCCCCCTTCTTTCCTCTTAACCAGGTGAAGCTGGGTTTCAGCAACCTGCAGCAAGAGTTCTGACGATGGCCAGGAGGGCTAAAGAGGGCCGGGAGCCGGGCGGGTGGGATGTGGGCAGGATGGAGGCTCGGGCCTGACTCAGGCCTTCAGGGTGCAGGGGGCAAAGGGCAGGGGACATGGCGGCTCTCGAGACCTCACACCCATCCTTCACTTGGTAACTTGGGATTTCCAGTTTCCTATTGAAAAAGCTCAAATTTATTTTGAAATGGGAGCCAGAAAGAGGGTCTTTGTCTCCAAGAACTATAACATCTGCTGGGAACACCTTTCTCTGTCATTTTTCGAGATCTCAGTCAGAAGCAGCCAGGGTTCGCTGACGCACCCCTCTGGCCTCGGTCCCTGTTCCCCCAGGGCCTGTCCACCCAACCCTGCCCTGAGCCCTGACACCCCAATCGCTCACCCAGAGGTGCAGAGGGACGGTGAGGGGAGCTTGGGGTGTGGACTCAGGTGCCCTAGGTGTACACTCTGCACCTTGGTCTCTTCACCAGTAAAGCTGAGCTGGGGGCTCCCACTTAGAGGGCAGAGAGGAGTGAGAATAGTGACTCTAAAACGCCTGGCACATGGAAGGTGTTTTGTTATAGCTCTCTAAAGACCCCTATGTAATACCCCTTTCTACTGAAAGTAAAGATTTTTCCTTCTGATCCTGCCTATTTTCAGAAGTGGCCAGTGTCGTTTGTTTTCTGGGACCAGTCCAGGTGCGATTTTTGCTTCCACCTGGGAAGCCAGGTGTGCCAGACATTCCTTCTTATGACTTAGTGCTGGGGACCCTTTTCCTTGTGTGGTTAAAACATAAATAAATACGTAGAGCTGAGTGACAGTCTATTTCAGCCCTAAGATCAGATCACTTGTAGATAATCAGTGCTGTCTCACAGGCATCGTAGGACAGGAAAGGAATTTCTGAGTTTTTTTGTTTTTTGTTTTTTTAATAAGTTTATTTATTTATCTATTTATTTTTGGCTGCATTGGGTCTTTGTTGCTGTGCACGGGCTTTCTCTAGTTGCAGTGAGTGGGGGCTACTCTTCGTTGCAGTGCACGGGCTTCTCATTGCGGTGGCCTCTCGTTGCGGAGCACAGGCTCTAGGCGCACGGGCTCAGTAGTTGTGGCTCGCGGGCTCAGTAGTTGTGGTGCACGGGCTTAGTTGCTCCATGGCATGTGGGATCTTCCCAGACTAGGGCTCAAACCCGTGTCCCCTGCACTGGCAGGCAGATCCTTAACCATTGCGCCACAAGGGAAGTCCTTCTGAGTTATTTAATCCACTTCCTGCAGTAATCGTGCATCACCAACTGTCACTCTGCCTGCGTGACAGAGGCTCAACTGTGGTGGGGAAAGAACAGAGCAAAGTCAGTTATTCTGATAGATCATTTGTTCTATCATAACTGTCTCCATCAATACGCCTAACAAACACCATTTCCTAATTCAGTCATCCTGATAATACTGCTGCCTGGAACAAACAAACAAACAACGCATTAAAATAAATAACAGTAGGTTATGGTCATGGAGAGTTTAGCCTGAGACCGGCCTCTGCTCAGTAAGTGTGTGATTAACAAAGTTACCCCCTCTCCTGACTGTGCGCTGAATCACATTCCTACAACACCAGTTAGTTCCAGCCGAGTTTCTACAGGTGTTCCGAGTTTGCTGGAGAAAGGTCCAGAAAGGCCTCCTTTGAACAGAGTGGAGAAGGAAGAAGTGGGGACCAGCCTGCCCTTCAGAGACCTCGTGGCACCACGTCTCGACTTAAACCCCTTGTGATCACTGGACCTGGTTACCTAGTTGTATTCACTCATTTATTCATTAAAAGATTGAATGTGTAAGTTCTGGGAATATCAAAATCAGTGAGAGAACTTCCAAGCTAAGTTTATGGCAGGCCAAATGTACTCATAATTAAAATACTTCTACATGTAACTGGGAAAGAGTTGGCACTTTATGTCAGAGAGTAAATCGCTAGTAATAGGCAGGCTTGGTTCGGTGCCATCTCCTACGTCAGAATCCATCTTTCTCTCCTTCACACTCCAGCAGGGCTCATACAGCATCTTCGGTATTATAGTACTGTTCATGGTCTGTTTTGTATTGTAGTTGTATTATTAGGAGCTGAAGAAGGAACAAAAATAAGAAAGAAATGGGTCTTTGCCTTCAAGGAGCTTACAATCTACTAGCAGCTTTAAGCCAGGGTCACCAGTGATAATTCAGAGAAGTATCTGGTGCGGGTGAGAACATCGGTGTATCAGGAGAAGATTCGGGAGGAGGAGGCGTGTTGACAGGGGACTTGAAGGTTGAGTAGTATTTCCATAGTTATGGGTGTAGAAACCAACATTCTGGAACGAGGAAAGGGCACAGACAGCTCTGCTTCCACGTAGAGAAGGGTTTCTCAACCGCGTGCGGCACTGTTGACATTTGGGGTCAGATCATTCTCTGCGAGGGGCCGTCCTGTGCACTGTAGGCCGTTCCCACCTCCCCGCCAGATGCCCTGGCACCTCCCCCGAGAAGATGTCTCCAGATGTTGCCACACGCCCCTGGGGCTGGGGGCAAGACCGCCTCGGTCAAGACCCCTGATGGAGAACATATACAGACACGGAGAGGCAGGTATATGAGGACGTGTGTTTACATCACTGAGGACAGATGCAGGACAGAAGCAGCTGACGACCCTGGCTGATTCTGATTGAGATCTCAAACCACGACGGAGGAGGGCGATGTCGCCCCCGGGCTGTCACAGTCCTTGCAGACAGAGGCCCACTAGGGCCCATTATTTTGTCATTTTCCCCAGAGCCCGGTGTTCTCATGGTCTCGCGCCCATCAAGCTTGTTCTCCGATCCTCAGCCCTACAAAGATGTGATGACTGATCTTCACTAGGACATCAGTGGTGCCTGAAGACAGTTATTCCTGTAGCAAGCATTTTTATGTTAAAGCACACCTGATTCTTTACGGCAACAGGATGTAGCTTAGCCGTAGAATCTCAGGCATTAGTCAGAGGGTCTGTGCGGGCAGAGGACATGGAACCCTCCAGGAACAGCTGCAGATGTTCAGCGCGTCTCCTTGGCTCAGACCGGCCCTCGTTCAGGTACAGTAAGTGCTCAGCGCCCTCCAAGTTTGAATGACAACTGCTTAAGAGTCTGCCAACGTTTTTACCACTAGAAAAAGGAAACATGCCTGGTTGCTTTGTGTTGAAAACTCAAAGCACCACATTCCTCCGGCTCCCCAAGAAAATCCAGTTCTGACCAAATTCCTTACAGCGCGTGACCCTGAGCCCGAACGCGAACGAACTTCACCTATGTCTCCCCCAGAACAGCTGTGCGCTCCGCCACCAGCCTCACAGGTCACATTTTAAAAGTCAGCAGGGATTTTTCCCGCAATGCTTCAAACTCAAAGTTGAGACGCAGTCATAGCAGTGAAACTCACTCAGCCTCTTAGGATTAAGCCTGGTGAATCCGTCACTCTGTTTCTGTGCCTGGTAATTCAGGAATGTAAAGAGACTTCATTCTGAGCAAGAGGGAGCAGAAGAGGGGTAGATTTGCTGAAGATATAGAAACCATGATAAGAGGAGATATGAAATCAACAAGAAAATAGTTGCCAGGCAACACGCTTGGTTGTCAGAGCGACAGAGCGGTCTTCAATAATAGCCCACAAGCAATCTTGGATAACAGCCCATAAAGCTCTGAGCTAGAAAGCGTCGACGTCAGGAGTGGGTGACAGCAAATACTCTTCCAGAGAACGAAAGCATCCGGCTCCCTCTTTCCGTTCCATAAATGTGGACCATGCCGTAAACACAGGCCCCAGGGGTCTGCACATCTGAGGAGGGTAGTGTCCCTGCTACCTGGAACATTTTGTGGCTTTTGTTTTTCTCATGGTCGTAGCCCTGGCTGTACATTATATTTTTACTCAGCACAGTGAACTGCAGTCACAGGACGCACCCAATTGTCCCCAGTATCTTGCTTTGCAAGCCTGGCACAGTCTCGCTGACTTGATCACCAGCATGTGGCCAGTGGGGCCCATTCCTGAGCAGGACGGTGACCAGGCGTGAAGATGGCAGGATGTTAGGGTTTGGGGGAAACTTACGGAACGTGGGCCTCATTCATCACTTTTCCAGGTGAGGGATGTGGCCCCCATGATGCGCCATTGCCCACCTCCTTTTGCTCTCTGGATCTGCCCTTCCTAGTAGAACCTGCCCTCTGGGCTCTGAGTCCTCTGCAGCTGACCTCGTCCTCCCATTTTCCTCCGTAAAAGGACTCCTTGACAGCAAGGACTCTGCCATGCTCCTTCCTGGTCCCCGGCCGCCGGCACAGTACATTCACACGTCGCTACACAGGAGCACTAATACCTCCGCCTGACCAGTGACCTTCAAGACAAGCAGTAAGTCACAGTCAGCTCATCCCATCCCTGCGTTATCCTGAGTGCGGTACAGGGGCTAAGGGCTCTGCAGGCCAGACTCCCTGGGAGGCTGAACCCTGGCTCTTTGTGACCCTTGACTTGCCTAATGTCTCTGTCTCTCGGTTTTGTCGCCTGTAAAATGAGGATACCGGTTACATCCAACTCAGCAGATTGTCTAGGGGATTAAACAAACTCATAGCAAGTTTGGAGAAGTTCCCGTCCCATGAGCACTCTGACCCTGTGAAGTGAGACACTACCTTCCTTTTACAGTTTGATCTATGCGGGAATCACATCAAAGCAGAATCTCCCCAGGTCACAGGTCGGAACTCGGCAGGACTGTGCCAGTGGGCAGGGTGGGTGCGTGGGGACGTGGTGGAGGAAGACAGGCCCCGTCCCTCTTTTTTGGGGTTTTCCCACGTGAAACGCTTGTTTGCTGGGTTGGTGGTTCTTAGCAATAAATTAAGCCATCATTTGGCTTTCCCTCACTGGGATTTTCCATGTCAATGCTGATTTTGATTTACTTTTATTTCTTCTAAAAAGCAGCACGCAAAGAAGGCTTACCAAGAGTTTTATTCATTGTTGTAACAGAACTGTGGTGGAACCGCTCAGAAAGACAGCGGTTTCCTGTGTAACTGGTCACAGGCTTGCTCAAAATTACAGGCTTTCTTAACACCCAACAGAGAAGAGCCAGCTAGGGATAGAAAAGCCAAATACTTTATTTGATGAATATATTTTTAAAATTTTATTGAAGTATAGTTGGTTTACAATGTGTTCATCTCTGCTGTACAGCAAAGTGACTCAGTTATACGTACATATATTATCTTTCATATTCTTCTCCAGTATGGTTTATCGCAGGATATTGGATATAGTTCCCTGTGCTAGGACCTTGTTGTTTATTTGGGGGAATATTTTATCATCACACGTGCACACAAAGCCAATACAGAGCTTCATTCCTCAAGGGTGGTGCTTTCTCCACAAGGCAAGTTGTCATTCAAAACAGATTTATCACAGGCTCCACACACGATACCTATATATCCACAAAATGTAAAATTAAGGAAACTCAGAGAGTATACAGACAGAACTCCTCTAGGTCTTTAGAAAGTAGAGGAGAGGGTACCTTGGCAGGGCTGTGACATCCAGGGGGCTGGGAGAATTCTACTTCTTGTTCTGGGTGCTGAATACATGGGTGAGTTCACTTCGTGAAACATTTTTGAGCTGTCCTACTTAAAGATATTGAAGGTACCACATAAAACACTGGTTAATTCCTAGCAAATGGCATTTGTCAAAATACAGACATTTTTCAAAAGCTTAGGAAGCTTTCTAAAGTCAAATAAAGGTGATCCCTAGTTAGGAAAATAGACGGTTGCAATGATTAAACAAAACAAACATTATCCAGAAGCAATGAAGAGAATGGAGGGCACTGTGTGGCTAGTCAAGCCGTTCCAGGATTACCTGACCCCCACCCCAGGGGGCATCACTGATCACCTCTCCCTCTGACAATGCTGTGCCTCTGCCTCTGTCCTCAGCTCTCATGCTTTGTGCCTCTGTCCTCAGCTCTCATGCTTTGTGCCTCTGTCCTCAGCTCTCATGCTTTGTGCCTCTATCCTCAGCTCTCATGCGTTGTGGTGCTGACTTCCTTGTGGTAATTGTCTCCCCAAGTGGATGGTCACCTCCAAGAGAATCGCTCCGCCTTGTTTATCCTCTGTCTTCAGCAACCAGGACAAGGAGAGGCACACACTGGGTTCTCATTTTCCACCTGACGAATGGTTGGGTGCGCTTTCCGTGTGGGTCCTGTGGAATCATAGGACCACATGGATGAACCTCAAAAGCATGCTAAGTGAAAAGAGTCAAACACAAAAAAGCACATATTTTATGATTCCATGTATATAAAATTCTAGAACAAACAAAAGTAATCCATAGTGACATTAAAAGATTGGTACCGCAGCTACCACTGGGTCAGTTTACCAGAGGTATGAACTGGACGTAAGCTACCCTAGAGCGGGGATCTTGTTTGGTTCCTTGTTGCATCCTTAGGGCCTGGTTCGGAGCTTAGCGCGTAATATACGCTAAGAGAACGCAAATTAAACCAGTGAATGACTTTGAAATCAGAACAAAGAGAATTCATTTGAACAATCTTAAGAGGTCCTTCATGCTATTGTTGTGGTTCAGTGGAAGACTGTGAATCTTGTTCTAGATTAACAGTATTTCTGGAGTTAATGTATGTTAATTAAAAAAACCCACAATGATGAAAAAATCATCAATTTTTGAAAATTAATTCAGCAGGCAACAACAGCAAGTAGTGTAGGACATAAAATATAGTAAGAAATTAATAAGTTTAAAAGGCACATAAGCCCTTACCTTTTAATATATTTAGGTCATATGAAAGCAATCAAAAATTTTAAGTATCTACTGTTTTGCCTTTATAGAAAACATCTGGGTTTACTTAAAAATGGGAAAATTTTTATGCAGTTTCCTAAATATTTCAGCTAATGTATCAGATTTTCACAGAAGACTAAAATTTGCGATGCATTTATTCTTTGAAAACTGACTTTTTAAAATATTGTGCAATAATAAAACATTTACATTTCTAACTGACGGGAAACCCTTAGGTATCTGCTGAAGCAAAAGATCTTACTACCAGAATTTACTGTTAACAGATTTACAAAATAAAGGAAGGGTTGTCGTCAGAACTTCCTGAAAAACCTCTTTCAGTAACTTCCTCTCGCTATGCAGGCTGGTTTTTTAAATTCTCTCTCCTGTGTGCTAGAAAATCACCTGTGTTCCATGACACTTGTGGGATTTCACACTACAAATTATCCTTTTTGGCAGAGTAATTTGACAGATTCATTCACTCCACACGCTCTGTCCACACCCTGTAGGCTGGGCTCCTGTCACACCAGCTACTGACTATTTATTCAGGTAGAAAGGATCTGGCGTCGCAGTTCTGTACATGTGCTTAGAACCCTGCAAGAAATGCTTTTACACTTTGTAACCTGTACATGTCTACGAGTCATCGACCTCTCCAAGGTCGAAGTACAACAGATCCTTCCTTAGTCCTGAGTGGTTTTTTAAATGCCAGATTCATCCTCCAGTGTATTTCTTATCCCCAACTGATGTACAGTTTTGTGCCAAGATCTCGGCTCTTGGCAGTGACCCTGGAGGGGGACAGGGTGCTGGATTTGTGCCACGATTTTGAGAGTAAAAAGGGCATTGCTCATAGTTCCAATAGAGTCGAACACACGCTGTTTTGAGCTGGGACGAGGGTCACACCTCATAAAGCAGGGCTCATGTTGAGTGAAGCTGTTTCTGGGCTCTCTGTTCTATTCTATTTCTGACCATCTTTGCACCAAAACCCGCCCTATGTTATTTCTGCAGCTTTAGGTTAAGTCTTGATTCGATTAAGTATGTCTGCCTTTCTGGTTCTTCTTCAAGATTGTCTCTGTTATTCTTGGCCCTTTACATTGCTGTGTAAATATTAGAACCAACTGTCATGTTTCACCAAAAGCGAAACAAAACAAAAGCTGGGGATTTTTATTGGGCTTGCATTGATTTTGTAGATCAGTCAACACTTTTGAAATAATGAATCATGACCATGGTATAGCTCTCCATTTATTTAGATCTTCTTTATTTTCTCTCAATAATGTTGATAGCTTTCTGTACTATAGAGGTCCTGAACATCTTTTGTTGGTTTTATTACCAGGCACTTGAACATTTTTTGACATTTTTGTAAATGCTGTTAAAAAATTTTTTTTAAACTGTTGATGTTACATAGAAATACAAATCAAATTTAAATTGCACTTGTAACCAGCAACATCTTACTTAACTCACTTTTAAATTCTAATAATTTAGACTTTTTATGAAAATAATAATCTAAAATAGGGAATTCCCTAGCGGTCCAGTGGTTAGGACCCTGCACTTTCACTGCCAAGGGCGCAGGTTCGATCCCTGTTTGGGGAACTAAAATCCCATAAACCACGAGGCGCGGCCAAAAAATAAATAAATAAATAAAAAGTTTAAAAAAAATCTATTGAGGACATGGGGAGGGGGAAGGGTAAGCTGTGACAAAGTGAGAGAGTGGCATGGACAGATATGCACTACCAAACGTAAAATAGATAGCTAGTGGGAAGCAGCTGCACAGCACAGGGAGATCAGCTCGGTGCTTTGTGACCACCTAGAGGGGTGGGATAGTGAGGGTGGGAGGGAGGGAGATGCAAGAGGGAAGAGATATGGGAACATCTGTATAGGTATAACTGATTCACTTTGTTATAAAGCAGAAACTAACACACAATTGTAAAGCAATTATACTCCAATAAAGATGTTAAAAAAAAATCTAAAATACTCTTTTCTTCCTTTCAAATCATTATATATTTTATTTATTTTTCTCGAGTTACTGTATCAGCGAGGATCTTCATTAAATTATTGTATAAATGGTGGCAACATACATTCTTCTCAAATTGCAGACCAGTTTCTCCTTTATTTCTTTCTATTTTTGCTAGTTTCATTTTGAGGGCGTGGTGTTGGGTGCATACAAATTTAGAATTGTTATGTTCCCCTAATGAGCTGAATCTTTTTACCATTATGAAATGTCTGTCTTTATCTCTGGAATAAGAGAAACTACTTTGCCTAATATTTTTAGCTACCTCTACTTTCATGGTTAGCATTTGCATGATATCTTTTCCGTTCTTTTCCTTTCAAATGCTCTCTATTTTTATGTTATAGATATATTTCCTGCAGACACCATCTAGTAATTTTTCAACCCTGCCTAACCATCTTTGTCTTTTAACTAGAACATTTAGTCAATTTACATTTTTAAGTAATTATTTGGAGTTTAATATACCATCTTGCTATTTGTCATGCCTGTTCTGTGTATCTCTTTCTCTTTTTTCTTTCCTCCTTCTGGATTGATTGTGTATTTATTGTTATTCCTTTTTTCCTCTCTGGTTTATTTGGGAAATTATAAACCTGTTTGCTATTCTTCTAGTGGTTACCTTAGACAGCACAACATGCATCCTTGACTTATCAAAATCTAATGTAATTGTACTTATACTTTTATTCTCTTCCCAGACTAGGCAAGGACATTTGAACTTTTACATCCATTTTCTTCCCCAACTGCTATGCTATATTTTAATTCTGTATATATTTGAAGGTCTATAGACATTATTACTGTTGTTTAATATTGTCAATATTTGTTTAAATTTACCATATTTACAGTTTTTTTCTTCCTCTTTATTCTTTCCTATAACTCTGACATTCCTTCTCCATAAAGAACATCCTCTAGAATTTTTTTTGAGTCTGCTGGTGGTGAACTCTCAGTTTTTGTTTGTCTGAAAAAATCTTGAGGGATATTTTTACTGGGTGTGGAATAAATCTAGGTTGGTAGGGTTTTCTGTTGCTATTTTCCCCAACATATTAAAAGAATCATTCTGTGATCTTCTGGCTTTCCTCATTTCTGTTGATACATGTGTTATCTTTCTAACCACTGCTCCTCTGACGGTACTTTGTCCTTTTCCTTTGGTGGTTTTATCTGTTTTCTGATCATCTCTTAGTCTTTGGATTTCTGCTGTTTCACTGGATGCATCTAGAGATGTGTTTCTCTGTAGTATCCTGCTTGGGGCTTGAGCGGGACTTGGAGAATCTGTGAATTGATGTTGTATCAGTTTGGAACCCTCATGTTGATTGTTAGCTCTTTAACCATTATTCTGCCCCACGCTGTCTCTTTTTTTCTCTTTTCCTGTGGAGTGTCTTCTTACTGACTCATCTGAGTTTTTTATCTTCCCTTTTGTATTTTTCCATCCTTTCGTCTTTCTGGATTTTATTTATTACATTTTTCTTTCTGGAAGAAATTATGATTTCTCCTGACCATGACAATTCAGTTTCTCTCTTTTGCTATATCTAATTTGCTAATAAATCTTATCTATTTAGTTCTCCATTCATTACTATATATTTGAGCTCCGGAATTTCTATTTCATTTTTATTCAAAGATGCAGTGTCTCTTTCAGGTTTCCAGTTTTCTGCTGAAATGTTTAACCTTGTCTTTTGTCATCTTGCTCATAGAAAACCGTGTTGTTTTATAATTTGTGTGTGATGATTCTAATATTTGGGGCCCCCAGTACTTCTGTTTCTATTGTCTGGGGGTTTTTTTGGGGAGGTGGGACTGTTTTTTTGCTGGTTTTAATATACGTTGTCATGGCTCTTCACCCATTCAGTTATCTTTGATTGTATGCTGGGTGTTGTATAAGAAAAGCTGATTAAAAAAAATAATTTGAGGTTTGTGGGTAATCTTTCCCCAGAGATGATTTTTGTTTGCTTCTGCCATATGCCTCTGGGTTTTAGCAAACCAGGATGAATGTAATCCAATTCTAGGGGCTGGAATTTTCCAGGCTGTCCAACGACTTATAGCAGGGCTGCATTCCGAGACGGCTCACTCATACCTGTAGGGTGTCAAACAAAAGCACGGGAGGTATAATGGGGCCCCCGCCCTTGACAGGTCCAAACTCAGCCTACCTAGCCTAGAACATTGCCAAAATCCCTGCTTCACACCTCATTTCTCTCTTTTGGATTGGGAAATGCATATGGGGCAAAAGTGATTTCCAACTGCGCCAGTTTCTCCTGGATCTTGGCCCAGTAATTCGTCATGATCATGTCAACCTTCCTCCTATGGGCTGATGCTTATTTTGTTTGGTTGGTTTTTCAGTTGGTCTTAGGAGGTTTGAGTTACCTAGTTCACCATTATGAGAAGTAGACGTTTTCCACATAAAATATGAACTGGGGGACTTCCCTGGCGGTCCAGTGGTTTGGCCTCCACGCTCTCACTGCTGAGGGCCCAGGTTCAATCCCTGGCTGGGGAGCCAAGATTCCACGTGCCGCGTGCAGGGAGGCCAAAAGAAAAAAAGAAAGAAAGAAAGAATTGGATCTACTCTCTGCTCTTGAATTTACTAGTTTTTCTGATTTCAACAACTGACTGGTAGTCCGTGGGCCTGTTCCCTCAAATACAAAACAGAGGATTTGAGCAGATTGGCTTGGAGCCCATGTAACTTGATTAACACGATTTAGTCTAAATCACTGAGTAGCTTTTAGGGCGAGGAGGCAAAGGGAGGCATAGCAGAAGGCAGTGACCGTGGCTTTTCTTGTTGTCCCCGTAGCTAAAAGCACCTGGGATATGGCAGGTGCTAGTAAGTATCTTAAGAAAAAAAGAAGGAAGAAATGCTTGCCAACATGAGATTTGCTGAAATTTTGTTTTGTGCTGTGGAGTCACTCCCTATCAGCACAGACATGATCATTGGTCAGGCCAAGAACCCCCTTTTGCAGTCTTGGCTTGTCTGAGATCAGGGAGAAACAAGAAGAGGACTGAGGTCAGTCTGGTTTGCAGAATCTTAGGAAACTTTATTAACCAGCCCACCAGCTTTGGGGAGCACAGAGATGCAGCATTTCACGCCCCCTTCCAAGGAGTGCATTGACAAAGGGTTATATTAATCAGAGTACATCCTCACCCCATCTCCCACCACAGCGTTGC
The DNA here is from genome assembly GCF_009873245.2 of Balaenoptera musculus. Classification (NCBI taxonomy): domain Eukaryota; kingdom Metazoa; phylum Chordata; class Mammalia; order Artiodactyla; family Balaenopteridae; genus Balaenoptera; species Balaenoptera musculus. The sequence continues at coordinate 1,910,182 of NC_045795.1, forward strand.
ATAAAGCCGTCCCATTACCATAAAAACCTGTACCGTATTATGGACGTCAAGAGCCTTTATCAGAAAACACGGCAGAAGCCGGTAAACAGTGAGATCTCTGCGCCACTTCTTTGCTTAATAGTATCTCCTACGACATTTTTATTTTTGTCATTCCTTGGCATCTTTCATGGTAAGACACCTACTGCTTGATTCCTTGTGATCCCACACCAACTCATATCAGGAGGGAAAAGGGAGAACAAAAAATTGGAGGGGTTAGGTTATCACCAGGTGGCTCTTTGATAGTTTGAAACCTGGAGGGCTGTAATGGGATACAAATCCTGCAGAACACAGGGTCAGAGACATTGCCAAGGCAAGTCTGTCTTCATAACGCAGACCCTTAATTGGGGCGCTCTGCGGTATTTCAATTGAATATCTGTTTTTAAGCCTCCCTTCAACAATCAGGGTGTCTCTATATTACGGCTTCCAAAAGTCTATCTGTAAAACAGATGACAGAGTGACCGTGTTCCCCCCGGCTCTCAGGAAAGTATAGCAACTTCATAGATTTCTACGTTGTCAAGAATCGTCTGATTTTTTTCTTTCTTTTTTTAACTTGATGCATTCAAAAGAAATCACTGGATTTTTTTTAGCATAAAAAAAGAAGAACAGATACCCATGCCAAGTTAATGGGTGTAACCAGCCAACAGAACTGAGCTTACAAAGGAGATTAAAGATTCATTTTTGGATAGTAGTTTTACTGGTAAAGATCTATGAAAATGGTCACCATTGAAAGGGCAGGTAAAACGCTCCAAGCTTGACCTTGTATTTCTAGTCTCTATGGGGAAGAAAGTCTGCCGAGGAACAGGATGTTAGCAGAGGGATTGTGCCGAATGAAGAAAATGAACGGATGGTCGGCAGTGAAATCCTCCTCCGGCATCAGCATGGCGAAGGTGGCCACGTTTGCGGTGGCAGCCACCGCCTCCGTGCCCTCCTCGTTCACTTCCACGAAGGACTGGTGGACCACCTTCGATATGAAGAGGCCTCTGGCTCCCGACATGCCGGACAGGTCAGCCTTGCTAGTGAAGAGCTCCTGCACACCCAGGCAGGCCAGCGGAGTGCTGAGCTCGTAGCTCTCCTCCAGCCTAAACCTGGGCAACTGGACGTTGACCTCAAGGAGATCCAGATTCTCGGGTCTGGTCCACTCACGCAGCTTTTCCAAAGTCAGCTGTTGCTCAATCTGGATTCAGAGTGGGCAAAAAGAAGAGCTGAAATCATGTGATGTAAGTAAGTTAATGAAGCATTGTTTGAATGAATGGGCCCATCATATCAGCTGCTCACTAGTTTCCTTCATGTTTTGTACCATAACGGATTCCATTTGGAGGATTTCATTTCTTTCTGGCTATTGGTGATAATGAACCGAGCTGCGTTCCAAGCCACCAAGGGCCCATCCACCCAGGACTCACCAAGCCCCTGCCACGCTGGATCACTGGCCATCCCGGCTAAAATTACCCTAATTGGTCGAGTGACGCAATAGGATATTTTAAAGCTTTCTTCCATTTATTTTATTCTGTTTATTCTGAACCCCAGTGATCACTGTGGTGATCTGTGAACCTCACACAGCTGAAGTTATCTCTAATAGATTTAGCTCATTGGTAAAGACAGAAATGGACCTAGTTCCTCATCTAAAATGGGATCACAGTAGTACGTACTTGGAGTCAGTGCTGAATGAGTCACGCTATACAAGCGCTGTGTAACGTCAGCTACTGTCGTTACTATTATTGCTGCTACTGCACTGGAACGGAAGCACGTTCCACTTTTCTACTGATGCTGGTAATTCCAGACTTCCTTTTTTATAATCAGGAACGGACAAATATGGAAATACAATTGAAAGAAGGAACACACTGGTTTTAACTTATGCTCTAGAGCTGCAAATGGCTAATATTAAACGCCTTCCAATAGCAAGTTTGGTCAGGGATGGGGAGGGGAAAAGCAAACAACAGGCCAGAGACACTGAAGAAAAACCTCACTCTTCACAGTTTTGCCTCTTCCTGGTCCTGGCAAGAGATACCATTGCCTTTAAATTACAAATAACAGAAACCGCAGGCAAAGTTCAGGTTAGGAAGTGGGCTTATCTCTCAGACTAACAGGTCACATGGATCTTTTTCTGTCATGTAGCAATTGGACATTTAATGCACAATCTACGTGGATTGGGGTGAGAATGAGCAGATTTTATAGCACATGGTGAAACTATATACTATAATGTTTGAGGGTTTTTAATTTTAAAAAATTGTTTTAATGAAACAGTCCTCATTTATGGCACGTTCCTCTAAAGTTCATCTAAGGGAGTCTCCACGAGCTGCCACTGGCCAGCGTTACACTCGGTCTGTACCTTAGATGTTCCCGCCATGTTGTACACTGATAGTAGGTGAACATTTAAATGTGGGGCTTCCATGAAAAGGAACAAAACTGAGTTATCTGTAGTGAGGTGGATGGACCTAGAGTCTGTCACACAGAGTGAAGTAAGTCAGAGAGAGAAAAACAAATACCGTATGCTAAGGCATATGTATGGAATCTAAAAAAGCGGTACTGATGAACCTAGGGGCAGGGCAGGAATAAAGACGCAGACATAGAGAACGGACTTGAGGACACGGGGAGGGGGAAGGGGAAACTGGGACGAAGTGAGAGAGTGGCATGGACATATATACACTACCAAACGTAAAATAGGTAGCTAGTGGGAAGCAGCCGCATAGCACAGGGAGATCAGCTTGGTGCTTTGTGACCACCTAGAGGGGTGGGATAGGGAGGGAGGGAGGGAGACGGAAGAGGGAGGGGATATGGGGATATATATATACGTATAGCTGATTCACTTTGTTATACAGCAGAAACTAACACAACAATGTGAAGCAATTATACTCCAATAAAGATATTTTTAAAAGTACAATAAAAAAATAAATAAAATTATATGTGCAGGAAAAAAAAAGTTCTCATCACAAGAAAAAAAATTATAACTATGTGCGGTGATGGATGTTGACTTATTATGGTAATCATTTCATAATATATGCATTTATAGAATCATTATGTTGTACTCCTGAAACTAACATAATGTTACATGTCATTATACCTCAATAATAACAGTCTCTATAAACATAAATAAATAAATAAATACATGTGGAGCTTCTCAGTGGTACATGCGGATGGGCTACTTTACAAAGGAGTGACAGGAAACTGGGAAGGAACACCGGGTCACCTCACTAAACAAAGAACAAGCACCTACACCCAACACACACACACACACACACACACACACACACACACGGTCCGCGCATCACTCGGGGAGGGGGGGCCGCACCTTCTTCAGACCCGTGGACTCGTCCTGGATGTCATCCGGCAGCAGGATGACCATGCTGAGGTCCTCACCCTGGTAGGGCAGTTCCAGCACCCGGCACTTAAGGTCTTTGATGTAGCCAAACGGAAATTTCTTCTTCTGATACATCATTTTCACTGTTTTTGTGTCTTTCTGAACAATTAAAACACAGATCACTAACATTGTTGTCAGTGTGGCTTTAGAGCACACAGTCATCTAGACGGTCACCTCCCCTCACCTTATTCAGTCTGAAAGGTGCATCTTTTGTGGCCTCCATCCTGAATTTCTCCTGCCAGTTTCCTTTGAAATAGATGGCATTCACCAGCACCAGCTTAGTCATGCTATCAACCGTACCTGAGGCCAACAGCTCTGGAATTTTCCCTAAAAAGACAAAGTTAGCTTTTTAAAAATCCACCTATCAGAATTCCAAATCTGAACTGACCTTTGATTAGCAATGAAATGCAACTCAAATGCTTCCTTCTATTTCCTTTAACATGGTACTAAGTTAGCCAAGCCCCCTGGGGTGCTTCTACTTTAAATAAACCAACTCGAGGGGCAGATCAGGGTGACACAAACTGCCCCCAAAGGGCCGATACTTCAAAACAAGTCAATTGTTTAAAGGCTAAAAGCAGGAAAATTCTTCTTTTCTGGAATGTGTGATAAACAGTGGGCCTCATTTTGTGACTGGCCATTCTCTTTCAGGAAAAGAAAAATTTCTTAACCAAAATGTTTTTAGTCACTAATAAATAAATCCCTTCTTCACATCTTCCAAGTTAGATGCCTGACTCTCACAGGAAAGCTTTTAACAAATATCCAAAAGACAGGACAGTTCCTCCCCTGAAACACAGGACCCACTCATGATGGGGCATGGTCGTGACAGTCCCTTATGGAAGGAACACAGGTGTCCTGTGGATGCTTCAACCGTTCCGTGACTACGACAGAAACACAAACCAGAAAAACGGCCTGAGGAGACTCAGCCCCACCTCCCGACCCTGGTTTCTTAGACAAGATGTTGGCAAAAAGTATTTATGACCACAGCGGCTTGTAAATATTGATTCACAAGATTTTCATCTCTTTTAGTCTACATTCAATGTTAGTTTTCATTTTAAAATGTAGTTTGGGGAACTTATGGGTAGAAAACATTTAGCGTCTTCAGCTGAATCATGTTTACATTTCCACTTTGAGGAATTCCTACATTTGAAAGCTGTCTGGGGACATCCCCCCGTGGCGCAGTGGTTAAGAATCCGCCTGCCAATGCAGGAGACTAAGGGTTCGAGCCCTGGTCCAGGAAGATCCCACATGCCGCGGAGCAACTAAGCCCGTGCGCCACAACTACTGAGCCTGCGCTCTAGAGCCTGTGAGCCACAACTACTGAGCCTGCGTGCTACAACTACTGAAGCCCGTGCGCCTAGAGCCCGTGCTCTGCAACAAGAGAAGCCACCGCAATGAGAAGCCCGTGCACCGCAACGAAGAGTAGCCCCCGCTTGCCTCAACTAGAGAAACCTGCGCGCAGCAACGAAGACCCAACACAGCCAAAAATAAATAAATAAAGTAAATAAAGGTATTTAAAAAGGAAGGAAAGAAAGAAAGAAAGAAAAAGAAAGAGAGAAAGAAGGCAAGCTGTCTGGCCCTGGGCAGTGCAAGGTGGACCCCAGGGTCAGGCTGAGGGGCTAGGGAAGGGGCGAGGGGGTCACCTGCAAGGGGGAGGCGGGGGGAGGCGTGGGGAGGCGGGAGGAGGAAGGAAGCATCAGTGTGTACGACCAGGGCTGCCCTCGCTCACCTTCCGTCTGCCCTTTGACCCACTCGTTTATGGCCTTCCTTGCGTCTTCGGTGGCCTGCAGAAAATCCACACTGGCCAGTTCAGCACCGTACATTTTCTGAGTTGAAGCTAAGAACTCCTGTTTAAGAAAAAAAAAAAAAAGGAAATGTGAGTAACTCCTACTCCATACAGAAATGGTTTTCTAAAATCCTTAAAAGCAACGGAAATTGTCCCAAAAGGCATACTTCATTGTAACAAAAAAAATTCTAACCCTTCTACTTTTTTTAGTATAGTGAAAAACACAGCCTTCAATTGACGATCTTAAGCACTTTTAAGTGTACAGTTCAGTAGTTTCAGTGTTGTATAAAATTTACCAATTCCTGGGGACTTCCCGGTGCTCCAGTGGTTAAGACTCTGTGCTTCCACTGCAGGGGGCAGGGGTTCAATCCCTGGTCAGGGAACTAAGATCCCACATGCCACACGGCACAGCCCAAATAAAATAAAACAAAATTTACCAATTCTTTTCTACCCCTTGACTAACATTTTCATAAACAAGCAAATACTGATTGTACTTGAAAGTGAATTATGGAATTCACTCTTGCTTTAGCAAAACAGCCAGGGTCAATCTTTTCACTGTGGAGACTAGAAAATGAAATCACATCCATTTATGGGAATACTGTCTGTCGCGTTTTTATTCTAGATCATTTTTCTGACTGTTTATAAAAATTAAAGCTGACTTCTGTGACTTGATTGTGCTGGAAAAAAGTCTGCCTTGTCTAGTCAGTTTTGGAACATGAAGAGCAAAGTACTTACAGGGAGGAAATCATAGCTTTTCTCTCCAAATAACCTGTTAGCAAGTTTCAGAATATAGGGAGCTCCATGTTTGTTGATATCAGCATTCAAACTCTGAAATCTTGAATGAATCTCCTCAACCCCTTTGAAATAGAGAGCCTAAAAGAAAGAAAACATTATTTCTATAACCATTTATTTTGAAATTATAAGCTGGTTCCTTGGCATTTGCTGCCATCAAATTAAATTAATATTACTAATTATTGATGATCCCCAGCCATCATCATTTTTCATTTTTTATTGGAGAACATCATTAGTCACTTTTCGTTGGAGAACAAGTAATAATAGAAAATCCAAAATGTATAGCTTGGTGAAACATAATAAGTATATTGGAAACTGTTTTCCCATCACTTTTTTGTTATAATTATAGTTCCACAAATAGGAGTGGTTAACAAGCTAAATATTTATACAAGTCTGCTTTTTTCCCAAAAAATCATAAGTGGTATGTTCATATGTATACTCTATACAAATATAATTTTACTGAAAGTTCTCGGAAATAAACAGTAAAAATAAGAATCATCAGCTATGTAAGTACACAAAGATAGTACAGATTGAGAGGTTTTTATTTTTTTTAATTGCACTACTGGCATCAGTAACTCACTTACTTAAAAATAATTTCTTTAAATTTAACATGGCGCAAAGTTTAATTCCCATACATCAGTTACATCTAGAGTCCCTTTATGGTTTTATGAGGCCTGGGCTGGTTCCTTGCTTTTAAGGACAAGAAACGAACCTCCACCCTGTACAAAGTCCAGTTACTCACTGAGATATGGAATGTGGGGGGGGGGGAGCTGTGACAGATCTCTTTAGTGGAAATGCGGGTAAAAACTTAAGGCTGTTCTTTACTGAGCTTATAAAGTTCCTGGAAAGCCTCAAAACAGAAGCTCAGATTACCTTGCAGGGGACGACTAACAGTGATTAGTACCGGGGTTTTTTTTTAAAGTGGATTTTTGAAAACTTTCAAATGCTTTTGTATCTGCAATGATGAAAAAGGTTGGTTTTTCCTAAAGTACAGAAATAGAAGCTTTGCAGCTGGAACAGGCCCATAAACGTGAATCCGGGCTGGACCTTCCCTGGCTCTAAGTGCAGCGTAATCTGTGACCCGTGTGTTAGAAAGACCTTCACTTTCACCCCTCTTTTCAAGGAAAGCCAGAGTTCCCTGCTCAGCATAAAGCACGCCCCGCACACAGGTGCCCTCCACACCCACCAAGGAGAGACAGGGCCCTCAGCATCCCCGCCCCCTCTCCCTGCAGGGCCCTCCTGCTCACACAGGAACGGGGGTCACAGCCCACCAGGGCACACCTGGTGCCAGGCCCAGGGGTAGGAACACGGAGTCACAGGCTCTCGTGTCCCCTTGACTTCTCGACTAGGTGTCATTATGCTCAAAAGTATCAAGACACAGCCGACATTATGTGAGTAGCTGAGCACCACAGGCAAAGCAGAAACTGGACAGTCCTGGGCGGGGGAGGACGTGGCTTACAGGAAAGCCGTGCAGACTCGTTGCTGGAACAGAAGCAGCACACAGCGGGGGGGCTGTCAGCTTTCTTCCTGCTCCGGCCTCAGTCCCACAAAAAACAGAGCCTGGCACATCGCAGGTGCTCAGTAAAGACTGGATCATGAATGACAGCCTGCATCCCAGTGGATTTTTCCTGGGGCTTTTTCTGAAAGTCTGACTTCATGAAGTATAATATATAATATAACACACAATGCTGAACACCGAAATACAGTTTTCTACAAATGCGCTGCAAGAGCTCAAAGGCACAACTTTCTGGTACGGTCTGTGGTAGGCACCAGCTGGGAAAGCTAGTTTCTGCTGACCTTGGACACCTGCGCTGCGGTATTGCCTCTGGCGCCCAGAAAGGTCATGGCCAGCGCTGATGAAATGCTGAAGGGGGAGATGAAGATGTTGCCGGCAGGATCGCTCTTGTTCAGGGTGCGGAACAGGTCCAAGGCGAAGCGGGTGTTTGCTGTGCTCAGCTGCTCCATGGTGAGGCTGCAACACAGAGCAGAGCCCCGAGCTGCCGCCTGCCACACCAGCCAACGAGCAATGCCACTTCCCTATCTCCTCCTCAACTCAGGCCAGCCACTCTGAAATACCCTGTCTAACGAACCTGTGCTTTCTCTCTCCCTCTCTGTCTCTCTCTCGCGGGGGGCAAGAACACTCCACGTGCGCAAACGTGGGAGCTTGGGGCGACTGGCCAGGGATTCAGCAGTGACAGGGGATCAGGACTCTATGTCCTAAAGGGCCCTGGCCGTGCAGACAGGTGCATCTGGGCCCTTCCCCACCACACGTGGGAGCGCACACTTCCCACCCTCCGGAGGGTTCAAGTCTCTGATTCATTTGAGCCATGAATCCACTGCCCACTTTTACCTGAAAAAGAATGTTTCTATTAGAAAATCATAGCTACCTGCTACTCATTAAAGCAAATTCCAGGGGCTTCCCTGGTGGCGCAGTGGTTGAGAATCTGCCTGCCAACGCAGGGGACACAGGTTCGAGCCCTGGTCTGGGAAGATCCCATATGCCGCAGAGCAACTAGGCCCGTGAGCCGCAACTACTGAGCCTGCGCTCTAGAGCCCGCGAGCCACAACTACTGAAGCCCGTGTGCCACAACTACTGAAGCCTGAGCGTCTGGAGCCTGTGCTCCGCAACAAGAGAGGCCGTGACAGTGAGAGGCCCGCGCACCGCGATGAAGAGTGGCCCCCGCTTGCCACAACTAGAGAAAGCCCTCGCATAGAAACGAAGACCCAACACAGCCCAAAAAATTAAATAAATAAATAAAAGTCAGGAGCTCTTTAAAAAAAAAAAGCAAATTCCAGCAAAAGAGACAGAAGTATCCTCATTTTTGAGATTCACTTGCTGGTGTTTAGAGAGGTCCCCAGACTCACAGCTGGTGAAGGATATGAGAGTGGGAACCCAACACAGGCCCTGGGGTCAGGTCGGGCAGCCGGACAAGGAGAAGGTGACAAGTATCCTCTGTCACTCCTGCGGGCAGGGAGGGTCTGCAGGTGAAGCACCTGGCCTTGCGCTCAGCTCAGCCAAGCACTCTCCCCACCTGACCTCGACTCTCAGCGCACATACAGCCGAGGAAGAGGAACAGTCGTGCTGGCTGCCCGGCGTGTAAGTCCTAAGTTGAATTATTACTGTTGTTGCTGATAAATAATCTCTAGGATCGCACTGGCCTCCCTTCCCTGCCTCCAGCCGCAGAAAGGAGAAGCCGCTCCGCCGGGGCTGCCTGGAAACCGTCACAGACAGAGAAACATTCTGGACTCCGGCTTCGGCTTCGGCTTCGGCTTCCGCCTTCAGGCCCCAGGGAGCGACGTCTGTCGGCCGGAGGCCGCCCGGCCTAGCTCCGGGGACGCGGCGCCGGGGACCCCGGGTGGGGCGCAGGGCAGGTGGCGGTAACCACCGGACTCGGGGACCCCGCGGGGCGCACGGCGGGGCGGGGTGACCACCAGACACGGGGACCCCGCGGGGCGCACGGCGGGGCGGGGTGAGCACCGGACGCGGGACCCCGCGGGGCGCACGGCGGGGCGGGGTGACCACCGGACGCGGGACCCCGCGGGGCGCACGGCGGGGCGGGGTGACCACCGGACGCGGGACCCCGCGGGGTGCTCGCGGATCGGAGCCTCCCCCGCCCGGCCCCGATCCCTGCCCGGCCTTACCCGCTGCTCGGCTGCCTGCGAGGTCTGGGGAGAACGCCGAGCGCGGCCCTTATAGCAGCGGAAGGGAGTGTCGCCGGCAGGCGGGGGCGGCGCGGGTGGGCAGGGCGGCCCTGCCCCGGGATGATTTACTTCCTAGGAGTCGGGGCTGCGGCTGGGCGGGGCACAGGGCGGGCGAGCGGGGCTCCACGCAGCGCGCTCGCGGGGGCCCAGCACCTCTCTGAGTTCCAGGCAAACTCAGCTCTCCGTAAAGGAGCTGATGGACTATTTCCTACTAAGGTGTGAATGACTGAGATGACAAGGTGCCACCTCTTAGAGGGCAAAGCAGCCTCTTTGGAATCTTATCCAAACACTCTGAACTCCGGGTTACTGGGGGCTGGGGGGAGTGTGAGGAGGGGCCTCTAGGGTGAGATAAAACAGAATCAGTTCCAAACAGCATCCTTGATTCACTGTCCCTCAGGAACCCATGAGTTCAGCCCCAAGACCCCCCTGGCAAGTGATGACCCCACCAGGCTGGGTCAACTCACATACCCGACGCACACCATGAGAACGCCCATCCGTGTGAATAAAGTATTTCTCACCCATTATACTAAAATGTAAACTGATCAGTTTTCCCCCTATATGTAACGTTAAAGTAGAATGACTATCGTTGAAGAATAAATGCAGTAACTCTTTCTGTGAGGTCTTCCCCACCCACCCCCGGCCCTTTAAATGCCTGGGTATGTAATTTCACCAAAATTGATAGTACTTGAGGGTATGTAATAATTCTGCATTCTTGAAACGTCTCCCGTGCTTTTTTGCAAATCTCAACATGAAAAGGGGACAAAGGAAAAATCCTATTTTAAAATTAGTATGGATAATACAGTGTAAATGGGTTTGTAGATCTTTTTGGCTCTGAAAATTTGTTTATAAGGGGCAGAGAAGACCCAGTAATGAGAGATAAAAATACTCTCTATAGTTTTTTTAAAAAGTAGTAAGACTTTAATAACTAAGATTGTAGAGTGTTTTACAGCTGATTGGAATAAAGAAACCAACATTTATTGAAAGCCAGTCATAGTTAAGTTGACTGGTTTGATAAAACCGGTAACGTCTCCACCATCTCTCAGAGAGCTAGAGACCCCTCATCAGCTTCTAGCAAGAGGTCAGTGTGAGGAAGCCGAGAGAAAGAGGCTACGCTGTAAAGCTGTTAAATTAAAATCCCAGACATGTAAACCAAGGAAAAACGGGTTCTGAATTTTCTTTTTTTCTCCTAACATTTTGTATTTGTACTCACCTGGAGTTAGTAATCTGAGTCAAATATGGAATGAAACCACTTCCTAAATCAATACATTTACTGTATAAGGTTCGGACAGAAGGGACTTTATACACCAATCATCCATCAATCCGCGTGCTGTGCAAGGTCAAGGCAGAGTGACCACTCTGTGCGCTCTTGCGGCTTCAGAGTGTAAACGGCCCCTGACCAAGGTCACACAGAGATTCTCGGACACGCAGGATGGCACGTCCCGTGCTGTGCAGTGTTGGGCTTATCTGCTCAGCTCGAAGGTGTGGTACCCTTGCTAGATCAGCGATTTCGACCCCTGGGACAGACCCAACAGAATGCGTGTGAGGGCGGGCGCCCAGAGACATGCGCAAGCATGTTCAAGGGCGGGCGCCCAGAGACATGCGCAAGCACGTTCATAACAGCGGGACTTGAGTCAGGTCCAAGCAGAAGAATGGAGAAATCATACAGCAGAACAGCGTACAACAGCGGAAATGAACAAACCGCGGCAACGCACAGCGACTCGGCTGCACCTCCAAGCGCACTGCGAAAGGAGAACGCGCACGCAGCGGTGTGAGCTGTGTGCTTCTGGTTACACAGAGTTCAGAAACGCAGAACCAACCCGTGGGGTTAGAGGTCAGGAGAGAAGGGGACCCTTGGGGAGGAAGGAAGATTGCACTGACTACATTTTCCTATGTTCTGTTTCCTTGGTGCTCTGGCATCATGCTCTTGATCCTGGAGAGACTGCGAACCCAGGGCAGGCGGGTTCCCAGAGATGGGGAACGACTCCGCTGCAAGCGCACCTTGACATACAGACCAACCAGCTCAGTGACCTCACTCTCAACTCTCTCCTTTATCAAAGCCCCACCGGCCCTAAACCACCCCAGCACCAGGCAGCTAGAGCCCACCCGCATAGCCCGAGCCCACCAAAATGATCCAAACGATCCAGTCCAGTCCCAAGCTTACCCAGTGCACCGACCGTGTCTTGCCTGTTCCTTCCTGCAAGAGCCCAAATAAAGGCCCCAATAAAGGCCCCACCACCTCTGCTCTCTCCTCCTCTGCTTCCTGGCCCACCTGGGTGCTTCCCAGGTCCCACGCGATGTGGCGTATCATCGTGTGCCTCCTATCCCCGGGGATCTGTGCCTATAAACCTCCTTCATGACACTCACATCCATGTCAGCTGCCTTGGGAGGCCGGATTAGAGCAAATCCCCAGTTCATTTTTAACACAAGGGTTGTGAGTGGGAGCGGCTTGGGCAGGGGAGGGCTTCTGGGGTGCTGCTTACCTGCCATGTCTTGACATGGGTGGTTACACAGGTGTATTGATTTTGTGATAATGCACTGAGTTGTACACATAAATTGTGTGCTTTGCTGCATGTATGTTATACTTTAACAGAAATCAGTACAAAGTAGCAACAAAACACACTGAACATAGGTAATTGTTTCCTGTCTCTCCCCCTCCCACCCTTACCCTCCGACCAGGATTAGTCAGCTTGAAGCTGGTCGGGGCCCTTTGCCACCCAGCATCTCCACTCCCCTAACTGTGCTGGGTGTGCCCGAGGGACTCAGAGGAGCTAGTGACCCCCTGCCCTTCCTGTTCTCCTACACCCAGCCACACGCAAATCCCCAAATCCAGGTAAGAAGTGTCCTGTCTACTCTCATGTGGGGACATGTCAGTCCTTGGTTCAAGGTGCCAAATGAAAAAGGTGCCGTATAAATTTTTCCAAGATCCACAGCTAGGTTCGTAAAATCCATGGTAAGGAGAAAATCCCAAACAGGCACCAATAGATGTTTGAGAACTAATCGTCCTTATGTTACTGACCTCAAGGTTAATTGTCCTGTGGTTAGGGAACATGATCTCTATATTACTTCAATCTTGAGAAGTGTTTTGACACTTGCTTAATGACCCAGTATATGGTCAATTTTTGTAAATACCCCTTGTATTCAGATACATCCTAAATCCATTAGGGGCAGTGTTCTCTATATGACCATTAGGATGAGTGCACTAATCATTTTATCCAACTCTGTACTTAGATTCACTACGCATGTTTAGCAAGATAATGACTAAATACCAGTATTTCTATCAACAAACAGAAAATGAAATTAAAAGAAAAATACCACTTAAAATAGCATCAAAAAAATCAAGTACCTGGAAATATAGCTAATAAAATATATGCAAAACCTCTATACAAAAAAAAATTTTTAACATTATTAACAGAAATTTTTAAAAATCTAACTGAATGAATATATCACGTTCATTGAGTGGAACTCAATATTGTAATGATAGTCGTTTTTCTCTGACTGATTTTTTAAATCAATTCCAATCCCAATAAATATTCCAAAGAAAGGATGTGCGTTTGTGTGTGTGTATGCACTTGCGTGTGTGTGAAGCTAGGCAGGCTGAAACAGATCTTTGCAGGTACTGACATTTGATATATGACAGGTGGCAAGGCATCAGTGGGGAGATGATAGAATACTTTAAAAAAGGTAGCAGCAATTGAATATATGCAAAAAATTAAAGAAAGAAAGATGAGGAGAAAGAGAGGAGGAAGGAAGGAAGGAGGGAGGGAGGGAAGGAGGGAAGAAAGAAAGAGAGAAAGAGAGAGAAAGAAAGAAAGGAAGGAAGGAAAGAAGGAAGAGGGAAAGAAAGAAAGAAAGAAAGAAAGAAAGAAAGAAAGAAAGAAAGAAAGAAAGAAAGAAAGAGAAAGAAAGAAAGAAAGAAAGAAAGAAAGAAAGAGGGAAAGAAAGAAAGGAAGGAAAATATTCCTTACCTCACACTATACCAAAAAAATCAATGCCAAGGGTATTTAAGATCTATGAAAGCAATATGAAAAATAAAATGAAATAAACTTTTAGAAGAAAATGTAGGAGAATTTTCCATGAGTTTGGGGTAGGGAAGAAGTTTTTAAAGAAGAAAAAGAAAGCATTTACTATAAAGGGAGTGATTAATAAATCTACTACTTTAAAAATAATAATTTCTCTTTATTACCAAGACAACATTAAGACAGTTAAAAAGACAAGCCACACAACTGAAAGAGAATTGAAAGGCATACAATGGACAGACTGTTATTGTGTTTGTGTATAACTTTTACAAAGCACATTAAAAACACATTAAAAAAACCCAAGCAAAGAATTTGAATAAACGCTTTAAAAGAGGAAATCCAAATGGCTTATAAATGCATAAAAAGGTGTTAAATACAAACTTACAAGCTTAAAACATAATGAGATCTCTTCCACTCACATTGCCAAAAAATTTTAAAATTCTGACAATTCAAAGTGTCGCCAAGAATGTAGATCCACTGGACTTCTCTCACTCCTGGGGGGGATTATAAACTGGGAAAACTACTTTGGAAAATAGTTTGGTGATCATTATTCAAGTGCAGTTATTTAAGAATGTTGACCCAGCAATCCGTCTCCTAGAGAAATGTATTCACATTTACATCCTGACATTTATAGGAATGTTGGAGGTACCTTTATTGGTGAGCCCCAAAAATCAACAACAGCAGAATGGGGACATAAATTGTGATATATCCATCCAATGGAATAGTATATAGCCGCAAAAATGGACAAATTGTTGCTGCATTCACAATATGGATGAAGCTCCAAAACATAAGTTGAGCAAGAGAAGGCAGATTCAAAAGACAACATTTCAACATTATTTCATTTATAGAAATCTCAAAATCAGGCTGAAGCAAACTGTACTGCTTAGGAATATAGCAGAAGGGTAAAACCATAGAGAAAGGCAAGGAAATTATCGCAAAGTTAGAAGAGTTGTTACCTGTGGGGAGACAAGAGGAAGGGGCTGTGACCAGGGGGAGTCACGTGGAGCAGAGGCAGCTTCCTGTGCCAGGCAGATTTGATTTCTCGACCTGGGTCACTTGGTGCATGCCTTATAATTAACCGTTCAGTTATCCTTATGATCTGCACGTTATATTTCACAATAAAGCAAAAGAAGTAATGTCAAGTGATCTGCCAGATTAACATAGCTCAAAAGCCTGATAAGTTGTTGTAATTATAATTGCAAAGTCAAGTTGAGAAGTCCTTGAAGAGGCTCCTCGTGCAGGAACTGTGGGCAGACGCACGTTCCAAGGACGGGAGGGAGCGAGGAGCCTCCCATTGCCCGGGTCCAGCTCGATGGTCAACCAGTGGTCACATCCTCTCCGCGACCTCCTGTGACATACATGAGGCTGGTCCCCGGCTGGAATGCTGTGTGGCAGATGCAGCCATGACAACAGCGTGCAGGAAGAGGGGAGAAGGCCGGTCCTGAAGGGGCTTGGCCAGCCCTGGCAGGGTGGCCTGAAGATGTGAGGACAGACCCTGTCCTCTGAGTGTCCACCAGGGTTGGGAGTGCTGTGCAGTAGTAGCTGGAATTTTACAGTCCTCTTGATTTTGTTCAGAAGTTTCTAGTCGGATAAAACAGGTTAGAGGGGAGACAAGCTTGCCATGCACTTGTTGCATTCAATGATGGTACAAACTAATGAATTTAGCATTCTTATAAGAGTATGAAGACCTAGACTCATCTTGAAATACTGCCAGCATTGAGTCAGGGTCGTCTGAAATACCAAGTCACCATGTGAAAAGCTGAGCACCCCCAGCTGTGCTCCCCAGAGCAAAATAGAATTCTAGAAAAGGAACTGGAAAAAGCAAAAGTCAGACGCTCAAAACAAGGTGAATTAATGATAGAAGGTGTTACAAGGACACAGTCATTGAACGTGAATCTGATTCTAAATAGGACACACAAGAGAGTGAGCACTCCTATCCCGTCCCTCATCAGCGGACCAGTCTTGGGCCAAAAGGAGAGCGTCACCCCGTGAACACACAGTGTGCGCCCCTTTCTCCCAACCTGAGGTCCTAGAGGCACCACCTCTTCACCCCCGCCCCTCAGGGGAATGTGTGGATGCCACCAACACTGCTTCCCTCCAAGTCCTCCTGGCCGGCTTGTCCTACAAGAATAAGGGGACTGTCAGTCCTCTACAGGGTTTCCTCCTGCCCAAATTATCCCTGCTGCTCACACAGCCTGAAAGTGGAAGTGAGCTCCTCTCAGACTTGTCCCCACCTTCAAATCGCTGATTACTAGACATCCAGAACATCCACAAAAATCTTGATTTTTTTTTTTCCTCTCTTCAAAAGTAATTTTGAATTCGCTTGTTTTCCGATTCAGTTTAAGAAATTAAATAAGTGAATTATTATACTTTTGATCAACTTGAAGCTTGGTGGGGTTAGAGGTCTCACAGTGGTGTTTTGTAAATATGTTAAATGGGATTATTATGAGCACATTATCTCCATGTTGGAGTGCACTCTAGATAACAAGCTATTTTATTTTAGATATTCAATCTCTAAACATAAACAAAATTTATAATAGTCCATGAGCATGGAAACATTTTAAACTTAAAAAGTAATTTTTGTATACCAAGCGCTGTATTTACTATAGTTAAAAGAGAAATGTGGGCGCTTCCCTGGTGGTGCAGTGGTTAAGAATCCGCCTGCCGGGCTTCCCTGGTGGCGCAGTGGTTGAGAATCTGCCTGCCAATGGAGGGGACACGGGTTCGAGCCCTGGTCTGGGAAGATCCCACATGCTACGGAGCGACTAGGCCCGTGAGCCACAATTGCTGAGCCTGCGCGTCTGGAGCCTGTGCTCCACAACAGGATAGGCCGCGATAGTGAGAGGCCCGCGCACCGTGATGAAGAGTGGCCCCCACTTCCCGCAACTAGAGAAAGCCCTCGTACAGAAACGAAGACCCAACACAGTCATAAATAAATAAATAAATAAAATTTAAAAAAAAAGAATCCACCTGCCAATTCAGGGGACACGGGTTTGAGCCCTGGTCTGGGAAGATCCCACATGCCGCGGAGCAACTATGCCCATGGGCAACAACTACTGAGCCCGCGTGCCTAGAGCACGTGCTCCGCAACAAGAGAAGCCACCACAATGAGAAGCCCGCACACCACAACGAAGAGTAGCCCCCACTCATCTCAACTAGAGAAAGCCTGCGCAAGCAACAATGACCCAATGCAGCCAAAAATAAATAAATAAAATAAATAAATAAATTTATAAAAAAAATTTTAATACAAAGAAAAAATATTAAAAGCAGCAAGGGAAAAGCAACAATTAACATACAAGGGAATCCCCATAAGGTTAACAGCTGATCTTTCAGCAGAAACTCTGCAAGCCAGGAGGAAGTGGCAGGACATATTTAAAGTGATGAAAGGGAAAAACCTACAACCAAGATTACTCTACCCAGCAAGGATCTCATTCAGATTTGACGGAGAAATTAAAACCTTGACAGACAAGCAAAAGCTAAGAGACTTCAGCACCACCAAACCAGCTTTACAACAAATGCTAAAGGAACTTGTCTAGGCAGGAAACACAAGCAAAAGAAAATACTTACAATAACAAGCCCAAAACAATTAAGAAAATGGTAATAGGAACATACATATCAGTAACTACCTTAAATGTAAACGGATTAAATGTTTCAACCAAAAGACATAGACTGGCTGAATGGATACAAAAACAAGACCTGCATATATGCTGTCTACAAGAGACCCACTTCAGGCCTAGGGACACATACAGACTGAAAGTGAGGGGATGGAAAATGATATTCCATGCAAATGGAAATCAAAAGAAAGCTGGAGTAGCAATTCACATATCAGACAAAACAGACTTTAAAATAAAGACTATTTCAAGAGACAGAGAAGGACACTACATAATGATCAAGGGATCAATCCAAGAAGATATAACAATTGTAAATATTTATGCACCCAACATAGGAGCACCTCAATACATAAGGCAAATGGTAACAGCCATAAAAGGGGAAATCAACAGTAACACAATAATAGTAGGGGACTTTAACACCCCACTTTCACCAATGGACAGATCATCCAAAATGAAAATAAATAAGGAAACACAAGCTTTAAATGATACATTAAACAAGATGGAGTTAACTGATATTTATAGGACATTCCATCCAAAAACAGCAGATTACACTTGCTTCTCAAGTGCTCATGGAACATTCTCCAGGATAGACCATATCTTGGGTCACAAATCAAGCCTTGGTAAATTTAAGAAAATTAAAATCGTATCAAGTATCTTTTCTGACCATAATGCTATGAGACTAGATATCAATTATAGGAAAAAATCTGTAAAAAATACAAACACATGGAGGCTAAACAATATGCTACTAACTAACCAAGAGATCACTGAAGAAATCAGAGGAAATCACAAAATACCTAGAAACAAATGACAATGAAAACACGACAACCCAAAACCTGTGGGATGCAGCAAAAGCAGTTCTAAAAGGGAAGTTTATAGCAATACAATCCTACCTCAAGAAACAAGAAACATCTCAAAGAAACAACCTAACCTTCCACCTAAGGCAATTAGAGAAAAAAGAACAAAAAAAACCCAAAGTTAGCAGAAGGAAAGAAATCATAAAGATCAGATCAGAAATAAATGAAAAAGAAATGAAGGAAACAATAGCAAAGATCAATAAAACTACAAGCTGGTTCTTTGAGAAGATAAACAACATAGATAAACCATTAGCCAGACTCATCAAGAAAAAAAGGGAGAAGACTCAAATCAACAGAATTAGAAATGAAAAAGGAGAAGTAACAACTGACACTGCAGAAATACAAAGGATCATGAGAGATTACCACAAGTAACTCTATGCCAATAAAATGGACAACCTGGAAGAAATGGAAAAATTCTTAAAAAAGCACAACCTTCTGAGACTGGACCAGGAAGAAATAGAAAATATAAACAGACCAATCACAAGCACTGAAATTGAGACTGTATTTAAAAATCTTCCAACAAACAAAAGTCCAGGACCAGATGGCTAAACAACACAAAAAGACAACCCTCAGAATGGGAGAAAATATTTGCAAACACAGCAACTGACAAAGGATTAATCTCCAAAATATACAAGCAGCTCATGCAGCTCAATATCAAAAAAACAAACAACCCAATCTAAAAATGGGCAGAAGACCTAAATAGACATTTCTCCAAAGAAGGTATACAGATGGCCAACAAACACATGAAAGGATGCTCAACATCACTAATCATTAGAGAAATGCAAATCAAAACTACAATGAGGTATCACCTCACACCACTCAGAATGGCCATCATCAAAAAATCTACAAACAATAAATGCTGGAGAAGGTGTGGAGAAAAGGGAACCCTCTTGCACTGTTGGCGGGAATGTAAATTGATACAGCCACTATGCAGAACAGTATGGAGTTTCCTTAAAAAACTAAAAGTAGAACTACAATACGACCCAGCAATCCCACTATTGGGCATATACCCAGAGAAAACTATAATTCAAAAAGAGTCATGTACCACAATGTTCATTGCAGCTCTATTTACCATAGTCAGGACATGGAAGCAACCTAAGTGTCCATCGACAGATGAACGGATAAAGAAGATGTGGCACATAAATACAATGGAATATTACTCAGCCATAAAATGAAACGAAATTGAGTTATTTGTACTGAGGTGGATGGATCTAGAGTCTGTCATACAGAGTGAAGTAAGTCAGAAAGAGAAAAACAAATGCCGTATGCTAACGCATATATATGGAATCTAAAAAAAAATGGTCATGAAGAACCTAGGGGCAGGACAGGAATAAAGACACAGACATAGAGAATGGACTTGAGGACACAGGGAGGGGGAAGGGTAAGCTGGGACGAAGTGAGAGAGTGGCATGAACATATGTACACTACCAAACGTTAAATAGATAGCTAATGGTAAGCAGCTGCATAGCACAGGGAGATCAGCTCGGTGCTTTGTGTCCACCTAGAGGGGTGGGATAGGGAGGGTGGGAGGGAGACGCAAGAGGGAGGAGATATGGGGATATATGTATATATATAGTTGATTCACTTTGTTATACAGCAGAAACTAACACAAAATTGTAAAGCAATTATACTCCAATAAAGATGTTAAAAAAAAAGAGAAATGTGAAAATAACTTGACATGTACTTAAATAATTGTTTGACATGTTTGTAATAATTTAATTTTAATTTGTTAAAACAGTAAGAAAAATGAGTCAAAATCACTTTACAAATACTAATGTTTTCCTATAAATAGTCTGAGAATTTTAGGTGAGACATAGTAATTTCATGACAATGAATAACTTTGGTCCCTGGGCTGTAGTTGCAGGTGACTGGACCCTCCTAGGAAATTCTAAATCAGCTACATTCTCATGTCTTTATCAGCTTAAGTGACTGAGGCCACAGAAAGAGATAAAATAACCTCTCAGAGTTTCTTGTAGTCTTTTTATTTTCTATCAAATAATGGAACAAAGCAACCTAGCAGTAAACTTTCAGCTGTGTAACATAGCTTTATCCTCTAGAGGGCGTAATTTCATCATGACACGCACCGCTGACTTTGCTGAGATGTCTAAACACCAGGATCACACAAATAGTTTTTCTCGTTCAAGCAAGCTCAGTTCCTGCTACTAGGGTAGCTGAAATTTCCATACCTGTGAAATAACTCAGTCGGGGTTTTCCTGTGACCTCACCTCCTCATTTTGTAGACCTCCCTTCGTGGTCTCAGGTTAGAAGGCCTCTTTCTCCACTTCTTCGTCCTGCTATGGCCCCTTCCTGGAGTGACCAATGCATCCTAATTCTGGTCTCTTCTCGCCACCTCTTCCGGAGGTGGTCCCTGGCCTCTCCCCTCATCCCAAGTTACATTCTTTTGCTTCCAGCATCTGTCACCATCAGAAATTATCCTATTGAGGAGCAGAATGTCACATCACGGGAACAGGGCTTTGACCCAGTTGTTGGCTGCTGGACCCCAGGGTCCAGAATAGCACCTGACAGAGAGTAGATGTTCTCATAAATATCGTTGGGTAGATGCACAAATAAGTGAATGAAGGTTGTAGCCCAGAGCGAATCAAGCTGTGTGGACAGATGATGGGATGTTGATTGGTAAAATTTCTCGATGAATGGTAAGTGGGAGAGAAGGCTTTCCAAATGGAAAGGATAGACCGACGCTAATTTACATGGAAGGGGAGGCTTTGCAGCAACATGGATGGACCTAGAGATGATCATACTAAGTGAAGTAAGTCAGACAGAGAAAGACAAATATCATATGATATCACTTATACGTGGAATCTAAAAAAATGATACAAATGAACTTATTTCTGTTTCTTATGAAACAGAAATAGAGTCACAGACACAGAAAGCAAACTTATGGTTACTAAAAGGGAAAGGCGGGGTGGGATAAATTAGGAATTTGGGATTGAAATATACACACTACTATATATAAAATGGATAAACAACAAGGACCTACTGCATAGCACAGGGAACTATACTCAATATTTTGTAATAACCTATAAGGGAAAAGAATCTGAACATTTATATATATATAAATTATAATTATAATTATAAATATATAAATATAAATTATAATTTATAATTATAATTTATAATTTATAATTATAATTTATATTTATAATTATATAAATATAAATTATAATTTATAATTATAAATTATAATTTATAATTATAATTTATAATTTATAATTATATAAATATAAATTATAATTTATATAATAATTTATATATAATTTATATATATATAACTGGATCACTTTGCTATACACCTGAAACTAACACAACATTGTAAGTCAACTATACTTCACTAAAAAATAAACAAATTTTAAAAGAAGTAATTACAAAAAAAAACGAAGAAGTAATTACAAAATAGAGAGAAGTGGAGCCCAAAGAGGACAAGTTCAAGTCCCAGTACACACATAACATAAGAGAGAAAATGATACACAACAGAACATGGTACAGAGTCTGCCCTGGGAACTCAGAACCGAGAAAGGCATTTACCAAAGCCTCTCATTATTACTCAGAGGGCAGGATGATAGTAAAGAATTGTTAGCTGGTTGTAGAAATGACCCAACGTGTGGCTCACTTGAGGTGTGCCACAGGGCTGTGCCCTTGGCGTGGTCCTGTTTCACCCTGCCACAAACCACTTCAATGGAGGCATAGAAGGACACGGACAGTAAATGTGCAAAAAGCACAACTCTGTTGCAGGGGGTGACAGAACTGAGATTCAAAAGAGCTCCACTGGCTGAGATGTCATCTCAAACCAACATGAAGAATGTCATGAAGAGAATATAGACATTTTCAGTTTAGATGTTAAGAAATCAGTTTTGCAGACACCAGAGGCGAGGGGCCTGTTTGAGTAGCAGTTCACATGAAAAAAAGTCGTGAAATTTTAACTGACCACGAACTCAATATTCACCAAGACGGTTACAAAGGTCTTAGTATTAATAGAAGCAGGCGGTCCACATTCGGCGAGGGGGAGCGTCACCGCCCCGTGCTCTGGCCTGATCTATCTAGCTGTGCATGCCACAGATACTCAGAGGGGACGAGGGTGGTGCTCTGCAAGGGATGCTGGAAGGAACAGGACTGGCTTAATTCAAAGAGAGTAAGACTCCGAAACGGGCAGGGAGGAAACCATCAGGACGACGAAGGCGACTCAGTATGACAGCTCGTAAGGGAGCCCCCGTGGTACCTGAGTCTGAGCCCAGCGCTGCCTGTTTGTCCTTGAGGCAAAGGTTGCACACCCTCAGGGTCCCAGCTGCATCAGCTATAAACTGAGGATGATAACGGCAGCCTCCTAAGGTCTGGGGTGGATTCAATGAAACGTCCCTGAATGCTGGAATCAATATAGATAAGGCCCGGAAGGGCTGGAGCAGTGCCCAACAGATAGTGCGATACAAGCACAAGAACTGGATGTTGTTGAGACTTAGGACAAATAGCAGGCGTGTTTAGGGTGTGGCGACAGAAAATGTAACCCTAGTGAGAGCGTGCGTCCCAGGAATCACAACCGCGGATCCCGTCCATTCCGCGCAAGTGAGGACGGGCACTCACCCCCCGGAGCAGCGAGCCCCTGGCTCCTGGGTGGGGGCCCGACGGGGTGGCCTGGGCCGGAACCCAACCCCAGCGCTCCCCACCCCCTTCCGACAGCTCCTTCGCAGGAACCCCTTCTTTCATTGCCTTACTTCCCATCGCGCCCGGGAAGATGTCATTTCAAAGCTTCTCGAACCCACAGCTCATCTGTGCGAGGGGAGCGTCCTCGGCCGGGAAGGCCCCTCGTCACCTGTTAGCTTCCAGCACCAAGTGGGGGTCCTGCGCTCGGCTCATCTGACACCAGCTCCCGGGGTGAGCGCGGGCCCGCAGGCTGGGGCTCAGCCCTGCGAGGTGCCCTCGCTGCGACACCAGCCGCAAGCCCCAGGGACCACCTGTGCTCCCGGCCGACGGGCTACAGGCTCGCCCCCTCCTCAGCGTCCATGATTCTCCAGGACGGCCCACAGACCCCAGGAAGGCGCTCTGCTTACTACTGCTGGTTTGTTGTTAAGGATGCAACTCAGGGCCAGCCAAATGGAAGAGCTGCACAGGACAAGGCTTGGGGTGGGGGTGAGGCGTGGAGCCGCCGTGCCCGCCCCGGGCACTCACCCTCCCAGAGCCCCGATGTGCTCCGCAGCCCAGAAACGCTCCAGATCTTGTTGTTCAGGGGGTTTTTTCTTTTCCTTTTTTAATCAAGGTATGATTGACTAAATCATTGGCCACATGGTTGAACTCAATCTCCAGCCCCTCCCCTCCCCAGATGTCGGCGGGGGGATGCTAAAAGTCCCAACCTTTAAGGGCGCCGTCTCCCCACTGCGGCCAGCCCTTCCTCTGAAACTGTCTAGAGGCCAGCATGAGTCCCTTTATTAGCGTAAATAAGTCTGGTTGAGAGAGGCTCCTTGTGAATAACCGAAGACACTCGTATCACCCAGGAAATTCCACGGGCTCCTGAAGCTCTGTGTCGGGAACAGGGAACAAAGACCGAGTGCATTTTTATTACATCACAGCTAAGCCTACCGATCACTCAGCTCTTCCAGGCTCCAACCATCCTGGTCAGATGGGCGCTCGCGACGGGAGGGGCTGAGAACACACGACAGCATCACGGGAAAGTCCACCTAGACCTGCAGAGGTCCTCGGCCGTCACCCACATCAGCCCGTGTCTTTGACAGACAGCCAGTGAGCAGAGGAATTCAGAGACTGTTGCCCAAAGTTGCCCACCTCTCTAAGAGCGAAGCAAAAGGCGCAAGTTCTGTCTGCGGGGCGGAGGGTACTTTCCCAGCCCGGCCACGTGTCATCACGGTACAAATCACCTCCACACAGGGAGGTCTCCATCCATCACGATGAAGTGTTGACCCCCCAAGCAAAACCTCCCTGAGGGCACTGCCCAGGAGCCTGCCTCAGCAGAGCAGGCCGTCCACCCCGCGTCCACAGCGTCCAAGGAGCCTTCATAATGCCCCCAAGGAACCTCTTCAAGAACCTGGGAGGTGCCCGCCAAGACCCTCTGTGGAGTTGCTTGGGATGGGAGGTGGGAGTGGGGAGGAACCCCAAAGGGCAGTGTCCAGAAAGGGGTGCTTTCAGAGGAGGTGGCCTGGGGATGGACCCCGCTGGTGCTGAGGGGAATGGGTGGGGTGTGAAGGGGGTGAATTGTCCTGCCTGACGGACAGCAGGGAACTGGGGGTTGGAAGGGCAGCCAGAGGCTGGCCCCTGGCCAGAGAAGAGAGGGGAAGAAACATAAACGCTTCTGCTGGAAAGTTGGGGGGCTGAGATGGGATTGTAGGTGTTGGCTGAGGCTGTGTCCTGTGACCTTCCCTGCAGCTCTCTCCCCACTCCCCTGACCGGTTTCTGCAGGAGCCCAACGTCAGCAGTTGCAAACCTACTTCCTGGCATAAAGTTCATTTCCCCTTTGGATGAAGCCAATTAGCTAACCCAGAGGGTCACTCCAACTACCAGGTGATGAACTATGTGTCATAAATGGTGCTGTCAGGTCCTCTTACTTGAGGACTAGCTTTGGTTTATCTTGAGAACATACGTGTAATGGGTTGTACCTGCCTTGTTATTATATTAAAAGGTGAGGTTTCTTTCTATCTTTGTGGCCTCTTAGCAGATTGCGTGCGATGCACGCCGCATTCTGGTTCAATCATGAAACTCTTTCCTTTCTCTTCTGCCTTTGTGGAGAGGTTTTCTGGGTTGGTAGGAGATTTTGTTTTTAGTTATATTTCCCCAACAGTGCATGGTTCTAGGTGACTTGATCACACGTGTAGATTTGTGCAATCAAGGTACAGAATGTTTTCTTCACCACAAAGATCTCTCGTCCCCATATATACCCACCCCAAACTCCCTCTCCCCATCTCTCAACCCCTGGCAACCACCAATCTGTTCTCTATCTCTATAATTTTCTCATTTCAAGAATATTATGTAAACAGAATTGTACAGTACGTAACATTTGCAGATGGGCTTCTCTCACTCAGCATCCTTCCCTTGAGATGCATCCAAGTTGTTGTCTGTCTCCCTTTTTATTGCTCAGTGATCTTCTGTGGTATGAAAGCACCACAGGTTTTTAAACCATTCATCCATTGAGGACATTGAGGTGGTTTCCAAACACAAGTACAGCTGCTATAATCATTCATGTACAGGTTTATTTGTGAACAAAAGTTTTCTTTTCTCTGGGGTAAATGTCAAGCTGCAGTTGTCGGGTCATATAGTAAGTGCAGGTTTAGTTTTTAAGAAAATACCCAACTCTTTCTAGAGTGGCTGTATCAGTTTACATCCTTACCAGAAATGTCTGAGTCATGCAGTTTCTCCAAATCCTTGTCAGCCTTTGGTGTCATCACTCTTTTTTATCTTAGTCATTTCAACGGATGTGGAGTGACATCGCATCGTGGTTCTAATTTGCCTGATGGCTAATGATGTTGAACGTCTTTTCTTGTGTTTATTTGCCATCTATAAAGCCTCTCCAACGATACTGTCTTTTGCCCATTTTTCTAGTTGGATTTTTTGTTTTGCTGTTGGCTTTTGAACGTTCTTCATACGTTCTAGATACAAGTCGTTTGTCAGATTATGTAGTTTGCAAATATTTTCTCCCAGTCTGTAGCTTGTCTTTTCCTTCTCTTCACTGAGTATTTTGCAGAGAAAAAAAATTTAATTTTCATGAGGTTGATGTCAACCCTGATCACCTGGCCAAGGCAGTGTTTGTCAGGTTTCTCTGCTGTAACTCGCACCCTCCAACTGTGAGAAGTGTGGTCCCCACCATCTGCCATGCACTTACTTAATTGTTCAATTAGTAACATCACTTTTAATCAAGATAGGGCTGCCGAGAGTCCCCCAGACTCCTTGATACGGATACAAGGCAAGACACATTTTCTAGTCACAATTCCTCAGGTGAAATCCCCTTAAATGCCCAAGTTTCACTTCAGTATCTTCAATCTACCTAATTAGTGAGGCTGCTTAGTGATGTTGGGAGTGAGCTTTAACCTTGCAGTTAATGTTGAACTTGGAAAGTCTGTATAAAAAGATGCCAACATTCAATTTTGGGGGAAGTTTCCCAAAAAAGCATACAATCTCCTAGTTAGTTATAAGAAGTGAATCTGATCCTTACTCTATAGAAATCAGACTGCTCTCCTGCCTGGGTGAAATGGCCTTGGTAACTTCTTCCTATAACCTACAGCCTATTGTGTTTATGTGGGTGTGCAAACAGTCTAACCTCCTTGTCTCTTATTTTGTGTGAGGCTGTGTTTGAAGATTCTGTGCCTTAAAGGGCACCGGATCAGGTAACCAGTGCCAAGCAGAAGTCTCGACCAAGAAGTATCTGCGTTCCTTCTGCAGCCAAAATGTTTCAAATGCATTTTCAAGCTGTTTGAAAGGGTTGAACACTGAGGCATCTTTACCTGGGATCTTTATGCCGAGAGCAGAGGACAGGAGGTAGTTGTCACTTCAGAGCTGAAGCACTGGAGGTTTTCATGAGGGTCGGGGTGTGTGTGCTGACAGGGGACACCCAGGGGGCTGGAGACGCAGCTGTGGATGGAAGGTTTGACGACAGCCCTCGACCAGACGTTTGCTCCTCCAAATTCAGACAGGCATTTTCTTTCCAGGCCCAAAGTAACAGCCCGCTCGGGCTCTCATTTCCAGTGTACCCAGAGCAGCCTAAAGGTGTTGGAAAATTGCCACACGAAGGGAAGGTGCACAAATCCTTTAAGTTCTGAGCTCAGAATTCCAAACGAGCTCCTTTATTAGGGGGCTGTCCCCGCGGGGAGGGGACTGAGGTCAAGTACACACAGACTGTGACGGGAAGAGAAGAACACAGCACCGCCGCTGGAGGGGCTTGGAGGGGCTTGGCTTGCGGGGAGAACAGAACGCTCACTGCCCTGTGCAGCACGATAAAGAGGCAGCGTGGAGGGTCTGCAGTCCACCCAGGGGCCTTCCTGACTGACCTCCACGAAGGGCCTGAGCTCTAACTGGACAGGGCAGCTCTCTTCCGGACAACATTCCAGAAAAGTCCGCCTTGGCTTTGTAATTGCCTTGCTCCTGGCTTTGTCCATCACTGAGTTTTTCATTCATAAGCTCCTTTCTTACCTGGAAGAAAAGAGGAGAGGGCCCTCACGTCCGATGTGCCAGCCACTCGGGCCTGCAATGGCACTCCATGTAATGACCTGGGACACGGCACCCAAGTCCTCTGTCCCTCAGGCAGGGCCTCGCACAGGTTCAGACAAGCCCAGGCCAATGTCACTTTTTGAGTCTCCTGGTTTAATTTTTAAAAAGAAGAAAGAAATTTTAGTATGCATTGCGTGAGTATTTCGGTATGTTTTAAAATTTTGTAATTGACAAATGGATGCTTTTAAAAATGCAATGAAGGGAATTCCCTGGCAGTCCAGTGGTTAGGACTCAGTGCTTTCACTGCTGTGGCCTCGGGTTCAATCCCTGGTCAAGGAGCTAAGTTCCCTCAAGCCGTGCAGCACAGCCAAAAAAGTAAAAAAATAAAAAAGCAAAAAATAAAAACGCAATTCAGTATAGTTGTGTTATCCCCACATCATCCTGTGTTAGCTACAGGATTTATAAAATATCGTAATGTACTTTCTTTTCTGGGACATGAGCTTAAGTTTTATCACTAAAGTCCATCTTTTCAGTGTGACTCTACGTATAATCTCATTATGAAATAATTTGACAGTTTAACTTTGAGGCCCAAGATAAGTGGCCCCTAGCCACAAGCTCTGCGGCCTGGCATCTCAAGGCCTAGAAACGATACCAGGTCCCCAAGGACACCAGCGTTGGCTCCCATGGGCTACCCGGGTCCTGCAGGGGGGTGTTTATTTAGTTGTAAGCCGCAGGTCAGGGGGGTTGAAGTTCAAGAATATTTGAGCTTCCCACACCCCACAGCTGGTTTAAGATGGCAGTCAAGCTGATTTCACATAACCGATTAGCAACTGATTTCAAATAAGTAATTAGTAATTGGTCACCTTTTTATACATTATCAGCTACCCTGCCTCTATCCATGAATGGCCATATAGCTGACAGTAAAGAGAGTCTCATCTTGTTGGCAAAGAGTTTAGCCTACAGCTTTGAGCCTGTCAGCGGTTTTGCCTCTGACATTTGAGTAGCTATGCAGGACAAAGAGCGTTTGATCTTGGTGTATTTTCTTCTCTCTCGAAATGAAAATGAAACTTGGTCCAAAAGTTTGTGTTACGGTAAAGTAGCCAAAGAGTTTAGACAAGGAGGCAGCTAGCTGTGTACTCCTGGATTGTCAGTAAGAGAGCAGATAACCTTATAGAGACTGAAACCCGTAAGGCATCTCTATGGAAGGCAGGGGTAAGAAGCCCTATTTCCACTCTATTTATAGGGATAGTCTTCACAGGGAGGCCTGTTGTTTTGGACGAAATAAACAGTGGGGTGTCCACTGTCTAAATAGCGTCCACCAGCCTGTGACGCGGAACAAGAAGTGCCCTCGGAGCACAGAGGCCCCCGTCTGAGCTCTGACAGGCACCGAGGAAGCACAAGGCGGGCCCCAGGGTGTCCTACAGAGAAAACAGCACTGGTCCTGCCGTGCAGCTTCTGTCGGGGGAGGGGATCGCGGGCTCTGGGCTGCGTCTGGGCAGCAGCAGAGAGAAAGCAGAGGGGTCAGCGGACGGGCCCAGGCCAGGCTGGGAGGACCCCATCATTGAAAAATGGGCAAAGAAGAAGCACAAACACCTTTTCAGAAACGGTCCCCAAGCGAGGAAGTGGAGAAACTGGAACCCTGTGCACTGTTGGTGGGAATGTAAAATGGTGCAGCCCCTGTGGGAAACGGTAGGGAGGCTCGTCAAAAAAATAAAAAAATAAATAGAATTAATATATGATCCAGCAATTCCACGTCTGGGTATGTTCCCAAAACAATTGAAAATACAGTCTTGAAGAGAGATCTTTGCACCCGTACTCAGAGCAGCATCATTCACAACAGCCAAGAGGTGGAAGCAGCCTGAGTGCCCGTCGACAGATTATGGATAAACAGAACGCGGTACATACAGACAATGGAATACTGTGCAGCCTTATTAGGAAGGAAATCCTGACACAGGCTGCGACGTGGATGAACCTTGAGTACTTATACTCAGTGAAATAAGCCAGACACAGAAGGACACGTACCGTCTGATTCCACTTGTTTGAGGTCCCTAGAGGAATCAGATTCATAGAGACAGGAAGTAGAACGGTGGGTGCCAGGGGCTGGGGGAGGGGGAGGCGAGTTATCACTGTTGAACAGGGCAGAGTTTCAGTTGGCGAAGATGAAACATTTCTGTGGATGGATGGTGGTGAACAATGTGAACGTACTTAATGACATTGAACCGTACACTTAAAAATTGTTAAAATGGTAAATTTTATGTTTTGTGTATTTTATCACAATAAAAAATTAGAAAAAGTAAAAATAAAAAGATCAGTAAAGGAGCAAACAAAAGGGTCCCCAAGATGTGGCCTCAGCAGTATCAGCTAAAGCATCTCCTTCCTACTTTCCCTGAAAAGTGCTGTTTCGTGTGCAAGGCGGGGGGCCGTGCAGCAACGCTGCGTCCTTGCTTTTGACCCTCCCCACCCGGGTCATCTGCAAAGGGCCGGCCCGGATGTGTCACAGCCAGAGCGACTGTGGCCACTCGGACCGCTCACTAAGGGTGGGCCCTCCACCACATTGTGTGGCAGGAAATTCGTGGCCTGGTTACCAGAAGTACGCCTATGGATGGGAAAGCACCTTTTCTCAGATAAAAAGAGGTAGAAGATGGAAAGTGTAGATGCCAGCTTAAGGGGGACGCGTGAATTCCCAGCTGTCGATAAAAGCCCCTGTGCCAGGGGCCAGGTGCACTGTTCCTGCCCTCAGAGGGCAGAGCCGCGATGGGGCAGGAATTTAAAGGAACCGATCGTCGTCGGAAGGAGCAAGGAGCGCTGGAGGACGGCGCAGGTCAAGAGGTCAGGGCCCCTTCCAGCCCGTGCCTTCCTGAGGAAAGGATGTTTAAGCTGAACCTGTAACAACAAATATAAACCAGCTGCTATCAGCCGGTTTCCTGTTTTCATAAGGGGTGGAGTGAAAACAGCCGGGAATTCAGTTTCCGATGTGGGAGGAGGGAGAAAGGGGCCGTGGGCTCAGCTGTGTTTCTGGTCAGCAGGGCAAGGGCAGGAGGTTAGGGGCCGTGAGAATTTCCGCCCCCTGCCCTCCGCCCTCCCGTGCTTCTCTTTATCAGGCAATTAGAAAAAGAGACAGTTCTGCCCCCAGGTCTGCAAAAAACAGGTGGGCCTCATTTCCTCGTCTTCAGTTGAGGGCGGGCAGCCTCCTGGTCAAGGTACACTCTGTGTCCTCTAGCAGACAGAGCACGGTCACATTCGCGTCAGGGGCGACGGGACTCACGCTTTCCCACGGCCGCCCCTGGCTCAGGCCCTCACTACCTACCCCACCCCGCCCAGACCAGCGTCTTCCAGCTGCCGGCTCACCCTCCAGCCAGAGCATCAGTTGTTTTTATAACAAATAGTTGTGGAGCATTTTTGATTAAAGTGCCAGGAACCAGGTCAGGTTCTGGGAAGACAGAGTTCCAGCCTTCACGGTCATGTTACTCCACTGAGCAAGGATACTGGCCCAGAAGCAGGTACAAACGCACTTCCCATCTCCGTCCGGCGCGTCCGTGACCCCTTTATGGGTTTTCTCTCTCCATACCTGTTTCCCACCCGGCCCTCAGCTCGTCAGCCTCCTTCTTCAGTCTTTCTCTTTAACCTCCATCCTCCTGTCTTGTTTGTCTCTCTCTGTAATCAAACACCTAAATTTTTGTCCCAGTTCTGCCACGTACTACCTGTGCCGTCTTAGACAAGTTACTAGCCTCTTTGTCCTGAATTCCTCATTTGTAAAATGAAGATAATGGCTCCTACTTTGCCTGTGGCCTGGAGTTGTTATGAAAATCAAATATACCCGTGGATTAAAAGGGCTTCCTAAACTGCAGAGTGGTCCACACGTATATTTTCTCATCACGTTCTATCTCGTGGTAAAGGTGGCTTGTCCTTTTGTAAGTTGTGAACTCCCTGAAGAACAGGAGTCTCTCACAGTCGCAGCAGATCGACCAGGCTTCGGGTCTCAGCTGGAGGACCAGCAGGGCCCAGGTTCCCCATCTCCAGGAGGACATGCCCGGCAAACTCAACGGGAAGGGCACCCCCGGAGTTGTACAGACCCGACCCTCCCCCAGAACGGGATCCGAACATCTCAGAAAACGGGTGGGCTTTATTCTGCCACATCTTACGTTGCCTTTAAATCTTAGACCATCTCTAACCCCAAGATCAAGCTCTTCTGAGGGTGTGTTTTAGATGTGGGTGTACAGAGCACACCACCAAGCGATGACTCGCGTTCGGGTCCACACGGTCGCCGGGGAGAAGAATGACCGCTCTCAGCTCCTGGCCGCGTGGGGCAGCCCCAGGACCCCGGCCTGCATCTCCTCCACACAGGACACGATACATATGCTGCCTCGGTTTGCTCACATTCTAAAAGAAAACAGGTGAAACTGAAACCAGATGATTGCAACCAGCTGACTGAAAGAGGAAGGCAAAAAAAATCTTAACTTAAAAATATGAACTTGATTCAGAATACTCACATGACGCAGATAAACAGAAAATCATTTCTGTGCTTAGGCGCTCATTTGCACTGAGAAACCCAAAGAAATCATTGTGATTCTTGAAATCTGAATTAGTTTTATTGTGACTGCTCCGGGGCTCGAACAGCAGAAATGTATCGTCTCAGTTCTGGAGGCTGGGAGTCCAAGATCAAGGTGCCAGCAGGGGTGGTTCCTTCTGAGAGCTGTTCTCCTTGGCTTGCAGACAGCTGTCTCTTCCACATGTCTGTTCACACTGTCTTCCCTCTGGGTGTGTCTGTGCCCAAATTTCCTCTTCTAAGGACATCAGTCATATTGGCTTAGGGCCCACCCATGCGACCTCATTTTGCCTTCATTACCTCTTTAAAGGTGTCTCCAAATCCCATCTCCAAATATGGTCACATTCTGAGGTTCTGGGGGTTAGGTCTCCAACATACGGATTGGAAGGGACACGATTCAGCCCGTAACAGGATCCCAACGTCTCAAGGCAGTTCCTGCACAGGTACGCATAGCCTTGTCTTGCTAACTTAAAAAGCTTTTCCCCAATATACTTTTCTTCAAACTGCTTGAACTGCTTTCCTTTGAAGTGTGTAGCATTAATGAGGACCCGTTTTGTCAATAAATCCACTGACTTGGCAGGCAATACCTCCACCATTTTGTCTTTTTTTTTTAAAAAAAAAAGAGAGAAAAAAAAAAAGAAAGAGAATAGGTCTAAGTAACATGAAACCACACATGCTGGGATAACACACAGAAGAACACACCATGAGCTGAGGGCCACCTTCTCAAACTGTGTTACGGCCAATATGCCTGGAAGCCAAATTAACATAAGTTTGCTGTTGCCATCAAACCCTGATCCCTGCATTTTCACAGGGTGTTTGAAAGTATTAACAAGTTGGAGTTCGGAGAGTTCGGGCCGTTGTCTCTGCAAGAAGGCCAATTGTACTCCTTTTAAAAAGAAGTTGGGGTGAACAGAAGAACAATATTAAATAATTCATAAAATAGAGAAATGCCTATAAAATAAACGGGCAGGTTGGGTACGGTGAGATAGTCCCTGCATCTGGCTTTAGGAAGAAAGCTTTTCGGGACAGAATGATGAGAATTGTGCCGCGTCAGGTGTAGAGGAATACAGCGGGATTGGGAGGAAAAGGCACTCGTGTGGAACTGGGCTGGCAGCGAGGACCCTCGTGGAAGGCGGGGTGTCTGGGCTTAGACTCCGGAGACCTCACCGGGACCTATCCTGTCCCAGGCATTGCCTTCAGGGCTAGAGATGCATAGAGGTAGTTAATTCTCCCTACATGACCCCTGGGAGGAGGGTCCTACCGTGATCTCCACAGGACACAGAGTAAGGAGGCTTCTCACAGCCCCTGCGGAAGGAGTGTTAGAAGCAAGAGTCATTCCCGCTCGTAATGTCAGATCATACTGGGGCAAGTTTCTTTTATTTATTATTTTTTTTCATTTTTACATCCCCAGCATCTGGGCCAAAGTCAACATCCAAAGTGTTCGTTAAATTAAGCTTTAAAAAAAGGAGGGATTAGCAAATATACACTACTGTATGAAAAATAGATAAATAACAATGTACTACTGTACACAGGGAACCATAGTCAATGTCCTGTAGTAACCTATTATGAAAAAGAATATATATATGTATAACTGAATCACCTTGCTGTACACCAGAAACTAACACAACATTGTAAATCAGCTGTAACTCAATTAAAAAAAAAAAAAAGAAAGAGGAAACTGCCTCAAATACGAGGCAGTTTTTGGCTTCTCGGCGCATGTTACTGAACAATGGGGCATGTCACTGCTCTGCTGATAAGTGCAGAGAGAACCGAACGGAAATTCATTTGCTGATGATAATTGCTGTAACACTTTTTTTTTTTTTTGTCTCCCAGAATAATTAAAAATAGAGCGCTTTCCCTTAAGTAACAATCTCACCAATTTGTGCGTGGCAGAAATATCCATGAAAATCGTAATAACAACAGAAGAATTAAATCTCTCCCTGCAGCTCTTTCTGCCTCCCAGGCATGTATGTGTTATGTGGACGCCTCTGGCTCGTCTGATCAAATATCTGGCAAAACCTTTTATTTATTATTTATTTATTTATTTTTGGCTGCGTTGGGTCTTCGTTGCTGTGTGCAGGCTTTCTCTAGTTGTGGTGAGCCGGGGCTACTCTTCGTTGCGGCGTGCGGGCTTCTTTCTCACTGCGGTGGCTTCTCTTGTTGCGGAGCATGGGCTCTAGGCGTGTGGGCTTCAGTAGTTGTGGCTCGCGGGCTCAGTAGTTGTGGCGCACGGGCTTAGTTGCTCCGCGGCATGTGGGATCTTCCCGGACCAGGGCTTGAACCCGTGTCCCCTGCATTGGCAGGCGGATTCTTAACCACTGCACCACCAGCAAAGTCCCCTGGCAAGACTTTTTAAAGGCCTAGGGGAAAGGCCAGTCTTAAAACAATCCTTCTGATCCCTAACGGGTTGATAACTTTTCTGAGAAATGAAAATCCTAAAAATCGTGCTGACGAGATAGTCCATTTCCGACCGACGGTCGCAGACTGTCATACATACGGGACCACGCTGTAAAGAGGGTGGAGGCCATTGCATGACAGGCCACCACACCAAGGGAGACAGGGGCAGCCACTGTGGCCCTTTGGTCACTTTTGTTTCATGGCTGGATTCAAGGTCCTTAAAGGTGGGATTCTGTCGTGTGCTTTGCCTTAGACATCCAGCATGGAGCTCGCTTAGTGCTGGACTCATCACTAGTCACCCCATCCTTTTCCAGGCTCCCGAAGAGGTTATTTTCACTGAGGCTTGTGATATAATAAAAAATAATGCATTTGGTCTTTGTTCCCAGTTCCTGGCACAGAGCCCCTAAAACCAGGGTGATTGGAGGGTTGGAATTTCCAGGTCCACCTACTGACCTCTGCGGAAGGAAAAGGGGCTGGAGACCGAGTTCCATCACATGGCCGATGATGAATCTATCACGCCCACATAAAACCCTCAATGGTGGGGTTCCGGGGGACTCCAGGTTGGTGAACACATGGAGGTTCTGGGAGGGTGGCGCCCCGAGAGGGCGGGCAGCTGTGTGCCCCTCCCCCATACCTTGCCTATGCAGTTATATTCTTTATAACAAACCAGTAATTGTATGTAGGGTGACTTCCTGAGTTCTGTCATTCTCGCCAATTATCAAATGTAGGGTGGGCTGTGGGAACACTGAGTTTGTAGGAAGCGGGGTAGAAA
The DNA here is from genome assembly GCF_009873245.2 of Balaenoptera musculus. Lineage (NCBI taxonomy): Eukaryota > Metazoa > Chordata > Mammalia > Artiodactyla > Balaenopteridae > Balaenoptera > Balaenoptera musculus. Next base: position 1,945,205 of record NC_045795.1, read on the forward strand.
TACAGGCATCCTGGGCACCCCGTTAGCAGCTGAGTCACCCCTCCGGGGGCAGTCTCGTGGGGCTGAGCCCTTTAACTTGTGAGAGCTGAGCTAACACTGGGTAGTTAGTACAAAGTTGAGTTGAATTTTTGGACACTCGGTGTTGGAGGATTGGTTGGTGTTCACCAACCTGGAGGTTCTCAAGGGTCTTTACTCCTGCCTACTCATAGTATTGCTAAGTTCACAGCTGTCTTTTCTTATTAGTCATGATCTCTTTAGGCAAGACTTACTGAGAGGAAATCAGTCGTATGTCTCCTCTCCAAAAACCTGTGAGCCATTCTAAGCAAGTTCTCAGGTCCCAGTTTCCTAATGTCAGTAAGAAATGACTGGAAACCTTCACCTCTATCAACAGACAGTACCTTTCAAAGAAAGAAAAATACAGTCTGTTGTGTTGCCCTTTAGCTTCCAAGAACAGTGATGGTTCACCAAGGAAAGCTTTTTACTCAGCTCCGCTGGGTCTCTTCCTGTCTTAGCAGAGAGATGGGTTGACTCTGTCTGGGAGAGTCCTACATTTGGGGAAAGATCACATGACAAAATTAGAACGAGACCAAGCAGCAGGGTTAATATTTGGTGGACTGAAACTTGTTCTCTTCATGAGTAATCAACCATGAATAAATCGACGATTAGAACATCTGATCTGAATATGTACAGAAGTGCCTTGAGCATAAGCTATCATAAAAGTGTTATGTTCACATATTTGTGTGACTCATTTGTGGTTAATTAATAAAAGGATGTTTGGAGCACTTTGTGGGCTCCCTGCTCCAGTCACGCAAGTCGACTTGTTCCTCAAGACAGAGCTACATACACAGGGTATTTGGGGGAAATCCTACCATGTCTTTGTTCAATAAAACTGAATTAACTAATATCTTCACTATTTTTAATAAACACAGAAAACCTATTACTATTTTTAATAAACACAAAAAACCTATTGCCTTAAAAATTTGGCTTCTCATAGGTTAGTTTGAAATAAATTCCAAAATGGATTAATAACAAAAAATAAAATTATAAAAACTCTAAAGAAAAATATAGGTGAATATTTATATGACTCTTTGTTTTTGCCTTTAACAACTTTTATGTTGGTGTTTCAAGCAAAACTGAAACAGAAAGATTTCCACTCTAACATCCTGTTGTGACACGAATCAGGAAAAAAATGTGGTTTCTCTTTCCCTTTTTAGCCAAGAATTAGAAAGTTGGAATGCTCAAGTCTTACAAAACCCAGAGCGTGTACTTGGCTTGTGAGATTAGAGTTCTCTAGGCAGGGCCAGCTTCGCTAGCAGATGACCTTGTGTATTTGCAAAAGACCCCGCACTCAGAAGGACCCATACTTGACCTGATGTTCGGCTGTCCTGTCCTGAAATTCAAACCAGGGACCTCTCATTTGCATTTTGCACCAGGCCTCATAAGTTATACAGCTGGGGCTGGTGGTGAGCTCCTGAGATACAATAGTTCATTGTAATCCAGTGTAGCAAATGCTTCAGCTTCAAAGAGTTAAACACACAGGGGGAGCATTTAGCCCTCAGGGCTTAGTGAGGGTTAGCCAGTGATGCCAGAGACGGAGATGGGGAGGCTGGCGGAGGGAGAGCGGTGGAAAGGAAGGGTTTTCTGGGTAGAAAGTGGAAAGTGCAGAGCCCCAGAGGAAAGACAGAGCATGGGATAGTCAGGAAACTATGACTAGTTCAGTCGGGATGGAGTCAAGAGTTGTCCTCAGAGGAATGGCGAAGGATGAGGAGGAGAGTGGCTAAATTAGGAAGCGCCTTGTATTGCTTTGTGGGGCTGTCATAACCAAGGACCACAGGCTGGGGCGTAAACAACAGAAATTTACTTCTCACAGTTCTGGGCTGGAAGTCTGAGATCCAGGCGTCAGCAGGGTTGGTTCCTCCTGAGGCCTCTCTCCTTGGCTTGCAGACAGCTGCCTTCTCACTGTTTCCTCACGTGGCCTTTCCTCTGTGCATGTGTGCCACGGTATCTCTTCCTCTTCTTATAAGGGCACCAGTCCTATCGGATTAGGGCCCCACCCCATGACCTCATTTAACCTTAATTACCTCCTTAGAGACCCTATGTCCCAATACAGTCTCATCTGAGCTCCTGGGGGTGAGGACTTTGACATATGACTTTGGGGGGAGGACAACTCAGTTCATGACACACCTTGTTCATCTTTATCCTAAAGGCAAAGGGAAACCGCCCAAGCTCATCTCAAGGCTCAGGTGTTCTACCTGGGCACGCAGCAGGACCACATGTTCAGGCTCCCTGCAGTCAGGTGTGGACGTGAGGTTGAGTCTCCCTGGCAGGAGCAGGTGGACGTGATGCCGTTTCCACGCACCACCCTGCATGCTCCTTCTTCTGCAGCGTCCTTGGAAGGTGCGTGTTGACTGTGCCAGAATCTAGGTCTCTGAACCACCACCTGAACAACACCTCCGTGACTTTACAGTGGGCGAGAGATAGTTTCTACTGTGTTTAGCTATAGAGACTGTGGGTTTAGGTTGTAGCAGCCAGAATTACCCAGATTTACTGTGGGCAAGACCTCCTTGCCAATCGGGAGAAGAATGGGTTGAAGAAAAGGAGGACGAGAGGGGAGGCCACTGCAGGAGTCCGCCCGCCGAGCAAGGATGGCAGCCTGTCTGCAGCTTCAAAATCTGCAGCCGGGGTGACAGAGGGGAGAAGGTGCCCTGTGTCTGGCCTGGTAGCCAGAGGGGGGTTGCCTTGCCCTTCAGGTCACTCCAGTTGGTACCTAACAAGGAGCACCAGGCACCAGTGCCCGGGATGCAGACTTGATGGCGTGAACCCCACTGCTGCTCTCGTGGATCTTAGGGTCCCAGAGCTGAAAACAAAAGAGGGTTGGGAAGCTAGGCGATGATGTCCCCTTTGCATGAACTGAGACAGAAGCGCTTGTCGGGGTGTCCAAATGGAGGATGAGGTGGGCACCTGGAGATGTGGGAGCTCAGGAGACAGACCTGAGCTCAACGCGTCAGCTCTGGGCGGGCAGGTAGACCAGAGACGTGAACCACGTCAGTTCGGGAGGGGGAGGCTGGGAGAGGGCCAGGCCAGCCCTGCGAGGAGCAGCGACACTTGAAGCCTGGACAGAGGACGGCGCCTGACGTGCGACCAAGCAGGAGACGGTAGGAAGGTGCAAGGACGATCAGGGCCCCTTGGAGGAGGAAGCCACCAACAGTATCAAATGTTGCCCAGGAATCAGGTGCCTCTTGAATTTAGGAACAAGGAGGGTGGTGGTGACCATTTGTGCAGCTCGAGCTGGCAGTGGAAAGAGGCCGTGTACACAGGTGCTCTGTGGATGCTTCTTGTGACCAGGCTGCAGTCTGCGGGGGAAGGTGGGTACCGATCTCACACTTCATTCACATTAACTCCCAGATGGATCAAAGTTTTAACTTGAAAACAAACCATTAAAATATTGGAGGGAAGGAGACTTTCTAAGCATTCACAAAACCTGGAAACTAAGAGACTGATACATTTAACCACATATGAACTTTTAAGATTTTTAACATGGTGAAAACACCATGTAAAATAAAAGACAAACTAGGGACATACTGAAAACTCATTTCCTAGACAAAAGGTGAGTTTCGTTCATATATAAAACGCTCATACCCATTCACGTAACCCTAGGGAATATATGGGTGAAGGATATGAAGTCAGTTCACAGAACAGGGAATGAGAAACGGCTCTGAAAAATACGGAAAAAATGGAAATAAACCCTACTCGTGAAAAGAGAAAGGTCAATGCTTGACTGGCATTCTTGTTAAAAACTCTTATAAAAACCAAGGCTAAAAGGATATTTTTTAAACCATTTATGTAGATTTTATTTCAATTTCAGTACCTTGTCACTCAGTATTACACAAATGGTTGTATTCTGGAGATCTTGTTTAAATTATGTGCAGATTACAGAATTATATTTTCGTTTTTTTAATTTAATTTAATTTTATTTATTTATTTATTTTGACTGCATTGGTTCTTCGTTGCTGTGCGTGGGCTTTCTCTAGTTGTGGCGAGTGGGAGCTACTCTTCGTTGCGGTGCGCGGGCTTCTCATTGCGGTGGCTTCTCTTGTTGCGGAGCACGGGCTCTAGGCGCAAGGGCTTCACTAGTTGTGGCACGTGGGCTCAGTAGTTGTGGCTCGTGGGCACTAGAGCGCAGGCTCAGTAGTTGTGGCGTACGGACTTAGTTGCTCTGCAGCATGTGGGATCTTCCCGGACCAGGGCTCGTCCCCTGCATTGGCAGGCAGATTCTTAACCACTGTGCCACCAGGGAAGTCCCCAGAGTTATATCTTCTTAGTTAAAAATTTAAATAAATGGACATATAGAGAGTAAAAAGATGTAAGTTTTCCTCCGATACCCACTACTCCAATCTATCCCAGAGATAACCACTGTTAGCAGTAAAGATGTAGCCCCTTAAACTTTTTCTTATGGATTCACATATATAAATTCACATATACACATACAGGGTTTTGTTCACAAAAATGACATCATACTATACACATTGTATTGCAAAATACATTTTTCACTTAATTTGTTTTCATGATCTTTTTCAGGAACTGCATACACATAACAGGGAAGAGCCAAATCTGACTACATGTTGGATCTGTTTCTTTTACTTTAACCTTTGCTTCCCGTTGCTTTTGTTCACCAAAAGGATACTGTCTATACGTAATGGCCTGCCTCGGGGCACCCCGCCCCTCCGCCTGAATGTTAAACCAAAGTGCCTTTGTTCAGGGAAACATCCGGACCCTGTCCGCCTGTGAATGGCTGCGAGAAAGAAGAAATTAACACATCCCCTCCCCGAGCCTGGCCATTCCAGGGGACATTTGCAAAACTTATGGCCTTTTTACTTTACTTCCTCATCTCCTCCCCCTCTCTGTGCTATAAAAGAAACTGGCATCCAGACCCCGATAAGATGGTTTTTTGGAGACCCTCATCTGCCGTCTTCTCAGTCTGCTAGCTTTCCGAAAAAAGTTTTATTCCTTCCTTCAACACCTCGTCTTCCTGTTGTGCGGCAAGTAGAGGGAGCTTGTCTCGGTGACATATAGACCAATCACATTTTTTTTTAATTTCCTGCATCATATTCCATTATATAAATGAATTACATTCTTCTATGGAGAAAAAAATTAAAATTGGATTAATTCCATTTCATTGTCTTTCTTTCCTCTCCCACCCTTCCTCCTTCCCCCTCCCCTTCTTTCATTTCTTTTTCTTTCCTTTTTTGCTATTAAAAAATAATGTTAACTGTATACTTAGAAATGATTAAGATAATAAATTTTATATTATGTGTGTTTTTACCACAATTAAAAATAATAATTTAAAAACCCTGTAGATCTGAATTTTTTAAATAATGCTGAAGAAAAAAACCTGGAACATATCTGAGCACGTGTGCAAATGCTTCTGTACAACAGATAATCTAAAAGTGAGAGTGCTGGTCCCAAGGGAACATTCATCTGCAATTGAAAGACTTCCAGAAAGTCTTGTTAACTTCCCTCCAAAAAGCCTAATTTATACCACACTTTTTTATAGTCTGACGGGCACTGGGAATTACCAAGCTCTAAATTATAACAAAGGGCAGCACAAGGGTTCTTATGGTGATTGCACACTCTGTCTCAGAATTTCTGGGTAGTGCAAAAAAGACCAAGACAAAACAAGACAAAAAACAAATCCTAAAAACAGGAACCAGGAGTGCAACAAGGAGAACGATGTTCTCCCTCCTAAGGTCATTCGCCTCTTGCATAACCACAGAGCAGAAAACCCAACGGAATGTACTGAAAACTCTTAAATGACTAAGAGTTCACCAATTTGGCCATATATACAATAAATGCTGTGACATAATAAGAAATATTTATTGGTCTCTGCCCCCAGATCCTGACACAGAGCTCCTAAATCCCTTGGCCTTTCCTGGGTGACAGGAACATCACTTGTTCTAAGGAGGCCAATCCTGGTGGCTCCCGGATGGCTGCAGGGTGGGGCTGGTCTCCAGAAAGACCCAACCGTGATTAGATGCTTGGACTTTCAGTCCCATCCCCCAGGCTCCAGGGAGGGGAGGGGGGCTACAAATTAATAATCGATCGTGCTCCATGAAAATTCCTAAGTGACGGCTTCTGAGAGCTCCCAGGATGCTGAACACGTGGAGGAACTGGGAGGGTGGGACACCTGGAGATGGCATGGAAGCCCCGCCCCTTCCCACGTACCTTGTATACTTGTCTCTTCATCTGGTTGTTTCTGAGTTGTATCCTTTATAAGAAACCAACTGGTAATAGAAAATAATGCATTTTCCTCAGTTCTGAGAGCCATTCTGGCAAATGTGAACCCAAGGAGGAGTTGTGGGAACCCCATTTATAGCCAGGGGCTCAGAACCACCTGGGACTTAAAATCGGCATCTGAAGGGGGGGCAGTCTTATGGGACTGAACACTTAATTTCTGGGGTCTGAGCAAACTCCAGGCAGTTAGTGACGGAACTGAGTTAAATTGTAGGATGCCCAGTGTCCCTGTAAATTAGAGAACTGCCAGGTGTGGGAAAGCCCACACAACTGGTGTCAGAAGTGTGTTTAGTAGTAGTAGAGAGGAACAATGTATCTCTTTAATTGTCTAAGCTTCAATTGTTTACTTATATTCCATCCATAACCAGGTGAGGAAAATGTTTACAACTGTTATAATTACAATAAAATTTAGAAGTAACCATAACAAAAAAAAAAAACCAAACTGTGTGGGACTTAATATAAAAACATAAAACCTAGACAGAGACATACAATAAAGGATTTGAACAAATAGAGACCCCTCCTCTCGTTTTCCTGAGCAGAAGACTAAATATTGTATATAGATTAATTTACTCAAATAATTTTTATATGCTTAATGTCATACTAATCTCTCCAAAAAAAAAATCCCAAAGTTAAAAAAAATTATTTTGGGTATTGAAAAATTATTCTAAAGTTCACCTGGAAGAATAAAGATGAAAAAAACAGGTGGCTGGAGAAAACATATCATTTTACAAATAATGTTGAGAAATTGACTATTTGCAAATAAATCAAATTATATTTTCTCCTGAATGTCAACAACACAAAAACGAGTTACAGATAGATTAAACAGTTAAATCAATTTAAAAAGTAAAAACACAGAAGAAAAAATAGGTGACTAATTGGTTTCTCAATGGGAAAGTAATTCTAAGACTGAAAGCAGAAAGCAGAGTCAAAATCACTAAGGAAAAACCTAGGTTTTACTATAGGAAAAAAAATTGTTCATTAATAAAACATCATAAGAAAATTTATGAAAAAGTTCTCACCAATAGTAAAAGAAACGCAATAGGTGTGTATCCTTGTATAATACATAATGTTGCAGATGTTTTTAATTTATGTAAAAGGAATTGGATTATATGCCTCCTTCTACCTCTTTTTTCACTCATCATCTATCCACCAGACTGAACGTACACCTAGCCTGCACTTTAGTTTCCGACTCCTACGTAGTTATTCCAAAGCGGGCCCCACATTTTCATGATCTGTTCCCCTCTGACATGGGCGCTTAGGTGGCTTCCAACTCCTGTTCTACACATGAGGCCACAGTGAAGATCCCGGTCCCTTGGCCATGACATCACTGGGCCACAGATCCGGAAGGGAGCCACCCAGATCCCGAGACAGACGCCCACTGAGGACACTGACAGATTACTTCCTCTGTGGGTGTCTCAGTTCCTGTTCCACAAGTGCTATTCCCCTACTTCCTGGCTTTCACCAGGTTGTGTCCAACTTTCTGACACCAATTATCCAATGCGCCTAGAGCAGTATCTCAAGGTATTTCATTTGTATTTCTCTGACTACGAATTTACTGCCTTATTCTCTTTGATTTGTATGAGTTCTTTGTATACGCTGGTATCAATTCCTTGTTGATTTTTAAAAATTTCGTTAATTGAATTTCATTTTTTCTTCCAATTTTATTGGGATATAATTGACATACAGCACTGTGTAAGTTTAAGGGGTACAACATCATGATTTGACTTAACATACATCATGAAATGATTATCACAATGAGTTTACTGGACATCCACGATCTCATATATTTTTCCTTGTGATGAGAACTCTTAGGATTTACCCCCTTAACAACTTTCATAGATAACATACAGGAGTGTTAATGGTATCTATCAGGTTGTACATCACACCCCCAGCACTTATTCACTTATAACTGGAAGTATGTACCTTTTGACCACCTTCCTCCAATTCTCCCTACCCTACACCCACCCCTACCTCTGGTGAACACAAATCTGATCTCTTTTTCTATGAGTTTGTTTGTTTTTTGAAGTATAATTGACCTACAACGCTATGGTAGTTCTTGGTACACAACATAGTGATTCGATATTTCTCTACATTTCAAAATGATCACCATGATAAGTCTAGTTACCGTTTGTCACGATACAAAGATATTACATTATGATTGATTATATTCCCCACACTGTACATTTCATACCCATGACTTATTTTGTAACTGGAAGTTTGTACCTCTTAATCTGTCTCATCCATTTCTCTCTTCCCCCAACTCACCTCCCCTCTGGCAACCGCCTGTTACTTCTCTGTAGCTAAGACGCCGTTTCTATTTTATTACATTTATTTGTTTTGTTTTTTAGATTCCACATATAAGTAAAATCATATGGTATTTGTCCTTCTCTGACTGATTTCACTTAGCACAATACTTCTAGGTCCATCAATGTTGCTGCAAATGGCAAGATTTCATTCTTTTTTATGGCTAATATTCCATTTTATATATATATATATGTGTATGTGTGTATATCACTTTTTCTTTTATGGATCTTTGAGTATAACTGCTTCACAATACTGTGTTAGTTTCTGTTGCATAACAAAGCAAATCAGCCATATGCATACACATGTCCCCATATCCCCTCCCTCTTGAGCCTCCCTCCCTCTCACCCTCCCTAACCCACCCCTCTAGGTCGTCACAAAGCACGGAGCTGATCTCCCTGTGCTATGCAGCTGCTTCCCACTAGCTATTTTACATTTGATAGTGTATATATGTACGGGCCACTCTCTCACTTCATCCCAGCTTACCCTTCCCCCTCCCCGTTCCTCAAGTCCATCCTCTACGTCTACGTATTTATTCCTGCCCTGCCACTAGGTTCATCAGTACCTTTTTTTTTTTTTTAGATACCATATATATGTGTTAGCATACGGTATTTGTTTTTCTCTTTCTGACTTACTTCATTCTGTATGACAGATTCTAGGTCCATCCACCTCACTACAAATAACTCCATTTCGTTTCTTTTTATAGCTGAGTAATATTCCACATCTTCTTTACCCATTCATCCGTTCGCTTGGGGGTTCTCCCCATCTCCTTGGGCATCAGGGTCCCCCACCACCATCCGGCAAGCGCCCTAGTTGTGGGGAGATGCGAACTCTGCGTCCTCCCATGCCACCATCTTGACTCCTCTATACCACATCTTCTTTATCCATCCATCTATCGATGGGCACTTAGGTTGCTTCCATATCTTGGCTGTTATGAACAATGCTGCAATGAACATAGGGGTACATGTATCTTTTTGAATTAGTGTTCTTGTTTTCTTTGAGAAAATACCCAGAAGTGGAATTGTTAATCGTGTGGTAGTTCTACTTTTAATTTTTTTGAGGAACCTGATGCATTTCCCTGATGATTAGTGATGTTGAGCATCCTTTCATGTGTCTGTTGGCCGTCTGTACATCTTCTCTGGAAAAATATCTATTCAGGTTCTCTGTCCATTTTTCAGTCAGACTGTTTGTTTTTTGATGTTGAATTGTATGAGTTCTTTGTATATTTTGGATATTAACCCCTTATCAGATATACTGTTGGCAAATACAATTTTTATAGATATTTAATAATATTTTCTTTCAATTTGGCTATGGTGTTTCTTCAAAATTGAGTAATTTTTCACCTTATTAATTGTTTAGATATTACCTTTCCTTTTTGACTATTATCAACACTTTTTTCAATTCAAAAAGAGTTACAGGTACTGGGACAACAGGGTACCCCATATGCAAAAAAATTAAGTTGGACCCCTACCTCATATCATAGATATCGAAATGGATTAACAATCTAAACATAAGAGCTAAAACCATAAAAGTCTTAGGAAAAAACATAGCTGTAGATCTTCATGACTTTGGATAGGGCAATAGATTCTTAGCTATGACACCAAAAGTATAAGCAACAAAAGAAAAAAATAAACTGAACTTCACTGAATTAAAAACTTTTGTGGATCAAAGGGCATTATCAAGAAAGGGAAAATATAACCTAAAGAATGGGAGAGAATACTTGCAAGTCACATATCTGATAAGGGTCTAGTATCCAGAATATATAAAGAACTCTTACCTTGACAACAAAAAGACAAACAACCCAGTGAAAAAATGAACAAAGGACTTGAACAAACTTTTCTCCAAAGAAGATATATACAAATGGTCAGTAAGCACATGAAAAGATGCTCAACATTATTAGTCGTTAGGGAAATACAAATGAAAACTACATGAGATATCACTTCCCACTCACTGGGATGGCCATAATTTTTTTTTTAAAAAAGAGAGAAAATAACAAGTATTGGCAAGGCTATGGAGAAATTGGAACCCTTATACAGTGCCAGTGGAAAGCAGCCACTGTGGAAAGAAGTTTGGTGGTTTCTCAAAAAGTTAAACATAGAATTACCATATGACCCAGCAATTTCCTCCTAGGTATTGTACCCAAAAGAATGAAAAACAAATATTCCAATAAATACATGTACATGCACATTCATAGCAGGATTACTCACAAATAGCGGAAGGATGAAAACAAACCAAATGTCCATCAATGGATGGTTGGATAAACAAAACGTGCTCTATCCATACAATGCAATATTATTCAATCATAAAAAAGGATGAAGTGCTGACACCTGCTACAACATGGATGAACCTTGAGCACATTATGCGAGGCGAAAGAAGCCAGACACAAAAGGAGTATATGGTATATATTATACTATTCAACTTACATGAAATTACCAGCACAGGTACATCCATGGAGATGGAAAGCAGATTGGTGTCTGCCGGGGGTTGGGAGGAGGAGGGAATGGGGAGTAACTGCTTAGTGGGTACAGGGTTTTCCATTGGGGTGATAAAATATTTTTGGAACTAGATCACCGTGGTGGTTGCACAACATTGTTAAAGGCCAATTCACATTAAAATGGTAATTTTATGTTATGTGAATTTCACCTCGATAAAAAGAATTCTTTAAAAAAAAAAACCAATAAAATCGCTGATTTCTAATCCGTTTTTTTTTTAAGTCACAGAGCTCATCAAAGATCAAACTGCTTATCGGTGCACAATAAGTGGCACACTGATGTGTAAAACACAGTCCCAACCCCTGAAGAACTTAGAGTCTAGCTGGAGAACGCAACTACCATAAGAGACATGCCCTCCCTTGGTGCAGTGAGAGTTCAAAGACGCACGTCTGGTTACGCAGAAAAGGAAACATTTCTCGGAGAAGAAGACATTGGAGCTTTAACGGTTGAATGGAATTTTTACCGTTAGAGTTTGAGGTGCAGAAATACAGTAACACGAAGAAAGGTGTGATCCCTACAAGGGGTCACATGGTAAGTTTAAGGGCATCACCTAGTCCAGCCTGGTTGTCCTCAAAGCTGCCTAATTCCGGCATGGGCACTAGCAGGCAGGTGCCAGGGGACCGTGACTCCACCCCTTTGCGGCCCCAGCACCTGATGCGGTATTTGGAACATTCGTGGTGACCAATGAACGTTAAAGAAAGATAAAATGAAAATGAGCATTAAAGAAACTTCCTAAAAAGCACAAGCACCAGGAAATCTATAAAATGGTAGCGATAGCGAGTAGCATCTATTACTGCTGACATGGCCTAAGGCAAGTATGTGACCAGAGTTGAGAACACAGCGTAACTCGAGAGGATGGTACATGGAATGAGCGGGAAGTAAGTCTGGGGCCACAGAGGAGCGCTTTGCCTGCCGTCCTGTGGGGTTTGGGCTGCATCTCAAATACAGCAGGGAATCGTTAAGGTCTCCTGTCCCGCGATCCTGCTTAAGTAGCACAAACAAGTGGTCAGCAGGGGAAGAAGCGAGGGATTGTGCTGGCGGATCATTCAGCCGGGTGGGAGCCTGCCCAGGCCCATCCTCCGGGCGCTGTGCAGTGGGATTTGGGGACACAGAGAGGGGAAAGCTCCCACGCACGGTGAGTGCATCCCCTATGGGGAGGAAAGCCTGCCGCAGAAGAGAATGCTGCTGGCTTTGTTGTGCCTGATGAAGAAAAGAAAGGGGCGGTCGGCACAGAACCTGGGTCCAGACTCCAGGCAACACTCCACCACTGTCACGGCCAAAGCGGCCGCGGCCTCCGTGCCTTCCTCGTTCACCTCCACCAAACTCTTGTGCGCAAACCTGGACAGACACAGGTCGCTGTCGGCTGACATGGCCGAGAAGTCAGCCCTGCCCTGCTGGAAGGCGTCAACCACCCCCAGACCCTGCAGCACAGACCCCAGGTCATAAGCCTCTTCCAGTTTAAATCTCGGGAGGAAAACTTCCACTTCTGTGCTTTTCATGCAGTCTGGGTGGGTCCAGGCGAGGAATTTCTCAAAAGTGAGATGTTTTTCCACCTGAAAGACCAGAATTGCACTTTGTGATTCCTACTTCAGCACATGTCAGGCACCCCCGACCCTTTCTCCTCTCGCAGAAGGACCAGCGCCCCCGTCACCTGCCGGGACAGGTGTGAGATCTCGTACTGGCACTAGTTCACACTCGGCTTCCTTCCAAGCCGGGGGCTGGCGGGGAGGTGCCCAGGCAGCCCAGAGCCACCGGACCCCGGCTGCTCTCTCCTCAGCCACAGCTTGCAGGAGACAGACTTTATCCTGACAATTCTCAAGGCCCAGCTGACGCTGCTTTTTTTGCTTTGAACTTTGATTATTTTTGAAGGCAACAAGACATTGCTGCTTAGAAAAGAGATGGGAAAGAAAGGGCTCTCAGTGTAGCCCGCCCCGAAGGGAGATCTCCCCCGAGGTGGGGCCCGTGTGCTTTCTGGAGAAGAGACCTCACAGGGAGAGGCCCGCGGCTGCAGCTCGGCCCACAGGACATGGGGACGCTGCCTGCCACCCAGCGCCCGGCTAGAACCTACTGGGCGGCGGTCGGCTCTCAGCCTAGGGATCCACGCCAGAAGAAGCAAGGCGGCTGGGGAGAGCCATCTTGGGAGTTTCTGGCTCTGCCCCTTGAGTGAGGCTCCTGCCTCGTCCCCTGCCCCCGTGTTAGGTCATTCCCTGTCTCAGGTTCTGAACAGAGACGTGAAAATATAACGCTCATATCAACGATTATGATAATAACAGTGGATCCCATTTACACAGGGCTTATTATGGACCAGATGGTGTGCTATGCTTGTTACCTGAACTACCCCCATTTTACCCTCGTAATTAGGCTATCAGGCAGATGTTAGCCTTGTCCGCATGTGAGAAGACAAAGGCCGGGATGAGTGATGTGACAAGGTCACGTGGCGATAACGGGAGAAGTAGGTCTTGAATAACCGTTGCATCCAGAGCCCAAGAGCCTGAACACTGCCTGCTCCTGGCTGCCCGCATCCCAGCCTGAGAGGTGCACCCCAAAGGCGGAGGAGGGGCTTGACTTCTAGCCTAGAAGCAAGGACACGAGGGTGTCGCAGGGTTCAACTCACCGAGCTCAGAGCCACGTGGTCGTCAGGAAGCAGGATGACCATGCTCAGCTCCTCCCCCGCGTAGGGCAGCTCGAGCACCTGGGCCTGCACCTCCTCGATGTGCGCGAGTCTAAACGTGCCTTCCTGAAACATCATCTGCACCGGCCTTTGCTCCTTCTGACGGGAGGAAACACATGAGCCCGGAATTAAAAGCAGATTCTTGAACGAGGCAACAAGACTCCAGAGTGTTTGCAGCACCCGGGATGGAAACAGGATTTGTGCCCTAGTGAATATTTACAGACTGCCCACCAGCATCTTCCTGTTCCCATCACAAGGCATCTGCCGTCAGCAGACAGGTGCTAGCCTGGGAAAGGAGATGCTTCCTTCAGCAAAATAAATGTGCCGCTCTGCATTTTCCAGAAAAGGAAGTCAGATTTGCCACAGTTAAAATATGCCCAGCAAATATACCTAACCAAACAGTATAATCAAATGAAGTTAAATAGAAAATTATTCCTATTGAATTAGAAAAAGGTTTTATGATAAAGTGGGATGAAACCTATAGTTTCACAGCAACGTGGTCCAGAATGTAGACAGATGCACAGGCTTAGCAAGCAGCGTGGCAGCAAGTGGGAAGAGCCCCACGGGTCTCCATGCACTTAAATCCGATTGTCTCAATTCTGATACGCTAATTTGAGGAAATAACTTTTTTTAAACACAGAAATGCTATATGCATGCAGAAGTTAACTGAAATACTACACTGATTAAATTCATTTAAAAAAGTTGACACAGGTCACCTATTATAAACTATTTATAGTTTATAACTATTTATAGTTTCTAAAATCCATGCCCGAAAAATTGTTCTCCCCCTTCCCCCTTTGCAATTGGAAGGCTGATTATTTAAAGTACACCTTATTCTAAGAAAAGGGTTTTACTCCTATAAATTTCCTAACTGCATTAAAATCGTATTTTGTTTTAGGGGCTGAGGGGTTTGGCAAACTATCTTAATGCCTGCCTAAATCAAAGTTACACCTCAATGTCAAGACTAAGGTCTTTGTCAGTTTTAATATTAGAAAGCTATAAATACTGAATTTATAATGAGAAATTAATTAACAGCAAATCAAGTCTATATTTATTTGCATTTTTTAAATACCTGATTAAAGAAATATGTTTTCACGTTCTCTCCCTCTGTCCCCTCCCCCCGTCACACACATATCACACACTTCCTTAACACCTGTAGGCTGTTTAAAAAAAATTTTTTTTTTTTTTTGCTTTCTATCTGAGCAATTTGGGCTTAAAAGAAAACCTTGAGTTTCCAGAAATGAATGTATGATGGACACATTCATACAGCAATGACTGGATAAGAAATTATCAAGGCAGTAGGAGCAGTAATAAAATGCAAAAAAGTACCGGCAGAAAGTGTTTTTTATACCTTCAGTTCTTATCTACTGAGTTTAAAATTTCATTCAGAAATGTTAAGTTTCAAATTATTTTTAACCAATCATTTATATTTTTACAAAGTTAATTTTTCCATTCAGTTTCTTCATCAAATTCTCATGATGTTCAAAAGCTTCCCCCACCCGGTTTACTCTAAAAGGCATCTCCCTTGTGTACGCTTCGTTGAATTGCTCATTCCACCTTCCTTTGAAGTAGACTGTGTTGATGAGAACCAGCCTGGTCTGCGCATCAATTGAGTTACCCGGCAACAACTCTGGAATTTTACCTTCAGGGAAAAGTAGAGAATACAAAGCATGAGGAATCAACCATAAGGCTTATTGGAACATCCTTGATGATTAGTCTAGAACCAAACATTCTTTTTTCAAATTTGCTGAGTTTGGATTGGTATATACAGAAATCACACACGCGGGTGGTATTTATTATCACTGGTACTTCGGGATATCTGCAAAGTCAGTGACGTGAACCACTTCCCTGTCACTCAAGGAAAACTCTGCTCCAGGTGGGAGAACAAGACAAACAGAAAATAAGGGATGGGCTGGAGAGGCTACGGTCACCTCATGTGGTCCAATGCCCCAAAGCTACGTCCAGGGCAAACATTCCACGACTGCCCGTGGACACGGCACAGGCAGACACAACGAATGGCTCAAAGGGGAAATCACCACCAATGGACAGCGTGAGTGCACTGATGAACTTCTGGAAGCCTCCAGAAAACATTTCACTATTTGATCCTCCAGACATTCTCAGAAAAGGTCAGGTGGTAAGTGAAAGGTACTCCCTTCTTCTCCTGGAGCTCAAGTCATACCTTTTCAATGAACTAAGAGCATCCCTGCTAATTCACTGCTGCCAGAGGAACAGGGGAGATGACTGCTAAGTCTTCAAGGAAAGACAACCTCTTGTTCTTTACTTGTTAATAAACGGCTCTCGCTTATTAACGGAAATAGCATTGTTCCTAGTGGTACCAAGTGTAGTTGGTGCAGAGGGGCCTGTGTGGGTCCAGCATCACACAGGGATCATGGGGGCCAAGACCAGAACATGCCACCCTCTGAAACAGAAACGAATAAGGCCCCACTCCCCCCAAAACAGTGATTTAAGTCTGCAGAATCCATCAGCCCCAAGAGAGGGTTTGCAGCTGGCCTACAAGTCTAGGTTTTTCACATCTAAGGATGGTAGTGCAGGCAAAAGACATGAAAGAAGCAGGAGGATAAGTAAGCGTAATGTGATGGAGGTCCACGTGGACTCTAGACGGAGGAGCCCAAGTGTAGGATCAGACCGTCAGTTTCCTTCCTACAGAGGTGCTGGATTCACCCAACACGTGAACATTACCGGCCAAGTGAAAGCATGTTTTGCTGTGAGTTATTAAACTGGAAACCTGGCCTATGAGTTTCTTTTCATATCAGTCACTCTGGTCCTGGGTGAATGGACAAAATGAAGTCTCTGTTGTTGAAAATCCCAGCATCTGATCAGAACCTCTGGGAGTCCATGAAGGTCCAGATATGCCATGAGGCCCAGCCAACCCGGCGCTGACCATGAAAGACTAGTGACATCAGAGGAGCAGGGAGCGGGGGAGGAGGAGGAGAGGGCAGGAGGGGGGATAACGTGTAATTCTGACCTTCAGTCTTTTTTGAGACCCAAGCGTTTATCTGTTTCCTGGACGGCTCTGCAGCTTTGGCAAAGGAGAGCTGCTCCAGCTCAGTGTGGTAGAACCAAAGACAGGCTTCCTTAAAGATCTTTGGAGGAAAGTGGTCAGTGAGGCTGTATTCCTAAATATAATGTCAGCAAGGTTCTAAAAACTCTGAACACTACATACTTTATATTAAAAAGACCAGACATCCCTTAAAAGTGATCATCCTAGTCTGCTAGATATTAAAAGATCAGTGTTTATAAATAGGTAAGTACTAAGCCATGAATAACCAGAAATGGATAAATGCATTTTAGAAGTAGTCAAATTTTAAATAATTCAAGGCATAGTTAGAGAATTATAAGTTTTTAAAATAATGTTCATAAGTTTCGGTTCTCTGAAGTCTTGCTCTCAGACTCTACATTTTGATTACAACTTTTATTGTTCTGTTCATTCAACTTACAGACAGAAACTCACAGGTCTTCGCTCCAAAGAGCCTGTTGGCCGTTCTGAGCAAGTACTGAGTGCCAGGCTTGTTCAGCTCGGTGAGAAGTGCCCGGAAATCCTCATGAATGTCTTTCTCTGTGTTTAAAGAAAGCACCTGTTAAGAAAAATAATTTAAAAATTATCAGCATTGCTCTTCAGTCTCAACAAAAATTGTGAGCAAAATTTTTTCCCAAATACTTCACAAAATGTTCCTTTAAAAGGACATTATTTTTATTTTACGTGCAGATTTAATACATACCAGAGAAGCAACACCATGTGGCGGTAGGGAGAAGATACAGAGAGAAAGGCGGGGGGGGAGAGAGAAAACAGAACACATGTGGGTAAAAGAGGTGGCTTTTCTGCCTCAGTAGATCTCTCTTGTTTGAAGATGAATCACAGGAAAGAATGAAAAGGACAAGATGGTTCAGAAAAGGAACTATTTTAAAATCTTGCATCCCAAGGAAAGTTTAAGTGTACCCTAAATGGAGGCAAACTTACCTCTAAAATTTACCCCCCATAAAAAGGATGCAGTTAAAAGCATTAAAAATCACAGTGGGAAAGACAGCGCTTTCAGAGTCTGCCAGCTTACACAGAGTCCAAAGCTCGCTCTTCGAAAGCAATTCCCTTGATGTGACAAGCAGCAACATGGATTTCGCACACTGAGTGCCTGTTATTTTCCCGTTGAGCACGGGAGGGTGAGGACCGCTCCATGTCACACCTCGTAAAGTAACCAGACAACCTGGGGGCTCCCACATAAAGCTCCTATAAGGGTTCATCGGCTGGCCTAAAACATAGGAAAGTTCATCAAGAATAAAGAACACCCCTCTACACCGAAACCTTCACCCCCTCATACGTGATCTGGGAAATGATTACCATACTGAAACAGAAAGGCGCCCCGACGGTGAAGGGGCTTGCGTGCAGGGTGGGAGCTCTGCCATGACGCCAGCCTTCTGGTTTCCTCTTGGGCACGTGTCTCTTGCCTGCTCTATAAAATCCCCTGGGGACAGGGACAGACTCATTTTGATGATGCTGAATATTTGTTAAACTAAGCTAACTAGCACCTATGCAGTCTGTACACGTAATAAGCACATGCCTTTTCACCCTCTTTGCATACTTCTGCTTATCCCCTAACTCAGCTGGAAGGCATGTTGGTATACCATTGACTTGAAACAGATATTAACCTACCCTTCTTACCAGTGAATCATTATAGTTACAAAGTCTTTTATTCTAAAAATGAGATAGATCTTAGCTGTTGAGATTTCAAACAATTTCGGTATCATATCCTAAACAAAGATAAAGTGCTAGGACAAAATTTTGATAGCCATATTCAGGTTATCAACTGGAAAAACTTTTCCCCCAAAAGATCTCAGTGAAGGAGACCTCAGCCCTGCCCTTTGCTTCTGGTTCCCCAGGCAGCCCCAGCTCCCGAGACAGCACGCGTGTGCACCAGGCGTCCATCCCATCTTCCTTCGGGCAGTTCTACAGAAGGAGGTCTGAAGTGGGGTGACAGAACATAACAATGGAAAAGAGTCCCTTCTCCAGGCTCACCTGGGCCAACTGGGCAGCAGTGTCTCCTTTTGCCCCCAGGAAGACCATGGCCAGGGCAGAGGAGATGCTCACGGGAGAATAAAACACGTTGCGTGAAGGGTCATCTTGACACAGTATCTTTAAAAGGCGGAGGGCAAAGGCGCCATTTGCTTCAGAAAGAGCGTCCATGATGCTGGGTCTGGAGCCAGAGAGCGAAGAGAAAGGAGGCCACCTCAATAAACCCTGAATGCTGTTGACCTGACACATGGCGATTTTAGAATTGTACTTTTTTTTTTCATCTTAAAGCTCAAAAATATTTTATGGAGGGAGATCCATTTCCTGTTGCTCTCCATCCAAAAAATAAGTCCAATGTTAAGGTAATTAGCTAAGTGTGGTACTGGCAGCAGGTCAAGCCAGCTTGAGAGCCTTGGGAAAATCAACAGAAATCACTCACAGGTGCACTAGCGCGCGCACATGCGCACACACACGCACACGCACACACACACGGCTCCTGGGAGCAGTGAAGTCCAATCCTTCCCCATCTGAAGAGGAGGACAGGGTCAGGGAGCAGGAAGGGGAGGAAACCCCGGATGAAAAACGTGTAGGTGCTCTGCCTGGTCCCCATAACACCATGTCTATTCTTGCATATATTTATGAAGACTCCTCGTGAGATTTTCAGTTATGACTCAGGCCATGGTCTCCCCATTTGCCAGCTGATACCTGAAAAATGTATGAGATGCTGAATTGTATCCAGACAGGCTGGAAACGGGTGTAAAATGGGCTGTGAGGCAAAGAACTTTCACCTACAGTGGCTGCTCAGTCTGGGGACGGCCCTCGGCTCCCTATGGCCAACCATTATCCCGTAACCCATAACCCAGCTCAGGGTGCCGGCCCTTCCTGTTCTCCAGACCTCAGGTGACTCTTGGAACACTGGAAATGGGGCCGAGACAACGTGCATTGTTTTGTTCTGTTTTTTGTTTTTGGCTCAGAAACGCGGATTTGGAAGCTTCCCTCATTCCTCCCACCAAAAGCCTCCAGAGTAGACTGAGCATGACAGGGGAAACCAGTGCCTGGGGGACACCGGAGTGGAAAGGCAAGGAGGAAGGGGGGGGGTCCAGGAGAGGACAGTCGGGGTGACGGGGTACAGCCAGTGAGAACGGGGAGGCTGTGTCTGTGAAGCAGGGAGGTCGGCGGTGTTCGCGCTGGTGGGCAGGTCGTCTGAAACTGGGGGCACATCTGAAACTGAACGAGGCACGGCCATCGTCCCCCAGCCCACATTTCTCCGGCCCACCTTGGAAATGAGACCCTCTCTCACCCAACCGCTGGCCTCAGGCCCCCTTCATCCCTCACACGCGTCACCAAGCCTTGCCCGCTGCCTCCGCGCCGCCGGTTGAGAGCCTCAGGACAGAACGGGTCCCCACTCTCCCCACATACACTCTGCGCAGAGGAAGGCGGCGTCCTGGCCCTCCACGCGGCTCGTAACCCGCCCACGGCCCTTGGGATCAGCTCAAGGCGCACTTGCCCTAAACGACCCGGCCTCCTGCCCCGGCCTCCGGAACCCCTGCAGCCCCTCCAAGCCACGTGTGAGCCTCCAAAAGCACTGTTTGCCCGACTCCGGTTAACGGCGCTCACCCTTCCCTCTCCACGCAAGCATCACGGCCTCGGGCGGCGTCTGAGTCCCCACCCTGCGCGACTCTCCCGGACCCTGCGTCCCGGACGCGCGCCCCGGCCCGAGCCGCACAGCCAGCGCTCCGGTAAACAGGCCGCCCCGCCCGCCCCACGCTCTGCGGGAGCGGCCCCCACGCGCGCGCCGGCCCACCTGCCTCCTCTGCTCCGCGGGACCCCGACCGCCCGAGGCGCAGACCGGCCACTGCAGCGCCCCGTGCCGCCCACCGCCCAGGGCTTCCCGGCGCCGCGGGCGGGGCGCGGCCCGGGGGAACGGGTGGGCGGGGCCGGACCCCCAGCCCCGCGCCGCCCCGCCCAGCCCCGCCCCCCCAGCCCGCCCCGCCCCCAGCCCCGCGCCGCCAGGACGCACAGTCCCGCCGCGACCCCGACCGCGGGCACGGGGGCGGGGACGGCGGCGGAGACCCACGAGGTTTTGGAAGGGAAAGTGCGGCCGCCCCGCTGGCTCTGGGTCCAGTGAGAAGGCACACCGGGGGCGCGTGCAGAGAGGCGAAGAGGACCCGGACCCCTGGGTTCTTCCACTTCCAGGAAGCGGACACAGGTGCAGAGGCGCGCTCCTGCTGTAGGTGCGGAGGGCCTGGGGCTCTTTCCAGCGGGGCCTGCCCTACGTGATGGAAGAGGCAGCCAGGACGCAGGACTCCTCCAGTGCCCGCCGCTCATCAGCGGACCCGAGCCCACTTGCAGAGGCCAGCGCCCCTGGGGTCCGAGCCCTTGCCCACCGCTGGGCTTGGGCTGTGGTGCTGACGTGTAAGCCGAGCGGCAGAACAGATACGGAGGGGCTCGGCCGGGGCCTCCGAGGGGGGCAGGCTTCCAGCGGGTCTCAGTGGTTCAGGGTCATCAGGGCCCACACTCCTCCCATGCCTCCTGTGTCAGCTTCACCCCAGGCCGGCGGCCAGAGGCCCCAGCCACCGGAAGCGTGTTGACAGGATATCTTTCTTTCTTTTTTTTTTTTTTTCCTGTTAAAAGTGAAATTTATTACAATACAGTAAGTACAAGTGTTATTTAAAAAGCTGGTTAAAATTATAAAGTGTCTATATAATTTTTCTAATATAAATATTGGAAATAACAACTTGAACAGTTCCATACGTACGTAGTACACTGAAAACATAAAATCATGCACAAGGCTAAAATATCACTTTGCATATTATCCTTTTAGGTATCACTCCTGTCTTCTCCTGATTCCAGCATCATTCCAGAATATGAAGGGGTTACAAACTTCAAGGTTTCAGTGTTTTTGAATGTATGTCAGTTATCACACATTAACAATGCTTTAAAATCATTGCTTATATTCTAATCACGTGGTTCTAGTTCCCATCTTTCCCTTTCTCCATAGGTCTTGGACAAAAAGTTGAGCTAGAAAACCTGTGATTACAGGACCCAGCATGACATGAATTCTCAATGATTCATTTAAAAGTGGCATAAAGTGTCATATATATATATATTTTTTAAAAGTCCTACAGGACATGAAAGACAATAAGTACATCACATGTAAATAAGATTAAGCAGCTCACCCTCTGCTTGCTTACTTGGCTCCATGTCTCTACAGAAAGAAGAAGCCGAGCCATGAAGAAGATGGGGCCAATCAGAACTGCTGGGAGTGTGTGTGTTTTGGGGGGCTGGTGAGCAGCATAGGAAAGGAACTGGAGAGAAATGTCAGATTATGAAGGGAAATTAAACAGCATTACTTATCCATTCTTCTGCATCCTGCTAAAGCAGGGGCCCGTTCCAGCCCAGCCCCCCTCCCCTGCCTCCCAGTGGGGGACCTGTCCGCCCAGCACTGTGAAGGCAGCCACTGCCTTTCAGACAATGTGAAGCCATAGCTGTTCCCTACCGAGAACACTTCACAAATTTGAGGAACAGCCCTTAAAGTATAGGTTTGGACATTTCACAAATTCCAAGGACAGTCTGAAGCAGGCCTCAACACGAGGGGCAGGGGAAACAGTTTTTACAAGCAGTTAACGCCCGGAGAGGCTCAGGGGTTCAGCCGAGGGGAAGACAATGCTTCTTCCTTCATGACAGTGCTTCCCAGACTTTCACATGCCTGTGATTCACTTGGCGTCTCATCAAAGTGTATTAGGTTGAGGGTGAGGCCCAGACTCTGCATTTGTGGTAAGCTCCTGTGGACCACTGAGGCGCTCCAAGGACACCCACAAACGGCGGGCACAGCCTGGGAGGGGAGCCGTCCCGGGGTACGCGGGGAGGGCAGGACCACTCAGGGGTGCCCCAAATGCTGCAAGACAAACAACCTTCTCAGCCACACCCGTCACACCTCTGACGCCTCGGCTACTCCCAGCTGCTGCGGGATGCTCAGCCCAAACTTTCAAAAACCACTGAGCACACACTTGTTTCGCCATTTCAGTCGCTGCACTCACTGCATCACTGATGTAAATTAAGGCAAGGTCGGCAGAGGGGAAGGTGTGTGGATAGCAAGCGTACCTCTTTCTGGAGAAGAGAACCTGCCGCAGAAGGAAATGCTGCTGGTTTTGCGGCGCCTGATGGAGAGAAGGAAGCTCGGCACCGGTGCTGAGCGCTGCCTTCCTTGCTGGCCTCGCCGAGTGCTGTGTGCAACCTGGGGCCGTGCTTCGTAGTGAACATTCCGGGAAAGTCGGCCTTGGCCTTCTCAAACACACCGGTCATTCTTGAACTGCAGAGAAAAGACTCCAAGGCATAACTCTCCTCCAGCTTTAACCTGGGAAGGAAAGCTTGAACGTTAGGTAAGCCTACACACTCACCTGTCACCCACGCCCCACTCCCCATCCCCACGCCCCAGAGCGCTTAGGCACTGAGTTCTGGTTCAAGACAATCCACAGACTTCTTTTTCTTTGTGTAAATACACCAAGACTCTTCCCAAATTCTGGGGGTTTCCCTGCCCTATGGACACAAGAGTAAAACAGCTAGAAAACACCCGCTCCTTTAAAATGTTTTTTAATTTCAAAAGTTCTCATAGCCAATTGCTGTATTTATATTCGTGTCATACACATTACTGTGAGTCAGAGGATGGTCTGACAGAGGACAGACGAAGGTCGCAGCTCAGGACTCTGACTGAGGAAGAGAAGGGCGTCGGGGATCCCCGGAACGGGAAGGACGGGGTGCAGCTTCTGGCATCCCTGTTTGCCCACACACACCAACTAACCGCCTGCCCGCGAGTTAGCGCCCCGCCGTCTGGGAGCCCTGCCTTGTTCTGCGCGTCCGCGAGGAAGGAAGAAAGGAGAGAGGGGGCTTCTACTTGCATTTCGAGGCTCCTTGCCTGCCACTGCGCTCTCCCCAGTTCCCTCCTTGAGACACCCCCTCCCCTGCCCCCCAGACCTCCCAGGCCATTCCCAGAGGACCTTCCTTCTGGGCCTCTCCTGCCACCTGGAGTCCAGGTGAGCGCTTCTCCCAGTGACAACTGCTTGGTCACTAGCTCTAAACCCCAGCCTCTCCTAAGCAGCCATGGCAGATCTCATCCGTGCTCGCGTAAGGGAAGTAAGTGCCTCTGGTCCCAGGAGGAGAGGCAGGGGAATCGGCAGGCCCGCTGCAGTGTCCTGTGCAGTGACAAGCTGGACCTGGCTCCTGCAAGCCAGCTGCTAAACATGGGGCGACCTCAAGTCAGCGCGGTGAGCTCACTTACGCCCGAACCAGCAAACACGGCTCGGGCATCGGCCCCGGCCCACACTCGCACCTGCTCTGGCTTTGCTGAGCCAGTTTGCCCTGGAGCCTGCAGCCCCTCCCGCAAGCTTCCTCTCCTTCTCAGCTCTCTGCCTTTTCTCTCCTCACAGATGTGGGCAGCCTCTGTGCACCAAGACCCGGGGAACCTTCCCTCCCATCCAGATAATATCCCCAGCGATAGAAGATGGATTTAACCAAGGACAAAAAAGCAGAGCTCTCAATACGAAAACGCTTTTCGTTTTTTCTCCCTCTCCTCCCAATAAAAGATACACAGGGCACGTGAAGTCCTTTCAGCGATAGATTAACAATGGAGAGATTTTGAAATGCTGTTTATTTTTCCAGTCAAAATCTTCCCCGTCTTATTATTTTAAGAAAGTACGATTGTAACTGAAAAGTATTTCCCTATCCGGTTGAATGTTAAGGATCCTGCCAGATAAGGGAAAAACAAGGCCCCCCCAAAGGAAGCATTTTTCGGGGATTTTCCAGCACTGTCGAGAAGGGAAGAGGTTTGTGTTTTTCAAAGTACCTGTTTCATGATCTGACAGGCCCAAGAGAAATAACAGAATTGTGTTGCTGGCCCGAAAATCAGGCAAGCACACACAAACAGGCCTCGGTAACTGGGTCACAGCACCAGCCCCTGGGAGACCACAGCCAAAGTCAGTCCCTCTTTCCCTTGTAACGTCCAGTGAGGCCGACGTGCCACACTGGCAGCCTTTCCTGTGTCATTTACAGGTACTGTTAGCAAATCACAGCTCCGCGGGCACTCAGACGGGATTTCTCAGCAGCCTACGAAGCGCACACACTGAGTCTGGCCCCGTTCTGCAAAGGTTTCCGTAACGCTGAAGACCTTTTTTCCCCTCTTAACACGTTTCTTCCACGAGTGCTTCCCCAAGTCGTGCTGCGTCGTCGTGTCATAATGAAGACTCGTTAACTCAATTAGCAGAGGGGTCTCAGCCCCTCCCATGTGCCCGGCCGCTGGCTGGGTGCTGGGCACCCAGCTGAGGACATGACCTGTGACCTGAGGTGGCTCACAGTCTGATGAGAGACATGCTCAGAGGTACTTTCTAGATGTTATGAGAAAACAGATGGTGGCCGCCACACCCAAATACCCCAAGAAAATCCCCGTCAGACACTTAACTCCAGAGGGACTTTCTGGAGAAGCTTCTGTCTTCCGCGCTGGACAACCAGCCTGAGGACAGCCTAACTCTCCTTGACTCGTTTTTGTGTCCATAACATCAACCACAGTGTCTGAAACGTATTTGTTAAATGACTGAGAGGACTCGGGGGGATGTGATTATCAAAAAATGCTATAGCTCTTCAGCCGGAAAGAGAGTTCTTCCCGGTAACTTAAGAGAACAGGGAGTGAGGAAGGTCCTCTGCGAATGGCCTGGAGGTTTCGGGGGGATGCCTGTCAGGGAGGGGCTCGGGCAGAGCACAGTGGCAGGGAAGGAGCCTCGACATGTAAGTTGGGCTAAATCAGGAAGGGTACCCAGTACACTGAAACCGAGAGATAAGCGCCCCGCGATTCCTTGGTTTCCGATGTAAAGTGCGTGACGGTCGGCTCCCCTCCTCTGCGCATCTCGTGCTTTCAAATAGATTAGCTTCCGTAGAAGAAAGAGGAGGTGGAGGGAAGGAGGAGCCACGTGACCAAGAAGGTGGCGGGTGGGTCCCTGTGTCCCAATATTCCCCAACATTGAAAGACCAGGCTGATGTTCGAAAATGAACGCCAATTAACCAGGAGATTCCGGGAATCACCAGTGCTGGTCCGGGAAGACGCAGCCAACCAAAGGACCCAGCCTCATCCCCAGTGAGATCAAGCCCAGAGCGAGTGACCTCCACGGGATGGCACCAAGAGCCGTGATGAAGGATGTATTTGAGTCCCACAGAAGAATGCTTGGCAGTGCCGACCAGTCAGAGGGCCGGGAACCCTCCATCGGCTCGCTAATCTCACACCACCACCACCCTGTGTATTCCACGGCAAAAATGTTGTGACTTCAAGTATTGCCTTATGGAGGGGTTTTTCTGGACTAAGGAATTTCATAGAAGCTATGCAGCTTTAAAGCTTCAGTTTCATGAAGAGATTTTCATTTAGAAAAGTCCTTCTAAATTCTGTCAGAGTGTGGATTTATGAGACACAGGAGAGGACCAGGCTGGACTTGGAGAGACCAATTAAGAAGCAGCTAAAAAAAAAAAAAAAAAAAAAAAAAAAAAAGCAGCAGCTAAAATGATAGTGGAGAAGATACAGTGAGACTCTGAATCCGGGTAGTAGCGGTGCAGCTCAGAAGGGGGCACATTTAAGACATCTTGGCGGGGAACCTGCCCAACAACTGAGGTAAGATTGGGGGGGACCCAGGGTGGTCCTTCTACAGCACAGTGGGTGACAGGGAGTCAAGGGGGAGATGCAGGTTTGGGTGCAGGAGGATCGACATATTGGGATTGACACCAGGGAGACAGAAACAATAAAAAAAAAAAAGAGGAAGACATAGTTCAGAAACAATATTAAAATTCAAAATTGTAGTTGCAGATGTGTATCTCTAAGCATATGTTTAAGGCAGTAGAGTATTACTTCATTCTCTTCTCTTCTGTAGTTTCTTCTGTTTTCCTTTTCAGGAATGTGTGAACACTACTTCCTGACAGCAACTCCATGTATTTGCTTCACAGAGCCAGTCAGCAGTTCTAAGAAAGCACTGCGTGTTGCATTTGTTAACTTCATTGAGAAATGATGGGGACCTTGGTGACCGTCTCCACCTTTGTTAACAGAAAATACCACCACCGGCTTTGAGCATCGCCCACTAATCCCTCAAAGAGCAACCTCCAAACAGATGTCTGTACTGAAGATTTGGTGGGTTCCTACGTGAAAAGGCGGTTGATTTAATTGTCCAGCTCAGCGTTTCTCAACAGCAGCACTATTGACATTTGGGGCCAGATGACCCTTCCTTGAAGGGGCCGCCCGGTGCACTGTAGGACAGAGGCAGGAGAGAGACGGGCCCCAAGCTAGGCATTTACCACTGGCCTCCTGTTTACATTTCATGGGGCAGGAAAAAGTGGGCTTCAGGCCGGACACTTACAACTAGCCTTCTGTTTGCATTTCCTGAGAGGGGAGATAGATGGGCTCCAGCTTAGACATTTACAATCAGCCTCCTGTTTGCTCTCCGAAGTGGAAGTAACAACAGAAACAGGGTAAATAGCCAGGCTTTGTCTCCTGTGGACGCCCTAAGATAACAATCATGGCAGGAGCAGAGAGGGGCTAACGTTGTTTGAGTAATAGATCAACAGGTCACATAATTCCCATCCTTGGGGCAAGGGAGACGCTGCACATGCACAGAAAGGCTGCTTGGGGGTCAAAAAGGAGGGGGCACCACCCCAGAATAGGTGATGCTAAGGCCGTCCCATAGGCCTCTGGGCTGAAATCCCATCTTGGAAAAAAAGTTGGGCACGCATGCTGGGGAGGGTCCTAGGGCAGGGCAGGTGTGGAAAAAGAAACCAGGTAACTGGCCAAAGGGGAACAGAGACCCGGAAGAGCTGCCCTATGTGAATGACTTCACCGCCTCCTTACTGGGCTCCTCCTCACTAGGGGGGACGCCCACACCCTTGCTCCCCGGGTGTGCATCTCTGCCCTGCTTCTGTCTTAACTAAACAAACTGTTTCTCTGTGTGCTCTCCCACCTGTTGTTGTGCTATGTCTCTAATAATAAACTCTGTACCTGTTTTTGCAGTTTTTGCCTCCGTGAGAAATGCCTTTTTCACTGGGGGCAAGAGCCAGGGGGTCTGGTGGCTAGGATTCCTGGTTTTCATCCAGGCTACCCAGGTTCAATTCCTGGGCAGGGAATCAAGATCTCGCTTCACGCCACCACTCACTGCTGTCTCTGCGAGACCAGGCCGTTCAGCGTCCGCCCACTAGATGCCAGTTGCACTTCCCTGAATTATGACAACCAAATGTGCCTCCAGAGATTGACACTTGCCTTCAATGGGGGGACAGTGGCCCCCAGCTGAGACCCAGTGTAGCAGACTTATTCAGGCCAGGAAAGCTTGATAGCAGGAGACAGAGAGAGAGAGAAAAAAATAAGTCTTTGGGATTGAATCTACCATGGCCCAGGGAATACAGGAAAGAGCACGAATAAAAATGAAAATGTTTCACCAGCAATTTTACAGAAGTTCTCCAGACCCGACTGTGATTACGTGTCAAGACAGAATGAGAATTTAGGTTGTTCCTGTATCCCGCACCAGCCTGATCCCACACCAGCCCAGAGACTATGTCCTCCAGTGAGCCGGAAGGAACCCAAATTGAGATCCATGGATGCACTTCAGGGGAGTGTGCACACACCCCTGATATTATTGTTATTATTAATTATATTACATATTAATTATATATATCATATTGATCATATATTAATTATGTTAACGTTGTACAGATGGCAATGTTCCAGGACACTTTCACCAGATCGTCAAAGAAACCTGAAACAGAAAGACACTAAGGACCACTTCCCTAAAGTATGATCCACTACTTCCTTTGTACGTAAGGTCACATAACCTTTCAGAGCAATGAAATATATTCCCCCTAAATAATTCCAGAAGATGTAAGGTCCCGTTTGTGTTGTGTTCTTCTTTCACTATGCATAATCACACACAAAAAATGACCCATTTTTCAAAAAGTTCACTTAGCTGCATTTCAGTTTTAAGTACACATTTAGCCAAAATTTAAAATAAAACAAGGTTGAAATCCTTGGCCTTTTTGTGAAACAGAATTGTAGTCTTACCTTCCTCATCAGAGATGCAATTTTGCTATATAATACATTGAGGTTCTGGTCCAGAGAACGTAACTTGTGACTTGATTTCTCCTGTGACACTGGGAAATGCCCTGTCCTCCACAGCTCAGTTTTCCACCCAAGGCTGCCCTTTCTTCATCACCACGGTGCCCCTCCTGCCACCTGCAGGCCCCACTGGCTCTCATGAGCTGGTGTGAAGCTGTGAAAAGATCAGCCCTATGGAATCACAGGAAAAAACGTACCTGGTTCTTCCTGTGTGACGGGCACACACCTCTGGGCCATCTGGGCAGCCGTGTCTCCTTTTGTTCCCAGGAAGGCCACGGCCAGGGCAGAGGAGAGATTCAGGGGCAGGGAAAACAAGTTTCCTGAGTTGTCCTCTCTGCCCAGCATTCTTCAGAAACTGATGGCAAAAGTGCCACTCGCCTGCCACATAGGCAAGTCAGTGATCCCGAGGACCATCAGGGAAGGTCCGGAGCCATGCCTTGCTGTGGTCACCTGGCCATCAGCACCCCTGCCAGTGGACACTGGGTGTGGTCAGCAGAATAAGGGCCCCTCAAAGATGTCCACGTCCTGATCCCCCAAACCTGTGACTGGGTCACCTTACGTGGCAAGAGGGGCTTTGCGGATGTGGTCAAGTCAAGGATCTGGAGAGGGGGAGATGGTCCTGCATTGTCTGGGGGGCTTGATATAGTCACGGAGTCCTTATGAGAGAGAAGCAGGAGGGTCAGAGGCAGAGAAGGAGATGTGAGGACAGAAGGAAAGGTCAGAGTGACGTGAGTAAATCAAGCAGCCTCTAAAAGCCGGCAAAGGCAATGAAATGGGTTCTCCTCCCCTGGAGCCTCCAGAAGGAGGCTGTTGTGAATGTCTGAGCTCCAGAATTGTAAGATAATACACTTTGGTGGTTTTCAGCCAGGAAGTTTGCAGTAATTTGTTACAGGAAACTAATATACCTGTTCATTCACGAGCAGCCAATCCTAGCTGCCTGGGCTCATGACTGGTGACCCTGGGCAACAGGACACCTGTGGACTGGAGACCCCCTTCCCTTTACAGCACTCCTCTGTGCCGGCGCCGTACATGCTCACCTCTTGGACCCCTACAAGCACATACCGGGGGTGGTGCAGGGGTGACCCTGCTTTAGCTACAGGGAGATGTCACTGATGAACCTGCCGTGTGATTCCAGAGCCCAAACCATGACATAAAACCCACGAGTGGCTGGCTCGCCTTCACTTTGGTGTCTGGATTATCATCATCAACAGTGTTCTACAAATAAAGAATATAGCTCTCTGCAAATAAAAACTACATTTCGATCCCCATGTCATCAGCTGGGCAGATTTCACCAAACCTGGAGGGTAGGTTTGAGCCAGTGCAACCTAAAATGGGGCTGCAAGGAAAAGACAAACTTTACTTTGAATCTGGGGGATCCCGAAGAGACATACGTTTCTTACTCGAGTGGCTGAAACTGGGCAGGGTGGCCTCGGGGGGCGCCTGGCAGGGATGACAAAAGCCAAGCTCAAATCTGCAGCCCTGGGGAGGGCGCTTCCTCTAGAGGTGCTGATTGGGGTCCAGCCGCCAGCACTCTCCTGGCAGCTCTGATGCATGCGCCCAGGTAAGAAGCAGCAGGACCCATCCGTATGTACCCTGGAGAATAGGAAAAGGGGAGAAGGTGCCCCGAAAGAAGCTTTGTTACTAAATCAAAAGTTATTACAGTTTACTCTTGGTTATTATAAGCTTAGCAAATTACTGTAAGTCCAGCACTAATGTTTATTTCCGTTAAGCCTTACTTAATAAGAGTAAGGTGGTTTTCTGACTGGGCTACAACTCGATAAAATATTGAATTTCATCAATGCACCCCTGTTTCCATGAGTCACCTTGCTTTTGAGGACATTTTGGGAAAGGAAGAGACAAATCATCCATAATCCCATAAACCTACAAGCTATTTTTCTCTATTATTTTATCCTTTTTTATATGCAGATACATATTTTTAGCTCATAGTTTTAAAGCCAGGTAAGAAATATATGTTCCAGTTTGGGAATTTAGAAGATCAGCAAAACAAAGTTACCGGAAACTCCACCCAGAGATAAGGATCATCATACACAGATTCATTTATTTTTTATTTTTTTAGATTGTGGTAAAATACACATAACAAAATTTATCATCTTAACCATCTCAAGTATACAGTTGAGACACTGTAGCATTAAGTACATTCACGCTGTTGTGCAACCATCACCTCCAACCTCTCCAGAACTCTTTCCATCCCGCAAAACTTAAAATCTGTCCCCATTACAAACTAACTCCCAGGACTTCTCTGGTGGTGCAGTGGTTGAGAGTCCACCTGCCAATGCAGGGTTCGAGCCCTGGTCCGGGAAGATCCCACATGCCGCAGAGCAACTAAGTCCGTGAGCCACAACTACTGAGCCTGTGCACCACAACTACTGAAGCCCGTGCGCCTAGAGCCCGTGCTCCGCAACAAGAGAAGCCACTGCAATGAGAAGCCCGCGCACCGCAATGAAGAGTAGCCCCCGCTCGCCGCAACTAGAGAAAGCCCACGCAGAGCAACGAAGACCCAATGCAGCCAAAAATAAATAAATAAATTTATTTAAAAAAAAAAAAACTTACTCCCCATTTCCCTTTCCCCAGCCCCTGGAAACCAGCCTTGACTTTCTGTCTCTGGATTGACTACTCTACATACTAACAGAAGTGGAATCACACAGTATTTGTTCTTTTGTGACCGGCTTATCTCACTGAGCATCATGTCCTCAAGGTTCATCCACGTTACAGCCGGTGTCAGATTTACCTTCTTTTTCTTAAGGCTGAATGAGCTTCCACTGTATGTGTAGACTACATTTTGTTTACACATTCATCCTTTGAAGGACACATGGGTTGCTTCCACCTCTTGGCTGTTGCGACTAATGCTGCTATGAACACGGGTGCACAGATATCTCTTTAAGACCCTGCTTTTAATCCTTCTGGGAACATACCCAGAAGTGGAATTGTGGCTCACACGGCACTTCTGTGTTTAGTTTTTTGGGGAACTGCCATCCTGTTACAGATTCATTTTCATAAGCAGATGGCTCATCATCTGATCTTCCTTCTGGTTTCCCAGTGGACAGCACGGCGCTTGGCACTGCAGTTTAGGAGCCGCTCCTTTAAGCCTGGGGAGGGCCTTCTGCATCTCTGGGGGCAGCATGGGAGGAAAGCAGAGCTGGACAGGTACGACTGTTTCCACCAGAGCCTCTCCGCTGTTCAATGTTTTATTTTAAGCTTCCTCCTAAAATAGTTTGAGAGGGAGTGTCTCACATTAGAAAAATAAAGTGTAAAGGCCACTCTCTAAACACATAACAGCAGCCCAAACCAGTGCAAATTGTTTCAAGTTTTACAAAAGTGTGTGTAAATGTCAACCAAGAGAGCACAATGGCGGCACTCTCTGCACGGCTGTGCCCGCCAGGAACCGGTCCGTTCCTTGCTGCCCTCGGGTCGCTAAGCCTCTCTGGAGCCCCTGGCTGCTCGGGGTGAGCGGGGACTGTACGGGGGTGGGGAGAGGGTGCTGCAGCAACTGGAAGGCTGGCCTGAGGGCCCTGGGAACTCCCACCCCGCCTTACACTGGAAGACACTTCAGGGAATAAAGGGCTGGGGCCAGAGAGGCAGAGTCAAATTGGAAGCACTGGGCCCACCAGCTGTGCGACAGCAACTAAAGAGACCCAAAGCGGGAGAGGATTCAGTAAAATAGAGATGACAGAGACACAAACAGAATGTGCATTGACCTTCCTGAGCGTAGGCGCCTTGCCACCTGGATGAGGCAGGCACAGACCTGGGCCGGTGTGTGCGTGCGTGTGCCCATGTGTGCGCATATGTGCGCGTACGTGTGAGATCGTCCTGTCCGACAGGTAAAGGGCTGAACTGCAGGATCCCCTCCACCTCAGCTTCACGTTTTAACTGCTGTCAGTCCCTCGTGGTTCTCCACGTCTGGTCTCTCCTTGCCTTTCTCTTCCTTCATCTCACGTCCTCGCCTCCATCCTTTCCAGCATCCGGGTGCTGGTCAGTAGCAGAGACAACACACAGGCGTGCACACATGCACACACACACACACACACAAGTATGCCTCTGGGGTGCGTCCAGGTCGCACGAATGTCAGCAGGGCTGGAGGAGGTGACAGAATGACCCTCTTCCCCCCCCGTCCCATTTGTACAGTAAAGCTTTCGAGAGGGTTGGAAGTGTAAACAACACGAGCTGCCCCAAGAAATCTGAAAAGGCATTCATTTCAACAGAGCAGAAAACAGGACCCACGGGTGGCAGGCCAGAGCGCTGCCGCGTCATAAACACGCTGTGCCACTAAACAGAACTGGCATCATTTGCAGCAACACAGATGGGCGCAGAGATGATCACACTAAGTGACGTAAGTCTGACAGAGAAGAACGAGTATCATATGCTATCACTTGAGGAACGGACTATTTCCTGCCATAGCAGTAAACAAGCAATATCACAGTCATCAGCAAATGCAGCCACCCCAGGTGGTGAGCTGGCGGGCCCTGAGGAAACTCCGGATGTGAAAACACAGGACCCTGGCCCCAGACAGCTGAGGTGCAGATCAAAGGAATGATTTCAGTGAGCCCAGACGCTTGCATCTTTCCATAAGTGGAAAAACGCTACATTCCTTACCTTGGGATAGCTGGTTTTCTTTAATTTACAATAATATTCTGACGTTCAGAGTACCTTCCCTTCGTTGCAAAACGTCTGTATAACCTGACTCCCCCTCCCACCCACCACTGCCTCCTCGAGCAGTTCTCCCAGGGTTACTTGAGATGCTGGCTCCCGGGCTTAAGTCCTAAACATTTCCGCCCAATAAAACATAACTCTCAACTTTTAGGTTGTGCGTGTTTTTTCAGTTGACACACTTACATGTGGAATCTAAAAAAGGACACAAACTTAGTTACAAAAGAGAAACAGACTCACAGACGTAGAATACAAACTTATGGGGAAGTTTGAAAAAAGGGCACACGTGGAACTCTATGTTTAAGGGGAAGAAAATGAAAACTAGAGGCCACGGGTCCTGCCCTGGAGCTCAGACCCCAGGTGAGGCCAGGTAGGTGAGTACAAGCTGCCAGGGAGCCAGGACTCTGCGTCTTCAGGAAGAACAAGCCCGGGGTGGCCAGAAGGCAGTCTGCATGGCTTCCTGCAAGGGATGTGCTGACGCCAGCGCGGCCCCTTGATCGGCCACCTGGAAGGCCAGGCAGAGTTTAAACCAAGTTGGAGGTGAGCAC
Source organism: Balaenoptera musculus (assembly GCF_009873245.2). NCBI lineage: Eukaryota > Metazoa > Chordata > Mammalia > Artiodactyla > Balaenopteridae > Balaenoptera > Balaenoptera musculus. Next base: position 1,979,322 of record NC_045795.1, read on the forward strand.
TTTGGAGTTCTAGGAAGAGCAGCTGGGAGCCTGTCTGCAGACCAGTGCTGGGGCCTAGGGACCGTGGGCTGCAGGGAGAAGGGTGCAAACAAAGAGCAGAGAGCTTGCTCACCACCAGGTCTACAGGGGTTAAATCGTCAGACACTGCACCTCCAGCCGACCCACCACCGTGCACCCTGAGAGGGGCTCAGGAGGAAAATGGGGTGGGCACTCCGTGCTTTGGAAAACTGGCCCCCTGGATAGACACATACCTCAGCAAGAATTGTAATGACCCCAGATTCCTGCACCTTCCCACACAGAGAAAAGCACTAAAATCACTAACTCGAGATATCTGTTCTTTGTGACTTGCTAATCCTTTACCAAGATGTGTGCTTGCGGCATGCATTCCCTGTAGCCAAAAATTGTCTATAAACCATCTCCTCCCCTCCCTCTTCAGAAAAATTCCCTTGAAGCTTCTGAGAGGCGGTCTCCCAAGCTACAGTCCTCAGTAAGGTCCCTGAATGGAACTAAACACTAATAACAAACTATCAGAAAGAGAAAGTAAGAAAACAGTCCCATTTACAATTGCATCAGAAAGAATAAAATACCTAGGAATAAATGTCACCAAAGAGGTGAAAGACCTGTACACTGAAAACTATAACTGATGAAAGAAACTGAAGAAGACACATAAATGAAAACATATTCTACACTCATGGATTGGAAGAATTAATATTGTTAAAATGTCCACACTACCCACAGCAATCTAGAGATTCAATGCAATCCCTATCAAAATCCCAATGGCACTTTTTCCCAGAAAAAGAACAAACAATCCTAAATTTGTATGGAACCACAAAAGACACTGAATAGCCAAACAAATCCTGAGAAAGAACAGAGCCGGAGTCATCACACTTTCTGATTTCAAGCTATATTACAAAGCTGTGGTAATCAAAACTGTATAACATTGGCATAAAAGCAGACACATAGATCAATGGACAGAATAGAGAGCCCAGGAATAAACCCACACATATATGGTTCCAACAAAGGAGCCAAGAATATACAATAGGGAAAGGACAGTCTCTTTAATAAATGGTGTTGGGGAAACTGGACCACTACCTTACACCATACCCAGAAATTAACTTAAAATGGATTAAAGGCTTGAACCTAAGACCTGAAATTGTAAAACTCCTAGGAGAAAACATAGGTGGTAGGCTCCTTGACACTGGCCTTGGCAATGATTTTTTGGAACTGACACCAAAAGCAAAGGCAACAAAAGCCAAAAATAAACAAGTGGGACTACATCAAACTAAAAAGTTTCCATACAGCAAAAGAAACCACCAGCAAAATGAAAAGACAACCTATGGAATGGAAGAGAAATATTTGAAAATCACATATTTCATAAGGGGTTAATATTCAAAATGTATGAAGAACTTACACAACTCAGTTGCAAAAAAAAAAAATAATACAAACAGTCTGATTAAGAAATGGGCAGAGGATCTCAATAGACATTTTTCCGAAGAAGACACACAGATGGTCAATAGGTACATGGAAAGGTGCTCAGCATCACGAATCATCAGGGAAATGCAAATCAAAACCACAGTGAGATAGCACCTCGCACCTTTAGAACGGCTATTATCAAAAAGACAAGAAATAACAAGTATTGGCAAGGATATAGGGAAAAGGGAATCATTGTGCACTGTTGGTGGGAATGTAAATTGGTGCAGCCACTATAGAAAACAGTATGGAGGTTCCTCAAAAAAATTAAAAATAGAACTACCATACGACCCAGCAATTTCACTTCTGGGTATTTATCTGAAGGAAAGGAAATTACTGCCTCAGAAAGATATCTGCACCCCTATCTTCATTGCAGCATTTTTTATAATAGCCAAGACATGGAAACAAGATGGATGGATGGATAAAGAAAATGTGGTATATATATACACAATAGAATATTACTTAGCCATAAAAAGAAGGAAATCTTGCTATTCGTGACAAGACAGACTTTGAGAGCATTATGCTAAGTGAAGTAAATTAGACAGAGAAAGACAAATACTGTATGATCTCACTTACGTGTGGAATCTAAAATAACAAAAACAAAGAAAGAACACCAAGCTCCTGGATACACAGACAGATTGATGGTTACCGGAAGTGGGGAAGGGGTGCAGCAAAGTGGGTGAATGGGGTTTAAAAGTACATCTCTCAATGACCATCATCAAAAAGTCTATAAGGAATAAATGCTGGAGAGGGTGTGGAGAAAAGGGAACCCTCCTGCCCTGTTGGTGGGAATGTAAATTGGTGTAGCCACTATGGAAAACAGTGTGAAGTTTCCTCAAAAAGTTGTTTAGATTTTTTTGCAGCTTTTCTGCTCACCCAGGACCCAAGAGGATTTTGGATCACTGCTCACGACGGTCCCAACAGCCAGATCCTCAGTCCTGTCACTGTGGACAGGCCTTTAGAAACCCCAGTGAGGAAGGGAGTCCAGCTGGGCACAGACCCCAGAGCCCCCTGCAGGTGCACCCAAACCCCAGCTCCTGTGCCCACCCTTCCTGGGACTCCCCATCCCCTCCCTGTTCCCCGTCCCCACCTGGCAGGGGTGCCCTAGGCAAGTCCTGGGGCCCCGGCCCCGTGCTGCCCACTAGTCAGTGTGAGATTAGGGTCATCTTGTGCACAAGCCCCCCTCCTCCATCCCCTCCCACCCAGGCTCTGGCGTCCAGCCACTGCCTACAGGCCCTGGGCCTCCACGAATCCCCTGCCTGGACCCCTCTGTGACCGTGGTCCTGTGGCCCCTCTGAAAGAAGGCCAGATTTGGAGTTGTCAGTACTGGCCTGAGACCTTGGTTCTACCTCTTTGCCAGCTGCAAGAATTTGTTCAAGTTACTTGACCCCACCCCTGGACCTCAGATCCCCCAGGGCTTACTCCTTGCTGAGGATTAAGTAAAATCATCAATGCAAAGCAGGTGCTCAGTAAACATTTGTAAAGGGGTGAGACCAACTCTTTCCCAGACTTAAATCCTGGGAGGATTTTATTTTGTAGGTCCTTACAAGAAACGTTGCACAACGTAATGGAACTGTCTTCTAGTGGAATTTCATAAAAGATGTGGGAGCATTATTCACGTGGCTGTGCCTTTTACTAAAATCATATGCTGGGGGATAACTTTTCAAAGGCCATTTGACCGACAGAGAAAGTGGAACAACTCAGTGGGACCCAAGAGCTCCTTCGCGCAGCATCACGTGGTTTATGCCACGTGTGTTAGGACTTCACCTGGCAGAGGTCTACCTGTATTTGAGGTCTGCCACAGACGGGACCACTGCGTTCGTTTTCACAACTTCCTGCTGATGGGCCTGCGGGCTCTCATCCAGGGAAAGGAAGGACGGATGCCTCGAAACCTGGATGGTCAGACCACCGCGCTACACGCCACAGGTACAAACAGAGCTGTGCGGGGCGAGGAGATGGCGCTGACGACACGGCCCTTCCCCTTCTCACCCACCCACTCATAATGGCAACGTCTCCTCAGTCTGTCTCTCCCCCCGGCTAAGTCGCTGGCTTGGGCTCAACAGGGAAAGCAGACCAGAGGCAGAATGAAAATACGCATCGCGTCGTTATGTTAGAGGGAGCCCAGCTCCTAATGACGGCAATTAGGTCAGCGGGAGAGGTCTGGTGGCTGGCCTGGAACACGGCACAGCTCTCCAGCTGACCCTCACATCAGCTGAGAACCGGGCTCACGTCTCCAGCAGGTAACCCAAGCGGCTGCAGAAACCTTAGCCTCCTACTTAACTCTAGTACTTGCAGCAGGACAGAAAGTCACCTGGCGTGGTCTTAAACTCTTCCGTTACTGTGAACAGTACCTGTTTGCTCGTCTCTGACCCCTGGTGGCAATTAAACATTTTCAGGGAAAGTGGGTGGTTGTGCATTTGAAGAGATCAGTGACCGCAGACCCCTGTAAATGCAGACACAGCGGGAAATGGGACTGACTTCTCACGGGGCTGGGTCACTGGCTCTCCCCGCCTCTATGCTGGTTTCCGGAGGGCTCACAACACGTTCTGGAACAGAACTCCCGCTGAGGGTCTCTGCGGCCTGCTCCCCGTGGCTGCCGTAGCCTCTGCTTCTCTCTGTTCTCTCACCAACAGGGGCCGCGGAGCAGAGGAGAGAGGAAGCACCTGCTCTCCCTGAGGGCCCGGACGGTGAGGGCGGAGGGGCGCCCCTCAGAGCAGGGGCACTTGCCGAGCGTGACCACCCTCCCCCGAATGGCAACTGCAGGCCCTAGGGGGCTCGGGACATGCGAACACACAGACACACAGGCGTTCTCGATCAGCCCCTTTATTTCTGGACTGCCGCCAAGGCCACTTTGGGTCGCAGGCACGTCACGGAGTACCGGGGAAAGCGGGCCAGCAGGACCCAGCGGGGCTGCCTGGGGCCGCCGCCTCCTCACGGGGAGCTGAGCCGGCCGCAGAACAGAAGTGCTTGGGTCTTGCTGTGCTGGATAAAGAAGAGGAAAGGGTGGTCGGCACAGAACCTGGGGGTGATCCTGGCGCAGCGCAACATCAGGACTGCGGCGGAGGCGGCGGCCGCCTCCGTGCCCTCCTCGTCGACCTCCACAAAGGCCTTGTGCGCGACCCGGGACAGGCACAGGTCCCCCCGGGACGACATCGTGGAGAAGTCCGCCCTGGCGTTCTCGAAGGCGTCGGTCACGCCCAGGGTGCGGAGGACGCCCTCCATGTCGTAGCTCTCCCCCAGCTTAAACTTGGGCAGGGACACCTCCACCTCCTCCTCCTCCATCAGGTCCGGCCTCGTCCACTCGACGAATTTCTCGTAAGTCAGTTCCTTTTCCACCTAGAAGAGGCGAGTAGAGGAGCTTCGGGTCCAGAGCAACGCTGCCCAGTGGGACCGTCTGCCATGGCCCGCACGCGCCGCGCCGTGGGTTCGAGGGGGCGGCCGGGGGAGTCGTGCCGGCTTCAGAAAGGGTTCCCGCTGGGAGGTGGGGAGCCTGCCGGGCGGGGATTCAGACGTGACCCCCTTCGCCCCACGGCGCGATTACCGCTTAGTTACCGTTTTCAAATCGGTCTTTCCATCAGGAAGCATGATGATCATATTGAGCTCTCCGCCGACGTAGGGAAGCACCAGAATCTGCGTGAATATCTCTCCGATGTAGGTTATTTTAAAGGTGGATTTCTTAAACATCATTTGCACAGGCTTCTCCACATTCTGTAAAGGAAATGGATAAACATGAAGTTGAAACAAGACACTGGACGAGTCAGCAGAGCCGGCCACTCTGGGCCCCAGAAACACCCTGTTGGCTTCCACACACCACACCAGTGCCCTCTCTTTTGCCAGCTCACCTTCACTGCTTCCGCCTCCAAACCCTGGGGCACCCAGGGCTCAGGCCTCATGCTGCTTTTCTGCTGGTGAGCTCAGTCCCGTGACTTTAAATAGAATTCCCACATTTCTATTCCTGGCCGGGACCTCCCCCCCATACTCCAGATGCATACATTTTACTGCCTACTCAACACCTGCATTTGGACATAACAGAAACCTCCAGTGTCACCTCTCACACCGGTTCCCCGTGTTCCCCTCCACGGCTGCTCCATCTATAATTGTCGCCATCTCGGTTGATGGCAACACCGTTCATCCCAGGGTCAAAAACCCTGGAGTGTCCTCGACCCCCGTCCTTCACACCCCACAGCTGACTCATTACAAACCACGCTGGCTCCACTTTTAAGACACAAAGCTTGTGCTTCCCACCCCCACTGCTGCCAGCCCAGGCCCGGTCATCGTGACAACTCCCAAGTGACCTCCCTGGTCCTGCATTTGCACAGGGGCCAGAGGGGTCCCAGGAGATCGGTGCACAGCTCTGTGTGAGAGCTCAGAGGAGGGGCACAGAGACCGGGCTGGGGGCACTGCTAGGGAGGCTTCCAGACGCCGCCGGAGAGGCAAGGGGGACATACAGGTACTGACAGAATGAAGACAGAGACACGGGTAGGATCCAGGGCCACGAAGAGCTTCACGTGCCATAGTCTGGAGTTTGAACTTGATCTCAAAAGTTCTGGGAAGCCAGGAAGGACTCTAAGCCTGAGAGCTACACCGTGGGATGTGCGATACAGACAGAACGCCCAGCGGCAGCATGGACCACATTTGATGACACAGCAGAGGAGGGGCAGGGCGAGAAGAAGGCCCCAGGTTTGCTGGGAGACCGGATGCTGGGCTGCCTAAGGCCACACGAAGCGTCAGTTACTTGAGGTCAGCCTTCTCGCACGTTCTATAAACCAGTGTGAACACAGGGACTGTTTCCAAGAACCGCCTCTGTTGTTGCGAAATACCCATATTCACCTTGCTGACTTTGAATGGCCTTTCCTTGGTGTGCTGTTTGTTAAACTGATTCTCCCAGTTTCCTTTCAAGTAGATGGCGTTCACGAGAACCAGACAAGTCACGGAGTCCACTGAATCTGGAGACAGCAGGTCTATAATTTTTCCTGAAAAGAAGAATTAAAGAACCAGTTAGCTAAAGGGCTTCCTGACGGAGGCATCGGGACGAGATTCACTGGGCCGTCTTCTTGAAGGGTCAAGTGCACAGACGAAGGGGCTCGCCGTCCCCCAAAGAACCATGTACAGGGAGACTGGCCCCTGAAACAAAGGCAGCGACAAAAACTTCTAAAGCTCTGGTCAGAAAAACACCATCAGTTGAATAAAACATAAAAATGAACAAAGTAATATGTGCAGGATAATTCACAGTGAGAGAGAAAGGAATGTTTGATGTCTACGCTTCAGGGGATTGTCCTGAAGGTGAGAGGTTGTAGCCTGTGTGGAGAACATTTAAATTAAGAACCGCAGGTGGATGAGGACCTAACCAAGTGTCCTGCGATGACGCTCAGTAACCCGCAGAGCACAAGCGGAGCCGGACAGGCAGGCAGCTGGAGACCTGCACCCAAATTTTTCTTTACACTATTTGTGAAAAGGAAGATTATATTAACATTAACAACGACAACAAAAAAATTAAAGTGAAGATTGTTCTGGAAGAGATGCACCAAACATTGATGAGGACAAGGAAAAAGCTAGAGAAAATAATAATACACTGATTGTATTTCAAAAGTAGATTTTTAAAGTTTAGAGTTATTCAGAGAAAAAAATCATTCCTGTTTACATCTGATGGTCTTGTGAAGGAACTGACAATAAGATTCATTAAAATACTATGAAAACACCTCCTGTACAGCACAGGGAACTCTACTGAATACTCTGTAATGACCTATATGGGAAAAGAATCTAAAAAAGAGTGGATCTATGTATAGGTATAACTGATTCGCTTTGCTGTACACCTGAAACTACCACCACACTGTAAATCAACTATACTCCAATAAAATTAATTAGAAAATACCATGAAAGCAGAAATAACAACATATCTTCACCTTCTGTCCTTTGGGCTACCCAGGTGTTTATGTGTTTCCTGGATTCCTCCGCAGCGCTGATAAAGTCGAGCTCTTCCATCTCTGCTTCGTAGAATTTGCGGCAGGAATCTTTGAAAGACTAGGAGACACAGAGCAACGTAATCACATGGCTACAAAAACAATCAACGCCAAGAGCTTACTTCCTCACCACACCAAGTCAGAACGTGGATAATTTTATGGTTTACATATGTAACGTACAAATGAATGCGAGGAATTACCTTAAATCCTTTCTCAGTCTTCAGCTACATTTAATAATAAACACAAACTAAGAAAAATCATGGTCTGGATGTCAAATAAATGCCATGGACTGCTTGGTCCTTCGTGGGAGTCGCCGCACCAGCGAGGTCAGGACGCTGGCAGCAGCTGCAGGGCCATGGCCGTGCCCAGTGGGCTCCTACCACGGTGAGGGCCACTGCTCCCTCGGTGTTTCAGAACCGCCGGCCGTGAACCAGGGCCCGTTGTCCCACGTTAACACGGGAAACCCGCGCCCCACGCCACCGCTTCCTCCGTGCTCGTGGTGAGGCGCTAAATCCACACCGTTCAGAAGGGTGCCACCTGTGGCTACGGGCACTTGAACTGCAGCTGGTGCCACTGGGGGACTGAATACGTCACTTCACCTGCGTTGAATTAACGACACTGGGACATAAGTAGCTGCGTGTCCAGTGGCTGCCATCGCGGACGGCAGTGCGTGGGGTCCTGCGTCACCCCACCCGCGTGCGTCTCAGCCCGCAGGCCCTCTGCTGCACCACAAGGCCCCCCCTGCCACCTCCCCGCCACCTCGGTCTCTACCTTCTTAGTAAAAGCAGCGAGTATGACTTACTGGGAGGAAATCATAAGTCTTCTCTCCAAAGAGCCTGTTGGCAGTTCTGAGCAAGTACTGTGTGCCGGTCCTGTTAACTTCGGTGAGAAGGTTCTGGAAATCCTGGTGGATGTCTCCACCTCCGCCGCTGCTTCTGCTTAGAGAAAGTGCCTGAAATCAAAAACAGATAAAAATGCACAACTTCAGTGTGCCCTGAGCACAGGAAATGGATACAACACCAGAGTCACCTAAGGACCACGCTGGTCCTCACTGCAGCTTAAAACGAGATTCACCCGGTTAGAGACAAAACGCCTCTCGGAAGCCGCCCAGCCTCCCTCCCGCAGGGAGCCCGAGCAGGGACGGCAGGAGCAGAAACGGCCCTTTGCAAGCCCAGCTCCGTGCCCCCACCCCTTGTGGTCCGTCTGCAGACCAGGCTGCCCGCCAGGCCTCCCGTCTCCGCACGCACAGGCCGCGTGCTCGGGTCTGGGCTGGCCCTGGGACGTGCGCTGACCAGCGGAACACAGGAGAGGTGACTGTTCCAGGCCTGGGCCGAAAACGGCCCGGCAGCTGCACGTTCGCTGTCTCGCCCCCCGGCCCTCACGGTCTAACAAAGTCCCCGCTATCCCTCTGGGGGCCTCGCGGACAGCCCTGGGGAGCCGACACTGCTCGGGGAGAGCTCCTTGTGGGAGGACGGAGGCCCCAGCCAACAGCCAGCACGAAGGCCCTTCCCAGATCATGAGTGAGCCCAGCGGGCACCATGGGGCCAGGCCAGAGGCTGAAAAGCTATCATCGTCATTCCCAGCCACTCAGCTGCGGGGCGGGTTCTTTTGCAGCCATAGAAGGTCCAGGCAGCCGTCCAGGCGTGGTTCTGCTGTAACACAAAACTAGAACGTGGGCGCTGGCTTTGGACCCAGCAGCTGGCCGAGGCTGGAAGGACAGTGCGGAAACCACTGCCACCTGCAGCGGCGGGAAGGCTGGCCCTCTCCCCGGGGAATCGTGTATCTGGCTGGCTAAGGACATGCCTGGGAAGAACGCGGCATCGGTAGCCGCCTGGGAGAGGGAGAGCTGAGGGAAGAGAAAGATGAGCTGGAGAGGGAGCTATTGGATTGTCAAGCAGAACTTAAAGGAAATATTTGCAACCCAGGACTTGCTGGGTGGAAAGTGAAAATGTTTCTCACTCCCAGCCTCTCCAGCTGGCAAATTATTCTGAAAGTAAGTGATGGCCTCAGGGCAAAAGTCAAACTCAAAGCACAGGCCTCATGGGCAGGATCAGGACACTTTGTTAAACCTTGGAGATTGAGGCAGGGCCCCGAGACCCTCTCAGCCAGACAAAGGGCTTCAGGACATTGTCCCCCAGCCCAGCAGAGCCCTGCCTCACGAGCCTGTGCCCGTGCCCCTGCTCAGGGAAGCAGAATTTAAGCCGCTATTAGAAACCCACACGGTTCAGAAGCAGCCTCGATCCCCTGCAGAGCCGTGAGGAAGGAAACTGCTGCTGCTTGGGCCACTCAGCCTGGACTCGTCAGCCCGAGCACACTGACCTCCCCACGGCACAGCGTGACCCCTCCCTGTCTCTCCAGGGTGTGCCAGGAGTGGGGCGGCAGATAATCGGCCTCTTTAGTTCACAGAGCTCTGCACCCGGGAGCCTCAACAGCCCTGTTCCTCCTGGACTTGGAGCCCAAGCCCGGCCCCAGGAAGGGACGAGACCCTGGGGCCTTGGGAGGGCTGTGAATGCGTGGCGGGGCCAGAGGACAGACTACGGCTGCCATCGGTGGCCCCAGGAGCTGGACCTTCGCGCCCTGCGCAGCCCGCCTTGGGCTGGTCCGGGCGTCACTGCAGGGCTGGCCTCGCCAGCCGGGCCTTCGCCAGCGCGTCAGAGCAGAGGCTGGAGGAGCACCTGCTCATTCAAGTCCTCCTGGAAGCCAGGTGCTGAGCTGTCAGGAAGGCCCGGCCACCTGCCAGAGAGACATGGTGTGGGAGGCCCAGGGGACGGGGCAGCACAGAGGGAGTTATGTGTCAAGAGCAAGGCCTTTGGGATTTGAAACATGGAGGACCAGCTCAACTGAGAAAGTAACAGCATTTACCATCGCCCAGAACTGGTTTCAGGTACGCACCTGGGACATCTGGGCCGCGGTGTTTCCCTTTGCCCCCATGAAGACCATGGCCAGGGCAGAGGAGATGCTTATGGGTGAGAAAAACACATTTTTCGAGTTGTCTTCACCCAGATGTTTCAAAAGGGTCAAGGCAAAGGTGCCGTTTGCTTCTGACAGAGCATCCATGGTGGCGAGTCTGAAACGATGGATTTAAAATCAGCGTTGCGTAAATTTAGGCTACACGTCAGCCGTGTCTCACTCTGCTGTTAAAAGTTACGACTGACACATTGGTTCAGTGAGCAAATAGGTACAGGCGTAAAACTCGATTTCTTTTGCGGGGGCCCTCAGAATTATTTTGTGGGTTTCTAACGTTTAGTGAACACAGTTGAACAGTGACGCTGATAACACAGAGAGAGAGTGGGAGGACCCACATCCTGGGTACTTGCTGGGGGTGGAATCGGGGAAGGAGCTGTTGGCTTTTGCTTTCATTTCTGTATTGTTTGGCGTGTTTAAGGGCCTATATGTATTATTTTATAATTTAAAAATCATTCAAAATGATAAATCCAACCACACAGTTACACAAGAAAAGACGGTTGAATGTTTTTGTAATGTGGGAGCAAAGCCCTCATTTTGGATAACCTGAAGCCTTAAGGTAAAAGACAAATCAATCACATACAAAGAGGCATGAAAGCCTTAAAAACAAACACCTCTGACGTCCAGTTCTCTTTCTATGAGACCTCAGCTTGTGCCAAAGCCCAAATCGAAGGCCCTGTCCCCAGGCCCCTGCTGCCCCCAGGCCCAGGCCCTCCTCGCCCGGTTCTGGACGAGGGCACTTGGGGACTCATGCAAGAAGCACAGCCTCCAGCATCCCTGATGCAGTCAGACGTCAGGACTCAGACCCACCCACCCCCGCCGCACAGGTCATCCTCTGGCCTGGGGACAGGGCCACCAAGATGGCCAGTCCACCAGGAGAGGCTGCAGCCCCATGGCCCTCCATGAACTGAGTAAGGACAGGGGTGTAGGGCCCTGTGTGTGTTAGGTCTGCTGCAAGGTCACCTGGCCAAGGAGAGGTCCCACGAGCCCCCTCCCCACCCATCCAAGATTCTATTTTGCCATCTGCACGCATTTCCCCCTCAGATGTTGAAGGAGTGTTGATTCAAATGGAAATGCCAACCTAAGAGATGCCATTAATAAAAGCACCCTGTCTCTGGTAACGTCCAGCAAATTTGTTTCAGGCTCTGACCTTTCTGTCACTGATCTCGAAAAGCACACCTGCCCTCATCCCCGCCCACCCCCAGGAAAGCACTGGCCTGGCCAGCCCACGGTATCTACTGGGGCCGCGGAGAAATCAGTGTACTTCTGTGTATTGTGTGAAAGATCAATAGTTCTTCAACAGAAAGCAGCTTTGGTCTTAAATACTAAACTGGGAAAAACGAAGCAGGAGACTCAGAGGAAAAGGTGCGGAGACCAGGTTCACAGTCCCAGCTCTGGCACCCTGAGTCAGTTACTTGATTTCTGCTCCCTGCATGAGGAAGGGGGTATACCAGATAATCTGTGCTCTGATGGGGTTCGGGGCAGGCCACCCCAAAATACTGAAACTCTCTTGTGCCTTTTTAAAGCTCGTCTTGTTTGCCTCATCTGAGCTTATTAACAGACTCATGATTTTTTACAAACAAGATATTTCAATTAGTGGATGTCTGTTTTCTTCTTGGTGCTCCAATCGTCACAACTAGGGGCTAGTGGGCTTCTCTTTAATCTACTCTATTTTGAGATGTTGATCTCCAACACCCTCCCTTTACAGCAACAACAAGGTCTTACATCCATTGTGAATTTTTTTCCCAGTCCAAAGATACCAAGTTTCAGCCCCTCTCTTAGCTTCATGGAAAAGTTGTAAAGCACAAAACCGAATCCTTGACTCCTCAAGGAGCGCGTGAGTCTTGGTGCTGCTGTGGCGAAGCTGGGCAGATGTTTCCTTCCAAGCCCCTCACACACCGTGCCGCGAAGGGAAGACACCACGTCAAGTTTTCATCCGCCACTCCACCCCCGACTTTCCTCAAACACAGCTGAACTCAGAGACGCCCATCCGGGCTGCAGTGGTCCCAGCCTCCTCTTCGCTTATACCGATGTGTGGATCCCACTGTCTGCCAGCCACGCCATCCGCATGGTTCCACTCTGGACTCACCGCTCTTCAGCCTGGGCACTGCTGACCCCCCAGACACTCCTTTGGGCCCAATGTCTTCCTGCTTCATGGTTTACTCCCTTCTTTGATGAAGCGAATCGTCCAATAGCTTTCTAAGACAGAATACACATTTTGACTTCTTGCATGTCTGAAAATGTCTTTATTCTACCATCCCATACGATTGACGTTTGGCAGCCTCCGGGATGGGCTGCATGTCACTTTACCTCTTGAGGTGCTGGCTGGTCGCTTCCCAGCCTTCAGCTCTCCTGCTGGGAAGTCTGAAGATATTCGGACCCCAGCTCCATCCCTCCTCCCGGCTTCCCGGTCTTTGGAAGCTCGTGAAATCTGATCCTTATCCTTGATATTCTGAATGTCACTCATGATGATTTGTCTGTCCTTCAGATGGGCCCCGTTTACTCATTTTGCCGTGCACTTGGTGGGCCCTTTCAATCTAGCAAATCAAGAAAATTTCCCTTTCTCTCTGGGAACTGAACTTTTTTTTTTTCCCCCATTTTTTGACCACACCGTGAGGCATGTGGGATCTCAGTTCCCCAACCAGGGATCGAACCCGGGCCCCCTGCATTGGAAGCCCAGAGCCTTAATCACTGGACCGCCAGGGAAGTCCCTCTCTGGGAACTTTTAAGGCACTTGTCCGTTCCCTGCAGACTGACTCTGTCCTCTTTTTCTGGGCCTCCTACCTGCAGAAGCGGATATCTGTCTTGCACTTGGGACCGCACGGTCTCTGCTCTCTACATGCGGTAGAGAGCTCTGCTCTCATCTGCCCCCCTCTCTTGCATTTTCCATCACAATGACGTTTTGTTCCATTTTCTGGAAGATACTCATGACTTTCTCTTGCAATCTTTCTGCTGATTTTTTCCAGTCTCAGCCATTATAGCTTTAATTCCTAAACACTCCTTGTTCCCTGCTGTTCCTTCTTTACTGCCTACCCCCCCCCCGCCCCACCCCCTTCCCCGGTTCCCTGGAGAACGTCAACCACAGTCTGTGATGTTGTCTTCTGCTTCCTGTATCGTCTCTCTTCTCCTGGGGTCTTCTGTTATTGTGCTGGTGTTTATATTATTTGGGTCTCTTTCATACACAGGCTTTCCACAAATGCTTGACGATCCTGGGATGTCAGTCATATTTAAGAGGGAAACACAAAACGAGGTTGGAAACCGTTTACATGGCAGGATGTGTGTGATCAAGGGGTCAGTAGCCTTTTTCTACTGAGCAACCAGGTCTGGCTGCAGGCAGGGTAGGGGCTGGGGGGTTCCTACGGGATCCGTAATCCCCTCCTCTCAGTCCAACACCTGGGGGTCCCTGAGTTTGCGCATCAGATCCTGCAGGGGTGAGACCTGATCTCCTACTGGGTTCTGGGTAAGGCAGGGAGGGTGGCTGTCCGCTGCAGAGTAGATGGCCTGTGGGGGTCACATCAGTCTGTGGACACGCTTTCTACCCAGGCCCCATTTGCAGCCCTGCACTTCACCCCCGCCTTTGCTGGCGCCTGGGCCCCTTCTGGTCTGTTTCCCTTCCTCGGCACTCAGCCCCTCCCCTGGTCACTTCCCTCCTCCAAAACCTCTGACCTCTCTTGTCCACCCTTTGTCTCCTCTCTCCCTTCTCTGTCCTTGTGTTTTTGATGCTTCACAAGGCTCCTTCATTGTCATTTTAGCAGGGTTTTATGAAAGGAAGATGCTAAACACATGGTCACAAATCTACAAATTATTTTTGTGAGCAGAGTAAAACATTAAAAGCCATTTCTTCGCCCATTACCCGGTTCCTCTGTTAATTGTGAAATAAATGTCCAAACTCCGAGTACCATTTATTAAGATCCTTCTTGTTTGTACTGAAATGTGAATTTGATAATAACCTGCCACATAATCATAAACTGATTTTCATTATCACTTTGCAATAATATATAAATCTTTAATATTAATCATAAAAAGATTAAAGAGGTCTTAATCCTAAAGAAGAAAGAAAAATAGGACCAAATTCAAACAGTTTACCACGAAGACATTCCAGATATCAAAGAAAATTATAGACAATCTAGTGGGGTCTTTATATTGAGGGACAGCTCTTCTCCATTCAATGTACATACCAGTAACAAGGATACACATTTCACAGGATCACACAGAAAACACAACACCTATCAACGGCTTTCCAAGTCCCTACTTTTTCAGCTTCCGTAGATAAGACAGCCAAAAGTGTCCTTCATATACACACATGCACACACACACTTGCAAAATTCATCATATATTTCAAAATTATTTACAGCTTCAATAACAATATGCCTTTTAAAATATATTTAATCATGAACATAAAAACCAGTATTAAAGTTTCATTAATGAACAATGTCATATATGTGTGTGTGTGTGTGTGTGTGTGTATAAAACAAGTCTAACAAATCTACCTTTGGCACCATTTTTTCCCTGTAGCACCATCAGTAATCTTCCGCAGTTTATGTGCATAATTGGTTTAATTCCACTGATCAAGTCTTAATAATTTTTTAAGGTGTTACTATTTAATTGTGCTTCTTGTCTTCTTGGATTAGGATGCCTTAATTTCCTAGAGGATTTACTATTAAAGATTGGTTTAATGGAGACCTGGGCTCCTGCTTTGTCCCCACCTGGTCTCTGGGGCACTGTGTGTGTGTGTGTGTGTGTGTGTTGTCTAATACGTAAACGGGATGATTCCTTCTACTTTATAAGTTTACTGTGAGGATTAGATAAACTAATGCCTGGCACACAGCGGGTATTCAATAAATGGTGGGTAGAACTACACGTTATTTTCTTTCTGCTGATGTCCAGGCCTGATCTCAGGTCCAGCAAGCTTGGCAGTGTAAGGTGTGTGGCCTTCCCTGGGGTCTAACGACAAACACTTAGTGTGATGTAGGCCACTCTTTGTATAAACAGAAAAGAATGGTGATTCCATTCACTCTATGGCTGGAGTCACACGCAATAAGCTGAACTGTAACAAAATGCCTTGGATTGGAACTGGCCTCATATACTGCTTTTAAATACTCAGCTTACATGACCAAGTATGACTAAAACTGTGACCCTTCTCTGGGGTGGCCTGAAGCCGGGGATGCAGGCACTCACGAGCGGTGGGGAAGAGCGGGACACACGCAGAACAGAGAAGCACAGCCCTTCCTGCTAATCCCGGGGCACATCTCTGGGCCGCGGCAACGCCGCCGCAGGACCTCAGTCCAGAGGCTACTTTTCACACTCCCCCTCCCCACTCGGCCATAAGGTACACCAACTGGGCCGGGAGGGACCGTGCCTACACTGACCCGGCTTCCCCCGGCACCCGCGTATTCCTGGCGGCACGTGAGGACTAATTTTCCATACTCTCTCCTTCAACACTGAGCTTTATGGGGGGGGAAGGGGAAGAAAGCAACTGAAGAGCCAGCCTCATCCAGCACGCGCAACCCCCGGTAAGACTAAAACCTCTCCCCGTCCTCTTAGCCCTGAAGATGCCGAACCCTGCAACACTGTGCCTGCAACGAGTTTACCGAACAACAGACGTGCCAGGATCTGGCATGGTCCTCACGATTATCTTCGCAGGCCTGAGGCCCCCGAAAGCGCCTGAGCGCCGGCCACCCGGTGGGCGGGAGACCGCTGGGCAGCGGGGCCGCCTGGGCACCCACCTGGGCACCCACCCGGGCTTCCCTCGGGCCCCAGCCCCACCCACGCCCGGGCTCCCAACGCCCGGCGTCCTGCGGCGCGCGCCCGCGGGGGTCACCTGTGCGCGCGGGGCCCGGAGCGGCCCCCGGGGAGGCTCGGCACCGCCCCCATGCGAGCGTGGGCGAGACCGAGGGTCCTCCGCGTCCCGGGCGGCGGCGGCGGCGGCGGCCGCCACACTCACCGCGCCGTCACTTCCGCCGGATCCGAAAGGGAACCCCAGCTGGACGCGCGCCCCCGCCCACCCCTCCGGTCCTCAGCGGTCACGACCCGGCCGCCCGCCCGCCTCCCCGCCTCGCGCGCAGGCCCGACGCCGCGGCCCGAGCGCCCCGGACACTCACCGAGCGCGCAGCCGGAGAGAGAGGCGCGGCAGCGGAGGAGACGGCGGCTGCGAGGGTCCCAAGTACCGCGGCCGGGAGGCGGGCGGGGCGGGGCCGCGCGGGGCGGGGCCGCGCCGGAGGGGAGGGGCGGGGCCGAGCGGGAGGGGAGGGGAGGGGAGGGGAGGGGAGGGGAGGGGAGGGGAGGGGAGGGGAGGGGAGGGGAGGGGAGGGGAGGGGAGGGGAGGGGAGGGGAGGGGAGGGGCCCCAGGGGCGCCAGGTACGCCGCAGCATCCCTTCCGCTCCCAGGGTGGTGACTGCGTACCCGGGGCCGCCTGGGGCGTGGATGGAACGAAGGCCCGGCTCTCCCGAGGCTTTCAGTGGGCCGACCAGCGTGTCGCTGTGTCTTAGTCCAGAAAAGTGTCCCCCCTGGCACGTGGGCTTGAGTCGCACAGCGCAGAGCAGAGCGCGCTCCTCCTGGGTGTGCAGAGGGCCCAGTTATCCGACCCGTGTGAATAGGACTCCAGGGAACCGACAGATCACACAAATGCTATGGAATCCTGGTCTGCCACCTCGGAGCAGTCTTGGAGAACGGAAAGGGCTCGGGTGACTGCAGTGGGGAAAATGCTAGCCTCGTCTTCAAAATGATAAGTTCAATTTTGTACACCTCAGATAGTTTAGTGCCTCTTCTGCCCTTAGCCTAAGCCAGGGGCTCTCGACCTCGACACTATATTTACCTCTGAGCCGGATAAGTCTTTGTTGCAGGAGGGCTGTACTGGTCCCTCTACCCACTAGATGCCAGCAGCAAACCCTGCCATCCCTCCCCCAGAGTGACTGTTTTAATTTTATTTTTGAAGTAGTAAACATTGACGAAGGTTCGAGATATCTCGCTTCTACCCTTATCTTCTCCAGCCCTTATCACCCCAAGTTTATTAGCTCAGCTTTATCCTTCCAGCTTATCTTCTTGCAGAAATAAGCAACATAAATATATTGTGACATGAGAAATAAAATTGAGTCACTATGTCACCGGGTTTTAAATGGAGCTGGAAGGCTATCATGGAGGTGGACTTATGCACGGTCTCACCAGGTAGAACGACAAACCTTTGAACTGGGCGGAACCACAAAAGCTCCAAGGACTCTGCAAGAACACCTGCAACTTGTCACAGTAAGACCTTCCCCTCCCTCTAGTTATGGCCTTAGGGATCAGTCAGGGTCAGCCAAGACTAGTTACTGCCACCATGGGCAGCTGAAATTCTGAGTACGGCAACCCTGCCTTCCGTGCCTTTAAAAGCCCCTTATTCCTTTTACTACTCCGAGTGGGACTCGGTTTGGGTTCCTACCCGAATCTGTGTGCCCCAAATTGCAATACTTTGATCTCCGATTATCACTTTTGGTTTGGTTCTTGCCTCCAAGGTTTCTTCAGGTTAAAAAAAAAAAAAGTATATGTATATATATTCCACTCCTTTCTTACCGAAAGGGTAGCATTCTATCTCTCCATATGTCCATCCGTTATCTGTCGATAGTTCTGCAACTTGCTTTTTTCACTTAACACTAAATTTTGGAGCTCTCTCTAATTTGGCACATAGAGATCATCCTTATTCTTTTTCAAGGCTGCACTGTATTTCATTGTGTGCCACTGATGGCCATTTGGGTTGTTTCCAGTCTTACATCATTACAAATAACGCTGCCATATAAAACCTAGTGCTGGGCTTCTCAAACTGTAATGCATGTGCAAACGGTCTGAGGGTGTTGTTAAAATGCAGCTTCCACTATTTACAATAGCCAGGACATGGAAGCAACCTAAGTGTCCATCGCCAGATGAATGGATAAAGAAGATGTGGCACATTTATACAATGGAATATTAACCATAAAAAGAAACAAAATTGAGTTACTTGTAGATAATGATGGTAAGAGACTGTCATACAGAGCGAAGTAAGTCAGAAAGAGAAAAACAAATACTGTATGCTAACACGTATATATGGAATCTAAAAAAAAAAATGGTTCTGAAGAACCTAGGGGCAGGACAGGAATAAAGACGCAGACGTAGAGAATGGACTTGAGGACACGGGGAGGGGGAAGGGTAAGCTGGGATGAAGTGAGAGAGTGGCATGGACATATATACACTACCAAATGTAAAATGGATAGCTAGTGGGAAGCAGCCGCATAGCACAGGGAGATCAGCTCGGTGCTTTGTGACCACCTAGAGGGGTGGGATAAGGAGGGAGGGAGGGAGACGCAAGAGGGAGGGGATATGGGGATATATGTATATGTATAGCTGATTCGCTTTGTTATACAGCAGCAACTAACACAACAATGTAAAGCAATTACACTCCAATAAAGATGTTAAAAAAAAATGCAGCTTCCAGCTCACTAGATCCTGAGATGCTGCATTTCTAACAGGCTCTCTGCTAGCTGATGCTGCTGGGCCACAGACCACACATTCAGTAGCAAGAACTTGGTGTGAATATTGTTTTGTATGATTCCTAGATTCTTAGAAAGGGGATTGCTAGATCAGAAGTTAAATACAGATATATTTTTATTAGTTATTGTCAAATTGGAATTGTTTCCTCTCACCAGCTATATCCAAGTGCTTCTTCACAGACTTACTAACAATGATGCCTAGGTATCTTTGGATTTTTACCAATTTGATAGGTGAGAAATATTGTCTCAGGTAGTTTAATTAGCATTTCCCTTATTGTGAGTGAGGTTGAACATCATATGCTTTTCATATGTTTAAAAGCCATTGCCTCTTTCTGATTTATTTTTTACCCTGTGACCTGCTCATGACTTCTGTTTGTTTTTAAAAATTGTTTGGTCTTTTTCTTCTTGGTTCTTAAATGCTCTTTATATATTAGCATAATTAGTCTTTGTGATATGTCACACATATTTTCTCCCAGCTTCTCATCTGTCTTCTGACATTGCTTCTGGTGATTTTAGCATATACCTTTTTTATGTAGTCAAATTTAATGATTTTTCGTTTATGGCCTATAGATTTTTGCATCATAATTAGAAGTCTTTCTCCAGATTATAGAGTTCACCAGTGTTTTCTTGCAGTATTTGTATGGTTTTTTGTTGTTGTTTGTATTTTTTTTGTTTTTCTGGATTTTTTGTTTTTTTTTTACATTTAGACGGCTGATGGTCCATTTAGAGTTGATCCTGGTGTTTGGGAAACGTAGATCCAATTTTTACTCTTTCAAATGGCTTTCCAGTTGTTCCAACTCCATTTGTTACAAAGTCTGTATTTTCACTGATGATTTGACAGGCCACCTTTATTACACACTAAATAGCTGTATGCACTGTTTCTGTACCCATATCCTGTTTCTGTGTATGCCTGGTTCTGAACGTTATATCCAGCCACATATCTGTCACTCTTTCAACTACAGAGCTTTCATGATACGAGTTACCACCTGGTGCGGGGGCAGTCTTCCTCATCGCTCCTCTCTTTCAGGGTTTTCCTGGCTTTCTCTGCTTCTTTACTTTCCCATATAAACTTGAGAGTCAACTTGTCTAACTCTAAAAAAAAAAAGTGTTGGTATATTTGTTAGAATCATATTGAATTTACCTGTGGTGAATTAACATTGCTTCCTGATTTAGTTGTCCTCTCTGAAGGGGAGCAGAATATGCCACCCCAAAATGTGCCCCTCTGGCATGTGGATTATTTTGAGCAGAAAGCAACCAAGACCCAGCAGACTCAGGAAAACTTTTACCTCTCCCTTAACTGCCTAAAAGAATGTAGATAGGGGGCCTAGCCCAGAAAGAGAGCTGCGACCAGAGATAACTTTTCACCTGAAAGACTTACCTGCACGGCGGGGCAGACATCTGCTCTCCTTACGGTCCAGTGAATGCCCCCGCCCCACCCCATTCCTTAGCTCAGGATGGCATATAAGCCTCAACTGCCTGATTGGCTTTGGGTCTTATATTTTCATGGGACTCCCATACATGAAACTAAATTTGTCTTTCTCCTGGTAATGTGTCTTATGTCAGTTCAACTATTAGACCAGCCAAAGAACCTAGACAGGTAGAAGGAAAATTTTGATGCTCCCCTACATAGCCAGGAACATGCTGGATCTTTCTATTTGCTCAAATATTTTTTTTTGTTTTTCAGGACTGTTGAAGTTTTCTTCATAGAAGGCTGGCACATTTATTATTTAGTTTATTCCTAGTTATTTTATCTTTAGTTATTTTATCTTTCTGGTGATATTATAAGTAAGCACGTTTCTTCCATTATGTTTTACAACTGGCTTCTGTTTGAATAGGAGAACATTGTTTTTATGTGTTAACTTTATAACTTGCTACCTTACTGAATTTTCTTACCATTTGGATTAGTTTTTTTTTTTAATTGATTCTTTTGAGTCCTTGAGTCCTACAGCTATATTATATCACCTGTAAATAGAGATAGTTGTATTTCTTTTTTTTTTTTTAATAAATTTATTTATTTATTTATTTTTGGCTGCATTGGGTCTTTGTGCTGCGCGCAGGCTTCTCCTTGTGGTGGCTTCTCTTGTTGCGGAGCACGGGCTCTAGGTACGCGGGCTTCAGTAGTTGTGGCTCGCTGGCTTCAGTAGTTGTGGTTCATGGGCTCTAGAGCACAGGCTTAGTAGTTGTGGCATATGGGCTTAGTTGCTCTGCGGCATATTGGATCTTCCCAGTCCAGGGATCGAACCCGTGTCCCCTGCATTGGCAGGCGGATTCTTAACCACTGCGCCACCAGGGAAGCCCGAGATAGTTGTATTTCTTCCTCCAATTTTCATGTCTCTGTTTTCTCTTGTTTTTTTTTTTTTTTTTTTTTATTAATTAATTAATTAATTTATTTTTGGCTGTGTTGGGTCTTCGTTTCTGTGCCAGGGCTTTCTCTAGTTGCGGCGAGCGGGGGCCACTCTTCATCGCGGTGCGCGGGCCTCTCACCATCGCAGCCTCTCTTGTTGTGGAGCACAGGCTCCAGACGCGCAGGCTCAGTAATTGTGGTTCACGGGCCCAGTTGTTCTGGGGCATGTGGGATCTTCCCAGACCAGGGCTCGAACCCGTGTCCCCTGCATTGGCAGGCGGATTCTCAACCACTGCACCACCAGGGAAGCCCTGTTTTCTCTTGTTTGATTGCATTGGCTAATACCTCTGATAGAGTAAATTACTTAACCTACCTACATTTTAGTATGTTAATACCTAGAAAATTTTAAAAAAGCACAGGAAACCAGCATGACTCCACAAAAGAACAAGCCATTCCTAACCTCATTTGCTTTTTCTAAAAATAGGTTTACTTGGCAGGGAGACCTAGGCAGGGGTTCTGTAGACCAGTATTCTCTACCACCCTGTCTGGATTCAAATTAGGTTGGAGAACTGTTTCCAAATTATGTAGGCTAATAATTCTAGGCTCAGTATCCTTCTAGAAAGATTTCTCTTAGCATAAAGTTGTCGAATGCATATTTATCACATTTTCATAACAATATCTTAACAGGCTTTTAATGAAAAACAGAATCAAACCCCAAAGTAATCAGATATTTAAAAATAAATGATGTGAGTACACAATTGAAGAACTACTCTGATCACAGGTCGTGTGTGACAAAGGCCTGGGTTTCAATTGTCTCTAACCAGGCGTGAAACACCAGCTTGATGTGGTATCACTGGAAATGCTTACGGGATTTCCACCGCCCCCCCCCCAACCATTAGCCACTGGCCACTGATTTACAGAGGGAAGAGGTTGCTGGCATTCTTTAAACAAGACCCCTGGCAAACAGTCTCCAGAGCCTCACGGCTGAAGATCTAAAGGTTATCACTCCACCGTTCCTCAGAGCTCTTCCGTGTTTTTCTCGTCTCTTCCGTATTCCTGTCGTTCAGCCATTAACTTGCCGATGGAGAGTGTCACAGTGTCTCTGGACCACAGGCCATGAGGAGGATGGAAAGGCAAGGAAATCCTGCATCTCACCCGCATCTTCGTTTTCCTCCAGGCTTTTCCATGTTTGGACCTTCACTCACAGAATGAGCCGTGGCGGTTGTCTTGGAAGCAGAGTTTGGGGGGGTCAGTGGTGAGGAAAGAGCACCCCACCCTGTTTGCAGAAGGACGCACACAGTTATTGCTGTAGTCCAAGTAGGACTTGGTGATTCACTGGTGTCTAATGTTTACAGAACTCACTTCAAATATAGCAATGATGTCAACAAAAATGACTCCAGAGAATGCCTTTTTCTTTCTGATCCCAGCTAATTGGTCCCTGCTGCCAACACTGACAGAACATCTGGGCTTCACTCAGCAATAAAATGGTATTGTCTTTCCCCAAATGTCCCTGGATGGGGAACTGGTTTGAAGTCCATTTCAAAGGACTTCAGTACTCACTGTAAGATAAAAGTGAACAGAGCCTTTCAGGTGTGGATCAAGCAGTCTGCATTTACAGTCAGTCATTTGGAAACAGATGAACAAAATCTTGATCATGGTTTCTAAACACAGCTCATTTTATTTATGAATTTGGGATCGTTACAGGTCAATGTTTTCTTTCATTGTGTTTTATTTTTGAAAATAATCCTTCTTTCAAATGCTGGAAATAATTTATTGGACAAAACGCTCAAAAAGCATGTTGCGACCCATATCCAGGTCATTTAACACAAGTCAGTTTTGTCATTAGAGCACACGCAGCAACTCACCCACGGCCCGACCACAGAGCAGCCAGTAAACATCTCCCTGAGTCAGTGCATTTGTCCTGCTGACATTTCAGCTCCAACACAAAAGGAGGACAGGGCGGTCCTCTCCTAACTGTGGGCCTCTCACTGTGACTTTTGTGTCATTAACACGATTGCGTTCCATGTGCATTTTTCACTATTGTGTGGATTGACTGACTCGCAAAACGTAAAGAGCGTTTCTACTTTATGTGCGTGGTAGGGATGGATTTGGATTGACTTAGCCATGTCTGTTAGAAATCAGATCACAGTGAATGAGCCAAGAAAGGCCGTCTCTAAATAGTCAACTGGGGCCTTAGATAAGCAACAAAAACTTACCCTGATGGGTTAAACCATCCATGATTAGGTCAATTGCTTACTAACCCAAGCTAATTAAATGGATATTTACCACAAATCTATAATGCAAAACTCTGAGACTGGTCCAGGGCGAGCTAGAACCTCTGCTATCCAAATGAGGACATAAAATAAGTTCCAGGCAACTATCTACATCTATCCGGTTTCCGTAGAGACAGTGAACACTGCAGTGTTTCCTACAAACAACAGAAGTCATCCAAATGACATAGAGCATATTCTGTTAGCAACCTACGATACTTAAGAGCTCTTCATATCTTTTTTTTTTATTTTTATTTTTGGCTGCGTTGGGTCTTCGTTGCTGTGCGCGGGCTTTCTCTAGTTGCAGCAAGCGGGGGCTACTCTTTGTTGAGGTGCTCAGGCTTCTCACTGCAGTGGCTTCTCTTGTTGCGGAACACGGGCTCTAGGCGTGTGGGCTTCAGTAGTTGTGGCACATGGGGTCAGTAGTTGTGGCTTGTGGGCTTAGTTGCTCCGCAGCATGTGGGATCTTCCCGGACCAGGGCTCGAACCCGTGTCCCCTGCATTGGCAGGCGGATTCTTAACCACTGTGCCACCAGGGAAGTCCCCAGTGACTTCCTTTTTTTTTCAAACTGGAAACTACCTTTCACATTCAGATGCTTGGACTCATAGCACCTTCATACCCTTGAAGCCCCACTAGGTAGCAGAGCTGGAAAACCCCAAACTCCATCTGTTAGACATTTATTGCACTGAGTACTGTATCAGGTCACAAAGGAGTTGAGGAATAAAACACGGTCCTTTCCCTTCTTGCCATTCAGATCGATGGGAAAGAGAGATTGTGTCTCAGTGTAGGGTGGCGGCTCTGATGGGCACGTACACAGCGTGATGGAAACAGAAGGACGGAACCAGCGATGATGTTGTGGGGCTTGGGACAGATTCACGGGGGTGTCAGGGGAGCTGGGTCTTGGGGGAGGGGTGATTGTCCAGGTGGAGAGAGGAGGAGGAACCGACCAGGCAGGGTCACTCCCGGGAGTGTGTGAAAGGGCTCCCGGGAGGTGCTTTCGGGGTGGGGTACAGGGTGTGGGCCGGGGAGTGGCCAAGGTGAGGCCAAGTAGGGTTGAAAGGGTCGGGCTGGGCTGGGCTGGACTGGGAAGAGCCCCGAGGCCGTCCTGACGAACTGGGGTCTTATCTGTCAAGGAATGAGGAACCGTTGTAGGATTCTAGCTGAAGGAGTAACATGACTCATTCTTTTATTCACTCATTCGTTTCCTTCCCTCCCTCCCTTTTCGCCTTTCTGACTCTAGCACTGCCCTTGGGTTGGATTGGACGCAGAGCAAGGAGTGGCAGGGCCAGTTAGGAGCGGCCCTCAGGGACCAGAGCCCAGGCAGGTGGGCCTCAACCCACCGGCGGTAATGCTGGCGAGGCCGGGGCTGATGAGGGGGCAGAAATCGCAGGATCTGATGACCAGGTGGACCGCGGGGAGGGACCAGGGGAAGAGTGGAGTTCCAGGGGCCTTTTACTCTTCTAGCTCGGATAATTGGATACAAGGTGATGTAATTACCTGAGAGAATACGAGGGGAGGGGAGGGTCAGATGAAGAATTGGTTTGAGTCAGAAGGGGCTCATGGTGCATGGGAAGCGTTAGATGGAGGTGTCCAGGAGACGGATAGGAACAGACTCGGGTACGGGACGAAAGCGCTGGAAGCCGTGCGCGGGTTGCGCTGGCCCACAGCCAGGAAGATGGAGGGAGAGGACGCGAAGAAGCTAGACTGTGGGAAGCAGGGCCAGTAAGTGGCATCAGCTCCTGGTCCTGGAGGAAGCAGAGAGTGAGGACGGGAAGAGGCCGCTTCTCGCTGCAGGTCAACGGTCCCCTCAGTGACAGTGAGACAAACTGCAGAGTGCGTGGGATCCAGGCCCGGAGAGGTGTGGCGGTAGCTCTTTGGGAGAGGGAGAGAGTGCTGGCCAGAGCTGCTGGTAAGCTGGAAGGAAGGTGTGTGTTTTAAGGACGGAACAGAGCTGAGCACATCATTTGCTTTCCGAATAGTGACAATCAGAAACAACCATAAAATACTAGGAACTTAGGAAATTGACATAAAGGAAACTCTAAACTGAAAAATGATTGTTTTGTCAAGAGTACAATAGTCAAGCAAAGCAACTCTGCTTATTTCTAGCTTGATAAGTATTTGTGTTATTTTAGCTCTTCCATCTAATGGCTCAGATGAAATTTGCACTTTCCAGCCTGACACGTTAACCCAGCACCTGAAGGACAGGTGCCCAGAGGTGAGGCTCTGTAAGGCTTAGAGGGGGCTCATCTATGCTGTGAATGACCTGAAACCTGGAAGATGTTCTTCAGAATCTGGATTTCAGTCATTTTACTTTATTCAATTATTTTGCAATTATACTGTCACTTAAAATCTGAGTTAAATTAAGAGAATCTTGTTACTTGAGTTTTTTTAATATTCCTGATCATAAAATTTTAAGATATAGTTAAGTAACTGAATAGAGGTTTCTCTTGCTCGCTCACTCTCTCACTTTTTCTCTCTCTCTTTTTTCTCATCTGGTCGGGAATCACCTGGGCGATCCATTTCTCAATGCAATGCAGAGCGAGATGAACAGAACCTGCTGTCTGGGCGAGGGTATGCGAGGGTGCAGCTGACTCTGGCAGCCTTGCCCTGAGAACTGCCTCCTCAAATGCCACATTAGAAGACCTAGTGGCTTGACCAGAGCAGTCCTGATGGGGCCCTGTGGCGACGAAGCTGCTAAAACTAAACAAGCAAACAAACAAAAACTGTGGCGAGCAGGGCTCAGCTGTCCCGAGGCCACTTTCAGCCAGTCTGTGCTGCCTGGGGGGCACCAAGACCCCCCAGCTGCTGCCCCCCTGGCACGGGGGCTGGAATGGGACCTGCTTTACAGAGCAGTGGCCTTGGAGACCCAGGAGGGTGCCTTCTCGGCCAGGCTTAGTGCTCGGGGAGTGGGATGCCCTTGAAGACTCACTGGGTTTCCCACAAAGGGCAGGGGGTTTGATTACAAAATGCAGGCTTGGGTACGTTGACCTGAAGCAAATAGATGGCCAGGTATTCTCCAGCAAAGATGAGTTTATTCAGGATCAGCAGAGAATTGCAATTCAGGGGCTCAACCACGGCAGCCACGTGCAAGTGCCCACACGGCAAAGGAAGGAGACACTTTTATAGGCGGGACAAGGGAGGGGGCGGGCTTAGTAAACAGAGCCCCAGCCTTTCATTGGCTGAGTCCTGGCGGGAAAGAATGGGAGTCTTTCTTCTGTTGAGCTGGGCTGTCAGTGCAGGGGTGAGAGCTCCCCCTGCTGGTCTCCCGACTCTGTTTAACAGGTTTCCGTTCATTAATGTTTTACAGCTGTCACAGGACAAACGCCAAAAGGGACATGAGATATGCATTTTCATTATTCCTGCGTGGGGAGGGTGGTCAGAACATTGTCTTTTTTTTTTTTTTTAGCTCTGGCTTGGCCCTCCAGAGGCTTCTTTTTTTTTTTTTTAATTAATTTATTTATTTATTTATTTTTGTCTGTGTTGGGTCTTCGTTTCTGTGCGAGGGCTTTCTCCAGTTGCGGCGGCTTTCTCTAGTTGCGGCAAGCGGGGGCCACTCTTCATCGCGGTGCGCGGGCCTCTCATTATCGCGGCCTCTCTTGTTGCGGAGCACAGGCTCCAGACGCGCAGGCTCAGTAATTGTGGCTCACGGGCCCAGTTGCTCCGCGGCATGTGGGATCTTCCCAGACCAGGGCTCGAACCCGTGTCCCCTGCATTGGCAGGCAGATTCTCAACCACTGCACCACCAGGGAAGGCGCTGTCCTTCTTTTTAAACAAAGCAAGTGGTTCCAGCGTATTCTAGACTCCCATCCACCCCGAGGTAGAGAAGCTCAGCCCCTCATCAGGAAGGAAGAAGGGCAAGGGTCGAGGGAGGGGCTCCATCATCCCCTCACTCTGCCGCTTTCCCCTCCCCCACCCCAACTCCCTCCAGCACACATGCTTCCTCTCCCTTCCCAGGGCCATCCCACCTCCCAGGAGATGTGAGACCTGCACGAGGACCCTGGGGCGCTCTCCTCTTGTGGGCTGTCTGAGCAACACCGCGGCCAAGTCCTGGGGTCATCTACGGTGTTATTCTTGACGAACTTGATGTTTGCGCATCACCTTTAATAACTTTATTACCTGAACCACCCAGCATTCATGAAATGGCAACCGTGACACACTAGCTGGTGCTGTGACTGTTTCATTCATTCCACAAACTTTTATTGAGCACCTACTCTATAGACCAGGAGTTACACTAGGGTCTGGTGACATCATGGTAGGAGACACGGTCCCTGGCCTCAGGATACCAGATAGATATTGTGAGATAATAGAAGAAATGTGTATGGGAGTCTGCACCGGCCCCCGGCATGGGGCTCCTGCGCCCTTGTAATTTCCTAAGTGATGAGGACACGAGGAGCATCTTTTGTTCTAATATTTGGTCTTTGACCCCAGTTCCTGACACAGAGGTCCTGAAACCCTGGTAATTTCCTGGGTGATAGGAGTGTCTTTTGTTCTAATGAGGTGACTCCGGGTGGGCTCCTGGATGAGGGCTGCTCACTGGAAAGACCTACCCGTGATTAGAAGCTTGGAATCTTCAGCCTCACCACCGCGCCTTCTCTTGAGAAGGGAGAAGATCTGAAAAATGGAATTAATAATGGATCATGCCCACGTGAGGAAGCCTCCGTACGTAAAATCCCACTAGTGTGGAGTTCA
This sequence comes from Balaenoptera musculus, assembly GCF_009873245.2. Classification (NCBI taxonomy): domain Eukaryota; kingdom Metazoa; phylum Chordata; class Mammalia; order Artiodactyla; family Balaenopteridae; genus Balaenoptera; species Balaenoptera musculus. Next base: position 2,007,518 of record NC_045795.1, read on the forward strand.
GAGAGCTTCCAGGTGGGTGAGCAGAGCCACACGGGGAGGATGACGCACCCCAACTCCAGGGCGACAGAGGCTCCTGCTCTCGGGACCCTCCCAGACCTCGCCCTGTGCATCTCTTCATCTGGCTGTCCATCTGTGGCGTCATATCCTTTAATAAACTGGTAAACGTTCGTGTTTCCCTGAATTCTTTGAGACACTCCAACAAATTAAACAAACCTGAGGAGGGGGTCGTGGGAACCTCTGATTTGTAGCCTAATCCTACAGAAGTTGTGGGTAACTTGGGGACTTGTGACCGTCCTCTGTGGGACAGGGAGCAGGCTTGTGGGACTGAGCCCTTAACCTGTGGGATCTGACACTGTCTCCAGGTACACAGTGTTAGAATTGGCTTAAATTGCAGGACACCCAGCTGGTGTCATGAGAATTGCTTGGTATGGGAAAACCTCCCACACATTTGGTGACCAGAAGGGTCAGAAGTGAGGTGCTTTGTACGAGGAATAAAGAAGAGAAACATGGGAGGGAAGAACTGGGTTATTCCCTATTCGGGAAAAGACTGAACTGAGGTTTTTCCTTATACGGATATGCAAATAAATGACAGTTGATGTGGTATGTGCTGTAATGACGCTAAGCCTGAGGGGCAGGAAAGGCAGAAGCAGCTAGAAGTCTGGCTGGGGAATTAAGAAGGGGTCCCAGAATCCATGACACTCAGCTGAGCTCTGAAGAATGAGGATGAGCCCAGGTGACACCCAGGAGGAGAGAATTCCAAACTAGGGATGGGGAAACTCACAAAAGTGCTCATGGTTGAGGAGACAGATAACCAACTATTGCTGGACCACTAAATGTGAGGCAGTTCAGGCTGGACACCTATGAAGGGGCCTCATCTGTCAGGCCAATAAATTCGTGTTTTATCTTACAGGCTGCGGAGAGTCCCTGAAGAATTCTGAGCTGCGGGGTCACAGAAGCAGAGTTATGCATCGGGAAGACGGCTCTGCAGCAATGCAAATGGGATGCAGAGGTCGGGAGCGTCTGGGCCGCCATGCTTCAGGTGAAAGGTGGCAGGTGGTGAGCAGGGCTGTGGCCTGGGGTGGAGGGCATGGAAGGAAGAGCTGCCTAAGAAGAACTCGGGCAGGTCCTGGGGGTTGCTGGGTGGCGGGGGGGAAGGGGGACCTAGCATGATTTTCAGATTGCTCACTTGGACCAGCAGATGATTGGCCGTGATATTGCTCTGAAATTGTTTTACTTTTTCCTGGAACAAATGAGGTTAGCAGAGCGTGACTATAATCTACTGTTCCTAAGGTCTGGGAAAAACACAGGCAATATACATTTGCGCTGAGGAAGAGCATGTAACATCAGCAAAATCGTCTCCACTTAAAGCCTCTTTATTTAAAAAGCCTGACATGAATTAAAAATGCACACACATGTCTTTGGGATGATTGCTCAATATCACAGCTTATAATTGATAGGGCTTTGCTCTGAACACTTTCCTACTTCAGGTTTAACCAGAAGGAAGTAGGTATGGAAGTGAGAATGAACAAACCAGCTTCCCTGGAACATAGTTCCCACAAGGGCAGGAGAAGCAGTTTCTTTAGAGCTTAGGTGAGAAAGAGTCAAAGGGAAGATTGAGTGGAAGGCTAAAATTTTTTAAATTAATTCTACAAGCAATAGGAAGACATTCAAGCTTTTGAGTATTGTGTGACAAAGAAAAGAAATGATTTAGAAAACATAATTACCCATGACATTTGGAATGGCCAGAATATGGGAAAGTCTATTGCAGGGAAATAAATTAATAAACTGTTACAATATATCATTACGAGGTGGTGTGGGCCTGAATTAAATTATACATAATTCTTAATTCCCCAAATTCCCCTCGCTGACTCCCCACAAACCAAATATCTCAGTTTAATGTTAACTTCTCCAAAAAAAGAAAAAGAAAAAAGAAAACCTCTCAACAAAGAAAAGTCCAGGACCAGGTAGCCCACTGGTGAATTCTAACACTGACGCTTCTCAAATTCTAAAAAATTAAAGAGGAGGGAGGACTTCTGAACTCATACCCTGATATCAAAGCAAGACAAAGACATCACAAGAAAATAAAACTACAGGATAATATTCCTTATGAATACTGATGCAAAAATCCTCAACAAAATACTAGCAAATTGCAGGCAACAAGATATTAAAAGGATTATACATCATGACCAAGTGAGATTTAGTCCAGGAATGCAAGGGTGGTTCAACGTAAGAAAATCTATCACTGTCATACATCATATGAATAGTATAAAGAGAAAAAAAACACATGATCATCTTGTGAAAATGAAAAAAAGAAACCTCGTTTAAAACATTTATAGTCAGTTGATTTTAATAAGGGTGCCAAGTCCCTTCAATGTGGTAAAGAATATTCTCTTCCATGGAAGAGGCTGGGACGACTGGATTTCCACACACAAGGATGAAGTTCTACCCTTACGTCACACCACATACAAAAATAATTCAAAATTGATGAACAACCTAAATACAAGGCTAGAACTATACAATTGTTAGAAGAAAACATAGGAGTAAATCTTCATGACCTTGGGCTTGGCAATGAGCTCTTAGATATGACACCAAAAGCTCAAAGCAAAAACAACAAAAGAATAAATAAATTGGATTTCATCAAAATTAAACATTTTTACGTGTCAAAGGACATTATCAAGAAAGTAAACGACATTGGAACATTGCAACATATGGTCCTTGCTGTTGTTTGCTGCTGCCTGCAAAGCTGAACAATTAGAGGATACAAAGAGCTGCTCATCTCAGCATGCCTTCAATTCTCAGCTCCTTGGGAAATAGACTCCATTTTTATAGAGTTTGTGGTTTTGATTTATGTTTTTTTTTTTTAATCTTATGAAAAATGAATAACCTCCTACTTCCCTACACCTGCTTTTAGCCCTATCACTGGGGATACTTCTCTTTCATTCATTATCATAGTTAAAGGTGGGCTCTGGAGCCAGACTGCTTTGCATCTTTATTAGACTCTTTGGACCTCAGTTTTCTCATCTGTAAAATGGACATAACAATAGGAACTGCATTATGGTGCTGCTGTTGGGATTAAGTCAGATAATCCATGTAAAGAACCTATCATACTGCTAGAACACAGTAAGTACTCTGTAAGTGCTAATGGGCATTACCCCATACCATTCTTATTTCTAATAATTACCTAGAAATATTAAGTGCTCTTTTAGCTTGTCCTTGAGTAGCAAGGAGCACTCAGTTCACATTCCCTCATCCAAGGTTCATTACTGAGTCATAAATAAAGTAGGAAGAAAAGTCATAGAACAGAATTTTGGCTTAATTATATTTGCAATTCCAGTGGTACAATCTTGAAAGTACCCTTTACTTCTAATTTTTAAGCAAACTTTCACCCATCAAACATCAGTGTGTACCATGAGAGCCTAATACCTCTAATCATACAGTTGCCAAAATGCTCTGATTGGTTTGGGGTGGAGAGAGGGAGTTTAAGGTTTGCTTGGGTCCAAGTATTACATGCAAAAGTAATTTTGAAAAGCATGTTAAATTTGCCAGTATTTGGTTGTCAACTAAATCTTAGTTAAAATATGAGAAGCTTTTGTTCTCATTTTTTTTTAAATTTATTTATTTATTTATTTATTTTTGGCTGCGTTGGGTCTTCGTTGCTGTGCGCGGGCTTTCTCTAGTTGCGGCGAGCGGGGGCTACTCTTCGTTGCGGTGCGCGGGCGTCTCATTGCGGTGGCTTCTCTTGTTGCGGAGCACGGGCTCCAGGCACGTGGGCTCAGTAGTTGCTGCGCACAGCCTCTAGAGCGCAGGCTCAGTAGTTGTGGCGCACGGGCTTCGTTGCTCCGCGGCATGTGGGATCTTCCTGGACCAGGGCTCAAACCCATGTGCCCTGCATTGGCAGGCGGATTCTTAACCACTGCACCACCAGGGAAGCCCTGTTCTCATTTTTGATGAGTCAATTATTCATGGCATGACTGGCCATTTAACATCAAAAACTTGTTTAATCACAAAGAGCTTTTTACTTGAATCTAATCTCTAGATTACCATTTTGTTGGGACAATATCCACTTAAGACTTATTAATGCAAAAAGTCAATTCATAATATGTTGTCATTAGAATTCCAGCCACAGCTTTTGAGAAATCAAGATTGATCACTCTTGACAAGCAGCAGACCGTCCCAAAGCACCACAGGAAGTGAAAGTTCTCAGTAACCAAGGGTTTTGTAAGGAAATCAACACAATAGCTCATTTCCTAATGAAACTAGCAGGGGTCAGTGTCTTTTAGTTATGTTTGAGAAAAGCCATAAAATTGCCTCATGAGATTTCAGAGTTTGGATGATCTTCAGTTGGAGACAAAAGACACCTTGAAAACATAAAACCTCTGTTCACCCCGAAATGTCCAAAGAAACCTGAAAATATTCAGACAACCAGCATGTTCCTTGAACAAAGTCTGTGCCTCCAAACCACCTCCAAGGTCTTTTCCTTGGGAACTCAACAGCAAGGTAGAAGTAACAATAGAAAGGAACTAAGAAAAAACTCTGGTCAATTGTTTTTAGAGGAATAGGGCCAAAAAATAGTGAAAGGCAACCTACAGAATGGGAGAAAATATTTGCAAATTATATATCTGATAATATCCAGAATGTATAAAGAACTCTTATCATTCAACAACAAACAGACAAACAACCCAATTAAACTATGGGCAAAGGACTTGCATAGACATTTCACCAAAGAAGGTATACAAATGGCCAATGAGCTCAAGAAAAGATGCTCAACATCGTTAGTCATCAGGGAAATGCAAAACAAAACCACAATGAGATACCACTTCAGACGTTAGGACTGGTATAATAATAACCAAAAAAGCAACATAACAAATGTTGGTGAGAAACGTGGAGGAATCAGTGGGAATATAAAGCGGTGGAGCCACTATGAAAACCAGTTTGGCAGTTCCTTAAAAAGTTAAACAGTTACCATATGACCCAGCAATTTCACTCCTAGGTATACACCCAAAAGATTTTTTAAAAGGGACTCAGATACTTGTGCACCAATATTTATTGCAGCATTATTCGCAATAGCCAAATGACCCAAGTGCCCATCAACATATGAAAGGATAAACAAAATGTGGTATATTCATAAAATGTAATTGTATTCAGCCATAGAAAGGAATGAAGCTCTGATACATGTTACGATATGGATGAACCTTGAAAACATTTTGCTGAGTGAAGTAAGCCACACACAAAAGGCCACCTATTGTATGATTCCACTTGTACGAAATATCTAGAATAGGCGAATTCATGGAGACAGAAAGAAGATTATATGTTACCAGGACCTGGGTGGAGGGGGGAGTTACTGCTTAATGATTACTGAGTTTCTATTTGGGGTGATGAAGAATTTTTGGAAATACAAATAGTGATGTTGCATAACATTGTGAATGTAATTAATGCCACGGAATTGTGTACTTAAAATGGTTGAAATGGCAAATCTTATGTTATACAGATTTTACTACAATAAAAAAAATAAGTATGTTATTGGGAAGAGTTTGTTTCCAAAAAGAAAGGGGATGCTGTTAGCAGAGGGAAAGAAAAGTCATTAAATAAAACCAAAAGTAACTACTTCTCTAGGAGAAAGTTCAGGCTACTTTGATTAGTCTTAAGGTAGCCCTCGATGTTAACTTTCATCTGAAACACAAACAGGGGGAGTTGGGGAGAAGAGGAAGTGTACAGCTGGCTTAACTGCCCCCTTGCCTGGGATGCCTAAGCCTGTGCCTGCATTTGTTCACAGCAAGGGGAGCCCCTAGAGGCGATGCTTATTAAGCTGATGCTAAACCTATTTATCTCGTTTTAAGAGCACCACCTCCTCCTTGGACTCAGGATACAAATGCGGTTCCATCTTATTTGTTTGCAGTAAATGCCAGATTAGCAGGGAGTTCTGTTATTTCCCTTTGCCGGACGGGCTCCTACTGAATCAATCACTGGCGCTTCCACCATCCTGAAGGCCAAGGGAAGGAGGGCCGGCCAGCTGCCCTTCCCCACCGGCAACGCTCCATCCCCACCTGTGATTCCTCGCGCGGCCACAAGATGGTGCTGTCGCGTGGCGGACTTGAACCAAAGCGCGGCCCCAGGTGCTCCCTGCACCTGCTGGTTTTCAGAGGTGATGTCGCATCTTGGTCTTTCTTAGAGCTCAGCGCTTTCATTCCCACACCAAGGACTGGACGGCTCCCGGGCTGGTTCCAGCACCTGCTGCTCCGCAGCTACCGGGTCCTCCCACGGGATCCACACCACCCGGAGGTCTGGCTGTTTTCCTTATAGGTCCTCGTAGCACAAAAGACGTGCACACACCCCTCCCGCGGGACGACAGCGTCACTCGCCCTCCCTGTAAGGAAGTCTGCCTTCAGTTATTTCAGAGCGCCTATACCTACCTTTCTTAGTTGCACTCATTTACTTTCTGTGACACAAAGATGATATGAGGACGTCATCTCAGTGAGTCTCACAAGAAAGGGGGGAGAACAACCGAATTTCATCTTTGAGGACATTCTAATACATTCGGAAATGCCTCTACAACGTTTCCCTCGGATAAAGGTCATTCTAAAATGAAAACGTCCCCCAGGACCTCCTGGGCTCACAGGACAAGGTGGCCTGTCTCCTGCTGGCACGAGAGCATGTCACAGCGAGGCGATGTCCTCACTTCTGAACCCAAGGAAAACATCAGCCGCAGACAGACCCTGACGCTGGTGTGCAAACAGCAGCTGCAGTTATTTTCATTAGGAACATTACACAAGCGGGGAAAACCTCCCTTCTGCTCTATAGGGCCATCCCAGGACACCGGAAATCAAGGCAGAGCGTTTGGGGAGGGTCCTCGGGTGGGTCGCAGTGGCAGGTGGGCTACTAAATGAGGTGTTACAAGCCAGAAAGTGCTGGAAAAAGGGAAAAGGAGAAAATTAGCCCAAACTGCTCACCAGCACCCCTCGCCCACACATCCACAGGCTACGGTTCAGTACCTCTCTGCCTTCTAGGGGATCTCCTTGGCCTTGAACCTTCATCCTATGTGCTCTTTACCCAGCCTCCCCAATAAAAACATCTGGCCAAACCACAGTACAACGTCACCACTAGGATGCGGTCACACACCGAACATTCCCATCACCACAAGGTCCCTCTTATAATCACACCCGCCCCCCAAACCCTGGCAACCACTTATCTGTTCTCCGTTTCTAGAATTTCTCATCTCAAAAATGTTACATAAATGGAATCGTACAGGACGGACCATTTTGGGATTGGCATTTTTCGTTCAGCATAATTCTCTGCAGACTCGCACAGGCTGCTGGGTGCATCGATAGTTCATCCTTTTTATCGTTGAGCGTTATGCCGCGACCTTCAGTCGTTACCCTGGACACCCGCGTGGGGGTGGAGGAGACGTGAGGCGAGGGCAGGGGCGCCCCCATCTTCCCAGCACTACAATCCCTCCAGCCGCCACCGCGCGGAGCCACCGGGCCCCGCTCGGCCACGAGGGCCCGGGCTGGCGCGGAGCGAAGAGCGCGCGGGGCGGGGCTTAGGGCGGGGCGGGGCGCCGAGTGCGGGGAGAGGTCGAGACTGGTCGGGCTCGGGGGCGGGGCGGGGCGGGGCCGGGTCTAGGGCGAGGCGGGGCGGTGTTCGTGGTTGGGGGAGTGGGCGTGGCCAGGACTGCGCTCGGGGCGGGGGCGGGGCCCCGCTGGCTGACTCCCCGCGTCCGCCCCGCAAAGCGCGTCAGCGCGCCGACGTCTGCGAGTGCGTGGCCCGCGGGGCCAGAACGTGGCGTGGACGTCGGACGTTCTTCCGGAGGGAGTCCGCGTCTTGCCCTCGTTCTGGGCGCGCGCTGGCTGCGGTGAGTGTCGTCGCACGCGGCGGGCGGGCTTGGGGACCCTTCCCAGGGCGAGGGTCTCCGCGGGTTCCCACTTCCCGCGTGCCTGAGGCTCCTCTTCTGCAAGTACGAGGCTGGGGCACAGGGTGAGCAGGCCCTTCGCTGCCCTCAGCCGCTGCCCTCCGCCCTGGACTCGGGCTGCGCTGACCCCAGCTGCAGACGGGAAGAGGGCAGCCCGGGGTCAGCGAGTGGGCGTCGCGGTGACCCGGCCTGGGCCCGCGGGCCGCCGAGTTCCGGCTCGGCCTCTGCCCCGCGTACCGTCCAGTCTGTAGCAGGCCCTGGAACTCAGCTTCTTTAACTTTAGTCCCTGAGATTCTCAGCCAGAGAAATTCGAAAAGAGAAACGTGTACTCGGTGTATGCTTCCTGCACGGCTATGCATAGTTCTAGGGGGGATGGAAAGAACCCAAGTGTAGGAAGAGAGAAACGGTCGCGGAGATTAGGACGAAGTAATGTACATCAAACTATCAGCCCATTTGATGTGATATATAGAGTTTAACCACCACATGGCTCTTTTTTCCTGTTGACCTGGTAAGTGTATAATTTCCGAGGAAGGGGTAGGTACCCTTGCTGTGCAGGGGCAGTAGGTAGGGGAGGTCAGTGGGGAAGTGTTGGGCAAGTAGCCGACTTCTTGGGCCTCAGTTTCTTATTCTGTACAACTAGGAGAATTTACCACAGCGGGAGTCAGAAACTCAGTGGTCTCCAGTGGCCTGGCGGGTGATGTAAATAGGTAAACTGGGCCCAGCAAAGCAAGAGGGGAATGCATGCCCTACTGTAGGCATTAAAATTAAATGGTTTTTAAGCAAACCAAAATGTCTTTGGGCCCTGACCCTAGGGATCGCAGGACGAGGTGTCCCTGAATCTGGAGTGACACTGATGACCTGTCCGAGGTGATCAGGTCCCATCACTCTCCTGCATAACGTGCTCCAACAGCTTTCTGTTAGGCTCAGGATAAAGTCTTTGCCCCTGTCCTGCAGACCCACCCATCTCTTGGACTGAATCTCGCACCATCCAGCGCTCTGTTTTAACCCCAGGTGCATGAAGCAGGCGTCCTTGAACACCTGGCCGCTCCCACTGCCTGCCTTACCCTCGCTCTTCCCTCTGCCTGAACCTGTCTGTGGCTGTACCTCGACCTCCCCACCACTCTCCCCCCCAATCTCCCCCCGTCCCTCAGTGTTTGTTTTCTCTTCTAGATTGTTGGGGTCACCGAGGAGAGTGATTGCGCCTGAGAGCCCAGGGCCCACCACTCCCAGTCCTTCCGTGCCCAGGGTTAACCGCAGACCCTCCTCTTGGCAGCGTCCAGAGAGAAAAATACCCATCTTCCTAGAATATGGCAGGTGACTATTAGCCATGGGGGAGTTAAGCTTTTTTAAAATAAAATTTTAGTTAGAAATTGAATACCTTGTTATGAAAACTCCAGACAGCACTGAAGCGTATAAAACTTGTTTATAATGTGCACTGCTGTCTGGAATTCTCTCATTTTGTGTTTTCTTACTGGTCTTATTGTCCATTTCAGCCCCATCAAAATCTAATGCTTATGCTGTCTTTGCTTTGTCTCCAGCCTCTGGGATGATCACCAGGACATAGTAGGTGCTCAATAAATAGATACTGAGTGAATGAGCCCCAAGAGTCACGATGGTTAAAGATTCAGCACGACTCACACACATCCCATTCTGTGACATCTTTTTTTTTCAACAAAAGATGACAATCCTTTCATTTCAGAACATAAACATTCACGTTATTTTACACATTGCGTCATCCGTTAGGGTTTCTCAGCCTCGGCACTGCTGACCTTTGGAGCTAGATAGCCCTGTGTTTTGGGACCTGTCTGTACTTGTGGGATGTTTAGCAGCAGCCTTGGGCTCTGTCTCCTGTATGCCAGCCGTGCCTCCCTCTGGAAGTGACAGCCAGAAACGTCTCCAGACCTCGTGAAATATCCCCTGGGAGGCAGCGCTCTCCCCAGTTCATGTGTATCCTTTTTCCTATTAAGCCCCCAAGTAGAGTTCCTTTATAACAAATGAGTCTGAGGGGTTAAAATAAAACTGTTAATCATTAATTTCACTTGTGGGGTTCAACCTTTACACTCAGCTGAATGCCCCAAAGCTGTTTGCTTCCAACTGACGTTTATATTTTCTCCTTATAGGGCCTAAACAGAATAATATAAATCAAGAGTTTAAACATTTTGGTCTCAGATGTTCCCAGGGAAGATTTAAACAAATCCCCACAGCTGCCTTCTGGAAGAAATCGGTACCTAACCTCACAGAATCTTCTGAACGAGGACAGTACTGCTTCAGAGGCTGTTGGTGTTAATGACACAGCCAGGCCCTGTAACGCTGGTCTTCTTAGAGCCTCTTGCCCTCGGCCTCGCCCCCAAAAGCGGGACTTGATGCAGGCCCTGCCTCTCCCGTGGGACTAGGGACCTGAGTTTTGATGTCTTAAGTGTCAGTTTTTGGTGGAGGGGAAGGAAGCAGAGCTGTGTGTCAGTGGCTGATGCCTTCCGACAAAGGGTTAGCACAAAAGATTAGTCACGGTAGTTTCTTACGATATTAGGCAACACGGCTAAAACTTACGGAGGATAAAACAGATTGGGCTTTTAAGGAACTCAGTTGTGTTACTCTTGAGGAATTGTAATTTTACTCGTGTATTTGTGTGTTAGTAAACTCAAGTAATGATGAACTATGACATAATTAGATTTTTTAAAAAATGCTCATTGTTTTAAAACTGTCACCCATAAAAAGGGTTGGTCTTTCTTACTTAGCTTCAACCACGGTGATGCACCTACGTGTTTCATTGTCATTTTAGTCCTTGTTGAATTTTGACAAAGAGGAATTATTCTTCAAGAGAAATGGTTTCTTGTCCGGATTTAGGTAAGAAAGTGCTCATCGTCTACGCGCACCAAGAGCCCAGGTCTTTCAACGGGTCCTTGAAGGACGTGGCGGTGGCTGAACTGAGCCGGCAGGGCTGCACCGTCACCGTTTCTGATCTCTATGCCATGGACTTTGAGCCGAGGGCCACAAGGAAAGATATCACTGGTGAGTCATGGAATAAATGCTCTGGTTTTTTAAACTTTCTTCTTTGTGTGTGTCTTTTTACTGAGGTATAATTGACATAACGTTGTGTTCGTTTCAGGTGTATAACATAAGGATGCGATGTTGGTATATATCGCAAAATGATGACAAGTCCAGTTAACATTCGTCACCGCACATAGTTTCACTTTTTTCCCCTCTTGATGAGAACTTTCAAGATCCACTCTTTCAAATATGCGGCAGTCTTAACTGTAGTCACCATGCTGTGCGTGACATCCCCGTGACTTAGTCATTTATAACTGAAAGTTTGTTCTTCCGGCCCTCTTTACCTGTATTACCCACCCCCTCCAGCCCCTGCCCCTGCCCCTGCCCCAGGCAGCGACCAATCTGTTTTCTGTATTCATGAGCTCAGTTATTTTTTTGTTTTGTTTTTTAAGATTCCGCATATAAGTGAGATCATACAGTATTTGTCTTTTTCTGCCTGACTTATTTCACTTAGCATGATACCCTCCAAGTCCATCCATGTTGCTGCAAATGGCAAGGTTTCTTTCTTTGTGGCTGGATGATATTCCATTGTGTTTATATATCACCTTTTCTTCATCCATTGATGGGCATTTCGGTTGTTTTCGTATTTTGGCTGTTGTGAATAATGCTTCAGTGAACATAGGGGTGCAGATATCTTTTTGAGTTACTGTGTTCCTTTTCTTTGGGTAAATACCCAGAAGTGGGATTGCTGGGTAGTAGCTCTATTTTTAATTTTGGGGAGGAAACCTCCATACTGTTCTCCATAGTGGCTGCACTTTACATTCCCACCAGCAGTGCATGAGGGTCCCCTCTTCTCCACGTCATCACCCGCACTTGTTGTCTCTTGTCTTTTTGATGATGGCCATTCTGACCGGTGTGAAGTGATATCTCACTATGGTTTTGATGTGCATCCCTGATGATTAGTGATGTTGAGCATCTTTTCACATGCCTGTTGGCCATCTGTGTGTTTTCTTCGGAAAGATGTCTGTTCAGATCCTCTGCCCATTTTTAAATCAGATTGTTTGGGGGATTTTGCCTTCTTTGTCATTTTTTTTAAAAGCTTGAAAACAAAAAAAGTTTGAAAACAAAGGTTATCATTGCACATGATGGAGAGTTCTCAAGTCAAAAAGGTCTCAGTGCAAGTTCTTTCCCCTGTCCCCAGCCACCTGGTTTCTCTGCCCCCAAGGAAACCAGTGTCACCCGTTACCTGTGCATCTTTCTGGAGTGAGTCTGCGCTATCTCTTGATGTACCTAAAGCAATTAAGGGCATAGCCTCCATTTTCCCTCCGCTTTTTAAAAAATGGGAACATATTACATATGTTGTTTTGCATGTTGCTTTTTTTCTGCTGCGAAGTCCCGCATTGTATGGAGGAGGCATGGTTTAAGTAGCTGCCACTAATGGGCATTTTTGGTTGTTTCTCACTTTTGCTATGATAACAGAGCTGCAGTGCACAGTCATGGCCATATGTGTTTTCCTGTCTGTGCAGGTATCTCTAGAATGGAGTTGCTGATCAGAGGGAATGTGCGTTTTGAATTTTCGTAGATAATATCAAACTGCTTTCTGTAGGTGCTGTGCCAGTTTACCCCCAGCAGTGTTTGCAAGTGCTCGTTTCCTCATTTTACCAATTTTTTGATAATTGCCAATCTGACAGGTGGAAAAATGGTCCCTGAGTACACAGTTTTGTATATGAATTGTAAATATATTTTTACCTATTTTTTTTTTAGTCCACATTACTGTGGTGGCTTTTTTCGTGCAGAATGTCATTTACTTGTGCTTAGTTGGCTTTTGACCCGTGTGTTTTGTGTCGTGAAAAGTCTAAGCTTATTTTTTAAAGGTGTTACAGTTTCTTCTGGTATTTGACAGGCTCCACTTTTTAGAGTTAAGTACGTTCTCTATTCAGAGTTTACTTTGGTGTATGATGTGAGGTGTGGGTCGTTTCTCCCAAGTACTTACCCAGCTCTCTCATCACCATTTGTTACATGATCCAGCTATTTGCCCCAATTTAAAATGCCACCTTCATTGTGATCTGAATTCCCACATATGTTTTATTCTCTTCTAAACTTTGTATTCTGGTTTTGTTTTCCTATCCATGACTCAGTACCACATGGCTTTAATTATTTTGGCAAATAATTTATTTAATATCTGATAGAGTTAGGTCACCCTCATTTGTCTTATTTTCTATTTTTTTCTGACTAGTTTTACTTTTCCATAAAATCTTTTGGATTAGCTTTCCAGATTGTCGACTGAAAAAAAAATGCACAACATGAGAGTTGTGAGTTAAGTTTCATTTGGGGCAAAATGAGGACCATAGCCCAGGAGACAGCCTCTCAGAGAGCTCTGAGGAACTGCTCTGAAGAGGTGAGGGGGGAAGTCAGGATATGTGTGATTTTGGTGAAGGGGGTACGTGCAGTTGAGCACACAGTTTGGCAGAAGGTTGCTGCTGGTCACAAGGAGCACATGTCTCCGTTAGTGATGTTAGTGCTTTTCTAGATACGAAGAGGTGCAAGAATTGGGCTCATAAAATCTTCTCCTGGAAAGATCTAAATCTCTGAAGGCCTGTTCTGCCAGTTTTTCCGGGAGCACAGGGCGCCTCCTTCCTGATCTCCACCCTGAACTCCTTTCAGGGCGTGTTGAAGGTCAGTGGTCACAGCAGTTTGTGACTTAATCCTTGTAGAGGCAGATGGCAAGTGCCAGCCTTTGGGTGGCAAGATTCAAAAGGTAACAGATGATCTTTTTATTGAGGTCCCATTAAGTTTACAGATGACTCAGCCTCGTAAAGTTCTTTCTGTCCCAGTGACAGGCGTGGCTCCTCATTTGCTCATGTGCTCTTGCAACCTTCCAGGTCTGTTTACGAGTTTTCTTCATGCAGCTCTCACATAATTCTTACTAACTGGGTTTTGTTCCTCTGTGTCAGCAGTCCCCAGCCTTTATGGCACCAGGGATGGGTTTCGTGGAAGACAGTTTCTCCATGGACTGAAGCGAGGGATGGCTCAGGCGGTAATGCAAGCGATGGGGAGCGGCTGTAAATGCAGAGGAAGCTTCTCTCACTGGCCCGCCGCTCACCTCCTGCTGTGCAGCCCGGTTCCTAACAGGCCGAGGACGGGTACCAGTCTGCGGCCAGGGGGTTGGGGTCCCCTGCTCTCTATGGAGAGGACTAATCTGTGTGTGCGTGTATGTGGCTGCTACTAATTTTCCTACTGTTTGTAGTTTTCAGCTGATTCTCTGGGGCTTTCCTGATATACAGTCAGATCACCTGCAAATAATGATAATTTCACCTGTGGTTTTCCAGGAATTTTAATTTTAAATTAATTACCTTTAATTTCCTTCTGTTTGCTATTGGGTTAACAAGATCCCCAGATTTAGTATTCAGTGCTGATGGTAATAGCTGACATCCTTGTCTCTTCTTGTCTTCCCTTCTTTTTTTTAAAATTTATTTATTTTATTGATTTATTTTTTTGGCTGCGTTGGGTCTTTGTTGCTGCGCGTGGGCTTTCTCTAGTTGTGGCGAGCAGGGGCTACTCTTGGTTGCGGTGCGCGGGCTTCTCATTGCGGTGGCTTCTCTTGTTGCGGAGCACGGGCTCTAGATATGCAGGCTTCTGTAGTTGCAGTGCGCAGGCTCAGTAGTTGTGGCACACGGGCTCTAGAGCACAGGCTCAGTAGTTGTGGCGCACGGCCTTAGTTGCTCCGGGCATGTGTGATCCTCTCAGACCAGGGCTCGAACCCGCGTCCCCTGCATTGGCAGGCGGATTCTCAACCACTGCGCCACCAGGGGAGCCCTTCCCTTTTTTTAAAAAAACAATATTTATTTATTTTGGCCGCGCGGGGTCTTAGTTGCGGCATGTGGGATCTAATTCCCTGACCAGGGATCGAACCCAGGCCCCCTGCGTTGGGAGCATGGAGTCTTGCCCACTGGACCACCGGGGAGGTCCCTGTCTATTCCCTTTTAATAAACCAAATAATTCTTTTCACTGAGCCAATAGCAAAGCAGGGACTGGGGAGATAGAGAGTATTATGTGGAGGAGCCACTGGTTTTCAGTGAATCAAGTGACACAAGCTCTTTGTATAAAGTATCTTAAATGTGGTGAACAGGTGGGCAGAGGGTGAAAACAGCAAGCCCCTTCACACGCCCTCCTGGTCCTGCCTGGCCCCCAGGGACAAGCAGGCCGAACTTTGTGGTGTGGATCATTGTAGATCTTACTCCAAATATCAGCAAAGTGCATATCTGTGTAGAGCTTAGGAACTCTGTAGATACAGATATAAGTGGGGATTTGCTTTATTCACTAGAGCTTTTGGGAGTCTTTTTAATGACTGCGTGGCACTTCATGGTACCTGCTATAACTTACCAGTTGCCCTGTTGACTTAGGCTTACTTTGTCTCCAGCTTTCGTTTCAAGCTATGAGTCAGTATGTTTCCATGGCTCTGGATTCCCTGTCTTACTAAGAAAGTCCTCTCCATACCCTCACTTATAAAAATATTCCCGTTTTCCCATGACATTTGGATACCTTTGCTTTGATACTTACTTTTTAATTTTATCTAGAACATACGTGGCCCATGCACATTTTATTGTCCGTGTACCATTATCAGAAGCACCCAGTGTCCTCTGTGGGCTCCACACCTGGTGGGCGGCAGCCTGCCTGAGACACAGGCTCTCCTGCTCAGGGTCTCTGGTCGGTACAGAACCTCATGCACAGAAGGGTCCCAACAGGTGCTTTGAATGAAAATGAACCCCGGGGAGGCTGAGGGAGGAAGCAGAGCCCTGGCACGTTCTCAGCCGTGGCTGCTGAAGGGCTGGCCTCTCCTTGGCCTCCTCCGCAGGCCGCGTGCTGCAGGGGCGGCACCTGGGCCTCCCGTCGTCCCCTCTGCTGCCATGTGGGACCCGTGGCCTTAAGCTCGGCCCTCAGCCTCCACCTCCTCTCTGGTCGGTCGGAATTAGCCAGCCTGTCGGGTTGTCACGAACATAGCAAGGTGATGCTGCAGAGCCTGGCGTGGTACGTGGGGATCCTCAGCCACGGGCGACTGTTGTTAACACTGATCAGCGCGGTTGGGTGAAGCATGCTGCTTGAGGAGAACCCACTGAAGGCCTAGGTCAAAGTGTTAACTTGGCTTTCAGCCTAGTTATCGAGGGTTAGGGTTAGGGTTAGAGGGTTAGGGTTAGGGTCAGGGTCAGGGTCAGGTGCTGCAGGTTCCAGCCCGACCCCTCCCCCCCGCTGCTGCTGCCTGAGCCCCTCCCCTACCAGGCTTTCTCCTGAATCGCTGAGGCCACAGTGAGCTTTTCCAGAGCTGAATTGGAGCATTCACTATATACGTGGGGAGCAGCCCCCTGTGTGCAGGAGAAGCTTAAGCCCCTCGGCCGGGCTCACAAGCCCTGGTCCATTCCTGCAGTCACATCACCTGCGGGCCTCCCGGCCTCTCACCGCAGGTTCTCGGCTGTGCTCCCAGTGGCCCACTCCTGGGCTGGCCAAGTTTCCCCGTCTGCGTCTTCTGCCCAGAAGGTCCCCCGCTTCTCCAGGCTGCCTGAAACTCCTACTTCGTCATCAGAACCCTGTTCACCGACTCATCCCCAGGGTGCGCTCCTAACCCGCCCCCGCAGAGCTGGCTGCAGCGCTTGTTGCACACGCAGAGTGAGACCCCCTGCTTCTAGGCTGTGGGGTGTGAGGCCCGTCTGCCGTAACGTTACACCGAGCTGGCTGGGTGGTCGTGTTCTGTGTGTTATCGTGTGGTTACTCATCCACCTCTCCTACTGGACTTTGAGTCCCTTAGGGGAAGGTAAGGACGTAGCTTCCTCCCTTTGCGCCCACAGTCTGAGCCCAGGGCCTGGCGCGTGCTCAGGTCTCTGTGACTGCCCGGTGGCCTGCTGGGGGTGGGGAGTGACGTCCAGGCAGCAGTGGCGCTGGTGGGATTGGCGGGATGGGCCGCGGCTGCCCCCTGGGCGAGAACCCCTGTCCTGTTCTTCCAGGCGCCCTCTCCAGCCCCGAGTTCTTCAGCTACGGTGTGGAAGCGTACGAGGCCTACAAGAAGAGGTCTCTGACCAGTGACATAATCGCGGAGCAGAAAAAGGTTCAGGAGGCCGACCTAGTGATGTTTCAGGTTTGTTTCCCCTCGGATTATGGTAACGAGTTTGGTTTGTCCTGTGTGCAGAGTCTTTCCCGGTACTGAGTTCACGCTCCTGGCGGTGGTGCTACGATCTGCGCGCTTACTTCTGTCTCGTTGGGTCCGGAGACCCAGGGAGCCCATATCCCCCGTTCAGATCCTGACCCCCACGTAAACAGCAGGGATTTCCCTTTAGCCTGTGGTCCCGAAACGTCCGACCCTGCAGAAGGTTCTGCCTTCGTTCTCTGGTCCCCAGCCCGGGAGGTGTGGGGCTGCATGGAAACCAGGTTTGTCTGCGTGGGTGTTTGTCAGAGTGCTTTGGGCCAGATGCAGCTGCTGCCTTAAGTATCCTGGTCGTCAGGAGGAGGATCATCTCCCCTAAGCCCCGTGGGCGGCCTCACCCCCCTGCCCTCGCCTGGTGCTCACTCACCTTTGTCCCAGGCAGGCTTCACTGCACGAGAGCTGCCCAGGATGCCACGTCCACGGCCAGCCAGGCGGGCGTCATGGCCGCAGAGTAAATGTACTTTTGGGGAATCGTTGGGTGGATAGAAATCCAAGTCAGGCCAGGAGAGAAGGGGATTTATCGTAAGGGCCCTGATCACTTGGGTCCCCGGAACCCGAGGACAGGCCGTGGCGGGCTTCAGGGCCGTGGCACGGGGTGTGGGTGTCTGCTCCCTTCCCCATGGCAGCTGCTCCTCTCCGATCTGGCTGCCCTGCCTCTGCCCCACGCCCCTGATCCAGCCTCCCAGGAAGGGGTCTCCTGGGTCCACATCGTCTCTGTTTTCCAACCTGCTGAGGGGCGGGGCGGGGGCGGGAGAACAGGACCACCCTTGCGGTGGGCGCCGAGCCAGTTTCCAGACACAGCGCAGAAACGCCCCGTAGACTACACCTGTGCACGCGGAAGCGGCAGCCCTGTGTCTGCCCGCCCCGCTTCCCCGCGACCTTGACTCCGGGTCTGGTCCAAGTGCGGACCTTCTTCCATCCTCCTTACACCTGAGTGCCCGCGGTTTACCACCGGCACGCTGGTAGTCACGCAGGGCCATGCAGCCGTGTGACGATGGCCCAGCAGTCCGGCCCCTGGTCCGAGCAGAACCCCACGCAGCTCTGTCTCCCCTCCGCTGCGGGCTCCCGGCTGAGCACACGGAGCCCGAGGCTCCCTCCTCCCCCTCCTCCCCCTCCTCCCCCTCCTCCCCCTCCTCCCCCTCCTCCCCCTCCTCTCCTCCTCCCCTTCCTCCCCTTCCTCCCCTTCCTCCCCTTCCTCCCCTTCCTCCTCTCCTGTAACTGGAAGGTGAACACCAGCCAAGGCCTGTCCCCTCTGTGGGAGTCTTTCTTTATTCCTGCCTCTTTTCACCTGTCTTCTCCCCACCCCCACCCCTTTTCCCCGTACTCTGCCCAGAGCCTCTGCATGTATGTTTATTTTTTTTTGCTCAACACTAATATAAATGTCATTCACCACGACCACTGCTACTGTGACCATAGCTCACCACTCACTGAGCATTTACCCTGTTCTGGGCACTGTGATGTGTCATTGACACTCACCACAGTGCTGTGAGTGATTTGCAAATCAGGCTAAGGAGGCCCAGAGAGGTTAAGTAACTTGCCAACGTCACACAGCAGTAGGTTGTGGAGCTGGGATTTCAGTGCCAAGTCCTGAGTTAGATTTATAGTGAAAGCACGTGAAACACGGGCTTCCTTCTAGCTTTGGTAACAGGTTATTGCATGTGTTCATCTCTTTTCATTGACGATATTGTTGGATATGGTGTTAGGGCTTCTGTGGGGACCGGAGTGGACTCCAGGGAGACCGTGCTGCTGGTGTGTGGAATCTGAGGAGCAGACTTCTCAGAACCTACCCCAGCCCGACTCCTAGATGCGTGTCTCACCCCTGGGCGGGGAAACGGGCAGACTCTTTCCCACACCCTCCCTCTGGCCCCGTGGCTGGGGCTCAGCACCTCCCGGCCCGCTCAGTCAGGGGCAAGCAGTCGGGGACCGTCACGGGGGACGCAGCGCCAGCTGTGACAGCGACCAGCACGCTGTCGGCCCTGCCCGCGCCGCCGGCCGTCACCGCCACACCGCGCGCCTCAGAGAAGGGGGAGAAGCCTCCCCGTCGTGTTGCGGACACCTGCCTGCCGGGCCCGGGGAGGAGGCTCCCCCGAACGCCAGGCAGAGGAGCGCGGAGGCGACCCCAGCGCTCCCTGCCTGCCCCTCCCGCAGTTCCCGCTGTACTGGTTCAGCGTGCCGGCCGTCCTGAAGGGCTGGATGGACAGGGTGCTGTGCCAGGGCTTCGCCTTCGACCTCCCGGGCTTCTACGACGACGGCCTCCTCAAGGTACGGCCCGGTGAGGGGCGGCGTCCATGGGGCTGGAGGGGGCGTCTCAGCAAGTCACTCCCAGTTTGCATTTTTTAACCAAACACTGAGCGCCAGCTGTGCGCAAGGCCCCGTGTGTTTACATGGGCGAGAAAGCATCGTTCCCGAGGTCGTGGGCTTTTCTTCCAGCAAGGGATACAGAGCGTCCACGCCCGTCTGCGTGCTCAGCCAGGGAGGCCTGGGCTGGCCTGGGGGCGGCTGCCGGGGGGCACCTGCTCCACGATGCGGGCTCATAGCTGGCCACGCGCCAGGTCACCTCTGAGCGTCACGTAACCACCTTGAAAACAGGATAACGTCTCGCCCCCAGGGAAGAGGTTGCGGGGAACCTGGCAGATGCACGGGACGTGGTAGCTATGGATTTCCTACTAAAACAAATGACATTTTAAATTCTGAGATCCTCAGAAAATAAGTGCATATAAAGAAAACACTGAGTCATGAGATCCGTCTTGGACCGTGAAAAGATGCCACCCTTTGCTGAGTGGCCCCAGGAGCTGGGCACCGCGGGTGGTACCATTTGCCC
The DNA here is from genome assembly GCF_009873245.2 of Balaenoptera musculus. Lineage (NCBI taxonomy): Eukaryota > Metazoa > Chordata > Mammalia > Artiodactyla > Balaenopteridae > Balaenoptera > Balaenoptera musculus. Next base: position 2,027,426 of record NC_045795.1, read on the forward strand.
TCCCAGCCACTCTGAGGTCTGGCCTCGGCCTCATCCACTCCTCCCCTGCGTCCCTGAAGCCTGCCCTCCAGCAGCGCCGGGGCCTGTCAGCTCTGTGTGCGCCCCGTCCGTTCCTCTGGTTGTCCCGTGCTCTCTCCATTCGATGTAGCTGTCACCTGCAGCTGAGGTGGACGGAGATGGGAATGTGTGTCTTTCCATCAGGGAAGGGTGCAGGGGAGCTGGCCTCGGGTTTTTCCTCCCGGTCATTATAAACCTCTGGGCTGGAGTCACAGTGGCCTTTACTGCCCTGTCCTTTGGGGTCGCACCAGGGCGTGTGCTGTGTCCTCTGCAGGGTAAACTGGCCATCCTGTCCTTAACCACGGGCGGCACGGCCGACATGTACTGGAAAACTGGAGTCAGCGGAGACTTCCGATACTTCCTGTGGCCCCTCCAGGTACGCCACACCCCTCCCTGCCCTGCAGCTCCCCTGGTACAAAGGAGGTGTGACATAGGCCTGAAGGCCAGACCGTTGTGACTTCCCTGGGTACAGAAGTGGCAGCCTCTGCCGTCTTTAATGATTTACTTGGCAACACTGGAAAGGCTGGCCGATGAGGAAAACACGTGTTATCAGGACAGCTTCTGCTGTCGTTTGGGCAGAGGCCAGGCCAAACCTAGTTGGCTGGTGTGCTCTGGGGTACACAGGAGCCCCACGGTGGCCCGTGTGTGTCACGACTCGGGAGGCTAGAGCCATCCACACTCTGGCTCTGCTTCCTGAGGCAGGATCGCCTGGAAGCCTGGCAAGAGGCTCCCGGGCCCGCATCCGACAGCCTCGTGAGTGGGCACGTCTCCGTGGAGCCAGGGGCTGGGCGCCTGCCCAGAGCCCACCCCCCCTCCAGGAGCCCAGGACTCGGCTCCGGGCTGCGCTCCCAGGCGGACGCCGGGCTGCCTCTGCGCCCTGGGCCCGGGCTCGGCGAGGACGGCGGTCAGCGGAAGCGCCCTGCTGAGGGGCAGAGCCGAGGAAGGGAACTGGGGGCCCTGGGTCAGCCCCCGTGTCCCGTAGGGAACTCCTGGGAGACCCAGCGACCTGCATGGAAGCTGCCCATCGAGGCTGTTAGGGATGTGTGTTGAGCTCGGAAGAGATCACGTAGTTAAGGGTTTGTGAGCTTTAAAGATGCAGGCGGTGGTGTGGGTCCCGGCCTCCCACCCACCTGATGGGGCAGGCCTGGACAGGGTGTGGGTTTAGGGAAGGAGTGCAGGCGGAGGACAGTGATATTTCTAGAAAAATGATCTCTGAAAGGAGACGGGGTAGTCATCCCGTGCAGTGCTGCTCAGCTGCGGAAGCCCGAGCTCCCTCTGCAGAGGCCGCGGGGCCGCCTAGGTGCCGTGAGCCAGGCTTAAATTTCTGCTTTTAAAAAATCTTCACCTTTTTTTCAGTTTGCAGAAGTACATATCATAGAAAAAAATGAGATTATAAAATATAAAAATAGTCCCCTTAATTCCTCCCTTAAAAGTAATCACTTTCAATGATTTGATGTATTTCTTTACAGCCCATATATATTTTTAAATATATACTTTTAACGATTAGGCTTATCATGTTTATCTTTTTACATAAACAGTGTGCCACAAATACTGCTTCACGTTTCTTCTTGCTGTTTACATTTAATGCATGTCTTGAACAGCCTTCCATGGTGGCACATTGTAGCTAAAATAACCTCATTCTAGAATATTCCATCGCATGACTTGCCATAATTTGCCTAACCAGTCAAAACCGTAAACTTTAGTGTCTGACTCAACAGCAGAGATTAAAGATTAATGTCAGTTATCAGAGTAGAATTTGGAACTTGCCGCTGCCCGGCACTCTTCGCCTCCCTGGTAGCGGCTGTGTCCTGAGGTTCTGGGGCATTTCCGTTGTTTTCGGTTAACTGGTAGCATGAAAGGTGTTCTGTCCCCTTTGGTGACTGGACGGATGGCGTGTGCAGGGCGGCTTCTCATCGCTCTCCTTTCTTTGCGGCTGTAGCACGGCACGCTGCACTTCTGTGGATTTAAAGTCCTTGCCCCTCATATCAGTTTTGCTCCTGAATTTGCATCAGAAGAAGAAAGAAGGGGGATGGTGGCCTCCTGGGCGCAGAGGCTGAAGACCATCTGGAAGGAGGAGCCCATCCCCTGCTGGCCCCCCTGGTACTTCGGGCAGTGACCTCGGGGCCGCGCTGGGAGGTGCTGGTGTGTGTAATAAACGATGGCACGACAGAGCAGCAGGTGTGTGGGGTGATGTGACTGTGTCTCCAGGGTCCTGTAGGCCGACTCGCGGCTCCCATCACCCGCTGCTTGTCCCGAATTCTCTCCTGACACATGTCCGTATTCTCCCAGGCTTTCTTTTCATTTGTAATATTTTTCCATCTCCCTGTCTTCAGCCTTCGCGGGTAGTGGTGTTTTTCTGTAGTTCTCCTGGCTTGGAACTGGATTTGTTAGGTTTGGTTTTGTTTTATGCCATAACTCAACTTGAATGTCTGTTTTCATAGAAAAGTGAAGTCTGTTCACAGCTCGTGTTTGAGTGCTCTGTTTGGACTTACTTCTTCCATCTTTTTTTTTTACTTGCATCCTGACTGTGAAGTTTTAATTGAGCAGCCACTTAACGTATTTTCACAATCCCTGCGTGCCCGTTACAACGAGGTTTCCAAGCAGTAGTGAGAAGGCATCCTGTCAGTTTGTGCGAGCTCGGGGAACGTGACTGACGGTAACCTCAAGGTGTGGGCACGTGTAGGTGGAGTGTCTCCCCCAAAGCGGGTTTGAGGAATTAGATCCCTTCCCCCCACCCCCTCCCCCCATCGTCACGGTCATCGTCACTGCCCAGGACAGAGCAACTGCCTGGGGTCAGGGCCCTTCTGCTCAGTATCCCAGCCCCGCTCCCATCAGACTGTCCCAGCTTCCCGCTGGATCCCCCTCGTCACACACCTTTCACCTTCCTCTCCCCCTCCCCCGCCCCTCCACCCCCCAGCATCTTCAGACCCTTTTCCGTCCTCATTTTCTTTCTCCTCTTTTTCACCTGATGCATCACCAGATAGTATTTCTTTTTGTTTTGTTTTTAATATTTACTTTTGGTTGCACCGGGTCTTAGTTGCAGCTTGCAGGCTCCTTAGTTGTGACCTGCGAACTCTTAGTTGCGGCGTGTGGGATCTAGTTCCCTGACCAGGGATCGAACCTGGGCTCCCTGCTTTGGGAGCATGGAGTCGTGTCCACTGTGCCACCAGGGAAGTCGCCACCAGATAGTATTTCATGTGCATCTTCTTCCTTTTCATCTGAACCTTCCCTCACTCAGAGCTGTTATCCTCAAATCAGCATCTGATCTTTCAGGGTCATTTTTTTCTGACTCTTTTTTGACGCCATTTTCTTCAAACTTTTTCAGAACAGTCCTCAGATTCTCTTTCTTCCATCTTCCTCAGACCCTTTCTGGGGCCGTCCTCCTCAGATTCCTTCTCAGGGTCACCTCCAGACTTCTTTCATAATCTTTTCTGAGACTCTCCTTTTTAGGTTCCCTCGAGACCATTCTCTTCAGACTTTTGGAACTGCCTTCTTCAGACTCTCTTGGGCCCTGTTCTTTTTCAGAAGCATCGTCTTCAAAATCTCTCCCGTCCTCTGTTCTGTCACATGTGTTTGATGTAAAGGTCCTTTAAATGCCATGTTCTGTCACATGTGTTTGATGTAAAGGTCCTTTAAATGCCATGTTCTGTCACGTGTGTTTGATGTAAAGGTCCTTTAAATGCCATGTTCTGTCACATGTGTTTGATGTAAAGGTCCTTTAAATGCCATGTTCTGTCACATGTGTTTGATGTAAAGGTCCTTTAAATGCCATGTTTGTTGCAGCCCCTTGAGCCTTCTTCATCCCATATGTGCTGGGACGCTCAGGAAAGCCCTCACATACTGGACCCTGCGCTTTGAAGCAAAGATGGGATTTGAACACTGAATGCCTCAGGACGCTGGAGAAAGCCTTCCGTTCTCCCGCGGTGTCCTCAGCCTGGTCGTCTGTGGTCCCATCCCTGCTGGGACGGGTAGATGACAGCCACCGAACCTCCTTCTCATCGAGGGTTTGCATCTAACCGTCAGCTTCCTCTGTGCTCCTTGGGACGCAGGTCCCATCTGGTGTCTGTCCAAGGAAAGGAGCTTCCCAGTTGGCCCCCACTTGAACACGTTCCTCAGAGGTTTTCTCTTCCCCGTTTAGCACCAGCGGACCATCCTCAGAACCCACACAATGCAACGTCTTTGATGGCGACTGTTCGCGCGTGGCCTGCTCAGGACGGTCCAGCTGCTTTTCTTGAGAGGCCGCTTCCTGGGGAGCTTGCGCCTCCCCTGAGCCTCGCCCTCCCCTTCAGTATCAAAGTTCTAGCTTCTGATTCCATCTTCATCCGAAAGTATGCACGCAGGAGCCACAGATTCCCTCTTGAGATAACTGCAGAGCCATCTCTGCTAAGATCTCGCGGCAGTCGTGCCAGATGAGATAGAAAGTGCGTGGGTGCCCCCACGGTCGCGTCTGGAGGGAAACCAGTCACGCGTGACTTTGTATTTCTGTCTTCACCCCGAAGCCTTCCTCTTTGTCGCCCCTCCTTCTGAGGCCGGTGGGTTTGGGGCTTTTCTCTGCAGAGGCTTCTCGGCGTTGCTGGCACCACTGCGTATGTTCGCAGAGGCAGCCGGACGCGCCGTCGCTGAGAAGCCAGCTAGCCTGCCGCACGGAGGTGAGCGCTTCAGTGGCGCTGGGGACCCAGCCTTCTGTCCCGGGGCGTCAGCCGACCGCTGCCCGGAGGAGTAGTTTCTCGGCCGGGCTTCTCCCAGGCGTTGTCGCCCTGGGTGTTACCGTCACCTTCGGTGTCTGTTCATAGCTGCTCATCGCGCCCCCCGTTTGCCCAGGTCCTCGCTGCCCTTGTTTCCTCCCTGGCCCGGGAGCGGGGTCGGGCAAGCAAGGAGGTCACCGCCGGGGTCCGAGGTCTGCCGTCTGTGTCGTGTCGTCTCTTTGCCCAGCCTGTCATCCGCGGGGTCCTTCCGCTTCCCAGCCTCCGTCACTGCCCCTCATCTCAGTGAGTGGCAGCAACGGTCATCGGATGCTCGGGCCCGAGCCTGGGCCTCACCTTGACTCGCGTCCAGCCAAGCTCCACGCCTTGCTGAACTGCGTACGCGTCACGTACGCCCCACTTGCGCGGTGTTTGCATCCCCACTTCCACCGTGCCGGTCCAAGGTGCCGCCTTTTCTTGTCTGGGTTGCTGCAGCAACCTCCCAAGTGACTTGCCCTCCTGCACTTCTGCCCGTTACAAACCATTTTCTGCAGAGCGCTTCGAGGAACCTTCAACCATGTGCGCGCACACCCTCACCACTCCAGGCTTACTGGTTCTGCCCGGGTCTCTCGTGCTCTTGGGAACGGCCAGCATCCTTGGCTGGTCCGCGGCCCCGCCCCCGTGTCTCCGCAGCCGGCCGGGGACCCGCGCCCCTCCTGCTGCGGGGCCTCCGTGCAGGCCGCTCCCTCTCAGGTGTGCCCCACCCGTCGTCACCCTCTGCACCCACCTTTCACGTCACCTGGTTAAGGGGGCCTCCACCACCCCTTGGATGGAGTCGGACGCCCTGTCCTGTGCCTGCCTTCCTCACGGCTTTAAAAACATCTCCGTGGCGTTCTGTTTCTGCGGGAAACACACGAGGGCTTTCTCGCTGTCCCGTCTGTCTCCCTCCCCAGGCTGTTCGCTCCAGGAAAGTCGGGTCCGAGCAGCGCCCGTCCACGAGGTGCTCCCTAAACGTCCTAAAGCCCTGGCACCGTTTTTCTTAGGAGCACGGGGCCTTTTTACATCCAGAAGTTCTCTTTGGCGATGCGGGCGTAGGCTCCAGCGCCTAGTTTGGATGGAGGTTGGGTTTAAAAAAAAGAGGGAAGAGACTTATGTTGTTCAGTGGAAGGAAGGCGGCAGGAGTTTGGGAGCAGCTCCTGGAAGCCTGCAAGTTTGGGAGAGGGAATGGGCACGGGTCTCCGGCGGGGCACAGCCCAGGGAACGGCAGCGGGAAGGGGGTGTAGGAAGGCGAGGGCACAGCAGCAGCTTGGGGGCGGGGGGTGACGAAGGAAGTGGGGGACAGCCCGCACCCCAGGTGGCCCTCCCTCTGCCGGGTGTGTGCTCAGGCTGTTTTGTTTTGCTCTTAAAGGAAGGTCATCCTAGGCAAGGCCAGAGGCTGGGGATCACGTGGGTCCCCGAGCACAGGGCCCCCCGCCTGCGACACTGTTAAGCAGCTCAGAGCTGTTGAGAGCAGCCTGGCAACAAGTAACAAGGGCTGTAAACGCAGGCGGCCTTTGCCTCGGCAATTCCACGTACAGAATGTGTGCTAAGGAAATGCTACATACAAGGTGAAAGTAGTTTTCTGAACTAAGTTTTATTTCCTTAGCAATGCTAATCATGAGTAATACCAGCCGACATATACTGGGTGCTGAATCCATGCATGTGTTATCACCTCGTCTGACCCTCACCGTGCCCCCGTGAGCAAGCACTGTGGTGCCCCCATGTTACACATGCGGAAACTGGGGCAAAGTTAGGCTAAGACACTTGCCCGAGGTCACGGCTAGAGTGGGCCAGGTACGGGATTTGAGCCCAGCGCATCTGGTTCCTCCCTGGAAGCAACCGGCGAGCCTGGGATCGGGTGGCGACAGAGCGCGTGGCCGCCCCCTGGGCTGAGGCGGCAGGTGTCCTGAACGGCCGTGTTTGCCTGACCCACGTCTGCTCATGTTTCTTTTCATGGCCACACTGGGTTTTCTTTCGGGAAACATGCCCTGTCAACCAACCGTGTCGTATCATAGGGGGACGGCCCCTCAGTACCCAGGAGTGGCACTTGACACCCCTCACCAAGCAGCGTCCCTGCCCCAGAAAATGAGGTTAAACTTGGGAAGGAGAAGACTTTTCTGGCTTCTGGACTTGGAGCTGTGACCTTGTAGGTTGGTCGGGGCCATGAGGAGAGAGCGCCGTCCTGCAGGTGAAGCCACACTGAGGACAGGTCATCCAAGCCACAGAAAGAGACGCCTCCCTAAGGACCTCCTTTGACACCTGGATCCATCCCTGCCTGAAGCTGGCATGTCCGTCTTCAGTTCTCCAGTCATGGGAGGCAGTACTTTGCCTTTTTTGCTCAAGTGGCTTTATAGAAATTGCAACTAGAGAAATCCTAAATTCAACAAGCGTAGTTAGTGTCTACATGGAAATAAGAAATACTCCAGTGAAAACAGATTAATTTTGGAATATGGTTATAATATAAAAACACACAGAGGTGTATAAAGTTGGAACAAATTGTATAGTAATATATCAAGTTATTTTTCTCACCAAATGGGTTAAGTATGCGTAGTGAACAAAGGAAGAGGAGGACAGGGTGAGACCCTGCCGTGCGGAGACCTGAGGGCGGCTCAGGGCCCCCCGCCCAGTCCCACCTCTGCACCGACTGAGTGGCCTTGAACAAGCTGATCAGCCTTCTTGGGCCTCAGTTTCCCCATCTGTGAAATCAGGGAGTCTGGCCTTCCTTAGTTTCCCCACTGGTTGTGTAAGATTCCAGGAGCCCCTAGCCTTGCACATTGTAATCCTTTCCTTGAGGCCCCAGGAAGAGCTGTCTGGGGTCCCCAAGTCCTGGGGCCAATTTCTTTTTTTTTTTTGCCACACCTCGGGGCTTGCAGGATCCTAGTTCCCTGACTAGGGATTGAAGCCGGGTCCCCAGCAGTGAAAGTGCGGAGTCCTAACCACCAGACCGCCAGGGAATTCCCTGGTATGTCTGATTTCTGTTTGCCTCTCTTTCTGTCAAGCGGGATGGATGTGTTGAAATGTAAATACATTCAGTCATCGGTTTTATGAAGCTGTATTGAGGACAGAGGTTATCAGGAATCAGATCATATGTCACTTGAACTCCCGAATCCCTGATGAAGGATGGTATTTTGTGCAGTTTCTCCCGGCCCGAGCTGGTAGGCTGTAAGATCTTATTATTAGCCCCATTTTACAGATGGGTAAACTGAGACAGAGTTGAAGTACCTTGGCCAGGGTCCCACCCCAACACCTTGCAGAGCTGAGGCTCACACCAAAGCACCTGTTCCAGAGTTTGTGCTCAGAACCTCTCAGGTTCCAGAACCGTCAGGGGGTTGAGGCAGATCTGAACAGAGGCCCTTTTTGAGAAATGACCCGCAAAGACCCCACGGGGAGTTCCTCACGGGAAGAGAGGAAATCTGAGCTGAGTCTCCTGCTGAGCAAGGGCCTAAAGTTTTGTGGGTCAACTTTTGCAGAGTTTCTGGTTGAGGTTGAAAACCCTTCTGAGACTTTGATTTCCTGCTCGTGACAGATGAGCAGATGAGGTTTCTCAAAAGGCGTCCTGCAGCAACACTTCCGGAGGCCAGATCTTTAAATGCGTTGCTGAGGTCGTAAGAAATTGAGGGAAATGTCTGAGCATATCCACAACTCTGTCCCCACCCCCTACCCACCAGCCTTGCCCCTTAACAGCAAAAGCCTAACGAGTTACTGACGGCAGAATGGATAGAAACATGGAACTTTAGGCTGCCTCGGGGTCACATGATATCAATGCTCTATGTTATCAATACTCTGTGATGTTAACATTCCAACAAAAAGAGAAGCGAGAGACCAGACCTTGCGTCTGTGCAATGTGGGCAGCTCAGTTGAGACCTTGCATAGAGGGGGCCACCTCTGTCAGAAGGTGGGTAGAAAATTACACCTGCCCTTATGGGGAGACAGGAAGCTAACCTACATCCATCTCAGCTCTGGGTAGAAAAAAAATCTCTCCAGTATCATAGGATCCTGGAATAGGACTTATTCTACCCACATACAGAGTAAGGGGAAATCTAAAGAAATTAAGTGGCCCCAAATGATGACAATCCTCAGTACAGGAAGAAGTAAATTTACTCTAGAGAAAAACATTGTCTCGTGCCTGTCAGGATGCTCCCTGATTAAGTCAGCCTAGTATAAACTCCCAAATTGCCAAATACATGAGGAAACCAAATATCATGACTGAGAGTAAGCAGAAACACCATGCAGTAGATTTTACCACCCTTGAGCTTCTAATATTGCCACTGTGAGATACATAACACAAAATAATGATGTTTAAGGAAATAAAAATGGAATCAAACACTGAGCAACAGACAAGAGACATTCAAAAGTGACCACACAGATTTGAAAAATAGCTCAAGTGAACAGGATAAACACTAGGTTACACACAGATGAAGAGAGAACTGGTGAACTGACAGACCTAAACAAATAAGGAATGAAGTGGAAAGGATGAAGGGTAGATTAAGAGAGAAAATAGAGTGAAAGGCCTATTACATTTTTAATTGGATTTCTGGAATGAGAAGATGGGGGCGTGCCATACTTCAAAAAGTACTATAGCTGGGAATTTCCCAGAATTTGTGAAGAATGTCAGATTTAGTAAGTATCACATGTCTCAGGCAGGATAAGTAAAAGAAAACCTATACCCAGACATAGCATAGTGGAACTGCCTGACACGAAAGAAAAGTGGAAGGGATAGATCACCTGTAAAGGGACAACAGTTTAACTGACAGCTGATTTCTCAATAGCAACAACAGAAAACAGTAGAATACCACCATCGACGTGTTGCAAAAAAGGATGACTATAAATTTAGACGTCTCTTTCAATTATTAGAGTAAAACAAAGGCATTTCATAAAATCAAAAAATACAGTTTGCTATGGACAGACATTACTAAAGGAATTTCTAAAAGTTGTATTTCTTTTAGAAGGGCAGTGATTCCAGAAGGAAGGAAGGAAGGTTTGAAATGCAACAGGGCATGGGGAGCAAGGAACAGGGTAAACTTGGGAGAATCTAGACAAATATTGACCGTGTAAAACACTAACAATGAAGTCTGACTCAGGGTTAAAAACCAGAACTAAAATGCTGGATGAAAATAACACATAAAATAGTATAATCTAAATTAAAATAGCCAATTGTTCTTTTCAAGGAGAAGGATAGTTAATAATTAGCTTTTTAAGTGAAATATATGTATTCAAGTTTCTAGGATAAGCATTAAAATAATGGAAATTGAGGATCAAATTAGAATGGAGTGAGACAATGCCATCATCCAAAATAAAATAAGACTGGAAGAAAAAAACAGTAAAAGCAGACAGTGGGGAATTCTTTGGGGGTCCAGTGGTTAAGACTCTGCACTTCCACTGCAGGGGGCATGGGTTTGATCCCTGGTCAGGGAGCTAAGATCTCACATGCCAAGCAGCATGGCAGGAAAAAAAAAAAAAAAAAAAAGACAAAGGCAGAAAATTATGGTGAAAAAATCCTAATATGTATATAATCACAAAAAAATGTAAAAGGCAGAGTCAAACTGGATAAAAAATTAAGTTTAGCTATCTGCTGTGTACAAGAGATATATCTAAAACAAAACCAAAGAAAAAAAAAAGTTATAAGATGTACCATGCAGATCCTAAGCCCAAGAAGGCAGAACAGCTATATTAATATAAACAGATGATTAGAGGTAAAGGAGGTTTCTGTGTAATGGTAAGAGTTCCAATTCAATATGAAGTTATACCAATTCCAAACTCGTATCCATTTAATAAGCAGTTTTAAACCATATATAAAACAAGCTGAGTTATAAAAAGAGACCGACAGGGGGCTTCCCTGGTGGCACAGTGGTTGAGAATCTGCCTACCAATTCAGGGGACACGGGTTCGAGCCCTGGGCTAGGAAGATCCCACATGCCGCGGAGCAACTAGGCCCGTGAGCCACAACTACTGAGCCTGCACGTCTGGAGCCTGTGCTCCACAACAAGAGAGGCCACGATAGTGAGAGGACCACGCACCGCGATGAAGAGTGGCCCCCACTTGCCACAACTAGAGAAAGCCCTCGCACAGAAACGAAGACCCAACACAGCCAAAAATAAAGAAATAAAAATAAATAAATTTATTTAAAAAAAAAAGATCGACAAATCTACTATCAGAGTGGGAGATTTCAGCACACATCTCCTTGTAAGTGAAAGGTCAAACACACAAAAGAATAAAGATTTGAACAAAAGTGACATAATACTTGCATAAAAATCACTGCACCCAGCAGTAAGAAAATCCATATTTTTCTGAAACATTCATGGAAAAATCACAAATTATGATCTCAGCAAATTCCAAAGAATATGTAAATTCAGAAGACCATCTCTGACCAAAATATAACTAAATCAAATCATAAAGATAACTAAGAAACACATCACTTGAAATTTGACAACCCTCTTTTCAATAACTCAAAGTTAAAATTATAATGGAGAATTTTTTAAGTATTTAGAACTGAAGAATAATTAAAATACTATATTATCAGATTTGTGGGCTGCAGCGCAAGTAATATTTGACGGGTATCTATATTGCTGAATGCTCATTAGCAAAGAATAAAGATGGAATAAAAAACTTATTCAAATAAGCTTAATGTGGACCATAAGAGGTAGAGAAAGGACACACCTGCACACGCACACGTGTGCTCAAATGCCAGGCATTCCACGGAAGAGGGTGCGCACCTGGCCGACGCACATAGGGAAGATGTCAGTTTTTCAGGAGAAATGCGCATGGAGTGCAGTGGTGAGCCATTTCACACCCAGCAGACGAGCAGAAATCTAAAAGTTTGGGTTGTAGCACATGTTAGAATGGAAGCCAACCGGAAAACCTATACACTGCTCGTGGGTTATTAGAGCCACAGCTTTAGAAAATGGACCCTGTAAAATGGAGCATTTACACATTTTGCTTCCCAGTTAAAAAAAAGTTAACCACAGGCATACACGTTTCATAATCATAAAGTTGAACGGGGAAGAAAACAGGTCACAGAAGATCACCTAGAGTAAGTATAGAAACATGCCAAATAAGGCATCTGGAGATTCATACTGAAGTGGTAGAGTTATAATGAAATATTCAGGATAGGAATGTGACGGGAGGGGGCACACAGCTCTTTTAAAGGTCTATTAATGTTCTATTTCTTAAACTAGAGGGTGAGTACCTGAGTATTCATTTCACTGTCCTTTGAGAAATAATTATATCACATTTACTTTTCTGTATGTGAAATCGTTTAAGGAAGAGAGAAAGTAAATCTAGATACTTACTGTTTAAAACCTGCGTGAATGTGAGCTGAAAGAGTTGCTTCTTTGGAGCCCACTCCGGGGGCCCCTGCGGGCTGTGGGCTCTGAACCATCTAGGACGTGACTGTCTCAGTGGACAGAAGTCCATTAGGCCATGCAGGACCCGACAGTGACCCCCAAATGGCAGGGTCAGAAGCACCAGTGCTTGTGGGCAGATCAGACTTTCCAAGCCTCTCACCTCCTGAAGGTTATAAGTGAAACCCCTGAGAAAATCCCCAGGATTTTCATGCAATTGGGGTAGAAGTGGGGAGCCCAGCGAATAAGGGCATTTAGGGACCCATGGGATTAACTGGAAGAACACGAAGGCTTCATGCCCCAAGGTGGTGCAGCAGCGACCTGGGTGCACACGGGGACGGCTGGCTGACCAGGGTGCTGAGCTCCTGCTGGCGCAGGGCCCTGCCAGCCCGGACCTTTCCCTCTGCTCCTCCTCCTTGCAGGATCCCCCGCTCCCAGGCCCACGACCCCTCAGGAGAGAGGGGTCAGGGCTGGCACACAAGCCAGAGCTCACAGAGGGTCCTCCCTTTTGCAACATCCAGATGGGAGCCCTAAATAAAATCCTCTTGAGGAAAACAACCACCTTTCCAAGACATGGCAGGTAAGAAACGTGGACTTTGGGAGATTAGGATGAAAAACCTTGACAAGAACGTCCCTGCATTCTCAAACTCCTATTCTTGGAAGAATGACCTGAAACAGATTATTTTAGCATTGTGTACATATTTTCTTTTTAAGACCTGACGCAAAATCAAGAATTTATGTTGTAATTGGGTTGCTCTGGCTCCTGGCCCAGTGTTGGCCTTTGGTGCCGCCCCCTGGCACGGTGGGTGGGAGGGTGTTTGCCATTCTGCTTCCTGGGAGGACGAACAGTCGCACAGCGTCGTCTGAAGGGCCGAGCTCCCTGCCAGGGACTTGAGGTGCAGGACAAACAAGCCTGCGGGCCGTCCCCGGTCCCATTTCTCTCTCGTCACCCCACCATCCGAGCGTAATGGGTCTCAGGCTCAGGGAGCTTAGGCCAGTCCTTCCTGCTGTGGGTTGAGTCCGGGCCTGGAGGAGAAGAAAGCGAAATTCTTACGATCAGGTTGATACTTGTCAGGATGTGGCCATGGCTGACGGCACAAGTCAGTGCCCCGTCATCCAGGGTACAGTGTGAACTGTTTCCATTTTCAGAAGAACACAAAACTGCTCACCTAAAATAACAAAATTAAATGAGATTTCTAATAAAGTTTGCCTGTTTCATCCTGAGAGGACATGATTTATTCTGTCCTATTTTCCAATGGTGTGTGTTGTAAAATCAAGTGAAAGTGAACCTTCCAAACTACCACTGAGTATAAAATGCTCTCTCTCTTTAAAGAGTACACACTAAAAACCTTACTGCTCAGCTCTGAATGCGGTGAGGCACCTAAATGTTTACTAATGTTTTTCTTCTCCCTTGAATTGCGACCGTGAGGAATTTCTTTCCTAGAAAGAGTTTTTTCTTGAAATAATCCCACAAAACATGTACACTGTCTCTATACTGAAAACTGCAAACAGCTGATAAAAAATTAGAATAGATCTTTAACTAGAGAAACGCACCATATTCGTGGATTGGAAGAATCAGTAGTGTTAAGATGTTAATTCTCCCCATCCATCCATTGTACCTCCCCTTATACATCCATGTAATACAGTTCCAGTCAAAATCCTAGAGAATTTTTGGTGAATACAGACAAGTTGATTCTAAAATGTACAGAGAAAGGCAAAGAAGCTAGAATAGTTAAAACAATTTCGAGAAAGGATACATTTGGCTCCACAATGCCCAATTTGAAGACCTATCCTAAAGCTACAGTGATGAACACAATGTGGGGTAGCAAAGAAATAGATACAAGATCAGCTGAAGAGGGGAGAGAGAGAGGAATAGACCCACACAAGTACAGCTAACTGATTTTTATTAGCATTTTAAAAATTAATAGACCATTTTAAAGAACAGTTTAGATTTATAGAAAAATTGAAAGAAATTGCAGTTTCCATATACCCTATGGATACAGGATCTACATTAGTATGACACATTTATTATCTTACATTAGTAAGATAATATTTTATTACCTTACTAATGTAAGATAATAAATGTGTCATACTAATATTTATCTTATTCCCCTTTATTATCTTACATTAGTATGACACATTTGTTACAATTAATGAACCAGCACTGATACATTATTATTAATGAAAGTCCATAGTTCGTTCAGATGACCTTGGTTTTTACCTAATGTCTTTTCTTCTGTTCCAGCCTCCCATCCATGATATCATGTTACCTTTATTTGTCATGTCTTCTTAGGCTTCTCTTACCTGTGAGATTTCTCAGAGATTCTTGGTTTTGATGACCTTGAGGGTTTTGAAGAATACTGGTCAGGTATACTGGTTGTCCCTCTAATGGAATGTGCCTGATTTTTTTTCTTATGATTAGTCTGGAGTTCTGGTTTTGGGGAGGAAGCTCACAGAGGGAAAGTGCCATTTTCATCACATCATATCAAGGGTACATACTATCAATATGATTTATGGTGGTTGATGTTGAACTTGATCTGATCAGCTGGCTGAAGCAGTTGTATTCTGTTTCCCCCTTTCCATGCTGTATGATTTGGAAAGAAGTCACTTGGTGGAGCCCACGCTTAAAGAGTGGGAGTTACGTCCCACCTTGGTTAGACTGGAATACGTGCATAATTTATTTGGAATTCTGCGTAGGAGATCTGTTTCTTCTCCATTTATTTATTCAATCATTTATTTGTATCAGTATGCGCTCGTGGGTATTATTTTCTACTTTAGGTTATAATCCAATGCTACTTTTTTTTTAATACTAGATACCAGCATCATAACCTTACTATTTTTTTTAAATTAATTAATTAATTAATTAATTTATGGCTGTGTTGGGTCTTCGTTTCTGTGCGAGGGCTTTCTCTAGTTGCAGCAAGCGGGGGCCACTCTTCATCGTGGTGCGCGGGCCTCTCACTATCGTGGCCTCTCTTGTTGCGGAGCACAGACTCCAGACACGCAGGCTCAGTAATTGTGGCACACGGGCCTAGTCGCTCTGCGGCACGTGGGATCTTCCCAGACCAAGGCTCGAACCCGTGTCCCCCGCATTGGCAGGCAGACTCTCAACCACTGCGCCACCAGGGAAGCCCCCCAATGCTACTTTTTAAGTTATGTTGCTCATTGTCTTCCAGCTTTGGCCATTGGGAACCCTTTTAGAAACAAGATCTGGTCACTAGGTGTGCTGGTTGCTATGGTATAGTGTGATTTCTTTCAGGCTCCCTTAGCTGGCAGAGCAAAGAAATGTATGTGTGCAACCAATTCATGTATATACATATATGTGTAAATATTTATATATGTAGCCATCTGTTTCTACATTGTTTTACCATCGTCAACTCTGTCGCTTACACGTGGATTATTCTAGCCTCCTCCCCTTTCTAATCTGTAAATTCGCATTCTAATGACAAGAACCCTGGCTTTCACCATCCACTACTCAATTGTTCAGGTCCAGCAAACATGTACAGCAGTGTCAGAATTGTTAACATGTGTACCGTGGGAATCGACTTTATCAATTAGAGCATCGTCCCGTGTGCAGTTCCTTTTGCCTTTAGCCTATGGACTCCAAAGTGACTGAGGTCCCTTCCCCCTGCCCCCACCCTCCTTGGGGTGGTTCTTTCATACTTTTGTAATACAATTAGACGCTCTTGTCACAGTCTACATTTTTTCCTGGAATCTCCAGACCTCCTAAATTATTATTTTTCTAATTCACATACATTAAAGTTCACTCTCTGTGTAGTAAAGTTTTATGGGTTTTGACAAATGTCTGACATTATGTATCTACTATTCCAGTATCATAGAATAGTTTCACTGTACGAAAATTCCCTGTGCTTCAACTATTCATGCCTCCCCTCCATACCCACACCTCTGACAACCACTGATTTTTTTTTTTAACCACTGATCTTTTTATTGTATGTATAATTTGCCTTTTCCAAAATGTCATAGAATTGGAATCAAACAACATGTAGCCTTTTCAGACTGGCTTCTTTTACTGAGAAATATGCATTTAAGTTTCCTCCATGTGTTTCTGTGGCTTGATAGCTCATTTCTTCTTATTGCTGAATAATATTCCATTGCATGTATGTACCATAGTTTATCCTTCATCTGTTAAAGGACATCTTGGTTGCTTTCAGTTTTTTGGCAGTTATGGATAAAGCTGCTATAAACATCCATGTTCAGGTTTTCGTGTGGACATGAGTTTTCAATTCATTTGGGTAAATAAGTAGGAGTATAACTGATGGATCAAAGGTATGACTGTGTTTAGCTTTTTAAGAAACTGCCAAACTTTCTTGCACAGTGGCTGTACCATTTTACATTCCTAACAGCAGTGAAAAAGCGACTTATTTTCCATATCCTCTCCAGCGATTGGTATTTTCGTTTTGTTTTTTGTTTCTGATTTTAGCCATTCTAAAAGGTGTGTAGTGATGACTACAATAAGTAAACAACTCATTGTTGCTTTAATTTGTAATTCCCTAATGACAAATGATGTTAAGCACCTTTTCATATTTTTTTTGCCATCTGTATATTTTTTTTGGTGAGCTGTGCAGATATTTTGCTCATTTTTAATAGTGTTGTTTGTTTTTGTATTGTTGAGTTTTAAGAGTTTTTAAAGAATATTTGAATACAAATCCTCTATCAGATATGTGCTTTGCAAATATTTTCTCCCAGTATGTTGTTTCTCTTCATTCTCTTAATAGTTTCTTTCCACAGCAGAAATTTTTCATTTTAACAAAGTCTAATTTGTCAGTTTTTCTATCATGGATCATGCTTTTGGTATCATATCTAAAAATTCATTGCCAAACTCGGGGTCACCTAGATTTTCTCTTATGTTTTCTCTAGAAGTTTTATAGTTTTGCATTTTAATTATTTAATTATTTATTTATTTTTATTTATGGTTGTGTTGGGTCTTCGTTTCTGTGCAAGGGCTTTCTCTAGTTGCGGCAGGTGGGGCCACTCTTCATCGCGGTGCGTGGACCTCTCACTATCATGGCCTCTCTTGTTGCGGAGCACAGGCTCCAGACGCGCAGGCTCAGTAGTTGTGGCTCACAGGCCCAGTTGCTCCGTGGCATGTGGGATCCCCCCAGACCAGGGCTCGAACCCATGTCCCCTGCACTGGCAGGCAGATTCTCAACCAATGCGCCACCAGGGAAGCCCTATAGTTCTGCATTTTAAATGTATGACTATGATTAATTTTTTAGTTAGTTTTTGTGAAAGGTATAAGCTCTGTGTCTAGATTTCCTTTTTTGCATATGTCTAATTATTCCAGTACCCTTTGTTGAAAAGAGTATTATTTCTCTATTGAATTGCCTTTGCTCCATTGTCAAAGATTAGTTGACTATATGTGTGTGGGTCTTCTCCTGGGTGTTCTATTCTGTTCCATTGATCTATGTGTCTTTTCTTTCACCAGCATCATACTGTATTGATCTTTGTAGCTCTGTAGAGTTTTGAAGTCCGCTGATGTCATTCCTCCAACTTTGTTCTCCTTCTCCAGCATTGTGTTGGCTATTCTGAGTTTTTTTGCCTTTCCATATAAACTTTAGAATCAGTTTGTCAATATCCACAAAATAGCTTGCTGGGATTTTTGTTGGTATTACATTAAATCTCTAGATGAGTTGGGAAGAACTGAAATTTTAACAATATTTATTCTTCCAATCCATGAATTTGGAATATCTTTCCATTTATTTAGATCTTCTTTTGTTTCATTCATCAGAATTTTGTAGTTTTCCACATTTAAACTCTATGCATGTTTTGTTAGATTTATACCTATTTCATTTTTTGATGCTAATACAAATGGTATTATTTTAAGTTTCAGTTGTTCATTGCTGGAATAAAGGAAAGTGATTAAATTTTGTATATTAATCTTGTGTCCTGCAACCTTACTAAAATCACTAATTAGTTCATGGAGTTTTTTGTTTGGTTTGCTAGTTCTTTGTGATATTCTACGTACATAATTATGTCCTCTGTGAACAAAGGTGGTTTTATTTCTCCCTCCCCAATCTGTATACTTTTTACTTCTTTTTCTTGTCTTATTGCACTAAGACTTCCAGTACAACATTGAGTAGGAGTGGTGAGAAGAGACTTGCCTTGTTTCTGTTCTTAGGGGAAAAGCATCCAGTTTCTTACAATTAAGTATGATGTTACCTGAAGATTTTGTAGATGTCCTTAATCAAGTTAAGGAAGTTCCCTCTATTCCTCCTTTGCTGAGAATTTATCATGAATGGGTGTTGGATTTTCTCAAACGCTATTTTGCATCAATTGATATGATCATATCATTTTTCTTCTTTAGCTTACGGATGTGGTAGATTACATTAATTGATTTTCTAATTTGAACCAGCCATGTGTGCCTGGAATAAATCCCAATTGATCATGATGTATAATTCTTTGTATGCATTGTTGGATTGGAATTTGCAAATATTTTTTGAGTAATTTTGTATTTATGTTTAAGAGATACTGTTTTCTTTTCTTGTAATGTCTGCACCTGATTTTGGTATTAGGGTAATGCTGGCATCATAAAATGAGTTAGGGAATAATCTCTCTGCTTCTATTTTCTGGAGATTGTGGAGAATTAATAGTTATAGGCCTACTCAGATTATTTAATTTTTTGTGAGTTTCAGTAGTTTGTGTCTTTCAAGAAATTGGTCCATGTCATCTGATTTATTAATTTGGTGGGCATAGGGTTGTTCAATATTCCTTTACTACACTTCTCATACCCACAAAATCAGTAGTGATGACTTGTTTGAATTCTGAAACTAATTTGTGACTTCTCTCTTTTTTCCTTGGTTAGCTTGGTTCGAGGTTACCAATTTAATTTTCTCTGTTGATTTCTTGATTTCAGTGTCATTAGGTTTACCTCTAATTTTTATTATTTCTCTTTTTTCTTCTATCTTTAGGCTAACATTGCTCTTCTATCTTGAGTTCACTAATGTGGAAGATTACATTATTGATCTTAGGTCTTTCTTCTTTCCTAATATATGCATTTAATGCTATAAGTTTCCCTCTATGCACTACTTTTACTGCATCCCACAAATTTTGATCAGTCATATTTTATTTAGTCAAAATATTTAAAAAATTCTCCTGAGCCCTTTTTTCATTCATGTGTTATTTAGAAGTGTGTTGTTTAATCTCCAAATATCCTGGGATTTTTTTCCAGCTATCTTTCTGCTATTTATTTCTGTTTTAATTCCATTATGATCTAAGAATATATTTTATTTCTATTCTTTTAAATTTGTTAAGATATTTATTATGGCCCAGAATGTGGTCTATCTTGGTGAATATTCCATGTGATCTTGAGAAGAATGTGTATTCTACTGTTTTGGGGTGAAATGTCAATGAGATCCAGTTAACTATGGTGCTGTTCAGCTCAAATATATTCTTACTGATTTTCTGCCTGCTGAATCTATCAATTACTGTATGAGGAGTAGTGAATCTTAAAACTATAATAGTGGAATTGTCTATTTCTCCTTGAAGTTCTATCAGTTTTTCACACATTTTGACCCTCTGTTGTTAGATGCTTATGCATCAAGCACTGTTTCATCTTCTTGGAGAATTGACCCCTTTATCATTATGTAATGCCCCTCTTTATCCTTGATAATTTTCCTGGCTCTAAAGTCTGCTTTGCCTGGAATTAATATAGCTCTGTCAGCGGTTTTTTGTTTGTTTGTTTTGTTTTTTCTGTTAGCCTTGTGTATCTTTCTCCATCCTTTTACTTTTAACCTATCTGTGCCTTTATATTTAAAGAGGGGTTCTTGTAGACAATATATAGTTGGGCCTTGTTCTATTATACACCTGATAGTCTTTGTCTTTTATTTAGTATATTTAGGCCAGTCACATGTAAAACCACTATTAATAGAGTTAAATTAATATCTACCATGTTTGTAACTACTTTGTATTTGTTGCATTTGTTCTGTTTCTTTTATAAAAAAAAGCTTCCTCTTTTTCACCTTTCTCTGGTTTTAATTGAACATTTCATGATTCCATTTTTTCTCTTCTCTTGGTACATCAATTATATTTTTAAAAATATTTAAAATAATTGCCCCAGGGTTTGCAATATACATTTATGACTAATCTAAATCTACTTTCAAATAACATTATACTGCTTCTCAGCTAGTGCAGGTGCCTTGTAATAGAGTATTCCTAATTCTTCCTTTCAATCCCTTGTAATATTGCTACCATTCATTTCACCTATCCATATGCTATAGTCACTGAATATATTGTTACTGTTATTAATTTGAACAGTTATTATGTTAATTAAGAATAATAAAAGGTGTGATTTTACCTTCATCTAACACTCTTCCTTCCTTTATGTAGATCTGAGTTTCTGAACCATATCATTTTCCCTCTCTCTGGAGAACTTTTTAACATTTTTCACAGGTCACATCTACTAATGACAAATTCTCAGTTTCTCAGAACATTTTTATTTCTCCTTCATGTTTGAAGGATAGTGTCAATGGGTACAGAATTCTAGGTTGGTGGGTTTTTTCTTTCAACAGAACATATTTTACTTCATTCTCTTCTTGTATGATTTCTTACAAAAAGTCAGATGTAATTCTTGGGGCAGGGGTTTAAAAAGTAGTTCTATTTGGGTATAACTGACATAAGACAAATAGTATATATTTTATGTGTACAATTTGATAAGAATCGAGCATATGTACACACTCACAAAATCTTCACAAAACCAAGGTAGTGAACATATTTGTCCTTTGAGAAGTTTCCTTGTGCCCCTTTGTAGTCCCTCACTTCAGCCCCTCCCTTCCCCTATCATCACCAAGAAACCACTGACCTGCTTTCTGTCACTATAGATTAGTTTGCATTTTCTTAAATTTTATGTAAATGGAATCATGCAGTATGTATTTCCCCCTCTGGATCCTCTCACTCAGCATAATAATTTTGAGATTCATCCACATCACTGCACAGTTCATTCTTCTTATTGCTGAGTAGAATTCCATTGTATGGCTGTACCACAATTTGTTTATTCATTCACATGTCAGTGGACATTTGGGTTGATTCCAGCTTTGGGCCACTACAAATAAAGTTACTATGATCATTTGTGTACATTTATTTTTATGGACATATGCTCCCTTTTCTCTTAGGTAAATTCGTAGAAGTTGAATGACTGGATCAAATTGGTACATGCTTAACTTTTTAAGAAACTGCCAAAGTGGCTGACTATTTTACATTCTCACCAGAAGCCTTCAGTGATTTTAATTTTTATTGTGGTTTTAAAATATAACAAAATATAAATATAGTCATCCCTCTGTATCTGTAAGTTCTACCTCCATAGGTTCAACCAACCATGGATCAAAAATATTCAGAAAAAAAAATTCCAGAAAGTTCCAGAAAGCAAAATTTGAATTTGTCACATGCCAGGAATGACTTATATGGTATTTACATTCTATTAGCTACTATAAATCTACAGATGATTTAAAGTATCCAGGAGGATGTGCGTAGGTTATATGCAAATACTATGTCACTTAATACAAGGGACTCAAACATCTGCAGATTTTAGTATCCATGATGGGTTCTAGACCCCATCCCCCATAGATACCAAGGGATGACTGTATGTCACTTTAACAATTTTATGTGTACAATTCAGTGGCATTAATCACATTTACAATGTTGTGCAACCATTACCAGAATCTACTTCAAAAATTTTTCATCACCTTCAAATAGAAACCTGGTAACCATTAAGGAATAACTGCATTGTCCTTCTCTTCAGCCCCTGATAGCCTCTAATCTACTTTCTGTCTCTATGAATTTGCCTATTCTAGATATTCAGATAAATAGAATCATACAGCATTTGTTCTTTTGTGTTCTTTTATTTCACTTAGCATTATGTTAACAAGGTTTACCTACATTGTATCAGATATTGGAACTTCATTCCTTTTTATGACTGAATAAAATTCCATGTATGTATAGATCACATTTCATTTATGCACTCCTATATTGATGGACACGAGTTGTTTTGGGTATTGTAAATAAAGCTGCAATGAACAGTGGTATACAAGCATCTGTGTATTTCTTCACATCCTTGCCAACACGTGTTATTTTTCATTTCTTTAATTATAACCATCCAAGTAGGTGTGAAGTGGTATTTCCTTGTGGTTTTGATTTGCATTTTCCTAATGGTTAAGAATATTGAGCATCTTTTTGTATGCTTATTGGACATTTGTATATCTTCTTTGGAGAAATGTCTACTGAAGTCCCTTGCCCTTTTTAAAATTATGTTGTTTGTCTTCTAACTGCTGAGTGGTGGGAGTGACTTATAAATTCTGGATATTAAATCCTTATTAGACATATATTTTGCAAATATCTTCTCCTACTCTGTAGGTTGTCTTTTCACTTTCTTGATAATGTTCTTTGATGCAGTTTCAAATTCTGATGAAGTCTAAGCAAACTTTTTTTTGTTGCTCATGCTTTTGGTGTCATATCTAAGAATACATTGCTAACTTGAGGTCACAATGATTTATTCTTACATGTTCTCATAAGATGTTAGCTTATAAGGTGTTAGCTCTTATATTTAGGTTGTTGATCCTTTTTGAATTAATTTTTTATATGGTGTGAGGTAGGGCTCCAACTTCATTCTTTGCATGTGGAAATCCAGTTGTCCTAGAACCATTTATCGAAAAGAAATAGCTAGCCGTCTGTCTATTTTAGGTCAACATTTTGGTGGCCCTTATGGGGACCAAAGAAGACTCCCAATGGCTCCAGGGCTGGTGATTAAACAGGTGCATTACCCACAGTTGAGCCCAGTGTCACTCACTGCTTTTCTTGTCAACCATCATGTTTGAAGTTATGTCTTTCTCCTGGATTCAAGCTTCTGCCCTCTTTGTATTTTGATACTCTCCATGCTTTATTTGGGATCTATTTTAGGTTTCTTTCTTTCTGGTTAAGGCCTTGTTCTGTATGTGAGTACTCGTTGGCACTTTGGTCTGATTTTGAAATCAGAGTTTCACTGGATCTAGGTTGCATTGGCCAATTCCTTCAGGAAAAAGGGCTGTTTTATTAGAATTGTGCCAGTTCAGCCTTTGGCCCATTCGTTTGGAATAGGGGCTGTTCTATGGGAACTGGGCTGAGAACCTGGCTGTTCCCTTAGAACTGGCTGATATTAAGCATGCAGGTTGTTTGAGCTGCTTGAGCTATTTAAGCAGTTTAAACTGTTTAAGCTGTTTGAAAAGTATTCTTTTACTCTGGAGAAAAACCTCCAAGAAATTAGATCCCAGCTGTCTAAATATTTTGAGGGTGCCCCCCTACAAGGACTCTGGCTGACTGTACGTTTAAGAACCATGATCCTTCCTCATGTGCATCTATAACTAAATGGAATGACCTAACCAAAGGCAATTTAGAATATCAATGGTCATTATGGGGAACTTTTGAAATCCCTAAACTTAATTTCCTTAAATCCACTACAATAGCTCAAAACTGAACAGAATGCCTATTTCAAATGGTATTTTGAGCCTTCCACACATTATCAGGAACCTAAAATTGCCTCTCTGCAAAATAAGATTTTAAGATTAACTAAGGCAAACAAACAATTAAAAGAAAGATAAAATGGTTCCCGAAGCCTCAGGCTCTTCTTCCTTGGCTGTTTTGTCTCAGGCTCCACCCCTGGCACCATCATTCTCTCCCTCTGCTCCTCATGCCCAGGGCCCACCACCAGTGCCATCTTCCTCCTTCCCTTCTATGCCACCTACACCTCCTCTATACCCTCAGCTTCCCCATACTAATTCTCTCACCAAACTTCCCCTTTTCTACTGAACTTATCAGAACCTGTCCCTTTAAAATTAAGCCTATGAGAATCCAGAGGCTAAACTTTTAATTTCCTATAATCCCTGGACTAAAGCTGAACTGTGAACCATAGTCAAAAGCTTTTCCTAAAGTAACTGAAGACCTTCACACATCTGCTGAGGAATTTCATACAGTCACTTAAACCTATCAACCTATAGTTGGCTTATATCGACTAGTTCATATGCTTGTCAGTGAAGCCAGGTCCAGCACTGGGTTTGCCACCAATTGGCAAAGTCCTGAAAGGTCTCTAGAATTATAACTGCGACACCTGACCACTAACTTATTATGTGGTCAGGCTTTGGCAATCACTCGGTGACTTCATCAGCCAATTCCTAGGGCTTTTCCAAAGCCTGTTGATTGGAACAAAATTCAGGCTTGCACACAAAAATCTGATGAACCTGTTCATGATCAGAATCATCTCCAGATTATTTTTAAAGAAAATTCTGGTCTTCCTTCAGATGTTGATTACACTGGGGTAGCTTTTAACTCTGTGTTTATTAAAGGGCAGAACTGGAATCTCTCCCTTCTATTAAAAAGGACCACAATATACTGGAAAACTGTATCACCCCAGATTTAGTTAATCTGGCAAACCAGCTCTCTGACACTCTGGATAAGTCACGTCAAAGGAAGACTGCCAAAATTCTTAATCTTCAACTGCAGCAAAGGCCCTAAACGAAACCAAAACCCTCCTAGTTTCTGCTATTATAGCAAGCAGCCAAGATGTTGGAAAACAGATTGTTACAAATTCAAATGTTTTAATCACCTTCAGCCTTCTAACCAGCCTTTCCAGTGTCCACCCCACCTTCAATGATATTTTAAACTGCCTAATGGACCATTCCAGGTCTGGCAAACAAATTTCATACAATTTCCCCCATCTCACGGATGTATTTTTGTCACAGTCTGCATGTTTTCCCACTGGACTGAACCTTCCCTTGCAGAGAGGCGACTACCCCTTTTTGTGGTAAAAGTCCTTTTGGAAAAAGATTATCCCTATCTGGGAAACCCTTCTTGAACTTCATAGTGATCAAGGAACCCATTTTACTGGTGAGGTACTTCAACAAGTGTGTACTGTATGGCCGGCTTTACAACACCTTCACTGCACTTACTACCCTCAGTCCTCTGGTTTAGTTGCATGCACTGATGGTGCTATTAAGACTCAACTGGCGGGCTTCCCTGGTGGCACAGTGGTTAAGAATCCGCCTGCTGATGCAGGGGACACGGGTTCGAGTCCTGGTCTGGGAGGATCCCACATGCCGCAGAGCGGCTGGGCCCGTGCGCCACAACTACTGAGCCTGCGCTCTAGAGCCCGCGAGCCACAACTACTGAAGCCCACATGCCTAGAGCCCGTGCTCCACAACAAGAGAAGCCACTGCAATGAGAAGCCCACGCACTGCAATGAAGAGTAGCCCCCGCTCGCCGCCAACTAGAGAAAGCAGCACGCAGCAACAAAGACCCAACGTAGCCAAAAATAAATAATAAAATAAATAAATTAAAAAAAAAAAAAGAAGACTCAACTGGCAAAATGTACAGAGGCCCTCCAAATACTTTGGTCAAAAGCACTGCCATTGGTCCTTCTGAATCTTAGATCTATTCCTTTTTATTTACTTTATTTTTATTTTTTGGCCACACCCACAGCTTGCAGGATCTTAGTTCCCCTACCAGGGGTTGAACCCACGCCCTCAGCAGTGAAAGCATGGAGTCCTAACCACTGGACCACCAGGGAATTACCGATCTATCCCTTTTTAAATTCATAAACTCTCACCCTTTGAGATGGTCACAGGACACCCAATGCACTTCACTCCTGTCTCTTCTGACCCAGACTTAACAAAAGGAGAGATATTTCAATATTGTAAAGGCCTAATTACTTCAATTAAGAATAACTGTATTTTGGTAGAGCAATCTTTTCAGTGTCTCTCAGAAAATGAAGACTTTAAGAATCACACCTTGCGGGCTTCCCTGGTGGCGCAGTGGTTGAGAATCTGCCTGCCAATGCAGGGGACACGGGTTCGAGCCCTGGTCTGGGAAGATCCCAAATGCCACGGAGCAACTGCGCCTGTGAGCCACAATTACTGAGCCTGCGCATCTGGAGCCTGTGCTCCGCAACAAGAGAGGCCGCGATAGTGAGAGGCCCATGCACCGTGATGAAGAGTGGTTCCCACTTGCCGCAACTAGAGAAAGCCCTCGCACAGAAACGAAGACCCAACACAGCCATAAATAAATAAATAATTAAAAAAAAAAAAAAAAAGAGTAACAATTTAAAAAAAAAACAAAAAAAAAGAATCACACCTTGCAACCTGGAGATTTCATCTACTGGAGTAAATACCTCCAGAAAAACTCTCCTCAACCTTGCTGGAAAGGCCCCTATCAAGTACTGCTAAACCAACCCTTGTGCCACCAAACTACAAGGAATTGACTCTTGGATTCACATGACACACTTAAAGAAAGTGCCAAACCCTGACTAGACCTGCACATCATCTGGTGACCTGAAAGTCAAGATTTCCCAGAATTGAAGCAGATAACATCTGATGAGACATCTTTCCCAAAATATCCATTCCAGGCCTGTTGGAGTTTGTCACCAAACCTTTGATGATGACATGTTCAGATGATCTCCAGTGTCTCTGATCTTGGTAACATATGAACTTTAGATGAAAAGTGCCTCACAGTTCTCTCTGCTACTCCTCGATACTCAAATGTAACCTCAGTAGGTTTGAAATCTGCCTTTTCCCTCTGATGTGAGACTGTACACAGGAAAGGTCCTCCCTGGCACTGAGGTACAAAAAGCCACTGACACCAAAAAAAATCCTCATGCTTGATCAGGTGCTTTCAGAGAAAGATTTTGATCAAAAGGGGGAAATGTAAAAAACACACAAACAAAAAAGAACAGAAACCTCAATGAAAGAGAGTCAGGAGATCATAAAGCGGGAGGGGGAAGTCTCACACCCTGCAACAATAGGAGAGACCTTTTCTTTCCTGGCAACAACTCAGCCAATGAAAAGCAATGGACTGTTTTTTTTGGTTTTTGTTTTTTACTATATCCCTCCCAACTTCCTTTCCCCGCATAAAAGTGTCCTCCTTTCCATTTTTGCTGGGGACTTGCATGCAGGTTCCCGTGGTGGTAGCCCCCAAATTGTAATTCTTTTCATAATAAACCTGTTTTTGCTGGAGAAATAGTTGGCAGTCAATTTATTTTAGATCAACAGTATGTAGTGGTATCTCATTGGTTTTTCAAATTTACAATTTCCTAATACCCTATAATATTGAGCATCTTTTCATATACTTATTTGCAGTCTGTATGGTGAGGTGTCCGTTGAGATCTTTTGCCCATTTTCAACTGCGTTTTTCCTTTTCTTGCACTTTTAGTATATTTTGGATAACTGTTTTATCAGATATGCCTTTTGCAAATATTTTCATCTTGTGGCATCTCATTCTCTTGATGTATGTATCTTTTTACAGTATATAATCACGCTGTGAATATAATTAGCTTTTTTTTTTAACTTATTTATTTTTGGGTGTGTTGAGTCTTCGTTTCTGTGCGAGGACTTTCTCTAGTTGCGGCAAGCGGGGGCCACTCTTCATCGCGGTGCGTGGGCCTCTCACTGTCGCAGCCTCTCTTGTTGCGGAGCACAGGCTCCAGACGCGCAGGCTCAGTAGTTGTGGCTCACGGGCCCATTTGCTCTGCGGCATGTGGGATCTTCCCAGACCAGGGCTCGAACCCGTGTGCCCTGCATTGGCAGGCAGAGTCTCAAACACTGCGCCACCAGGGAAGCCCTATAATTAGCTTTTTAACCTAACACTATAGCAAACATTTCCCATTTTGCTTGAGACTTCCCAGTCACCTTTGTATAGGGCTGCAAAATAAGTACCCAGTTTCTTCCTCCACAGCCCCACAGAGCAGATTATCCCCACTTTACAGGTGAAGGAGATGAGAGACTGGTAGCTACCTGTCTAAGGTTCCAGCGCTGCTGACCCGCAAGGCTCACAATCCCCCGGGTAAGCAACCCAGTGCCTCCCGCGCTGCCTGTCCCGCCTGGGAGGTTTCCGTGAGTGGTTTCTATGACTCGGCGCACTAACTCTCTTCTCTTGGCCTCCCAACCCCGCTCAGAAACACAGCAAAGCCGCGATCCTCTGGGATTTAAAAAGCGGCCAGGAGGCCCCGCCGGGCGCGGGGCGGGCACTCTCGTCGTCCTCCTCCCGGGCAGGAGCGGGCGCGGAGGCGGAGCGAGCAGTCCACGCCCCCCGCCGGCCGAGCTCCTTCAGTCGGCGCGCAGGCGACGTGGACACCGGACGGGCCTCCCGGAGCGCGGGGTCCCGCGGCCAACTCCAAGGGGAGCCGGAGCGCGCCGACCCGCTGGACTGCACGCGGCGGACGGCAGGCCCGCGGAGCCGGGCGCGGTGAGCTGACTGCTCCGCCCCGGCGACCCCCCGACAGGCTCGGCTCCCACCCCAGCCCCGCGCCGGCGAGGCTGCCGGGCGTCGGAGCTACTCCGGGCTGCCCCCGCCGCCTCCTCCCTCACCCGGCCTCGGGCCTCGGGAAGTTTCCCGCGGAAACGAAAGCGAATCCTTCGGTACGGCTGCGCGGGGAAGCGGGGCCGCGGGCAGTCTCGCGGGTCGGCCTCCGACCAGGGGCGGGGCTTCCGTTTCCGGCGCGCGGGCGGTGGGCGGGCGACGGCGCTCCCGGAGGTCAGGCGGTGGGCGCGGTCCGCGGCGTTCCGGGAAGGCGGGCGCAGAACTGCTGACTGTCTGCCGCCCAGCCGGGCTCCTCTCTGGCCGGGGGTTTCGGTCTGTCCGGACAGGGCGGACACCTGCCTCGGGCGCGATAACGGCGTGACGTAGGAATGGACTGTCACGTGGTCACCGCTATTTTGGTGGGGATGGTGGGTTTTCCTTGCGGTGCCCTTAAGCCTCGGCGGTGCGTGCTCTCGCCGCAACAGGGTTACGCAGGCGTCCCAGGCCGGGCCTCCTCCCCCGCCCTTCGGAAGGGTCTTTGACTGGGGGGCTGGGGTCGCCGCGAATTGCGAAGCAGTCAGAAGTGTTTCCGCGTCGTCTTAGACGTGTGCTGGCAAGTGGGAAAGAAGGGTTAACGGCGACGAAGGGGAGGATGCTGTCACCCTAGGAGGCGTCTTCTGTTCGGTGGTCAGTGGCGTGTGCTTTTACGAAATGTTCATAATCTCTTGAGAGGTTTTGGTTTTGTTTTTAACATCTTTATTGGAGTATAATTGCTTTACAATGGTGTGTTAGTTTCTGCTGTATAACAGAGTGAATCAGGTATACATATACATATATTCCTATATCCCCTCCCTCTTGCGTCTCCCTCCCACCCCTCTAGGTGGTCACAGAGCACAGAGCTGATCTCCCTGTGCTACGCGGCTGCTTCCCACTAGCTATCTGTTTTACATTTGGTAGTGTATATATGTCCATGCCACTCTCTCACTTCGTCCCAGCTTACCCTTCCCCCTCCCTGTGTCCTCAGGTCCATTCTCTATTTCTGCGTCTTTATTCCTGTCCTGCCCCTAGGTTCTTCAGAACCTTTTTTTTAGATTCCATATCTATGTGTTAGCATACGGTATTTATTTTCCTCTTTCTGACTTAACTTCTCTTTGTATGACAGACTCTAGGTCCATCCACCTCACTACAAATAACTCAATTTCGTTCCTTTCTATGTCTGAGTAATATTCCATTGTATATATGTGCCACATTTTCTTTATCTATTCATCTGTCAAGGGACACTTAGGTTGCTTCCATGTCCTGGCTACACACATACATTTCTGTTCTTCATTAGGCTTGTTCTTGGTTTCTTGAGAGTTTTGAAGAGGATAAGTTACATCCTTTTTTCCTAAGCATCGGACAAAACCCCACAAAGGGAGTGTTGGTTGTTCATTTCTTTGTCTGCTGATCGTTTGGCTCTTCCTTGCTCGTGTATCTTGGACAAAGCCCGAGGCTGTTATATTCAACCAACTTCCCAGAAGTCCTTTGGTCTTTAGACCACTATTACTTCTCCCCTGATTTACACCTGAAGAAATCAAGGCAGGAGTGAGCTTTGGAGCGCAGAGTGACTTCTTACTTGATCTGCATTTTGTAACCATCAGGTAGGTGCAAGAGCAGGGAGGAAATTATAGTCTATTATAAATTTGGAAAACTGCAGCCCTTCTAAACACAAAAGGTGAAGACTAAGCTTGCTTAAAATATTTGGGGGTATATCATCATCATCATTATTATTACTGATAAAACAGCAGTAACAATTAACTTTCATTTTCCTCTGTCTGAGCTATATTGAACACCAGAGCTATATTGTACTTTCAGGATTGTGACTATTAATGAGAATTAAGAAAAAAAATCCCTAAATAGCAGTTTCCAAAATCGCAAATTACTATTGGGTGATTATTAATCCACATGTTAATACCACCGGTATGATCTGGTAATTTGGAAAAAACACAGAGCATCCCATGCTTTGGTTGGATATTATACTCTGGCAAAAATGATCGTGTTAGTTAACCTGTAGAATATTGATTTCGAACCACTTAGTTTCATATGTTTTTTAAATTTAGTCTGTACGTTCCTTATGTTTCTGACTGTCGCATACCTATTTAGTATAGGTGAGCAATTGTAAGATGAAGTCTTTGCATCTGATTTTAACAAAGACATTATTGGTTGCTCTCTAGAGAAGTAGCATGTGTTAGTGAGCTGATAGCGGAAGTTTGCGTGAAGAGGTAAAGGCTGAGTTCCAGGATCTGCTACTTTAGGTGAATCATTAAACTCCAGATTTTAGTTTCTTTATTTGTAAATTGGAACGATGTAAATTGGTACTTCAGAGGGTCATAATGTGCTAACGTACATGATAACGCTGGGTTGAACTCTTCCGGTCTTCTCTCTTGCCCATCATTTAGATCTTCCTTGCTCAGAGCTCTTGTTTATCTGGGGCAAAGTATCAAGCAGTTATAATCAAAGAACCTTGAGAAATCCCCATTGGATACCTGAGTAAAAACAGAGTTCTGTTAGCAGGGAAAAGGGGGGCAGTGATAGGTCGGCAGCCGGCGTTTTCTGTCAGACTCATTATGTATGGTTATCATCGAAAAACTGAAAAAACAGTCCCCTACCACTTAAAGGTAAATACGAATATTCTTTAAAGTTTTAAAAAAATTGTTTATTGAGGTGTAACATAACACAGAAAAGTACACAAGTCATAACTGTTCAGCTGTATTAAGTATCACAAAGTGAACATTAAGAAGAAATGAGACATTGCCATCACTCCTGAAGCCCCTGCGCTTTCTCTGATTCACAGCCTCCTGCTTCCACCTAATAGGAACTACTGTCTTGACTGTTAATACTGTAGATGAGTTTTGCCTGTTTTTTTGGTATTACATATTGTTAATAATTTGCATTTTCCCCCAGTTTTACTGAGGTATAATTGACTAACAAAATTGAATGTAGATATGGATATTTTGATATATAGACTTACCCTGCCTTAGAGGATAATTTGTGAAGTTTCTTGGGATTTTCAGTTAAGTTCAATGGAAAAGATTTGCTTCCCTAAGTCACTGAATTAAATATACAGAAAACAATAAATTCCATTAAAATAGATACAGTTACATTCTTTGTTGAGATTAATCATAAGACGATATAACAGGCTAGTGTGCCTTCATTAACTACTCTGTAACATGACTTTATAATGTGGTTTTCTACCTGCCTACATTCAGTGTTTTTGTGACTCTTGGGTATCTAAGTTACTCACAAGTCCTTCCTGAAAGATTCAGTGCTTATAAAGTTGAATCATTCATGGAGAAATAGGGAGGGAAACAGTAAAAACAAAAGAAATCATTGGAAACCATGCAAAAGGTGCAGAAGGTTAAGTAAGACCAGACTCAACCAGCAAACCGCAGACTGAGGAGAACCAGCTGGGGTCAGGCGCCAGCCTCACAAAGTGCAGCCGACCCGACCCGTGTGCTGGCTCCCCTCCCCTGAGCTCCGTCCCCCGTGCAGGAGGCACCGCAGGTCCTAGTTGGTCTTGGCAGCTCTGAGGAGACAAGACCTGGGCTGAAGGAGAGAGCTGAATCTTGATACTCCATGGGCATATTTCAGGGCATGGTTATAATTCCTTCCTGATTCTTGACTCTGTCTGTGAGCCTTTTTTAATGTTACTAAACATTCACACATAACATCATTTTTGAAAACTGCTAGATGTATTTCATAGTGTGAATGGGTCATAACTTATTCTCCCTTATCCTGTACCTGTCAGTTGTTTTATGTGCTTTTGCTGTTTTACCTAGTGTTACCGGGAACATCCCTGTACATACTCTGTATCAGTATCTCTGATTTGATTCCTTAGAATAAAGAACTACTGAGTGAAGGAATTATTCCCTTTTAAAAAATAAATTTTATTTTAAAGGTAATTCATGTTTATTGCAGAAAATTTGGAAAATGAAGTAGAAGTGTAAAGAAGAAGTAGAAATCACCCGACCATCCAGATATCCTTGCTAACATTTTGGTGTCTTTCGCTGTGTCTTTTTTCCTGTACATGTACCTATATGTATAGCTTAGCCATCTACCTGTTAATGTATTGGTTGTATAATATTACATCTTATGAATGTGCTGTAATTCATTTAACTATATTCTTTATTTTTGGATGATTAAATAGTTCTTTTATTAAAAAAAATATGTATTTAATGACCAACTGCCATATGTCAGGTTCTGTGCTGGACACTGTAGACAGTGCATGAGACAGACAGTTTCCTGCCTTCTGTGAGCTTAATTGAAATAACTCCCAAATTATAGCTGTCCTGTTTCAAAGGGGAAGTACTGGGTGCTGTGAGAATATCTAATGGGAAGATGTGGGTTGGCTTTCCTGAGGAAATGACGTTTCTGAGACCCGAAGCAGGAACAGCTTCTAGCCAGAAGAATGTGCCCTCAGAGGACTTGTAGGGGAGAGTGGGACAGATAACTGTGTCTCCCCCCACCCCACCCTCACAAGGACTGGTCAGTAGAGAGCTGCCGAGAAGAGTGATCCCAGCTGCACGCTCGTGTTCTGAAAGCTTGGGAAACAGGATGAACGTGGAAGCGTATGGCTCGGTGGGCCAATCATAGCCAGAACCGTAAAGCAGGCAACAAATGTGTTTTCGCATATTTTTTCTCACATAATCCTTACCAGTCTTGTGAGGCAGTCAGCATTATTCCTTTTGCAAATGAGGAAATTGAGGCTTATGTAAGTTACCCAAGACACAGGGCTGATAAATTAGAGCTGGAGTTCATACGGGAGAAAAGCCTGTGCTCTTTGCACCATCATGATGGCTTCTGGTACCTCACCTTCAGTCCCTGACTCACCCCTGTCCCCTCCATCTTTATGCCCTTTATCTGGGCAGCCTCCCCCAACCCCTGTCTCTGCCCCACAGATGTGCTTCTTTCCAGAGGGTACTTCCTCTTGCTTGGAAATGTCTCCTGTTACGGGAAAATGGTTCATAGCATATCTTCCGTGCTGATATGTGAGCTTTGTTGGCGGGGCAGGGCCCACCGAAACCTTTGTAAAGGGTGTAGAAGTTTGGTTGCCTGAGCCAGACTGCAGCAGCCACTGCACAGGGTTGCTGTCGGCCTAGGCATTTTCAGAAACCCCTTCAGGTACTTTGAAACAAACAACTTCCTGCCCCCAACATTTCATTAAGAAAAATTTCAAAGTGCAAAGTTAAAAAGATGTTACACCTGCAGCTAACATCATACTCAACAGTGAAAAACTGAAAGCTTTTCCTCTAAGATCAGAAACAAGACAGGAATTCCCTGGCGGTCCAGTGGTTAGGACTCTGTGCTCTCACTGCTGAGGGCCAGGGTACAATCCCTGGTCCGGGAACTAAGATCCCACAAGCTGCATGCAAGGTGCGGCCAAACCAAAAAAAAAAACAGAATCAGTTATAAGACAAGGATGCCCACTCTTGCCACTTTTATTTAACTTAGTATTGGAAGTCCTAGCCAGAACCATAAGGCAAGAAGAAGAAAAGGCATACCAATTGGAAAGAAAGCAATAAAGCTGTCACTGTTTGCAGGTGGCATGATATTTTGCATAGAAAACTGAAGACTCCATCAAAACACTGTTTAATGAACAATTTCAACAATGTTGTAGGATACAAAATCAGTATACAAAAATATTTTGCATTTCTATATACTAATAATGAGCTATTAGAGAAATTAAGAAAACAGTCCCATTTATAATTGCATCAAAAAGAGTAAAATGTCTAGGAATAAATTTAACCAGGGAGGTGAAAGACTTGTATACTGAAAACTTCAAGATATTAAGGAAAGAAATTGAAGAAGACACAAATAAATGGAAATATTCCATGCTCATGAATTCAGAGAATTAATATTGTTAAAATGTCCATACCACAGATTCAGTGCAGTTCCTGTAAAAATTCCAATGACATTTTTCATAGAAATTGAACAGATAATCCTAAAATTTGCATGGAAACACAAAAGACCCCAAGTCATCAAAGCAATTTTGAGAAAGAACAAAGCTGGAGATACTACACTTCCCAAACTGTATTACAAAGTTATAGTAATCAAAACAGTATAGCAGGGACTTCCCTGGTGGCGCAGTGGTTAAGTATCCACCTGCCAGTGCAGGGGACATGGGTTCGAGCCGTGGTCCACCAAGATCTCACATGCTGCGGAGCAACTCAGCCCGTGCTCCACAAGGACTGAGCCTGCGCTCTAGAATCCGGGAGCCACAACTACTGAGCCCGCATGCCACAACTACTGAAGCCCATGTGCCTAGAGCCCGTGCTCCGCAACGAGAAGCCACTGCAATGAGAAGCCCACGCACTGCAATGAAGAGTAGCCCTCGCTCACCACTAGAGAAAGCCCGCGTGCCACAACTACTGAAGCCCATGTGCCTAGAGCCCGTGCTCCGCAACGAGAAGCCACTGCAATGAGAAGCCCACGCACTGCAATGAAGAGTAGCCCTCGCTCACCACTAGAGAAAGCCCGCGTGCAGCAATGAAGACCCAATGCAGCCAAAAGCAAAAACCAACAAATAAATAAATAAATTTATGTATATATTTAAAAAAAACAGTATAGCACCAGCATAAACACACATATACATCAGTGGAACAGAATAGACAGCCCAGAAATAAACCCACACAGTAAATGATCAATTAACTTATAAAAGAGCCAAGAATACAGATGGTCCACAACTTATGACGGTTTGACTTATAATTTTTTAACTTTATGATGGTCCAAAGCAATAGGCTTTAAGTAGAAATCGTACTTCGAATTTTTATCTTTTCCCAGGCTAGCGATATGTGGTATGAAATTCTCTTATGATGCTGGGCAGCAGCAGGGAGCTGCAGCTCCCAGTCAGCCATGCAATCATGAGGATAAATAGCCAATACACTTACAACCATTCTGTACCCATACAGCTATTCTGTTTTTCACTTTCAGTACAGTATTCAGTAAATTACAAGAGATATTCAACACTTTATTATACAACAGGCTTTTTGTTAGATGAGTTTGCCCAACTGTAGGCTAATGTAAGTGTTTTCAGCACATTTTAGGTAGGCTAGGCTAAAAATGGGGAAAGGACTGTGTCTTCAATAAATGGTGCTGAGAAAATTGGACAGCCACATGCTAAAGACTGGATCACTGTTTTACACCATACACAATAATTAACTCAAGATGGATTGAAGATTTGAATGCAAAACCTGAAACCGTAAATCTCCTAGAAGAAAACATAGGCAGTAAGCTCCTTGACATTGGTCTTGGTGATGATTTTTCAAATTTGACATCAAAAGTAAAAGCAACAAAAGCAAAACTAAGCAAGTGGGACTATCAAACTAAAAAGCTTCTGGACATCAAAGAAAACCATCAACAAGATAAAAAGGGAGCCTACTGAATGGAAAAAAATATTTGCAAATCATGTAGCTGTTAAGGGGTTATTAACAAAAAATATATAAAGAACTCACACAACTCAATAACAACAACAAAAAAATCTGTTTAAAAAATGGGCAGAATATCTGAATAGACTTTTTAAGAATATATTTATTTATTTATTTATTTACTTGGTTGCACTGGGTCTTAGTTGTGGCAGGCTGGCACCTCAGTTGCGGCTCACCGGCTTCTTAGTTGTGGCACCCAGGCTCCTTAGTTGTGGCATGCGACCTCAGTTGCGGCATGCATGTGGGATCTAGTTCCCTGACCAGGGATCGAACCCGGGCCCCCTGCATTGGGAGCTCGGTGTCTTAGCCACTGCCCCACCAGGGAAGTCCTTGAATAGACATTTTTCTTGAGAAGACATCCAGATGGTAAAGAGACACGTGAAAAGATGCTCAACATCATAATCATCAGGGAAGTGCAGATCAAAATCACAATGAGATACCACCTCACACCTTTAGAGTGGCTATTATCAAAAAGAAAAATAACTTTTGGCGAGGATATGGAGAAAAGGGAACTCGTGCGTTGTTGTTGGGAATGTAGATTGGTGCAGCCACTATGGAAAACAGTATAGACCGTCCTCAAAAAATGAAGCATAGAACTACCATATGATCCAGCAATTCCACTCTTGGGTATTTATCTGAAGAACATGAAAACACTCACTTAAAAGGATATATGCATCCCTATGTTCATTGCAGCACTATTTATAATAGCCAAGGTATGGAAACAACCTAAGTGTCCATCGATGGTTGAATGGATAAAGAAGATGTGGTCTACATACAATGGAATATTACTCAGCCATAAAAAGAATGAAATCTTGCCATTTGCAACAACATGGAAGGACCTCGAGGGCATTATGCTGAGTGAGATAAGTCAGACAGAGAAACAAATACTGCATGATCTCATGTGTATGTGGAATCTTAAATTTAAAGAAACAAACAAGCTCATAGATACAACAGATTGGTGGTTACTAGAGGAAGGGAGTTGGTGTGGGTGGGAGAAATGGGTGAAGGGATCACAAGGTAAAAAAAAAAAACAAAAAACAATAAAAAATCAAGAGCTACAAAGTGCAGTGTGGTATCCTGGATTGGATCCTGGAGCAAAAAAGGAAATTAGTAAAAAAAACTGGTGAAATCAGAAAAAAGTAGAGCGTTTAGTTAATGGTGACATACCAATGTTAGTTTCTTAGTTTTGACAAATGTACTATTAGGACAAATGGGTGAGGGGTGTATGGGAAAAAAATGAAAATTAAATATGTATAAACAAAAAAGTAAAATTAAACATTTTACAGTGAACTCTCATATATGCAGTATCTATATCATTTTACTCTGCTTGCTCTATCATATAATTATCCATATACTTATCCCTCTGTGTGTCCACCGGGCTATCTGTCTGCAAGGTAAATTGCAGATATCAGTACACTTACCCATAAATATTTCAGCATGCATACCGCTAACAAGTTCAGCATGTTTACAGATTTTTCTAGATGTAAAATTTGCCTGCGGTTCTTCAGTGTACATTTGTTGGGTGTTGACAGATGATTTTGCTTGTGTAACCCAAACCCCCACTGAGATGGTAGAACATTACTTTCACCCCAGAAAGGTCCCTCACCCCGTCCCTGGGCAACCGGTTTCCACCACAGATGAGTCTGACTGTTCTAAAACTTCATGTAAATGAAGTTATACACTATGGATCCTTTGGTACCTTCTCTACCTTAGCATAATGTTTTTGGTACTCTTCCATATTGTTGTGTGTATGAGGTCATTGCTTTTTATTGCTGAGTAGTAGTCTATCTGTGAATACACCACAGGGTTTTTTTTTGACCCATTCTCCTACTGATGGACAACTGTTTCCAGTTTTGGACGGTCATGAATAAAGCTGCTACGAGCATTGTACAGGTCTTTGGGGACATATGTTTACATTTCCCTTGGGCTTGGAATTGCTTGGTCATAGTGTAGGTATATGTTTAGTTTTATAAGAAACTGCCAGACCTTTTCTCAGGTGATTGTACCATTTTGTGTTCCCACCAACAGCGTGTGAGAATTCCGGCTCACTGGCACGTGGTGGTGGCCTTTTTAATTCTGGGTGCTCCGGTGGGTGTGTACTGGTGTCACATGTTGGTCCCCGAGAATTTTTATTCTTCATTTCAGTTTGGGAAAACTGAATGAAGGAAGAAGGAAAGAAAGATGAAGCATATAGCTGTGTTTTGAGATTACACGTATTGTGCACTTTCTGGCCCTGCGTTCAAAGTCTTCAATCTTCGTCCTTTCCATATCTTCCGACTCTTTTTAGATAGTGCATTGTTCTCTTTGTATTCTTCAAATTCCTTTTCTTTTGTTCATAATTACTTTAAACCTGTTTATTTCTAAGGATATTCAGTAGTTTAATTACCTGAACAGTTGGTGCCTAATACTGCTGTTTGTTGTATATGCTGGGTTTGGCTCATGGTGGACTTTTTTTTTCCGGTGTTTTATAATTTTGGAAAGGGAGCTCATGTTAAGTTAGGCTTTATTTGTGGGAATCCTGTCTGGTCTGCCTTGGGGGTGTTTTGTTTTGCTTTAACCTTATAACCCAGGGATGTCATCAGCCTGTGACCACTTTCTACATAAAAGTTCTTAATTTGGGGGATCCTGGCCATAAGAGGTAAGAGGAGTGTAAATTTAAAGCTCAAATCTATTTGAAGACAAGCCCAAGGTTACGAATTCACATGGAGACTTTTTTTTATACCCCAAGCTCAGTCTAAGACAAACAAGTTCCTTTGCTAGTGGACTGCTTTTTTTGTAGTCCATCCTTTCATTGTGGGGTAGGGTAGCAGATTGAGAAGTGCCATGTTAAGGGCGGAGTCTTTGCTCCAACCCTCTTTTCTTGCATGTCCTGACCTCAGCTCCTGTCTCTGGCTGGGTTTTAAACCCTGACCTTTGGATGTTGACGTTGGTGGTGCCCCACAGGGCCAATTCTTAGCTCGGCTGCTGTAACAAATTACCATAGACCAGGCGGCTTAAACAGACATTTATTTCTCATGGTTCTGGAGGCTGGAAGTCCAAGGTCAAAGCACCAGCAGATCCAGTGTCTAGTGAGGGCCTGCTTCCTGGTTTGCAGATGGCCAGCCATCCTCTCATTGTACTCTCACATGGTGGAGAGAAAGGGGGATGGGTGCGGAGAGAGGAGAGGAAGCAAGCTCTCTCCTGTCTTTTTGTAAGGCCTCATGGATGACTGATGTCGTTCATGAGGCCTCCTTCGTGGCCTAATCACCTCCCAAAGGCCCCACCTCCTAATACTGTCGGAACTCGGGCTTCAACATACAAATCTGGGGGGCACACGGATCTGGGGGGCACACGGACGTTCAGCCCACAGCAGCCATCACGTGACCCCTGCCCCACACGCTGTTTGTTTTCCGTCCCTGGAGTTCTTTTCCTTTCTGCTGAGCCTAGCTATGCACTTGAATGGATGTTTGTATTATGTTAGCCAATGTATACGGGTCCTTTGTAACAGAGTTTTTAGTCTTTCACGTTGCTAGAAATGAAAGTCTAAGGAAGAAAGATTGTGGTTTTCTGTGATTCCTGGAAACATGAAAAACTTTCATCTTAGAGACTATAAATCTATCTTCAAAAAATAAAGGCACACCAAGCGCCTGGTGGAACGTTACATATATATATATATATATTTTTTTTTTTTTAATGAGAGCCTCTGGGAACTACAGTTTTGTCTTTTTTTTTTTAAATTAATTTATTTATTATTTATGGCTGTGTTGGG
Source organism: Balaenoptera musculus (assembly GCF_009873245.2). Classification (NCBI taxonomy): domain Eukaryota; kingdom Metazoa; phylum Chordata; class Mammalia; order Artiodactyla; family Balaenopteridae; genus Balaenoptera; species Balaenoptera musculus. The sequence goes on from NC_045795.1 coordinate 2,067,024, forward strand.
TCTTCCTTTCTGTGCGAGGGCTTTCTCTAGTTGCGGCAAGTGGGGGCCACTCTTCATCGCGGTGCGCGGGCCTCTCACTATCGTGGCCTCTCTTGTTGGGAGCACAGGCTCCAGACGCGCAGGCTCAGTAGTTGTGGCTCACGGGCCCAGTTGCTCCGCGGCATGTGGGATCTTCCCAGACCAGGGCTCGAACCCGTGTCCCCTGCATTGGCAGGCAGATTCTCAACCACTGCACCACCAGGGAAGCCCCTACATATATATATATATATATATATATATATATACATTTTTTTTTTTAAACATATATTTTTTGAATAATGATTTTTCTGCACTGACGTGTCCTCTTATTTTCTTCACAGGGCACAGCTCTGAGGGGAATAAAAAGTTGTGTATTTTTTGGGCATTCTGAGCACTCAGAAGGAAACCAGACATGTCCTTGGATGACATTAAGATGAACTCCGCTGACTTCCTGCTGCAGAAGGATCTGGACGGCGGGGGCTTCGGGAAGGTGTCTCTGTGTTTACACAGATCCCATGGGCTCGTGGTGCTGAAGAAGGTGTACACGGGCCCCAGGCGCGCCGAGTGAGTTGGGGACAGAGGCAGATGGGCCACGTGACCGGCCAGGACGTGGATACTGGCAGCACCGGCTTTAGAATGAGACAGATGGGGTGCACGGGTCAGCACCCGGGCTTTATGTCAGATAACCCCGAAGGGTGGATATTAACATCCTTGAATCGCTGATGAGGGTTCAGAGGCTGGCTAGGGAAGAGCTCAGAGCTGGCAAATAAAGGAAGAAAACTGAAGAGGAGGAAAAAGAGAAAGGGAAGAAGACCCAGGGCAACGCAGGGGCCCATGGAAAGGGAATGGGAGGGAGCAGGGAAGACGGATGGATGCCCTTGCTTCACAGTGTTGGTGAGGACCAGCCCTAAGTACAGGAACAGAACGCTGGTTCATGAATTAGAGGTTCCAGGAACCCTCTCTCTAAGGCAGTTGGTGGCATCGTTTTACTTCCCTCTGTTCTCGCCAGAGTGGTTATGAGAGAGACTGCGTTTTTTATTACACTGTCCAGCACAGTCCTTTTTTCCGGCCGCATTTCGCTGCTGCTGTTCATGTATTGATACTTTGCGTTGATTCGTTCATCCACGTAACATTTCTTGAGCACTCGCTGCCGGTCACTGGGAAGGAGGAATATAGAGTGAACGAGAAACCGCTTCGCCTTCCGGAGCTTGTGGTCTGTGTCTGGTAGAGACCAGCACATACACAAGGGATCACAGAGCGTGTGCGGTGATACTCCAAGGCGTACCAAGCCACAGCGTTTCTGGGGGCGGGAAGGGGGCAGGGGCTGCCTCTGTCCGTCTGAACCCCCTTCCCTCCCCAGGTACAGCGAGGCCCTCCTGGAGGAGGGCAGGGTGATGCACAGGCTGCGGCACAGCCGCGTGGTCCAGCTGCTGGGCGTCATCATGGAGGACGGGAACTACTCGCTGGTGATGGAGTACCTGGAGAAGGGCGACCTCATGCACGTGCTCAAGGCCCAGGTACCCAGGCCCGAGAGCGTGCCCTGCCAGCTCCTTGGTGCACAAGAATCCTTTGTGAATGGCTGGATGTTTGGGATTTTCTCAAGTCAGGCCCTCATTAAATCTTCCTTGACTTTCCATGCCCAGAAGGTGGGCTCGCCCTCCTCTCAGTGCCTACAGGCAGGTGTCCATCCCTCTCTCGGAGGGTCATCTCCAGGTCTCAGTGTTGTAGGCGGCTTTTGTCAGCCACTCTCAGATCCACAGTTCAGAGGCAGGCACTGTCTTCACGAAGCACGTGGTCTGATGTGGGGTGCGTGCATAATGGATTACAATTAAATATTGATTGATGAAAAGATGTACACTATAAATGACTGAAGATGGACTATTAGTGATTGCATTTCGATGCCATTGAAGAAACTTATAGGTTAAATATAGAACATTAGAATAACAACACTGGGCAAGGAAGGCTTAGAACAGGAAGGTTAATACTGCTTACCAAAGACAGATAACTTTAAAGCAGTTTTAAAAGTGTACGTACCTGTTAGGAGGAAGGCCTTGTGCTCTTTGCTCAGGAAGCAGTAGCAAATGTGACACAGACAAGGAACGGGGCAGGAAGTGAACAGTCTGCTGTGGTGGTGTTTTGATAGACACGCTCCTAACGAGCTGTGGGAACACAGAAGAGGGGCTCTCTCCCCAGCGTGGGATGGATGGGAAGGGATTCCAGAAGGAGGAGGCTGGAGCAGGAGTGTGACGGACAAGCAGAGGGTTTGAAGCAGAGAACTAGGGAGTAAGTCAGCGTTCCAGGCAGAGGGAAGGGCACGAGCGAAGGAACTAGAGCCTGGCCGGTGTGGGGAACGCAAAGAACTGGGGTGGGCACAGTAGAGAGTGCCCACGGGGAAGCTATGACTGTCCTTATGCAGATATCCCCCCTCTTCCCGTCTTCTCCCCTCCCCACCACCCAGCCGCCTGAAGCCATGTCAGTTCTTCAGTTCTTTTTCAGTCGGACAAATCTCTCACAGATAGTTGCGGGGAAGGGTAAACGATAGTCGCTTACCGGTTGTATTGTAATTTGATCAGACTTCTCTTCTTCCCCAAACGAGATATGATCCGTGAAGCAAGTAGGCATTTTGATTGGGAGATAAATCGTTTGGGACAAGAGACATTCTGTGGGACGGATCAGGCTAAGATAAGGTGCACCCGTGGGGGCTCAAGAAGAAATTCGGGAGGATATAAGGGAGACAAACAGAAAGAGGGAAAGAAAGGGGATCTACTTGGCGTGCTCAGAATTTTTTCCCAAGTCCAAAGGTGTACCAAGGAAAAAGGCAGAATCTCTGGCTTTGGTTTTTTTTGTATGTGGTGATCAGGCTACTAATACTGTAGTGCAGCCACTTTATGACTTAAGGTGTTTTGTGGGACTGACTTGGGAATCTAACTTCCATCATTTAAATTTTTTCCCTGTTTATCAACAATTAACATACACATAAGTTTTTAGGAAACAGCCTATTTGTAAACTAGGAACTGCATACATACACACACACAGACACACACACACAGAGTGAGAGTTCGTGTTCTTCAATGTTAAGCAAAACTGTTTAATAGAAACTGAAATTGTCTATATTAACATTGATATTCACATAACTAGAATACAATTTTAAGTGAGAGTGACCCGAGAATCTACAAAGCCTTGACGTATCTGATACCAAATCACCAAACAGATGTTAAATTCACTTTAGCATTGTTTTAACCACATCATGTCATCTCGTAGATTAATCTTTACATGTTTTTGATCAATGTGAGCACATTCCCTTGTATTTTTTTTCTCTTAACCTTATTTCATACATACATTTTATGACATTGTTTACATAGTTAATATATAGTAGCACATCATATTAGTACGCCATTGAGAATATTTGTGTTTTTTGTATATATATGCATTCATTCAACAAATATTACAGGCACCATGCAAGGTAGTCGGGACACATCTTAAGTAAATAATAATAATAATAATAATAATAATAATAATAATAATAATAATATAGTTTCGTTCTCAAGGAGCTCAATTTTGTAGCATTTTTGCATATTACCAGGTTGGTGTGGAAGTTTCATTTGCACACTGACAAAGCACAGCGTGAACACCCTCAGCACGTGGGATGAAATCTCTCGTAAAGGGCAGGTTGTTTTGCAATGACAGCAGTGCTGCAGGGCCTGGTAGAAGGAAACCTGGTCTCTCTGTCCTCAGGTTCAGACCCCACCACTCTTGAAAGAAACGGTTGCTTTGGCCTCTTTGATTACCTTTCCATTCACGGGCTTCCTATCACTCGTTTTAGATCAGTATCCCTCTCTCTGTGAAAGGAAGGATAATTATGGAGACCATTGAAGGAATGTGCTACTTACACAGAGAAGGTGTAATACACAAGGACCTCAAGCCTGAAAATATCCTCATGGATGGTGACTTTCACGTTAAGGTAAACCATAGTCAAGGCTTCTGGAGGATTGGGGTAATTTTAGTTTTACTTGTCCACTGTAAATCCATTTTTGGCCATGATACATGCTAAAAGAAGAGCTGGCTCAGCTCATAACTGGTAATGGTGGTGCCAGAAAGCTCTACCAAGGAAGGAAAAGCAAGATGCAGATTTGATGGAGTTGGTATTTTTTATTTATTCATTTACTTTCATCTCCTTTTTTATTTTTAGTATTTATTTATTTACTTATTTATTTGGCTGTACCCGTGACATGCGGGATCTTCCTTGCCGTGAGCGGGATCTTTAGTTGAGGCATTTGAGCTCTTAGTTGCGGCACATGGGATCTAGTTCCCCGACGAGGGATCGAACCTGGGCCCCCTGCATTGAGAGCGTGGAGTCTTACCCGCTGGACCACCAGGGAAGTCCCATCATCTCCTTTTTCAAACTCAGTTTCCTGTTGAAAACTCTCTTTCCACTGTAGTAAAAGGAAGAAGGCAAAGGGTCTTTCTTTTGCTCCCTCAAGAGCATGCACTCACTAGGCGGAACGTCACATCTAGTTGGCATTGGCGGCAGGAATCCAAGCGCAAGCGTCTGAGAGGGGAAGTGGCATCTGGGGGAGGACTTGGGAACTGCTTGCACAGGCATCCCTTTACCAGAAGATTCTGCTTCTCACACTCTGTTCTAGTCCTGGACGGGGGTTTTTATTCCTGTGTCTTTAAAAGAAGGTTCTTCTTTTTTTTTTTTTTTTTTTTTTTTTTAATGAGTGTGATATCCTCCCAGTTCTTTTTTTTTTTTTTTTTTTTATATTTATTTTTGGCTGTGCTGGGTCTTCGTTTCTGTGCGAGGGCTTTCTCTAGTTGCGGCAAGCGGGGGCCACTCTTCATCGCGGTGCGCGGGCCTCTCACTGTCGCGGCCTCTCCTGTTGCGGAGCACAGGCTCCAGACGCGCAGGCTCAGTAGTTGTGGCTCGCGGGCTCTAGAGCGCAGGCTCAGTAGCTGTGACTCACGGGCCCAGTTGCTCCGCGGCATGTGGGATCTTCCCAGACCAGGGCCCGAACCCGTGTCCCGTGCATCGGCAGGCAGACTCTCAACTGCTGCGCCACCAGGGAAGCCCCGAAGGTTCTTCTTTACATTAGTAACTTATCTGTTATGTTCTGGGTTAGAATTTGAGGATTTTAGATAATCACATGCCAGAAATCATCCCCAAATGCTTGGGTTCCTTGAGGCAAAAGTGGAACTGTCACCTCTGATTTCTTAACTGTAGTGTTCTGTCGTTTTGCCCTGCCACCTCCCTCTTGGTTCTGTGTGTGGCCCTGGTGTTTTTCCTCTGCCTTTTGTCCGTCTGTCCCTCCTTCGCATCCCGTCGCAGGTTCAGGCTCCCAGCTCAGCACAGGTAGCGCTGCGGTCCTCATCCTCAGTCTGTCTTTGGGCTCCTCGGAAATTCGCATCCTTGGGCTTCTGGGCACCATCTGGAAAAATAGAAGATGCAGTACCATCTGCTATACACATCTGCTGAGAAGAAAGTACCTGTTTTTTCCTAACCTCAGAAATAGTTGAAAAATATATGCAGAATAAATGAGGAATTAGAATGAACATGTTTCGTTGTGTTCATCTCAGAAACATCTTCTGCTTTTCTCACCCCTTTACCCCCCGCCCCCAGGTTTTATTGCGTAAGAATTGAGATACCAGAATTTCACACAGACATTTCTTTTTTTTTTTAATAAATTTGTTTATTTAATTATTTATTTTTGGGCTGTGTTTGATTTTCGTTGCTGCGCGCGGGCTTTCTCTGGTTGCGGCGAGCAGGGGCTACTCTTCGTTGTGGTGCGTGGGCTTCTCATTGCGGTGGCTTCTCTTGCTGCGGAGCACGGGCTCTAGGCACGTGGGCTCAGTAGTTGTGGCGCACGGGCTTAGTTGCTCCACAGCATGTGGGATCTTCCCGGACCATGGCTTGAACCTGACGCACAGACATTTCTTAAGGGAGATTTTCCAGATGGCTGAGGACATACAGTTTCTACTAGTCTGTTCAGAAGTAGCTGTTTTAAACTTACCTAGTGCAACCATTTCTGGAAATGTTACTGTACCTCACATCTACTAAAGAAGCCCCAGATTTGAAGGCAAACCTGATTTGCTTGCAGCCTTCACAGAACAATCCTGTGGGTTTGCTCCCTTGCAGATAGCTGACCTTGGCTTTGCCTCCCTTAAGACGTGGAGTGAGCTGATGAGAGAGGAGCTTACTGCGCAGAGGAGAGGGAACAGCACCACAAAGGACGGTGGCAGCCTCCACTACACGGCCCCCGAGCACCTGAACGACGTCAGCTCGAGGCCCTCGGAGAAGTCGGACGTGTTCAGCTTCGCCATAGTGCTCTGGGCCATCTTTGCCAATAAGGAGCCGTATGAAAGTAAGGCAGTTATAGAGGAGTGGGATTTGGGTACTGATCAAAGTTGTTCAATGGAATATGGGCCTTCAGTGAAGTCAGTTAAGGTGTATCATTGTTTGTTCATTTAATGTCTGTCTGACCGACTGGACTCTTAAGCTCCACAAGGGCCAGGACCGCATCTGACCCATTCACTGCTGTTTCCCCAGTATCTACACACACAGTGCCTGGAACCTAGGAGGCGCTCCGGAAGTGTTTGTTGAAAGAATGAGTCATCTCAGTTTAGGAATCAGGGATCGTAGGACAGATAGGAGCCTTTATAACACATCTAAGCTTGGGAGGTGCTGTAACATTCCATAATTCCTCCCAGACAGGAAAGCTTGCCTGCTTCTGCTTATGAGGGGTTAACCCTTTCAGGGCATACACTCCATACTTTCATTCGTCCCCTAATCCTTCATTCAGAAATTGTTTCTTTTCAGTACTTACTGTGGGACTTTACTCAGAATTGAGAATATAAAGATGAGAAAGTCATGGTTTGTGCAGGAGAACAGATTAGCCATTCTTCAGTGTGTTAAGTATCTAAACTAATGGACGTTCTCCTGCCCATTCTTCCTGGGTGATTATCAGCTCCCATGGTTCAATGATCACCTCTTTGCTGACGCCTCCCACATCTCCAGCCCTGGCCTGGATATCCGCTTGTCTATTAGTCAGACCCAGTCCACGTACCAGGGGAACCCCAAAGCAGCATCCCCCAAAACAAATCCATCTTCTCCATGCTGCCCTAGTAGCTCGTTCAGCTTTGCTCTATGTTCAGAAAACGGCATCACCAGCCACCAGCCGAGCTGCCCAACCAGAAATTTTAGTCATCCCAGACTCAACCTTGCCCCTCATCTCCCGCATCCAGTCAGACACCAAAACCGATGAATTCGGGACTTCCCTGGCGGTCCAGTGGTTAGGACTCCTCACTTTCACTGCTGAAGGCCCAGGTTTAATCCCTGGTCGGGTAACTAAGATTCTGTAAGCCGCGTGGCGTGGCTGGGAAAAAAAACAAAAAACAGAAAAACAACAACTGTGAACTCAAGGTATATCTGATTCAAGGTACATCCGCTTCTCCCCATTCCCCACAGGGCCCTCACTAGGTCAAACCCTCTGTATTTCTATGGCAGTCTCCTCGTGCTGCCCGCCATTCACACTACAGCCAAACTGCTCGTCCTAAAAAGCAAATCAGACCGTCTCACTCATCTGTTTAAAATCCTGCCAAGGCACCCTTGACATTCAGGGTAAAGTTCAGATTCCTCAATATGGAGTACAGGGTCCTTCCTGATTTGGCTTTTGTTTCTCTCTCTAACCTTATTCCTTCCCTCACTTCCTTTAGTCAATATGCCCAGTTACACTGAACTATTCATAATTTCTGGGATGCATCATGATTTCTGCAACTTCCAATCTATTCATATCCTGCTTTCTTAGCCTGGAATCCTCCTCTCTGAATCCTCCTTCCCGATTCTTTACCTGGATAATTCCTGCTTATTTTTCTGGACTCAACGATGCCTTCTCTGACCTTCTAGTCATGACCCTGTTACCAGAACCCTTTGTACTTACTTCTCAAATAGCCATCATCACTCTACATTTTAAGTCACTCTTATTAAACTGAGCCTCCTTCAAGGCAAGCGCTGTCCCGTATTTGTCTTTGTATGAAAATCTGGAGTGTGGCATTGGCTTCATTCACATATTCCATTTGTTCTACGAGGAGTCAGCTTTGCTGTGAATTCTGTCTTTCATCTGCAGAAACTAAAATGCTGTTTGATCTTCTCTGCAGTGGAATTCATCAGCTCGTTGTCACAGGGCCCTTCTGCCCCTACTGGATGCGTCAGCTGTACTGAAAGCGTACCCTAGGCAGAGAGAGATCAGTGGCTTTGTCCGAGTTCTGTCACCTCCCTGCCTGAGAGGAGCAGGACCTGAAAGCTCAACTTACGCTCCTCTTTGTTTCGTAGACGCTATCTGTGAGCAGCAGGTGATAATGCGCGTTAAATCTGGGGACAGGCCAGATGTGGAGGACCTCGCTGAGCACTGCCCGCGGGAGGCTATCAGCATCATGAAGCAGTGCTGGGCGGTGGATCCAGACGATCGGCCGACGTTTGCCGGTGAGAGCATCGTCCATGACTGCGCGGTCTCCCACGTGGTGATCTTCCTAGTGAGATGCTGACAGGAAGTTGCTTCGAGTCTTTAGAAAACTGAGTTCCACTTGTGATTTCAAACTGATTTTCTAGATTCCAAACACTTTGTTCAATGAAAAGTTGTCCTCCCTCCCCAGAGCATGAAGGCATATAAGGTCCTCTTGTTTCTTTGTGGGTTTTTTTTTCCCATAATTAACTTTTTAAAAATTGTGTTAGAATATACGTGACACATAATTTACCATTTTAACCATTTTCAGGTGTACAGTTCAGCGACATTAAGTACATTCACAATGTTTGCACCCATCACCACGATCCGTCTCCAAAGCTTTTTCATCTTCCCCAACTGAAACTGTATCTATTAAACAATAACCCCCCATCTCCTCTCCCCCAGCCCCTGGCAACCATCATTCTACATTCTGTCTCTCTGAATTTGGCTACTCTAGGTACCTCATTTAAGTGGAATCGTACAGTATTTGTCCTTTTGTGACTGGCTTATTTCACTGTGCACAGTATCTTCAGGGTTCATCCATGTTGTAGCCTGTGTCAGAATCTCCTCCCTTTTCACTGCCGAGTGGTACTCCATGGTATGTAGACCACATTTTGTCTGTCCATTCATCTGCTGAATGGGTTGCTTCCGCAGGCCTTCTTATTTCTTAGCTTCTTTTATTTCATTTCCCTTCCCTTGTGAAGCTGGCATCTCTGGAAATGTGATTTTGTCATTTGGATTGGGCCAATAATAGAAGGAGAAGGAAAGGGACGTGGACGTGTCACATCCTTGTAGCTCTTCTCATTCCCCTGTGTTACCTAGCATCTTGCTAAAGTCCTAGAGGCAGAGGAAAGAAGAAAATCAGAGGAAAGGGGCAGAGGAAATAAGAAAATCAGGTGAGGAAAAAATAAATAGCAGGAAGGAACCTAGGAGCCTACAAAGGATTTTGCTCTCATATTTCTGCTATGAGAAAACAGAATTGAAGCCCCACCTACCACTCCCACCAAAGGGTTAGAGGGGTGATTGATTTAGTTGCCTGTTTTCTTATTTGCTGAATCTTATCCTGGCTTGGTTTCTTCGCTCATGCCTTTTTCACTTTTTTAAACTAAAATTCTTATTTTAAGGTAATTGTAGATTTACATGCAGTTATAAGAAATAACACAGATATCCCATGTACCCTTTACCTAGTTTCCCCCACTGATAACATCTGGCCAGACTGCAGGACTGCATTACCACTGGGATATTGACACTGACACAGTCAGGTACAGAACCTTTCCATCACCACAAGGGTGCCTCCTGTTGCTCTTTCATAGGAGTAAAGCTGCTGTAAATATTCATGTTGCAGGTTTTTGTGTGAATATAAGTCTTTGTTTCTCTGGAATAAATACCCAGGAGTGAAATAACTAGGTCATATGGTAGGTTCATGTTTAGGGTTTTGTTTTTTTTTTTTTAAAGAAACCGCCAAACTGGGAATTCCCTGGCGGTCCAGTGGTTAGGACTCTGTGCTCTCACTGCCAAAGGCCCAGGTTCAGTCCCTGGTCGGGGAACTAAGATCCCACAAGCCACGTGGCACGGCCAAAAAAAACCCAAAAAACAAGATCACGCATGCCAGCAACAACAACAACAACAAAAAAAAGCAAAACAAAACTGCCAAACTGTTTTCCAGAGTGGCTGTACCATTTTATATTCTCACCGGTTTCTCTGCATCCTTACCAGCATTTGGTGTTGCTATTTTTTAATTTTAGCCACTCTGATAGGTATGTAGTGATATCTCATTGTGGTTTTAATTTGCATTTCTCTAATAGCTAATGTTGGTGAATATCTTTTAATGTGCTTATTTGCCATCTGTGTATCTTCCTTGGTGAAAAATGTTGCTCTATGTCTTTTGCCCATTTTCTAATTGGATTTTGTTTTTTCACTGTTGAATTTAGAGTGTTCTTTCTATATTCTATATAGTATTCCTTTCTTGGACATGTGGTTTTCAGATATTTTCTCCCAATCCATAGCTTGGTTTTTTTCATCCTCTTAGCAGGGTCTTTCACAGAGTAAAAGTTTTTTATTTTGATGAAGACTCATTCATTAATTTTTCCTTTTATGTATTATACTTTTGGTGTCAAGTCTAAGGACACTGTCAGGGTTAGATCCCAAATATTTTTTTCTGTTTTGTTCTGAAATTCTTACAGTTTTACATTTAAGTTTGTGTTAAGTTTTTTTCAGTTTTTTTTTTTTTTTTATTGTCAAGGAAAATTTATTATTGCTAACATAAGAATGATAACACAGAACTAAATATTGGTTGTCTTTCTTGCCAGTTATTTGATTTATGTCTTATTGGGAAAGTGCCATGATCCATTTCGAGTTAATTTTTGTATAAGGTGTGAGACTTAGGTTGAAGTTCGCTTTTTTTTTTTTTTTCTTTTTGCCTCATTCCAACGCCATTTGTTGAAAGGCTGCCTTTCTTCCCTTGCATTGTTTTTTGTCCTTTGTCAGAAATCAGTTGGGATATTTGTGTGGGTCTATTTCTGGGTTCTCTGTTCTGGTCCATTAATCTATGCATCTATCCCTACTCCAGTACCTATGGTCTTAATTACTCTAGTGACATAAGTTCTTGAAATTGGACAGACCGATTTCTCCCACTTTTTTCTTCATTTAAAAAGTTATTTTAACGACTTTAGTTCCTGTCTTTCCATATAAAATTTTGAAAAATCTTGTCTATATCTAAAAAAAAAAAAAATCTTACTGGGATTTTGATAGGAATTGTGTTAAACCTGTGTATCCATTTGGGGAGAATTGACATCTTTACTATATTGAGTCTTCTAATCCATGAACACAATACGTCTCTCCATTTATTTAGATTGTCTTTGATTTCTTTTATCAGTGTTGTATAGTTTTCAGCATACAAGTCCTATATATCTATTTCCTTTTTTATTTTTAGCAATTATAAGTAGTTTGTATTTTTAACTTAGGTGTCCATTTGTTCATTGCTAGAATATAGAAATAGAGTTGATTTTTTGTATGTTAATCTTATATCCTGTGACCTTGTCAAACTCACTAATTGGTTCTAGGAGTTTTTTTGGAGATTTTTTTAGATTTTCATGTCATTTCCAAACAGGGACATTTTCATTTCTTCCTTTGTGATCTGTTTGGTTTTTATTTCCTTTTCTTGCTTTATCGCACTGGCTAGAATTTCCATTCATTTTTATTGTTCTGTCTTCCATTTCACTGACTTTCCTCTTTCTCCTCCATTCTGCTGTAAAGTTCATCCACTGAGCTTTTTATTTGGCTTATTTTATTTTCCAGTTCTAAAATTTCACTGAAATTTCTTTCATATCTTCTATTTCTTTGTTGACGCTTTCTATTTTTTCATTTGTTTCAAGCATGTTCATAATTGCTTCTTGAAGCATTTTTATCATGGCTGTTTAAAAATCTTTGATGTGTAATCCTAATGTCTCTGTCATCTTGATGTTGGCATCTGTTAGTTGTCTTTTGTCATTCAGTTTGTGACCTTACTGGGTCTTAGTATGATGAATGATTTTTCTATTGAAACTTGTACATTTTCTTACAGTGAAGCCTTCTGTTTTTAGCTGGCCTTTTCTGACATGGCTTTGACAAAGAAAGGGTGACTGCTACCTTGTTAGCACCAGGTGGAAGGAAGTCAGTTTCCCCACTTGGCCCTGTTGACACCTGAAGTGGGAGGCTTTTCATTACTACTGGTCAGGGGTGAGGGTTTCAGTGGAGTCCACATGGTCTCCATGGACACTGCAATGGAGGCGAAAGTCCCGACTCACCCAAGGCCTCTTCTCATAGTTCCCCATTGGGATGGGGAAGGAGCATCTTATTACTGCAAGGTGAGGATGCAAGTTCAGTCTCCCCTTGTTGTCCACCGACACCACAGGAGTGGAGGGGCTCATTACCACCTGACTGGAAGGAAAGTTCTGGCCTTCTGTTCGGCCTTCTCTGACATGACCCTGGTCGGGTGTTGGAGCACCCCGTCAGTGTCTTCTGGGGTCGGGAGTCTCAACTCCCCTCTCAGTCTTTGCTGGTGGGGGTGGGGGATGGAGTCACGATTTTTCTGTGGCATTTGGCTGGAGAGTGGATACTGACTAAGCACTCTGTCTTGCTAGGCTGCCCCTTGCTTAGCCCTCTGGCCAGAAAGAACAGGCTTTTGTTGGGCTTTTTTGTTGGGTTTCCAGCTTCTTCAGGTCCAAGTCTGAGATCTGTGCAGCAAAAGAAAAAAAAAAAATCCAGTAAGCTCACTGCCATGTCTTTCCTCAGATCCCAAAGTCCCTAGCTAGCCTGACTTTGTCTCTCCTCCTTTCAGAGTCTCCTTATGTTTGTTTTATATATAATATATAGGGGTTCTTGTCATACTTAGTGGGAGAAGTAAGGAAAAGTATGTCTATTCCATCTTCCCAAAAATGGAAGTTACATTTTTCTTTTAAGGCTAACAGCTCTAACTTTATACCAGATCCTTATTCTGAGTATTCCATCCTATAGTAACTCAGATGCCAAAGGGACAGAAACAAGGAGTCCACCCATCTTTTTTCATTTGGAAATTAACTTGTATTAGGTAGGGCTCTGTGCTGCAGCCAGAGAAACTGCCTGTTATTAGGCAGGAGCCCTGGGTTTCCAGTGATATCCTATCCTTTGTTCTGCCTGTGTAATAGTTAGTCTTGTTAGTCTCTTTATGAAGGTCAGTGATTTGGCATTTAAATTTATATTTCCCTGCTTTGCCCACAGATTACGGTAAGTAATTCAAAGATAATAGATTGGTAATATTTTAATTTTATTTTAGAAAATACTTAAGAAATTTAAAGTACTATTTTTTTTATATATAGGCATTGAAGAGAAATTTAAGCCGTTTTATTTAAATCAATTAGAAGGACATGTAGAAGAGGATGTGAAGAGTTTAAAGGTAGGTAACATAGCAGCTGCTCAAAATGCTAACATATTGAAACATATATTTTGTCAGTCATGAAAACCAAAGCATTATACTTTATTACTGAGATTTGAAGTAAGCTAGCTTGGTAACCACAAAAAACAAAATAGGTAGTTTTATGCAGATATCATCAAGTTAGCATACCAGACCCGTTCCTCTGTCAAAACTAATGAAATGAGAGAAAATATATCTACCAATATGAAAACAAAAGCACAGCATTACTGGAACAGGATGGAAAGTACCATAGGTGGATCAGTCATTTTGAGGAATTCTTGAAAGATAAAAAGCCAACAGAATTATATCTGTTGAGACATAAAACAGGAAAAAAGTTTTAAAAGGCTGACCCAAACAGAATACTCAAGAAGTCATGGAGGAAGAAGTCTCGGGTCAATGTGTAGAAGAAGTGGGTGGTCACACAGGACGTTGGTAGGCGTTCTCATTTGGGAGCCACGGTGGTGTCAGTTTTAACAGTTGGCTCCTCCCCACTCACGTCTTGTGCTAAAGCAGCAGATGGGGGCAGCATGTGCCCAGGGCCGAAGCAGTGAGTTTGGTGCCTGGGATCAGAGAGGTATGTCAGAGACTGTTGCCAACTAACCAACCAAGAGGAGCAGAGACCTCCCCTCCTCACACACTCAGGAAACAAGCTGTTGTCTTAAGTCTTACAGCAACATGGTGCTATAATCATGAAAGGGAGACAACAGTAAATAAAAGAGGCAGGCAGACAGAGATTTTAAGATACACACACACACACACAGTCAGATAGTCAAGAATTGCAAGACTATCCACCATCAGAAAACCTACAAACAATAAATGCTGGAGGGGATGTGGAGAAGAGGGGACCCTCCTGCACTGTTGGTGGGAGTGTAAATTGATACAGCCACTACGGAGAACAGTATGGAGGTTCCTTAAAAACTAAAACTAGAACGACCATACTACCCAGCAATCCCACTACTGGGCATATACCCTGAGAAAACCATAATTCTAAAAGAGTCATGTACCACCATGTTCATTGCAGCTCTATTTACAATAGCCAGGACATGGAAGCAACCTAAGTGTCCATTGACAGATGAATGGATAAAGAAGATGTGGCATATATATATACAATGGAATATTACTCAGCCATGAAAAGAAATGAAACTGAGTTATTTGTAGTGAGGTGGATGGACCTAGAGTCTGTCATACAGAGTGAAGTAAGTCAGAAAGAGAAAAACGAATACCATATGCTAACACATATATATGGAATCTAAAAAAAAAAATGGTCATGAAGAACCTAGGGGCAAGATGGGAATAAAGACGCAGACCTACTAGAGAATGGACTTGAGGATATGGGGAGGGGGAAGGGTAAGCTGGGAGAAAGTGAGAGAGTCGCATGGACATATACACGCTACCAAACGTAAAATAGATAGCTAGTGGGAAGCAGCCGCATAGCACAGGGAGATCCGCTCGGTGCTTTGTGACCACCTAGAGGGGTGGGATAGGGAGGGTGGGAGGGAGGGAGACACAAGAGGGAAGAGATATGGGGACGTATGTATATGTATAACTGACTCACTTTGTTATAAAGCAGAAACTAACACACCATTGTAAAGCAATTATACTCCAATAAAGATGTTAAAATATTTTTTAAAAAAACAACAATTGCCAGACTTTGGAGGGATACCTACACTATAAAAGAGAGGTATCCAATGCAAACCAAGAAAGTAATCAAAAGGACATCAGGAAAGATAGTCACTAAGGAAAAAAGCATTACCACAGCAATCAGGAATAATTCATAACGATAAAAGTTTCGTTTCACCAAGAAGGCAATAACAGCTTTAAGTATGTTGACCCTTGAACAACACAGGTTTGAACTCCATGGGTCCACTTATACACAGATTTTTCTCAGTAAATACGTACTACATGATCTTTACTTGGTCAAATTCATGATGTGGAACCACGAATACAGAGGGCCAACTGTAAAATTATACTTGGATTTTCGACTGTGAGAGGGGTGAGCACGCCTAACTCCCATGTTGTTCAGGGGTCAACTGTGTAATTTAGCAAAACTGGCTCAAATAGAGATGGAAAACCTGAATATTCCCATAACTGTTAAAAGAGATTGAATCAGTCCTGCAATAAAATTCCACAACCAGATAGCTTCAGCAGCAATTTCTATCAAATATTCAATGAAGAAATTACCCCAATTGTATACAACTTGTCGAGATAATAGAGAAGAGGGAACGTTCCTAAACTCATTTTATGAGACTAGCATAACCTTGATTCCCAAACCTGAAAAGAAGATACAAGAAAGGAAACTTACAGAACAATTTCACTTAACAATGTAGATGTGAAAATCCTGAGTAAAATATAAACAAGCTGAATCCATCAATGGACAATAAAGGTTGAAAAAGATATATGGTCTCACTAACAGAAAAGCAAAGTGAATTGATTATAATTTTTCATCCATTGGATTGACAACAGTTTTGAAAGGTTGATAATATCAAGTGTTTGTGAAGATGCAGAATAACACAATCTCATGTAGTATTGGTAAAAGTGAAAGTTGAAGTTTATTGAACGGTGAAGCATCTATCACACTTTTAAAAGCACATAACTTTTGCTGCAGTTCTGCTCTTAGTAATCTATCCTACTCACATGTATGCTCAAAGATTTAGCTTCAGGAGATTTTTGCACCTTTGTGAGAGTTAAAATTTGGAAATACACAAATATGTAAATATATATATACACACACATATGTATAAATATTTGTATATTTCCAGAATACATATGCAAATGCCTAGAGAGAATAAAAGGTCCACAACATACTCCAGATAAGGATTACCTCTGAAAATGGAAGAGAGGGGGTTGGAAGGAACGACATTAAAGTGTTGCTCTGTGTAATTCAGCAGTTTGAATCTTTTAAAAGAAGTTTGTATTTATATATTTTGGCTAATAAGAAATAACTGTAAAAAGAAAACAATTGCTTTTACAAAACAAACAAGCCAATTAAAAAATGGGTGGAAAAAAAAAATGGGTGGAAGAACTAAATAGACATCTCTCAAAGGAAGACATACAGATGGCCAAGAGGCACATGAAAAGATGCTCAACATCACTAATTATTAGAGAAATGCAAATCAAAATTACAATGAGGTATCACCTCACGGTCAGAATGGTCATCAAAAAATCTACAAACAATAAGTGCTGGAGAGGGTGTGGAGAAAAGGGAACCCTCTTGCACTGTTGGTGGGAATGTAAATTGATACAGCCACTATGGAGAACAGTACGGAGGTTCCTTAAAAAACTGAAAACAGAACTACCATACGACCCAGCAATCCCACTACTGGGCATATACCCTGAGAAAACCATAATTCAAAAGGACACATGTACCCCAGTGTTCATTGCAGCACTATTTACAATAGCCAGGACATGGAAACAACCTAAGTCTCCATCACCAGATGAATGGATAAAGAAGATGTGGCACATATATACAATGGAATATCACTCAGCCATAAAAAGGAATGAAATAGTGCCTTTTGTAGACATGTGGATAGACCTAGGGACAGAGTGAAGTAAGTCAGAAAGAGAGAAACAAATACTGTATAATATCACTTATATGTGGAATCTAGAAAAATGGTACAGATGAACCTAGTTCCAGGATAGGAATAGAGACGTAGACGTAGACAATGGACATGTGGACACAAGGTGGGAAGGGGAGGGTGGGACGAATTGGGAGATCTGGATTGACATATATACACTACCATGTGTAAATTAGATAGCTAGTAGGAACCTGCTGTATAGCACAGGAAGCTCAGCTTGGTGCTTTGTGACGACCTCGATGGGTGGGATGGGGGGCGAGAGGGAGGTCCAAGAGGGAGGGGATATAGGTATACATATAGCTCATTCACTTCGTTGTACAGCAGAAACTAACACAACATTGTAAAGCAATTATACTCCAATTAAAGAAAAAAAAATAACATAAAAATGCTTATGTGTTAAGTAAAAAGCAAGATACAAAATGCTACAAACTGTACACATAGTTAATATCCTGTGTCATTCTCCCCTAAATCATTCATATGTTGATTCTGAATATTTTTGATCATCTACCTATGTAGCAGGCACTCTGTTAAGAGCATAGTGCAAATATGACCAGGGGAAAAAACTTGTAGGAAATAGAAAATGTTAATTTTTTCACTTGAGTGTAGGTTTCTATTTAAAGATAATTCTATACATTTTCTATATCTTTTATAATGAGTATTATTATTTTTATAAGGGAAGAAGTTTTATCTTTGTTTTTAATTGTAGTAAAATATACATAACATAAAATTTACCATCTTAACCAATTTTTAAGTATACAATTCAGTGGCATTAACTATACTCACAATGTTGTACTACCACGACCAGTATCCATTTCCATTTTTATTATCCCAAACAGAAGCTCTGTATCCCAAGCAACAACTCCCCATTCCTCCCTCTCCCCAGCCCCTGGTAACCTCTATTCTATTTTCTGTCTCTACGAATTTGACTATTCTAGGTGCCTCATAGACGTGGGATCATACAATTTGTCTTTTTGTGTCTAGCATATTTCCCCTAGCATAATGTTTTCAAGGTTCATCCTTGAAAACATTTTGTAGCATGTATCAGAACTTCATTCCTTTTTAAGGCTGAATAATATTCCATTGTACGTATATGTCACATTTTGATTATTCATTCATCTTTGATGGATACTTGAGTTGTTTCCACCTTTTGTCTATAATGAATAATGCTGCTATGAACATTGGTATACAAGTATCTTTTTGAGTCTCCGCTTTTAATTATTTTGGGTATATACCTAGGAGTGGAATTGCTGGATTGTATGATAATTATACATTAAACATTTGAGGAACCATCAAACTGTTTTCCATAACATCTACACCATTTTATAGTCCCACCATCAACTCACAAGGGTTCCAATTTCTCTACCTTCTCACTAACACTTTTCATTTTCTGGGTTTTGTTTTGTTTTGTTTTGATAATAGCCGTTCTAATGGATGGTGATTTTGATTTGCATTTCTCTTTGAGTAATGATGTTGAGCATCTTTTCATGTGCTTCTTGGCCATCTGTATGTCTTCTTTGGAGAAATATCTATTCAAGTCCTTTGCCTGTTTTCAACTGGGTTGTTTGTTTTTTGTTGTTGAATTATAGGAATTCTTTATATAATCTGGATATTCATCCCTTATATTTATGTGATTTACAAAAATTTTTCCCTACTCTGTGGGTTGTCTGTTCTCTCTCTTGACAGTGTCCTTTGATGTACAGAAGGTTTTAATTTTGATGTAGTCCAGTTACCTATTTTTATTTTGTTGCCTGTGCTTTTGGTGTTATATCCGAGAAATCATTGTGAAATCCAATGTCATGAAGCTTTTCCCCTATGTTTTCTTCTTATAGTTATATAGTTTTAGTCAAGCTTAGGTCTTTGATCCATTTGAGGTAATTTTTATATATGTTTGTATATGTTGAAAGGTAAGGATCTAACTTCATTCTTTCACATGTAGATACCAGTGTTCCCCCATTGAATGGTCGTGGCCCCCTTGTCAAAAATCAATTGGCCAGGGACTTCCCTGGCGGTCCAGTGGTTAAGACTTGGTGCTTCCACTGTAGGGGGCAAGGGTTCGATCTCTGGTTGGGGAAATAGGATCCCGCATGCTGTGTGGCAAAAGTAAATAAATAAATAATTAAAAAATAAAAATAAAAAATCAACTGGCCATATATGCAAGGGTTTATTTCTGGGTTCATTATATTCCATTGGTCTGTATGTCTTTCCTTAGGCCAATACCACACTGTTTTGATTACTGTAGCTATGTAGTGACTTTTGAAATCAGGAAGTGTGAGCCCTCCAACTTTGTTCTTTTTTAAGATTGTTCTGGCTATTTAGGGAAAAAAGTTTATTTTCTTAAAGAAGTGTTTACTGCTCGTAAGAGCTATGTGAAATTTCAACCTTTTGAAAGATTCGTTCTTCCTTACAACAATTTTCTGGAACTTTTTGGCCAACCCAATATTTTCTGCTGTTTACTAAAGTATGTCTTTATGCTCTTAATTCTAGAAAGAGTATCCGGGCCAAAATGAAATTGTAAAGAGAATGAAGTCTCTCCAAATTGATTGTGTAGCAATACCTCCAAGCAGGTCAAATTCAGGTAACTTATACTGTGATTGAAAATCTATTTATTCATTTATTTGTTTGCTCATTCACTCACTGTACTGTCTAAAATGCTATTTACAACTCTATGAGAAACAGAAGAAGCTATAAAATTTAACAGCTGGCTTAAAGGACTTTCTAATATATTCGGAGTTAAGGTACATATATTTGAAATATTAGGTAACAACATGTTCACCAAAATCATAAAGTATCCTGAACACAAGAGGCCTAATATATCTGATAGGGAGGAAGTGACAGCTCAGGAAAAAGACAGGAACATATGTGGGAGCAAAGCCCTTGAGAAGGTCGGGGATGACTGGGTCCAGAGTACACGCAGGGGGGTTGGCCTCAGATTCAAGCAGGGATACTTTGTTCATTTAACAGAAGGGGAAGCAGAGTGTAAGACACTGAAGCCGCTTATCAGCTGCCTGCTCTGGGGCAAATTACTTGACTTCTTGTAAGCCTCATCCATCGTTGTGATAATAAGTGCTCCTACTCTTATAGGGCTTTTAAAGAATAAAAGAATCCACGCAAGTGCTTAGCACAGAACTGCTGCCATTCTTATTTTCCAGCCCTGCGTCACAACAAGGAGGCACCCCCCCCTGCTCCAGCACAAGTCCCTTTCTTCCTTGGTCATTCCTACAACACCCACCTTTCTGCTGCTTGGTTATAACTTCTCTCGTGCTCTCACACTGCCAGGCAGGGACGACTGCTTACTACCTGTGTAACTCACAGGAGGAAAACCACCTAGTAAACGCTTTTTATTTGTTCTCAGAGTTTTCAGTGTGTTACTCCAAGGTACAGATTCATGACTGTGCTCAGGTTTTTACTTCTTCATGTTTCATGAAACTCTTCCCGACGCCGATTCATTTCGTTTCAGCCACAGAACAGCCCAGTTCGCTGCACAGTTCACGGGGCTTCGGGCTGGGCCCTGTGGAGGACTCCTGGTTCGCTCCTGCCCCAGAGCAGCAGCAGCAGGACCTCCGACTGCACAGTAAACTCCAGGAGGAGGCCAACTACCATCTGTACGGCAGCCGCATGGACGGGCACACCGGAGGGCAGCCCGGGCGCAACGTGGCTGACAGTAGACAGGAAGAGAGGAGACGGAGGGTCTCCCATGACCCTTTTGCACAGCAGAGACCTTCTGAGAATGCTCAGAACCCAGGGCTAAAAGGCCTTGCTTACTCCGGTGCAGCCAGTCATGGTAATGCGGTACAGCAACCAACAGGGCTAACCAGCCAACCCCAGTTACTCTCCTGGAGAAATGGATTGTGTACCCCACTCGGTTTTGGAGCAAGTCCAGTGGACCTGAGAACCGCAGGTCCAGGAGTTTGGTATGGGCCAAATCCAGGCCACATGCCAAGCCTGTATAAAACGCCAGTGCCTGAGACCAACCTACTGGGAAACACACCCACCATTCCATTCAGCTCCTTGCCATCAAGAGGTAAACAGGCCTTTCAGTCACACTGTTCTATTTTTTAACTTTTCCTGAAAATAAAGCAGCCATTAGCTCTGTTGTAGACTATAAGCGAACAAAGGACAAGCTGTTTGGGGTCTTCAGCCACCAGACAGACACACCTTGCCTTCTCGGAATAAGTCTCCATCAGACCACCTGGCCTAGGCTCTTGGTCTGGGGAGAAGTCAGTGCAGCCGCCCGCAAGCGTCGGGCCACAGGTCCTTGCATCTAGCAGGCATCTTCCACTCTAACCCGCATCTCAGTAGCTCCACTGTGTCCAATCTCTGATGTAAGTGAAGGTATCTGCTTGTAGTCTCTCGCTTGCTTGCTGTTTTCTGAAGGTAAGAAAGAAATCTTGGATATTTCCATTTTTTTATCTCATATAGGCCAAAGACTACCACTGGTGATGAAAGCCACGTTGTTGGGCACCCATCACCACCATCCATCTCCAGAACTCTTTCTTCTTCCTAAACTGAAACTGTACCCATCAGACAGTAACTCCCCATTCTCCTTCCTCCCAGCCCCTGGCAATCAACCTTCTACTTTCTGTCTCTATGAATTTGATGACTCTAGGGACCTCATATAAGTGGAATCCTATGCTATTTGTCCTTTCGTGACTGGGTTATTCACTGAGCACAGTGTCCTCAAGGTCCACCCATGTTACAGCCTGCGTCAGAATTTCCTTCTTTTTTAAGGCTGAATAGTATTCCATTGTATGGATGGACCACATTTTATTTATCCATCTGCTGTTGGACACTTGGGTGCCTTCCACTTTTTGGCTATTATGAATAATGCTATGAACACGGGTGTATAAATACCTGATTGAGACCCTGCTTTCAGTTCTTTGGGGTATATACCCAGTAGAATTGCTGGATTGTATAGTAATTCTATTTTTAATTTTTTGAGGCACCACCATACTGGTTACCACAGTGGCTGTACCATTTTATATTTCCACCAGCAGTGCATAGGGGTTCCAATTGCTCCACAACTTTGCCAACACTTGTTATTTTCTGTACTTTTGATAGTTGCCATCCTAATGGATGTGAGATGATTCAGCCACCTTTTAAAGAAGAAAATTTCAAAGGGTGGCGCAGGATAAATAATTTAACTTAAGCATTTGGAGTAAAGCCCTGCCCCTTTACCATGTAGTACTTTTTTCTTTTGCTTTCAGTCTAGATGTACTTACCTGTGTGTTTCTCTCTAATCAGATGAGTCTTTAAAATATAGCATATACAACAGTTCTGGCATTCAGATTGGAAACAATAATTATATGGAGATTGGCGGAATGAGTTCAGTGGTACTGGACAGCACGCACATGAACTTGAAAGAAGGCCCAGCTTCTAAGTACCAAGATATCTTCGGTAAGATGCCCTTGAAGGGCCCATCTATAGTAACCTTGAACTGTCTTACCTCTGATTATTCTCCGTGAAAGTGCCCTATCTTTCCTCTCTAAAATAGCTCTGTAATTTCCATGTAATTGCTTTGTAACTTATTTATGTTTACTGTGGAGATAATTAGAATATCTCATTCATGGATTTGCTGTGAAAGTTAAACAAGTCAGTATGAATAAAGAGCTTAGTACACTGCCTGGCACATAGTAAGACATACAAGTGTTGAACACACCATCATCATCATCGCATCAGTATTAGTACCTAGACCTAGCAGCAGTAGCTCCCTCAGGTCCTCATCAAGAGGGATTCTGGGGGCTTCCCTGGTGGCGCAGTGGTTGAGAGTCTGCCTGCCAATGCAGGGGACACGGGTTCGAGCCCTGGTCTGGGAGGATCCCACATGCCGCGGAGCAACTGGGCCCATGAGCCACAACTACTGAGCCTGCGCGTCTGGAGCCTGTGCTCCCCAACAGGAGAGGCCGCGATAGTGAGAGGCCCGCGCACCGCGATGAAGAGTGGCCCCCGCTTGCCGCAACTGGAGAAAGCCCTCGCACAGAAACGAAGACCCAACACAGCCATAAATAAATAAATAAATAAATAAAAATTAAAAAAAAAAAAAAAAAAGCAACAGTCTTAAAAAAAAAAAAAAAAAAAGAAAGAGGGATTCTGTAAAAGATAGAAGACTATGCCCTCAACTGCACATGCATAATAAAAATAAGAGGGCTTTCTCTTATGGGGTTCCACTATGCAGCCTCATAACATTAGTCCCAAAACACAACCTGGGAAAAGCAGTCATGAGGCCAAAGCAATGTGATTTAAGAACGCAGCTTTCTAATTAACCCTAGGATGGGCAATTTTTTTAAATCAAGGGCCAGGTAGTAAATGTTCTAGGCTTCACTGGTCCTGAGGTCTCTGCGGCAGCCGCTCAGCTGACGCTGTAGTACAGTAGCAGCCGCAGACAGTATGTACACGAATGGGCGTCGCTGTGTTCTAATAAAACTTTGTTTACAAAAACAAGCAGCGGGCTGGATTTGGCCCATGGGCCATAGTTTGACAATCCCTGGTCTAACCCATTTGAAGGCTAGCCTTTAAAATACTAGAGCGGATGTTCCTAATTTTGGGGGTGACAAGGGTACCTTTGAGAATCTGATGAAACCCAGGGTCCCTCTCCTGGCAAAGCGTTGACAGAATTTTGGACGCCTGACGTCCCGTGGTGATGGCAGAAGCTGCGCTGTGGGGAGTTGGGGGAAAATGAGGTGTCTTCTTCCTCATATTCAGCTTACTGAGGGCAGACGACGATCAAGGAAGTGGGTTTGTTTGTGGTGTTTTGGTGGTTTTATACTTTTATTTTGCTTCATTTTATTATTTTTACGAAGGCCTGAGAGGAAGGAACAAGTAGAAAGAGAGAGGTTACGGCTGTAGGAGGAAAGAGGACAGCACTTGGGGTAGGGGAGGGATAAGTCCAAAAATACCTCATCCATTAAAAGACAAGGGAAGGCAGTGTAATCAAACCAGCTCACAGTCGGTGGTCTCAGTTTCCTTGATTAAGTAAGAGGAAAGCAAACTGTTGGGTGAAGGGTATCCTGAGTTGAATGACCTTAACTCTGGCCAGATGTAAGCGGAAAATGCCCAAAAGGAACAAAAATGGTGTCTTCCCCCTTTACATCAGGAGTGTGTGATATAAACAAGGGCTGTGGCTCAGGTTGTACAGAACAGCCTAGTAGCCAGAGGGGTGTTTTGCTCTCTAAGCCTCGGGCCGTGCCTCAGACCTGCACCTCCCGGGGGGGAAGAGGTTCCTCCACATGGGCTGGCAGACAGGTAAAGTATCAACCGATGAGCCCACAACTGTAGCAAGAAGAAGTTATCTTTGTCACCGTCTCCTGGTACTCTTCACTTTATACAGGCCTTTGAAGCTAGATGTTCAAATGGCCATAGCTTGATGTCTTCTTCTCTTTTCTATTTGGCAGATAATACCACTAGTCTGACTGATAGACACCTGGACCCAGTCAGAGAAAATCTGGGCAAGCACTGGAAAAACTTTGCCCGTAAGCTGGGCTTCTCTCAATCTCAGATTGATGAAATTGACCATGACTATGAGCGAGATGGACTGAAAGAAAAGGTTTACCAGATGCTCCAGAAGTGGCTGATGAGGGAAGGCAGCAAGGGGGCCACCGTGGGAAGGCTGGCCTATGCGCTCTACGAGTGTTCCAGGGTAGACCTGCTGAACTGCTTGATATGCATGAGCCAGAACTAAGCCCACAGGGGCTCCTGCAGCATGAGGCCATCTCCTCACTCGGTGAGCGACCCACCGAAAGCCTGCTGCCTCAGAAGGTTCAGAATTCTTTCCTCACTGATGTGGGTCCTGTGCGTAAAAATCATTTCCTGCCTTTCATAGCTGCAGGATGGGAAAAGAAATCTACAGCAAACAACCCACTACACAGGAAGACCTATTCATGGCCAAGGTCCAATCAAAAAAGAAGCCTAATAGTGTTTTGAAAGGGAGAGAGATTTAAGGGAGATCATTTTCTTTCAGATTATTCCATAACCTTCAGTGATGCTGTTCATTCAGTTTCTTGAAATTTTGCTTGATCAAGGAAAAAACAAAAAAATTCAGAGAATATAAACTAAATCAGCTTCCTAATTCTGCACTGTCTTCTCTACATAGGCTCCTGTTATAATCGAAGCGCTGTAAAATGCTGCGTTCTCGTCAAATGGGATTTTTTTGTATCACAACCACAGTTCATTCCAAAATTACAGGGTCTCTTAACGTCAGGATCAAATTCTGTATCAGTCACTACAGGCTTCAGGAATTATATGCCGTCTGCACTCTGTAAATTAACGGAAGCGATTTTAAGGAGTACAAACAAGGGGGGGAAATAGAGAACAAAAATAGCAGACTTTCCCCGGCTGTCGTTGCGCAGAATTGCTACTAATTCTGACGAGTACGAAGGTTCTTCCCTAGCATTCTGACACTTCAGGTACCTTTTCCAACCTGCGTGCCCTGAAGAAGGAGCAGGCGTGCTGGGAGTACTGACCGCGTCACCCCGGCGACGACTGGAGCCTCAGGGCGGATCAGTGTTGAGCAGCTTCCTCAGTTTACCCCGGGGTGCTGTAGCAATAGCTTCATTTTTTCCTGTGAGCTGGGCTGTGCAAGGACCGGTTCCGCGCCTGCTCCTTGTGCCTGTAGCAGTCAGCCTCTCAAAGCCCACCTGAAACCAGGAAGGAGTGAAGGCACTCGAGGGCTAGGAGACTGACGTGACCAGGCCACCCAGCATCACTGCCCGCCCTCTGCCCGGCAGAGCAGGTGTGCCAGTGTGCTCAGCCCTCCCGGGAGGGAGGCGCTCAGGGTGCGGTAAGGTCATCTGGCTGCCAGAACAGATCCCAGCGTTTGGTGGGTTCATAACAGTATTGTTGGCTCTGATTCTAAATCTCCTCCAGTCCCAGCAGATACACACACACACACACACACACACACACACACACACACACACACACCACTGAAGTGGTACTGTAAAGCAAAATTTCTCAGCCTTGGCACTACTGGCATCTTGGGCCAGATAGCTCTTTGTGTGGAGGGCTGTCCCGTGCATTGTAGGGCATTTGGAAGCAACGCTGGCCTCTCCAATAGTGCTCTTCTCCCCCTCCTCCCATCCCTAGTTGTGACAAACAGCAGTGTCTCTGGACATTGCCAGGTGTTCCCTGGAGGGGCAAAACTGCCCTAGTTGAAGACAGCACTGCTATAAAGTAGTGAACCTGTTTTCCTACCCACACATATCCAGGCTCACTACTTCGTTGCTACACAGCACTGGATCACATAGCCCAAAAGGAAAACTGGAGGGGCAAATAGTCCCAGGCTTGCTGGAGGGGGCTGGATGATTTCTTTTCTAAATGCATCGCTTGTACCTCTCTTCTAAATTCTCTAAATTCCAAAGAGGTTGCATGATCAATGTTCAGAGGCAAAAAGCAGAAGATATCTTTAATGGACTTTTTAAAATAAAATTTTGTACCTCAAATATAAGCCATGTGTTTGTATAAATGAAACAGTTTGAGATTCTCCACTGTGGCTTTACCACGTGGGTTGGCATTTCCTTTCCACCCCTGCTACTGGCAGGAGAGGGGAAGCTGGTGATGAAAGTGGAGCTTCTTGACATTGCATTTTGACTTTCACGATGAAAACCCACTGATCCGAGAGGCTGCGGCACTGCTGTCCTTCACACCTGGCTCAGAGGCCCTTCCTTCAGCCTCCACTCTCTAAACACTGGGCTGAAAAGGGCCAAATTTATATCTGAGGAGTTTCAATACAAGGCCCAAGCACCACAAAAACACTAGTCTTGGGCAGAAACCAATTAAATGAGACGACACAGACTACGACATTAGAAATACGACTATCCATCTTGGCTCCGAAAAAGGTATTCAGACCCTAAGGTTGATACCGGTAAATAAGACTCCCTTCCAGATCACACATCCTGCTCAGGAAGAGTCTCCACTTCATGCTATGGTCATGATCTTTGCTTCGGGTCCATAATATGAAGTTAGATCTTCAGCAACAAGAAAAGGAGTTATTTCTCACAAAACATTTTAAATAGTATTTTGATGTACATTTTAATGTGTGTTGTTTATTTTTTAAAGTTTTTCTAATTACAATAATCATGTAAATAAAAATAGGTCTTTATATGGTCAAGGTTTTAGAAGCATCTGATTACAAGGAAATCACTGAAGGATTAGTTCTATGGTATAATCCAGGTACAGGGTTCTGAAATCAAGCAGGCTTAAATTCCCCTCTGCTGCTCTGGCTGTGTACCTGGGGCCTGCTTCCTAACCTCTCTTAGCCTCAGTTTCCTCATCTATAAATAGGGCAGTAGTACATAAGGTTGATGTGAGGATTAAAATAAGATAATGCATCACAAGGTGCCTGGCACAAAAATAGTAGTTATTTTTTAAATTAATTTTTATTGTATAGTTAATTTACAGTGTATTAGTTTCAGGTGTACAGCAAAGTGAATCAGTTATACATACACATACATCCACTCTTTTTAAGATTCTTTTCCCATAGGCCATTATAGAGTATTGAGTAGAGTTCCCTGTGCTATAGAGTAGGTCCTTATTAGTTATCTATTTTACATATAGTGGTGTATATATGTCCATCCCAATCTCCTGATTTATCCTTCCCCCCGTTTTCCCCCGGTAACCATAAGATTGTTTTCTACATCTGTGACTCTAAGAAACAGTAGTTATTTTTTAAACTGCACAATAGTGTTATACACAGAGCTACTTCTCAAGTGTGTACTTAAAAATTGTTACACCAATAGGCTAAACCCTCAGCACTACCATTTCTGCTGACCAGTAGGATAACTGGTGTTAAAATTGTACAATTATTCTTAACCCTGATCATCTCCGACAAGAGATCCCAATCAATCCCAATCAGGAAAACATAAGGAAATGTTGACCCCACCCAAGATTCTGAAAGTCAAACAATAGTAGCTGGAATATTACATATTTCTCTTTCTTTCTATGCAGGAAATTGATGTGATAGCTTTATGTTGAAAGAACATAAATATTTTAGCATAATCCATATTTAAGCCAAACCTGCCTTTACTGCTCAAGAAACTCCAATGGGCCAGTGAGGACACTGCAGGTAACAGAACTTTCCATGGCTGTAGCACCTAGAAGCACTGTGCCTGCAGGACTATGACAGTGGCAGGGCCTCCGGGAGGAGAAGTAACGTGGCGTGCACGGAAGCGGCTGGAATCTCCGATTCAAGCCACGGCTAAGCAGCAGCCACGAACGTGCCAAGTATCTGCAGTTCAGGTAGGGCAGGAGAGTAGCCAGAATTAAAGGGTAGTTGTTTTTTTCCCTATTGAATCTTCGATTGCAGATAATGTTTATAACCTTTAAAGCTTGAATTGGTCTGAAGAAGAAGAAAAATTCAATAGTGGTGAAATACACCTAAAATTTGCCATCTTCATCTTCATCTTTACGTGTACAGCCTGTAGCCTGCTGGGATCCCGGGCCTGATCCTCTGCCCACCGAGGCCCCCTCCAGCCGCGCGGGTCGTGAGGCAGTGGGAGGGAGGGAAGGGGGAGCACAAGTAAAGGCCCGACCTCCGACCCGCACCCCTGGGGGCGGCTGGGGGAGGGGAGGAGTTCCTACGCCCAGCGGACCCACCCACGGTTAGGGGTCCAGCGGCTATGACGGGGGAGACCCTGGGGGAGACGGTGCGGGAGGGGCGTGGAGGAACGGGAGGGAACGCCGCCAGCGCTTTCCCTGTCCACTTACGCCCCGGGGAGCCTGTTGGGTTCCCGGGCCTAATCCTCTGCCCTCCGAGCCTCCCTCCTGCCCCGCAGAGCCCAGGCCCCGCCCCTACAACCCCCGCCCAGGGCCCTACCTCTACACTCGGAGAACCCCTCCAACGCGCTGGGCCTAAACCCCACCCACACACCCTCTCGCAGGGCCTTACCTCCAAACCCCGAACTCCGCCCTCCAGAGGCCCTCCCTTCCACCTGCTGCCTCTCCCCTTCTGCGCAGGTCCTGAGCAGAGGCCCCGCCCCACGCTTGAACGTCGCCCCGCCTAGGCCCCACCCCACGCTCAAACGGCACCACCCCCACCCGCCTAGGTCCCGCCCCACCCTAAACCCCACCCCTGCCTAAGTTCCCCCCTCCCCCCACCCCCGCCCCGCCTAAACTCCACCCCCATAGCCAAGGCTTTTTTTTCTTTTTCTTTTTTCCTCTTTTCGACTGGAGTTCGGTTTTACCTTGTTGATTCATTGTTGTTAATTCTTTTATATTTTTATTTTTCCTAATAAATCTTTTATTTTTCTAATTTTATTTTATTCTTTATACTTCACTATTCTCTCCTTTTGGCTTGTTCCCCGCCCCCCTTTTTTTTTCTTTTTTCTGTTGTGGTTTTATTTTACCTTGTTGTGGTTGTTTCAATTATAGTTTTATTTTTCCTAATATATATATATTTTAATTTATTTTTATTTTTGGCTGCGTTGGGTCTTTGTTGCTGCACACAGGCTTTCTCTACTTGCGGCGAGTGGGGGCTACTCTTCGTTGCAGTGTGCAGGCCTCTCATTGCGGTGGTTCTCTTCTTGCGGAGCACGGGCTCTAGGCACGCAGGCTTCAGTAGTTGTGCCTTGCGGGCTCTAGAGAGCAGGCTCAGTAGTTGTGGCACATGGTCTCAGTAGTTGTGGCTCACGGGCTCTAGAGCGCAGGCTCAGTAGTTGTGGCACATGGGCTTAGTTGCTCCACAGCATGTGGGATCTTCCCAGACCACGGCTCGAACACACGTCCCCTGCACTGGCAGGCGGATTCTTAACCACTGCGCCACCAGGGAAGCCCCCCTAATATATTTTTTTATCTTTCTAATTTTATTTTGTTTTTTATTCTTTGATATTGTACTGCTCCTTTTTTCTTTCTTTCTTTCTTTTTTTTTTTTTTACCGCACCATGAAGCTTGCAGGATCTTGGTTCCCAGGCTGGAGGTTGGGCCCAAGCTCCTGTGGTGGGAGGTCCAAGTCCAAACTGCTGGACTAGCAGAGAACCTCAGACCCCAGGGAATATTAATCAGAGTGAGGCCTGCCGGAGGTCCTCATCTCAGCACCAAGACCCGGCTCTATCCAACTGCCTGCAAACTCCAGTGCTGGACCTCTCAGGCCAAACAACCAGTAAGACTGGAATACAGCACCACCCATCAAAAAAATATGTTACAGACAAAGGAGCAAGGTAAAAACTTACAAGACCAAATAAATGAAGATGAAATAGGCAACCTACCTGAAAAAGAATTCAGAGTAATGATAGTAAAGATGATCCAAAATCTCAGAAACAGAATGGAGAAAATATAAGAAACATTTAACAAGGATCTAGAAGAACTAAAGAGAAAACAAACAGTAATGAACAACACAAAAACTGAAATTAAAAATACTCTAGAAGGAATCAATAGCAGAATAACTGAGGCAGAAGAACAGATAAGTGAGCTGGAAGATAAAATGGTAGAAATAACTGCCAGGGAGCAGAATAAAGAAAAAAGAATGAAAAGAATTGAGGACAGTCTCAGAGACCTCTGGGACAACATTAAACGCACCAACATTCGAATTACAGGGGTCCCAGAAGAAGAGAAAAAGAAAGGGTCTGAGAAAATATTTGAAGAGATTATAGTCGAAAACGTCCCTAACATGGGAAAGGAAATAGTCAATCAAGTCCAGGAAGCACAGACAGTCCCATACCGGATAAACCCAAACAGAAACATGCCTAGACACATATTAATCAAACTATCAAAAATTAAATACAAAGAAAAAATATTAAAAGCAGCAAAGGAAAAGTAACAAATAACATACATGGGAATCCCCATAAGGTTAACAGCTGATTTTTCAGCAGAAACTCTGCAAGCCAGAAGGGAGTGGCAGGGCATATTTGAAGTGATGAAAGGGAAAAACCTACAACCAAGATTACTCTACTCAGCAAGGAACTCATTCAGATTTGATGGAGAAATTAAAACCTTTACAGGTTGGCAAAAGTTAAGAGAATTCAGCACCAACAAACCAGCTTTACAACAAATGCTAAAGGAACTTCTCTAGGCAGGAAACACAAGAGAAGGAGAATACTTACAATAACAAACCCAAAACAATTAAGAAAATGGTAATAGGAACATACCTATCGATAATTACCTTAAATGTAAATGGATTAAATGCTCCAACCAAAAGACACAGATTGGCTGAATGGATACAAAAACAAGACCTGCGTATATGCTGTCTACAAGAGACCCACTTCAGACCTAGGGACACATACAGACTGAAAGTGAGGGGATGGAAAAAGATATCCCATGCAAAAGTGGAAATCAAAAGAAAGCTGGAGTAGTAATTCTTATATCAGACAAAATAGACTTTAAAACAAAGACTATTACAAGAGACAAAGAAGGACACTACATAATGATCAAGGGATCAATCCAAGAAGATATAACAATTGTAAATATTTATGCACCCAACATAGGAGTACCTCAATACATAAGGCAAATGGTAACAGCCATAAAAGAGGAAATTGACACTAACACAATAATAGTAGGGGAGTTTAACATCCCACTTTCACCAACAGACAGATCATCCAAAATGAAAATAATTAAGGAAACACAAGCTATAAATGATACATTAAACAAGATGGACTTAACTGATATTTATAGGACATTCCATCCAAAAACAACAGATTACACTTGCTTCTCAAGTGCTCATGGAACATTCTCCAGGATAGACCATATCTTGGGACACAAATCAAGCCTTGGTAAATTTAAGAAAATTGAAATCGTATCAAGTATCTTTTCCGACCACAGTGCTGTGAGACTAGATATCAATTACAGGAAAAAATCTGTAAAAAATACAAGCGCATGGAGGCTAAACAATATGCTACTAACTAACCAAGAGATCACTGAAGAAATCAGAGGAAATCAAAAAATGCCTAGAAACAAATGACAATGAAAACACGACAACCCAAAACCTATGGGATGCAACAAAAGCAGTTCTAAGAGGGAAGTTTATAGCAATACAAGCCTACCTCAAGAAACAAGAAACATCTCAAATAAACACCCTAACCTTAGACATAAGGCAATTAGAGAAAGAAGAACACAAAAAACCCAAAGTTAGCAGAAGGAAAGAAATGATAAAAATCAGATCAGAAATAAATGAAAACGAAATGAAGGAAACAATAGCAAAGATCAATAAAACTAAAAGCTGGTTCTTTGAGAAGAAAAACAAAATTGATAAACCATTAGCCAGACTCATCAAGAAAAAAAGGGAGAAGACTCAGATCAATAGAATTAGAAATGAAAAAGGAGAAGTAACAACTGACACTGCAGAAGTACAGAGGAGTATGAGAGATTACTACAAGCAACTCTATGCCAATAAAATGGACAACCTGGGAGAAATGGAAAAATTCTTAGAAAAGCACAACCTTCCGAGACTGAACCAGGAAGAAACAGAAAATATCAACAGACCAATCACAAGCACTGAAATTGAAACTGTGATCAAAAATCTTCCAACAAACAAAAGCCCAGGACCAGATGGCTTCACAGGCGAATTCTACCAAACATTTAGAGAAGAGCCAACACCTACCCTTCTCAAAGTCTTCCAAAATATAGCAGAGGGAGGAACACTCTCTAACTCATTCTACAAGGCCACCATCACCCTGATACCAAAACCAGACAAAGATGTCACAAAAAAAGAAAATTACAGGCCAATATCTCTGATGAAAATGCAAAAATCCTCAACAAAATACTAGCAAGCAGAATCCAACAGCACATTAAAAGGATCATACACCATGATCAGGTGGGATTTATCCCAGGAATGCAAGGATTCTTCAGTATATGCAAATCAATGTGATACACCATATTAACAAACTGAAGGATAAAAACCATATGATCATCTCAATACATGCAGAAAAAACTTTTGACAAAATTCACTACCCATTTATGATAAAAACCCTGCAGCAAGCAGGCATAGAGGGAACCTACCTCAACATAATAAAGGCCATATATGACAAACGCACAGCCAACATCGTTCTCAATGGTGAAAAACTGAAACCATTTCCTCTAAGATCAGGAACAAGACAAGGTTGCCCACTCTCACCACTATTACTTAACATAGTTTTGGAAGTTTTAGCCACAGCAATCAGAGAAGAAAAAGAAAAGGAATCCAAATCGGAAAAAAAAAAGTAAAACTTGTCACTCTTTGCAGATGACATGATACTATACATAGAGAATCCTAAAGATGCTACCAGAAAACTACTAGAGCTAATCAATGAATTTGTTAGAGTAGCAGAATACAAAATTAATGCACAGAAATCCCTTGCATTCCTATACACTAATGATGAAAAATCTGAAAGAGAAATTAAGGAAACACTCCCATTTACCATAGCAACAAAAAGAATAAAATACCTAGGAATAAACCTACCTAACGAGACAAAAGGCCTGTATGCAGAAAACTATAAGACACTGATCAACGAAATTAAAGATGATACAAACAGATGGAGAGATATACCATGTTCTTGGATTGGAAGAATCAACATTGTGAAAATAACTATACTACCCAAAGCAATCTATAGATTCAATGCAATCCCTATCAAACTACCAATGGCATTCTTCACAGAACTAGAATAAAAAATCTCACAATTTGTATGGAAACACGAAAGACCCCAAATAGCGAAAGCAATCTCGAGAAAGAAAAACAGAGCTGGAGGAATCAGGCTCCCTGACTTCAGACTATACTACACAACTACAGTAATCAAGACAGTATGGCACTGGCACAAAAGCAGAAATATAGATCAATGGACCAGGATAGAAAGCCCAGAGATAAACCCATGCACATATGGTCACCTTATCTTTGATAAAAGAGGCAAGACTATACAAGGGAGAAAAGACAGCCTCTTCAATAAGTGGTGCTGGGAAAACTGGACAGCTACATGTAAAAGAATGAAATTAGAACACTCCCTAACACCATACACAAAAATAAACTCAAAATGGATTAATGACCTAAATGTAAGGCCAGACACTATAAAACTCTTAGAGGAAAACATAGGCAGAACACTCTATGACATACATCACAGCAAGATCCTTTTTGACCCACCTCCTAGAGAAATGGAAATAAAAGCAAAAATAAACAAGTGGGACCTAATGAAACTCAAAAGCTTTTGCATAGCAAAGGAAATCATAAAAAATATGAAAAGACAACCCTCAGAATGGGAGAAAATATTTGCAAATGAAGCAACTGACAAAGGATTAATCTCCAAAATATACAAGCAGCTCATGCAGCTCAATATGATAAAAACAAACCACCCAATCCAAAAATGGGCAGAAGACCTAAATAGAAATTTCTCCAAAGAAGATATACAGATTGCCAACAAACACATGAAAGGATGCTCAACATCACTAATCATTAGAGAAATGCGAATCAAAACTACAGTGAGGTATCACCTCACACCAGTCAGAATGGCCATCATCAAAAAATCTACAAACAATAAATGCTGGAGAGGGTGTGGAGAAAAGGGAACCCTCCTACACTGTTGGTGGGAATGTAAATTGGTACAACCACTATGGAGAACAGTATGGAGGTTCCTTATAAAACTAAAAATAGAACTACCATATGACCCAGCAATCCCACTACTGGGCACATATCCAGAGACAACCATAATTCAAAAATGAGTCATGTACCAAAGTGTTCCTTGCAGCTCTATTTACAATAGCCAGGACATGGAAACAACCTAAGTGTCCATTGCTAGATGAATGGATAAAGAAGATGTGGCACATAGATACAGTGGAATATTACTCAGCCATAAAAAGAAACGAAATTTTGAGTTATTTGTAGTGAGGTGGATGGACCTAGAGTCTGTCATACAGAGTGAAGTAAGTCAGAAAGAGAAAAACAAATGCCGAATGCTAACGCATATACATGGAATCTAAAAAAAAAAAAAAAGGTTCTGATGAACCTAGGGGCAGGATGGGAATAAAGACGCAGACGTAGAGAATGGACTTGAGGACATGAGGAGGGGGAAGGATACACTGGGATGCAGTGAGAGAGTGGCATGGACATATATACACTACCAAATGTAAAACAGATAGCTAGTGGGGAGCAGCCGCATAGCACAGGGAGATCAGCTCGGTGCTTTGTGACCACCTAGAGGGGTGGGATAGGGAGAGTATATGGGGATGTATGTATACGTATAGCTGATTCACTTTGTTATACAGCAGTAACTAACACACCATTGTAAAGCAATTATACTCCAATAAAGATGTTTAAAAAAAAAAAGGGTACAGGCTGTGGCGTTAAGGACATTCACATCGTTGTGCTGTCATCAGCACCATCCTCTCCAGAAGTCCTTTCTTCTTGCAAAACTGAGACTCTGACCCATTAGACACTAACTCCCCCTCCCCCAGCCCCTGATACCCACAGTCCTACTTTCCGTCTCTGAACCTGAGGGCTGCAGGGACCTCACACACCTGGACTCACACACTGTTGGTCCTTTTGTGACTGAGCATGATGCCCTCGAGGTTCCCCCGTGTGGTGCCGCGTGCGGGGACGTCCTCCCTCCTGGAGTTGGACAGTGTCCCCTTACACGGGTACACGTCTCACGTCTCCATCATCCACCAACCACCATCCACACCTGCGGCTCCTCCCCCTCGGCTCCCGCGAGTAACGCTGGGAAGCGGAGCGCAGGTACCCGAGCCCCTGCTTGACTGCAGGATCGAACGGAAGCTCTAATTTAATTTTCGAGCCCCCCCCCTCCCCGCACCACTCTCCACGCCCTCGCCGACACTCATTAATTTCTGGGATTTCTGAGAACGGGGATCCTAGTGGGTGTGAGGCGGTGGGAAGAAAATAAACCAACCCCATCATCCCCGTCAGCAGCCAGGCCGGCGGCCCCGGGCCCACCCCTCCGTGAGGGCGAGACGCCGGTCACCGCTGAGCCAGAGCTGGTACCCAGGGAAGACGCTCTGTGCCGGCGCCTCCGGGGATCGCGAGCCCAGTTCCTATCAGGGACCAGCGAGAAGCCAGGGCGTTCGGGCCAAGGGTCCAGGCCGGGTTCCGAGCAGCGATGGCTGCCTGTGGGCCCGGCGCATGCGTGCTCGAGGCGGTTGGGCGGGTGCGGGCTCAGGGATGCCGACGGGCCCGGCGCATGCGTGCTCGGGGCGGCGCGGTGGGGCGGGCTCAGGGTGGCCGGGAGAGCCGCCGCATGCGCGCTTCCGGCGCGAGCGCGACCAGTGACCATGGCGGCGGTGGCGGCGCAGGGCAGGTGGGGCGCGCGGCGGCTGCGGCTCCTCCTCTCCACGCTGAAGCCCGGGAGCCACGTTCCCCTGGCCGAGCCCGTGGCTGCGTTCAGGTAATGGCGCCGCTCCCCACCGGGAGCCCCCGCGTCGTTGTCCGCGCGCTCGGGGCGGCGTGAGGGGAGCCGCTGGCCAGGGGCCGGGCTGGGGACGCGCGTGGTGATGGCCTCGCCGGCCCCTTGCCCTTTAACCCGTGACCCGGGCGCGGCCGAGGGAGCGCGGGCGGCGGGGCGCTGCGCTCGGCCGAGGTGCGGAGCCTGGAGCGGCGAGGGTCCGGCGGTGGGAGACCCTCACTCCGGGCCCGCGTTCCGCGCAGCCCTTCACGCCTGCGGGCAGTGCTCGCGCGCGCTCCTGTCAGGCCAGCCTGGCAGTGCCTGCGCCCCATCAGCTCTCGGAGTCGCGGGCCCCAAGGCCCTGGGTGTCCTTCGCCCCGCTTGCCCGCCTCGAGCTTTAACGTGCAGAAGAATCACCTCGGGAAGCGGGGAGATGGCTCCCCGAGGTGCTGAGGGCGCAGGTTGTGGAGACGCCCAAGAATCTGCCTTTCCCTCTTGTGACACGCCCTCCCGCACAGGCTTTGAGATACGGCAGCAGCAAGAAAACTGGATCCGT
Source organism: Balaenoptera musculus (assembly GCF_009873245.2). Classification (NCBI taxonomy): domain Eukaryota; kingdom Metazoa; phylum Chordata; class Mammalia; order Artiodactyla; family Balaenopteridae; genus Balaenoptera; species Balaenoptera musculus. The sequence continues at coordinate 2,103,875 of NC_045795.1, forward strand.
CTCTGACCCACAGTCTTAAAAGTGGGTGCCGTCGGTCTCGAGGGAGAGAACGCAGGACATGTGGTTGGAGCGGCGTGAAGCTTGCTTTACTTTATTTCCTGCGTACCTGCCTGCACACCCGCACGCGCGCGCACAGACACTCCCCCCGCCAGCTGGTGCTGGGTCAGTTCCACTCATGACTAGGAAGATACCTGCCTTCAGAACTTCACCTGTTGGGAAGCTTCTCATTTGGAAGGAGAAAGGAAAGATCTGACCCGCTTTAACGATTTTCAGAACTGTTTTGATACAGATGGAAAAATATGTCAATGTCTGCAGCTCTGTAAGTCAACGTTGAAAAATGCCCATTTATCCAGTGTCCCATTTGCAGAAAGGGATTGAAATGGGGTTCCTGTGATGGCACCAATATCGGTTACAATAGGTTATTAAATGGTTGCAAGAAGGCCCCATCCACTTAGCAGTGCAAATCATTCCTCCTAAAATATCTCTGAAAAACACGTTTCTCTGGATTTTCAACTGCCGTTTTATAAATGCAGTTGCAAATTGATATGACCTGTAATGGGGAAAACAAGTAGTGGTATTGGTTAATCCGGAAACAAGAAGGCAGTCCCGTGTTAAGTAGGTAAAAGCACTCCTGTAAGACCTTTGCTTCGGAACAGCTGGCGCCTAACCTACAATTGAGTTGCGTTCCAAAACCTTCTCTGTAAGTCTGCTGTTTGGAACTCTGACTCTCTGTATTTCATAATCTGCAAAGTGGTTTATCCCAGGGCCTGGTCAGGAAAGCCTTTTCCACCTGAAATTGTGCGTTACGTGCATTTACAATGTTATAACTTTACAGACCCTAACAGCCTGCCTGAAGAGAGATGTTTTCCGGTTCAACCTGGGGCTGCTCTGTCTGAGCATCAGAGAGCCGCCGTCCGCTGGCGCCTGCCCTCACCTTCTGTCCAGCAGTCAGGGTGAATGTGGCCCCGGTGCCGAGCCCCGCTGGGGACTCTCTTCAGCCGTGAGGTTACAGAAAAAGCATCAACAGGAGCTAGTTCTTTACCCTCGCTAAGCCTCGTGCCTTGCAGAATTGTTCTGAGGGTTTGAGACAATGAGGGTAAAAGGCCTGGCACGTAATAGGAATTAAGTAATTAGTAGTTACAATTAGTAATAATACAAATATGAATATCTAAATAATAACACAGTGTATAAAAGATGTAAAAATGAGTCCTCAAAATTCATGTTAATCCAAGCCCTGGGCGTTGCTAATGCTTTATTGTAGCTAATGGTTACTTTGGAAAAAATGTACAAAAGAAACTGAACATACAAGAACATACAAGAACATACATACAAGACATACATACAAGAACATACAAGAAACTGAACATACAAAAGAAGCTGAACATACAAGGTACAGAGAATATGTAGGACTTATTCAGTGGCCCCCATTTTTATTTCTAAGCAAAGTGGACATTCCAGGTGTCGACATTCAGGTGCTCATTTTGGCTTTGCAAGTTACCAGCAGAGTGACTGGGGCCAGTTACCTAAGCTCTAATCCTCAGCGGTAAAATTAGGTTGAGTCTAATATGCATCACATAGCAAAATGAATGAGATAAGTAAGCTCTTATCAGAGGACATTATCTAGTTTAATAATTAAACTATGTTAGTTCTAGTTTAATTCTTTGCCCCAAATGGTTACATTCTCGCCTGCCCTACAGGAATCCTCCCTCTTTGACGGGGGGATGGGGGGGGTGGGGGGCAGCTCAGCCCCCTCATCAGGAAGTACCTGCTGTTGTATCGCTCCTGACCCCCTTCCCTTCCACGAACTTGCTTGTCCGGCCTCCCAGGAGGAGGGATTCGAGGACAAAAGTGAGGCGGGATCTGGGCTCTTCTGGCTGAGCAGGCCTTCCTGCAGGCTGTTTTTAAAAAAGGAGACAGGATTTTTCTCTCCTGTAAGAAATTAACTCAGTACAATCTTTCTCAGCCTCGGTTGTCTATTGGAGTCTCTTGGAGAATTAAAAAAATACAGCTGCCTGGGTCCCAGCCCAGAGATTTTGATTTAATGCAGCTTGGGCATCTGGAGATTTGAAGGTTTGCCAGATGATTCAAATCTAAGTTTGAGTCCCCCTGGTATAGTGGGGGCAGGAAACGCTCTCATACGAAGGGGCCGAGCGTGTAGCTGTGTAGGTGTTGCTGAAGGTGTGGTGAACGTGTTGTGTGCTGCGTGCATCCCAGTGTCTCCTGTCCTCATACTTGGCAAAGTGCGTAGAACTGCTGGTTGCAGATTGAACTGTCTTCCCTGCCAACTCCCAGGCAACATGGAGCACCCAGCCCAAAGTAGGGGGTCAGGATATACGTGAACGAGTGAATAATACGGCAGAGTTCCGGTGTTTTAGAAAGCACATGCCAGGGCTGTACCCCAGAATTACTGAGTGGGTCTCCCAGGACTGTCTCAGGCAGGTGCATTTTTAACTCCACAGGTGATTCTAATGAACACACCTGCTTAAGAACACCTGGGTTAGAGAGGTGATTAATGGGAGGGAGAAATTGACAGCCCAAGAGAAAGGGGTTCATTTTTGTTCTTTAAGTTTTCTGAAGTTTTCTATCTATCCTTTTTCCTACCTGAGAGTTTGGAAAATTTGGTGTCTTGAATGGGGTTCAAAGTGATGAGCACATGTCAGGGCCATTCCAAGGCCTGGCCTCTGCAGCCTGCTTTTGTCTCAGCGTTCTTTTAACAGTGTTATCGGAGGCCTGTCATCTGAGAGCCCTTTGATAAGCTGGAGGGAAAATGCAACACTCCTTTCAAGTATATTTATGTGGAAGATCATTCAATAACTATTATTTTTAAAAATAAAACTTTTTTCTTATGTTTGAAATTGATTTGCTTTTGTACATGAACAGTTCTCTGTCCTGTTTCCCCAACCTGGAGATGGATGCAAGGTTTTGGGAGCCTCCATTAATCCCAGGGGTAGGCTGGTGGGATAATGGCAGGTCCCTCAGGTGTGACGACAGACAGGGTGTTGGTGACAAAACGCCAGGCACATTTCCTGCCCCGATAGCCTGGCTGCAAACCCCTTCACCATTTGGCCCCAACGTTTGCTCCCTCTCTGCCCCCGTGCTCTTGCCAGGCTGAGCTTGCCTGGTCCCCACATGTGCCCCCAACCCCTGGGCCTTTGGTCATGCCATTTCTTCTTCTACAAGCACCCTCCCCACTGCATTCTTTCTTCAGAGTTGTACCCATCTTGGAGGTTCATCTCAAATGCTGCTTTTTCAGTCTGCTCCAGGTACCTCCACCCAAGCCTGCTAGAATCTCTCCGTCTCTCTGAAGCCACCTTCAAAGTCCTGCGCCTTAGTAACCCTTTCCTGCCATTGAGCTCCCATCACGCCCAATTCTAGACTGCCAGGTTTTATCTCTGTATTCTTAGGCAGCCAGAAGAATGTGGGATGGGGATAATGAGAAGAAAAGAAATTTGGAATGGGGAATCAAAACACCGATACGGCAGAGCACAGAGGGAAGTCCGAAGCTTTGGGCTGGAGAGACTTCGGGCTGGCCACGAAAGGGGAGCCCGTGTGAGCCAGGCCCTGGGCAGCTCCCGGCCCGGGAGGGGTGCAGGCCTGAGAGCCAGCAGCCCCTGGTTGTGAAACCCAGTGGCTCGGACCTCGAGAGAGATGGGGGGGCCTCGTTACACATGACCTCTTCACTGCGCAAAATGCCTCTCCAAGCATGTCCTTCACACTGCTGGGAAGGGGGCCCCTCGAGAACCTTGAGGGCACGAGGAGTGATAGAGGGGCGCAGTCTCCCTTAGCTGAGCTGAGCGAGCGCTGGGCGTCTGTGTCTGTCTGGGGAGCTGCCTCGTTTCCCGTGCTGAACGCAGGCGTCTGACGGCCTCTCCCCTCCCTGAGGGTGTGCAGACGCCTCTGTCTCTCGACGCCGGACGTGTCAGTAAACCGTCGTTTCCTGAAGCGACTCTATCAGTGGAGCATTATTCGCCTTTACCTTGATTCTGGAGCTGTCCCAGGAGCAGGGGACGTGTCAGTAAACCGTCGTTTCCTGAAGCGACTCTATCAGTGGAGCATTATTCGCCTTTACCTTGATTCTGGAGCTGTCCCAGGAGCAGGGCGTTAATAACAAGTAACAGCAGGTTCTGTGGGACACGACCATGGCTCCGTGGTGCTTTTACTGCTCCTCCTGTGATGTTTCTCTAGATAATGAGCTCGTATCAGTAGTTATGTCAGGCCTTACCACCACTCAGGTCTGTCATGTTTTTCCAGAAGTTGTGTGTTAGGACTCGATGTGCCTGTGTTCGGCACATTTGTTCCAGCATCTGTCCTGGCATGCCTTCACGTCCCTTCTGCGTGTCCCCCAGCCATCTGGGGAGTTGGTGGGAGGCTCCCAGGGCCTGATGCAGGGCCCCGTATGTGCTGTGTCGGTGTGCATCCTCACGTTGTCATCCTGGAGCTTCTGCGAGGGCAGTTGAGGCTCCCCAGGGCAGAGCCCCTGGGGTGGCACGCGGTTAGATGCTGCAGTGTGGGAGGTCTTGGGCCAGGGAGGGCTGGGGGCGGCGCTTTGATATGGACCTGCCTATTTAACAGTCAACGCAGAAACATTTCAACATCTTAAAACCAGTCTGGCCACATTGGTGCAGACGGGCATTCCTGACCAGGGCCCTCATGTGGCTGGCTGGAGAATGGAGAGGCCAGATGCCTACAGGACAGCCTCGGGCTCAGGGCCTTCCCTGTGGACCCTGAGACCAGCCTCATCCTTGGGAATGCCACCAACGCAGCCGAAGGTCCGGGTGCCTCCTCTGGACCTGCTGAGGCCCAGACGGGTGGCTCCAGGGTCTGTGCCGGTGCCCACCTGGCATTCCACTGCAGGGGCTCCCGTGTCAGCCTGCACCTTGGCACCCCAGCGTGGGCCTGTAGGGTGGCCTGTGTGGCCGTTGACTTCAGCAGGCCTCTCGGTGCCTCTGTGGGATGAGCCCTGAGCTGGTGCTGTAGGATGTTCAGACATGAAGACGCAGCCCAGATCTGCAGCGTGGCGGGGAGGAAACAAACTGGTCCCTTTTTAGGTCTGGAAAACTGAAGCACGTATCAAAGTAATCCGAGGGACCTGGGGAGGGTACTGCAGCTGATTCATGTATAAAAGCGTGGCTTTGTCCTCACATTTGTGCTGCTCAGTAGTTTTCCTCTGGGGCTGGGGCTTTTCTCTTCCAGCTCGTCTGTGACCTCCGCCAAAGTGGCTGTGAACGGCGTCCACCTGCACTGTCTGCGGACTGGAGGCGGAGAGCACGCGGTCCTGCTGCTTCCGGGAATGTTGGGTCTGGAGGTTTTTACCGAGTGCTCTGCATGCTGTGTCCCCTGTGCTGCCTTCACAATCCTAGATGCCCAAGCTTGATGATTAACTTCAGTGCTTTGCTGAGATGCTTTAAGTAGTATTTGCTACAGTCAGTTTTAGGTGATGTAGAAAGATACCTTTCTACTTTATGCAGTTTTTATTCCTTTAAATACCCAGTTTTCTCCCATGCAAGTCCAACACTGTGTAGTTGCTTACAGCTTAGGGGGATGACGGGTCAAGGAAAGCAGTGTGGGAAGAAGGGATGGGTGAAGGAAGGAGGTGAGTGGGTGACCAGCGGCCTAGTTTGCCCGGAATTGAGGGGTTCCAGGATGTGAGACTTCTGCTGCTAAAAGTTGGACTGATTGCCCTGCTGTGCTTGACTATATGTTCAGCTAAGATCAGAGCTAAGAACAAAACTGGGCTTAAAGCCTTTTTGAACGTCAGAATTGGTTTGGCGTGAACGGAGTGTGGTAAAGCCAGGTGGATTGCGATCTCCTCTTACAGATGAGTAGTTTAGATGTAGAAAGTTCGGAGGGGGGAATTTCCAGTGATCCCAGAGCATCTCAAATTTGGTTTTAAGGGTTTCAGTGTTGTTTTATTTTTAATTTAGTTAAGTAATCCCAGTATATATTTCCTTATGATTTGCTTCTTTCTCTTAAAAGTAAAATGCTAAAATTTTTCGGTCACATGATGGTTCCACTCGATGTAGCCTCAGCTGATAGTGGCACTCTTGTAGCCATTGAGGCGTCTCTGTCCAGATAGTATTTAGTCTCTTTTTCCCTCGAGCTGTTGTAATGGAGGACCATATTTACTCCAATGGCTGATGTAGAGCTAAAGCAATGAACAGTTTGCCATTGTTTCAGTATTGCTGTCATTATCCAGGTATAAAAAGCTTTTGGCAGTTCAGTTTTTGCTTGTGTAAAACATTAACCTGATTCAAAAATCGAACAGCAAGTTTCTCCCCTAAACTACTGTCCCCCAGCACCCAGTTCCCCTACCCACGGGCAACCAGTGTTGATGGGTTTCCTTCTCAGGTATCATATATTGGTAACTATTCCTTAAAGTAATTTCATTAAGGTTTTAGTATTCAAGTGGTCTTTGCACTGGTCTTCAAATGTATACCTGTGTGCCAGGTATTATTGTTTCTGAAATTGGTCTTGAGTTACACTGTTGCCTTTTCCCACCTTCTCACCTCCTGCCCCTCTTTCAGCGCAGTTCCCTGGAAGACCCTCCAGTTCAGGGATCATGAGAGAAGCCTCAGATGTCAGAGCAGTAGACTTGTGCTGGAAATCCAGTTATGTTTTCAGCTTGGGTTTTCTGGATGATCTACCTGATGTTGAGGAAGGTGTATCTTGTCAGGAAGAGTGACATCATCATCCTTGATGACATTAAATGATCCTACAGCATCTTGAAAGACATTTTCTAATAATTGCCAGTTTATTAAGCAAGATGTTTAGTATCCATTTGTGACCTGAGCTGTGAGTCCCCAGAAATCAAGCAGAGCTTAGAAATGAGACGCTGACTTGCCCCTGGACTGGGCTCCTTGGGAGTCTGGCCTTCCACCCTGTGTGGACCACACAAGACCACCCTGCCTGTGCACACAGTGGCCGTGACCGTGTGGGCAGGCTGGGCGCTGCCGGTCAAGTCCGCCGCCGGCCTGAGAACGTGGTTCTACTTGCTAACATAACGCTGGTTCATACGGTTGTCATGAAACAAACTAGTTTGATTTCTTCCCTCCACACCCTTCCCTCCCCCCTCATTTCAGTGTTTTAGTTTAATTTTCTGGTTTCTAGTTATAACCAGAAAATGAAACCTTCAGGGCTATTCACATTAGCTTAGTAAAAGACATCTGGGATTTTAGAATTCTGCTTTGAATAACTAGGATCAAATCTCATTAATGTGTCTACACATATTATTAAGATCTCTCTCATTTGTAACAGTCATTTTTTAAAAAAAGAAAGAAAAAATAACCCAGAAGCATGTTGTATCAGTAAGTTTATCTCTATGCAGTTTCATGAATTTTTTTTTTTTTTTTTTAATAAAAAGCACGATTAAGCTGAAGAGAGATCAAACGTGCTGAAATAATACAGGACCAAATGAAAAATCAGGGCCTCTGTCCTTCTCAGAGTAGCCACTAGGGGGAGGTGGGGGGGTAGGTCTGAACTCCAGCAGGAAAGGAAGCTGCTTTGCTGGTTACAGCTGAGGTCTAACTTTGAGTAGAAACTAGTTACTTTAAGATTGTAGTTGTTTCTGCTTTTGATGTAGCGTGTTTGAAACAATGAAAACATTTACTGGAGTGTAACCAAGTGACTGCTTTCAGGAAGTGGAGAGACTGATTTTGGACCTCAGATTGAGAACCTGAATAAGAAGCTCTTCACGGTGGTCGCCTGGGATCCCCGAGGGTATGGACATTCCAGACCCCCAGATCGAGACTTCCCAGTAGAATTTTTTGAAAGGGATGCAAAAGATGCTGTTGATTTGATGAAGGTGGGTCTCTTAGGCAAGAGCCCAGAGGAGGAGGGTGGCTGGCCCTGTCTTCATTTGTTTTGCTTTTGTTTGTTGTTTCTTCAAGGGTAATACCACGTGACTCCTATAGAGAATTCAGAGTTCAGATGGGTATAAGGAGGAAAACAGATATATCAAACAATCTAACTATTTAGAGGTACTGCTACCAAGACTTTGAGGCTCTGCCTTTCTGGGCAATCTTATTACATGTGTAAGCACACAATTCTGTATTGATGGCATCCTACTATACCTAATGATTTTCCAGCTTACTGTTCATTGAACAGTTGATCAAGGAGATACTTCCATGCCAATAAATACAAATTTACTTCAGTTTTATAATAGGCACTTAGTGTTCTGTTGTATGGATACACTGTGTCTTAATTCCCCTCTCTTCTGATGGTAGCTAAATAATTTCTAAGTTGCCGTGTGTGGGGGGTGTGTGTGTGTGTGTGTGTGCGCGCTCGCATGCACGCAATTATACACGGAAGTGCAGTGAACATTGTGCTGTGCATGGACGTTGTGGCGCTCATGTTTTGCTATTGCAGACAGTGCTGGTGTGGACTTCCTGGACCTGTCCTGGTACACGTGTGTGAGAGCTCCATGCACATTTAGGAGATGACTTGCTGGGTGATGGGAGATGCAGATGTTCATTCTACAAGATAGTGCCAAAGTATTATCCATAGTAGTCACACCAATTCAGAGTCCTATCAGCAGGTGTCTTGGACTGATATTTGTTACGTCTTTAAATTTCCCCAACCATTCAGTTTTTACTTCTCGGCAGCATCTCCCAGATGCTCATCTTCCCCGTCAAACACATTCTCGGAGCCTGGCTGATCCACCCGAAGACCAGTGTAACCACCATCATTCTTTCCCAGCCTTCCTGTAGCCACTTCTTCCCATAGTTGCAGTCAGTGGCTTTACCAGATGCAGTGACTCTCCCGTTTCCCTCTCTGATCTGCATACCTGTCCTCAAAGTCTTCGCTCAGACCTGCATGGACGCACACACGTTGTCACGTCCAAGTACAGCTGATCTCCACTGTTTCCGGTTCCTTGAGACTTTATCCAACCGTAAGATGTAGTCCCCTCATCATTCAAAACAATACTATGTACTTAGGTTTTTATGACAATCATATTTGCACCACAACTAATTGAGAGAAACGTTTATGTCATCAAATGGTGGACTCTAGGATTTTTCTTTAATGGCCAATTGACACTCCACACACCACAGCTGTGTTGATTCTGATACTGGACGATCATCAAGTTCTCTCAGCAGCGAGGAGCCATAACCTGTGCTGTGCATTTCGTGGTATTTGTCACAGATGCTGAAGTTTAAGAAGGTCTCTTTGCTGGGGTGGAGTGATGGTGGGATAACAGCCCTCATTGCAGCTGCAAGATACCCGTCCTACATCAACAAGATGGTGATCTGGGGGGCCAACGCCTACGTGACCGACCAGGACGAGGAGATTTATCAGGGTAAGTCCCTCCACCTGGAGAGCAGCGTCCCCTCCCCCAACCTTTCTCAGGCCTTGTTTTGATGTGAGTTGACAAGTCATGTCTCATCCGTTTCCTCGGCTATAATGTGGGAAGGCGGTGAGTTCTCAGGAGAGTAATGCAATTTAACTAGTCTGTATTTTAAAGTTTCCTATTTCCAGAAGTGACTCTTTTTATGAGTCAGGAAAAGGCTAATAAGTAAAGTTCGTATTTACATTTCCTACTGTGGTAGTGACCCTCAAGGAAGGAGGGGGTTGACATGAAGTGTTATTTACAGGCTCATTTCAAGTACCGTGAGTGTGGAAGGGAACATTGTATTCAAACGTGAACCCTCATACTTTGATAAAGAATTGTTGTGCTATTCACACTTTTTAAGGTTGTCCTTCAAGCTTATCTCTGAGGATTTTTAGAGACGGGGGGAACAGGGGCTGGCAGAGTGCAGCCCGTGGGCAGACCTGGCCCACTGCCTGTTGGTGTAAGGCTGAGGCTCTGACAGAGGAGACCAGCGCTGTGGTTGCTGGGGACCGAGAGGGGTGGTCCCCTCCAGCCTGGGGTTGCTACCCAGGGCCTGTACTGGTGGCCACCTCACCCACCGGGCACCCAGTCATGGCATTCCAGTTGGCAACTCAGGAGTTGCTTAGCCCCCAGCAAGCTGCCCGAATTGAGACCACTGGGCTCGCAGGATGAGAGGAGGGCGCACTGAGATCTGGGGGTCCCTGGGGCGAAAAGTGCAAGTGACTTAGGCTTCCCCCACTTTCCTGGCTGCAGCCTTCGCCCCTCTGCTTCTCTCCAGGAGGTGACAGCAGGCGTGCGGGTGATGACACCCTGCCGCCCCGTGGCTTCCCTCTTGCGTCGCCGCTCCTGAGCCTCCGTTTCCCCAGTTTGTCAGCATGTTTGTTAGCAGAACTAAAAAACAAAACCCTCCTCGGGAAGGTCTCCTCGCTGAGGCAGACGTCCCATCGTTTACTTCTGCTCCTCCTTAAATATGTTATGAGATACACTTTAAAATATGTATTTTAATATATATCTTATGTAATAGTGTAATAGGATATATACTATAAAACATAATGTATATTTATAAAACAAATATTTTATATATTTAATTTTACATAAATAATGCATATGTGTATAGCATCTCTATAAATCAAATACGATATCGAACATATAATAGATAATATTTTTATTTTGATTATTTCATAGCTGAACTTTTAGTTCAACCGCATAATATTTGACCCATATAAGGCAACACCTGCGGCGTGAACGGACCCGCCGAGGAGCACGAGGTCAGTCGCTGCTGGCCACGCGCTGCTTCCGGCCTGAGTCGTCCATCCGTGTGCCGTCTTGAAGGCACTGTCGTCACGCACGTTCATGTCCCTAAGCGACACATAACTTAGTTTTCTTTGTTTTGGAGCTAAGCAGGGTTCCTCCGTACTATGTGGCGTTTTCTGTGACTCCCGTTTTACACACGGTTCTCTTAGAACGCCGTTTCTGAGGCTCGTTCGTGACGGTGCCGTGTGGCGTTCTGCTGGGCACGCCTGTTGCACTTCTCCCCCCCCTCTTTCCCCCTGGTGTTGCTGTGAGCGTGCTCGGGTGCGTCCTCAGCGTGTGAGCAGACCTGCCTGGGGAGGACGCCCGTGCTGGGCTAGCTGCGCCGTGCTTGCTGATGGGCCACTTTCAGGTGGCTCCCACCCCCTCAGCGCACATCCTCAGCAGGAACTCGGAACTATCAGAGTTCTTGATTCGGGCCAGATGGGTGTAAGACGGTATTTCATCGGGGGTCTTAATTTGCATTTTCCTGTTACTAATGAAACTGAGAATCTTTTCATGTGTTTATGCACCACTGCGGTTTCTTCTTTTGCATTTTACCTATTCGTGTCTTTTTACTGGTTTTTAAATTTTTATTGTGTAATATATGATAGATGTAAATAGCACAGCATGTTTCACGGGTGCGTGTTATGAAGTGTAACAGCAGAGCCAGCACCAGGAGACCCCACCCAGCGCAAGCAGAGAGCACTTCTGTTACGGGCACGGTGTTACTGATTTGCAGTGTTGCTTTGTTTTTTGGTTTTTAGTAACCTGATTACCAACTCCTTGCTGGTTAACCATTGTGTTAGTAGTTGTGTTACCAGTGTGTGACTTGTCTTTTTGCTTTCTTTCTGGACAGGACTATTTAATTTTAATGTGAGGAAATGGTACAATGTTTTATTTTCTCATTGCCTTGGTGAGTTTTTAGTTGAGGTACAAATGACCTGTAACATTGAGCTGCTCTTACATTTGCCGACGCGTCTGGCTCTTTGCTCACCTTTCCTCCTTCCTTCTCACATGTCCCTTCTAAGGCCCTCTCTCTTTTCCCTGAAGTTGTTCTTCAGAAGTTCTTTAAGGGCAGGTCTGGTAAGAGTCAACTCAGCTTTTACTTGAAAATGTTTGTTTCACGCTCACTCTTGAAACATGGTTTGGCTAAGTACAGAAATAGAAATGGAAACGTATCTTCTCTGCTATTCTGGTGTCTTCTGCCTTCCTTACCTGCTGTTGTGGGTCTGACTTTCCTTCCTTTGGAGTGATATGTCTTATCTCTGGCTCTTTTTCAGATTTTCTCTTTTTCTTTGGTGCACTGCTGTTTTACTGCCCCGTGTTGGATTTCTTTTTGTTTTTCCTATTTGGGCTACATTTAACTTTTGTCTGGATTCTTTTATCAGTTCTGAGAAACATTGTCACCTGCTGATTCCCTCTGACAGTGAATCCCCCTCCTCTCCCTCCCCCTCCTCCATCTACCCCCTCCGTCCCTCCTCCTTTGGGGACTGATTGAACTTTGTAGACCGAGCATTTCCGTCTCCCCATTTCTATTCATCTCCGTGTCTCTGTGTGTAGGGCTCTGCATAATTTCTTAAGCTTTCTCTTCCAATTTTCTAGTTGTTTCGTTATCTTTCAAAGATTCTGATTGCCTTGTGATCTTTGATGAGGAGTGGATATTTGCTTACTCTTAATCTGAAAACAAACAAAAAGACAGCATAAGTTGAGAACACTTTCCTTCAGAGAGGATGTCCGTTTGCTGCTCTTGGCAACTATGGATGGTACCAGGTTGGGGCCATTTCCATCTCAGGTTCAGCCGTGTCCACCCTCCCCCAACCAACAGTCACTTTCCCCCGAAGCAACCCTGCCTTTGAGTGGTCTTACCACTCTTCGCTCTGTTTTCAGGGTTCTCTTACACACAGACACACACACACAACACACACACACACTCTAGTTTCCATCAGTTACTGCAAACTCCAGCAGTGCAACAAAAATTATATATTATGAAAGAGCTAGTTGTTCCACTGCAAGAGGGCCTTCCCGAGGGTGTGGTCTGCTACACGGCCAAGGGCAGAGCCGTCTGTGGGGCACTTCTCACGGGCTGTCTTCATGCCGTCGTGCCAGCTCCTCTCTCCTCTTCCTTCTTCCCAGGTCTCCTGCCACCTCTTCATTTTCAGGCTTCTTCTCTGCATCTCCCCACCAACCCTGCCCCCGACCCCGTCCGGAGTCTTCTCAGTTTTGTGCGGAGCAGTTCAGCGTCCTCAGCCTCTGGACTCCACCCTGGGCGTCCGTCTGCGGGTTCAGAAGAGTGAGCGAGAGAAAGGCAGGCACTGTCTCTATCAGGGTCAGCCTGCCTCAGACGGCAGTTCACTTTAAAGGTGGCTTTTAGCCATTATTTCCTTTCCTAACAGAGAGTCATCTGTAATATAGTTTGTAGTTAGTAGTTACACCCATGTGCCTTCAGTGGCAGAAATTAGAATGAATGTGTGTGCATTTCTCAACGTACATAAATGCAGTTCAGAAAAAACTCCTGTTATAAATAATGTCATTTTCACTCACATGACCCTAATTAGGGGAATGTCTGCTTTTATCTTACACCTTTAACAGAAAGCATTAATTTTAGATCTAATTTCATTCACTTGGTAAGAATCTGCTGGTCCCTCTTTTGTGCCCAAGGGCCACAGTGGGGGACAAAACAAAGCAAAACCCCACACGCAGAGCTCACATCTTGGTGGGGACCCAGCACTTGGCACTCAGCACGGACACAGAAGCCACTGAAAGTGACCAGCGCTGAGCAGAGTGACGGACACGGGGTCGGGGAAGGCCTGGCCGACCTGGGCGAAGCCAGCGTGAGCCACGTGGAGACCGGGGGAGCGCTCCCGGCTGGCAGGGCAGCCAGTGCCGCGGCTCTGAGTGCACTGCGCTTGGAGTATTTACAGATGAACTCTAGTCTGAGACTAAACCCATTCTTGCCCACGCATCTGTCTTTCAGGTATCCGAGACGTGTCTAAATGGAGTGAGAGAACAAGAAAGCCTCTGGAAGCCCTCTATGGGTTCGACTACTTTGCCAGAACCTGTGAAAAGTGGGTGGATGGCATAAAGCAGTTTAAGCATCTTCCAGATGGTAGGTTACACAAGCTATTTAACGGTCCCTTTGCTCATTAGAGAGGCTGCTTGAGTCCCCCAGATGCTCGAGGATTCCTCGGGGATTAATGCGCTCGCCCACTGTCCTTCCACACTGATGTGTGAACAGAGGGTGCTGGTGATCGTGTACAATGCGAGTTCTTGTGTGATAGACCCGCCTTGCACCAGAGACAGACCATGTGTACAAAGGGTCACATTGTTGAGTCTCTCATAGCAGACTGTTCTTTTTCCTTCCAGTCCTTCGTGTGTATGATGGCAAAATCATTCTCCAGAAGCCTCAGATACTCTTCATTTTCTAATTCCAGGGTGGGTAATTAGAAAACAGAAAGCTGCAACAGACACCAGATTTTCTCTTTTTCACATTTAGAGGTGTCACCCCACTACATCCTCTGTTACTAGGACAGAAAAGGAGGGACTCTCTGTCATCACCTTCAGCCCCAGAAGAATTAGTATGAGGAAGAAAGTATTCAGTCCTTTCCCAAGTTCAGAGCTAAGTTGTGTCACTTTAGCTGTGACAGATGTCTTCCTGTCTTTATCTGAAAAATTAACATGATTTCCAATAACAGGAAGAATTGACATTCTGAAGAGAAATTCTGAATTAAAGTCTATTTTTTATAGCTATTTACATTTGTAGTCTCTCACTTTTCTAATTGCTAAAAGAATCGAGACTAGGTAAGATCTAATCTTGAAGCACATTCAGTTACAAAATTGTTGTGATTCAGGTACCAGTTTGGTCTATTCAGTAATCATTTCCAGAATGAGTCATCTGTCAAAACTTTCATAATGAGAAGGACATTTGGAAATGTTACTTTTTTGGTTTAAGTTCAAAACAGCAAGTATATCCTGTTCAAATGCAGTATCCACCCATAGCAACAGGTCCTTGAAATGTATTTCAGGGAGAATGAAAAGACAACTACAGACTGGGAGAAAATATTTGCTAAAGGACTTGTATCCAGATGTACAAAAAACTCTTAAAACTGAACAATAAGAAAACAACCCGAATAAAAGATGGGCCAGACAACAACGAGATCCCACTGTACACATCTTAGAGTAGCCACACAGAGGAATTTTAGGACAGTGAAAATGCTCTGTATAATATCATCATTGCATCCACGTCATTATGCATTTGTCCAGACCCACCAAATGTGTCCAAGAGTGTGTGCCCGTGGAAAACCCCGGGCTCAGGGGGGTGACGGCGCATCAGTGCAGGTTCATCTGTTGTGAGAAGCGTCTGACGGGGTGTCGACGATGGAGGAGGTTGTGCATGTGTGTGGCCGGGGGTACGTGGGAGCGCTCTGCCTCCCGCTCGGTCCTGCTGTAACCTAAAACTCTAAAAGATGCAGTCTGTTAGAGAGAGAGTGAGGGAGACAGTGTCATGATGCAGAGAATCTGGAAACGTATGAATCGTCTTACAGCAAGGCTGTTAACAAACTTCTCATCTCGCTTCAGTACCGACTCCTTTGACAGGAGCCCTTTTCTTGTGCTCAAGGCTATGGCTGCTCAGTTCAGCTTAGGGATTCGTCGCCAGATTTGGAGTCAGGCCCAGGGCTGGATTCTGGCTTTGCCACGTGGCTGCTGTTTGAGTGGGTTCAGGCAGATCACTTAGCCTCTCTGAGCAGCAGTTCTGGGTCTGTGAACTGGAGATACTGGGAACTACCCAGGAAGCTGCTGTGAGGATTATATGTGTGAGGTGAGGTGTTTTTATATATACACACGTGTATATAAAGTATGTGAGGTTTTATATACTATGTGAGGTTATATATATGAGGTTTTATATACTATGTGAGATTGCATACGTGAGGTTTTATATATATATTCTATGTGAGGTTATATATGTTAGGTTTCATGTTTTATTATATGTGAGGTTTTATATATTATACGTGAGGTTATATACATGAGGCTTTATATGTATTATATGTGAGGTTGTATATATATTATTATATGTGAGGTTATATATATGTGAGGTTTTATATATATTATTATATGTGAGGTTATATCATGTGAGGTCGGCTTTGATACAGTACCAACTACAGGGTGAGTGCTTAATAAAAAGTTATCACTACTATTGTAAACATACTTGATTTACAAGCGGTTGTATCTACTGTATGAGTTAAAGCCTGCATCTCCTGTGTCTCACGGGTGCTGAGTCACTGGGCCGGCTCCTGACACGCGGGGTGGGCTCGGGAACACTGGCGTTAATCGCCACGGGGCTGCTCAGTGGCAGGTGCGGCCACCCCGGGGCCAGCAGGCGGTGACCCCCACCCACGAGGAGGGAGGAGCCGCTGCCTGGACAGCACCCGGAGACCCCGGCTTTCTCAGGGCAGCTGGGGAGGACGGGGTAGCTCTGGGGTGCCTGCTGGGAGCAGGACACCTCCTCTTAGCGGTACAGCCATCCCAGGGATGTATGATGGTCCCTGATTAACCGAGAGAGGCCAAAAAACTCATGGAGTTAGGGCACCCCCAAGATTTCCCCCGCAGGAAATGGCAGGACGGGAAGTGGAGCCTGACTTGTGCCATGTGAGCCTTGGAAATGCTGTCACTCGTCAGGGTGAGGGCCTCTGTCAGGGGTGTCGGGCGGGAGGGGTGGACAGCAGCTTCTGCACAGCTGCAGTTGTAGCTTCACCATGAGGGACACAGTCTTGAGGGCCAGAGGGCCCCACTGAAGACACTATTTCAAGGGAGGAGCTTTTCAGATACCAAGCGTCTACCATCGTTTGGCAAATGGAACTGCCCCACGTAATATAAAGACTTGTAGGGTTTTTGTTTGTTTTAACTACTGTTTTCCATGAATTATGAATTTAAATCAGGCAAGAGTGCTTGTTCACTAGTAGAGCTTAAAAGAAAAAAGCCAGGAGAGAAACAGAAAGGAAACCCAAAGAATGTTAGAGCTGGAAGGCACTCAGACCCCGACTCATCCAGGCCGGTCTCGTAGAGACGGATGCTAAGGGCCGGGGGCGGGGTGGGGGGGTGCCCCGCTTGCCCGCGCTCTGCTCCTCCCCACCCCGAGGAGGGTCACGGGAAAGCAGAGTCTCCGTGTCTTTCAGGTAACATCTGTCGGCACCTGCTGCCCCTGGTTCGGTGCCCCACGCTAATCGTGCACGGTGAGAAGGATCCTCTGGTCCCGAGCTTCCATGCCGACTTCATACACAAACACGTGAAGGGGTCACGGTGAGTTCAGCGTGAGCCAGCACTCTGCCCTGGAGGCTTGGGAGGTAAACGGGAGAAGCTGTAGGAAGAGAAGAAGCATGAGGGTTGGGTTTTTCAGGTGCATCCCACCCCATTTTGCCCGTGTGAACCAACAGTCCTGCTGTATTTAGGGAACGGGGCCAAGGAGCCCTGGAATCTGAGGGCAGGGGCTCTGAGGGCTGCAGCACATCAACCTAAACAGTCACCTATCATTTGGGAACTTTCGTTATGAAAGCACTACTTACCCAGTAAAGAAAGTTTGTAAAATCAAAAGAAGAAAGCAAATCGCCTGTTGCTTACCATCCATTTAAATACCTCCATTAGTAGCATTTTGGTGTACTACTCCTTTCTAGTATTTTTTTTAACATAGATAAAATCATATTCTATATTCAACTCTGATTCCTTCTTTTTTCCCACTTAAAATTATGTTGTAAACTTTTTGTGTTATTTAAGCCTTAAATATGTACACATCAGAGGAGAACCTGTTATTCAGAATCACAAAACAGCAGCGTCTGCCAAGCCAGCTGTGTTGGTGGCCCATTCGATTAAATGGCAGAGACAACGTTCCTTGTCTGTGCAGCCCTGTTTCTGCCAGCCAACCTGGGGACGCCAGAGAACCTAATAAGACGTGTCAGCAGAAATTCTGTTCTTCAATCCCATTTGTTTTTATGTGGAGCAGAAATTTATAATTTAAATACTTTGGCTGACACAGGAGCCAGCTTCTGCTGGTGCTTATATCAAGATGAAAATCCCATGTTGAGCAAGCTGAGCATTTCCTTGATATGCAGTGACGCACATCCTGAAGGGAAAAAATGAGGTGCGACCAGGAGGTGGTGGCCTGGGTTTGTTTTTCTTAAGCAAACCTACTGGAAAATAAACACCCAAGTGAGCCTTGGTCCCTTCAGAGACTGTGTATGAATTCCAGAGATGCTGTCATTCCTCAGGACATCTTTGGAATGGTGTAGAATTCTTTGGAAGCGGGCTTTGTTAGTGACCTAAGAACGTTCCCCCTCCCCCCCCCCCGACCCCTCCACGAGCCGATCCCAGTGCCCACTGCAGGCCAGCACTGCCTGGCAGGTCCGGAGTGGCCCCTGAGCTGAGAGCTCCCACAGTCCAGCGGGGAAAGTAGGCTCAGAAACAGTTCCTCTGCCTCCTAATCATGCTGTTTATTCCATGATAGATTTTAACAAGTGTCTCAGAGAATTTTTAAATGTGGGAGACATGCTTCTTATTCTGCAGTAAAATAGCATTACTATAAACCTGTCTAATTCCTATGTCCAAATAGCATTTTATATTTTAAAAGGCATTTCACATATGATATCTAATTGTATATACTTCACAACAACCTTACGGAAAAAGACTTTGTCCCAATTTACAGATCAGAAAATCAAGGCTGAGACGTGTTAAGTCATCTTCCAAGGTTGCATGGCTAGTAAATGACAAATCCTAGGGTTTTTTCCTCCTAATATGGTGCTTTCCCCCACAGCACAGCTGTCTCTCATAAACATACTCTTATTTTAATATGATGGTAAGATGCCTGTATTATATACTTTCTGACCTGGTTAATTGTCTTCTAGCTTCAGAAATGACAGGTTTTTGCACACTGATGCTCATGATAAATGCAGTGTGTTCCCTTAGAGAGCCAGGTTCAGTGAAAGTCTGCAAGATAGTTTAATTTAGGAATTCTGTTCCAGACCCATCTCCTAGCAACAGAATACATCAATATGGGAGAAAAATATTCCCTTGCCATTCAGATGTTAATGGTTTCAGTACACTCTCTTATGGAAGGTCATTTTCTTAGAGCAGGATTCTTTGGAAAAAATGAGTTCAGAGTAAAGTGTTAAACTTGCTCCCTTCCTCTGCCAGAAGAGCCCTTTATGTTGGACATGAACCTAAAACACGGTGGTTAATTCTGGACCCACAAAAAGAGGGTTGATTCCTTGAGCACCAAGGTCCCCCTCCGACTGTGTGCACAGGCCTTCTGACCCCAGGGGAGCAACTCCAACTCCAAGTGCAGGGTGCTTCCGACGAACTTGGGGTTTCATTTCCTTGCCAGGTACATTTATAATTAAAGAATTAAAGGCACAAGTCTGTCGCCTCAAAGATTGTACTACAAATAGATAATCAGGTATGAAACAAATGCCTTTCTCTCCTAGAAGGGGGCCGAATGAAGGGTGGGCGTTCAGCAGGCCCACTTCCTGCCTGTGACAATTTGTCTCTCTCTGTTCTCTTTGCTGGAGAAGAATCACAGCATCTCCTGGAGACAAAGAGGCCTCAGAGATCACTCAAGTTCAGTGATTTTAGGTTTTGTTTTTAGGCAGTTGAGCCCTTCCTCCTAACAAACTCTTCTGCAGAAGTCCCAGATACAAAGCATAAGATAGTGGTCGCTGTGATTACAGCGGTGATGGGGAGCAGGCCCTGCCCGCTCCGGGCATCGCCCACTCGGCCAGCCCTCCCTCCTGGATCGCACGGCACTGACACCGTCGCCTGCCTGGCTAACCAGCCTCTGCTTGAGCGCCTCCTGTTGCCGGGCACGCCTGGTCCTCGGGGCCGCCCGGCTTGCTGTCACAGTTTGCGCCGAGCAGAGCCTGCACCCTTCGGACCCTTTGGGGCTGGAGTGGACGGGCCCGTGGAAGCAGAGGGGCCGAGCTGGCTCAGGAGAGGGTGGGCCTTCCCGGAGGATGTGACCACCGCGCTATAGTGGAGACACGGAGTGCTCGCTGTGCGTGGTCGTCAGCTCCGGCTGCTGTGACAGAGACCGCACGCTGGGCGGCTGAAACTACGGACATTTAGTCCCTCACAGTCTGGAGGCTGGACGTCCAAGATCAAGGTGTCAGGGGGTTGGTCTGTCCTGAGGCCTCTCTCCTTGGTGTGCAGATGCCACCTTCTCCCTGTGTCCTCACACGGTCATCCCTCTGTGTGGGTGTCTGTGCCCTGATCTCTTCTCATAAGGACACCAGTCAGATTAGATTAGGGCCCACCTGTGTGACCTCATTTTAACATGATACCTCTTTAAAGACCTGATATCCAAGCAAGGTCACACTCTGAGGTACTGGGGTTAGGACTTCAGCATGTGAATTGGGGGACATGGCTCAGCCCATAACAGTATGTTTCTGAGGAGGTGCTCAGATCTCAGGAATTGGGGGCCCAGCAGAGATCAGGATCTGGGTTTCAGACCCAGCTACACGTGACCAGCGCCTTGCCTCGAGTCCTTCTGTACCCTTTGCCCCTTCCTTGCCTGGCCAAGGCCACCCAGCCTTCCGGTCACAACTTGGATGTCTCTTCCTGCTCTTCCAATTACTCACCTTTCTGAGGCCACACGGCCCCTTCTTGATACCTTGTTAGCAGCGAGCAAGCCAGCATGTGTACGTGTAATATATCTAGAGAGAGAGAGGATGGATTTCCTCCAGGAGTAAGGCATAGGCTCGTGCCGCTACAGAGGCTGAGAAGTCCAAGATCTGCAGGCAGCAGCTGGAGGCCCAGGAGAGCTCATGGTGCGGTTCAGTCTGACTCTGAAGACCTGAGAACCAGAAAGAGCTGACGTTTCCGTTCGAGTCTGAAGGCAGGAAAAAGCCCGTGTCCCAGTTTGAAGACAGGCGGGAGGAGTTCCTCCTGCTCAGGGGAGGGTCAGCCTTTTGTGCTATTCGGGCCTTCAACTGATGGGATGAGGCCCACCCCCGTGGGGAGGGCAGTCTGCTGTGCTCAGTCTGCTGATTCAGGTGTGAATCTCATCCCGAAACACCCTCACAGACACACCCAGAATCATGTCTGACCAAATGTCTGGGCACCTGTGGCTCAGCCAAGTTGACGCATAAACCCGACCCTGGCGGAGGGCAGCTGGCGGGAGCTTCCTCAGAGGCCTTGGCCTGGCGGTGGTAGCGCTAAGGGTGCCTGGGCTGCCCAGGTCGTGGGTCAGGTGCTGGCCTCTGCCTGATCACAGGAGGGAGGAGGGGCCTCGCTCTGCAGCTTCCTGGCCTTGTCCGGTCTGGCCAGCGGTGGGAAGATGGCCCCAGACCGCCAAGGTGGGCGGCGGGGGGTGGGGTGCCCCTGCGGGCGTGAAGTGAAAAGGGCTTGTGCTGGCAGCAGGTTCGTTCCGGTTCCGTGGAGAGGGGGCCCGGCGGACACCGAAGGATGGGGGCGCACCCCCCTCAGCTGCCCGGATGGCCCTTCCCACCCCCCCCTCAGCTGCTGTTTCTAGTTCCTCCTCTCTGACTGCAGGCAGCTCGCGACCCCCTTTAGGGCCAGGTTCCGGGATTACCTCCAAACAGGACCAGCCTCATCCTTACAGAGCCGGGTCCTGGTGTCTCACAGTGGGGGGAAGGGGGGGCTCATCCTTTCTAGACAAATCTCACCCGTGACATTTTCTAAAATCTTTTTTTAACATCTTTATTGGAGTATCATTGCTTTACAATGGTGTGTTAGTTTCTGCTGTATAACAAAGTGAATCAGCTATACGTATACATATATCCCCATATCCCCTCCCTCTTGTGTCTCCCTCCCACCCTCCCTATCCCACCCCTCTAGGTGGTCACAAAGCACCGAGCTGATCTCCCTGTGCTATGCGGCTGCTTCCCACTAGCTATCTATTTTACATTTGGTAGTGTACATATGTCCGTGCCACTCTCTCACTTCGTCCCAGCTTCCCTTTCCCCTCCCCGTGTCCTCAAGTTCGTTCTCTATGTTTGCGTCTTTATTCCTGTCCTGCCCCTAGGTTCATCAGAGCCATTTTTATTTTAGATTCCATATATATGCATTAGCATCTGGTATTTGTTTTTCTCTTTCTGACTTACTTCACTCTGTATGACAGACTCTAGGTCCATCCACCTCACTACTGATAACTCCATTTCGTTCCTTTTTATGGCTGAGTAATATTCCATTGTATATATGTGCCACATCTTCTTTATCCATTCATCTGTCGATGGACACTTAGGTTGCTTCCCTGTCCTGACTAATGTAAATAGTGCTGCAATGAACATTGTGGTACACGACTCTTTTTGAATTATGGTTTTCTCAGGGTGTATGCCCAGTAGCAGGATTGCTGGGTCGTATGGTAATTCTAGTTTTAGCTTTTTAAGGAACCTCCATACTGTTCTCCATAGTGGCTGTATCAATTTACATTCCCACCAACAGTGCAAGAGGGTTCCCTTTTCTCCACACCCTCTCCAGCATTTGTTTGTAGATTTTTTGATGATGGCCATTCTGAGTGGTGTGAGGTGATACCTCATTGTAGTTTTGATTTGCATTTCTCTAATGATTAGTGATGTTGAGCATCCTTTCATGTGTTTGTTGGCAATCTGTATATCTTCTTTGGAGAAATGTCTATTTAGGTCTTCTGCCCATTTTTGGATTGGGTGGTTTGTTTTTATTATATTGAGCTGCATGAGCTGCTTGTATATTTTGGAGATTAACCCTTTGTCAGTTGCTTCATTTGCAAATATTTTCTCCCATTCTGAGGGTTGTCTTTTCATCTTGTTTATGGTTTCCTTTGCTGTGCAAAAGCTTTTAAGTTTCATTAGGTCCCATTTATTTATTTTTGTTTTCATTTCCATTTCTCTAGGAGGTGGGTCAAAAGGATCTTGCTGTGATTTATGTCATAGAGTGTCCTACCTATGTTTTCCTCTAAGAGTTTTACAGTGTCTGGCCTTACATTTAGGTCTAAAATCTCTTTAAGGTAAGAACTTTCCAATTGCAGTCGATTGTGGTCGCCAGCAAACGTAAATAAATTGTCTCCTAGTTGGAGCATTTTGTTGATATGCTGTACATAACTGGAACCTTCATAACGACTTTCGCACATTGTGAAGCACAATACAGATAGGATAATGGGCGAATAGCAAACGTGTGTTAAGTGTCTACTGTGTGCCCGGAGATAATTTCATCTTCAGAATAACCCTGTGGGGTGGACACTGTTACTGTCGCCACTTTCCAGGTGAGCAGCGGCGGTTTAGGGAGATGCTGTCGCTTGCTGGTTAAGAGCCTACGTTGGTGTGACTGGCTTGTCCTGCCCCCATCTTAGCCAGCGCCTTTAGCCTGTTTCTCCTTCGCCCACTCGCACGTAGGGAGCGTCGTCCAAGGACCGTCCAGGAGAGGTGGAGGGAGACTAGAGGGACTCTAATTCCTCAAAAGGTCCAGAATCACATTTCTTTTTCTAAAGGTGCCAAATGCAGTGAGGCACCTGCCCCAGCAAATAGGATCCAGCATCTGCCCCCTAGGGGTCCATCCTCTCCAGCTGAGCCGTGTGTCTGGCGCCGGGGAATTGCCTGCTCGTTTTCCTGGAAAGTGTGATTGTTGGAACCCCGCTCTCCACGAGCGTGTGATTCGATCCTTTGTTCAGTGGGTGAGAGTCTGGGTCAGCAGCGGCGGCCACGCTGCCCTGGCAGCCCCGTACTTACACCTGTCCGGGGCAGTGCTGTCCCGAGAGGAGCACGTGTCAGGGGTAGTGACCCCTGTGTCAGACCTCAGGGAAGGCTGTGTTGAGGACCCCGAAATGACCCCAGCAGCTATCAAGGAGCAGAGCTCTTTTATTCATACCCTCATTTGTCCATCTGTCTGTCCGTCCCTCTGTCTGCCCATCCTTAGTCCAGTGCAGTTCTGAATGTAGATGCCTCAGAACAGGGCTCCCATATTTTTAACGAGGGGCCCAGTTTTTATTTCCTGAGACTGAGATTACTACTGGGAGAACACAGCACTGAGGCTAAAAAGATGGGATTCGCAGCTGGTGTCTCTCCTTCCTTCTTGGGTGTCTGAACAAATAATAGGAGTGGGTCGGCTCCCCACACAGGAGGACTTGCAGGTTTGGCAGGGTGGGTCTCTGCTTGGTCCACGGTGGAAGGTGCAAGGTATCCCAGACATGCCCTTCTGTGACTGCCAGCATCCTCGGCAGTTGGTTCTTTTCTGTCTCCTGAGAACAGAGGCCGTGACTGTCCCTGTGAGCCCCGTCCCTCTGGAGGGCAGCTGGTCCTTTCTCTGGGGTGGTGCAGCTCATACTTCTTTCCTGAATAGCATTAACATTGACTTGGAAATGCCCTGGTTATTGTTAATGGCATTATTAACCTTCCCCGGGGCCTCAGAAAGATGCCAGCAACAGATCCTCCTTTCAAGCCCGTGATCTTGATAGTCTGGGTTCCCTCACCACCCCCCCCACCCCCGTGTGGTTGGGTGCGGGAGGCCCAGCATCGCCCAGGACAGCTCTGTTCCAGGCTCCCTCCAGCCATGCGTCCTCCCTAACGTTCACGGAGGTCCCTAGAGCTCTCAGCTCCCCACCCCGTGGAAAGCAGAGAAGCAGGAAATGCGGTGACTGGCATTTTGCCCCAGTGTAGTCCTTTTAACGTGTTACTGGGGACAGAACAACTCAGACTTGTGCTTATATCCCAGAACCTTTAATTTGTTTAAAACTTATTGTCTGCACTTTTATAGCCAATAAATAAAATGTGTAACTCAGAAGTCTGCCTCTATTAAAGAAACTGCAGACCAGCCACGTTTGACCAAAGCCCTGTGGAAAGGAAGAAGCCTCTCGAGGATGGTGAGGTGTCGTGATGGCTGCAGGACCGAGGGCGGGTGACGCAGGCCCCTGCCACCCTCACAAGCCTCAGGGACATTTACTTGCCCTTCGTCTGGTGGCTTGTACGCAGGCCTGCTCAGTCCTCCAAAGTGATGGGGTGATTTGGAACCTTGAACAGCAGGCCTGCGGGGGCTGTGAATGCTGATTTGGGTTTTCCCACTACACAGATATTCCAAGAAGCTCCAATCCAGTGGATTCTGGACACTTCATCTTTTTATCATCTTTCCAACCCTCTCTCTCAAGACCAATGTTATTAAAAAGATTTTTTTCCTTAGGTAACCACCAATCACATCTCCCACTCTCAGTCAGGTTTGCAGTCAAACTCTTTCTTACCTGATTCAGTTCCAAGCACAGCGTGTGTGCTCTGTCACTGTTAAGTCTCTATTCTGGGACCATCCATAAGATGTACCTTACACTTTCTTCCTAATAGAGGTGATGGAAAAAAAAATAAAACACGGCAGTTTCTCACTTGAGGTTTTCATGAAACGGTAGGGAGGGTAACGGGTTTTTAAGTGATGTGCCATTAATCATAATCTTTTTTTTCTTAGGTTGCATCTGATGCCAGAAGGCAAGCACAACCTGCATTTACGTTTTGCAGATGAATTCAACAAGTTAGCGGAAGACTTCCTACAGTGGCGGTGTCCCCGAGGACACGGGACCTGTGAATCCTGAGCCTGGGGCTTGAGCCTGGTGCTGCCTTTGAAACCCGCCTGCGGGTCACCCCCCAGTTCACCTGCCTTCCCAGGCTCCCCGTGCCTCCTCACAAACTGCTCCTAATCCAACAGCAATAATGACATATTATAAGCATCCTCTAGCTTCCATAGCTACAAAAATTAAACCTGATTTTTCAATGTTGTTGTGAATTTCTACCATTGTCTTAAAAAATAAATTGCTATCATGATTTACTTTACTTTCAGGTAAACGTTCAGTGAAGCATTTGTGTTCACGACCGCTCCTCCAAGATGAGTTGAATTTATGCGGTGCCTTTTATCTAAGAGGTGCAAGCGTGCACTGGTCTTTGTATTCATCACAATGTTCACAGAGAAGTGGCTAAGCTGAAGACAGTCCTCGCCCGGGGCCCTGGATTCCACACGTTCACGGGGTTGCTGGAACCACAGCAAACCAGGGAGGAAGGTCTGCTTTGTCCCCAGATCTCTATCCACCTCCACACACCTGGGTTCCTTTCCTTGAATACTTTGGGCCAGTGAAGCTAAAAATATGCCTTTTTGTCTCTCTTTACTAAAAGAGCAGAAAGGCTATTAATTAAAAACATGAAAGTAGAAATCCTGTTTTCTTAAAATTACTAAACCTGGAAACACTTGGGAAACATTTAGTGAAAGAATAAAAATTGTTTGCAATAAAAATTAAGAGACCACGGGATCTGGACACATGCTTTTTTATTAGTATAGATATCTTAGACAATACTGCAATTTCCAGAGGAGTTCCGTGTTACTACATCAACAGTGTGAATTTCTGACAGAGGCAAAACTGAGCACCATAGTATACAAATAGACCATGCTTGATTGAGGACAACAGAAGTTAACTAAGGATGCACGACTTATTTCAGAAGTTCTCAGGCCTCCCCCTCGCTCTCCTCCCGGCCTCCAGCCACGCGGCCTCCGCGTCCAGCCGCACTCGGGGCTCAGGCCTCGTCCTCGCCCTCCTCCTCCTCAAACTCCCCCTGCTCGTCGGCCGTGGCGTCCTGGTACTGCTGGTACTCGGACACCAGGTCGTTCATGTTGCTCTCGGCCTCGGTGAACTCCATCTCGTCCATGCCCTCGCCCGTGTACCAGTGCAGGAAGGCCTTGCGGCGGAACATGGCCGTGAACTGCTCCGAGATGCGCTTGAACAGCTCCTGGATGGCCGTGCTGTTGCCGATGAAGGTGGCCGACATCTTGAGGCCGCGCGGCGGGATGTCGCACACGGCCGTCTTCACGTTGTTGGGGATCCACTCCACGAAGTAGCTGCTGTTCTTGTTCTGGACGTTGAGCATCTGCTCGTCCACCTCCTTCATGGACATGCGGCCCCGGAAGATGGCGGCCACGGTCAGGTAGCGGCCGTGGCGCGGGTCGCAGGCGGCCATCATGTTCTTGGAGTCGAACATCTGCTGTGTGAGCTCGGGCACCGTCAGCGCGCGGTACTGCTGGCTGCCCCGGCTGGTCAGCGGCGCGAAGCCGGGCATGAAGAAGTGCAGGCGCGGGAAGGGCACCATGTTCACGGCCAGCTTGCGCAGGTCGGCGTTCAGCTGGCCCGGGAAGCGCAGGCACGTGGTGACCCCGCTCATGGTGGCCGACACCAGGTGGTTGAGGTCCCCGTAGGTGGGCGTGGTCAGCTTCAGGGTGCGGAAGCAGATGTCGTACAGCGCCTCGTTGTCAATGGAGTAGGTCTCGTCCGTGTTCTCCACGAGCTGGTGCACGGACAGCGTGGCGTTGTAGGGCTCCACCACCGTGTCCGACACCTTGGGCGAGGGCATCACGCTGAAGGTGTTCATGATGCGGTCGGGGTACTCCTCGCGGATCTTGCTGATGAGGAGGGTACCCATCCCGGAGCCGGTGCCGCCCCCCAGCGAGTGGGTCAGCTGGAAGCCCTGCAGACAGTCACAGCTCTCCGACTCCTTCCGGACCACGTCCAGGACCGAGTCCACCAGCTCCGCGCCCTCCGTGTAGTGGCCCTTGGCCCAGTTGTTGCCGGCACCGCTCTGGCCTGCCGGAGGGAAAAGAGAATATCAGACACGAAAACTTAAGCAAGGAATTCCAGATTCTGTCATTTTGACTCTGGACTAGATTTAGAGATGACAGATTCTTCTCTTTTAGAAACCCTTTCTACCTACAAACAATTTTTCTATATGCCAGTGACCCTCAAAAACACTGGAGATCTAATAAAGCAAAAAGGTTAGTTCGTATGAGGCACTTAATTAAGACAATGGTTTAACAAAACCCAACTGGTTTAAAATTAAGAACGAAGAACCTTCTGTAAATACTTAAATCAGCTACAAGGAACAGGCAGGGTGGGGCGCCCGTGATCAGAAGAGGCCGCTCCAAGCAGCTGTCTCAGCTGCTCGTAAACTGTGCCTTTGACCTTTGCTTCAGGAAATGCTCGCCTGTTGTCACTGGTCCTCTGAGGTGACCGGTCACCTGGGAGCTGCTGTTGGAAGCTTCCCTTTGCTCCCTGTTCTCTGCCCTCCCCGGGCTGCTCTGCCGTGGGACGGCTGCGGCAGCCCTGCGGCAGGCGGACCCCGTCCTTTGAGCTGTGCGGAGAGGGGCCAGAGGAGCGACAGCCCGTGGACCGGGGGCAGTTAGGCCAGGACTCAGGGCCTCTGTGGACACGCAGCCTCCAGCAGGGCACTCAGCA
Source organism: Balaenoptera musculus (assembly GCF_009873245.2). Taxonomy (NCBI): domain Eukaryota; kingdom Metazoa; phylum Chordata; class Mammalia; order Artiodactyla; family Balaenopteridae; genus Balaenoptera; species Balaenoptera musculus. The sequence goes on from NC_045795.1 coordinate 2,131,714, forward strand.
GTGACAGCTGTGACCTCCACGGGGCTTAGGAGGAAGTGGGCCCCCCGAGCCAGTGCCCGGGGACCACGCTACATACCGAACACGAAGTTGTCGGGCCTGAAGATCTGGCCGAAGGGTCCAGACCTGACCGAGTCCATGGTGCCCGGCTCCAGATCCACCAGGATGGCCCGAGGCACATATTTGTTACCTGCGGGGACAGAGCAGGACTCAGACCTGCGGTAGGCAAAGGAATCACAGTGCCCTGCCCTCTGGGCCCTTCACGGCAGAATTCAGCAGGGAAAATTCCAGCATGAGACAAAAGTAGGAGATTAGAGGCGGTTTCTGCTCTACAAAGGGAGATAATGGCCTGCCTCATCATGACAAACATGCAGGAGACTTCAGGAACTCTGAAGTGTGTTTCTGAGCAGTTAAAAATGCATGCAGGAAGCCTTTGTCATTTGCATGTTCCTAATACATTGCGTCTGCCGCAGAACAGAAAGCAAGGTGAGGGGGCAGGAAAGCTTCCAATAATCACCGGCAGCTTCATTGTAGTACACGTTGATTCTCTCCAGCTGCAGGTCACTGTCTCCATGGTAACTGCCCGTGGGGTCGATCCCATGCTCATCGCTGATGACCTCCCAAAACTGGAAATAAAGAAAACCGCGTGATGGCCTGGCATCCGAAGTATCAGTAAAGATGGCCCTCTTCTTCCCCTCCTGTCCTTGGAACAGCGGCATTGTGGTCAGACAGTCGAGGAGCCCCAGACAGACCAATAGCTGCCGCCCCTGATCCTGCGGCAGCTGCTGCCGAGGGGCTCAGGAACCCGCCCAGCATCAGCCATATTATGGCGACAGGCTGAAAAGCTGGGAGGAGCCCTGAAGGAGGAGCGTGGGCACAGCCGCGGGGGCTGCGGAGGCTGTCACCCCCAGGCAGGGCTGAGTGTCGGCATCCCAGCTGATGGACGGGTCCTGGCAGGACCCAGGACAGGTGGACCCCGCCCTGCGGCTGCCTGCAGGGATCACTGTTTCCTGGCACAAACCCGACCCAGCTCTCCAAGCGGCGCAGTGTTAGGCGCTGACATCCTACTGCCCTCCGGCCACTGACTGCAGCAGCGGAATGGTGGGGTAGCGCGGGCAGGAGCACGCGGGGGGCAGTGGCTGGAGCTGGCCACGGTGGGGGCGCGGGCTGCATTGTGAATTTGCAGCAGGAAAGGGGGTGGCGGGGCTGGGGGGGCAATATGGCGGTTCTGAAAGAGACCACGTCCTCGTGCAGGCGCCCGCCCATACCCATGCACCATGCCCGTGGCGCCTCGCCCACTGCGGGCGACAGTCACAGCCCAGGACGGCCACCTGCCGCCGCGCAGGCGGGAATCAGACTCCGACGTTATACGTCATTCTGTCTAGCTGGTGCTCGCATTAAGGGATCTAACATCCCTGTCTGTCGGACCCACGAGAAGTCTCCATAATATCTGTCACCCAATGACACTGCATTTTTTCATTCAAACTACAGACAAAATATACAAATTAAATTCCATATGAGGCCACTGGATTATCATGACCAATAGGCCCTATCCAAATCTCAGAGGCTAGTCTACCAGGGAAATACCAACCGCGTCCCTCAGAAGGGCCGGGTCCGAGGAAATTTCAAAGGGGCCTTGATTAAACACACACAGCTGCGTCGCAGCGCGCACCGCGGCAGGTTCTGTGGTTCCTGGGCCCCGCCCCGCGCCGAGAACGCGCCACCCAGGGCGGCGGCCCCCTCCCGGGCCCTGGCTCGCACCCTGGGGACCCGCCACCTCTCCCCGACCCCTCCTCGGTCTTCACCCTGGGGACCCGCCGCCCCCTACCCGGCCCCTCCCGGGCCCTGGCGCGCACCCTGCGGACCCGCCACCCCTACCCGGCCCCTCGCGCGCACCCTGGGGACCCGCCACCCCTCCCCGACCCCTCCTCAGTCTTCACCCTGGGGACCCGCCACCCCTCCCCGGCCCCTCCCGGGCCCTGGCTCGCACCCTGGGGACCCGTCACCCCTCCCCGGCCCCTCGCGCGCACCCTGGGGACCCGCCACCCCTCCCCGACCCCTCCTCGGTCTTCACCCCGGGGACCCGCCACCGCTCCCCGGCCCCTCCTCGGTCTTCACCCTGGGGACCCGCCGCCCCCGCCCCGGCGCGCACCTTGGCGCCGATCTGGTTGCCGCACTGGCCCGCCTGGATGTGCACGATCTCGCGCATGGTGCCGGCTGCGGAGCGGGTGGAGGCGCGGGCCTTACGCTGTGCGCGGCACGGAGCGGCGGACTCGAGCGCAGAGACCTGCCGTCGCCCCTCCAGCCGCGCCTTTTATAGGGGGGGCCCCGCCCCCCGCGCGGTGACGTCAGCGGGCGGGGCGCGGGGGCGACGCGGAGGGGCGAGGGGACTGCGGCACCGCGAGGGGGAGCCGGGGCGCGGCGCGAGGTTCGGGCCGGGGTGGGCTGCGCCGGGTGCCCGAGGTGGGCAGCCCAGCCTTTCCGCGGTGTTTGCGGCGTCCCTAGGTTTCCTGCCTCCCGGGCAGGGTCCCGGGCCCGCGGCCTCGATCTCCTTCTTTTCGGGGTGGGAATGGCGGCGGGTGCAACCGCCGGGAGGGGGTGCGGGGCGGGGAGGATGGGGGTCCCGGTGGGGGCCGAGGGCGGCTGTCTTCGGGGAGGCCGGAGATGGCGGGTGGGCGCCCTCCGCCTCTGCCCACGTGTGGAAGGCGGTCGGTGGGGGAGGGGCCGGGAGAAGTGCCTGGGCACCTGGCCTGTCTCGCGTGTGCTGTGGGTCCTGGGTCCTCGCACAGGCCACTTAAATGTGCACGATTCCGCGTGCGCGCCTGGGTGTGCCAGCGAGCGCGGCAGGCCGGCGGCAGCCCGAGCACGTGCCTTCCACGAGTTATGTCCCCTCGTGCCCACAGCCACCGTATGGGGCTCGACCTCCAGCTCCAGGCCACCAGCCGCATGTGGCCACTCAACACCTGAACCCTGGGAGTCTGAACTGAGATGTGCTTTCGTGTAAAATACTCATGCGTTTTCATGGACTCACGAAGTTTAAAGAATGTAAAATATTCCATTACTAATTTTGTATAGTGATTACTTATCAAAAGAATATCTTGGATATATTTTTGAAATTAATTTCACTTGCTTCTGTTAAATTTTTTAAATGACTGCCAGACTCACAGTGACGACTAGAAAATTTTAAATTACCTACGTGGCTCACATTCTATTTCTGCTGTTCTAGAGTAAACATTATTACCATCCCAAGTTCACGGCTTGGAAAAGGAGGCTCAAAGAGTTGACCAGCCACCAGCCACAAAGCCACAAAGCCACAATGCCACAAAGTGAAGGCATCTAGCTTCCTTCTACAAAGAGAAAGCCCAGGTGAGTTTCAAAGGCTTAGTCAGGGTGAGGTAAGATCCAACCGTAATTATCCCTAGGAACCATCCTGAACAGGTGGCCAGGGAGCGGAGACCAGGGATTGCTTCTTTCTCTCTTTTCCTCTCTGAGGCCAGTTTCTCCAGCTATAAAATGATAATTATAGGTGCCCTGCAGACAGCTTTGTGAGTAGGAAACGAGAAGCTCTATATGAAAGCGGGTCAAGTTTATGGAGCAGAAATGCCCCCATAAAACCCAAGGTGATGCTGTCCTTATACATATTAAGCCCATTTGTCATGTTACTGGTGGGCAAAGTCACAGCTTTCATCACGCCTGCTTCGGGAAGCCAGTCCTCGGGGTCCCTCCGCAGGCAGGCAGGTGCCTGGTGCCCCCTCCCGGGATGGGGGCGGATCTCCTAGGCTCTCTCCTCCTTGCTCCCTCCCGGTGCCGCTGGGCTCCCACAGCTCAGCCCACCCCACTGATGCTGTACCCCCATGCCTAGGGCTTGGCTGCACCTTCTCACCACCGCTACCCCCAGCTTCCATTCCCTGGGCTCTTCACGACCAGCTGGAGCCTTCCAGAACCTCTCGAGGGAGCAGCTCTGCTCCAGGTAACTCTGTGATTACACGGTTCCACAAAGATTTTCTGGAGATTCCTGCGTCTTGGCCTTCGTTGTTTCATTCAAGGTGGGGATTTGGGGCCAAGTAGAAGCCGAAGATGAGACCTGAAAGGGATGGTACTGGGGACAAGGGGACCCTAACAGGTGGGCATCTCTCTACGCGTGGAGGGTGTCCACTTCTCTGTGTCCTGGTTGGGTCGTTAAGCAGGTCACCTAAGCTCTCAGCCTCTGTTACTGTAACCGAAACATGGAAATGGGTTTTGTTACGTTGTGAAGATGAGAGACGCTTATTCGCTAAATGCCCAGTTCATATTAAGTGACAGAGTTGATTCCAGCAGGCCCGGGCCCCTGGGGATCCCTGGCAGCAAAGGCTGCCTCACTGCCACCCAGTGTGCACCCGGCCTGCTTCCTCCCCGGCGCCCGCCCCACATCTGTTCCTGTATAATCAGAGAAGCGCGGGCAAGTGCTTGCCCGACCTAAGGTGACTCACCCGAGGACTCTGACCTGCCCTCCTCTGCCACATGCGTGTCCCAAACACCACCACATGGGCACACGGCACCTGTGCAGACAACAGCAGGAAATGGGGCCCACGGAACCTCCCTTCCCTGGGTTAGGCTTTGACGAGGTCTGGGGAGAAGGGGGTTGTTCCCCACTCCTCTTTGTGTCTAAAAGGAGCAGCTCTTCTGGCTGTTGGGCAGGGTGATGGGGGAGGTGAGCCAACATCCACCTACCGTGGGTCATTTCCTGCTTTGGGCCTGATGTCATCGAGCGCGTTTGGGCCACTCTCACCCCGAAGGCACTTTGGGGTGACGATGACAAAATTCAGACTGGAGAGGGAAGGTGTGAGTTCCCTGTGGAAGGCTAGGCCTGTGTCTTACTAAAGGGCTCTGCCTGCCCTTCCCCCTCTCCTGCCTTCGCTGAGAGCCTCTTAGTGAAAGTGCCCTCTGAATGCCTGGTACTGTGACGGTGGTAATTACCGTTGGTTGATGCGTTGCTAAGTGACGGATGGGATCTAGTTGAAATATATTAGCTGGGGTCCCGAAATTCTGAGAACATCAGCTTCCTCTGTAGAATAATGAAAACCCAAGAACCATCTCAGCAATAAAATTGTATCCATTATCCTGGAACAGCCACACCCTATTTGTTGGTGCCCTCAGAGAAGGCCCAAGGGATGAGGCACCTCGATCTCTCTTTCCCCTGAAACATCTAAAATAGCCTTGCCTGCTCCCTTGACCGTTTGCACACATTTTCAGGTTTTTAATAAAAGCATCTCTTTATGAAGATGGAGGAATTTTGCTTGAAGCATTTGAGGTGCTTCCTTTTTAAAAAGGAACTTCCTTTTTAAACTGAACTCCAGTTTAATTTACTTTGAAGATGTCAGCTCCACCAAAGTTTATAAATTTTTGCCCCGGACAATAATAATTTTGAGTAAATATATGTAATGTTTCTCAGCTACCTTCTGGAATGTTTCATGTCCCAGTATGAATTATTTTTACTAGAATTGTCAATCTGCACCTTTCATAATTGAAAAAAATATATAGTATACTGTGTGTGTAATATACACATACATTGTATATACATATATATTTTTATTGTGGTAAGAACACATTTCATGTATACATATTTTCTGAATACAAAATTAGAAAATTTATAAAATACTAAAGAACACAAGTATGTCTTTCCACACTCCTCTAGATGTATTTTTTTCACTGTTCGTGTTTGACATTTTCCTTTTTTTCCCCTGTCGTGGGTTATTTAGATGTTTTTGTTTGTTCCTTTAAAACATGGTTTCAATCATTTTTGCCTTGGACATTAAGAATGAAAAATACTGTTATTCTTATGCTATGACTTAAATGAGACATAATCTCACAAATTCTCAAATATGTGTAACCTTTTCCCAACTGCTACCATTTTCCCCGTAACCTAGAGAACCTGGACCATACCAAATTCTCTGAGCAAACTCTGCTTCCCATGGCCAAGGCTGTTCACAGGACTGGAGTGAATTTCCCCTATTCAGCCCACCCCACATTCCCTGAGTGGTTAAGAGCACAGGCCCTGGATGGATGGAGTGGGTGCAAATCCTGACTCTGCCACTTATTAGCTGTGTGACCTAGGGCAAGTTACTTAACCTCTCTGTGCCTCTATTGCCTCATCTGTAAAGCGGAATAGTAACAGTACCTGTTTCCTGGGGTTGTTTCGAGGACTGAGTGAATTGATGTGGGAAAGCGCCTAGAAGACCCCCTGACCCACGGTAAGTGTTATAGCAATCTTAGCTATTGCAGTTGGCGTCACTGTTTCCTTCCCTCCTTCCAGGGAGCTCTTCTCCATAAATCAGGGCTCAACGCCAATGTCACTCTCTCCACGATGTGCCCTCCTCTGTGCCTCGTAATACAGTGCACACACTTCCATGTTACAATCCTGGCCCCTAGTCCACGAGGCTGTGCACAGCAAGGAAAGGTGTTGTGGGAATGACGAGCTGCAGAACTCCTAAGCGGGGAGCTGAGGCCCCATTTGGATGTTCCTCCCCACCCCCAAACCCTGAGGGTCTGCAGGTCAGTGGGCGTCCCTGCACCGTGCAGGGCAGTTCTGAGCACAGGCACCCCGAGGGCAGGGCACGGACTGGACCAGCCCCTGCAGGAGGCATGAAACCCGAGAGAGCCTGTTCCCCACTACGTTCCAACTTTCTGGCTCCCTCGCCACCTGTTTTCTGAATGCAGGCTTTCTTCACACCAAAATCTGAGTTGCCAGAGACTTTTGGTGAGGCCAGCCGTGCTGATGGCCATGGGGCCAAGCTGGGCACAGAAAGGGTGCTGGTCATTTTCTCGGAAGCTCCAGAGCCCAGGGTTTGCTCTGTTTCACTTTCAAGGCAAACAGAGATTACGGAAAAGACTGACGTCAGCATTCCCCTCTCCGAGGTGGGAAAGGCAGCAAGTCCTGCAGAGCCTCGTAACCCTGTCTTCTGCTGGGAGTGTGCAGGGCGAGCAGCAAGTAGGCACTGGGCAGCCGGCCAGGCTGCTGCGGTCCTCTTCCCTCCGTCACTGCCCTCTGCTCTCCGGGCGCTCCCTGGCTCACCCGTGCCCCGTCCCAACTGCCAGGCTTTTCACCTGTAACACAAGGCTCCCCGCCCCCACCACATGGTCTGCACAGCTTTCTCTAGAATAGTCTTTGCAGAGGGGCGAGCAGCCACCTACCACCAAACTTGTAAAATCCGCCAGGGAAGATGCACTTGAAATACGCAGTGCCTTCTTTAACTGTAAAATCATATTGAGGTACGTTTTAAGAGTGTTTATCGGACCTTCGAGCACTGAAGTTCTGGAAAAATACAGTCTCCGGGACCTCCTCACTTGTGCGGCCAGGAGTCTTCAGAGAAACCCCCAAATTGTTTTCCTGTTCACAGTTCCCTCCTTTGTTTGCCAACTAAGTCCCAGACATACTTGATTTGACTGTGAAGAAATACTACTTGTTTATCATCAGTTACTATCTATGCCTAGTTGTCATGTGGTACAAAAACAGTAATAGGCATCATTTCAAATACGGGGCGGATTAATTTTGTTAAATTTATTGTTTGATTATACCAGATTTTGTTGAACACTCGTAGTCTGATGCTTGTGTAACTTGCTGCCAATGTTCTCTTGTTTTTCTTAATTAGAAGAAATATTTGTTAGGTCTACTTTTTTAATCTTATCAGCAAAGCCAGTTTACCACTGGGCCCTGTAAGCATAGCCCTTGCTAGTTTTCAGGACCTAAGAAGATGGGGGGTGGAGGTGACAACTCCAAAATATGAAAAGAAACCTGCAATAGTTAAATTAATGTTTAATTAAATGAAACACATCAATTAGTCAAATGCAACTTAACTTTTATATCATAACATATAAATTATAATAAAGTAAAAATTTTACAAAATGGAAATTTAAATACTTTTGATATGATGTGGGCGGTGCCTTCAGAAGCAGGAGTATCTTAGATGTACACAGCCCTTAAACTTGGACCTAGAAAGCCCTTCAACTGGATCATCCATCCTTCACAATTAGTATCATTGTCTGGATATAAAGGAATAATTTAAAATTTGTTGATAACTAGAAGGAAGACGGAGATTAAAGAAGATAGAGACGCATTGTATAGGAAAGGGATGCCCTGAGAGAGCTCGAACAGAGCTGTGAATTCTGAGAGGGAGGGTGGGAGGCACGGGTGTGCACTTTGCCTGGGAGGAAACCAGAGGTCTTGGACCAGTCACTTCCCCTCACTGGCCGGCAGGGGGCGCATGGCCGAGGACCGCTTGCTTGCTTTGGGTGAAGCAGGGAGAGATTTGGTGAATTACAGGATAGAGAAGTAATGTGCAACCAGACACTTCTGTGTACTGGGTGTTTCACAGTCAAATTTTTGTTAACTCGTGGAATACGTGTGTACCGTGCAGATTGCAGGTGACTCTTACAGTTGCATAGTTTTGTGGGGTTTTTTTTTTAACATCTTTATTGGAGTATAATTGCTTTACAATGGTGTGTTAGTTTCTGCTGTATAACAAAGTGAATCAGCTATACATATACATATATTCCCATATCCCCTCCCTCTTGTGTCTCCCTCCCACCCTCCCTATCCCACCTCTCTAGGTGGTCACAAAGCACCGAGCTGATCTCCCTGTGCTATGCGGCTGCTTCCCACTAGCTATCTGTTTTACATTTGATAATGTATATATGTCCATGCCACTCTCTTACTTCGTCCCAGCGTATCCTTCCCTCCCCCATGTCCTCAAGTCCGTTCTCTACGTCTGTGTCTTTGTTCCTGTCCTGCCCCTAGGTTCTTCATTACCTTTTTTGTTTTTTTTAGATTCCATATATATGTGTTAGCATACGGTATTTGTTTTTATCTTTCTGACTTACTTCACTCTGTATGACAGACTCTAGGTCCATCCACCTCACTACAAATAACTCAATTTCATTTATTTTTATGGCTGAGTAATATTCCATTGTATATATGTGCCACATCTTCTTTATCCATTCATCTGTTGATGGACACTTAGGTTGCTTCCATGTCCTGGCTATTGTAAATACAGCTGCAATGAACATTGTGGTACATGACCCTTTTTGAATTATGGTTTTCTCAGGGTACATGCCCAGTAGTGGGATTGCTGGGTTGTATGGTAGTTCCATTTTTAGTTTTTTAAGGAACCTCCATACTGTTCTCCATAGTGGCTGTATCAATTTACATTGCCACCAACAGTGCAAGAGGGTTCCCTCTTCTCCACACCCTCTCCAGCATTTATTGCTTGTAGATTTTTTGATGATGGCCATTCTGAGTGGTGTGAGGTGATACCTCATTGTAGTTTTGATTTGCATTTCTCTAATGATTAGTGATGTTGAGCATCCTTTCATGTGTTTGTTGGCAATCTGTGTATCTTCTTTGGAGAAATGTCTGCTTAGGTCTTCTGCCCATTTTTGGATTGGGTTGTTTGTTTTTTTGATATTGAGCTGCATGAGCTGCTTGTATATTTTGGAGGTTAATCCTTTGTCAGTTGCTTCATTTGCAAATATTTTCTCCCATTCTCAGGGTTGTCTTTTCATCTTGTTTATGGTTTTCTTTGCTGTGCAAAAGCTTTTAAGTTTCATTAGGTCTCATTTGTTTATTTTTGTTTTCATTTCCGTTACTCTAGGAGGTGGGTCAAAAAGGACCTTGTGGTGATTTATGTCATAGAGTGTTCTGCCTATGTTTTCCTCTAAGAGTTTTACAGTGTCTGGTCTTACATTTAGGTCTTTAATCCATTTTGAGTTTATTTTTGTGTATGGCGGTAAGGAGTGTTCTAATTTCACTGGTTGCATAGTTTTGTAATTCATGCGAGTTTGGGTCCCCCTGAGATCCCAGGACTGAGGTCGGAGGAAGGAAGCCGAGGCTGGGGCGCAGGTGAGCAGGGGAAGAGAGAGGGCGCACAGCGGCCCTGAGGGTTGGGAGCGGGTGCACAGGTGAGCTGTCGAGGCTGACCGGTGTTAATGAGCAGTTTTAACGTGGGCCCAGACCTGCTCTCCGGCCTTGCTGCTGGGCTGGAAGGAGGCGATGTGAAGGCAAGACAAGGGAAGCAGGAAGCACAGGGGTAAGTTCGAGTGGGGCCTCTCCCTGAGGGGCTGCTGCTCCGAGTCTAGCCTAAGACAGAAGTTTCCATCCTAACTTCCTGCACTGGCAAATTTAAACTCCTGAATTGGAGCCAGTCCTAAGGGAGATTGTAAGGGCGGCTCAGCTGCCTTTTTCATTTTTTCCCACCTCTGGCTGCTCTTCCCCCAACTTGAGCACACAGGCTCCAACCCCTCATGAAAATCTGTACCAAGAAGATAATTTAATACCAATCCGTTAAGGCCTTATTCTGATGAGCAAGTATATTAACTCTTCCAAGAGTGATCACATAGAGGCATAGACTTCTGTGGTCAAAGGGACCTGAAAATCAAATATTCAAACAGTAAAAGATATTCCAAAACTAGCCTATCTTGGTCCCCTGTGCAGAATTCCTGACAAGAAGCCACAAAGCCTGTTCTGGAGCAGCTTCCTGAACAGGACTAAGGCTCAGAGAGATTAAAATACTTGCTCAAAGCCCTACAGCTACTAAGTAGAAAAATCACGTCCTTCATGAACACAGATCCAGATTGTCGGAACCGAGGTTCCAGGAACCATGTTTGTTTCAGTCCCCAAGCTGTCCATTCATGGTAGGCAGAACTTGAAGCCCCAAAGTTCACCAGCCCCAGGGTACACACACCTTTTCCCAGTTATTCAATCAAACGCTAATCTCAGTGCAGTGTGAAGGGATTCTGCAGGTGTAATTCAGGCCCCAAATCAGTTGACCTTAAAATAGGGAGATTACGTGGGCGAGCCTTCACTAATCACGTGAGCCCTTTAAGGGAGAATTTGCTCCAGCTGGTGGCAGAAGCCGTCGGAGTTTCAGTGCAGCGGAGATCCTCTCCTGGTGGCCTTGAAGGTGAGGCTGCCGTGTCGTGGGCCACGTGCTGGTGTCGGCAGGCACCTCTAGGAGCTGAGCACGGCCTCTGGCCGACCGCCAGGAAGCCAGCAGGGGCCTCAGACCCCAGATTGCGAGCAACTGGATTCTGTTAACCACCTGAGAGGTGCTGAGGGACCCGAGCTGCAGATGGGGCAGCCCGGAAGGTCGGCTGTGCATGGCCCCCAGCAGAGGAGCCACTGCGCCCCGCCAGACGCCGTAAGTTTATTATGAGGGTCCCGCCATCGGGCTTGCGGCAGTGTGTTACACACGGTGCACTAGAAAAGTGCACCACTGCCTCCCCTTTGGTCTGAGGTCAGTGCCCCTGGCCTGAAACAAGGATTTTACTTTATTAATTTTAATTATAAAATGCTCTTTTTAAGTATTTTATTTTATTGAAGTATAGTTGATTTACAGTATTGTGTTTCAGGTGAACAGCAAAGTGATTCAGTCTTATATATATATATTTTTCAGATTCTTTTCCATTATACGTTATTACAAGATGTTGAATATAGTTCCCTGTGCTATACAGGAAATCCTTGTTGCTTATCTGTTTTATATATAGTAGTGTGTATATGTTAATCCCAAGCTCCTAATTTATCCCTCCCCCTCCCTCTTTCCCTTCTGGAAACCATAAGTTTGTTTTCTATGTCTGTGAGTGTGTTTCTGTTTTGTAAATAAATTCATTTGTATTATTTTTTAGATTCCACATATAAGTGATATCATATAGTATTTGTCTTTCTCTGTCTGACTTACTTCACTTAGTATAATATACTCTAGGTCCATCCATGTTGCTGCAAATGGCAGAATTTCATTCTTTTTTATGGCTGAGTAATATTTCATTGTGTGTGTGTGTGTGTGTGTGTGTGTGTATATATATATATATATATATATATATACCACATCTTCTTTATCCATTCATCTATCGATGGACATTTAAGTTGCTTTTATATCTTGGCTACTGTAAATACTGCTGCTGTGAACATTAGGGTACATGTATCCTTTCGGATTAGAGTTTTTGTCTTTTCCGGATATATGCCCAGGAGTTGAATTGCTGGACTATATGGTAACTCTGTTTTTAGCTTTGTGAGGAACCTCCATACTGTTCTCTATCGTGGCTGTACCAATTTACATCCCCACCAACAGTGCAAGAGGGTTCCCTTTTCTCCACACCGTCTCCAGCATTTATTATTTGCAGACTTTTTAATGATGGCCGTTCTGACCAGTGTGAGGTGATACCTCATTTTAGTTTTGATTTGCATTTCTCTAATAATTAGCGATATTGAGCATATTCTCATGTGTTTGTTGGCCATCTGTATACCTTCTTTGGAGAAATGTCTGTTTAGGTCTTCTCATTTTTTTTTTTTTGGCTGTGGAGCATGGGCTCTAGGCGTGTGGGCTTCAGTAGTTGTGGCACATGGGCTCAGTAGTTGTGGCTCGTGGGCTCTAGAGCATGGGCTCTAGAGCGCAGGCTCAGTAGTCGTGGCGCATGGGCTTAGTTGCTCCATGGCATGTGGGACCTTCCCGGACCAGGGCTCGAACCCGTGTCCCCTGCATTGGCAGGCGGATTCTTAACCACTGTGCCACCAGGGAAGTCCTCAGGTCTTCTCATTTTTTGATTGAGTTATCTGTTCTTTTTTTGATATTGAGCTGTGTGAGCTGTTTATGTATTTTGGAAATTAACCCCTCGTCAGTTGCATTATTTGCATGTATTTTTTCCCAGTCTGTAGGTTGTCTTTTCATTTTGTTTACGGTTTCCTTTGCTTTTAAGTTTGATTAGGTCCCATTTGTTTATTTTTGCTTTTATTTCTATTGCCTTGGGAGACTGACCTAAGAAAACATTGCTACGGTTTATGTCAGAGAATGTTTTGCCTATGGTCTCTTCTAGGGGTTTTATGGTGTCATGTCTGTGTTTAAGTCTTTAAGCCATTTCGAGTTTATTGTTCTGTATGTTGAGAGGGTGTGTTCTAACTTCATTGATTTACACACGGCTGTCCCGTTTTCCCATCACCACTTGCTGAAGAGACTGTCTTTGCTCCGTTGTATATTCTTGCCTCCTTTGTCGAAGATTGACAGTAGGTGGTTGGATTTATTTCTGGGCCTGAGACAAGGATTTAAGTGGAAGTTTGTTAGGGGGCTGATCCCAGGAAGCCCAGGAGGGCAGTGGGGACGGAGCAGGGAAAGGAAGGAAGGAAGCAGCCTTCCACACTGGGGTCCGTAAGAGACCCCATCACTGAGTCGCCCCCCGAGTCAGGGAGGCGGGGCTATTTAGCCTCCAGTCTGTCCTTGACTGACCGTCCTTCCAGAGGGGTGTTACAGGCAGGACACGCAGAAGGGGGTCTGGGAAGGACAGTCGGCTATGGAGATGTTCATGAGGAGGTACCCCCGTCTAGCGACACAGGCCGTGTAGCCCGGGGTCCCGGTTGGGCCCCTTAGCGGGTGACGCTGTCTTCTCCATACTTTGCAGATACTTGCAGTTTTCAGTTCCTGCAATTTTCATGCTCCCCAGGTGCTCTCTTCACTAGCTGAACATCTCCAGGCTCTTCCTGGACCCCCACGAAACAGGAATCTGAGTCCTTTACGGTCTGGGGTCGGGTGGGGGGGACACTGGACCCGGAACTGGTCGGGTGGCTCCCAGCTGAGAGCTGAAACCAGCGCTGCTCTGACCACGTCAGCTTCCGGGCAGCCGCCTCACTCTGGTGATTCACGTGAAGCTGTCCTGGTCCTTTGTGGAGCTGCAAAGACCATGTCACCCTTCCTGCCGCTCTGCTGGTAGTGCTGGGATCGTAGGGGAAGGACGCGTCATTACTGGCTGGGCCTGGGCCTGGTTCTGGGGGAAGGGCCCCGTGTTCACGGCCAGTTTGCTCAGGCCTGCGTTCAGTATTTAAAATACTTAAATCAGCTACAAAGAACAGGCAGGGTGGGGCGCCCGTGATCAGAAGAGGCCGCTCCAAGCAGCTGTCTCAGCTGCTCGTAACCTGTGCCTTTGGCCTTTGCTTCAGGAAATGCTCGCCTGTTGTCACTGGTCCTCTGAGGTGACCGGTCACCTGGGAGCTGCCGTTGGAAGCTTCCCTTTGCTCCCTGTTCTCTGCCCTCCCCGGGCTGCTCTGCCGTGGGACGGCTGCGGCAGCCCTGCGGCAGGCGGACCCCGTCCTTTGAGCTGTGCGGAGAGGGGCCAGAGGAGCGACAGCCCGTGGACCGGGGGCAGTTAGGCCAGGACTCAGGGCCTCTGTGGACACGCAGCCTCCAGCAGGGCACTCAGCAGTGACAGCTGTGACCTCCACGGGGCTTAGGAGGAAGTGGGCCCCCCGAGCCAGTGCCCGGGGACCACGCTACATACCGAACACGAAGTTGTCGGGCCTGAAGATCTGGCCGAAGGGTCCAGACCTGACCGAGTCCATGGTGCCCGGCTCCAGATCCACCAGGATGGCCCGAGGCACATATTTGTTACCTGCGGGGACAGAGCAGGACTCAGACCTGCGGTAGGCAAAGGAATCACAGTGCCCTGCCCTCTGGGCCCTTCACGGCAGAATTCAGCAGGGAAAATTCCAGCATGAGACAAAAGTAGGAGATTAGAGGCGGTTTCTGCTCTACAAAGGGAGATAATGGCCTGCCTCGTCACGACAAACATGCAGGAGGCTTCAGGAACTCTGAAGTGTGTTTCTGAGCAGTTAAAAATGCATGCAGGAAGCCTTTCTTTGTCATTTGCATGTTCCTAATACATTGCGTCTGCCGCAGAACAGAAAGCAAGGTGAGGGGGCAGGAAAGCTTCCAATAATCACCGGCAGCTTCATTGTAGTACACGTTGATTCTCTCCAGCTGCAGGTCACTGTCTCCATGGTAACTGCCCGTGGGGTCGATCCCATGCTCATCGCTGATGACCTCCCAAAACTGGAAATAAAGAAAACCGCGTGATGGCCTGGCATCCGAAGTATCAGTAAAGATGGCCCTCTTCTTCCCCTCCTGTCCTTGGAACAGCGGCATTGTGGTCAGACAGTCGAGGAGCCCCAGACAGACCAATAGCTGCCGCCCCTGATCCTGCGGCAGCTGCTGCCGAGGGGCTCAGGAACCCGCCCAGCATCAGCCATATTATGGCGACAGGCTGAAAAGCTGGGAGGAGCCCTGAAGGAGGAGCGTGGGCACAGCCGCGGGGGCTGCGGAGGCCGTCACCCCCAGGCAGGGCTGAGTGTCGGCATCCAGCTGATGGACGGGTTGCCCCTGGGGGCAGTGGCCAGAGCTGGGACCCTACTGTCAAGTAGAACACATTCAGACTTAGAGCTGGAGCAGCTTTCATCGAAAAGACTGTTACCGTCGGGAGAATGCTCTGATCTCAGAAGTGTGCGAGCATCCAGAGTGGAAGGGAATGGGCTTTTTTCTGGTAGGGAGGGGTGAACAGGGCTAGCGGGAACTTTGTGGGCGGGGAGGGAGAGAGGGTGGGACAAGCAGATGTGAAATCAGCTTTTGCTGCAGCCGGGAGAGCATTCTGTCGTCGGCAGACTCTCAGCCTGACCGTTACAGGTACAGCGTTCACCTGTGTGCTTGCTTCAGCCTGGGGGCCGTGGAGGCGGGACTGACTGAAGTTTGGTAAGAGGTGGGCACTTGTGAACACCTGGTCGTTGCCCCTGTTGTTTTATACAGACAAAATCTGTAGTTAAACGCTACTAGGGATGAATAACAGTGTGAGGTTGACGTGGGTTCGGTTAGTTGTCAGGGCTGGGTGGGCTTCCAGGTTCTTGGTGGCCCTGAAGGACCAGCTGTTACCATCTGCTGAGCACGTTTCCAGACTGGCAGGTGTTAGAGGGTCTTAGAGACCAGGGGTTTCACAAGAGGTATGCTTAGGAACATTATTTTTAAAAAATATTACAGGTTAAATTAGGGAGTAAAAACACAATTTGAAGTTGGAAGGGAGCTGGTTGAGAAGGCTCTGAGATGTTGGGCCTGAAGCATATTTAAATGGCAGAGTGAGAGTGACAGTGGCAATTTGATGGATTTCTCGGTTTGCGGTAAATATTTCGGGCGGCGGCGTAGACATTTATGGGATTGCATGCACAGCCGTTACTCCTGGCCTCTGCCCCAGGGCCCCTTTGGGCAGCCCGGACCATGTCCAATGGCAGACAGCTGTTGGGGACCGTTCACTGAGTTCCTGGAGTTCTCTCGTGGTGATGTGTGTCCTCGGTAAGACTGTCCACGGTGCTGGTCGCTTCCTGAAGCAGAGGAGGAAAGCGTAGAGGGTCTGGCAAACTGGCTGCGTGGCCCACCGGCAGCAGCTCCAGACACACATGTCCGCACGCGATCTGCAGAGGTCAGGCCTTTTGAGAGCCCTCCCAATCCCTTAGCCTCTTGTTCTAAGGCTTCTTGAGAACCTGGCAAGGAAGGAAGGTCAGAGCTTCTTTCTGCAGCCAGGATTCTGCATGTAGACTTGTAGCTGTAGCATGCTTCTGTTCCGTGAAGATAGCCACAGATAGCTTTTGGATCATCTAGTGCCTGAAAGCTGAAATCAGAGGTAATAGTACAGTTATGGTGATGAAAGAAAGCAGTCTGGTTAAAGATTTGATAAGGGCCAGTAAGATTCGCTAGTAACAGGATCTAATCCAACCGCAGGCATGATCTTCCCTGTTTTGGCCCTGCCCTGCCCCATGGGAGACGTTTGTAGAACCAAGAGGTCATATCCACCAGACCCTGCACCATGTTCCACATCCTAGGATGTCTGAATTTCCTGCCCAGTCTGCTCCAAGCCCACTTCTAGCACAGAGATGAGCCTCTCTCCCAGGGTCTTCCTGAGGGCAGGTTATTGAAACTTAGTACAAAAAAGATGCCTGCCGTGTGCACCTCTAGGACCAAGGGGAGGCCGTGTGGGGAGAGGGAGTGGTGGGGTTTGGTGTGTGGGCTGGGATGTCCACAAACACGCCCCTGAAGCCCAAGAGAAACTCTGAACAGGGAGCTTCAGGCGAGCGCCCCAGGCTGGCAATACTCCGTGCACAATGTCACACGTGGATGCAGGGAGGTGACGTGTCCTGACTTCATGGAAGGACAGCAGAAACCCTGTGTTCGGTTCGTCTCTGGACTCAGCCCTTTGCATTCTTCCCTTGGCTGCTTTTAGTCTGTGCCCTTTCCCTGTGAAAACAAAACAGAACTGTAGCTGTGAGTCTAACAGCTTTCGGTAAAGTTCTGAGTCCTCCTAGTGAATTATCAAACCTAAGGGTGCCCTTGGGGACCTTTGACCTTGCAGTTGGTCTCAGAAGCAAGAACAGTCTTGGAGACCGTTCCCTGTAACCTCACAGTTGGCCCAGATGCTTCACAGTTGGTGTCAGAAGTGGCATTTGCTCATGTGACCCTGACTCGCGGAAACGTATGGCTCAAGAAGAGGGCGGATGACGGGGTGGAGAGTGATGAACTTGTGGTTCCTCGGGGACCACAGGTCAGCTGAGGTGTAGAACTGGAGCTGTGCTGCACTTAGTTCTCGGAGGTGAAAGTCACGTGATGGCTCCAGCCCCTGAGTAGTTAGCTCACTGGACGCGCGAGAAAATGCGGAGTAACAAAGAACAAGCGAATGAGTACCCGTCCCTGCGTGTTGTTCTCTGCAACAACCAAAGTGAAAGTGGGGTGTGAGGATGGATCTTGAGGCTGAGCCACGCTTGGATTCAGGCTGCTCTGAGCTAACTCAGGGCTGCCACCAAATGGGATAGTGAAGCCAAAGACACAGATGGCTGAGATCTGCAAGATAATGGGGACAAGACAAAGGGGAAAGTCAGAGCCGGTCCCAGTGGGGTTCAAATCTGTGAGCGGTTACTATTGGATAAGTTAAGCAGACGTCGATGGGATCAGAATAAAGGTCTTACTGCAGCACTCTCAGAAGTCAGATGGGCCCATGGGAGCCTCTGCTGGTTCCTCCACATTGAAGGGCCTTAAATCTGCTTCGTTCACCCTGGTTTGGAGGAATTTTAAAAGCTGGAAGGCACAGATGACAATGAGACAGCTGACCAAGAATTTCATGAGGTGACGGCCCCGTAGTCTAATCAAGGCACAGGCTGGCTAAGAGCCCAGGTCCCTTGGACAATCCGCCCCCTTGCCCCGAGCTGGGGGCCCAGGGTGTGTGCCTGTGAGGGGGCGGAAGGTTCGGGGGGTGGAGGAGATGCTTTGGGGGATCCTTGACACGGGGGCCCCGTGCACTCTGCTGCCAAAGCTACAGTTAGATTCGGAGGATACAGGGAGAAAAGAGTCGGTGGGACTGAGGTGAAAGTTTGGATGAAAACTGAAATGTTCCAGCAGACTCTGTGAAGTGGTTGTGTGTCCTTTACCTGAATGTTTCATGGGGACAGATGTTGTGTCTGACTGGGGAATGCCTCCCCTACCTAGTATTATAAAACAGGAGGCAGGTAAAGCCACCCCCAGCTTTATTACTGTTGATTCGACAGCTAAGCGGTAGTCACCGAGATTGCCTGAAGCTCCCAGCTTGCTCATGTGACCAGGGCGAAGTACGGAGAGATTATCTGTACAGTGACCCGAGTGGGGTGCAGACGGGGGCTTATGGCAGAAGCCTGTGAATCCCGCCTGGCAGTGACCACTGGGATTCCCACTGGAGAATTCCGGAAAATTTCCATTGCAAAGATCATTCCTAGCCTGCTATTGGACATTACTTGAAACTGCCCTGATGGCTGAAGGACGTAAGATGACCTTGGAACCTGAAAGACCCGTAATGTCTTGGGTGACGTCGGAGAAATGCTCTCTAGCGAGGGGCGTGCGAAGAGCGTCCCGTAGTGGTTGGAACTGGTTTGTACGGGAAAGGGTGCTGACGGGACACAAGGAGGAGAGGGCATCTCCGCCGGGACTGACTCTGGAGCCGCCTGCTTTGCCCTGTCACCAGCTCTCCTGACCGGCAACGGGCTGCTTGGTCTGTGGCTGGCAGCTCTGCAGCGAAAGCACAGCATCCCGTCTGGAGAGCTGCGCTCTAACTGCGGGAGGAAGACAACAGTCAGCTCAGTGGCCTGGAATGCGAGCTGTTTGCCTCTGTGTTTGGGCTTTTAATGACTCAGGGCTTGTGGCCAATGGCCTGGCCCTAGGGTCAGGCGGACAGGCAGCAGAGCCTGGCCTGTTAAAGGGCCGCCCGCAGGGGGCACAGCCCTGTGGAAGTCACTCTGGGAGTTTGAGGGATACATCAGTGTAGGGCATGCTCGCTGCGCATGAGAAGATCCCCTGTCGGGGATCGGGAGAGGTTGGGACGGGCAGGTGGCCATCCTTAAGGCGGCCCCGTGGGCCCATGAGCTCAGTGGACGTGTGGGTGCCACAGCCATGTGGAGATGGGCTGAATCTAGACATACTCTTCTGAGGCACAAAATGCCAGCTGTGCAGTCTGTGCACGCGGGACAGAGGCTGCTCCAGGGGAGGGTAATGCCCACAGCCGTCAGGTGGGGCTGCCGCCTCCCCCCCCCCCATGGTAGTAGACACTCTGAGTTAGGTTTTGCATGCCTGGTGGAAGAGGCAATTGTACAAAATACTGTAAAAGGACTGGAATAGAAGGTATTGTACCAATTCGGGCCATGGAGCCCCATTTCTTTAGATCGAGGACCCCACTCTCATCCTAAGAAATAGTTGGGTAGATCACTGGAACAGGCAATGATTCAGGCAAGGAGGGCCGGCTTACACACCTCTGTGAATGTGTGCTCACACTCAACATGAAGGGGGCCATGGAGGGTCCACCGGGGAGGTTCCTCCAGTTTTCTGTGGCATCTGGGGTACAGGTGGGAGGGATGCTGATATTACTGTACAACCCTTGCCCACATCACCTCAACTTCCTTTTTCTGGATGCAGTGGTCCTGGGACCAGGGCAGCAACCACTGGCCAGTAGTAAGGTTGATGCCTAAGCAAGAAACTCTCACTGTACCCTCCCATCTTTATGTCAGAATTCCTAAGGGCCAGAGGGAGTGGGTTGTGCCTTGATCTTATCTGGCAAAACCGGGGTTAACAGTGAATGCAGCTGTATTGCCTGGCGGTCAAGAAAGCCCACTCCTTCTGGACCTCGTAACCCTCCCCTAGGAGAAAGGATGGGGGGACTGAAGGGGGGGCTTGCCAGACTACCGTTGCTGCTGCCAACCCAACACGGAGGCTGAGCCTAGCACCCTTTCCAAACAGAGGTGGACAAGTCTGTTAAAAATAAAATGATAAATGTGGAGAAGGAGGAACGGGAGCTGAGGATAAAGGAATGAGTAAGTAAATGGTTTGTGCAGTGAAGGAAATGCAGCGTCTATGTTGGTGCCTTGAGAGAGACTCGGAGCACGAGATGGTGGGGTCGCTTAGCCCGGGTACCCCGGCTGCCTGAGAGGGTGTGGGGCTGTCTGTTGCTGACACCACGCTTGCTTCTGGAACCTGAATGGTCGAGCGGAAGCCTGCAGGACTGAGTGGCATCACCCAGGGAGCATCTTAGGGTGTGATGATGCCCCGAGCCCATCGTTGATGACTCAGTGGGACTCGGATGAAGCGTGATCTTTTGACTCTCGTTTGTCAGGCCGCCACACTGTGATACGGGGTGACGCTGGCCTTGTTGGTGAGACTCAACCACCTTATGTAAACAAGTCTGATGATAATACTGATGTTGGTGATCAAATATAATGAGAAATGGAGTTAAAGCCTATTCAGGACGTACTGAAATGACTGGCTTGGGGAAGAACTGGGTTTACCCAACCATCAGCTAATTTTTATGCCGCATAGTTCTGTACAGGTTTATCACGAGGGGAAAAGAGTAATCTAACTTAGTACAAAAAGACGGAAATATATGTACTGGCCTTGTAGGATAAATCGGTGCGTTGTTTCCTATTGCTCAGTCTGATAAATACTATATCAAGTCTAGATGCTCAAAGCTGACTGCTTTGCTGTAAGAGAGCCTTGGCCAAAAGCCAGGGGTGGCCTGTGTGGTGAAGAATTAATCTTACCCAGGAGAGGTCTGGTCTCTTCCCTTGGCTGCTGGGAGGTGAGTTCCAGGCCCCTGGAATGTCCTGCCTGATAGGAGTGTGCTGTTTGCTTGGGGGGCTTTGGCCACTGACCGTCTAAGGAGTGACTTGCAGTTGGGGCTCTGGGCCACACGGTACCAGGTGAGACCTCCCAGGAACTAGAGACCAAAGGCCTCAGCGTCCAGGAGGAGCTGGGGCAAGAGGCTGCTGGGTAGGCCGGGAGGTGGTCCAGCCCCAGTAGGAACTCCGGGCTCACAGGCTCAGGTCATCGACCTTGTGGGCGATGGCAGGGGCTTCATGTGTCCGTGTCCCCACGGGGAGAGGACCACTGGGCCCTTGGCCCTCTGTTGGGCACTCCTGGATACCTCCCATGTTTCTCCTCCCTCGGCTGATTTTAACCCATGTGCTTTCCCTGTAATAAACCATAAGCAGGAGTAGAACAGCTTTCAGTGAGTTCTATGAGTCCTTCTGGCAGATTATTGAGACTGAGGGTGGTTTGGGGAACCCCTCAAACTTGTAGCTGTCAGAAGTGTGAGGGCAGTCTTCTGTGTGGACGCCGTGCCCCCCCCCCGACTTTGTAGTTGGCCCTCATTTATTCAGGGGACGTGGTGAGTATTTACTGCTGAATTCTGAACCCCCCAGGCTTCTCCTTGGCTCTCAGCATGCTGGCAGCCCGGCGTAGGGAGCAGGGTGTTGGCAAGGGTATTCTGGGGAATATGGTCATCTCGGGAAGAAAGCCCTAATAATGGTGATTTTCTCTGCTATCTTTTGCTCTGTAACTAACTGCCCTCAAATTTGATGGGTTAAGACAAAGCACTTATTGTTAAGCACGGGTTTGAGGGTTGGCTGAGTGCGTTTTGTCCAGGGCCAGTCCCTCTGGGGCTCTGTGTCCTGGGCCACCTCACTAGGGCTGGTGGTCGGCAGCTCGTTGGTCCAGTGACTCGCTGTCTTGTCTGGCTGTCAGCGTGATGTCAGCTGGACCAGCAGCCTGTCACCCATCAGGTTAGTCACGCTCCTTCGTATGGTGGCAAAAGGTCCCCAGCGGTGCAGAGGGCAAGCCCCAGTCCACAGTGCCTCTCTTCACGTGTATCACCTAAGCTGTTTCTCTATCAGATCTGTATCCCAGTTATTCAGTGGTGCCTGGCGAGTGGGCATAGAAAGGAAAAAATCCACACTGAGCTCCTCCTGTGTCCGCCAGCCGGCTGAGGCGCTTTACACACGCACGTGCTCATGCACACTCGCACACACACAAGGTAGATCTGATCTCCTCCTCGGACATGAGGAAACTGGTGCAGAGGGGTTAAGAAAATGGCCTGGCATCACACGATGCCAGCAAAAAAAAAAAAAAAAAAATCAATTGCATCTCCTGCCGCCTGACCACGCATTTCCTGGAGTTTCACATCCACGCTGTTTCCTAGGTAACCACCGCACAGCCGCAGGACCGTCTGCATGAAAGGAAGGGGGGTGGTCCATCCAGTGTCCACTCTTTCCCTCTCTTCCTGCATCAGCGGCACTGCAGCCCTTTGTTAGGGCGTTACTGTGGGCAAAAACAGAAAGCCCAAAGCTTGCCGGTGGGATTAAATTTCCAGCAAGATACTTCTGCTCACTGAAGGACCACATTCATTGAGCGTCTCGCCTGTCGGAGCAGTGAGCCTGTTTCTATTTTTATTCGCTCCCTGCCTTTCCCTTCCCCTCAGGCTTTCTGTCTTCACAGCAGGCTCCCTTTGCTGGCGCCACAGCCGTGAGAACTCCTTACTCCAGAGAGCCTGTGCCCTTGACCCCAGGACCTCTTCCCCTCGGGCAGCGGGCAGCGGCTCTGCAAGGCCCTCATCCTGCCCTGACCTGCAAGTGACAGGACAGGGACCAGGGCCAGCAAGTGTCTGTGCCACGGGGCCGGTCATCCTGGCGCTGAGTCTTTGTCATCGTGCTTGCCCTGTGATGGCCCTTGCAGGTGGCCACTGGGACCTCAGGAATTTGACCCCCTGCCCTGATACTGGGACAGGCTTGGGGAGGGAGGAGATAGGCGAGGAACAGGAGAATGGGGCAGCCCCTCCCTCCCGCCTTCAGCGGTTTGATCTTCCTCCGTCCAGAGCATTTCCTTTCCCTTTTCTACGAAGCTGAAACGCATTTGCTGTTACGAGCGCCTCTCTTCTGACATAAATATTAGTGAAATGTGAGCCCCCGGGCGTTGCTGCTGAGAGCCGTTTTTCTCGGCAGCGTTTTGCGCAGGCACCAGTCGGAACGTCTGTGTCCGGTCCTGTGATGCACGATTAACATCTTCACTTGCCACTTGAAATACGCCTGCACAGCTGCAGTGCGGGCCGCGTCAGGGTGGCCCATCCGCTCGGCCACGGGTGGCCCCCAGGGTCGGGACGTGGCCTCGTTGATGCGGGCGTGGGGAGGCGTCCGCATCGGGGGTCTGAGCTGCTGGGCGAAGGTGCCTGGCACGTCTCTGGACAGTCTCATGCCCAAGTCGGGCTTTTGGTTCTGGAAGGCAGTGGGCAGGGTGGAGACGGGGCTCAGCGCCCAGGCGGCAGGGCCGGCAGCCAGTTCCAGCCGGCACACGACGCCTGGGCAGCGCAGCTGGGTATTAGGTGGGCCTGTGAGCTAGTGACACGCTTCCTGGGTGTGGTGACAGCACGGCGGTCGTGGGAGAGGGTGTCTTTGTCCTCAGGACGTGTGCTCTGACACTTTAGGGGGAGTGTTGTGATGTCTGTAATCTGTGTTCAAATAATTCAGCAAAAAATATACACACAAGCCAGGGCCACAAAGTGGGCAAAACATTAATAACGGTTGAAATTAAAGAAAGGCTTACTAGGGTTAGGGTTGGCTGCTCTTCTTTCAGCTTGTAGGTTTTAAGTTTTATTTTTTAAATAAGTTTTTTTCAAAGGTTAATGATTAGTTCTAGGCCTGAGACGTGAAACAGTTTTCCTCATAACGGGCCTAGAGTTAAACTCTAGAATAAGTGGTAGTTTCTTAACTGTCTTGCCGACTTCCTCCTTATTAATGTGGAAGAGTCCAGAAAGGATGGACTCCGGTGAGAAAGCTACATTCAAATCCACCCGTTAGAAATATGTCTCACAAAGCCGGCTGGTGTGTTCTATTTTTATCTCGCTTTTTCTTGTTCTCACATATTCAGTGCTTAATTGTCTTTCTCATTGAAAAGAGCATTTTTATCTGACTGGCCGTCCTGCTGCAGTAAGAGGGGTGGAGTGGTGTCTGGAGATTAAACCCCAAGAGTGGATGGCGAGCCTTCAGGTCCCTTTCGTGGTTCTGCTTTTATTATAACCTTGAGGAAATAACTCCATCAGCTGAAACACACACAGGAGAGCCACTTCTCTGGCCACTTGTATGTGAACAGCAAATCATTTAAAAAACAGATATTCTCTATTTTGATGCTTGTGCAAATATAACATGAATGCCTGGCTCCAATGGGTAAATGCATGGAAATCACACGATGGTGTCTGTCTCCCCTCCCAGACTGTGAGGTTCTTAAGGGCAGGGACAGTGTCTGTCTTAACCCCCATTGCCCAGCACCATAAATAATTTGTTGAATAAACACATGAATACATAAGTAAATGAAAAATAAATAAATGAAAAAAGGAAAATAAAGAGATGTGACAATATTTGAATTCTACAAACAGCCAAGGATTATGCAAATTTGTAATACCATTGTTTTTATGATTTATCATGTTTGTAGACTAAACATAGCAGATGGATGTCCAGTGCTTACAAGGGAAATACTTAGGTAATGATACAACATTATCAACATGTAAAAGTCTGTTGTTGAGAAAGGATTAGACGCTAAAATTAAAAAAAAAAAAAAAAAGAAACTCTTGGCGTTAGAGTGGTGAGACTTGAGGCAGCCTTCTTTATCCCGTGTAGCATTTTGTTTTTAATAAAAGTAACTTATAAATGAGTATGACCCCCGCAGGCAAGCAAATGGAAGCTGTTTGATATAGAGAAGAAATAGCACAGCGTGGAGAATGATTTGCCTCAGTCCACGTGGAATCTAGATTTAGAGAAGTGCATGTTGCTCTTATTAGAATGTTGGGGAAGAGAAGAGAGGCTTTGGAAGTAGCAGAATCCTGAACACAGCCTCATGCCGTGGCCTTGGCTCCAGCAGGTGCTGACGGAGGGAGCAGGAAGGTGGGCGGGGAGGGGTGCGTGTTGGAACAAAGTTCAATGTCCATGGTGAGCAGGCACACACGCAAAGACAGAGGTCAGCTTGAACTAGAAGAGTTCATCCCGTAAGCAGTCTACTTAATGTTGGACAAACTGTAAATCTACTCAATTTAAAGGTAAAAATAGCAGCACCCATTTCTGTGCCCATGGGTTCATCTTCAGATCCTCGAGTATCCTATTTTGTGAACATTAATTGCACAGAATTCAAAAGCACTGTAGTGGATTCAAAAACAATGCCTCCGGGCTTCCCTGGTGGCGCAGTGGTTGAGAATCTGCCTGCCAATGCAGGGGACACGGGTTCGAGCCCTGGTCTGGGAAGATCCCACATGCCGCGGAGCGGCTAGGCCCGTGAGCCACAATTACTGAGCCTGCACGTCTGGAGCCTATGCTTCGCAACAAGAGAGGCCGCGATAGTGAGAGGGCCGCGCACCGCGATGAAGAGTGGCCCCCGCTTGCCGCAACTAGAGAAAGCCCTCGCACAGAAACGAAGACCCAACACAGCCAAAAATAAATAAATTAAAATAAATAAATTAAAAAAAAATAATGCCTCCAGTGACATACGAATGGTGCTTATCCTCACTGATAATTAGGAAATATAAATAAAATGAGAGTGAGATCATTTTTCATCAGGTTGGCAAAATTTTTGAATTTGATGATGTCCATTGTTAGAGAAGATGAATTTTTAGCACATAAACTAAAAACATGTTTATTAAAATTTTTTAAAGTTTCCTAAATTTTCTAAAATCAACCTTAGTTTCTATCTCAAGAGCCCCCGACTCTGTTTGGCAGAAAAGACAACCTCAACTTAGTCAATGTAGGTTAATCTTTGTCAATTCAGAAGACCCTCTGTCAACTGGGGGTTTCACCCTCCCCTCTCCTCCCTGAGGCTGGTTCCGCGTTAGAGCCGGTATATGTGATGCCAGAGCATCCCAGAGAGGGGGTCTTGCTCTCCCCCTTCACTGTCATCTACCCACGCTCACACCTTTCGCGTACACACATCCCCTATCGTCCCCCAGGAGAGAGTTCGTGCTGACTTATCCTCCTGGTCCCGTTGTGACAGTTAATTGTATGTGTCAACATGACTGGACCATGGAGTGCCCAGGTAGTTGGTTACAGGTAGTTGGAGTTTATCAGCGAAGATGCTTTTGGCTGCAAGAAACAGAAGGTCCAACTGAAAGTAGCTTTCATCTTAAGAAACTTATTACCTTGTGTAACAAGAATATTAGAGCAGTAGTTCTCAAAGTGTGATCTAGTGACCCCCTGGGAGTCCCTAAAACCCTTTCAGGGCATCTGCATGGTCAAAATCATCCATTCCAAGTGCAGGATAGACCAATGGATTTTAATGTAACAGAGCAGAAGTCAGCAGTCATTTACAGAAAGTTTATTACAAAAAAGGTGCTATAAGTTAAGTTTTATTGGCACACAGCCACACTTATTTGTTTATGTTTCTTGATACTTTTGGCAGAGGGTAATGCAAATGGCAAAGTTTCATTCTTTTTCATGGCTGAGTAGTATTCCATTGTGTGTGTGTGTGTGTGTGTGTGTGTGTGTGCGTGCACGTGCGTGTGTGTACACACCCCACATCTTCTTTATCCATTCAACTATTGATGGATACTTAGGTTGCTTCCATTTCTTGGCAATTGTAGATAATGCTGCTGTGAACATTGGGGTGCATGTATCTTTTCAAATTAAAGTTTTTGTTTTTCAGATCTATACCCAGGAGTGGAATTGCTCGGTCAAATGGTTGTTCTATTTTTAGTTTTTTGAGAAACCTCATACTGTTTCCACAGTGACTGCACCAATTTACATTCCCACCAACAATGTACAAGCGTTCCCTTTTCCCCACATCCTTGCCAACATTTGTTATTTGTGTTCTTTTTGATGATAGCCATTCTGACATCATGAGACATCATCAGTGGGAGGTGATATCTCATTGTGGTTTTGATTTGCATTTCCCTGATGATTAATGATGTTGAGCATCTTTTCATGGTCTGTTGGCCATCTGAATGTCCTTTTTGGAAAAATGTCTGTTCCGGTCTTCTGCCCATTTTTTAATCGAGTTGTTTGATTTTTTGATGTTAAGTTGTATGAGCTGTTTATATATGTTGGATATTAACCCTTTATTAGTCATATCATTTGCGAATGTTTTCTCCCATTCAGTAGGTTGTCTTCATTTTGTCTGTGGTTTCCTTTCATGTGCAAAAGCTTTTAAGTTTAATTAGGTCCCATTTGTTTATTTTTGCTTTTATTTTCTTCCCTTTAGGAGACAGATCCAAAAAAATATTGCTGTTATTTATATCAGAGTGTTCTGCCTATGTTTTCTACTAGGAGTTTTATGATTTCTGATCTTATATTTAGGTCTTTAATCCATTTTGAGTTTATTTTTGTCTGTGGTGTTAGAGAATGTTCTAAATTCATTCTTTTACATATAGCTGTCCAGTTTTCCCAGCACCACTTATTGAAGAGGCTGTCTTTTCTCCATTGTATATTCTTGCCTCCTTTTTTGTAGATTAATTGACCATAAGTGTGTGGGTTTACTTCTGGGCTCTCTATCCTGTTGCATTGATCTATGTGTCTGTTTTTGTGCCAGTACCATACTG
The DNA here is from genome assembly GCF_009873245.2 of Balaenoptera musculus. Classification (NCBI taxonomy): domain Eukaryota; kingdom Metazoa; phylum Chordata; class Mammalia; order Artiodactyla; family Balaenopteridae; genus Balaenoptera; species Balaenoptera musculus. Next base: position 2,159,392 of record NC_045795.1, read on the forward strand.
TTTTGATTACTGTAGCTTTGTAGTGTAGTCTGAAGTCAGGGAGCACGATTCTTCCAGCTTCATTCTTTCTCAAGATTGTTTTGGCTCTTTGGGGTCTTTTGTGTTTCCACGTGTGTGGTTTTTGAATGGGTGTGGAGGTTGTGAATGGAGGGTCTCAAGAGAAGAGCAAGCAAATAAAATATTTTCCAAAACCCTTTTCTCATAAAAAGAAAGAAGTGATTTTTAGCAATTCAGGGGCATAAAAGTGAAATGGTTACAAAGCTGCCAAAATCAGGAAAGATTAGCTGCTCCAAACATTCGGTGAAGCAAGACAGAACTAGTTTTAGAAGCTGCGGAGCATCTGAATTCCCTTTTCATCTCATTATATCCAAATCTGAGGGGTTTCCAGGGGGAAGCAGAGCTAAGGCCCTGGCCAGCTCTCTTTCTGTACATGTGACGGGCTGTCGGTCCTGTCCCCACCTCTGCCTGCTTGGTGTCAGTCAGGACAGGTTTATGGATGCTGTCCCAACATCTGGGCTGTGAAAGGTCACCTCCCTGGATGATGCACAGGCCCCTGGAGCATTTCCAGTCCTCAGCAGTCTCTAGCCTGGGCAGGGCAACCAGGGCGAAGGGCCTGGAAGCAGGTCACATCCACAGGCATCTCCACAGGCAGGAGTCCCTGCCAGGTGGCAGAGCACTTACACCAAAATGCGGTTCAGCAAAAAGGTGTGGATGCTGAATGACTGAGACATTTTCCCACACTCGGTAGCCCAGCCTCTCTCAGTAAATGTCTGTGCAGTGAATGGTCAGTGAGGAAAGGGAAGAAAAGCATCCTTTTGAATAGGCTTCGTGCGCTGGCAGCAAAATGGGTAGACTGTGACCCCTTCAAGCAGGTGAGGTGTGGAAATGTGACACGGGTGTTAGAGACTCTGCTACGCACTTGTCTTATCTTGTTTTTAATATGCTAATGCTGCAAGGAAAACATTTATTCTGGGATCTCTGCAGCTAGAACTCAACACCCACCGACATCATCCAGGGGCCCTGCCCCTCCCTGGCTGGTGGGGCAACAGTGCGTCCCTGGGCGCAGGTTAGAAATGTAGGATTTCAGGCTCCGCCCCAGACGGACTGAGTCAGAATCTGCATTTTAACGAGATCCCCAGGGAAGAGCCGGCAGGTTAAAGTTTGAGGAGCCCCTGGGGACGCAGACACTCTTGCTCCTGTCCTGTGATGAGTCGTCAGGAGAGCCTGGGAGACCCCGCTGCTCAAGACACACGTGGGGTCACATTAACAGAAATCTGGGGTTTTCTCCCCGGACCCCAGCGATTCCGTATGGTTCAGCGTCACACTTGGGGAGCGTCCAGAGTGTTTCCACGCTCCCCTCCTGGCTCAGTGCGCGGTGTCACCAGCTTCTGCTCGCTGACCTGGGTGCCAGCCGTGCCTCCTGAGAGATGGCCAGGGCTTCCAGAAGGTGACAGTTCTCCTCACCACCTTGAATGCTGTCAGCAACAACAATGACCACTGATAGTAATATCAAGTGCTGCCGTGTACCAAGCGCTGTTCTAGGGGCTGCGTCTGTATCTGACCCACGGGGCAGGCATAACAACCGTTCCTATTTCGTAGGCGCAGAAACGAAAGCCCGGAGGCATTAAGTACTTGCCCAGTTCCCGCAGCTTGTAAGTGGAATGACACCTGCTTGCATCTGGGCCCTGGTGGCAGAGCTGCCTGATGCTCTGAGAGCACAAGATTTCTTGTCACTTCCTGCTGGGCATACACGCTAAAGGCTCAGAGGAGCCAGAGACGTAGTGAACGGTCTAAAAGTGGGTGAAGAAAGCGAGGACGTGAAAGGAAGCTGGTCATCCATGCCACTGTGGGCAGACATGTTCCCAGGAACCGAGGAGCCCCCTGAGTCCCACAGTCTGCAGTGTGATCTGGCCCAAGTCTGGCCCATGTCCCTGGGACACATAGACCTCAATGAAGCACACAACTATCATAGACAATCAGCTGTGAGCGAGGACGGCTGGACAGGACGGGAGACGTGGGCAGGGGTGGGGGAGGAGTGCCAGGCCAGGGCCTGAGACCTCCAGGAGAGAGGCCCCTGAAGGCTTTGTCCAAGAAGCCCCCAAGTGGAGGTGCCTTCACCTCAGTGGTCTAGGGGTAACTGAGGGGACAGAACGGAACCACCGGGGCGGGGGTGAGAGAGAGAGAGGAGCTCCGTCCCAGGTCCACGGCGGCCCGAATGACCGAGTCTGTCCGGCTGGCGACCATCTCAGACAGCGTCAAAGTCAGGAAGGGGAGGTGGGAGGGGAGCCCATGTGGGAGACGACTGAGTCAGGACGAGACTCCTGGAGCTTGGAAGTCCTTTGCTTCCAAGCCCTAGAATTTCTAATTTCCTCCAGGAAGTCTGTAACCTCATCTTAGGGACTTTATCTGGCAAAGGGAACTCCTCACCTGGACGAGGAGTCGGGGTGTCGCTGAACCCCTAGAGGCCAGGAGCAGCCTGGCCCTGCAGTGACCTCCTCAAGGCCTGGCCGTGAGCTAAGGCAGCTGGCGGAGGGGCGGCCGGGGGGCCGCCGACCCCTTCTCTCCCAGACTCCGGTCCTCCTCCTCCTCCTCCTCTTTTGGTCGAAAGCTTTGGGCGGTGCTTGCCCTCAGTGGGCTCCCCTCCTGGGTGCTGTTGCTGAGGCTGACACAGGGGAAGGCCTTGCTGACACCATCTTTCTCCCGCCTCCTGGCCTCAGCGCTTGCTTCTGAGCTCCTGGGTCTCTAGGAAGACATTGCACATGGAGGTGCTGCTGGTTCCCAAGCATAACCACATCTTCTACGTCTCCTTAAAATCTCTCACTCAACCTTTGCATAACTGAATACCAGATTCAACACTAAAAAAACCAAAAACAACCCAAAAAATTCACTCTTATGAATAGAAGCAAGACACGCACATTGGTGCCGTGTAATGAAGATCTGCCCACAAAGACTGCTCTGGGCGGAAGCTGGGCGGACGGCAGCCTGCCCTCATCCTGTGCCAGCACTCACATCCACCCACTGGCTTTTTCTGAGAAATATCCAAACAAAGGGGTACGATTGTGTGAAATGCCAGCCAAGGAGCCAGCCTGCGGGCCTCCCCGGGGTGATGGGAGGGGCTGGGCTGGGGAGGCTCGTCACGGGTCAGGAATGCAGGTGGACTCAATGCCGGACTCCTTTCCGCAGAAGGACGGACGGAAAGCTACAGTCTGGGGTGTCTGCCACCAGGAGCAGGAGATAGCATCTACACCAAGCACGGCCACCCTGCTTCTTCCCAGACACCTGTCAGGATTGCTGGGGGAAGAGGAAAACAAATCAAAGACGAGGGAGGCCAGGCTCATGGTGATGGGGAGAAGCACGCAGCTCTGTGCAGGAAACCACTAATTATACAGCCACATTTTCTATAATAACAGCTTGGCTGTTTCAAGAGCTATCGTTTAAACCAGCCCGTCGTCTCCTACGAGAGCCCTGATTCTCATTAATATGTGAGTCACATTAGACCTTCCAGTTTGGGGGGATGTAAATGTTGCTTTTCTATGGAAATTGGCCTGATTTCAAGCCAATGAGGGTGCACTGATGCCTTCTCCGTGTTTCCATGGCATCTTTACAGCAGCTACCGCGGCCTGGTTGCACTTAATTGTGCTTCTGTTTGTCTCCCCAGCGGCGTGGAAACTCCTTGAAGGCTGGAGTGTGCTTATTCCTATCTGTATCCTTAGCACAGTGTCACGCACACGGCAGGTGCCCAAAGATTATTTGTCGAAGTAAATGGTTGATGAAATAGAAGCGTGACGATCGAAAGCGAGACTTCAGAAATGACTGGATCCCAGGGTCCTTGGAAGACGGTGGCGGGGTCACGGCTTTGAGTCTCCATCAACCATCTTCCATCACCGCCCCCATCAAAAACAGGCCAAGAAACTGACCCTAATCAAACTAAAAAATCAAATCTCCCTTTCAGAACTAGCCTTATAGTAAGAAAAGCTGCTGGAAGCAGAGTCCATAATATGGAAGATGGGATTAACAGCATCAAAGGGAAGAAAAGATCCTGGTAAAAATGAGGGAGGGAGACTGATTGAAGCAGATCTCAGAAAGTAAGCTGGTTAAAAAAAAAAAAAAAAAAAAAAAAAAATCACTTTCTGAAAACAACACAAGGGGGAGCAATAGAGCCATGCAGCTCTTTAAACTATCCTGGCCTTTCTTTTACGCCTAAAACTACAGGAAAACCCATTTCGCTTTAAAAAGGGCAACAGACAAAAATCGTGCTCAAATCCCATTCAAAATTATTAATAAAAGCAAGAAGAATTATAAGCAGAATAATATCTCTACAAATAATGAAAGTATGCCAAAAACACAACAGATTCAAATGGATGAAAGCTGTAACCTAAAATTTCAAATTATCTAAAAAAAAAAAAAAAAAAAAAAATCAAGCAAAGGATAACAGATATGAAAGAAAAATGCATTAAAGTTACAAAAACTCTGAAATGAGATTCTTGGAAAAAAAGTATTTCTAAATAGGTGAAAGAAGTGAGAAAAAAAGTAAAAAGAAAGAAAAATCATAAATGAAGTCCAAACTAAAAGGAATACAAGAGTAAATACACAGGACAGATACTGCCGTAAGAGAATTAGTAGTTGGAAGGGGAAAAAAAAACCAACACCATTTTAATCAAAAGGAAATGAAGAGAGGAATTCTACTTTCAAGCCAAGATGGGGCAACAGGAATTGGATTACTCTCCTGACTGAAACAACTAAAAACCTGGGCAAAATATGTGAAACAATGGTTCTCAAGATGTTGGACACCAGGCAATCAGTGACTGGCCGCAGAGGCACGGGAGATGAAGTTGGCACGTGATTTTGCCCCAGCTGACGGTTTGGAGGCAGCTTCCAGGCTGCAGTGGGGACGGGGGGAGGTGGAACCCAAACAGGGTTCGGTGGTCTCAGTGAGTTGAGGACCGAGACATCAGAATTCAGAGGGCCCAAGTCAGGCAGGGGCACAAGGCAGAAAACAGAAGAGGAAGGAGCGTCACAGAGAGAGCTCTGGGGGTCTGCAGAGAGGGCCTCTCGTGTCTTTGGCTGAGAACAAACGTGCACGTGCAAGGTCGGAGACTACTACTCAGGAACAGGGGAAAAACTGCTGGAAAGCAGTACACCAAACAGTTCCTAGAGCTCACGCAGGGCTGGGCATGATTTGTGTTCCTGTTAGCTGGATTGGAAGCACCTCATCATGCGTGGGCGTTGCTGTAATAGTGGGGTTAAATTATCCCTGGACCAAAGACCACTTTGGATTTACCCTAGTAAAGCTTAGAAGCATGTTTCCAAAGGACCCATTTGATTTCAAGTCACGAAACTGTGTGCCAGAACAGAGTCCCATAACATTTAAAGGACCATAACAAAATCCAGCAGTCAACAACATGAAACTCACAATGTCTGGCATCCAATCAAAAGATACAAAGAAGCGGGAAAATATGGCCCATGACCGCGAGAAGGATCAATTATAGCAATAGATCTGGAAATGACAAAGATGATGAAATGCCAGACAAGGACCATAAAGCAGTTAGTGTATTGTATGCTCCAGACACTCAAGAAAGTAGAGGAAACGTGAGCGTGAAGAGGAGAGAAATGGAAAATTTTTAGAAGACACAGATAGAACTTCTAGAAACTAAATAATATCTGAGATGAAAAATACTTGTATGAGATTAACAGCAGAGAACAGTGAATTGAAGGTACAGCAGTCAAAACTTGAAGCACAGAGAAAAGACTGAACAAAAAATGAGCAGATTATCAGTAAAGTGTGAGACTATGTCAAGAAGTCTAAAATGGGGCTTCCCTGGTGGCGCAGTGGTTAAGAATCCACCTGCCAATGCAGGGGACATGGGTTCGAGCCCTGGTCCGGGAAGATCCCACGTGCCGTGGAGCAACTAAGCCCGTGCGTCACAACTACTGAGCCTGCACTCTAGAGCCCATGAGCCACAACTACGGAGCCCGTGTGCCACAACTACTGGAGCCCATGCGCCACAACTACTGAAGCCCGTGCACCTGGAGCCTATGCTCCACAACAAGAGAAGCCACCGCAATGAGAAGCCCACACAATGTAACAAAGAGTAGCCCCCGCTCGCTGCAATTAGAGAAAGCCCACGTGCAGCAATGAAGACCCAACACAGCCAAAAATAAAATAAATAAAATAAATAAATTTAAAAAAAAAGAAGTCTAAAATGCATGCAATTGGAATCTCAGAATAAAGTAGGGGGATGGAAAAATATTTGAAGAAATTATGGTAGAAAATTTTATGAATTTGATGAAACTACAAGCTCACAGATTCAGGAAGCTCAAGAAACCCCAAGTAGAATAAAGAGGAAAGCAACCCAAGGCACATCACCTTAAAACTGCTGGAAAGGGCTTCCCTGGTGGCGCAGTGGTTGAGAATCTGCCTGCCAATGCAGGGGACACGGGTTCGAGCCCTGGTCTGGGAGGATCCCACGTGCCGTGGAGCAACTAGGCCTGTGAGCCGCAATTACTGAGCCTGCGCGTCTGGAGCCTGTGCTCCCCAACAAGAGAGGCCGCAACAGTGAAAGGCCCACGCACCGCGATGAAGAGTGGTCCCCACTTGCCGCAACTAGAGAAAGCCCTCGCACAGAAACGAAGACCTAACACAGCCATAAATAAAATAAATAAATAATTAAATAATTAAAAAAAAAAACTGCTGGAAAATAGTGATTATCTTGAGAGCATCTTAAAAGCAGCTAGACAGAAAAATAAAACATTACATACAGGGAAACAAGGTTGATAATTATTGGTGATATCTCATACAGCACAAATTAGGAGACCATAGAATTATGTCTTTAAAGTGCTGACAGAAAACAAGTTGTCCACCTAGAATCCTATATCCAGTGAAAATATCTTTGAAAAATGAGGCAAAATACCTTTCTCAGCCAAACAAAAGCCGAGAGATTCATGGCCAGCAGGTCTGCACTACAAGAAACGTAAAGGAAGTTTTTCAGGCAGAAGGCAATATGATCCACCCACAAAGATGAAGTGACCTGAATTGGTAAATATTGTGGATAAATCTGTTTTTCTTAGTTTTTAATCTCTTAAAACTATATATAACATCACGCACTTTGGAGTCAGAAAACCCTGGGATTTATACACGGGTCCTCCACTTAGAGCTGAATGCTTTGGGGGCGAGTCACTTAACCCGAGTTCTATCAGGAACGCTCAGTTCCCTAAGGAAGGAAGAGACTGCTGGGCACGTGGCCCGTCCTCGCCCACCTCACAGGAGGACAGGAAGTCCAGGCTAGTCAACCAGCATTGCTTTTCTCTGACCACATGACCGATCCAGGGATGGGCGCACAACATCTGTCTGGCCAGTCTGGGTTCTTCTTTTCTCTGAGTCTCTAGGAATAGGGTGGAATGAACCTAACGTAGCCACCAGGTGGGGAGACCCTGCCTCAGCATGAAGCCCAACAGAAAACTGCGGAGCCAGGAGAGCAACAGAGAAGGACGACGTTCTGAGAACTTATTTAGAGGCTCCAGATGCAGCCATGAGACAGCCAGAAAGGTCTGCCCCTGGACTTTTAAGTTATGTGAGCCAACAATCTCCCAACCTTACCCCTTTTGTAAGTAAATTTTGAATTGATTTTGGACACAGTGAAAAGCACCTAAACTGTACAGTATCTCTGAGAGGATGAAATGAGACAAACATGTAACCTACATGTTCAATAAACCCTGCATGTTATCACTTTCTTATCACTACACATAGCTTAATGCCCTTTAACCCTCCGTACAAGTAAGGTAAGAACTCTGTTTTATAAAGGAATTTACAGAGGTGAAGTGACTCATTAAGATCCCAGAGTTAATAAATGACGTGACTGAGAGCTGTGTCCTCTCTACACTATGGTCTCCACAGTAACATTCCCGGCACGCGGTCGGCACTTGGTAAGTGTTGATTCCCTGCCCCTTTCCTGTAAACGAGACCCTAAAATCATGCCTGTCCGCCCAGAGATCTAAAAGAAAGTAGAAGCTGAACAGCTGCTTGTCTTGATTCTGGCTCACTGCGGTATAGTTTGCTCTTCAGAGCATTATCTTTGAAGGATCTGACCTTCTCAAGGCTTGAATCTTCCCGTCTTAGCCTCTGAAGGCTCGTCCCTCTCAGCTGTCCCCCCGGGGTCTCCGCTGCGTCTGGAAGTTGCTGTCCCACAGATTCCCCGCCCCAGCTGGCCCTCCAGCACACTGACTTGCATTGTTCCCTGGCATCTACCAGCGTCCTCCTGGGCAGGCTGTCCCCGTGACCCAGGTGGCCCCCAGCCGCTCATGCCCTGTGTATGCCCTGTACCCTCTCCTCCCACCCAATTCACCAAAGTCGCCTTGGTTCATTCTCCTCAGTGACCAGGTGTGCAGGTCACATTGAACACATTCATGAAAAAAAATCCCATTGCTTTGGCCAAACAAATGTTCACAATCGGTGCAAGCTGACATGACCACTGCACTACGGATCATTGAAAGGAATTTTCCTAGAAGCCATGGGTAGGTGCTGTCATCAGTTGACTAAAAGTTAGGAAGGTCCGGAAGTAAGAGGAGTAAACATTTCGATCCAGGAATTTGAATCAAGAATCTTCTTTGATTCAGTCTTCAGCTCCCTGTTTTAGAAAATGGGAACTCCTGGCATGAAACACTTTGCAAACTCACGTCTGCAGAGAGCCCTGCAGCAGGAGCTAAGAGATCGGGGTTAATGTCACTCCTTAGCTGCCCTCTGATTATGGGAGAAACTTCTGGTTACCCATCCAGTGTCCATTCTCCACTTCTTCCTTCCCAAAAGAACCTCTGAGCTGGTGGCGGGGGCAGGGGGATAATGTGTGCGCATCTAAAAGGCTACTTCTCTCTGCACCCCCCGCAAAAAGAACGTGGCCAGTGAAATGCAGGCAGAGACCATGGAGGGGGCTCCTGGCACAAGTCTTTAAAGTGGCTTACTCAGCCAGAAGGTGCCTCTTTACCCTCCTCCTTCCCGCTTCTTGCCAAGAACCCAGACACCATGACCAGAGCTGCCGCAGCCATCCTGCAGCCCAAGGAGAACTCGAGGTTGAAAGCCAGTGGCAGCAACGGGTAGAGAATAAAGAGGATATTGTAGCGCTAAGGGCCTGGACTGGGTGTCTCTAGACTGTTTTAAGTTAGAGGAAAAAAATAACTCTAAGCCACTGTTGCTAGGAGCTGAACGTCAGCCTCAACTGGACAGAGTGACCTGAGGACATTGCTTACTTGGAGCCTTAGTTTCCTGATTTATGAGCTGCTGGAGTCATGTGCCATCTCTACAGTTCCCTCTGTTTCTAAGACTCTATACAGATGCACAAGTACGAAAACCCTAAGGCTCATCGGATCTCTGTTCCACCTTGGCCGCCTGGGCAAATTTGAAGGCATCTACATCCCTAGGTGGAGTCACTAGGGCTATAAATTTATACCACGTGACCCAGCAATTCCACTCCTGGGTATATACCCAGGAGAAATGAAAAACACATACACAAAAAAAGTGTGCATGAATGTTCATAGCAGTATTATTCTTTTTTAAAAAAAAATTTTTTTTAAACGCATTGTTTACTTTGTTTATTTATTTATTTATTTATTTATGGCTGTGTTGGGTCTTCGTTTCTGTGCGAGGGCTTTCTCTAGTTGTGGCAAGCGGGGGCCACTCTTCATCGCGGTGCGCGGGCCTCTCACTGTCGCGGCCTCTCTTGTTGCAGAGCACAGGCTCCAGACGCGCAGGCTCAGTAGTTGTGGCTCACGGGCCTAGTTGCTCCGTGGCATGTGGGATCTTCCCAGACCAGGGCTCGAACCCGTGTCCCCTGCATTGGCAGGCAGATTCTCAACCACTGCGCCACCAGGGAAGCCCCAGTATTATTCTTAATAGCTAAAAAGTGGAAGCAACCTAAATGTCCATCAATTGATGGATGGATAAACAGAAGGTGGCATATGCACACAGTGGAATATTATTCATCCGTAAAATGTCATGAAGTACTGACACCTGCTACAACAGGGATGACCCTTGAAAACATTATGCTAAATTTAAAAAGCCAGACACAAAAGACCACATGTTGTATGACTCCGTGTATATGAAATGTCCAGAAAAGACAAGTTTGTAGAGACAGATTCGTGGCTGCCAGGGGTTGGAGGGAGAGGGGAACAGGGAGGGACGGCACGTGGGTGATGGGTGACGAAAATGTTCCAGAATCACACAGTGGTGATACTTGCACAACTCTGTGAATATACTAAAACCCACTGACTTGTACTCTTTTAAATGGTGAATTTTGTGTCATGTGAATCATATCTCAGTTAATAGAAAAATAAAAAATGACTATGCAGCATTTTGAGTGAAATAGACTGCACCAAACTAAGCTTCTCTGGGTACGTGTCGGCAAGCATGCCTTAAGAAAAGCACGAAGGGTCAGGGAGGTAGGGGGAAAAGCCTTTAAGAAACACAGGTATGAATGAGTCTTTTCAAGTAAATGGCTCAACTTTGAGCCATTTAGAAAAGGATGACCTTGGAAGAGAATTTCTCTTACACACTGGAAATAAATCAGCATTATAATAGTTGTCAAGTAGTGTTGTGTAGTACGCAAGTCACAACTAAAATGAGGGTGTGTAAAAGGTGGTACTCCAAGGAATAGTCATGAACTTCCCACTCATTTTCACAATAAGTACCCCCGATGGAGTATTCTTCTTGCAGCCATAATTGCAGTAGGACATATGTGTGGTGTTTCAGCATCAGGAGATTCAGCGTTGCCTGCCACTGACCCCGTCAGAGACAAAACGCTCGACCCTGTGCCCAGCCCATGTGGGAAGGATGAGTGTGGACCCAGGGACACCTTTGGGTTTTTCCTTGAAGCCAGGACATTTCTCTTTCCCTCCTTCACAATCCTCGTGTGGCCTTGTAAACAACAGGACCTGGGAGGTGTGGCTACAGAGAAAAGAACAGAGTCCAAAATCTGATTTGTACAGAAAGTTCTGTGAACTGAGACAAAATTCTCTGACCCTCCATCTCCTTACTTACAAAATAAGGAAGTCCAACTAGATGACCTCTTCAGGTTACTTTTAGCTCAAATGTCTATTAATCTAACACACTGTTAGTGATGAAATGGGAGCTCAGCTTAGGTCATCAGCTTAGGGCTGAGGCAGAGGTGCAGGCAAATCTGGAGAACGTTGGGGTTCCCGTTCCTTCTCAGACGCTTGGGGTGACTCCAGCTCACCCTCCCTAACCCCAGCCTCAGAATCCTGCATCACATCCCAGTGGATCTTGTAATTTGGGTACCATGCCTGACCAGAAGTGAATGTCCTCCTGGTGGCACCTCAGGGAGGACTGGAAGAATTCCTTTGTAGAAATGGTGTCGAAAACACACACCATCACCGTCACCCCCACTACTAAATCCCGGCACACGATGCTAACGTGACAAACGAAAGTAACAGTTTCAAAAAGTATCTCGTAATTCAGCTGTTGTTCTGTGCATTTTCCTACTGTTGCAGTGTTTTCCTAAGTGTGCATTTCAAATCACTTTATACAACTTGGCTTTTAAAGCTTCGCCCTGGAGCGTCTGCTTGACGGGTTGGTCTGGCAGCCCTGTTCCAGTCATGCAGAAGCGAGCCCTGGCAGCGTGTGTGTGTGGGTGTGCCGACGGGCTGGCAGGCTGGCCTGCTGGGTGCCTCCTGTCCGCTCTTTTCTCACAAGGTGGAAAGAGAAGCAGGACACTTACAGGATGCCAAGAGGCACCTGGCAGGATTCCCTCTCGCCTCCAAAGTTACCCATCATGTGTCTGACAGGTCGTGGGAAGACATGGCCAAGGGCGGATCCAGGGGGCCCTGGCAGCTGCCCCAAGTGATCAGAGCTCTTCAAACCCATGTTCCCCTTCAGCGAGGTTGTTGGAAGCTTTACACTAGCTCAGCAGGAAATGCACCTGCCTGTTCATTGTTAAATGTAGAAAATTAAAGCAGAATCCACTGGTTCCTGACCCTTTTGACCCTCCCCATCACTGGGTCTAGTTTTTATGATGTATAATATTCAGAAGGTGAACTGCTGCTCATTTCCATTTGGGGGGCATTTGGTAGAATGAGCTTATTTTCACACTATTTAGAATGACACTGCTCACACTTTTTCTTTGAAACTGTTTTCATACTCCAGCCTCTTCACCCCTCATCTTTCTCCTTCTCATCTTCCTCCTCCTCCTCCTCCTTCTTTTTCTTCTTTAAAAAAATAAAAAACACTTAAGTAGGAATAGAACCAAGTAGAATGAAATAAACACAGGGTCAGATTTAAAGTAATATTTTCTCTAATTTTGAATTTGTCTAAAAATTAGAGAAAAACCATAAGCCTACAGTTTCCTTGGTGTGTTTTTCTTCCTAGAGGGGTGCGTAAATATGTTTTGCACATTTGTTTATTACCTACACTCCACTCTTCTCTTCCCAAAATGAGAAACTGACTAGCCTGGATTAAGGCAGAACATTGGCACATTTTGACAAAGTATAACTGATCCCACAGAAGCATATAATCTTTACTGAAAGTCACTTGTTAAAATCCCACAGCTTCTTTGGTGATTGAGTTCAAGTCTAGAGGCAGGGTTGGGTTCAAATCCCAAATTCCAAAGCTGCATGGTAAGAACACAATAAACTGAAAATTATAGTGGCTTACCTATTAAAAGTAAAATTCTCCAATAATCCAGAATTTATAATTTCATATAAATTCAAAGGTAGTTAATGTGCAAATAGTTTGTAATGTAGTATAAACATAATTGCTGGGAGAAAGGTTGCTTGAGAATTTTAGTCTATTAACAATTTATAAATCTATGGTGATTCCTAAGCACAGGGGATTTCATTAACTTAAAATGTCACAGTATCATATAACCTTTGACAGAATATTCCACTTAGAGAACTTCATACAATGATATATGCACAAACTTACTCACTGTGGCACTATAAGATAAAAGTATAAGCAACCTACATGTCCATTGGTAGGGAACTGGTTAAATAAAATACAGCACAGCTACATAATGGATACTATGTATCCATTTAAAGGAGGCGGCCGCTCTGTATTTTAAAGATACACTGTTTAGTGAAAAAAGGCAGCAGAACAGTATTGGTATCATAACGTGTGAAGAAAGAAAAAGGGAGTAATCTAAATAGGTTTCAAGACTCATGGAATATTTCTGCAAGGACGCAAGAAAGATAACAATATAAGAATGCTTGCCATCCGGGGAAGAAAATGCATCAAGAGACACAGGAGGAAGAGAGCCTTTCTTTCCACTCTCTATGCTTTAGAATTCTGTGCTGTGCGCATGTCGTAACTATCCCCCCCAAATTTTTTTTTGTAGAGGAAATAAAGGTATAGTAGGGTTTCTCCATGAGAATAGTCAGTGTGCTTTCAAGCAAGCATCTCTCAACTCATAACATATTTACTTGAAGGCATCTTCAAATTCGGATTGCTCTCCCCTCTTAAATTGGGTATGATTGTGGTTGGTTCAGTTTTACCACACTGAACAGTAAATTCATGTGAGATTTTACCCATCCCTTCGCTTTTCTGAAGGAAGGATTCAATATAATGTGTTCTGAAAGTGCCATTTAAATTGCTAATAAAGAGAAGGAGACAGAAAAGAGGACACCATCAGGACACAAACGTTTATGTGATTTTAGCCATTACAACAGTAGTTCAGAAAGATCTCAGGTGTTACATGGATGTCATCAATATTACAAAAAGAAAAAAAACAAAAAAACGGACGGGCAACAGTGAAGAGAACCAGCGCCCCGCCGCAGTGACCCCAGCCCATGCTTCTCTCCTTCCGCGAGCCCCCCTCCCCCTCGCTCTCCTCCCGGCCTCCAGCCACGCGGCCTCCAGCCACGTCCAGCCGCGCTCGGGGCTCAGGCCTCGTCCTCGCCCTCCTCCTCCTCAAACTCCCCCTGCTCGTCGGCCGTGGCGTCCTGGTACTGCTGGTACTCGGACACCAGGTCATTCATGTTGCTCTCGGCCTCGGTGAACTCCATCTCGTCCATGCCCTCGCCCGTGTACCAGTGCAGGAAGGCCTTGCGGCGGAACATGGCCGTGAACTGCTCCGAGATGCGCTTGAACAGCTCCTGGATGGCCGTGCTGTTGCCGATGAAGGTGGCCGACATCTTGAGGCCGCGCGGCGGGATGTCGCACACGGCCGTCTTCACGTTGTTGGGGATCCACTCCACGAAGTAGCTGCTGTTCTTGTTCTGGACGTTGAGCATCTGCTCGTCCACCTCCTTCATGGACATGCGGCCCCGGAAGATGGCGGCCACGGTCAGGTAGCGGCCGTGGCGCGGGTCGCAGGCGGCCATCATGTTCTTGGAGTCGAACATCTGCTGCGTGAGCTCGGGCACCGTCAGCGCGCGGTACTGCTGGCTGCCCCGGCTGGTCAGCGGCGCGAAGCCGGGCATGAAGAAGTGCAGGCGCGGGAAGGGCACCATGTTCACGGCCAGCTTGCGCAGGTCGGCGTTCAGCTGGCCCGGGAAGCGCAGGCACGTGGTGACCCCGCTCATGGTGGCCGACACCAGGTGGTTGAGGTCCCCGTAGGTGGGCGTGGTCAGCTTCAGGGTGCGGAAGCAGATGTCGTACAGCGCCTCGTTGTCGATGCAGTAGGTCTCGTCCGTGTTCTCCACGAGCTGGTGCACGGACAGCGTGGCGTTGTAGGGCTCCACCACCGTGTCCGACACCTTGGGCGAGGGCATCACGCTGAAGGTGTTCATGATGCGGTCGGGGTACTCCTCGCGGATCTTGCTGATGAGGAGGGTACCCATCCCGGAGCCGGTGCCGCCCCCCAGCGAGTGGGTCAGCTGGAAGCCCTGCAGACAGTCACAGCTCTCCGACTCCTTCCGGACCACGTCCAGGACCGAGTCCACCAGCTCCGCGCCCTCCGTGTAGTGGCCCTTGGCCCAGTTGTTGCCGGCACCGCTCTGGCCTGCCGGAGGGAAAGAGTCTTCATAAGACCCTGATGACTGCCTTCAATTCCTTTTTCCCCTAAACCCTTTAATAGAGTTCAGGGAGTCAGTGTTCCGAGAAGATTATTTCAGGTTGTCGTTAAAATGGCCAGACATTAAAATATTTGGTCATGGACATAATTATAAATAAGGAGGGTTAGGGACCTGGCTATTAGAGGTTGAACGGCATTTTGTTTTAGGTTATATTGAGACAAAATCAACACACAACTCTATACGTTCTCTAAGGCGGTCACACCCCTCCACCCTGAGCTGCCCAGCGTAAAATGAGCCTCCCAGGCCATCAGCCATGGCAGTCACTCACCAAACACGAAGTTGTCGGGCCTGAAGATCTGGCCGAAGGGTCCAGACCTGACCGAGTCCATGGTGCCCGGCTCCAGATCCACCAGGATGGCCCGAGGCACATATTTGTTACCTGCGGGGACAGAGCAGGACTCAGACCTGCAGGCAGGGAGCTTGGGAGAGGAGGGCCTGGTACCAGCTTCCTTTTTGCAGGCGCTGCTTGTTTCCCCCAAACAAAGAAGGACATAGGATGACAGGATTCTCAAAGGGGCGCCCGCGGGAAAACCTCAGGGAAAGATGGGAATCCTAAATCCGCTAGTCTACCCTCCCCTGGGGCCACACGCCCGGGGTAAGTCCCCGGGGGAGAGGGGAAGGGGTAAAGGCAATCACCAGTGGCTTCATTGTAGTACACGTTGATTCTCTCCAGTTGCAGGTCACTGTCTCCATGGTAACTGCCGGTGGGGTCGATCCCATGCTCATCGCTGATGACCTCCCAAAACTGAGACACAGAAAAACCTTGCATTTAGCCTCGCCCCACCCCTCAGAGAGGCCGTGACTCACAGGGAAACGCCCCGACTCAGTTCCGATAACCCAACCTCTCAGGAGCTTTAGGGCAGCGGGACCTGCACAGCCGCAGGGCTTTTGCATTTTGCAATGTCACGGAGCTGAAACTGGGCGTTTCCCGGGCGAACAGCTGCTCGCGGCAGGAGGCGGGGGTCTGGCGGGGAGGGGCGGGCGCGCAGGGACCCCAGCGGCGCCGAGGGGGCGGGCCAGGGAACAGGGCCCGGAGGGGGCTGAAGGAGGGGGGTTTTAGGTTCAAAGCACGTCCAGAGACCTCGGGAAGCTCGCTCTCCGCCCCTCCCCCCGCAGCTCGACTCGGGTTCGAGCGCGTCAAATCGATTCTCCTGGCGTCGGGGCCCCGCCCGCAAAGCCGCGCACACAGCCCGGCGGACACACCGCCGCGCTCTCCAGGCCCGCGTGCCGGGCTAGGAGAAGAGCTGGGAGGAAAGGGGGGCCGAGGGACCGGGATTCCAAACGAGTTACAGCAGAAAGTTGAGAGGTTCCTCCCCATCCCCCCCGAAAGTCGCCTCGGGCCCACGTCCCGCTCTGCGGCCCAAAGCAGCCGGGAAGAACTGCACTTGGCGAGCCGCGGGCCTGCTCAGGACCACGCTCGCGCCCGCAGCCCCGAGGGGCGCTAGGCCGGCGTCCCCGTCCCCACCCCGACCCCACCCGGGCGCCGCGCCCACCTTGGCGCCGATCTGGTTGCCGCACTGGCCCGCCTGGATGTGCACGATCTCGCGCATGGTGCCGGCTCGCTTCTTCTGGCCCCGGTCGGCGTCTGGTCAGTCTGTCCGTCCGCCTACACACCCACTGCGGGGTCACCGGGAACGCGCTCGGGAACCAGCCGGCTGAGAGCGTCCGCCCAGCGGGCTCGGCCTTTTATGCGAGGAGGGTGGGGCGCCCCGCGCAGGCCGCGCCCCCAGCCCGAGCACCCCAGTCCCCTTCGGGCTGGCGCTCTCCAGGCCCCGCTGACGTAATGCTCCGGGCCCCAGGGACCGTCCAAGGGGCTGGACCACGGGCCCGCGGCCAATCAGCACAGGCTTGCGGACCGGGCGAGGCACGGGGGCTGCGGGGGGTAGGATGGGGGCGTGCGCATTGTCTAGGATGGGGGGGGATGTGGAAAAGCTGGGCACTGCGACTGCGGGGTGGGTGGAGGAACCGAGGGCGGAGGGCGGCGACGCGAGGGCGACCAGGGTGGCAGGCCGGGTGTCTGGGGGGAGAGCTGGCACTGAACGGGGGGGAGCCAGGGGACTGGAGCCCGTGGAGAGGCTGTCAGGTGCGCCGGAAAGGAGAGCGCTGTGCCCCGGGTGCTGGCAGGTGTCAGGGGTGGCGGGGTGGCGCAGGTTTCGCTACCAGCGAGGGTTGCGGCCCTCCTCCGCCCAGGGCCGGAGACCCCTAAGCCACCCTCCCTGGTGAGACCACTGCCCCTTTCCCCAGCCCTTAGAGGCCAACGGCTGTCCTGCGGCCGAACCTCGGTCGCACAGAGTCTTGGGAGAGGACAGGCTGCCCCAGGAGAAAGTCCTGTGTGATCAGTTTGTTGGGGTCTGAAGGCGGTGACCTTGGACACCTAAGACCCAAGAGCCCCAGGGTGCCCTCCGCCCCGCCCCCCAGCATCCGCGCATCCTCTCTTTTGTCTCTGCCAAGGGCCCCTTCTCTGTGGCGGCAGCATCCAGGGGTGGGGCGACCTCCGCGCCTCCTCCGCCCTGCGCGACCCTCTCCAAGAGTCCACAGCTCCCCGGCTGGTACCCAGGACCCCCCCACCCCGCGGGTCGACTTTTGCTCCTCGGGAGTGGATGGGGTGGGTGTGGCCGGCCGCGCGGGCTGGACTGTCCAGCGGTCAGAAGAGGGTGCGGTTCGGGGGCGGGGCTGCGGCAGAACAAAGAGCTGGAAAATGCGTGGGCTGCCCTCCCAGAGCTGAGCATTTAAAAAGCACTGGGTTCAGTCCATCTATTGTCCAGAAAGGGGATGGGTTCCAAGGGAGGTCATCGCCCGCCCCACCGCTAACATTCTCGTCATCCATCAGGCGCCGGACCCCGAGGCGGCCCCGAGGTCCCCAGCCTTCTTGCTGCTGCTGTGGGTGAGGGACACGCCTGAAAACTGCGGCACCGCGAGGTAGAGGTCACCCGAGACCCCGAGGCGCTTTCCGCGCGCGTGCGCAGACGCGCAGCCCAGACACTCCTTCAAACCCACAATTTCTACAGAGGCCAAGAAGGAGCTGATCTCTTTGTTAGTTTTCGTGTGTGTGTGAGTGTGTGTGTGTGTGTGTGTGTGAGAGAGAGAGAGAGAGAGAGAGAGAGAGAGAGCGAGCGCTGGAACCTGGCTCCTGCAATTCCGGGGGTGAAGCTTCCCCTCCTCCACCCTGACCCTTGACGGGTCTTCTGCGAGGTGACGTGACCCCTTTTCATCCTCAGGCGCGAGGGCCCGAATGACCCGGGTTCCCGCGGCGGAGCGGAGCCCGCAGCTGTTGAGTGAGAGCCTCCCAGAAGTATCAGCAAGCTGTCATCGCCTCCCTTCCCGCTGCGGGTGGAAGGGGGGCTTTCAACCCAATCCCTGCGCACAAAGAGAGACAGAGAGAACAAAAGCCCAGCCGCCCCCAAACACCCCTTGTGCCCGACTGCAGCTCGGGACAGAGGTCCCCAGACGCGGCGGCCGGAGCCAGGGTTGGGAGGGGTGGCGCGGGGGGCAGAGGGGCGGAAGGTCGGTCCACATGCCCGCTTGCGGGGCTCCAAGGACCTGGGGCCTGGCCCCGAGTTACTAATCCAGCTCCCACAGATGCAGAAGCGTCCAGGGCGAGTGATGCCCGAGGTCACACAGCAAGTTAAAGACAGGACTCAGGTCGGAATCCCGCTTCCCGGCTCCCAGCCCTGGGCAAGGGGACCGCGTCCAGGCAGAGAGGGCTGTGCCTGGTGTCAGCATCGGACCTGGGGGTGGCGGCTCGGGTGGGACCGAGCCGCGCGGGAAGGACCCAAGCGAGGGCCGCACACACGCTGCGGGTGTGGACGCGCGCCAAGCGGCTAGAGCCCCGCCCGGGCGCCGAGGGCAGCGCTCCCGGGGATGAGCTCCTCGCCCGGCACCTTGAGCCCCACCAGCTCCCGCACCTAACGGTTTATTTCTCAGCTCTCGTTTCACCGCCAGATTTCCGCGGAGTGCCCGGCGTGGAAACGCGTGTTCAAGATTATGTGGATAAAAGGACCCTTTCCTCCAGGGTTTCTTTTTGGGAAGGGGCTTAGGATAAGGCGAGGCTGGAACTCATCCTTCCGAAAGCCTGAATGCCCTTGAGGACTCAGCACTTTCGGCTCAAGGCCTGCCGTCATTTCCGACCACTTGCCGGCACTGTCCCGCATCCCCGCCTCTACCGAGCGGGCATTCTCGTTAACCGTTCCACGGCCCCTCCCCAACTTGGATGTATGATACTGCGCATTTTAATTTTCGCAAGGAGCTGGGTTTGCGTCGGAAGGATGTGTTGATGACAGCCAAATCTTTCCCCGAAGTTTTCAGTTTACCTGCCAACCCTTATCACCCTTATTCTGCGTAGCTCTCAGAGAAGAGGCCGGTGAAGGGCTTTCAAAGAAAAAACCAAATCGCTCTCAGTTGGGTCCTCCAGCATCCAAGCATTTCTTTTTGTCTGTGTATTACACACAATTCCTCTCCATCTCGGTCGTTGTACATCAGACATGAAGGCGTCAGAACAGTATATTTCATCGTCACTTACATGCTATTAACTTTAATGATGCACTAATATTTCTAAATTTTCCCTTCCTGAGACCATTGTAGAAACTACACATGTAAAATAAAATCCAACCTTTATTTTATGAATAGCATTGTGTGGCTGAGGTGAGTAAGATTCCCCCTAAGCTATTAAAATCCCAGTTGCTCTCACACTTTTCAGAGTATTTTCAAGGGCACATTCTCAAGTGATTTTGCATTTATCTCTTAAGTGGCCACAGGCTTGTGTTAATTAATTGAAGTCTGATAGAAAGGGGACATTACATAGCTGATTTGGTAGTAAAGTTTTAAAGCGTTGTTTTCTTCAAGCAAGATATATGTTTTTACACACACTGAAATTGCAAGACTTGTAGCTTTCGGATTTTCCCACTGCCTGCTTGCATTCACCACTTAATACACAGCTCACAGGCCCGGTAGCCTGCCAGCAGACTCTGCAGCCGAGATGCACGCGGTTTCCTAGGCAACCGACACTTAGCCAATGAATGAAGAGGAATCGAAAGAAAGAGACTGCAAATCCATCATTATTTCCTTTTTTACTCGTCTCAATGCTCTCCAGCTAGAAATATTGGAAAGCTACCAACCCTAACATTTATGCAAAGGAGTCAAATGCCCAGAGAATTGGGCCTAGGAAGGGGTCCAGCCCTGTCTTGTGACTGCGGGGAGGGGGTGGTGGAGGGGGGTTCACGGGACTCGCCGAGACATGTGCTTTCTCAGCTTTGTCACTCCCCCTGTTGATGTCCCACTGTCCCCCGTTTCCTCCCGGGCCTTCCCTCCCCCCATGAGAAGCCAGCAGCTCCCGGCAGAGCTGCCCCGGGGGCTCTTTAATCAAAGGGCTGCCTGGGTGGGAGCCTCAAGCCCTTGTCCTTCCGCAGTCGTGGGGCTCTATGGGGACCAGAAGGCCCAGGTAACAAAAGACGAAGATGAGCAGAGAAAATTCCGAGGCCGTGAATGCAGGGTGTGCGGCGACATTTACTTTTGTTCCGCCGTGAGGCTGGCTGTTTTCCCATGGCCGGTGACTGAATCTGGGTTAAAATGGCCTCAGTCCAGACTGAGAGCGCTGAGCTTTCACCGAAGAGCTTTGCCTTCTTTGTCCTACAGATCGGCAGAGGGAGTCGGACCCCGGCTTTCCCGGGCACAGCTTCCCTTTTATAAGCGGCCTCCCCTCCCCTACACTATCAGGGATTTGTAAGATTCTTGGGCTGGGGGAGGGCAGGCCAGAGGATGCGGGCTCTGTGAATCCTAGGTGAACGGCATCTCGTGACACAGAGTCAGACTGGGCGGAAAATAGAAGCAGAGTAGAAACCACCCTTGAATGGGAACACTATAGCATACTAAGATTGACAGGTGCAGCCCATGAAATCAACAAACGTAGAAATAAACTCCTTATGAAATGAATGCTACACACAGAAGGTATGAGGGGAGCCATTTCAAGTTTCAGCCCAGATCGCTGTAGTATTGATGTGACTGTGGGGCTGCCACTCCCCGACCCCCCAGTAGAAACCAGTCCACCAGCCACTGGTGCTCATGGGGATCCAGGCAGCTCACCATTTGCCCCAGACCTTTGCTTGCCACTTAAATAGAATTAAAACATGTATTCAGATAGATGCACACAAATACATAGAGTTAACACCCTTGGCCTCTTGGATTTAGATGTCTGGTCTCCATTAACGATGTCTTCACTGCAGAAACAGGTCACCTTCTGAGCAGGAGCTCTTGGCTTGACGTGTCCAGCCTCCTTTTTAGTGGCCACCACATATTCATGGTACATTTTCAAGAAAATAATGCATTAAGAGTACCTCTGGGAGAACCCTCTACCTCTTTCAAAATAACCACTGGAGAGGAAACGTATCAAAAGATTTGGTTTATCACATATCTCCTGAAGAATTGAAAGCAGAATTTCGAAGAGATATTTGTACACCCCTGTCCACAGCAGCGTTATTCACAATAGCCCACAGTGGAAGTAACCCTAAGTGTTCAGCAATAGACGAATGTACAAAAAAACCAAGTGTGGTCTACACATACATGGAATACTCTTCAGCCTTAAAAAGGAAGGAAATTCTGACACCTGGTACAACATGGATGAACCCTGAAGATATTATGCTCAGTGAAATAAGCTAGTTATGAAAAGACAAATACTGTATAATTTCATGTATACAAGGTACCTAGAGTAGTCAGATTCATAGAGACAGCAGGATGGTGGGGGCCAGGGGCTGGGGGAGGGGATGCGGAGTAAGTAATGGGGACAGAGTTTCAGTTTTGCAAGATGAAAAGTGTTCCGGAGAGGATGGTGGTGATGATTGCACGACAACGTGAATGAACTTAACGCCACTGACCTGTGTGTGTAAAAATGGTTGAGATGGAAAATTTTATGTTTATGTGCATTTTACCACAATTAAAAATAAAGAATTAGTTCCTCACTATCTATGAAATATCTAGTGGCACCTTTTTTTTTTAAATTAATTAATTAATTAATTTATTTTTGGCTGTGTTGCGTCTTCGTTTCTGTGAGAGGGCTTTCTCTATTTGTGGCAAGCGGGGGCCACTCTTCATCGCGGTGCGCAGGCCTCTCACTGTCGCGGCCTCTTGTTGCGGAGCACAGGCTCCAGACGTACAGGCTCAGTAGTTGTGGCTCACGGGCCTAGCCGCTCCGCGGCATGTGGGATCTTCCCAGACCAGGGCTCGAACCCGTGTTCCCTGCATTGGCAGGCAGATTCTCAACCACTGCGCCACCAGGGAAGCCCCTCTAGTAGCACCTTTTTTGTCTTGATGCTAATATGGTGCCCCAAGTTTCTCAATGATTGATAGACAGAAACATAGATAGATACATAGATGATAGATACATAGATAGACAATAGATAGATACTTTAAAAACCAGTGTCAATTTCATCATTTATTGCTCCTCCTTCTGCCCCGAAAGTGGTGTCAGGCATCTCAGTACTGTTGGCTCCTGGCTCTCCTTGTTCATTCGTCTCCACGGACTCCCTGTGGTCCACAGTCTTAGCGCAGAGTTCAGGCTGCTCCAGCCCGGGTGATCTGCCATCCCTGGGTCACCTGCATCCTCTGCCTCTACAGTACATCCCAGGAGGCTTGGACCTGCCCGCCCATCTCCTTTCAGGACGTGTTCTCTCAGCCTCTGCGTCTCTGCTCATGCTGTGCCATCGACCTGGAGTTACCCTCTCCTCTTCTTCATCCGGTGACATTTCAGTTGTTCTTCATGCTGCAGCTCAGCTATCTGTGATTCGTCCCCCTGTTGCCAGGAACAACGAACTGAAGATGCTCTGCTCCGCCAGAGGCTTCTTCACGTGGTTAATGCCAGTTTTGCATTTGTTGAATTAAAGCAGTGATCACTGGGCTTTTTCATTGCACACCTCCACCCATTAAAAAAAGAGTTGAGAATGCATATTGCCCAATACTGTATATGTATATTTATTTATCCAAAATTGTATATATTTATTTATTGTAAACATTTATTTTATTTATTTTTGGCTGCATTGGGTCTTTGTTGCTGCACGCAGGCTTTTCTCTAGTTGCAGGGAGCAGGGGCTACTCTTCGTTGCGGTGATTGCCATGGCTTCTCTTGTTGCAGAGCATGGGCTCTAGGCGCGTGGGCTCAGTACTTGTGGCACGCGGGCTCTAGAGCGCTGGCTCAGTAGTTGTGGCACATGGACTTAGCTGCTCCACGGCATGTGATCTTCCTGGATCAGGGCTCAAACCCGTGTCCCCTGCATTGGCAGGTGGATTCTCAACCACTGCGCCACCAGCGAAGTACCCTATACTTATTTTTATGAGCCTGTATCTCAAGGTACCATATACTTAGTATGAGTTGTACTGTGAATGATATCAGAAGTTAATCAACCTCTCAAATACACTTTTGTATAACTTTTAATTTTATTCTGGCGAACATCTCGCCAGACTTGAGGTCCTCATGGTTTTCTTACCTGGCAATGGGCTTGACTAAGAGCCCATGGAAGGAGCAGAGTGTCAGCTCTGCGATCTTATTTGTTTATATGTTTGCATCACTAATATCATCTTCACTTTGCAATTTCTTTGTTGTAGTGTTTTGAGCCCCTCCCTTGCCCAGTTGTGAGGGTCAGGGGAACAAAATCTAGATAACGTGTTGGTAAACCCATCGTTGTTTCCTCCTTTCCAGGGAATGATTCACAACACGTAACCACAGGATGCAGGGTCCTGCGAGGCGCCAGCATTATTGGGAACATTAACTAAAGTATCATTTCTTTATTTTTATGGGAAATAAGTATAAAGAGGAGTTCTCACAGTTTCTTCCCACACTGCAAAGGCTGCCTGTCCCACCTCAACACCTCTGCGTGAGATTAGAGTTCATCCCATCGAGGCCTCTGTTGATGGCAGGAGCCATGCCTTATTAGCCTTTATATCGCCCCCATTGTCTGAAACTAAGTGCAGGCAAACAGTAAATATTCCTCCAGTAAAGAAAATACCCCGAATATATGGCAACCAGAGAACCCAGCTATTTCCAACCCACACGGAAGCAGGTTAGAGACAGAAAAGAGACCAAGTCATTTATACAGGTGGAAAAAAAAATCACAGTTGTCCAGACTTTTCTAAAACAATATTCAATACTAGAAGATGATAGAACAATTCCTATAAAATTTTCAAGGAAAGTGTGCCCAAATATTTGTATATCCAGTTACATTGCCTTTTAATTTTAAAGGTAACAAATAAATATTTTTGAACGTAGAAGAACTGAGGAAATGTAGTTTCTGTGAGTCATTTTGGAAAGAAAAAAAAAAAAAGGATCCAGAGAATGTAGAAATAGAAATAAATGTTAGAAAGTTTGACTGTTTGAAAGCACGTGACCTAAGAGATAATGGTATCTCTGAATATAGCCCAGAAACAGATACAGAAGCCCTTCAGTTGAGGAGTTCTGTGGAAATGCTCTTCCAAGATGCTGGTAGTGACCCTGGCCAAGGACCTGAGGCTGCCGGATCATCATCAAGTTCCCTGTAAATTGGAATTATTACCTCCTTACAGGGAATTGGTTGTTTGCCAGTTTATTCTGGAAGCTTCTCTGCTACAAAGAGTAGAAGATTTCAAGTGATGGAACAACAGATGCCCAGACATTGAAAAATGTCCCATGAAAATATAAAATTCTCAACAAATTGTAAGATTTTAGAGAGAAGATCAAAGCAACAAAGGTATCTCTTGAAGAACTCAGGATGCAAAATAAGAGTCTGTCTGAGGAGGTGAGTGGGCTTAGAGACACGCCGGGGCCTTGAAGA
The DNA here is from genome assembly GCF_009873245.2 of Balaenoptera musculus. NCBI lineage: Eukaryota > Metazoa > Chordata > Mammalia > Artiodactyla > Balaenopteridae > Balaenoptera > Balaenoptera musculus. The sequence continues at coordinate 2,184,195 of NC_045795.1, forward strand.
AAGGAACCAGATTGCAGTAGAAAATCCGCTTCTTATTTTGATGACTAAGGATAAATGCCATGGAAAGAAACAGGACAAGCTATTGGGAAGTCAAAATTCTATGGAAATAACACAGTTTTTATGAGGAATTCTGTAAAACTCACAGAGGCCCTCCCCAGCAAAATGCTGTAATGAAGCTAAATTAGCAAAGATGAAGTCTAAGGTCCACCAGGCTTACGAAGAAAATGACTAAATTTAAGAGCAGCGCGGAGCAGCGATGGAGGAATGAGAAATGCTCTGAGCTCAGTGAACTAATAAAATTACGTGGAAACTCTTAGAAAGATGTGTGAGGAGGCTCGCTTGCAGAGAAAAGGAAATTGAAGTTTTAAATCATTGCATTTTGCAGTGGAAGCACAGGCCAATCACTGGAGTGACATTATTTTTAAAGAAACCAGAGAAGGAGGAAGATGAAGAGCTCACAGACAAATCTTTGCTAAATCCTTTGTTTCCAACATAAGCTGACTGCTGAGAGGTCAGTCGGACTGACATTTGGCCGAAATTCTGCTGGAAAATGAAAGAAAAAACCTTGCAGCACAAAGCAGAGATCTGTAATGACCTCTCTCAAAAGAAATACCATACAGGGTTCTGAAAACGCAGCTGCTTCACGACTGGTATAAATGGGAAAAGAAACGCAGAAGCCGCCGGCTGCAGAGGAAGTGAAACCTTACAAGCAGAGGAAGAAGACACACTGAATGCAGAATGGCAGCAGAGAGATCTCACAAAACCCCAGGCTGACCCTCGTGGGGGAAGCAGGTGATAGCTGGCCCGCTGTTCTCGCTGGAGTGGAGGGGAAATATGCCAACTGAGGACAGAAATTGAGGCAGTCAAACGTGTGACTTCCGGAGAGAAATCCCCTTCTCCCCGCTGCTCTGCTCACACCCACGAGGACGCGGTACCCACAGCTCTGGATTTCTCTTCTCTTAGGGAAGAGATACGCCCCAAATGATCTGCGGATGGGCCAAGGGGATCATATGCAGTTTCTGGAACAAATTTGCCTCTGCCACGGGCTCCAGGAGCCATCATCAGTAAACCCAGAAACCTCTTCCCTTTGACAGTGATGATGTCACAGGTGAGGCTGGCCTCAGAGAACCCCGGCTTTCAACTGGAGGACGGAGGGTGCCCACGGGGTCCGCTTGGACACCTCCTCACCGTGGGTGGCTTCCGGCCTCTGCGCCGTCTCCCACCCCTTGCTCCCACCGGGCTCCCCCTCCAGGCCTAGGGAACACTGCCCCCTCGGAGCAGGCTCTCACATGGGGGGAGGCCCTGCAGAGCCCGGCTCTAGAATCCCAGGCCCTCAGTGCTCTGTTCTGACCTCAGGCAGCCTCCCCCGCCCTCCTCCCATCCCAGAGCCCTGCACTGCTTGCCTCCACCTTTTGCAAGATTCAGGAATGTCTTCAGGCTCCAGAGGTGACCTTGTCTCGTGGCTGCTCACAGGACGACTGTCAGGCGTCTCCCAGACCCTCGTCGTGACGATGAACGGGCTGCTGGAAACATCCCTGTGCTTCAAACCCATTTCTATTGTTCTCTTTTGTATTGAATTTTTTATTTTCCCAGGCTGACCTGAAGTTGTGCCCTCTGAGCCACAAATGAAGAAGACTCTGCAGATGCCGCCGCCTACAGCAGTACCTGTTTTATTTTGGTTACCACAATTCAAGTAGTTGGCAAATTACTTTAAACATTATGAAAATATGATGAAAATGAAATACCTTTAACAAATATTTTTAAAGTTCAGAATTGTTGTCAAGGTACCTTAAGAGGGAGAAAGAAAAAACCTCATTGTACTTTGAAGTGTAGTGAGGTGCCCACCTTTGCATCGTAACAATTTCCTCACTTGGGAATCAGATGATCTGGAATGACCACAGGGGCCTGTTCCTTTGTCCTAGTCGCTGCCTTCATCCTGGAAACCGATTGAAATTAGGTGTGTTCCCGAGCGGGTTAGCACTCTGCCACTTGAAAGGTGCACAGACTTCTCAGGCCCAGCTTTTTTCATGACCAGAAGGACAGGGGAGAGTGGGTTATGTCACAGTGGAGGGTGAGGGTGAGGAAACAGAGCTTGCTTCCCAAAGCCACTCCGGTTCTGACGTTTTCCCCAGGTGGGCAGAGGAAAGGGCCTGGTGGGCCTTTCCCGGGGAGGGGAGAGCGGGACGGCTCTGGCCTCCTCCCGAGGGTGAGCTGGGACCCCCATGGTGGGGTCAGGGCCAGGGTCTTGGCCTCTGGAGGTGCTGTCTTGCAGCTGGCACACCCAGCTTGATCCTTTAAAGTGGACTTAGAGGCCACCGAATTCATCCAACAAATATTTGCCGTGTGTCAGGCCCTGTTCTAGGCCCAGAAAGACAGCAGTGAATGAATCGGGCAGAAACCCCTGCCCTCCTGGAGCTAAGCTGCAGCCGAAGTTGTCAAGTTAGAAAAGTATGGTTCTTGGTTTTTGATGTTTTTTCTTCCTTATTTCCTTGCCCTCATTGGTTTTGTTCATCCTGTTTTTATGCTTCTCCAAGCCTTTCTTTTCTCTGTTAAATCAAGTGTGTGGTCAGATGGGTAATTAAAGGTTGCAGACACCTGGTGACAGTGAGTCTGGGACGGCTTGTGAGACGAGGTGCGGTCAGGTGCGTCACGCTGACACTCGCGGTAACGACACTAACCCATCCTCCAATCTCCTCCCACCCCCCTACCCCTGTTCTGTTTCTCTCTGAATGATTATAGATCCTGGTGTGAGAAAACAAGCGATTGAGTCTGGGATTTTGTTGGAAAAAAAAATAAAAAACAAGGAAGCAAACTCTCCGCCTAAAAATTGGCATCTTTAGTCATTACAGGGTCATCACGAAGGTGACTGTTAGGCCGAAGGCAAAGGTGAACCTACTTTCCGTTGTCACCTTGAAGCCTTTTTGCTACAGACCAGCCACAGGGGGAGAGAGAGAGAGAGAGACAGAGAGAGAGAGAGAGGGGGGGAGAGAGAGAGGGAGAGAGAGAGAGAAGGGGAGACTGAATCTCCCTAGGGCCCCAATCAAACTCCTGGGAGAGGGACTCCGCGTGGCCCCAGGCTCCACGTCTGCTGGGCGAGCACGCCAGGAGCCCACCGCGGTGTCGGCCAGGGTGCCAGGGAGGGGCCTTGTCTGGGAAAGTGTGCGTGAGCGGCAGACGGGGTGGGGTGCAGGGGGGTGGGAGGCTGGGCGTGGGGAGCTCCGTGACCCCCGTGGAGGGTTTTCATTTTAGCCGCGAGACGGCGATTCACTGAAGACCCCCGCCGTCTGCGGCCCCTTAGCTGAGGCCTGTAGCAGCTGTGAGAGTCTCCAGAGCCCACGGGGCTCTGTGAAGCTGGCAGGTAAGCCTGGTTCTCCTTGCCTCGAGCCCCACGCGGGTCTGAGCGGTGAGAGGGGCAGCTGCAGGCCTGCGGCTCCCCGCCCCCCCCCCCCCGGGCTCCTTCCTCCACGGGCTGCAGGGTGTCCGCGGTGTCTGCGCAGGAGGGATGGTCTCGGAGGGCGGGGCGCTCGCCCCGCAGCCTCAGCGGCCATCCTGCAGGTCCCTGGAGGGCCGCAGGCGGGTGCGGGCCCGTCGAGCACAGGGGTTGCGTTGCTGTCGCTCTTGTCGCTGGACTGGGCCGTGCGGAGGCCAGGGCCGGGATACAGGAGAAGCGCGGGTCAGGGAGCCGGTGACGCAGTTAGACGTGTGGTGACGTCCTCTTGAACCTGGAGCGAAGCCTTAAAGACGCCACCAAGGGGAGCCCAGGTCGCACAGACGAAGCGGGAGAGCAGAGTGGGAAGAACGTCCAGTTTGGGCTCAAACTGCGACCTAAACGGAGAAACTAGGGAATACGGACGCTCCCCCGGGTTGCTGACGTGTGGACGTGAGGCTCAGGCAGCGGGCCCCAGCGCCAAGTGGGGGGAACGACTTGGGAACGACTGTCACCGGTAGATGAGGGGATGGGAGGGCATAGGACCTTGTGCCAAAATGGTTGGGAAGAACCCAGCGTCAGAACTGGGACCCGGAATCGCACCGCCGTGCTGCAACTGGAAGGAAAGTACAAGGAGTTGCGAGGTGGAAGTGGGCAAAGCACAGACTTCACGCCTGGAATCCTGTGGGCAAGGAGGTGGCTCTTCAGCCTTGGCCTCCGCAGCCTGGTGCTGAGGCTTCAGGTGGGCTCGCTGTGGGGCTGGTGATGGCGGGAGGGCAGGCCTGGGCAAGCAGTGGGCGATGGCTGAACAGCGGTACTTCTGGGCTGGGAAGCCTTGCTGGGGGGGGAGGTGCTCTTAGCAGCAGCTTCCAGAGAGCAGTGCCCAGAAAGGGGGCGACTGACCCAGTGGGGCCCTTGGAAGTGAAGTTGATGCAGAAGTTTACAGGAGAACTGCAACGTTAGTAACAATTTGTGATTTGCTCTGGATTCTCGGAGTGTTACCAACCTGAGTCCTTGGACTCTTTTTTTTTTTTTTTTAATTCATTTATTTAATTTTTGGCTGCATTGGGTCTTCGCTGCTGCACGCAGGTTTTCTCTAGTTGCTGAGAGAGGGGCTACTCTTTGTTGTGGTGCGCGGGCTTCTCATTGCGGTGGCTTCTCTTGTGGCGGAGCACGGGCTCTAGGCACGCGGGCTTCAGTAGTTGTGGCACGCGGGCTCAAGAGCGCGGGCTCAGTAGTTGTGGCGCACGGGCTTAGTTGCTGCGCAGCATGAGGGATCTTCCCGGACCAGGGCTCGAACCCGTGTCCCCTGCATTAGCAGGCAGATTCTTAACCACTGTGCCACCAGGGATGCCCTGGACTCTTTAATCAATAGAAATCTGTAAGAGGCCAGAGGAGAACTCCAGGCAAGGCTTTATTAGGACTCTGCAGCACGAGGGAGCGAAAACAAGTAGCAGGTGCCCTTGCTTGCTCCCTGAGGAGGGCAGGCTGGTCCCTTAAATGGGCTGCAGATGGGGCGGATCAGAGGTGTAGCTTAGGTGGACTGCCCACCCCTCTGGTGACGCCGTGTGCAGGGGGCATGCGCAGGACCCTGCTTTTGCTCCCGGCACCTCAGAAGTGGCAGCTGGGTTTTGGCCTTGTTGTTCATAATTTGCCCCAGCTGGGCATGCTGGGCATTTTTCATCCCTTATAGTGTCTTTGTATTTTGGTGCTTTAGGAGGTGTTTGTTCAGGTGCAAGCACTGCAGCAAAGGGTCCCAGGTCCCAGGCTGTGTCAAGAGGACCTGGTATAGTTTGGGCAGCAGTGTGTGTGGAGGCTTCTTAGGGTGATGAGACTTGGTTAAATACATCGTGTGACTGTATTTGACCTTCTGAGCTAGGGTCACCCTTTTTTTAAAAAAAAATTAATATCAGTAAAACACACATAACGTAAAATTTACCGTCTTAACCATGTTGAAGCACACAGGTATGTAGTATCAAGTGCATTCACACTGTTGTGCAACCATCACCACTGTCCATCCACAGAACTCTTTTCATCTTGCAAAACCGAAACTCTGTCCCCATTAAACCCTAACTCCCCATTCCTCTCGCTCATGGGGCCCTGCCCCACCATCTACTTTCTGTCTCTCTCAGTCTGACCCCTCTAGGGACCTCATAGAAGTGGAACCATCAAGTATTTGTCCTTTTGTGTCTGGCTTATTCACTGGAGCACCATGTCCTCAAGGTTCCTCTGTGTTGTAGCCTGTGTCGGAATGTCCTCCCGTTTTAAGGCAAGGTCACCACTCTAAGTGGGTGTCCGGATGCTCAGATGAGGCTTTTCATTGGGGGGATCTGGCTGAATTTAATCCTCCCTTTTCCTCTGTCTCGCTGCCCTTTCTCAGCTCATCTCTCTCCCTATCCATTTAACAGGCTCTGAGCCCGCTCTGTCCTATGCCCCCAGCTGTGTCCTCAGTGCTGACCCCACCTTCTGAGCGCCCTGCACTTTCCCCCCCTTGGTGCCTGTGCCCAGCCCAGGCCTCCCACCTGGTCCATCTGACTCCTCTGCATCCTCCCACTCCACTCCACCTCTTCCAGGAAGCCCTCCTAAGGGCTCAGTCTGCGCTGGGTGAACCGCCCAAGTCACTCTGCTTACTTTTAGCCCAGCCCTTACTGAGCTGCATTGTAGCTATTTGCTTTTCCATTTCTTTCTCTAGAAAGAGCTTTGTCTTCCTCATTTTTTTTTTTTTTTGTTCCCCTGGTGCCTGGCACAAAGTAGTCGTTCAATAATTGTTTGTAGGATAAACATATGCATGAATAAGTGAAAAACTGCTTGGGAACTCACCTCTGTGCAAGCCAGGGGCCATCATTAGGATCAATGGGCTTAATTGCTGCATTTTATGGACTGAGATAAAGACCTTTTTGGTGGAGACTGATGAAGTCTGGGGTGAATACGGAAGGGACCAGTACCGTTTAGATCTGGTTCTGCGCAAAGGTAGTATGTAGAACAGCTGCCTTTAAAGGCCTCCTGCTCTCTGAGTCAGTACACAAACATCTGTAGAGACACACAGATTCTTAAGCTATTCAAGGATAGATTCAGAAAGTGCTCAGAGCACAGCGCACGGCTCCACGGCTGTCCTAGCGGACACTGCACACCTTCCAGAGCCCCTTGGTGGCCTCCGTCCCTCGCCCCAGACAGTACCGCGGTCCTGACCCGTGGCACCAGGAATCCAGCGGCGCTGGATGCGTCTGCGCCCCTCACTGTGAGGTCCATTCATCCCGGTGCGATGCGCGTTCACACACCCGCGCTCCCGGCCCTGCGACGCGGTGCGTGGATGGAGGGGTGCCGCCCTCCCTCTGCTCGCGGCCCGGGGAGCGGGGTGGGCAGCCGGGGGCGGGGCGCGCGCTCAAGGGCATCTTTGTGCCCCCGGCACTCAGCGCGGGGCCTGGAGCACAGATGGCCTCAGTAAATGTTTGCCGAGTGAACCCGTGAATGGGCGTTTTGTCTCTGGATCTTTTCATTTTTTCCCTTGGCTTGCTCCCCGCTCTCCTTGAAATACAGCTGCTTTCATGGGCCGCGTCTTCCTTTATTGGGTCGCTGGGCTCGTCTTCAGGGCCAGGAAGAAAACACCAGAAACGGACCCGCCCAGCAGCCATGTTCCGGGCAAAGGAGGTCTCCTTTGTGCCAAGAGCAGACCCGTCTACACACTAGGAGGGGGCTCGGGGCCGAGGGGCTGGCCCACGGGCCGTGACTCACGCAGCGTCCGGGCACCAAGGCGGGGAAGGGGCTTTGACATTCTTGAGACACCCCCCAACGTGCCGAGCAGCCAGTCCCATCGGCCCCTCCCACGGCAGGGCCTCTGCGGATGGATTCCTGCATCACATGATCCTTTCAGCAGGAGACACACACACGCACACACACACGCGCGCACACACGCACGCACACACGCGCACACACGCAGGCTTTTGTTCCCTGTCCTCCGTGTCTGCTGATGGCGGGCTCAGCTCTGAAGTGTGGGCGAGGATTCTGCGAAAGCCTCAGGGGCTGCGCCCAGAGGCGGGCCCGGCGCTGGGCATAGGGATTAAGCTCCATCTTCCGCCGGCAGCTGTGTCTCTGCTTCCTTGCGAGTCTCATAGTGCCACCGACCCCACCTGCGCCCCGGAGCCTTCAGGTCACCCCCCCCAACACAGTCACACGCACGACGACCACATTTCCCCGCCCCAGGGGGTACACGCCATCCGTGAAAAGGGTCCCCCTCTAGGTGTGTGACTTTGCTTATCTGAAAAGTGCTGAGTCACAAAGTAAAATCACATTGAGACCAACACTTACTTCACTGAAATAGGAAACACCGGGATTGTGGGGAATTCTGAGGTCCGGGAGGAGAGACAGCAGGTCCCACTGACGTTGGTGACACGGCCCCAGCGTCGCTGTCCGCCTTCAGGGCCACAGCAGATGTCCAGCTGTGGGAGCTGCCGTGGGAGGGCGGCGTGGAGCAGCCCCCCACCCCGACACCCCGCAGCCTGTGCACCCCCTCCACCCTGGCTCCCCGCGGCGTTCAGCCCCGCCCCCTGACGGGGGAGGGGGCCCCGGTGGTGCCCATAGAGGCCATGCTCCGCCCGCAGTGACCAAGTGCCTTCTGGGCCTCTTGTCTATCCTGGGCTTCATTCCCTTGTTTGAAAACTCGAGTCACAACACCCACCTCACAGGATCGTCGTGAGGGTCTCCCACTCATGACCCCCTCCCGCCGGCTGGGCTTCTCTGCCTGCAGGACACACGCTCCCCGGCCTGGCTCACAAGCTTCTCCCTGTCCGCCTGATTGTCCCCCATCAGGCCCGGCGCCCTGCCCGGACTAACCTGGCCCCCAGCTCCCCGCACAGTGCGGCCCTGCACCCACCCCCCCATTGTTAATTATCGTCTGGTGTCTGCCTGGGGGTCAAGATGAAATGCTCTTCCCCCAGCTCCGTGCGCCCTAGAAGCTTCTGGGAGAAGCAGGGGTCAGTGGCGTGAGGACACACGGCCACGCCCCTTGTTGGAACCCCCTTTCCTGCTTTGCTCCCCTAAATCCTGGGCTTGTGTCGTCCTTCCCGGGGACTGTGGGCACCCACGTGGCTGCTCCCCTGGCCAGCCGGACTGGGGGGAACCTTTTTATTCGTCGCTCATGGGTCAGTCAGAGGCAAGGACCAGACCTGCTCCGTCCTAGGGTGGAATTGGGGCTCCTGCCGAGTCCGGCGTGGAGTGAGGGCGTGGGAGGCCGGTCTGCGGCCGGCGCTGAGCAGGTTAACCTCGGGGGTGGGGGCAGGCGGGGCTGTACTGAAGCGTAGTTGATAAACAAACTGTATTGACATCTTTCAAAGAGTTACAGAAAAATCTCAGGGCGGATGATTCTGTGATCACAGTGACAACTTGTGTCTGCCCACTTTAAGGTTTGTTTCCCTCTGGAGCAAACTGATAGGAATATCTAATTTTCCTTTGGTGCCAGAGCCTGATGACATCAGGACTTGGGCAGGGGTTTCTTTTGCGAGCTAAGGAAAGCTCTGGGACAGCTGCTGCCAGCACAAATATTTTGTCTGCACTTGTGGAGACTGGGCGGGGAAGACCAGGGAAGAGGTGGACGCACTGGGCATATAGCTTTTGGAGGATTCGAGGACTGACAGGGGAAATTAAAAAAGAAATAGGAACGGTTCTGATAGCCCCCAGGAAGGGGAACATTCTGGAAGACTTCCCTGGAAACAGACTGCTCATATTAGGCAATTTTGGTTGGAGAATCTAATCCTCCTATTTCAAAAATGAGGTAAGAGGAAAGCCACTTTAAAGGACTCACTCTGTCACGTTGAGAATAGATGGTAAGGGGATGAGGGTGGGGCAGGGGGACCATTTAGAAGGTTAGCGCCTGAGTCCAGACAGCAGGCGACGGCGGAGGTGACGCACAGAGCTAGTAGGATTTGCTGATGAGGGAGACGCAGGTGTGAGAGGCGGACGCAGGTGTGAGGGGGAGATGCAGGTGTGAGGGGGAGACGCAGGTGTGAGGGGGAGGTGCAGGTGTGAGGGGGGGACGCAGGTGTGAGGGGGGGACGCAGGTGTGAGGGGGGACGCAGGTGTGAGAGGGGGACGCAGGTGTGAGAGGGAGACGCAGGTGTGAGAGGGAGACGCAGGTGTGAGAGGGAGATGCCTGAACACCTACAAATCAGGGGCCGCGTTCCGAGGGGGGAGACAACGGGGGTGGGGGGCAGGCTTCCTGGGGGACCCTTGTAAAGTTAGAGGTCTCTAGGCACATTCAGATGGAGATGCTGGGTGGGCAGCCGACCTTATAGGGTTGGGGCTCAGGAAGGAGGCTGGCCCCAGAGACACAAATTTGGGAGAAGTCAGTGTGTAGGAGCTTCGTAAGCTATGGGCTGGGGGGCGAGAGGGAGAGCAGCTAGGGGAGAGGGTGGACCCCAGAACAGAGGAGGCTGGGACTGTGACCCAGCACGAGGGGGAGACAGCCCGGAACAGCCTGGAAGCCACGGCAGCCCAGGCTGGGAGGAGACCGTGTCAGGCTCCGGCTCTGACACGCCGGGCTCTTTGGCGGCCTCAGTGGCAGCAGCTCGGTGACGGGAAGGGCAGCCCAGGGGAGTGAGTTCAGGAAAGAAAGGGTGAGGAATTGCAGGGGTGGGGGTGATCAGAGTCAATGGGGAGACAAAAATAGGTTTGAAGGATGTGTCTACACCCTGGCGGGAATAGTCTGGAAGCAGGGGAGGGGGGCGGAATCCTCCAGGGCACCACCCAGAGATACAAACCTCTGGGTGGTGCCCTGGAGGTTAGGCAGGGCCAGTGTGTGAGGAGGGCTAATCTTTATCCACAGGCACAGGACGGAGGTGGACTTAAGTTCAGTTGGAGAAGGTTCGTCGGCTTTGGTGGGGGAACAGATCTGGAGTAGGCTGCGGGTTATCATGTACTCTTCGGGTTAGACAATGACTCAGATAGTTCAAGCACTTGGGGTGGTAGACGCAGCTTTGGGCCTCGCCTCCTGACCTCAGGCCTCTGGAAAATCTGGACAACGCTGGTTGGCAGATGCAGAGGCTCTCAGTAAGTCATGATCTGTTTTGTCACTGTGGCAGGGACATTGGTGCTCATCAAACACTCCATCTGCCCCCCACAGCTTGTAACCCCTCTACCCCCGGCAGGTAGGCAGTGACAGGTGACTATCTCTGGCTATTGGGCTACGAGAGGGTGTGATGTGTCACTTCTAAGTTGGAGCATCGAAAGGCTGGACCCAACCCTGCAGCTGTGACCCAAGGAGCAGTCTGGGTCCTTGAAGGACCACGTGGAGCAGAGACCCCACCCTACCTCTTACCCCCTTGCCTGCATCCCAAGCTAGAAATACATCCTGAGCTGAAGATAGAGTTTGTTACATCACGGCACTGCCATTTCAGGGCTAAAATGTTACCACAGCATAACCTGATCTATTACTAACCCAGATACCACATTACCAACCATGGCATATAACAGAGTTTGGGTTTGATTTTGGATTAAAGGCGCAAGGATCTCGTGAGAGAATCCTGTGATGCTGTAAACATCCTCGATGTTCCTGTGACTCACTGGGCACGTGCCCGGGGGCAGCTGCATCTCCAGGTGGGCACATCACGAACCCAGGACTCACCTTTCCTCACTTGGTGGGGAGCTGACAGGTGTCCTCCCCGTGGGCAGTTCTCTTAGCCATCATCTAAACCCTGTGGTTCTTGGTTCTTGGTGAATGAAATTCACACCAAAGCTCACAACCCAAACCGGTGGCAGAAAGAAGAGAGGGATGAGTCGAAACACCGGGGCACCTTCCTCTCTTCAAGCAGACAGCTGGTAGGCTGGCCTCTTTCACAGCCTCCTGCTGGGCCTTTGCCTCTGTGGGCCGTGGGCTACCTGGGAAACAGGACCTGCTGTTTCATCTGAGTGTTGTAAAATTGCAGAGTTTAGAGAAAAGACTGGCCCTGATGGAGATCTGAGTGTTCTAAAATTGCACAGTTTAGAGAAAAGCCTGGCCCTGACGGAGTTCCCCGAGCTGAGGGTAGGAACTCAGGCCCTCCGCATCGCTTTGCAAAGCCAAGGCCACTCTGCGTGAGCCCGCCTCCTTCCCACCTGCCACCCTGTGGTCCCCTGCGGAATTACACCCTCCTGCTGGGGTTGGAATGGAAGGATCTGGTTACGGTTCTGCATTCTTATCTGATCTTCACAGGGTATTAGCCCTAGAAGGCGCCCTAGAGATAATCCAAGCCAATCTTCTCCATTTACAGCTCAGGTAACGGAGACCTAGCAGAGGGGCCCAGGGCTAATGAGCGGCGGGCCAGGCCTGGGGCCTGCAGCCTTGAGAAGTTCTCTGTTTATTCTTCCCGCATTTCCTCACTCAGTCAACCACTCAATCAATATTTGCTTTGCCTGTGACATGCAGGGCCCCTGCTGGCTACCGCCCGGAAGATGAGAGACCCCGTAGCTGCCCTTAAGGAGCTTCCTGAGAAGGAAGATGGGCATGAAAAAGGCCACTGCATGAAACGACTGCTCTGTGGGCGGTAAAAAGGCAGGCCAGGAGAGGCTGCAGCCCGTCTGCCCGAGGCGGGGAAGGCTTCCTTAAAGGGCAGAGTCAGGGCAAACCTCTGGGGTTTCCCCTGCAGGAAAGCTGGGGTGGGCAGGGGCACGGCGTGCAGGGGAGCACAGGGCAAACGGAGGTGGTGGGTTCTGGCCGCCTCGTGGAGCTTGTTGTCAGCAGGGCATCAAGTCAGGAGGTGAGGGGCCTTGATGTCTGCAAAGGTGTTAGGTCTGAACACCGTTGAAGAACAATTAGGGGAAGTAACGTGGGCAGGTTTATTCACTCAGTCCATCTCTCCATTCATTCGTTCGTTCGTTCGGTGAGAAAGACAAATTGGGAGCCGGTGAAGCAGGCGGTGGGGAAGCCAGTCGGAATGCCACAGCGGCAGCCCAGGCGACAGACGGGCAGGGTCTGTGCCAGGACGGAGGGCGGGGCGTGCAGGGGGAGGGCCGGGGTGGGGCGTGGGCGACGTCTGCACTGTTTGCAGAAATAGAGAGGATTCCTGAGTTTGTGTGGGGAAAGCGGGGGACAGGTGTGCATTCACCAACGTAGGGACGACAGGAGGGAGAGGGCTGGGGGCGGGGGCGGTGGAGGGCGGAGATGGTGGGTCCAGGTGCTTGGGCACAGTTAGGAGGTGCTGGCCGGGAGGCATGTGTGCGGCTCGAAGAAGAGCAAGGCTGCCTGCAGAGTCACACTCCGGAGAGTGGGTGATGGGCAAGGTCAGGTCCCTGGATGTAATTGCCCAGGGCAAGTGCCAGGTGAGATGAGAGCAGGCCCCAGCAGGAGCTCTCCCGGGCTGGGTTCTGCAGAAAGCAGATTCAGAGCGCTGAGTCTGAATGTTGATGAGAGAGGACGCTGGGAAGCCACACCCATGGAAGGAGGGAGAGGATGGGACTGGGCAAAGGGAGCAGGAAGGTGCAGACCCCAAAGCCTCGGTTGATCCTGGGAACTGGGACCCTTTGCTGCAGAGCTGGCACCTGGACAAACGTCTCCTTAAGCAACAGAATAGAAAGTATAAGGGACTAAAGGTAACTGCACGCATACGCAGCTGGGGCAAATTATGAACAACAAGATACAAAGAGACCACAAACCAGCTGCCATTTCTGCGGTGCCGGGAGCAAGGGCAGGGTCCTGCGTGTGCCCCCGGCACACGGCGTCACCAAGCGGGCGGGCACACCACCTAAGACACTCCGGCCAGACCCACTCATCCACCTCCACCCTTTAGCCCGTTTAAGGGACCAGCTAGCCCCCTCGCCCCCTTAGGGAGCGAGCAAGGGCACCTATTTCTTGTTTTCCTTAACTTGCGCTGTAGCAAGAGTCCAATAAAGCCTTGCCTGAATTTCCCGTCTGGCCTCTTATCAATTTCTATTGATTAAGAGATTAAAGAGTCCAAGGACCCAGCTTGGCAACAACCCCATGGGGGGCTCCGGAGCTAAAATGGCTGTAGAGCCCCCGGGAAAGACCTTTGGGCAAGGAGGCTGTCGGCAGCCGAGGTAATCAAGAGGGGTGACACTTGAAGGTCCCAGACCCCAGGGCGCAGTGACAGTTCTTTCCTGGAAGGGGGATCTGCCCTTAGGCCAGAGGTGCTTTTTGGTCCGCTTACTGTCACAACTGGGCAGGGGATACCAAATGACTCGCAGGCAGGTCACCCAGGAGCAGGACATTTTCCTCCCTACCCCTGGGGGTGACAACAGCCCTAACCGCCTCTTGACATCGGGGTGCACCTCCCTGCTGGGGTGCCGCCTCTGCTTCGAGACTTGCGGGGCTCTGGACACAAGGAGCCCAAAGTGCTAGCGACAGCCACGCACAGCAACAGCTTCACGGACTCCTGCCATGTCCCCTGGGGGCTCTGATCCTGCGGTGAGTGACGGTTTGGGGAGCACCGTCCCCTAGATGGGTTTTTGGGAGGATGGTGAGTGCAGTTGCTCCTGCTGCCACCCCTGGCGTCCTTGGCTCATGAGGTCTTCCTCTTGGGGACATGGCACCATGGGAGGCACTTCGGTTCCAGTTGTGTGGGGCGTCCTGGGGGATGGCTCCCATCCTCACCATCTCTGAGCACCTCTTTCTTCGGTAGGCGGCAGCTTGTGGGTGGCAGAGGGTGATGTGACCAGCGGCTCCCGTGGGTCTGGGCCCACTCTCCCACCTCTTTCACTGTCTCAGTGACGTTACGTGGAATGCCACGCAGAGGACACACTCTGTAAGCAGCTGGATGGTGGCGCTCTCTGAGGCCCTGCGGACAGGAGGGCAAACCTGTACCTGGAATGTGGCCCCCATCAGAACAAATCGCTGGCGCCTCTGGGTGGAAGGAGCCCGTCACCACCACCCTGCTCCCACCCTTGGGGAGCAGCGCCAGAGAAGGGCTGGGGCCTGGGTCTCCCGGCCAGTAGGACATCTGGTGGCAGCAGTTGCAGGATCGACTTTGGGAAGTGGGATTCCGTGCTGCTGGCTCTTGCAGAACCTCCATCTCTGCTACCGTGGCTATTTTGTTCTTGGCCCTTTGTGCCAGCCCTGGGTGGTGGCAGACAGGGCCGACCAACATCAAGTGATGGAGTCATTTTGTCAGTTGATAAATTTGTCGCCTGTGGTGCACGTTCTCTGCTGGGTGATAGCACGTGACGCAGTGATCGCCACACTTCCGGGACAGTCCATCCACACGCCTCTTCCCCAGACTTCCCTGTCCTCCATCTTCCAGTCTTTCTTCCTCCAGGTCCTTGACCAGCCCAGCCAGGTCACTGGCCGTTGCCCATGAGTCTGTGTATACTCTAACCTTGGGCTACTGCTCTGTTGACACACAGTAGATGACCAGGTGCGCTGCCAGAGAGAATCTGCAATGCAACTGCCATCCATTTGTAGCCTGCATTGACCCATCCAAAAACCAACCTCAGGCTTTTTACCCCATTCTTCAGCTATTTTTATGGGATCCTGCATACAGCCATAAGTGTGAGCTGAGGACGACAGGGCATTGGTGAAACAGAGGTGACAGTGATGTAATGCATCAGTGTGATATTATGTGGAATGTCTATAGACAGTGTAGAGCTCTTCAGACTACATTTTGTCAGGGGGTGGAGAGCTAACACAGCCTTGGGCTATGAGTACTGTTCATATAAACGAATATTGTCATCCATCCATGTCAATGCAAACTGTTTCTGCTCCTCTTCTCTGATCGGAAGAGAAAATGCATTTCCCAAATCCTGGTCCACCTACCATGTACCTGAAGACTTATTATTCTGCTCTGGCAAAGATACCACAGCTGCTGAGGCAGCTGCAATTGGGACTGCTTCTTGGTTGAGTTTATGGTGGTCTATCGCTGTCTTCCAGCCTCAGCTGGTGAAGTAGAGAGGGAGGAGGACCACCGCCACTGCATCCTTTGGATCCACAATGCTCCATCCTCCTCTGGATGCAGTACTGCTTGGCTGAGGTGGGCCAGTATCACAGGCTCCCCCGTGGCGTTCTCCACTATGGTAGCTCCTACCCCAGGCCAAGGACCCAGTATGGGGGCGTGCCAACTTCCAAGTGCGTCCACCCCAATTACATGTTCAGGGACCAGGCGAATGGCCCCAGATGGGTCTGCAGACCCGGTGGACCCTTGGACAGCACTCTGTTTATCGTCTGGTTCCTGTAGGCCCCCGCACTAGCAGGAGGGCAGTGATGGCACTTCTGGTCCTCAGATCTCAGCGCCAGCTCTGACCCTTGAAATGCCTGGGTGTCCCTCTTTCCCGAATGTACCGTTACCTGAGTAAATGGCCACTGGTCCCTTTGGGGAAGGGCTGGGGGTCACAGTATGTTGCAGGGGACCTGGTCACCTCTTCAGTTATTTGGTTCCCAGAGACGGAGCAAGGGACCACGAGATCAGGGTGACTGCTGATCATCCGCCCTCAATGTTTTGTGATGGTGTAGGGTGACTACTAGCCTTGTATCACCCGCACCTTATACCCTTAGCTGACTCCGTGGGCACCGTGGAGCGAAGAGGGCCCATCACAGCTGTCCTGCATTGGGCCAAAACGGCCTGGCCTTTACACAGCTGCCTCTGCCAGTCACTGGGTGTGGGCTGCCCTGGGGAGGGCGTGCAGACACTGCAGGAGGCCCCAGTGGGAGGCTCTCTGCTAATGGCGTTGCCAGCAGCTGGGACAACCCGTCCTTTCTGGAAGGGGTCTGGGTGGCACATCTCAGAGTCGTTGGAGAAGCCAGTGTGGTTGATGGAGTGGGTTCCTGAGGCCGTGGAGGAGGACAGGGTCAGAGCACAGGGGGAGAGACCAACCTGGGACGAGGGGAGGGGCATCTCCTGCTTAATGAGGGGGAGAAGGAGGTAGGAATGGGGTCACATGAAGGTAAGGGTTTGAGAGGAGGGACAAGGAGTTGGGGAAATCGAGCCCGATGACCTCTGTTTTCTTTGTAAACTCAGAAGCTGGGTCATCTGCTGAATATGGGCTTGGGTAGCATTAGGACTTGAGGAGAGAAGTCCTCAAGGTAAATGAGAGGGTGCAATCTGGGGACCACAGGACAGTGCGTTGAGGGGCAGCTGAGGATGGGGGGCCTGGAGGTTGTGAGCCCTGCCCGCTGGGTCATGTGGCTTCCGCAGCGGTTACCTGAGCCCACCGGTGGGGCAGAGCACGCTCCTGCTTGTGGGGGGGTGAACAGGAGGCAACAGGGTGTTAGCTTGTTGCCTTAGTTTCCCCAGACAGCTCTTCAAGACTCTTTAGAGAGAAACTCTCTGTTTTAAAAATGGTGTTTGTCTTCTAAGGGGACAAAGCATTAGAGGGTATTAGAGTTGATGTGTGGGTGACATCACCTGCTCCGTCAGTCCAGTTCATCGATTTATTCTTTTATGGATCATTCTTTTGGTGTTTTATTGTGAAATCTTTGTCTGATTAAAGGTCACAAAGGTTTTCTCCTATGTTTTCTTCTGGAAGTTTTACAGTTTTAGGTTTCATGTTTAGGTCTCTGAACCAGTATGAGTTCACTCTTGCGTATGGTGTGAAGTGTAAACTGAGGTTCATTAATAATTAAGGAAATGCAAATGAAAATCACGTTGAAATACTCCTTAGAATGGCTAAAATGAAAAAGACTGACCACACCAAGCAGCTGATACAGTCCTGGCTGTTTGATGAGGATGTGGAGGACCCAGAACTCATACTCTGCTGATGGGAACATACAAGGGTACAGTCACTGTGGAAACAGCTTGTCAGGTTCTTAAAAAGTTACACATGGTACAACCATTCTACTCCTAGGTCTTTAACTACAAGAAATGAAAGCATATGTTCATAGAGACTTGTACACACGTGTTCATGGCAGCTTGACTGCAATATCCCCAAACTGAAAACAGCCCAAATAGGCATCACCACCTGAGGGATAAACAAGCAGTGGTGCGTCCACCCAGCAGAACGCAAAGGAAGGAACGACTGACACATGCAACAACCTGGATGAATATCAAAATAACTGTGATGAGTGAAAAGGCAGATCAAAAATTATACCTAGTGTACAGTCTATTTACATAAAACTCTAGAAAATGCAAACTAGTGACCAAGTACAGCACAGTGTTTGGGGGAGGCAGGAGGGGTTACAAAGGGCTTGAGGAAGCCTCTGGGGGTGATGGACATGTACATTCTCTTCATTGTGGGGATGGTTTCATGAGTTACACACGTGTCACAACTTCAATTCGTATACTTTAAATAGTGCAGTTATTGTAGGTTAATTATACCTTAATAAAGCTGTTAGAAACTATTGACCAGAAAATCAAGTACATAATTGAATCATTGATAATTAGTGAAGGGAACAAACTTTTAACAATACTCTTAAATGTCAATTTAGTCAACTTAGATCTATTAGAGATTTAAAAAGCACAACTCTGATAGTTCTGACATAAAACCCAACAGTCAGTTGTAACAGAATCTGACAAAAATGGGCGCTGTGTGCGTTTACCACAAACACTCTCTCCCAACACACTGAAGCCTTCCTATGTCAACTCCGAGTGTCCCAGAGTGACTACAAGTCAAGGTCCCCAGCAGGGATGACAGTGGCCCTCTTTCACCTGCTTCCCACGCCTCTGAGAGGCACCCGTTCTTACTTCCACTTTGCAGATGGGGAGACTGAGTCTCAGGGGTTGAACGGTTAGCCAAGGCCCACGCTTGTACAGGACATCAGCTCGGGGGGTCTGGGTCCGAAGGCGTGCCAACCCATCCCCCTAACTCAGTCCATGCAATTTTCCTTTCTAGAGCTTTTCCCATATCGCTGCCATCCTCACGGCTAGCTGCATTCAAGGCTTCCTGCTGTTACGGGGCTGCTGGGAGCAGGAGGATTTTGGAAAATCTAACGGAGCACAAGGGACGGAGGAGGCTGCTTTGAGTGCTTGCGGCACCGACTGAACAGCGCTGCCCTCTGCTGGGCGGCGCGTCTCCACCAGGTAAGACGCTCCCACAAGTGTACACTGCTGTCCGCAAGGACGCCGGCCCGCCCCCGGCCCGCCTCCGCCCACTCCCGGGACCCGCCCCGCCCCGCCCACTCCGGGACCCGCCCACTCCCGGGACCCGTCCCTCCGGCGTCCCACCTGGGCCCCGTCCTTCCCCGGAAAGCCCCGCCCACACCGGGATCCGCCCCGCCCACTCCCGAGCCCCCGCCCCAGGCCCCGCCCCCCCTCGGGATCGAAAACGAAGGCGCGCTCGACCTCTCGGCGCTCGCCTGCTCGGGTCTGGCGGCGGCGGCGAGGCTAGACCGGGTCCGGCGCGTGCGGCGGGGCCTCCGGGCGGCATGGAGGGGCCGGGGGCTGCTGCGCGGGGGAACGTCTCCCTGCACAACTTCAGCGCGAGGCTGTGGGAGCAGCTCGTCCACTTCCACGTCATGCGGCTGACGGACTCGCTCTTCCTGTGGGTGGGGGCCACGCCGCACCTGCGCAACCTCTCCGTGGCCATGTGCACCCGCTACGTGAGTGCGGCGGGAGGGCCGTGGGTGGGGAGAGGGGCCGGGGGGGAGGGAAGGGGCAGGCGGGGAGGGGGAGGAGGGGGCTAGGGATGCGGGGGAGGGATGGGGTCCCAGAGGCCGGGCCGGGGGGGGGCCGGACGGTGACCGAGGGCCTCAGGCGCGCGCCCCGTGCCCACCAGGGGCCCGCCGGGGAGACCGCGGATTCGGTGGCCCCCAGGGCTGTCCCGGGCCGGGGAGGGGCGCTTGGGGCTCCCCGGGACCGGGGTCGGGGAGGGCTGCGCTACCCACCCGGGGAGAGCTGCGTCCCGCCGCTCGGCTGGTCCTCCTTCTCCATCTCTGGTTGGAGTGTCAGGGCTCCCTCGTGGGACCTCTGCTGTCCGCTCACACTCGCCCTGGGGGGTGGTATCTGCCCCTGTTTTTCTTGCCGGCTCCGTGTTGACCACATTTATTTACATTTCCGGCCCAGACCTCTTTCCCGCCCTTCCCCTCCCCTCCCGTGTCTCGCTGGCGAGTGTAATAGGCATCTCTCACTCGGCGTTCCAGGCTCCGCCCCTGCTCCTCCGGCAGCCAGCCCCTCTCTGTTACAGCAGCTCCGTCCCAACCTTGGGGTCATCTTTGGATCCCCCCTCCCACGCTCCACGCGCCCAGTGTCAGTGAAGCAGTAGGCACTGCCGTCAGCAGACCCTGCAGAATCCAGCCTCTTCTCACCTGCTGCCTGGGCCAAGCCTGCATCCCTCCCCGCGGCTGAGGCCCCCTTTGCCACGTTATAGGTTTCTCAGAGCTGCTGTTGCAAAGTGCCACAGACTGGGTGGCTGAAAACAACGGAGGCTGATTCCCTCCCAGATCTGGAGGCCAGAAGCCTGAATCAAGGTGTCAGCAGGGCTGGTTCCTCCTGGAGGCTCTGGGGGAGAAGTCGTCCCCTGTGTCTGGGCTTCTGGTGCTGCTGGCACCTTGGTGCTCCTTGCTGGCAGCCTGGTCACCCCCAGTCCTGCCGCCAGTGTCACAGGCCTTCTCCTCTGTGTGCCTCTGTCTTTTCCTTTCTTCTGAAGACACCAGTCCTACTAGATGAAGGGTCCTTCTCACCTTAAGTTACATCTCAATTACACCTGCAAAGGCCCTATTTCCAAATAAAGTCACCCGCACAGGTGCCAGGGGTTAGGACCTGGACGTACCTTTTGGAGGTCGTGGTTCAGCCTTCGGCGCTGCCTTATGGCCAGTTCTCCATGGGCTGCAGTCAGTATCGTCATTCCTCTGCTCAGACCTTCCGAAAGTCCAGAGCCTGCGCTGACCTCCAGGCCCTGTCAGCTGCTGGGGCGCCCCCGCCCCTCTGGGCTGCTCCAGCCCTTCACTGGGCAGGCCTGCCTGCTGCCAGGAGAGGCTGCAGAACTAGGACCACACAGGCCCACTGCAGGGGGAGGCCAGCCTGGGACAGGAAGGGGGTCGTGGGACCCTGGGTGCTCAGGTGATCCAGGAGCGTTGGGCCTTGCAGGTGGGGCAGCACTACCCTTTGTTTTCCTTGCAGGACCCCATCCCAGTGTCCACTGCCCTCCTTGGGGACATGTCCGACACGACGTCCACCGGCCTCGCCCAGCGCTTAGGTAGGTCCTGCAGCTTAGCTGCCCGAGTGCCTGGGGGGGGGACCTCGTTGTTCAGCGGAGCCGGGAGGCGAGTCACGGAGGAGGAAGGCTCTGTCTGGGAGGCGGACCCCCGGTCTCTGCGGGAAGGAAGGCCTCGTACACTGGGCTCCTCGAGAGCTGACCTGGTACCAGCGCCGCTCGGGGCTTGTGCTCCCCACGGGCTCCCGTGTCGCCCTGGCTGCCGTCCAGGCCGACCGGTGACAGGTGATTTGCTGCTCCTCGTGGGAGGAGAGGGCGAGTGATGCCCACAGTGCCTAGTGGGCAGCGGCCCCAGGTAGCCTCCGGGGGTTCGGTGGGGCCCCGCGGAGCAGGAGGGACTGCCCTTCGCCGCAGGTGATGTCGCTTAGAGCTCACCCTCGGCCTGGCCTGAGGGTGGCGTGAAAGGGCGTCAAGCAGGGCCCCGAGGTTGAGGGCTCCAGCCCCTCTGCACCCCAAACACGCATCCTGCAGATGCCCAGGTGGTTCAGGTAAGGATGCCCCCAGCTCGTACCTATGACTGCCGGGTGGTCCCAGGCGCCCGGGGACTTTGACCGGCAGGGCAGCCTTGTCCCCTGTCTGGCCTTCGTGTTCACAGTGTCCCAGCCACGTGCGGAGCCCCGGGTCCCGGCTGGGGTGTGGCGATGAGGCCCGGGCCCTGATTTTGAGGAGCTTATTTTGTAGTTGTGTTGACAGCCCTGTTAGCCTGATTTCGGGGGAGTGGGGATGTGTGTGTCAGTCGCTCCGGGACGCACGCGTGTGGACAGCGCGGCCACGTGGTGGAGGCACCGCCAGTGCGTCGAGGGCCGGGGCTGTCACAGGTGGCCCACAGGTCGCACGAGATGCGGCAGAGACCTGGCGGCTGCGTCTCGGGGACGTCCACTGCGCTTGTCCTTTAGCCTGAAGCTAGAGCAGCCTGGCTAGTAAGTTATTTTGGTAACTTTTTATGAGGAAGCAATTTACAATTTACAGAACAGCCACAGGACAGATATAAAGGATTCCTGCCTAGCCTTTGCCCGGACTCCCAGGCGCTATCATTCCTGCTCTACGTTCGAGCTGCTAGTTTTTTGTGAACCACGTGAGAGCAGGTGGAAGGCCTGATGCCCCTTTGCTTCACTGCGTATTTGCCAGCGTTTCGGGGTGACGCACCCCCAGCAGGCAGGCCCCGTGTGCCGGGCCTGGTGGAGGAGGGAGGGAGGCTGCTGGTTTGTGGAGCTGGGACCAGTGGGTCTCCCCAGTGTGGAGAGTCCGGGAGAGGAGGGCGGCGGGAGCTCGTTTGATGAGCCACGAATCAGCTGGTTATTCCAGTGAAGTGAGATGGGCTCGCGGTGTCCTTGAGATGAGGCCTGGAAGCAGTTTGTGTGCGAAAACTAGGGTTCTTTTTCTTTTTTGGGGCATTTTGTGCAAATGTTGGGGCTGTTTTTAACATTCTTTCACGTGGCTTACATCGATTTATAATCTGCATAATTTGAAACAACACAGACCAAAAAATACATTCTTTCTAACTTAACTAAAGTCAGACGTTAATGGAGGATCCCACCTGCCTGTATCGGCAAACCCTGCAGCCCTCGGCCACCGCCCAGCAGGGACGGGCACACGTGGTGAGATGCCAGCACCCCAGGGGGACAGGCGACGCGTGTGCTGAGGCCACAGGGGACCGTTCCGCAGGGAGGTCACCTGCAGTTGAAAATGCGTTATTAACCGCCGTTGGTTGTCTGGAGGGTGCTGAGAAGAGACAGGTGCCCCGAGACAGTGTCTTGTGTGGAAGAGGTGAACGGCCTGGGGGCGCTGGGGGCTTCGGTGTGGACGGGGACCCCTTGCCCTGTGTGGCTCTGGGGGGCGGGTGGGGGGGGCTGCCAGGTGGCCCATGCAGGCGGGATGGTTCTTGGCTCGCGGAGGGGCTGGAATCAGTGGCCCCCGGGGCCGGCGACTTTCCTGCCGCTGAATGCGCGCAGGCCGAGCGGCTGGGGCTCGACTGCCCCGCTCTCCCCCGTCCCCACCTCTTTGCCTTTGCCAATGGGACTGACGTAGCCCCTGACTTCGGTGGGGGGAGGAGGGGCTTGCACCCGCCCCCTGTGGGGTGGGGCCCAGGGAGGAGCTATTTCACCGGAAGAGGAAGAGGGGACGGGTGCTGGTGCCGGTGCCGCCTGGCTCGTCCTCGGGACCTGTCCTGCCTTCAGGTTATGGGTGTGCAAGCGCGCGTGCTCTTGGCGGTTGGAGCAGCTCACGTCAGCCGTGAACGGTGCCGTAGAAAGGAACTAAAACGCGTCTCTCGCATCGCGTTGCGCAATCGTACGTGTGCGCCTGCACGTGCGTATGTGTAGGAACGCCGCCTCCCCTCTGTGGGCGGGGGGAGTTGCCGGAGGGGGCGGTGCTGAAGTATAGACAGATTTTTTGGGTCGTGCCCCGCTGCTCGCGGGATCTTAGTTCCCCGTCCGGGGATTGAGCCCAGGCCCTCGGCGGTGGAGGCGTGGAGTCCTAACCACTGGACCGCCAGGGAAGTCCCAGGACCTTAGTGTTTTAAATACTTGCACATTATCTGCGCTTTTTAAAAAGCAGCACAACCAGCCAGCCCCGTGTGCAGAGCGGTGGGTCTCAGACGGTGGAGTCCGAGAACAGACTCGGTGGGTCTGGGCGGGGCCGAGGGTCTGCATCTCTCACGCGGTCCCGGCGCCGTGGCCATGGGGACCGGGCCTTCAGAACCGCTGTTCGGTGCCTGTAGTCTGGTCTGCAGCAGCTGCCCGTGACGCCGCAGGTGTCAGAGCTCGCTTCTCTCCCTGGAAGCCCGCCTTCCTCTTCCAGGTCTTTCCCCGCAGTGGGTCGCACGCGTCCGTGTGCTTTCTCTCGTTTCAGCCAGGAAGACCAGCAAACAGGTGTTTGTCAGCTATAACCTTCCAAACACCGACAGCAGCTTCACGTTGCTGGTAGAAAACAGGATCAAGGAGGAAATGGAGGCCTTTCCCGAGAAGTTCTAGCCGAGGCAGCAGCAAGGACGCGGACGCGCGTGCCCGGACGGACGTCTGAATAAACGCGTGGGGTCTCGCCAGCCGTCAGCAGGGTCACGCGTGACGTTTGTTTCTAAAGGGTCGGTCTTCCCGCCGTCACTGGAGTTGGGCCCCAGGGCTGTACCTGCAGGAGGAGGCAGGCGAAGGGCAGGGAAGGTTCCTCGCGGTCCTGGGGGGACGGGTTCGGGGCCGTTGTGGGATGGAGGGGCTGCTTTCCATCCCCGGAGGGGAAATCAGTCACGACTCCGTCAGCCCCGAGGCCCGAGGTCTGTGAGGTCCTTATGTCGTGTGTCCCCGCGTCCCGCTGCTCCCCGAGTCTCACTTCTCTGGGCCCCATTTCCTCACTTGTGAAGTGGGACGGTCTCACCTGGCTGGGTTATTGCTGGAAATGCTTCGCAAACCCCGGTGCTGTGGCCCCTAGGACCTGGGTCACGGTTTTACCCTCTTTGTTGAACGGATCCGAGCGTGTCAGCCCCTCCCTGGGCTTCCTGCTACCCTGTCTGTCCTTCCGTCCCCTCTTTCCTCCAGGTCCCAGGCCCCTGCTGCGTCGTCTTAATCCTTGGCCTTTTCCTGCCGCTTCAGGTGGAGGAGTCCAGTCTTTCTGGAACGTGTGCTCCTTTCCAGAAGCCGGTGTTTCTCAGGTCAGTGGCTCTTGACTTGACTTCCGGTCGAATTGCTGGCGGAGCTTTTACAGGTTCCCCTCCGCAGACTCAGGCGGCCGGAGGCCCAGGTTTTGTGGGGTTGGAAAGCCCCCCACGTGCTTCTCGGTGCAGGCAAGGCCGAGGACTACAGGCAAAGGACTCTCTGAGCTTTGGGGTCCACGTGGACCCCTTCTGTCATGAGAGGTGGACGGTTTCGGGCCCTGTGACACGGTTCACGCGATGGGTGGCAAGTCCCGTGTCGAGCCCGTGCAGGCAGCCAGAGCGGTGACACTTTGGCCGGGACGGAAAGGCCTTTCTGGGGACCAGGTCTGGGGCTCAGGACGCTAACCTGCAAGGCCCTGGCCGGTCGTGGTTTGGAAGCACAGCGGGTACCTTTCTAGGAAGAGCAAGTAACGCAAAATCAGGGCTATGGAGAGGAGAGTTTGGTATAAATACTTTATTAAAGAAATATTGCTTTCTTGTTAAAAAATACTACATTAAAGAGAGCTCTGGGTTCTCAGTCTCTCCTGACCGAATCACAGTGTCAGAATCGTTTCCTGTCTAGGAACCTTCAGGCCACGGATTAGATTAGCAGGACATCCACACACAAGAGAAAAGAACTCTGAAATCTGCTGTTGCCCCCCATTTCTCGGGGTCTACGAACGGCAGTTGGATGTTTCCTCTGCCTCTGCCCGCCTTTACGACGGGGAATCTGCAGGCAGAGAAGCCACCCGCGGTCCCCCGGGGGCAGAGCCGAGGCTGGGTTTACACAGGTGCTGAAGTAGGGACATAGCGAGACCTGAATCAACAGTTTATTACTCGTAGCCAGTGGTCATGAAGTGCCCTTCACTGGATACCGTCAGATGAGGTAGGGAAGACATTCCAGAGGAAGTTTGTTAATGGGGCAACATTTTTATTTCTGTACGTTTACATACAAATCTCCCCCCGGGGTACAACAGCTGTGACGTCATGCAGACAGGACCGTGGGAGGGCAGGGCAGGACTGGGAGCGGGTTTGTGCCGGGAGCGGGTTTGTGCTGGGAGTGGGCACCTCCAGGCGTCCCGTCCATCCGCGGGCCGCACGGTTCTCACGCTGAGACCTCCGGCCCGGGGCTGCTGGGCCACCAGGGCACCCCCAGCGGCACGCAGGCTGCACCGCGTCCCCAGCACCCCGCGGCCCAGGGGCTTGTCCTTCGGCGGCACCTCGGCCGCCCTTGTGCGGCGCCAGGAAGTGCTATTTGCGGGCAGTACTTCCTCTGGGCGGTTTCCTTCTCCTGCTGTTCTGCGGCCGGGCCAGCTTGCCAGCCCCCTGCCCCTAGTCGCAAGTGGTCACACAGTCTTTCAGAAAACGCAACATTTAAAACGTTTACTCTGTGTCTTGGGTGCTAGTAGGCAGGGTATCGGATGCGTTGTTACCGACTTCCAGACAGGAACCGAAGGCAGGAGGGTCATGTTTTGCCCGACTCGCTGGAAGGGGGTCCCGGCTCCCGGCTGGCTGGGACGGGGGGTGCGGCGTGATGCCGGAGGACGAGCTGGACCTTCCCGGGCGGCGGGCTGGGGGAGCCGGGCGGCGGACGTGCAGTGGCAGGCGCCTGAGAAGCGTCTCTCTACTCAGCACGGAGGGACCTGGGCCGAGGGGTCCACGCGTGACCACGGGGGTCTCACGGAGCAAGGCAGGACCGGCCCCGGCTGGGCTTGGGGCTGCCTCGCCCACGTGGTGTGGGGTCTCACGGGGCTCAGCCCACAGGAAGCTTTTCTGCTTTGGCCACACTCACAGCTGTCCCTCAGGGGACCAGCCTGACCCGGGGGCGCGGGGGAGCCGGGAACCTCCCCTCCTTCACACCTGCCGCGACATCCCCTCCCTCACACCTGCCGGACTTTGGTCCCGGGAGCCCCGCCCTCGCAGCCAGCTTCTCTCCTAGTCCACGAGCTGGCCTGACCGCTGCGGACACGGTGCTGGGCTCCGTGGGACCAGCGTCTACTGTTGTCACTTAAGATGCACCTCTGAACAGGGGTCTGGGAGTGCTGTGCCCACCTTCCTGGAGGTGCCGGCCGCCCCCTGCGGCTTGAGCACGACCCCTAAAGGTCTACACGGCCAGCGGGAGGGCACGCACGGCCGGGGGGTCCGGCGAGCAGCCTGGTTGCACGGTGCCCTGGCGCTGGGGTGGTGGGTGCAGACACACCTGGCAGGTGTGGCCCAGGGACCCCACTGGCCCCACGCCGCACGTCCCGCCCTGGACCGGGGGCCCTGCGGCCGGCACTCTGAGAGAGGCTGAGGTACTTCCCAGGTTTGGCACTCGAGCTGCACAGGTGTGAAGAAAGGCCTTGTAGATTAAGGTGAATGCGGACGGACGCTGAAACACAGGACAGACGTGACTCAAGACACCAGGCAGGGCCCCGAGCAGCTGGGCTGGGGCTCCTGGCTCCGTGCGGTTCAGTTGCTGGCGCCACGCAGGCCTGCGTGTCTGCTCGCCTCCTCACGACGTTCTCACCGAGCCGGCGGCGCCTCCCCGTGGCCGCCAGCTTGTAGGGGCGCCGTGGGGGGTGGTAGGACAGACTGGAGGGGACGGGAGGCGAGCGGGGACGCCTGGGCCTCGGGGTCCGAGCCGCCGTGGGCTGGGAGTCCCCTCGCTGCTTCCCACGGACCCGGGGCCACGCCTTCCCTGGAAGAAGAGCCCACGGCAGAGGCACCGTGGGGAGGTGGACCCTTCCAGGAAGAACCCAGGCTGTCCCGGCGCTGCCACAAGGCAGTGCCCGCCTGGCCAGCGAGGGCTGTTTCTCAGCATCGCCCGCGTTTCCTGTGAAACGGCTCCAGACAGGTGCAGAGAGCCTGACCTGGAAAGGCAGGGAGACGAAGTGAGGAACACGACGAAAACCCTCGGACACCGGGGACGGGGTGGGGCTCGAGCCTTGGTGAGTTATTGCTTCTCTCAGTTGGTCTTGATGCTCTCGGAGGCTGCGGTCAGCCGGGCTCCCCAGTGAGGGGCCCGCTCCTCGCCCCAGGCCCAGCTCCGTGCTGATGGAAGCAGAGGGCACGGGGCCATCCCCCGCAGGCTCTGGGGTCTCCGCCGGCGGCCAGCGGAGCCAAGGCCTCCAAGCTGGTGATTTCTGCGCGGTGTGTGCTCGGGACGCGGCCGACGGGCCGTATTTGCGGGAGCACCCCTCCCTCCTGGGGGGCTGCCTTAGTTGCCTGTTTAGTTATTTTCCTATTGGTTTTAGTTGAGGAAGTAGCCGTGTGTTCAAGTCGTGCTGGCAGAAAAGCTGACTGCAGGAGGGGACTTTTCTGCTGGAGCTGAACCGGGAGGAGGGGTGATACAGTAACTTGTCTCCGACTCGTTGCGTCTGCTGCTCGGGAGCTGAGCTGGGCAGACCTGCTTGGAAGACCGGGGCAATGCCACCACTGATTAGGGTTTCTGGTGAAATGGTTAAGCTTTTCCCCCAAAGAGCTTCCAGCATCAAGTATAAAAGGCTGATCTTGCAGGAAAGACTAAGCTGGT
The DNA here is from genome assembly GCF_009873245.2 of Balaenoptera musculus. Lineage (NCBI taxonomy): Eukaryota > Metazoa > Chordata > Mammalia > Artiodactyla > Balaenopteridae > Balaenoptera > Balaenoptera musculus. Next base: position 2,211,822 of record NC_045795.1, read on the forward strand.
TTTAATGATACTGTGAGCTGCTTTCCCCCAGCACATGGAGTAGAAGCTCTTTCTTACCTTACAGAAAAAACCTTTAGAAACCATACAGACTCTAGCAAAACCCTAACCATTGACACTTCAGTCTGAATAAAGCGCAGCTGTGGGAGTGCTCCAGACGGTGGCTGGTCGGTCTCTGCGCGCGGCCTCGGGGACAGCTGGCTCTGAGGGCGCAGCCGACCTCCCGGGGAGCCTGGGCTGCGCGGTCCTTACAGCGTGTCCTCGGCCACCGCGTCCCTCTTCCCGAGGAGGTGGCTCCATTTCGAGATCCGTGAAGGGAAGGGAATAAAGTGCTTCTTGTAAAAATGACCAAAATAAATACAAACGTTTAATGGCAGAGAGGAAAGTCTTCGAAGGGTCGTTTGCAAAGTCCGCTTCCTCAGACATGGGCTCCTCGGGGGTCCCCACGCCGGCCTCAGCAGAGTGGGCCCGCCCGTGGCCACGCTCAGCCCGGTCCGCCCCCAGGGCCCCGCTACATGGGCCGCCCGCCGTTGGCCGTGGTGCCGTCCGGCAGCCCGTCGCCCGCGGCGGCCGCGTCGTGCAGCCCCGAGTAGTCCTTGAGCTCGGCGTTGGTGAGCAGGAGCGGCTGCTCCCCTCGCCTGGGCGGCAGCAGGGGCTGGCGCGTGTAGTGCTCGCCGTCGGGGATGCTTTCGGGCAGGTTCTGGTCCCGGCTCTCGGGAAGCAGCAGGAGGCAGATGATGCAGATGAGCGTGCAGCAGGCGAAGATGATGTGGTGCAGGAAGTAGCCCTTCTGGTTGTGCAGCTCGATGATGGGCGCCGTCAGCATGCCGAAGCCCGCACTGGCCAGCACCAGCCCCAGGCCGCCGCACCTGCGGGGAGCGCACAGGTCGGCAGCGGGTCGGACCCACAGGCACGGGGCCCCAGCACCAGCGCACGGCCGGCTCCCCCCCAACCCCCTTCACCTCCTGCATCTGCTGCCACCGCTATTCAGTGAACGCTTTCCTCGCCAGCCCAAAACTTCTTACTTCATTTAGTTTGAAAGGTGACTGTAATAAATACCACCGTAAGGGGACAACCGGCCTCACTCGCCGTGAATAACATAACATTTTGTTTCTCAACCCTGTATCAATTTACGCTGTTTTTCCGAGGCTCGCTCTTCATTTAGAAGCGGGGAGGGCGGCCGGGGGTTAAAGAAGGCATTAAGGACACATCGACAGGAGAGCTGCCGAGGTGGTGGAGCCGAAAGACCCCCCCCACAGCTCGCCTCTCCCCATGGGCACGCCGGGCTCACAGTTGCGCACAGAGCAACCATTGATGAAAAGGACCAGAGCCTGCCAGAAAAGACCTACAACTGAAGACATAAAGCAGGAGCCACGATGAGACGGGCAGGAGGAGCAGACGTGCGAGATGATCAAGGCTCATGACCCCCACCGGGTGGGCGACCCACACGCTGGAGAGCGATTACATCGCGGAGGTTCTCCCACGGGAGACAGTTCTGAGCCGCACGTCGGGCTCTCTAGCCTGCGGGTCCTGTACCAGGAAAACGGGCCCCCAGGGCGTGTGGCTTTGAAGGCCGGGGATGGGGGGCTTTCAGGGGTCCCAGAGGACTGGGGGAAACAGAGACTCCACTGTTACAGGGAGTACACAAAATCCCACATGCACTGGGACCAAGGGCAGAGCAGTAACTTGATACGAGCCTGGGCCAAACATACCTGCTGGACTTGGAGAGTCTCTCGGACAGGCAAGGGGGCAGCTGCAGCTCACCCTGGGGACATAGATGCTGGTGGCAGACATACTTGGGAGCTTTCTACCACGGGGACGCTGGTGCTGGCGACCACCGTCTTGGCTCATGAGCTCCAAGACCTGGTACCACCCAACCGCTTGTAGGTGCCAGTGCTGGGACGCCTTGAGCCAACCAGCAGGGTGGGAACACAGCCCCACCCCTCGGCGGACAGGCTGCTTAGAGACTTCCTAAGCACACAGCCACCTCTGGACACGGCCCTGCCCACCAGAGGGCCAAGATTCAGCTCCACCCACCAGCTGACAGGCGCCGGCCTCTGCTGCTAGGAAGCCTGCACGAGCCTCTAGACCAGTCTCACCCACCACAATCTTCTGGGGCAGAAACCGGAAGCAAGAAAACCACAATCCTGTAGCTTGCAGACCTCGGCTGCTCACAGCAGGCCAACGCAAGCTTCTGGACACCTCAGACCCCATACCCAACTGTGTTAGGAACTGGCCCCAGCCACCGGCGATCCTACACCAGCTCTGAGATCCCTGGGCCCTGCAGCCAGACTCCAGGACCCAGCTCTGCCTGCCAGCAGTCTGGCACTAACCCCAGGACCTGGCTTCACCCACCAGTAGGGGGTCAACAGCTCCAGAGTCGCCTGGACCCTGACTTCACCCATCAGTGACCCAGCACTAGCCCCAGGGCCCCCGGGGATCCTGCAGTCAGCCGCCTCCTGACCAGGCCCCACCAACCAGTGGCCTCCACACAAGGCAGAGCTTGGCAGTCAACCAGACCGGGTGCCCACTAAGCCCACCAGACCACCCACATAGTCAGCCCTCCAAAACAGAAGGAACCACGCAGCCCTCATGGGGGCACCCCTAGAGCGTACAGCTTGGGTGATGAGGGGGAGTGTGCTGCTGGGATGCATAAGATGTCTCCTACAGAGGGCCACTTCTCTGAGGTCGAGAAACGTAACCCACCACATACGTAATATACAAATAGCAACTCAGACAAGATGAGGTGGCAGAGGAACATGCTGCAGATGAAGGAACAAAATAAAACCCCAGGAGAACAACTAAGTGAAGTGGAGATAGTCTACCCAAGAAAGAGTCCAGAATAATGATCGTAAAGATGATCAAAGAACTCGGGAGAAGGATGGATGCACAGAGCGAGGAGTTAAAAGCTTTTAACAAAGAGTCAGAAAATATAAAGAACAACCAGACAGAGATGAAGACTACAGTAATTGAAATGAAGGAGTCAACAGTAGACTAAGTGATACAGAGGAATGGATCACTGAGCTGGAGGACAGGGTAGTGGGAGTCACTGCTACTGCTGAACAGAAGAAAGAATGAAAAGAAAGTGAGGGCAGTGTAAGAGACCTCTGGGACAACACCAAGTGCACTTAATATTTGCATTATAGGGGTCCCAGAAGGAGGAGAGAGAGAAAGGGGCACAGAACATATTTGAAGACATAACCACTGAAGACTTATTTAACCTGGGAAAGGAAACAGACGTCAAGGTCCAGGAAGCACAGAGTCCCAAACAGGATCAACCCAAAGAGGACCACACCAAGACACACTGCAATTGAAATACCAAAAAATAAAAACAGAATATTAAAAGCAGCAAGAGAAAAGCAACAAATAACATACAAGGGAACTCCCATAAGGCTATCAGCTGGTTTTTCCAGTGGAAACCACAGGCCAGAAGGGAATGGCATGATATATTTTAAATGATGAAGGGACAAAACCTACAACCAAGAATACTCTACCCAGCAAGGCTCTTGTTCAGATTTGATGGAGAGATCAAAGCTTTACAGACAAGCAAAAACTAAGAGTTCAGCACCACCAAACCAGCTTTACAACATATGTTAAAGGGACTTCTCTAGAAGAAAAATAAACGGCTACAACTAGAAGCAAGAAAACTATGAAATGAAAAAACTACGTGGTAAGGGCAAACATATAGTAAAGGTAGGAAGTCATCCACAAACAAAGCTAGTAGGGGGGTTAAAAGATAGAAGTAGTAAAATCATCTATATCCACAATAAGCAGTTAAGGGATGCACAAAACAATTAGATGTAAAATATGATGTCAAAAACAGTCATCGTGAGGGGAGAAGAGTACAGATGCAGGGTTTTCTTTGTTTTGTTTTTGTTTGTTTTTTAAAAATTTATTTTATTTATTTTTGGCTGCATTGGGTCTTCGTTGCTGCACATGGGCTTTCTCTAGTTGCAGTGAGCGGGGGCTATTCTTCATTGCAGTGCACGGGCTCATTGTGGTGGCTTCTCTTGTTGCGGAGCACGGGCCCTAGGCTTGCGGGCTCAGTAGTTGTGGTGCAAGGGCTTAGTTGCTCCGCGGCATGTGGGATCTTCCTGGACCAGGGCTCAAACCCGTGTCCCCTGCATTGGCAGGCGGATTCCCAACCACTGTGCCACCAGGGAAGTCCCAAATGCAGAGTTTTTTTTTTTTTTTTAATTAAATTTATTTATTTATTTATTTATTTATTTTTGGCTGTGTTGGGTCTTCGTTTCTGTGTGAGGGCTTTCTCTTCTTGCAGCAAGTGGGGTCCACTCTTCATCGCAGTGCGCGGGCCTCTCACTATCGCAGCCTCTCGTTGCGGAGCACAGGCTCCAGACGCGCAGGCTCAGTAGTTGTGGCTCATGGGCCTAGTTGCTCCGTGGCATGTGGGATATTCCCAGACCAGGGCTCGAACCCGTGTCTCCTGCATTGGCAGGCAGAGTCTCAACCACTGCGCCACCAGGGAAGCCCCAGAGTTTTAAAAGTACACTTGAAATTAAGAGATCAACACCTTGAAACGGTCACATGTATATATAGACTGCTATATAAAAACCTCATGGCAACCACGAGTCAAAAATCTGTACTAGATACACCCATAAAAAAGAAAAAGGAATCCAAACATAACACTAAAGATAGTCATCAGATCACAAGAGAAGAAAACAAAAGAAGAAAGGGGGATAAAGACCTCCAAAAACAAATCCAAAACAATGAACAAAATGGCAGTCGGAACATACATATTGATAATTACCTTGAGTGTAAATGGACTAAGTGCTCCAACCAAAAGACACAGGCTCGCTGAATGGATACAGAAACAAGACCCGTATATATGCTGTCTACAAGAGACCCACTTCAGACCTAGGGACACACACAGACTGAAAGTGAGGAGATTGAAAAGGTATTCCATGCAAATGGACATCAAAAGAAAGCTGGAGTAGCAATACTCATATCAGACAAAATAGACTTTAAAATAAAGAATGTTACAAGAGACAAAGGAGAATACCACATTATGGATAAAATGATCCAAAAAGAAGATATAACCATTGTAAATATCTATGCACCCAACACAGGAGCACCTCAATACATAAGGCAAATGTTAACAGACATAAAGGAAGAAATTGACAGTAACACAATAGGGGACTTCAACAGCCCGCTCACATCAATGGACAGATCGTCCAGTCAGAAAATCAATAAGAAAACACTGACCCTGAATGACACACGAGACCAGATGCACTTAATTGATATATATATAAAGAGAGCATTCCATCTGAAAGCAGCAGAACACACATTCTTTCCAAGTGCATATGGAACATTGTCCAGGACAGATCACATGCTAGGCCATAAAACAAGCCTCAGGAAATTTAATAAAATTGAAATCATATCCGGCAGCTTTTCTGACCACAAAACTATGATACTAGAAATCAACTACAAGAAAAGAACTGCAGAAAACACAAGCACATGGAGGCTAAACAATATGCAACTAAACAACCAATGGATCGCTGAAGAAATTAAAGAGGAAACAAAAAAATACCTAGACACAAATAAAAATGAAAACAGAACAATTCAAAACCTATGGGACACAGCAAAAGCAGTTCTAAGAGGTAAGTTTACAGTGATACAAGCTTACCTCAGGAAATAAGAAAAATTTCAAGTGAACAACCTAACCGTACTCCTAAAGGAACTAGAGAAAGAACAAACAAAACCCAAAGTTAGTAGAAGGAACAAAATCATAAAAATCAGAGCAGAAATAAATGAAATAGACTAAAAAAACAATAGAAAAGATCAACGAAACTAAAAGCTGGTTCTTTGAAAAGATAAACAAAATTGATAAACCTTTAGCTAGACTCATCAAGAAAAAAAGGGAGAGGGCCCAAATCAATAAAATCATAAATGATAAAGAAGTTTCAGTCAACACCACAGACATACAAAGGACCATAAGAGACTGCTGTGAACAACTATATGCCAATAATAATAGTCAACCTAGAAGAAATGGGCAAATTCTTAGGTACAGTCTCCCAAGACTGAACCAGGAAGAAATAGAAAATATGAACAGATCAATTACCAGTAATGAAACTGAATCAGTAATTTAAAAACTCCCAAAACACAAAAAAGTGCAGGACTAGATGGCTTCACAGGTGATTTCTACCAAACATTTAGAGAAGAGCTAACCCCCATCCTCCTCAAACTATTCCAAAAAAATTGCAGAGGAAGGAACACTTCCAAATTCATTCTATGAGGCCACCATCACCCTGATACCAAAACCAGACAAAAATATCACAAAGTTATAGGCCGCTGATTAACATAGATGCAAAAATCCTCAACAAAACATTAACAAACCAAATCCAACAATACATTAAAAGGATCATACACCACAATCAAGTGGGATTTATCCCAGGGATGCAAGGGTTTTTCAATATCTGCAAGTCAGTGTGATACACCACACTGACAAACTGAAGAATAAAAACCATATGATTATCTCCATAGATGCAGAAAAAGCTTTTGACAAAACTCAACACCGATTTATGATAAAAACTCTCCAGAAAGTGGGCACAGAGGGAACATACCTCAACATAGTAAAGGCCATATATGACACACCCACAGCTAGCATCATACACAACAATGGAAAGCTGAAAGCATTCCTGTAAGATCAGGAACAAGACAAAGATACCCAGTCTTGCCACTTTTATTCAATATAGTTTTGGAAATCCTAGCCACAGCACTCAGAGAAGAAAAAGAAATAAAAAGAATCCAAATTGGAAAGGAAGAAGTAAAACTGTCACTGTTTGTGGATGACATGATACTATAAATATATATAGAAAATCCTAAAGATGTCACTAGAAAACTATGGAGCTCATCAATGAATTTGGTAAAGTTGCAAGATATATAATATACAGAAATCTGTTGCATTTCTATACATTAACAATGAACTATCAGAAAGAGAAATTAAGGAAACAATCTCATATACCATTGCAACAAAGAGAATAAAATACTTAGGAATAAACCTACTCAGAAAACTAAGTCACTGATGAAAGAAATTGAAAACGACAAAAAGAGACGGAAAGATATATCGTGTTCTTGGATTGGGAGAATTAATATTGTCAAAATGACCATACTATCCAAGACAATCTACAGATTCAATGCAATGCCTATCAAAATACCCATGACATTTTTCACAGAACTAGAACAAATAGTTTAAAATTTTTAATGGAAACGCAGGAGACCCTAAATAGCCAAAACAATCTTGAGGAAGAAGATCAGAGCTGGAATAACCACACTCCCTGACTTCAGACTATACTACAAGGCTACAGTAATCAAAACAGTATGGTACTGGCACAAAAACAGACACATAGATCAGTGAAACAGAATAGAGGGCCCAGAAATAAACCCACGCTCTTATGGTCAATTAATCTATGACAAACGAGCCAAGAATGTACAATGGAGAAAAGACAGTCAAGGATTCTTTTCTGGAACATCCATGGCACACACTGTGCTTCATAAATGTTGGGATGCTGCAGATCAGATCATCCTGGTTCCTTGGCAAGAGGGCCACTGTCCCAGTGAATGGGGCAGAGTGAATATGATGACCCTTACGAAGAGCAGTGTGACTGACTCCACCTGGAAGGTGAATAAACTAGCACCTGAAATAGCTCTTCAGTCCTTGTGAGTCTGGCCACTCCAGGAAGCCACAGGAGGCTGCAAGGAATTATATGGGGCACCGGAAATAAAGGACGTGTTTCACGGGCCTTTGATACCAGTGAGACATCATTTTCTCTAAAACTGCCCACATGGGACTTCCCTGGTGGCGCAGTGGCTAAGAATCCGCCTGCCAATGCAGGGGACACAGGTTCGAGCCCTGGTCTGGGAAGATCCCACATGCCGCGGAGCAACTAAGCCCGTGTGCCACAACTACTGAGCCTGCGCTCTAGAGCCCGTGAGCCACAACTACTGAGCCCTCGTGCCACAACTACTGAAGCCCGTATGCCTAGAGCCCGAGCTCAGCAACAGGAGAAGCCACCGCAATGAGAAGCCCGCGCACTGCAACGAAGAGCAGCCCCTGCTCACTGCAACTAGAGAAAGCCCGCTCGCAGCAACGAAGACCCAACGCAGCCAAAAATAAATAAATAAATAAATAAAATTTATTAAAAAACAAAACAAAACAAAACTGCCCACGTGTCTGCCTGACCTTCCTGTGACTTGAGTGGGGTGGTGCTGATGAGCATGAGAGAGGCTTCCCCGCTCACAGCAGTAAAGTGCTCACGTGGTTAGTGCACAGGGACGTCAGTGCACAGCCCACAAGGAATTCCTGAGCAAGGAGCTGGCATCCCCTCAGAGTCCAGGTGAACTATGTCATGGTAGCAAGTCATGTCAAAAGAGATGGAACGTATTTGATTTATGGTAGGGTTCGATGACTTGTTTTTAAAAAGTACCGACATATCTACAGATGCATATATATAACATGCAATACATGTACACATGCATATGTAATATGCAATATAGCCTTATGTATTTTTTTCCACAAAAGCAATTTTCTGTTGGTTTTCTATCAAGGAGACCTTGAAATTAATAAGATTAGGAACAACTATGGCAGAATCTGGTATTCCATTTTTGGATCTGTGTTTCTTTTAGACATCTCAGTTTAGAGAATGGGATCATTACGTGCTTGGTTCTAAGGTGCTAACTTCATCTTTCTCCCTGCAAATGCTGACTCTGTACATTTTCTGCTTTTCTCCAGGTTGTCACGAGAGGGCAGCACACGCTTAGGTTTAAACAGGAGAGCAGCCGCCTCGATTTGCAGATAAAGGAGAACCTGGAGCAAGGTTGCCTTCTCGTGCTTTCGGAGCTCAAAGGCTTTTACTGGTTGTCTTTATTTTACTAGTAATAATACCTAAGTTACTTTGAGGATAGAAAGATAGGTATACAGGCAGACTTCTTAGAAGTAGCAAGCTTGACTTAAGAATTCTGGAATCTTCAGAAAAAAATAAAAAGAATGAAGGAAAAAAAAAAGAAAACAACAAAAAAACGAAAACAACAAAAAAAAGAATCTTCAAATCATTCTTTTAACATGTTAATACCAGCGTCTTGAACACAGAAAACAAACCTCCTGTTTTCCACTTCCTTCTCTGTATTACTTAATTTGTCTTGACTACCTTTCTGTGAAGTCAAGGATGAACAAATATTTCTGCCGATCTTTACAGAAATAAATGTCACTGCCAAAAATATTCAGGTAGGAATAATTAACACCACCAGTTGTCACTTACTGTGGCCAGACCCTCTGTGTACAGTCTGTCCCCCACCGGTCCCCCCACGAGAAGGCCGTCATGACTAGTCTTGTTTTGGGGCAGAGATGAGCCCAGCTGAAGAACGTGCCCAAGGCCACGCAGGAATGCAGGTTCCCTGCCCGCTAAAGGCCTGAGTCTGGGGCTGTGGGGGGATACGTCTTGTGTGCTTTGGCTGTCCCCTGTCCTGTCTGTCCCCTCCTGCTGTTTGATGGTGAGGACTACCCATCATCTCCTCGGCCTGTGGTCACTCATTGAGAGTGTGTTATAAACATTTATATATATATATATGACGCAAATTTTAAAACGAGCTAAATGACCCCTCATGTCACGTGACACACAGGCCATCTTTGTCCCTGGTGCCCGTTCCTGAGGCGTGTCTGGAGCAGTGACAGCGGGTGGGGTCCATTGGGGGTGGGCACAGGGAGGAGCCAGAAGGGAGGTCTCCGGAAGGAAGATGCTTGGAGGAAGGGGTGGGCACCTGAGGGGAGGGAAGAGCTCAGCCGGAGAAGGGGGTGCGCAGCCAGGGAGCGGGTGAGGAGGGGTCAGGAGGTGAAGTGGCTCGTCTCCTCAGGCAAAGGAAACAAAAGCAAAAGTAAACAAATGGGACCTAATTAACTTTTTAAAGTTAAAGATTTGGCACAGTAAAGGAAACCATCGACAAAATGAAAAGACAACCTACTGAATGGCAGACCCTATCTGCAAATGATGTGACCAATAAGGGGCTGACATCCAAAATATATAAACAGCTCATACAACTCAACATCAAAAACAAACAAAACCCCGACTGAAACAACGGCAGAAGAACTGAATAGGCATTTTTCCAAAGAAGAAATGCAGGTGGGCAATAGGCACATGAAAAGATGTTCAACACTGCTAGTCATCAGGGAGATGCAAATCAAAACCACAATGAGGTATCACCTCATACCTGTCAGAATGGCCGTCATCAAAAAGAACACAGGTGACACATGTTGACAAGGATATGGAGAAAAGAGAACCCTCGTACACCGCTGGTGGGAATGTGAAATGGTGCAGCCACTATGGAAACCAGTATGGAGGTTTCTCAAAAAACTAAAAATAGAACTACCATATGATCCAGTAATTCCACTTTAGGGCATACCTCCAAAAAAACTGAAGATACTAATTCAAAAAGATACATGCACCTGTGTTCGTAGCAGTATTATTTACAATAGCCAAGACATGGAAGCAACCTAAAGGTCTACTGACAAATAAAGAAGATGTGGTGTACATATGTAGTGGAATATTACTCAACCATCAAAAAGAATGAAATTTTGCCATTTGCAACATGGATGGACTTGGAGGGCATGATGCTAAGTGAAACAAGTCAGGGAAAGACAAATACTGTATGATGCCACTTATATTTGGAATCTAAAAAATACAACAAACTAGGGAACAACAAAAAGGAAACAGACTCACAGATACAGAGAACAAACTAGTTAGTGGTTACCAGTGGGGAGTGGGAAGCAGGGAGGGGCGATATAGGGGTAGAGGGTGAGAGGTACGAACTATTAGGTATGAAACAAGCTACGAGGATGTATTGTATAACACGGGGACTACAGCCAGTATTTTATAATTTACCTTTAAATTAATATATAATAACCTTCAAAAATTGTGAATCACTATGTTGTACACCTGAAACATATAATATTGTATATCAACTATATCTCAGTAAAAAAGGAAGAAATACCCCGCAGCCAGGCCCTGGCGCTCAGGGAGCCTGAGGAGGTATCGGGAGGTGAGGGATGCGTCCCTGCCACCAGCGCCTGCCCCCCCGCTTTGGGAGGGCACACGGAGACAGCGAGGCCTCAGGGACCCGCCTGCAGCTTCCAGGTGACACTGGGCCTGCCACACCAAAGCCACCAGCTGCCCCTACACCAGCCGGGCCCCCCGTTACCGCCGAGGCCCAAGGGGAGGGTACTGAGAAGCACCTGCTGTAGCTGCAGGCCACGGGGAGGGGCGCCGTCAGCGTCTGGGTGGGCGCGCCGGACCGCTGTCATGCGTGGACAGCCGACGTCCCCCGGGCTCTGTGCAAAGGAGTTCTTACCCTCCTCTTTGCTTCTCGTTAGCCAACCCCTAACCTTCGCTACTGTCCTTGTTCAGAGGGTGTGTTTTTAACACCGTGTTGTAGAAAAGGCTAGTTTTGCACTAGGCAACGTGAAGCTCGCAGACCTGGGCGGCCCTCCCAGCTCCTCCTGGCTCACCCGTGATAAGTCGGGGGAGGGCAGGAAGTCCACTTCCTCCCAGCGACTCCGCGGGACTGTCCCTGGGCGGACATGGAAGGAAGGGCTGGGACGAGGGGTGTCCCGCAGGGAGTGACTCGCCGGCAACACCAGACAGCCTTCTGTCCCCAGCAGGAGACCCCCCCGGACCTCATCTCCTTCCTCTGCAACTATAAACGCATCACCTAGGGTCAAGTGAACATGTTTTCTAGCTTGTCATCCTGGCAAGCTGACCCCGAGAACATTTTCTATCCCCAAATTAATCTTTGCAGGTTTGCCTCAGAGAGGAAAAGCATACTGCATTTCCTTCAGTTTAGCTTGTTTAGCTTTTTTCAGCAAAATCTAACGATGATTAACGACGTCTGCCGACTGCTGGAGGGGAGGGTGGCCACCCCCAGAGAAAGATACAACCACGCAAAGGTCTGACCTCGACTTCTGGTCTCCTGAAAGAGTCCTCCTTGCTGGGCTCCTTGGTAAAGGAAGGACATTAACCGGGTAAAGAAAGACACCAAGGGGCTGCTGTCCGCCTGGGGCGCTTTGCAACGTCCCCGCATGAAATGAGCTCCAGGCTCACTTCCCATGTCAGGTTAAGCAGAGGGTTGAACCCGGGTGAATTACTTGCACTGGCTTGCTTTTTCTTAAATGAACAATTCCCTGGCATTTTATTCCCCGGGTATGGGGCAGCCTTGAGGCGTGGCGTGCGTACGTAAGAATCCAGGAGGATGAATCAGAGCGAGGCCAGTGAAAATGCTGCGTCAGCGTGACGCCTGCAGACGTGGCCTCCTCCCAGAGCCCGGCACCGGGGCCGGGTGGTCAGTCCCGGGCGTCCTGCCTGGATGGGACTGGCCCCTGCTTGTCGCCCACGTGGGAAAGGGAGGAGGGAACGGTGCCGTCGTGCTGGCTTCTGGGCGGTATCCCACAGCCGATTAACTGCCATACTCCCAATTACACTTTAATAGAGCGTGTGCACTGGGCAAGCTCATGACGTTCCCACACCAAGCTCAGGAGCTCGACCGAAAGTCACAACAGTTGCTACCGCGAAGACAGCGAGATGGCAGGGAGGCGATGCCCTTTACAAAAGGAAACCCTTCCGTGTCGCTGTAACCTCGACAGCACCAGAGGGTGTGCCCGCCCGCGTACCGCTGCCTGGACGGCGCCGGACAGAGCAGACACCCCCCCACCAGGAGAGCAAAGGCAGCTGAGTGCAGGTCACCCCGCCTTTCAGACACCAGACCCATCACGGACTCCTGGGGGCCGGGCTGCACACTCGGCCTCTGCCGGACACACGGGGGGTTCTTAACAAATACTTGTCAAACAAATCAGTGATGTAACTTGCTGGGCTTTCTCTGTGGGGCCTTTCTTTGGAGACATTGGCCTCTCAGGCCAGTAGAAAACCAAGGCCCTTTCTACTCTGCTTTGTATGTGAAACAGAGTTTCCTGAGTCCTCCTAGGAGAGTGGACGGCGTTTGGGTTGGAGCACAGGCGTAAATCCAGTGGCCTCCCACTCCACTCCTTTTCCAGGCCCTGCCGTGCTGCTTGTGCAACGCTCAACGCTCCCCCTCCCCCCAGCTGCCTGGACGGGACCCCGGGTCCAGCCCTCACCTGACTCCGGGTTCCCTGGGGGTCAGGGCGGAACAGCGGTCTGGGAGCTGACGCCCAGCACGGGCCACAGCTCGTCCGGAGGCCAGAGCAGAGCTGGTGGTTCATTCGCCGGGAGCCCTGCCAGACGGGAAGCCCCGCCCCCCATGTCCTCAGAAGAAACACGCCCCTGCACGGCGGCCCGCCACGCACCTTATTACTGTGGGAGTGATCTCTGCACAGAAGAACACGCTGAGGTTCCCCACTGCATGGGAGGCGAACATGCCCACGATGGAGAAGGTGATGGAGAACTTGTCCTTGACACTGTCGCTCATTCCTGGGGGAGAACCAGGGGGTGGTGAGGGGGGGCGGAGGGGAGGGAGGCAGCTGGGGGCGGAGGGAGCAGGGGAGCGGGGCGGAGGGCGGCCTGGGGCCGACGAAGGGTCTTCCCTCCTCCCCTCTGCCCGGTTTGAGGTGCAGACCCGGGGGATGCAGCAGCATGTCCCGGGGTGGGAGGTCAGAGCCCTTCTGGCAGGAGCCCTTGTCGGGTCCCCCGGGAGTCCCTGCGGGTCTAAAACGTGGGGCTCAGGCTGACTCTGCCGGACGCCGTAGCCTCGAGCGGCCGGCAGGGAGGGAGGCTGGTGGTCTCCCCGATGCTACGGCAACACCCTCCTATCCAGCCTTCCGGCTCGGCTCCAGAGAAAGGTCTCTGGTTCCAGAGAGCCTGGCCATCCTGGCCTCAGGCCTGACCAGTCCAATACAAGGGACAGGGCAGCCCAGGCTTGACTGAGGGGAACGAGAACTCAACCCCAAGAGGAGAACTTATGGGCCTGGAGGGAACGAGCTGGACCAACTTGAGCACCTTGCCAGTGGCACCGGGTCTGACCTCACCCCCAGGTGGCGCTAGGAGGGCACAGCAAGCCGCTGGGGTCCCACATTTGGGGCGCAGCCCAGTTCCCCACGAGGCTGCACTGGGAGCCCTGGTGGCATGGGCTCGGTCAGGCCAGGCACGTGTGCGCAGCAGGGTCGCGTGCGGGGCAGCGGCTATGCCGTCCCAGAGGCCGAGAGCAGCGGGCTTGCGTCGCTCACAGGCGGGGACGGCTGCTTCCCCTGGCAGCGTGGTCAGCCAGACCCCCAGGGCCGTGTGGCCCAGCCCAGGCCTGTCCCCAAGGCCCTGCATCACCGTGGAGGCTGCTGGGCTGTGCAGGCCACTGGTGCCAGGGGCAAGGGCGAGGGCAGCGTGCAAGCCGGGCACAAAGGGGGCGGGGGGGGGGGCGGCCCGACTTTCTAGAGGCGCAACGGGCAGAGAGGACAAGTGGATGCGTGTAGTGTCCAACCTACGGCCAACTTCAGCTGCAACTCTTGGGGTGAAAGGGGGAGGGGAGAGAGAGGAAAGGGAAACCACAGGTCTGTGAGTCTTTGTGAAAACGCCCTGCAGGTGCAATAAAAAAGACAACGGTGCCGCACGTGCGTCCGGCTCACCTGAGTCTGGACGCTGGCTGTATTTTCCGATCACTGGACCGCAGAAACGGCGGCAGACGAGGAGGAAGGCGGGCAGGGAGGGGAGAAAGAGAGCAGGTCGGACGGAAGCTACCACCGCGTGCTTCCACGTGACTGGTTTCTAAGCAAGCCCCCTCCGGGACCAGCGGGAGTGGCCTTGCAGCCAGCCCGCCAGGCCCACTCGGGGACCCCAGCTGACACCGCCAGGGGCCAGAGAGCAGGAGGGACGTGGCGCAGACGTGGGGGAGGGTCCAGGGCATCAGGGCTGGCATTTGACCAAACGGAGCTCCTTCTGTTCGGAAGGGAGGGCTGGGCCCCTCTGGCCTCGTAACCCGGGGAGGACGCCAGCTCCTGAGCGCAGGGGCCCTCGCGCAGCACCCTCCCTCAAGCCAAAGGGGGAATCTCGTCGTGTCCAAAGTTACTCAAGTCACTGCTGGTCTGTGCTCGGGGCACCAAGTGCTGGGGGCAGACCCGGCAGACAGCATCGCTATGCCCTCCCAGCCTGGTCCCCACGGTGCCCGGTCTCCTGGGCGTCCCGGCTCAGGGACTAAGAGGGCGGCTGTGAGCCCCGGGGCTGCCGTGCCCCTGCACGTCTGCCCAACCGGCGGGAGCTGCAGAAGACTCCCCGAAGGGCAGCTTGGGTGGCCCCACCAGGGGACACACCCCATGTCGTCACGGCTGAAAATGAGACCGGTCTCCCAGCAAGGTGTGGAAGGCACATGAACTTGCCCAAGTCAGAAAACTGCTCCTGAGTCTGACACTGGCTATTCTAGAATCCAGTTTGCACAACAAGGCAGACAAAGTCCTCGGTTTTCTCTTTCTCTTCCTTCTGTTCTGGATACTCCCTCCCCACCTGGACATCACGCAGACCTGAAACACTACTGCAGGCTTCTGACTTTCTCAGCAGCGCTGATCGAGCTCTGACAGCTCAGGGGGGAGGGCAGCCCTCAGAGCCACGTGTTCCCCGCGGCGCCTGCGTCCACTGCGGGGCACGGTCCTGGGCGAGAAGGCTCAGCCGTCCGGCTCACTCCCGCTTCGCCCCAGGCGGTCAGATGCCCTGCGGCTCGTCCCCGTGGCGAGCGAGGGCTTTCGTTCACCAGGAGCTGCACTGAGCTTGCCTCGTAGAGTTGGGTGGGCTACACGATTGGCTAGCTTTTCTTTAAATTACTTCTAACGCTTACTGAGAAACTCTCTGGCCCCAAGAGCAGCTGAGGAACTTGGAAACACGTGCTCAAGAGCAGTGTCCCAGTGAAAGGGTGTCAAAATGTATTTATCTCGCCCTTGACTTCACATGAGGAAAAAGTCCTTCGTTCCTTCTCATGTGACGGATCACAGCGGGAGAGCCTGGCCCCCAGCGGGGTCATCATGTCCAGCAGGACTGTGAGGGCCCCGGGCACCAGGGAGCCCCAGGGCAGCGGGAAGAGGGGGGACCCCACGCACGCGTTCCAGTGAAAGCTCGTCCTTCCCGAAGCGGGAGGACACCTCGGGCTGCCCACGCACCCAGGGCTCTGGGGCGCCGCTCCGGCACGCCAGGCCCTGCCCCCGCCCGCCCAGGGCGCCGGGCCCACTCACGGTTGAGCAGCCCGAGCTGCAGGAGCGAGGCCAGGGCCGTGAGGATCATGAAGAGCAGCAGGCCCCCGCGGCGCCCCAGGACCCGCACCGCCGGGCACACGGCCAGGCAGGAGGCCAGGGCGATGCCGGCCGCCGTGTAGTAGTCGGCGTAGAAGTTCTCGAGCAGCGGCACCTTCACCTCGTGGCCCATCATGCTGCGTGCGAAGCAGTGGTGGATCCCGAAGCCGGTCAGCCTGCGGGGACACAGTGCCTGAGGCCACCACCTCCCAGCGGGGGCGGGGCACACCGCGTCGCGTCCAGGGGCAGAGCAGCCACTCGGAAGGTGGCGGGGAACGCACGTCAGAGAGGACTTCAGGGGAGGGATGCGCGTGGTCACCTGCCTGCCGTGGCCGTACGGAGGGCGTGGGCGTAAACGCAGGGAGACCCTCTGTTCAAATGCCATCTCTCACGGGATCCGGGTGTGAGGCAGACACCCCCAGGGTCCCTGCGTTTGACCCCGCAGCGTGGGCACCGAGGGGGCCCATCAGACCCACTTTCCAGGCGGGCAGACAGGCTGACAGCGCAGCGGGTGAGCACAAGCTCTAAGACGCACCGCCCGTCTACCCCTCTGCCTCTCCCGGGGTTCCGGAAACTCGGGGATCTGCCCCGAGAACTGGCTCCTCAAGCCCCTCTCGCTGCTACTCGCGGCTCACGTGACCTGGAGGAGCAGGAGGGGTCAGGCCGGTGAGGACACCTGGTCTTGGAGGCTGTTCAACGCTTAATTTACCGTTTCCCAACCCCCGGGCCTGGGTTCAGCCCCCTCCTGCCCCACAGGGTCACAAAAACCTGCAGGGAAACGTGTGTCCCAGCCGCTCAGACGGATGTCCACTCTGGGAACGGGAATAAAGATGTGTCGTGTTCCCTGGGAGCACGGGGCAGCGGGGCTCTGAGGCCCCGGTGGACGCGCCCCGTGGGAGCAGGGCTGCGAGCGCCTGCATCCGTCCCTGGGCTGAAACGCCCTTCTCTGCCAGCCTCCCTCCCTGCTTTCAGCAGACCTGGAGGACGCACCAAGGTCAACTACAGACCCGGCCCTGCAGGAGGGAGCCGCCCTCCGCCAAACCCATGCGTTTCCCCTTGGGGACAGGCAGACCCGGCTCCCCCGGGCCACGCTGGACAGCCTAACAGGTGTGAGTTCGGCGGGGCTCCTGGTCTCAGGGCGGGTCTCCCATCTTGTTGTTCTGGGGGAAGGAGGTCCTCCGGCCACAACAAAGCCGGAGAGACTGGCTCCCCTTCCCCCAAAACAAGGATCACTAAGGTGGAAGCTCCCCATCTTGTCTGTGTCACCATGTGTGTTTTTTCCAAAATAAACGCTGGAGAGGTGACCCCACCGTACACGGTCCCACGAGCCCAGCCGGCGTCTGCCTGAGACTGGGCAGCGGGAGGCCGGGCTGGAGCCGACTCTGTGCAGAGACAGGCCTGAGGGCTCGGCCCCGACCCGGCGTGCGGCGCCGCTGCCCCTTCCCCGGCCCGGGCCTCGGCCGCTCGGCTGCAGGACGAGGTGTCAGTCAGATCCGGGCCCTGCCACTGCTTTGGTGCTGGCATGTTTCGTATCCTCCCCCAAATTATTTAACCTGGAACCCCAATCCTGAGAGCTGATTCAATGGAGCTGCTGTGATAGGAGCAGCTGGGGGACGTAGGGCCAGAGGCGCGCCCCTGGGCCTTGCTCTCTACCGACGACGGCAGTCCTGAGGCTGTGCGCGGAAAGGTGCAAGCTCCCCTCCCCCAGTGACCTCTAACCCCCTACTGCCTAGATGACCAGTGACCCTGAATGAG
Source organism: Balaenoptera musculus (assembly GCF_009873245.2). Taxonomy (NCBI): domain Eukaryota; kingdom Metazoa; phylum Chordata; class Mammalia; order Artiodactyla; family Balaenopteridae; genus Balaenoptera; species Balaenoptera musculus. The sequence goes on from NC_045795.1 coordinate 2,229,814, forward strand.
GCCCCACGTGGGCAGCAGGGAAGGGCAGGGTTCCTGAGCTGTGAGCCAGCAGCACAGGCTTGCGGGTGCACACTGAACGCGGGACCGGGCTGGCAGGAAACGGTGTGAGCCACGGGGGTGCAGGTCCAAACCTGGGGCGCCGGGCTGGATGTGGTCGGCAAGGCGGGAGGGCCTCTGGCCAGGTGTGGAGGTCATACCCAGGGCCGGGCCGGCCCATCAACACCCGCGGCGCCCTGGGGTCGGGGCCTCTGCAGGCGCTGGCTCCACGCAGGGAGCAAGGACACTCAGCAGCCTGGTCCCCTCGCCTGTGACGGTGCCTGGAGACCCCCACGTGGGCGTCCCGTCACCCCCAAGCCCCCCCCCCCCCCACTGTGCCTCGGGGGAGGTGCATCCCGGGAGGCGCACGGCCAGACAGCCCCGCTCCCAGGACGTCCCTGGACGTGAGCCTGCTCTCCGGCAGCCCCGTCCCCCTAGGACGCGTCTGTGCGGCCCGAGTGGCACGCAGGGGGAGATGCTGGGCTGCCCCGAGGCTGGGGGTCCACGTCTGCCGGCACGCGTAGCCCTTCAGACAGCTGTTCAGAAGCTCTGACGGGGCTGCTCAGGCTCACCCCGGCCCCGCTGCGTCTCCCCCAGCCCCGCTGCCTCTCCCCCGGCCCCGCGCCCGTGACTCACGAGTTCACGCACAGCACCACGATGTTCTTCCACAGGTTCCGGGTTCCCACCACTTTCACGATGCAGACCTTCTTGGGCCTCCGGGAAAGCTCCTTCTCCAGCTCTGCAGGGAGAGGGGACCCGTGAGCCACGCTCGGCCAGGCCCGGGCTGGCAGCCCCACCGACGGCCCGATGCGCGGAGAAGGAGAGTGTTTTTCTTTAAGGCAGGGGTAGGGCCTGGCTCTCAGGGTAGAAAACTCGCCACAGAGACACTGACTTGGCAGGTGCAGCTGCCCACGGGGCCCGCAGGGAGGCGGCGGGACACACAAAGCAGCCACCTGCGTTGGCTCCGTCCGCCGGTAAGGGCTGCGGAGGCCCTGGTCGGGCTTGGGCAGGGGTCCTCTTCCTGCGGAGTCTGATCCCTCCGCTCAGGGAGCAGGAGATGCACGCGCTGCTCTGGTCCCCAAACCAACCCCGTGGGCGAAACAGGCTGAGGCTGCTTCCTCTGCACCTGCCCCTGCACGGCCCGCATGTTAGGAGGAGAAATGAGCGACTGGATGAACACGTGTGCGTACGTGTGCAGAGGCGTGGCCCGTGCACATATGTGCGCGCTGGAGCCAGACAGACGGCGTCTCCGCTCAGGTGACGTGACCAACTACAGCTTGGTCACGAGACCCAGCTGCTCGGGGGGCTCAGACCAGCTCTGAGCAGACGCCAGGCCCACGTCAGCGAGGTCGAGGGGTTTGCCGCCGTCCTGGGGCTGACGGTTCAACAGGGAAGATGCAACGAGGAAACGCCCCAGCCTCCCCATCTCCCGGCGTCTGTGAGCAGAAATGCCGCACATTCAGCCCCCGAGTCTGTCCCTGCTCCCCTGGCCGCGCGTGCCCTCGGGGGAGGGGACCCCTTCTCAGGGGCCAGAGAAGAAAAAGGAGACTTAACCAATCAAGACTGCCGAGGTCAGGGGAAGCAAGGAAAGACTGACAGCGCACCGACCATAGGCGGCTGGGAGGTGAGAGGAGCAGGCAGCCCTGGGTGGGATCCTATGGCAGGGTCACTGGGGGTGACGTCCGGTCCAGGCTGCAGCTGGGCTGACAGCAGTGCGGTGATGGCAGTTTCCCAGTCGTAACAGGTGCGGGGGATGTGAGATGTTACAACAGGGAGACTGACTGGGGGTTTTTCAAAATTCTGTGCTCTCTGTGTAACTTTACTATAAACCTAAGATGAATCCAAAACAAGTTTACTAAAAATAAAGCACGCAGTGGGGTGGGAAGGCCCGGAGGAAGTGGGGTTGCCTCAAGCGGGACCCAGGAGCTGCAGCCCCCTCAGGGGGGTCTCTGAGGTGTGTCCGCCTCCCTGTATTTCTTAGGGGCACTCTCACCCCTGGACGTCCTACCTCTTCCCTGCCATCCAATGGTGAGAGGGTCACCAACCTCACTAGTTACAGCTGGAAGGAAAAACAGGTTGCTTAACCATAACGGTTTAGGAGTTTTTTATTTAAAAAAATGTTTGGATCAGTGTCACCAGCTGGGGCACAGAAGGGAGAAGGGGACACCTGTCCTACGTCCGAGGGAGACCATGCTCCCTCAGTTTCCAGAACTTTCTTCCGTATCAGTATTCAGGCACAGAGCTGGAGGCCTGAGCACCAGCCAGAACGGCTGGCCTTTCGGCCATCCGTCCATGGACGCTCAGCTCCTGAGTTCCTCCTGACCTTTATCATCCCCTCTGCAAAACAGGCTCGTTTGATTCACAGACATACTTTCCCCACGGTCAAAACACTAGAAAACTTTTAAAGAGCATGGAAACATGCTTAACACATAGCGTTGATCCAACGATCTGAGTATCTTCACTGTTGTGAAACTGGTCAGGAACCTATTTATCACAGCCACACTCGCCCACCATGGAAATCTTCCAGGAAGAAAAACTAAATGTCCATGCGCATGGCTATATAGGTTTAAATTTTTTTTTTTTTTTTTTTTGGTAATGCAGCTCAAACTTAATTCCTGATACTTACTAGTGTATGAAATAGATGTTAAGAAGCTGTAGTAACTGTCATTATGACCTTTTTTCTTTCTTTTTTTAAAGCATTAAACTCTGGAGCCCAAGCTGACTGTAGTCTACAGAGGTAACTGCATTATTCTAAGTGGAATTACACTAACCGCTCCGGGGCTGTTGGCATGCTGTCTCTGTCACATGCATCCCCAGCCTCTCGACACCACCACAGAACTTCCCCAGCACCGTGTCTGCTCTGGGATGAAACCCCACCAGCTCTGAGCACACGAAGCACGACGTGACTTCTGAGACCCTTGGGGTGAGCGCGAGAGCCCTTCCCGTCTCTCCAGTTCTCTTTCTCCAGAAATCTCAGGACTTTCTAAGGTCCTCACGTGTGGGAATAATGGGAGTGAACGGGGGCACTGAGAGCAGATCAGACTCTGAACACCAAGGAAATGACAGCTAAAAGCATCTCCTCTCTCTGGGCCTCTTCCCAACCTCTCGACTTGGAGCCAGAAGAGAGATTCCAAGACAGAAACCAAGGCGAGCCTCTTTGATTCCGAAGCCAGGCCTCTCCTGCTCCACCCGCGCCCCCTCCGCGCCCCGCTCCCTGCCTCTCAGCTGCTCCCGTGACGTGCAGCCAGGGGCCCGGGGCTGGCCGGGTGAGTGACCGCTTTCCCGAGCTGGGGGGGCCACGAGCGGTACCCCAGCTTTCAACCCCTTGCTGAGGCTCCTCACTCTGTGCCTCAGTTTCTCCTCTGGTCAGTGGATGGACGTGATGAGGACTGGACGCAAGAAGCCGTGAGGCCTTCCTGGCCCCGCGCTCCGGCCCACCCAGACCATCCTGGCCTCTCCCCATCCGCTGCGGAGACTCCTTCCTGGGCCTGCAGGGACACCTGCTGACCCCAGAAATTCCCTCTCTGCACGAGGCTCCAGCCGGCTGAGGCCTCTTGCAGGAGCTGGCGCGGGAGCAGGAAGTAGGCGCGGAGGGTCCGAGGCAGGGCGCCGGGCTCGGCTGCCTGGGGCCGCCTTGGCTTCATCTCCTGCTGGGGTGTGACTGGTGCAAGTCACCTAACGCTGGGGACCGTGACGTGGCCCGACACAGGGACCCGCTTCTCACCTCGGGTTCAGAACAGACGGACAAGACAGAGTGAGGCACGTGGGGCAGGATCCCAGCTCGGTTACCGAGAAGGGCTCGGGTAAAGCCCCTGCGGGCCTGATCGGGGGGCCTCGTACCCCCCAGACTCGCTGCCTGACCTGGTGACGCCGGACTCGGCTGCTTCCCTGCGGGTCAGCCTGCCTGGAGAGGGCCTGACGCCGGGGACCCCCTCCCTGCACCTGGCTCACGTCCAAGGAGGAAAAGGGGAGCCGGTTCACTCTTTCTCAGGGGCTCCTTCCATGTGGAGGGAATGCCGGGAGCGGGGAAGCCGTGCCTCGAACCCTCAGCCTCCTGGGGCCCCTTTCCCATATGTAAAGCAGGGACGATCTGATCCATCGGAAAGGTTCTGATGAGGGTCAAACGCCTGTATGGCGTCTCAGCCCCCGATGCAGCGCTGAGGGCGGGGCAACAGGGAGGATAGAGTCAAGGTGGGTGAGAGCCTGGGTTGGGGACGGGATGCTGGTCGGTGGCCTAGATAAGATGCTGGGACAGAGCATTCAAGCAGGCAAACCGGTCCAGCCTAGGGAGGTGCAAGGGGCCACTTTCGAGGAAACAGACACCCGCCTTCCTCCAGCTTTGCCCTGGTGCCGTCACGTCACCGGCACCGTGCGCCTGACAGCGAGGAGGGAGCAGAGACCCAGAGGCGGGTGAGAGCCGCGTGCCCCGGGGCGTGAGCGCATGCCACCCCAGCCCCGAGTCGGGGGCGTCATGCATGCTGCTGCCTGCCCCCCAGCACAGAGACCAGCACCAGCCCAGCTCCTGAGCGAGGATACCACTTTCTCAAAACAGGAGGGAAATGAATCAGCGTAATTAGGATGGAGAAAACAAGCTTCTCCCAGACAATATTTTAACCTGAAAGAAGCGGAGTGTGGTGATTTAATTAGGGAAATGCCAGAAACAAGGCACTCTGACTTAAGAGTGCTGACCTGCTAATGGATGGGCCTGGACAAGTTTGGGGACAAGAGCCAGACACTCCAAAAGGAGCAAACGAGGCCTGAAAGGAGCGAGGTCCACTTACCCCTCACTCTCCCTGCCCGCCACGCCAGCACGTCCATCTCCCTCTCTCTCGGAAGCAGCACAGGGAAGCTGCTTCTGCTGGGCTTCCTGGGCTCAAGTCCCAGCGCTACTACTCACTAGCTGTGTGACCTCTGGCAAGATACTCAACCTCTCTGCGCCTCAGTTTCCTCATCTGCAAATGGGGATAATTATAAGTACAGAACTGCTGTGAAAAGATTTAAGTTAATATCAATACACTTCTAATATTGATATTAGAAGCTTGCTTTTTCTGTAAAAGTCCGAATAGTCAATATTTCAGACTTTGCAGGTCACAATAAATCACTTCTAGTGCTTATTAAACACACAATGTTCAGGGTTCATGCCAAGATCTACTGGATCAGAATCTCTGGTTGCCGGGAGGGGCCCAGGAGTCTGGATTTTAACACCCTCCAGGTGCTCTCATGGATCTGATCTAGCTCGTGCTGATGTTCCTGATAAACAGGGATTCTATGGATATGAACTTTTCCGCTTCCTCAGAGGCCCAACCAATAGGTCCTGACAGATACAGACAACACAGCAGCTCTCTGAAGGTCCTGCTTGGGAGAGAGAGGGAGCGAAGGCCAGCGCCCCCCGGCCAGGACTGCCGGCACCAAACCGCAGGCAGGCAAGCCTGTGTGCCAGGCGCGGTTCAGCCCTCAAGGTTCCCCCGAGGAGCAGGGGCACGCAAGGTCATGCCTCCCTCTGGATTTGGACTTGGCCATGTTCCTGGTCTATCTGAGGACCGACCGTCACAGGAAGCTGGACAGCTGGCTGGGCAACGAAGGCACCAGGGGTGATGTGGGGTGACTCCCGGTCCCGGCGGGATGGGTGGCGGGTCCCCCAAGTCTGGCGGGGCTGCGGGTTTGAAGGGAACACATGCTCACCAGGCATCACGCCTTTGATGTCGCTCTCGGGGTTCATGCGGTTCTTCTGTGTGAAGCGTAGGATCAGCTTCTTTGCCGACGCAAACTGGTGGGTGGCCACGAGCCACCGCAGGGACTCTGGGAAGATCCTGCAAAGAGACAGGGGGCGGGTGAGGGTCTTCCCATCGGGTGAGGCGTGACGGCGCAGCTCTGTCGGGGGCTGGGAGCGTCCAGCCGGGTGGGACCGGGTATCCGTCTGTGAGCGGTCGAGGCCAGTGGGGGCTCAGGACTCTCTCTTGGCCCAAGCAGACGAGAGAAGACCGTGGCCCTGGATGCTCCTGGTTTTCTCTTAGAAAGTGTAAAAGCTGCAGTTTTTAAAATGAGGCAGAAAGGAGCAGTATCCTCCCAGCTGTGTCAAGAAACCTGTGTATACTTTTCACCAGAGCGCTGGATTACTAAAGCACGTTCCAGCAATTCATTGAAGGGCTGCTTTTGTGATGTTTTGTCTCAAAAAAACAAATGTTCTGGGCTTCCCTGGTGGCGCAGTGGTTGAGAATCTGCCTGCCAATGCAGGGGACACGGGTTCGAGCCCTGGTCTGGGAAGATCCCACATGCCGCGGAGCAACTGGGCCCGTGAGCCACGACTACTGAGCCTGCGCGTCTGGAGCCTGTGCTCCGCAACAAGAGAGGCCGCGATAGTGAGAGGCCCGCGCACCGCGATGAAGAGTGGCCCCCGCTCGCCGCAACTAGAGAAAGCCCTCGCACAGAAACGAAGACCCAACACAGCCAAAATAAATAAATAAAAATAAATTTATAAAAAAAAAAAACCAAATGTTCATAGAATGATTTTAAGTTTAAAAAAAATGCCCCCCCATCCTAGCAACCTGACAGGCACTTTCCGTTTTGAACATTTGGAGGCTTTCCCAGGGCTCAACTGTAGAATTATTTTCATCTTGCTGCCAACTGCCCAGAACGCCTCCCTGAGGTGGGTGATGGTTTCAAGTGTAATTAGCAACAGACTCCTTGCCGGTTTGTTCGTGTTTAGGATGAAATCTGGTGAGGAGTCCCATCAGAAAAATAACAAACAAACCAAACTACTGTCTCATCAATGCGATTTGTAATTTTACGTTTATAACGAGATTTGCGAGTCCGTCAAGGAGAACCATGTGCCTGTTTGGAGCAGGGGGTCAGCTTGCTTTTTCTGTAAAAGTCCAAATAGTGAATATTTTAGACTTTGCAGGTCACAAGGTCTCTTGAGAAACCAGCCACTGCCACATGCCCAGGGATGGAGGCTGTGTTCCTGCAGGACTTGATTTTGAAGCAGGTGGCACCCCTGAGTGGAAGAAGCAAAAGCTGGAAGTCAAGGTTGGGGATGACAGCACAACCTCTGTGGGCCCAGCGCTCCAGGTGTCCCTGTGGTTCATGTCAGTTACAGAGTGTCAAGGAATCATGACTGATGCTGATAAGAAGTTATCTTTGCTACTACCCAACACCTGTCCTACCAGCTCTGGGGAGCCTCTAATCAAAGTAAGCCAGAAGCTGCCAAAGCTATCAGTGGTAAATTTTTATTTCAGAGTCACATCACTAATGATGTAACGGCTGTCACTCCCTTACCTGTTTGAACAAAAATCAAGTTTCTAAATGTTCACGATGTATTTTGCAGAAACAGCTGACTTCAGTGGTACACTGGGATGGTCTGATCAGAGTGTTAATCTATGCTGGGAGACCTGGGTTGTCACCAAGAGTCAAAAAGCCACCGTCCCACGTGGCTGCACAAAGGTGCAGGCGAGCTGGGGGCCCACCCTGGTGAGGTGCAGCTGGAGCATTAAGACGGGCTCAGAAAGTCTCATGTCTTTTCGCCCAGGAGCCCATATTGGAAAGCTGATAAAACACAGGTTTCAAACTGTAAGCACTGATTTTTTTTTTTAAATAATAAAAGTTAATGTTTGCTTTACTAGCCTCTAGTTTTAACAAATTAATTTTGAATATAATTCAAGCAAACACTCAGAATACAACATTAACAGACATCAATATTATATAGATATTAACATCTTGCCATATTTTATCAGATCTTTTCTTTATAATGACAACCTAACACAAATGCCTACCTCTATAGCTCTCACCTATGTTATCTCCATCCATCTTTCTGATTTATTTGGGTTTAGTGTCACTTTCTCATTTCTTAAGATAGACACATAGATCATTAACTTTAATTCTTCTTTTCTAATATATGCATTTCAGACTTCAAAACTTCACCTAAGTATCACTTTAGCAACATTTCACAAGTTTTGATAAGTAGTTCTTGCTGTGATTTGATTATAAATATTTTGTGATTTCTATCAGGATTTTTCCTTACCTATGATAGACAGACAGACAGACAGACATATCTCATATATATACATAACATTTCCAAACATACCGGTTTTGAGAGGGGGTAGTGGCAGGGTTGCAATCTTGTTTCACTGACTTCTAATTTTATTCAATCATTTTGAGAAAACACAGTCTGTGTTACTGCAAACTGGTACAACCAGAATCCTGGCTCCAAGAGGAGGAAAGAGGAGGGGAGGAGAGAGGCAGGGCCCAGGGAGGGGAGGACCCGAGGTTATGGAGGAACCGCAGCCCTCGGACCGGAATGAACCCGAGCACAGAAACAGGGCTCCCCCAGGAGGCCTGGGCACAGGGACCAGGAGGACCCTGCCAGCCACACGCCCCGTCTCTGGTGGCAGATGGCACTGCAAGCCGCCGCCTCCACGCCTGCCTGGCCTACACTCACCTTCTACACGTTTCCCATGAATTTACGTCTTTCCAGCTCATCATGCTGCAGTAACATTATGCCCACTTCACAGATGGGGAAACTCAGGCAAAGCACTCAAGGACGTGTTCCAGATTCCAGGGCGGTGAAATGCAGAGCTGGATTTGACGCCAGGGAGTCTGACCCAGGACCCCACATCCTTAACCTCGGGGGATGCAGCAAAGAAACAAACCCCGCGTGCGGAGACGTCGCTCCCATGACTGGGGTTTGGGAGATACTGTTCCCCCGCCATCTCCTCAGCCCTTCCAGATGCCACGGTGCCCTCTGGGTATTTAAATCTGCTGCAAAGTCATAAACAACTCGCTGAATTGTCAGCCTATGAGAAAGCCCAGAGATGGCGGTTCTAGCTTGGATAATGTGCAGTGTGGCCACATTATGGGAATTTAATGAAATGTCTGCTGACAGGCACATAATGTAGTAACACCATGAAAATTAAAAAACTGGCCAGTGGCCCAGGATCTGGCAGGAGTGTAGCTGAGCCTCAGAAATACCCAACATTTTCAACAAAAACAAAAGAGCACGGTAGGCAGCTGGAGCCCATGTCTGCTGGTGGACCCTCACGTGTGGATAGTAAGAAAAAGCGACCTTGAGGATGACCTCTGCAAACACAGTAATGTGCATAAAAGCCACGGCGGCACCTCTAGGAGGGAGCTTTGCCGTTGCTGCCAGAAGGGGCGATGGCTACGGGGACAGGCAGTGGTCCCTCGAGTGGGTGGAGAGACAGGAGTGTTTGAAAGCTGGAAGTATCTGGTTCTCTCAAGCGCATTGTGTGGCAGAACTATTATCACCCCTCTTCCACAGATGGGAAAACTGAGGCAGAGCAGGTTCAAGGGGCAGAGCTGGATTTGAACTCAGGAGACTTTCAGGCTGTGATCCCTCCAAGCCAGGGCTTCAATGGCTCCAGGGCTTCTGCGGGAGGATGTGGGCAAAACTAAAAGTCTCTTCTCGTTCAGTTCAAGTCCTAAGCCCCTGGCGGGAAGCGAGGGGCACAGGAAGGGCAAACGCAGAGCCCTGGGCAGAAGTCCCATCCCCTCCCTGAGGATGGTCACAGGTTGATGGACCTCTCGCCCCAAGGCACGTGGTCCTGAGGGCTCCGAAATACATTCAGGATGGTTAGAAGGTCCAGGATCCCTCATTCACAATTCCGGAATCCAGAAGATTCTGAAATCTAAAACCTCTTCATTTAACTCACTTGGGAAAAGATCTGAAGTCCCTGAGGCAGAACGGGACCTACTGGGTATGCGCGTCGGCCTTGGGCATCGCTCTCCTGAGATGCAGACACTTCCCTGCAGAAATGTGAGCATCCGATGGACACGTCAGCACCCCCACAGGCGGTGGCGGGGCTGCAGGTGGACGGTGCCCCCCCCCACCCCCCGCCTTGCCTGCGTCACCTGCCAGGTCTTCCCGGCAGCAGGCATGAGTCACAGGTGAGGAAGCTGTGCTTCAAGACTTCAGCCACAAAGTTAATTTTTAATTAAGCAAATCACAGATAAACCCCTTCTCTACTTAAAAACTAAAATATTCCAGTGAACTCCGCCCCCCTCCGCCGACCTCCTGCCCCAGTCCTGGCGCCCCTGCACTGCCCTCCCCGCCCCGAGCTGACCCCTGCCCCGTGGGTGCACATCCTTCCAACCACTGGAGCCCCGTTTATCTCGAGGTGCTCCCTCCGCTGTCACGCTGCCCCCACCTTCAGTGGAAGATGCCAGTTACGCTCTCCGAAATCCCCTTCCTTCCAGATGGGCACACAACCGCCCCCGTGGTGGTCCGGAGACTGTCACCCCAGGGGTGTGCACGGTGGTGTCCACCCCGAGATCCTGGGAAGAAGCCACGCTCACCTCCGACCTGTGCACTGGGGACACCAACGCAGGTCAGTCCCACCTGAGCCACCTCGTTTCCCAGTGCATCCCGAGAACATCCAACCTCCGCCTGGATCTACAGGCCATGAACCCCGCGGCCTCTGTTATTCCACGAAAGCCAAGAACCAGAAATTTAAGGAAGAGGCCTTTGACTGAACGCCAGGGAGGTTACAGAGGATGCACTGCAAACCCAGGCTTTCTTCAGAGGAGAACCCCCAGGCCTCACTCAGACAACCGAGTCCTGGGTCAGGAAGCCCCAGGCGGCGACGGGGGTCGGGGAGGCGGTGAGGGGCAGAGAGGCTGGGCGGGGCAGCAGGGAACCCCCAAGTGGGGAGGCACGGGCTTCCCGACCGTGCCCGGGGGCACCAGACTGCACCCCACACCACAGACCCTGCTGCAGGATCACACTTCTGCAGCACACGCGTGTCTGTTGGCATGATGAAAACCCTTGAATCACTCACAGAAGAAGGCAGAGTCGCACATCTCAACTTGAAGCCCGAGGGGGTCTCTGATGTGCACTTAGCCTTTCCCCGGTGGCACTGATTCAAAGGTCTGGGACCTGGCCTTTGAATCCCTAGGGCAGCGTCACTTTTCCCACTTCAGGCTTACAGTACTACTTAAAAAGCAGGAAAAAATATTTTAGAAAGATGCCCACCCTAAATAGCTACAATAAAGTATCGATTCTTAAAGAATTATATGAAAAATTTATTTACGTGGAACTACTTTTCCAATGGTACCAATGTAAATGATGTTACTGTATCAAGAGAGAAAGCTTTCCCTGTTTCCTTTCTTTTTTTCTCTTTAAAGGAAGAACCTTTTTTAAAAATAATTAATTTACTTTTGGCTGCGTTGGGTCTTTGCTGTGTGCAGTCTTTCTTTAGTTGCGGCGAGTGGGGGCTATTCTTTGTTGTGGTGCGCGGGCTTCTCATTGTGGTGGCTTCTCTTGTTGCGGAGCACGGACTCTAGGCGCGCGGGCTTCAGTAGTTGTGGTGCACGGGCTCTAGAGCGCAGGCTCAGTAGTTGTGGCGCACGGGCTTAGTTGCTCCGCGCATGTGGGATCTTCCTGGACCAGGGCTCGAACTCGTGTCCCCTGCATTGGCAGGCGGATTCCTAACCACTGCGCCACCAGGGAAGTCCTTTCCCTGTTTTCTGATCGATGCCCTTGGGTTGTTCCTCCAAGCTGAGCATCAGAAGCCATTCCAACGGGAGGACCCTGCCGGCTTCCCCTCTTTAGGCCTCTGATTCACCACATGCTTTTCAGACCTCAACGCTTTGTGATTTAATAGTAACATGTTGCTTCTGATCTGCTTTCCCATCTTTGTCTTCCTTCCTGCCTTTTCTGTTATCTGGCTCTGTCTCAAGTGCGTCTGACCTGCATTCCTGGATCTGTTTTACTTGCATTGTATGGTCTCTCAGAAGAATCAGAAATTAAAATGCGATACTGTGATCCTTTCATAATACTATGAAGTTGACATTTTTTCCTTAACATTTAACAATAAAAGCAAGTATTCCTTCTACCCCACTGGAGGACCTGACACAGACGACGATTCCACGCAGGCTGCCTTCCAGCTAACCCACTTAACACCTGCGCTTGCCGATGCTCTACAGTCGAAGTGTGTCTCTCTCTTCAAATCACCGAACTGGAACATTTACTCACAAAGAAAATATGCACAGAAAGTAAGGCTAACTGCTAATGCTCTTTGAAATTAATTTTACCCTCAAGTTGTTTTGTCTGTGTTTCTGATGTAGTTAGTTTTGGGTGACACACCTGTCGACAGGTATGCTCTCATACTGGTGATGTGACATCACCGCACTCATGGGATAAATGTGTACTGAACATGATGATCAGCCTGCCGGGGGGAAAAACATGTAAATTAATAAAGGCCTCACAGGGAGGGGCTTCTATCAAACAGGTTAGAAAACATAGAGGGAAGCACATAAGTGAAGTTGGAGGAGCACAGCCGTGAAAGGCTTTGCAGAGATGAAGTTTCCCTGAACGTGTATGTGAAAAGAGTCCTAGACAGTTGTTCTAAGGGTGCTTTGATTTAAAGAGGTGATTCTAGCTGTTAATGCTTTGGGGTATTACCAAGTATCAAACTTATGACATTCTGTGAAGATTTTCAAAATGAAAAAATTCAGAGACTAGAACTGAATTAAACACCAGTTGGGGGAATATCCTAAGTTTCTGATTCAAAGCTCTTACAAAAATATACACTTGGTTCCGGTAGATAAGCTTTCAGTTGAATTTTTTTTTTAAACTTTAGTTCTGTTTGGTGTGAAAAAAAAAAAAAAAAGTAAGTAGGTTCAGTTCCGGGTAGAGCAAATGGATATGAATTAGCTCTTTAAAAACAGTCAAGTTCATGACTTGAGTTAAATTTAGTAAATTAGGGAGAAGGGACAAGTATGAAATTAAAGAAAATTTGGCTCTTAGGATGGTTAAACCCTAAAGTCTTCCTAAGGCAAATCAACTCTTGTTGTAAATCTTTGTAGAACAAGGAATTCTTTCATAATTAAATGGCCACTCCACTAGCTTATCTGTCACATAAATTTGGAACACTGCATCTCTTGTTTTTCAAAATGATACATGCCTAAGCTCTAGAGTTCTTCCACTACAGCAAAATTGTGGAGGGACTATATCAGGAGGCCGGTTTACAGACCAGTTTCATGACCTTGGGCAAGTCACCTAAACCTCCGGGCCTCTGTTTCCCCATCTGTAGAATGGGGTGGGTGTGGGGTGTGTGGAGTCACACCAAGGCCTCCCGCCAGCTCCAACATTCTCTCCCTAGTTTATTTCAAGGGGCTGATGGTAACTGTGACCCCTTCTGAAAGTTAAAAAATGCTGCTCACGCAGTGCACTTGAACAAATATCCTAATGCTGCTTTAGGTGTTGCCAGGACGAATGGAGCTGGCTCCTAAAACGCCTTCGGAGCTGGCCTTTTAAAGGCTAAGCCACTCGGAATGTACAACAGTGTGTAACGGCTGCGATACATTCAAAATGTTCCTCAGTTCCCACTAGCAACGGGAATACCTGGAATTCATCTGAGGTGGTTCTTTCCACTTTCTCTCTCCTTCGACTCTCTTCCTCCTGCTCCTTTCACTAACTTACCCACGTGCACGATGGTCAGGCCGAAGACAGCGAAGGGCACACGGGGCATTTAAAACGTAAGACGGTAGGGGAGTTAATTTGGCAGTTTTGCGAATGATACAAATAAAATGAGATGTTGAAAAACAATTCGAGGAGATAAGTGGAGAAGGAACCGAGGCTTTGTGTGGTTCTGCTTCCAACTGGAATTTTGTCGGCACCTCCGCATCAGCAACCGGTTACAGGGGGCTCCACAGACCCTCCCCGGGCCCAGCCTCCCCCTACCTGCGGCTGCAGTCTCGTCCCGACAGGATGATAACCGAGGCCACAAACGCCACTCACCATCGGGGGGCCCTGCTGGTTCTGCCCTGACCTCGGACCCGGCTCTGGAAGGTGGCCTCTTGCGTTACCACACTCACCTCGCCCGACTCCGAAGGAACAGTCACGAGGACAGGCCAGGCCACCCCAACTCCCGGCCAGGACGCCCCCTCCTTGTGGGGCTGGACGTGCGCTTTGCCAGAGTCCCTGCGGCCCGCCGACGGGGGCTGGAACCTGGCCCCTCTCTCTTTATCCGTCCACGTGGGCTTTTGCCAGCTGCCAGCCGGGCAAACACTTGGCAGCTCTCACTAGACACCTGTCACCAGAGGGCCATTTCCTCAATTTCTGCCAGCGGCCAACAGCTCGACCTCACTGCTCCCACCACACGCACACGCACACGCGCGCGCACATTTGAACACACAGGCTCGCACGCACGCTGCCTGAACCCTGCCTGGTCTCGAGGCTCAGAGATCCTCAAGCTGGCCTTAAGCGACCCCAGCCTCCTAGAGGTGGGCAGGGGAGCGGGATGGAACATTGGAGCACGTGCCAGGCACGGGGTCCGCGTGGACCACGGTGTGGCTCTGGGGTCAGTGACGCTGGCCTTCAGAGCGGAGGCCAGACCCTGTGGTAGCACCTCTCTCCACATCTACTTGGAAACATTTCAGTTGACTGCAGGGGTTCCTAGTATTTTACAGAATCTCTGCCCACTCAGAAGGCAAAAATGGGGTTGCCTCTGGCCTGAGGGCTCCTGAAAATTCCACACCATCAGCAAATCCCCCAAACGCCAATTTAGAGAACATTTTGATTTCACTTTTAATTGCTCATCCTATGCTTATGATTGACATATGGGGCTATCATTTTTATGTCTCTGTTTGCCTTTGTCAGTACTACCTAGTCTTCCCCCATCTAGATAATTTGTAGACAAACAGGATTTGGCTAAAAAAATTTTGTTTGCTCTAAGTTTCCTGAAACTCTCCCCAAATGAACTATCTGATAACCTGTACAAATAATTACTGCAGATTCATTCAAGTTCCCAGAGGCTACATGCCTTTTATGACTCACTTCTTCCGCGTTCCTGGAAGGAAAACATCGTCCTGTGAGGCTTAACCTTTGGTGATGGTGTAACTGAGTCCAGTCTCCCTCCTGGTGTGCAGGGCGCCCCGAGGCCCTTGTTTCGCCTGCTTGCATAGTGTTATTTTGACCCCCTACTGAAATAAAACTGTTTTCGATGGAGGAAGGTGTTTTGTCCCTCAAGTGTACAGGCAAGAGAAAAAGGCTGGCAGCCGCTGGGACGCATGTATATACCGACCCTCATGCTGGCTCTGGAGTGGCCTACCGGCTCTGACCTCGGACCAGTGCTGGTACCAGTCTCTGTGCCTTGATTTCTCCATGCGCCATGGAACCTCCTTCAGAGGGTCTGACTCAGAGCAAACCCTCAAGAAACGTTAAAAATTAGTCTTATTTTGGCCAGAATGTTTCCGATGCTATTTAAAAGAGCCAAGTAATATTTAGGAGCGCTTATCTATTGGAATTGTTAGTAATTTTTTTTTTTCTGGATAGTTATCTAACAAGAGGCCCCTTAAATGTTTCATTGGCTTGGCCAAAAAGTTCGTTTGGGTTTTTCCATAACATCCTAACAGGAAAAAAACCGAACGGACTTTTTGGCCAACCCAATACAATGGCTTGTTTCTTGAAATTTTTAAAAATTAAGATCACTTTTAGCACATACCTTTTTCCTGAGGGTTTTAATTGTTTCTCCTCTACCAGTGAGTCCCGAGGTCAGCCCTCTCGAATGTCCTGGGTTTCAAGGTTTATCTTCCATTTGAGGAGTGGATACTATTGCTTATTCTCCAATGTCACCAGCGCAGCTTGATCTTTCTCTAACTTCCTCGTTATTCCCACAGTGTTCATTTTCTTCTTCTCGTTCTCCTGAACGTTTCCCACGATCACGCTGACTGCCAACAGCGCTCGGTTAATAATTCAGCATCTTCACACGCCTCGAAACTTCAAGGCAGTTCACGCAACACACACATCAGGTGAGTCTCAGGTGAGACCCTGTCCTCCCCAGGGACTTGGCTGGGAGTCTGGGGAGTGTGAAGGGAAACCGCACCCAGGCTCCCTGCAGGGGTGAGGGACACTCAGGCTCTAGGACAGGTAAGCAAGGTGGGACCTTTCCCTCCCAGCAACTTCCATCACGGGCCACAGCTGAAGACTCCCAGGCATGTGGGTCTATGTTCTCATAGTGCAGATAAAAATCACTGGATTCAGTACTGAGGGTTTTCTGTCTTCGTCTGTCACTTCCAGGAATGCCTATGACTTCTGCCGTCTGCCGTCTGAGATGACTCACAGTGGAGCTGGATTGGGCAGCTGGGTCCTGTGTGGCATCTCACAGACCCTCAAGGACGGCAACTGTTTCACGTCCTTGCAGAACCAAGAACCGCTTCTTATAAGAAGGGAGTGTTACCCCAGCCAACCCACATCTCCTTTCACTCCTTGACAACATCTTTCACTTTACTGGAAGTGGACCAGGTCCCTTACCCCGTAAGCAGCCGCCTGGCTTTTCCTTCTCACTGGGCAGCCTGGTGTACAGCAGCCCCCTGGGGCTTGAGCCATCATCCGCACCCCTGCAGGGCTCCTCAAACCACCCGCAGACACTGTGACTCCCTCAGCCTGGGGCGGGGTCTGCGGACTGGTGCTGCTAACAAGTTCCCAGGTGGTGGTGGTGACGCTGGCCCGGTGGCCACACTCGGAGAAACCACTGACATTCAGAAACCAGTTTTTAAAGACTCGCCACACGTGTGAGTGTCTTTGGTGCAGCTTTTTGATGTCTTGGTTTCCCCAGCTAAAAACAGGAACAATCCCACCAACCACCAGCTTGTACCTAATCCGAAAATATCAGGTTGACACAGCCTCGCACGTAGAAACCTGCAGCTGATCTCGGGAAAAGCGTGTCCTGAAAACTTTAAGATGTGCTCAAGTCGCCATACCTGACGGTGCGCCTGCCTCGAAGGAGGCACGTGAGGTTGCCCTCCTTCGTGAGCTGCTCCACCAGGCAGGGGCGTGGGCGCGTGGCACCGACACCTGGCAGACGCTGCCTGAGGAGAGGCGTCGCTGCCTTGGTGTCACGACCGTGCCCAGCACACGCCAGGTCCAAAGCACACGTGCACGTGCTCGTTCTCACAGAGCGTCACAGGTACTCGGCACCCACAGCGACGCTCTGAGGCGGTGACGGCACGCACCGGCGTTTTGGGAGAGCGGCCGGAGCATCTCCACCACGTCCCGGAACGCCTCTTCCCGGGCTGCCCTCCCAAACGCCACAGGCAGATGCCACGTGGGTGGCCCCCTCCACCACCTCCTCCCCCGTCTCACTGCTCAACAGTGAGTTCCACCCAGGAAAGCCGAGGTCACGTCTTCCGTGTACACCTTCCTGATCGCCCACCCTGCAGTTCCCCTGATGCTCTCACTGCACACACGCCTGGACCCCCGAACACAGCCCGAATACAGGATGTGCCCATGAGGCTCCGGGCTGAGGGAGGCCCTCTGGCTCCAAGCACGTGCCCTGGAGCAGGTCCGGCCCCCAAGGGACTCCTGTTGTATGCCCTGCACACTGGGAAGCCGCAGCCCAGCCAGGCAGCCTCTCTCCATCCTGGCGTTACTGCTACCCCAGCGTGTCTACGCAGAGCTTTTCCTGAAGTCTCCATCATTCTTGTATTCTGCGGCCCTGGAAGAATTCTACATTTATTCCGGAAAAAGATCGATCAGTATGACCTCCTTCCAGGTTAGCAGTGAACCTCTGCTGCCTTCTCAAGTGACAGCAAATGCCCAAGCAGGAACCGGCATTTCTGTCCGGTGCTGGGGTCTGGAGTGCGCAGGCTGTGCGGGTCCAACTTCCGGCGCTGGCATCTGTGGTGGAAGCACCAGGAGCTGGGACGGGGTTTACGTCCAGGCAGGAAATACGCCCAGGGCTCCCCCTCTTCTGCTCCTGCTTCACGACAAGGCGCTTAAACTTGACTCTGAGAAGCCATCTGGAGCACAGCATTGCAGCACTCAGCTTCCGAAGCTATCCCTCCACCTAAAGCCCACAGGACGACAGTAACTCACACCTCCCGGGCAGCTCCACTTGCCAGGGCACAAGTCATCTGCACACCACACCCCCATCTCCAGACCCCGCCTGCGCTCACTACACCCCCTGCCAAGCCCCTCCAGTCCCCAGGCACCTGTACCTCTGCTGCTGCCACCTCTCCCAGCTGCCTCTCCAGCCCTAGGCTCACTTCATTCCAGAGCATTCTGTAACCCTGTAGCCGCCCTAGGGCTGTGTATTAATCATGCCTTTTTGTTTTCTGTATTTTCTGATGTTTCTGGGAGGGAGGGCTGCTCCTCCCAGGATTAGCTGATTCCTAGAGATAGCAAACAACTTGCCCCGTGACAGCACCTTTCAGATGCAAAACTGATGCATCCCGAGCCCCCTCCTCTGTGGGCTCTGACACCCTGGCCACCGCCCACCTGCCCTCATCAGCCAGGGCCGGGTACCAGAAAACTGAGACAGCCCTACGCCCCAGATTCCACTGAAATGATTCAGACTAGCAGAGCCCAAGCCTGCACACCTGCCTCACCCCTCCTTCTCCCCAGAAACCACAAGGACGGCTCTTGCCTACCTCCTCTCTCTCCCTCGGCCTCCTGAGGCCCTGGTGCTTCCCCGTGTGCCCCCGCCATGGCGTGCGGAGCCCCCTCCTCTTGGGAGCTGTCTTCTCCCCACCCCTGGATAATGATACAGCCCACATTTCAGCCTGGGCGTGGTTTCAACCAAGTCGCTAAGCTGTTCCCTTCGGCGGCTCCTCCGTCTACCTCGAGATCAAAACCCTCCCTTGCCAGGCCCTCCCTCGGCTCCGCTCTCACTTCGGTTGCCCTTCAGACTCTTCCCTCGGGGCTTTATGCTCTGCTCCCCAGCGGGGCTCCACGTTTCAGGGGCCCCCAGTCTCCCATTTCGGGAGCTGGTCCAAGCCCGGGCCATTCGCTCTCTTACACACCTGTGCCCCAGCAGATCCACAAACGAGACCTCCCAGGGCTTCCTGCAGAACAGACCTGGAACCAGACCCCGTCAGGTGACTGCCACGCCCACTGGAGCGCAGGCACCACCGTCCCCCCCCCCAGCCAGCACAGCATCAGCACCCGCCCTGCCCTGTGGCCACTCCCACAGCAGACAGAGCGAGGCTCTCAGGGCACAGCCCTGCCCCGCTTCAACCGCTGGCGTGTTTTCAGGTGGCAGAGGAACCTCAGCGCCCAAGGTCCCCCACGTCTGACCCACCTCTGTGTCCAAGGTCATCTTCCACCCCAACTGGCCACTCGGGCTCTGGCCACACTGACCACCGCCTTCCTCTTCCACAAAAAGCCAGGTGGAGCCAGTTTTTGCCCTGGCTGTCACCATGTGCCGGGCATTTAGTCTCAGCCCAAAGGTCACTTCCTCAGAGAGGCTGCTCCTGACCCCCACTTGTTCCTCTTCATCCCACTGCTTTATTCCATTTCTTCCTAGTGCTGGTTATTTGAAAGCATGTTATTGGCTGACTTATGATTTATGGGCTGTGGGCCCCCCATCACCCCATCAAGTACGTCTCAGTGGACAGAGGTTTGGTGACGTGCACGGCAGTATCCAGAATCCCTCGTGTCTAGCATGGCATGCGATGTGCGTAAGTGGTAACTACTTATAATAAATGAGGTGAATTAACTTCTCTTTCAGACTGGTCTGTTTTGCAGAATTCCTGAGATGCAAACTCCCTGAAGTATAGTTTTTGGCCTCGGTAACGGGTCCCCTGGGCTCGGTGAGCTCATCCTTGGTGAGAATTCTCTTCCACGTGAGTCTCGGCTCCAGCGATTCCCCACGGAGGTTTCATTTCTGACCCTGAGGTTCCAGCGAGCCCCCCTGGTTCTTCTGTCAACCTTGGAGAGCAGCTGGAATTTGGAACGGAACATGTAGCCACGTGTGGTGCAGACTCCAAGGCGCCGATGTCTTGAGGGTGAATCCTTCCCGCCCACGGCCGGGGGCAGTTGGCCAGCTTTGGAGCTGAGGCCCTGTGCTGCGCAGAGATCTGTCATCACTGATGCTCTGGGGCCCGGCTTCGTCCCGGGGGCTCAGTTCTAAGTGCAGAAGGGGCCTGAGATCTCAGCCCCGGGCCCCGTGCAGGGGTTAACCCAGGTCCCTGGGCCCCTTTCTGGTTCAGCTGTCCTGCGGTGGCCTCTGTGTCACTCCAGCTTGAATGCTGTCCTGGGTCTTTGCCCCAGCACCCCCTCTCCTGCGCTGGAGGTCAGCGTTGTGTCCGTATTTGGTTAATGCCGCCTCTTACCTGGTGTGCCTGGGTGCTCCCAGCTTCCACCTGGACCAGAAGATCCCTCATCTGCACCCTTTCCTTTGTGCTCCTGACCTGACCCTGCGTCCCGGGGACTTTATGTCACGTGCTCTGCTTTATGGCCCCGTTAACACACCTGCTCCTTAGGGCTGCTCCAAAGCACCAAGCGGGCTGCCGGGCACCCAGGGCACATGCGATAAATACTTGCTCTGAAAGGAAAGAGTGACTTGCAACATTCTGTCACCAACAGCCGCTCATGCTGGTCACTGCAGCTCACTGCCCTCCCCAGAGGCCAGTTCATCCTGTCAAACCAGAGAGCCTTCTGCGACGAACCTTCTACCGCCGCAGAGGGGAGGAAGGGTGGTCATTAGGGGGCGAGAAAGAGGGGGCACCTCATCGGCCTTTAAAAGCCAGTGACGCCCCCGGAGCCGCTCACGGCTGCGGGCAGAGGTGGGACACACCTCTCACCGCGATTCCCTCGACTGGCCCCGGATACACCCAGGCTTCCACACTGGGAAGGCGGGGTACAGTAACAGTAAGAGCAGTAGCTGATCTCTGCAAGCGCTACTGCAGGCGGGACATGCGTCAGGGGCCTTACGTAGTAACACAAGGGACAAGTACACGGGTGGGTGGAGCGGGTCCACCCCGTACTGGGGTGCCTGGTGCCTCCGGACCCTGTCCATCTGTCTGTCCACACACACATCTCACTTATCAAAGTACCCTGGGTGCCCTTTTCACCATAAAGTCGTATTTTTACATTTGTGTGTTTCAAAGAATTATTTTTTATGTTTTACAACGGATTTAATAAATAAATGAACATTTTTACCTTGCCTAACACTAAACCTTGATATATTTTTAAAATTTAAAATAAAAAAATAAGATAAACAAAACCCCTAATGCTTTCCCACGTGGGCCAGGCCCCCAGACCTGCTCCAGGAAACCCTTCTCTGCCTTTTCTCTCTGTCAGGTGTCCTCCTACCTGGGACAGGTGGGAGCAGAGCCTGGGCTGAGCCGCAAAGCCTGGAGGTGATGGAGAGAACGCTGCCTATCCTAACAGTGTGTGAGTCTCCAAGAGGCTGGTCTCCAGGGGCCGGCAGACAGCACCACTGCCCTTGGGCGCAGTGGAGCCCAGGAAGCCAGAGGAGCGGGGTGGGGGGATTCCTGACTGCAGAGCGGGAGGCAGCACAACTCCGGGCTCAAGGGTCAGCTGGGTGTCCTCAGCTTTGTCATCTGTACAATGGGGCCATGAAATGCCCAGACTGAACGATCTACTATTTATACAGTGCTTGCCATTTGCATCTGGCACAAACACGATACAAACAAGTGTTAAATAAGGAAATGTCCTGAAATTCCAAACCAAGCAAAGCCCAGCTCTGGACGCAGCAAGGGGAGGACCAGGAAGAGCCTCCTTAGGGATATAAGGAAGGGCTGCCCACTCCATCCTGCTTTGGGGAACGACTTCGTTCTTTGCCTCTTAAGACCCTGCAGGAAAGAGCAGGATGTCCCAAAACACGTGGGCTCCTGCGGGACGGCTGCCGTCCAGCCTCGGGTGGGGGACGCTTTTCCTGGCAGGTGGCCTTTTTCTCATCTGTCCTTGTCGCCTCCCCACCACTGCCGAGGCTCTGAGGACACTGTGAGTGAGAACCCGGCTCTTGAGGAAAAGACACGTGAGTCTGGCTCATGTGATTTCTCTGCTGGGGGTCTGCTGCCAGGGTGAGGGCGGGATCAGCCTGTTAAGCTGCAAGGTCGAGCTTTCTTCCCCTCCCCCACACCTCAGGAAAGGAAGCCCAATTAATAGCCGTGTCCACTACGGCGAGCACTTAAAGCTAAGACACAACTGACTTCTGGCCACAAATCGGGTTTTCATTAGTGACTAAATAATAGAAACACAGTGTAGTGGGTAAAATCTCCTCTCCAGTACCTTGTACCCGGTGCGAGCCGGCGGGAGAGTTTGGCACAGAATGCGGATGGGAGGGAAGGAAAGAAAGAAAAGAGGTTTTTACAGAAAGGGTACAACGCTCATTTTTCGGGTAAACATCTCTCTATCCGAGAGCGGTGTTTTTCAACCTTGGCTAAACATTAATCCCCTGAGGAGTTTAAAAGCATCTAGTTGCCCAGGTCATACCCCCAGACCAGGCCAGTGTGTTCAGTTGTTTTTTCCCTAAAGTCAGCAAGCCAAACACTAAAAGTTACACACGGTTCTAAAAGGCCTAGTGGGCTCGTCCAGAGCAGGGGTGGACAAACTTCTTCTGCAAAAGACCAGAGACTAAATGTTTTCGGCTTTGTAGGGCCACGTCGTCTTGGTCGTATCTGCTCAGCTCTGCCATCGTGGCATGAAAGTGGTCACGGATGACACATGTGGAAACACGTGAGCACAGCCGTGTTCCAATAAAACTTTATTTACAGAAACAGACAGCGGGCCAGAGTTGGCCCGCGGGCCGGCGTTTGCCCATCCCTAGCCCAGAGGAGATAGGGGACAGCGGCTCAGCTAAATCTCTCCTGAACACCTCCAAACACATTTCCCCTGCCAACACGAGACCCCGCCCTTTTCATGGAACACCCAGCAAGCGTGTGTTCAGCCAGAGCGTGGCGGGTAGGTCGCTGGAGCCGGGCAGGGGCGCCTAGGCCTCGCTCCACTCCTCCGTCTACTTCTGTGTATGTCAGAACGTCTTCCAAGAGGAAACGTTTACAAGAGGAAATTTTTTTAAAAAGAGAGGAAAATTCCCTCATTAAAAAAACCACAAGCTGAGACTGGCGGGAAGTCTGGGGACCGCGGGGCCCAAGCCCGGGGCGCGGCCCTGGGGCGCGATGCAGGCGGCCGGGGGTGGCAGGGAGGGTACTCACGACCAGTAGAGCAGCATGAGCAGGAAGGGGCAGATGATGAGGGCCTGCAGCACCTGCCAGTCTCGGCACAGGGCGGCCAGCCCGGGCATGAGGAGCTGCCCCGCCGTGGCCACGAAGCTCGCCACCATCGTGATCAGGAACCGTCTTCCCGGGGGGCAGAGCTCTATGCCTGCAACACAGAAGGGACAGGAGAGCCATGAGCGCCGGGCCAGCACGCTTCCCATCTGGCCAAGGACCGCAAGGTGGTACGTCAAGGCTGAGATGCTCGCTTTGACAGCTGCACGAGCTGAGGCTCCCCCTGCAAAGGGAGCGAGTGCGTTGCTCAGGGCCACAGAGCAAGTCGTGGCCGAAGAACGCTGTGATGGAGAGCGGCCGGCCCAGGAACTGGGAGATGCTGCCTCGCGGGGAGACCGAGCGTGTGCGTCACACGCGGCCCCCATACCTCCTGCTCTCCCGGCGTCTCTGAGCCCCACCTGCCGCCCTTCCTTCCGTCTCCGCTGCTGGACCACGTGGCCCTCCCAACCTCCGCACGGGGCACAGGAAGCCCAGCCCAGCTCCCCCCGCCTCACCACCCCTCCTTCCGCCCCAGTGCTCCGGGAACTCCGAGTTCCAAGCAACCCACTCACACGTGAGACCAAGACAGGTCAGTCGCACCCAACCGATCTTCTGAACAAGACACAAGCCAAACCGTGAAGCAGACTGGATCACGTAGGGCGGATCTCACCCAAGCTCCCCCTCCCTCTCAGAATTCTGCTGCCCCCCGTGACCTGGGCATCCCACGCACCCTCCTCAGATGACGGCTCTGCCAGCAGGGGCAGGTCTGATTCACCTTCATAGCTCCCAAAACACCAGTGTCTGCCTTCAATAAATGTCAAGGACAGCACGGTCCCTCCCGTTTGCAAGAATCTATGCTCTTCATTTGACCTCGCGCAAAAAAAGATGGTCACAAAACCTGAAATTGTAGCACCCAAGTGACAACCAGTGCATACCCACTACATGAATTCCTGTAATAAAAGTCCCCAATACTAGAAAATGCAGCTGGGTTTTATATATTTTCCCCCTATAGAGCCTGTAATTTGTTTGCTATTCTTCCTCAACAATTTGCAGGATTCCCTAAAGCTTGCTTTTTTTTCTAAAAAAGCGTAGTTAAAATGATTTTTTAAAAAAGAAGAAGACAGACCCTCAGGAGAGAATACTTCTCACGCCTCTGTATCCAGAGACTGTTCGCAGATCAGTGGCTACAGCCCATCTGCTGGTTGTCCAGAGGCCAGAGCAGAGGTCAGAGGTCAAAAGGCAGTAAGAAGGGAAGCGGATGAGAGGGGGCGGAACAGGCAAATTACATTTGGCCACAGGATGGAATCGGCGTTAACAAGGGTCATGCACTACGCCAGCCAATACCTACAGCAGCTCATCAGTAAGGAATAATGGTCACCAGAACCCCCATCCTTGCCCTGCCACAGACAAACAGGTCAGCATCACAGCCGTCTGTGAGCGAGAGAGAAACCTGGCCTTGCTGATAGAGAACTTGTGCTATTTAATTAAGAAAATAGGATCAAACAGCTCTCTCCTGGCCATTTACTGTGCTGCTGTTCCTTTCAGCGCCCAGGCCAGGTTCACACAAAGGATTACTTCCTAGCGGGGCTCAGGTATTTACCCCACATCTGGCGTTCCTTTTTTTTTTTTTTTTAACTTTTAATTTTATTTTGGAGTGTAGCCGATTAACAATGTTGTGATAGTTTCAGGTGCACAGCAAAGCGACTCAGCCATACATACACATGTATCCATTCTCCCCCAAACTCCCCTCCCATCCAGGCTGCCACATCACACTGAGCAGAGCTCCCTGTGCTGTACAGTAGGTCCCTGTTGGTTATCCATTTTAAATACAGTCGACCCCAAACTCCCTAACTATCCCTTCCCCCTGCCCATCTGGCATTTCTGCTCTTAAAAATAATAAAGGGATCAGGGTCTTTTAGAGAAGACTAACAGTCGCAGGTTCCAGTTTTCACGTATTAAATAAGCACAAGCAGTGGATGTGCTGCTATGGAAACCAGAACTCGGCATCAGCCAGGGCGAGTGTGATGGTCTGAGGCCTGGCACAGGTCAGGGTCGGATGAGAAAATTCAGCACTTGGCCACTCCGAGAGGTGACGTCAAGGCAGCATAATGGCTTCACGTCCTCGGGTTCGCTGTTTCGACAGGCCCTGCGCGGGGCTGGCGGCTCTCCTCTTCCCCACCTGGCTCTTTGATTTCGCAATGCGGGAAGTATGAAAACATCTGCAGCTATCGTTCTGGTCCCCCAGGCCCCCTTTGGGACGTCTAATCCCACACATCAGTCTGCACCACGTGCTGTCACACCGAGGATCACAGGCAACGTCCCAAACCCGGGTCGAGGTCTGTGGGCGACAAAGGAGCATCGCCCCCGCGACAGGCAGATGATTCCAGTCTGGCCCCTCCTCCCTCTACCCTCCCTGCTACCACTGCTCAGACGACGATTGCCCTGTCATGGCTCTCCTCCTACAGGGTCTCTCCTGCCTCGCCCGCGAGGGGCCCGAGCGATCCTCTAACTCCCAGCTACCCAGACGGACGCATCAGCGTCACCTGGGAGCTTGTTAGGCACACAGAGCCTCAGGCCCCGCCCAGGCCCCCAGCATCACACCCGCGTTCTAACGAGAGCCCCAGACGCCTCCCTGACAAGCACTGGCCCACTTGGCTTCTCCCTAACCGTGGGCATCACCCACAGCAGGAGAAATGCTTTTGTCTCCCAGACACACGTCTATGAGAGCGGAATAAATAAAATCATTTCCCGACCTCTCCAGGGCTTCTGTTTTGCTAGGAATCCTAGCAGAGATTTTGCTTTATCTCATCAGGTAGAAAAACGTAGAGCATTCCAGCAGATCTACGGTATTTTAGTATTCCTGCCGAGACAATGGAAAAACACAGCCGTTTGATGTAAGGACACGGGTATGACACTTACAATGACCCTTTTGCCTTGACTCACCAGGAATTCGTTCCAAACTGCCTGAAATCAACTGTGTTCTGAAGGTGGCTGTAAAGATGTTCAAAAAAGAAAAAGCAATTATCAAAGAACCTCAGGCACTTTGGGTTTGCCGTTAATCACATGCTCCTTTTGGATGATGAGAAGTCAGCTTTTCTGAAGTGAGGAGAGGAAGGAATACATCAGAGCGTGAATGTCCTAAGTCCCCGCATCTGGGAGGGGGTGGAGACCGCAGGTAGATGGCTCTACCCGAGGAAGGTCTGATCCCGGCTCTGCACACAGGAGCACTCAACCCTTATCCTTTCTTTTTTTTTTTTAAATTTATTTATTTATTTTTGGCTGTGTTGGGTCTTCGTTTATGTGCGAGGGCTTTCTCTAGTTGCGGCGAGGGGGGGCCACTCTTCATCGCGGTGCGCGGGCCTCTCACTATCACGGCCTCTCTTGTTGCGGAGCACAGGCTCCAGACGCGCAGGCTCAGTAGTTGTGGCTCACGGGCCTAGCTGCTCCGCGGCATGTGGGATCTTCCCAGACCAGGGCTCGAACCCGTGTCCCCTGCATTAGCAGGCGGATTCTCAACCACTGCGCCACCAGGGAAGCCCCTTAAGTGCATTTTTAAAAAGCTGTGTATGTTGCTGCAGGTCCGGGAGTCTACGTTTTCTTGGGGTCTCGAAGTGCTCCCAGCTGCTCTGAAATGAGTCTCCAGGGATTTTCTGGATGGCAGTCGGCCGTAAGGAGGGAACACGTGCAGCTGGCTGAGGGCATCCGCAGAGAACGAGGAGGAAGTGGGCCCTGCAGGGGAGAGGCTGGGGCACCGGTGTGGGCGCACGGCAGGCGTGGGACCCCTTCCCTGCCTCTTCCCGTCCGGGTGAAGTCGCCCAGCCTCTCTGTGCTGCTCCTTCCTGGCCTACAAAGTAGGTAACGTTCCTCGGCCACGAGGTGACGCACATCCAACCGCCATTCAAGGCTGTCGTCCCCACAGACCTCAGGCTCAGGCCGTCTGGGTCCGGCTCCGGGTGGGCTCATGTCCCCCAGGGACTAACGCCAGTAAAGTAAGTGCTCCCACGCGGGACCTGAACGATCCTGGGTTTTAGGCAAAACTCGGTCGGAACCGACAAAACGATACGCGTGCAAGCCCCTGTGACAGGACTCCTGGACGTCAGTAGCCTCTGCTCTCCAGGGGATGCTGACGGGGCTGAGTGGAGAGAACTGTCTCCTCCGGGTGACGGTCCCGCTCTCGCCGCCTCCGCCTCCCCTTCTGGCTGTGAGGCCCACACCCACCTCCCCCCACCCTCACGAACTCCTGCACCAGGTCCCCAGGAAAGAAACAGGGAGTCTGGACTGGAAAGAGACCAGCCTGCACGCAGGCGCCAGCACACGCTCCCAGCCAGCCCAGCAGCATTTCAAGCCCTGCTCCTGTCCCCACGGCTTCTTGAGAAGCGCCAGCCCCTGCGGTTTCCCTGGGGCGCCACCCGCGTCACTGTGGCTGGACCCAGACGTCACCCCACCTGGGACGGGGGTTGGGGGGGACTCAGCTCGCTGGAGGAGGGAGATGGGCTCAGGAAAGGACAGTCTCCCCCAAACTGTGTTCAAGCACCAGAACTAAACATGCTTCTGGATCCACCGGAGAGTGAGAAATCCATCAAAGCCCGGGGCACCGCTGAGCGGCTCGGCCATCCCCACGACGGGGCAAGCCCACCAAGGGCCGCCGGGCCCCTCGCAGCCCCGTGGCAGCAGCACAGGCCACTCAGAGGCCACTGGGCCAGACTCACGTCCTTCCACGCAGAGCCCCCTTCCCATCCTCCCAACCACCTCTGTCATCAGCCGAGTAGCTGAGGGGCCACTGGGGAGAAACCGCCCGAAGGAGAAGGAAGGGGGCCCCGCCAAATGGAAGGGGGTGGCATCGCGGCCCCCCACCTTGGGCACCGGCTCCCTCCAGCCTGGCCCGGCCCAGCCTCCGGGCTGCTGATGCCCCCCCCCGGGCCCGGGCTCCTCCCCAGCAAGGGAGGTGTGCTCACTGGCCGCAGCCCCGACACCCGCCGGCCTCTCTCCTCTTCCCTGCTTCCTGCCCTCACCAAGCTGGCCCGGAAGGGGACACACCACTCTCTAATTACTGCCCTGGCTGAGGACACGGGGCCCCCAGAACCCCGGAAAATAGACCTGTGACATGTGATTTTGGAATTCCTTATTATAGCAAGAGCGCCTGAAATCGCCAGTCATGGAGACTCAAATAGCATCTGAGGGCGTGACTGTAAAAGGCTGCTATTATCACAACAGCTCCAAGTCTTCCCTTCCCCGTGGAAAACTTCCTCTTCCTCTCAATTTAGGACCTGCCAACCCAGAGGAACGGTTAAAACCCCCTCCATTTAGAGAAACGAAGATAAAAAAATATGGAAATGTAAATATCTCCTACAAATCACATTCCAGTGCCTGCCAGACACACAGACTCAAACATTTAATGCTCAAATGCAGAAGAACCACATGACCCACCTGCTGGGTTACCCATCAGGTCTGCAGCGCTGGGCTAAGGCACAGCTCCCCCTCGCTGTGGCTAAACACGTCGGTGGGCATTTTTCATCCATTAAACTCACTCAGTCTGCACAACTCTCTGGTGTAGGTACTGTTTTTAATGCTCGTTTTACACAAGAGGACCCTAAAGCTCAGAGTGATTAAGTGACTTGTCCAAGATCACACAGCTAAGGAGGGAACCGAGTTGGAACTGAAGCTAGGTCCCCCGTCCCCCTGGTGTCCCCCCCGCCCCCCCGCCTGGCTGCAGGCAGGTCTCCAACAGGAGTCCCCGGTGGTGGGTCTGGCCTCTTTGCCGCGCCCACCGGAATCTAAGGTCCTGGAGGTCAGGCCTCCTCGGCTTTGCTCACTGCCCTTCCTCAGAGCCTGGGATGGTGCCTGGCACACAGCGGGGACTCAGGTATCTGTCACCTGAAGAACCTCGTGATGGACTCTTCCCGTCTATCTGTGTTCCTTATCTGTGTTCCTCTTTCCTTAGATTTCTATGATGGAATCAATTAGGGTCACGGTAGCTGAGATTGGTTAGTAAATCTGCAGAAGCTGGTCTTACACGGGAGCTCATCGTGGTTCACAGATTCACACGCTGATCGCTCTTGGGGGGAACACTGCCCACAAAGCCCAGCGACGCAGTACGAGCCACGGAGCCCAGCGTCCTTTCCAGATAACGAATTCTTTCTATCACCTTATGTTTCTTTTAAACGAGCATTATAATTACTCAAAATGATGAAAAAGGATTTAAATGCTAATGTTTCCGCTTAGCAATCTCTTCTGTTTAAAAACAGTGACTGATGTTCAGCAGTACACATTTAAGAATTTAAATTAATACCACTTCCAGTCTCGCAGCATTTAGTGAGAGAGGAAAAATCCAGCGAGAGAAGGGACTTCATACATCAGAACAGCCTCAAGGCCACTGAAATCCTTGCATTTTGCGTCTGCTGAGCACCTTCAAGCTGAGTGAAGGAGCAGTTACAGAGAGTGGGTGATTTTCAGGTCCAGAACACAGGTTTCCGGCTGCCAGTTCCAAAGTGACAATCCTCAATCCTCATTTTCTTTGGTACCATCCATCCTATGGGTCAAAATCGCACTTACTGACCAATCATGTTTGCGTCATTAGATTACGCATCCGAGCAGTGTCCTCAGAGACGGCAGATGTGAACGCTCAGGGGAAGGTGGCCCAAGAGAACCGTCCTAAGTTACTTCCAACTCTGCCTCACATCAGCGGCACTCAGCTCCCCAGGTGTCGGAGGGCAGGCAGGATCACCCAGCTCTTATTTCTCTTCAACAGCACTGTCGACATTGTTGTTGTTTTATGAGCTTGACAAGCAGTCAGGAAAGTAGGGGTTGGGCTTTGGTAAACAGAATATATCTCAACATGAGGTCACAGTATCATTACTGTATAATACC
Organism: Balaenoptera musculus; assembly: GCF_009873245.2. Taxonomy (NCBI): domain Eukaryota; kingdom Metazoa; phylum Chordata; class Mammalia; order Artiodactyla; family Balaenopteridae; genus Balaenoptera; species Balaenoptera musculus. The sequence continues at coordinate 2,259,685 of NC_045795.1, forward strand.
TGGTAATGGTAAATGTACTTCACTCTTTAGCATATTCTTTCTAAACAGGGAGGAATTCTTAGTAATTAGTCTTTCTAAACAAGGTCTTCCTTTTTTCTCACTTGCCTCTTCTTTGTACCTTCCCGTTTCTCTTACGTCTGCATTTTTAAAAACTTTTGAAAGTTCATACATTCACCAAGAAGAGAGAATCGTGTAACGAATCCCCAAAGACCACGTGTGGGGTCAGCAATGATCAATATTTTGCTTCTCTTGGTTCTTCTGCCACTTTCCTTTCACTGTTTCCTGTAATATTTTAAATCAAATTCTTGAAATCATTCACTTCTAAGCCCACAGACGTCCCTCTATAAAAAGGGTATTTTCTTACATAAAGACCAATACCATCATCACATCTAACAAAATCTATGATAATTCTTTAATGTTATTTATTCTCCAGTCTATGCTCCAATTATTCAATTACCCCCAAAATCTCTTTATGGGTGTATGTTTAAAACACCAGGTCCAAACGAAATTCATATGCTCGGCTCTAAGTCTCCTTCAATCTAGAAAATCCCCTCCCCATCCCCTTTCCCAAGGCGCCGTCTTGTTGAAGAGGCCAGATGGGCTCTGGTTTCGTCTGAATACCTACTTCCCGTGGGGTGCTGACTTGTTCCTTCATTCGCTGTTTTAATCTCTGAACAGTCAGTTAGACCTGAAGGTCCAGCTGGATTCAGGTGCAACATTTTCGGTAAGAACGGCTCGCGGTGGGCCTGTGCTTCCTGCTGCAGCCCCCCAGGAGGGGCACCTACTTTGGAAGATGCTGAGCTTGACCAACAGACTCACGTGGTGGTGTCTCAGCCTCCCATCCGGAGCCGCTCACCAACACCTTCCTCCTGGCTTCAGCATTCCCCGACGGGCAAGGCCCACATCAGTGATTTCATCAGGGGTGCAAGATTTTCTAATTCCGTCGTTCATTGCGCGTTTCTTTTTGCCTTGAGTTATATTTGTACAGAAGAACTTTTATTCACCACGGAGGGCCATTCAGAAGAGGCAGCACTACGGAACCACAGTCACACCAGGCGATGGGTAATTTCACAGGTCACGTCACCTCTGAGAGCTCCCACTGTGCTCAGAGCAAAAGCAGGCCTTCACAGTGACCTGAGGCCTGACGTGTTCTCCAGCCCCTTCCCCCTCGGACCTCATCTGCCACTTCACCTGCCCATCACCCACTGGCCTCCTTGCCGCACCTGCTGTCGGTCCCTGTGCCTGGAACCCCCCCCCCCCCCAGAGTGTCCCACGCTCCCTCCGCCCACGTGTCACCGGATCAGGGAAGCTCTGCCTGACCACGCCACACAAAACAGCCATCCCTACCCTGTCTCAGCTCCCCAAGTTCTTCCTGATGACTCACCACACAGGGGACAGTGTCTCTGGACAGTGGTTCTCAAGTGTGGTCCCAAACCAGCAGCAGTGGCACCTGGGACCGTGCTGGAAACACAAATTCTAGGGCCCTGCTCCAGACCTGCTGAATCCGTACCTGGGGCTGCATCCGGCAACCTGTGTTAACAAGCCCTACAGCGGACCTGACAGATATCACATCATTCAATCCTTCTAATAACCCTAGGAGGTAGCATTGTTTTACCATTAAATTTCAAAGATAACAGAACACAGATTCCTGGGCCCCAGCCTCGAGACGCTGATTCGGGGGGTCTGGGTCAGGGTCCCGGAATCTGTGCTTCTAACAAGCTCCCAGGCCATGCAGGTGCTGCGCGTTCAGGGACCACGCTCTGAAACCCAGCGCTGTGAACACCGCAGGGAGAGTTCTACACATCTTAGCCCTGAGATCCCATATCAATGTCTCCTTTGCAGCATTAGCGTATTAAAACTAACACAGCTCAAGGCTACACTGCAGCTTCGAACACCTGTTGGCCTGCAGGCCTTGGGGAGACTACACGCTTGCTTTTTTCCCCATCACCATTATGTGTGACTTTCTTTCCCACTGAAGAAAATAGCTCTTCCAGTGCCCCCAGGGCAAGGCAGGCAGAGGCTTAAAAGACCTGGAGTTGCAAAGAAGTTCAACTCTCAGCCTAATTCAGATGAGAGGAAACTCAGAGAACACCCAGCGGGGCTGGCAGAGTCCAATGCCAGGCAGGTAAGCAACGTGCCAAACCGGCCTGGGATGAAGGGTGAGCCTGCAGCGAATCACGGCTCGCTGGCTCCGTGTAAAGCCCCTCAAATTCAATTAGAAGAAAACCTCTGTCTGGGTCGCACGGAACTCGGCGGGGGCCAGGGTCCGCCGCGCGCTGCCGGCCCGCTGGCTTCACTCACGGGGAGAGAAAGGTCGCAGAGGCTGCTGCAAGCAACCGAGCCTGCGCCTCCCTGTCTCTTCAGCGTCCAGCACTGCATCCAGCACCCAGCAGACGCTCAGAAGATGCCGCGCTAAAATGACAGAAGCAAGGGAGGCACACATTTCCCCGGGAGCCCAAGGGCTGGGTACGTGAGGAACTGCAGCTTCTACAGCACCTCCGCACCCGGGCAGGTGGGTCTCAGGTGCAAGGAGCCCCTCGGAGCTGCCGACCACAGAGGAGCTGGCAGCCTACTGGTCAGGGCCACCCCCGCCTGCCCGCGCGGCTCCCAGTGGAATCGGCACCTGTGGCAGCGCGTTCAGGGGCCGCTGCCTGGGTGCTGGGGGGGCAGCTGTCACCGCTGAGCCCGGCCTGCTCCGCCAGCACGCGCGTGGCATCTGTTCTCTTCCTTTCCTTTTCTTTTTGCTCTTGGAAGGAACCTACGAGGCAGGTAGTTATCTTTTTTTTCGAATGGGATGGACGGGCCAGGGGAGCTTCGGAACTGCCCTGGGTTCTCACATCGCCGGGCCGGGCGCCTCACACACGCCCCCAAACCGCACCCGCAGGACCCCCTCCTCGCGGGTGTTAACAGTCTTCCGTGTACACACAGCTGGGCAGGGAGGAGGCTGAGTCTGGGGAGCCTGGACGGCAGGTCACAGGAGGGAAGGTCACAGGAGGGAAAGCGACGGGACCCGGTTAAGGCCCCACGGAGGGTGAGCAACCGGCGAGGGCCCAGCAAGGCCCCGGGCTCGGCTCTGCCCCAGCGGCCCCGCAGCGTTCCCTCTGCTACTGAGTCCTGTCTTCTGTAGAAGGAACGTTGGAGAAGATTACAAAGCTGCGCAGGGGATCAGAACGTGACGCTTTGGCGGAAGGTTGGTTTTGAGCTGAAGGCAACGGAAAACCAGCAGAGGCAGCAAAAGCTCTCTGCTTCCCTCCCTCCCGCCGGGAGGCAGGGCACAGCCTCCTCTGTGCAGGGCCCCCTGCCCCTGTACCAGGAAGAGGAGACTGGACGACTCATTACTGGGGACGGGGCCCATCTGAGCCCACTTCACACGCCTCCCTGGGAGAGCCCTCCTCTTCCACGAGTGTCCCCCGTATACGTACCTCTGCACAATTCACCTCCCCCTAGAAGCCCAGACCCTTTCCCTTTGTCCTGTCACTTCTACACCCTTTGTTAAAACTGCATATAAGCTTTCAAGCCTAATTGATTCTTTGGGTTTTCACTTCCTTTTCTGTGAGAACTGTGTACACATAAAAATTAAAATATTAACATCAAACAAAATTCGTATGCCTTTCTTCCTGTGAATCTGTCTTCTGTCAGTTTAATTTGCAGGGCCCCAGGCACTACACCTAAGAGGGCAGAGAAAAAAAGTTTTTTTCCTCCCCTCCAGTTGCATCCTCAAAATTGTAACATTTCCTAAGTGTGTGATCATCTTTGTCATAATTATCAAAAGAGAACAATGCTGTTAGAGAACGAAAAGTCTGCAGAGAATTTAAAGTGGAGGCATTAAGATGAGCTCAATCCCACAGGGAGATGTATGTAGGCTTTTGGGTTTTCTTCTTCTGTCTGAGAACGCTGGACCTTTCTAGCCCAGAGTCACTATTCCATCAAGAGTAACTGCATGGAGTGGAGGGGGCGAGAGACCCCAGGAAGGGGTTCCAGGAGGAGGGCTTGTGGGTCCAGGGGGCTCGACAGAGGAAGCAACCCCCAGACTGAAGCCTGATGTATGTGGTGGAGGGCACAGATGACCAGGTGGGAGAGGACGTGCTGGCAGAGGGGACGGAGGGGTCAGGGGGGAGAGTGGTCAGTCACTCCTCAGGTGACAGGACAGCTGTGTGGCTCTCATTCCCACCACGACTAGAATGCAAGTCAGCCTCCTGCCAACTGGGGTTCGTAGCCTTTAAAACTGCCCCAATTTCGATAAAAATGAAACCGGCATTCCTTCCCCAGCCCTCCCCTCCCCCTGCCTCCCCCCCAATGTGATAACCTGGCACCACGCTCACAGGCTTTGATAGGGACAGACACTGACCATCACTCGCCAGGTGCAGCCGGGTTCCCAAGTCCCTCCTGGGGCGAAGTCTCGCTTTCCAGCTCATGACCTTGAGGAATATCTGCCCCGAGGCCAGCCTCCCTCTGCAGATGGTATGAAATTAAAAAGGACTGTGTCCGCAAGAATCCACCTGCCGGCCGCTCCTTTCCCACGGAAACAGCATCATCCAAGACAGGTAGCCCGGAGGCGGCAACGGGGAGAGCAGAAGCGCTGAAATGGGCTGGACTTTTCCATTTGCCAAGTACCAGCCTCGTGGTCTTCAGCTGAGTACTTAACACGCTCATGCGGTCGCGGGAGAGGGTGACAGGTCCCCGCTGGAAGGACCGGTGACGGGGTGAGCTGCCGGGCTGGTTTGCCCCAGCGCCTGACACAGCCCATCCAAGTACCAGCTCAGGGACTCGGTCCAACAGCCCCGGGGCTGCGGGAGACGCTCACGGCCACCGCAGAGGCTCTCGCAAAACGCCCCTTTAGTTCCAGGTAACCACGAAACAAATGAACTTTTGTAGAAGTTTATAACTCTTGTGAAAGTTGGGGACTTTTTGCATGAGAATGGCAACCTCCAAAGTGCCGGGAATGCTAACCATAGTATACAGAGGAAGGGCCTTTCTACGTGATCCATTGTGTAAAGGTGAGCAAGGATTTTCCAGGCCCCACGTGAAAAGGGAGAAGACAACTGTCGCAGCAAATGTGCAAGCAACAGCACAGGCCTCGTGGAAATGGATGGGCCACGGGGAAGGGACAGCCCCGGAAGGCGAGGATGGGAGAGGTCCCAAGACATTTGTCTGTGGGTTTTGATGGGCTCCGTTTGGAAGGGACACGCTTAGCATTTGGAAAAGCGGCCCTGGAGGCACTATAGGTTCTAAGTAATTGTATTTAGAAGAGCAGTGTCTTCACACTACGTTCCTTCTTGAAGGGTAACGGTGAACGGCCGGGAGCCGCATCTTTCACGCCCCCCGTGAACGCAGGCGTTCACATCACACACACACACACACGACCGTTTCATACCGTTCAAAACGGCCTGAAGTCAGGGATTGCACGGCTCGCTCTAGTTCCTGCTTCCGAAGGAGGCATGTTCAGGACAGACAGCGCTTTATAAAGCGCAGGACCCGCACGCTGAGGCTCTCTAGAGGCCGACCTGCCCCGGGTGCCCTTGTGAGCTGCAGTGGGAAGAGTCTCCCAGAAAGCATTCCTCCTCTCAAGTTGAGAGGCGGCTTGTCAGCTACAAGGGATTTAAAGTTTGGAAAAGTTCTGCCACTGAATTATAATTTTTTTTTTTGTTTAAAAGATTTGATTCCAAAAGCCTACTTTTCATATGGTGTAAGAGTCTGTTTCAAGGCCAAGCTTTGAGGACACACCTGAAGCTCACTGTGAGTATAATGACTGTCAGACCTCCAGGAAACTTCCAAGGTGGGTTTGTTTTGTTTGCTCTCTCCCTCTCTCCCCCCTTCTTTGGTCCAGAACATAAAAGCACAGAAGCCACCCCACTTTGGATGTGATGCTGCAGTCACCGGTAGTCACTGCTGTGGTATCAGGCGACAATCAAATGTAAATGCTGTCACACAAAACAACCCCCGAGTCTGGGGTACGTGTTCAGCCAGCACCTCTGAGACATGCTGGGCCACCTTTGACAAAGTTTACAGAAGAGAAAGAGGCACAGGGGCAGAAGACAAACAAACTATTCACTTATCATCTATCACGACCAAAGCCCTCCTGCCAGGGTGGGGCTGTGCTTGGAATTAATTACTAGTGGGGAAAGACTCCATCTGCTTTGGGAAAAATCAAAATTCGAGTGACGGGCTTTACACAGAATAAATAATGTAAATTCCTTAAAAGAAAAGTTAATAGATTTTTAAAAATCATATAACTTAAATCTCCACGTACTTCTCTCATTTCCTGAACAAATTCTAGGGTCCAAGTGATTAAATGTATTTCGATTCATGGACAGAGGAAGCAACCTGCCCAAGAGAGTTAAGAAGGTAACCCAAGTTTCGTAACACCTAACCTAGGATTTTATTCCTCTAGGTAAATAATATGGGTTTAAATGCTGGGTGTGTCTGTGTGAAAACTTACGTTCAATCAGCATTTTAAGACGGGACCCTGAATTTCAAATTAAACCCATTACAGCGTGATATTTAAAGGATATAAATCTCCTTAACATCGTTCAGCTCCTCCAGAAAGTCATTGTATGGCTCATACGTTGACATAAAGCAAAACTGAAAAGAACACCTCAATTCATTTAGGCAACCAAATACTAAAACTGAAATGCAGAATGAAGTAGAGCCCCAGAAACTATGAACGAGGCCATGCGGGGTCACCCCCGCACCTGTGGTCCTCCTAAACGCGGAGGTTCCCCCAAAGCAGTGCTCCTCAGAGGATGGCTCCCTTAACCCTCTGCATCACCCCGCCCCCTGGGATCCCCTGCCCAAACCTACGGAATCAGACACTTCCTCGGTAGAAGCCAGAGTTTAGCAGGGCGCCCAGGAGATGCTCATGTACCTCTGTCATCAAGCTCCAGCAAAACTGATGGGGTTCTTCATCGGTCTCAGACTACCATCAGACAAATAACACCTTCACCTGTTACTGCTGCAGGGGAGGGGAAACCTCTTCCCTACCCTTTTAGGTGCGCTTCCTGGGGGCCTGTGAATTAAACTGACAAAAGGCAGATTAGGAAGAGAAAAGACAAAGTTCACTGCTGACTATGGACTCGGGGGCTCACAAAGAAAGTGGCTCAGAGAAGCAGTTAGAATTTGGGGCTCATACACCATCTCAACATGAGGAAGGAGTTAGGATTTCAAGGGGCAATAAATAGTGAGAAATGAATGCCAACTACGTAGATGAAAGAAACTATTGGAAAGTAAGGTTTGCTTTAGTAAAGTCTGTTTATGCAATTTCTCATCTCTGGTGACAGGAGTCACTACCCGCGCCACCCGCCCCCGGGATAGGAAGCTTCCCATAAAGGGGGATTATGGGAGTTGAATTCTTTCAGAAGATCTGCTTTTAGGCAGTAAGGGGAGTGCAGAGAAAGCCTCTTCCTGCTTCTGCCAACTCTCAAACGTCTTCAGCCCAAAGTACTCCTTATGCCACCGTGGCGCATTCTGGACCCTTTCCCTAGGAAGCACAGTCACCTGCATCACGGCCTTTATTCCTAACCACGTTCTTGTCCTAGTCCCATTTTACAGGGTGGCCCCAAGAGGCCGGTGACCAAACAGGTCTCGGGTCATGTGGTTTACAGTACCTAGACCTTGAATCCAGACCTTTTGGATTCTAAACATCACATGTATCCTTTAAGAACAAAGCAGACAACCCTGCCCTCCAAACACGCACACAAGTCCCATTTAGACACTGTCTGCCTATTAGTCATCTCTTTTCAATAAGACTCGCTCAATTTACCACCATGACCGCTAACCAGACTGGCTAAGCTTATCCACGAGGGCCCACTCCCGTGCTTGCTGAGACATAATGAAACACTCAGCAGCCAGCCAAATGTCTAAGGGCCCATAGCTTGCTCCTGAGTTGTCCATCTGCTTCCAAACATCACGACACTGACGGATGACCTCGGGGACCGGCGTGGAGTCAGGCCCAGCAAAGAGCTCATCGCTGTCCAACACTCGTGCCGACCAGCCAGCAGCTCTCCCACACGAGAAGGAAGAAAAACATTTTATTTGGAAAAGGACAAGTGGAGGGTACGAGGTGGCAGAAGAAGAAAACTACATTCTATAAATATTCAGGATATTATTTCCTTCACTAAATTTTATGCTGGATTCATTAACTGTAAAGAAGATTTTTGCTAAGAAATGGAACACAGGGCTTCCCTGGTGGCGCAGTGGTTGAGAGTCTGCCTGCTAGTGCAGGGGACACGGGTTCGAGCCCTGGTCTGGGAGGATCCCACATGCCGCGGAGCGGCTGGGCCCGTGAGCCACAACTGCTGAGCCTGCGCGTCTGGAGCCTGTGCCCCGCAACGGGAGGGGCCGCGATAGTGAAAGGCCCGCGCACCGCGATGAAGAGCGGTCCCTGCACCGCGACGAAGAGTGGCCCCCACTTGCCGCAACTAGAGAAAGCCCTCGCACGAACCGAAGACCCAGCACAGCCAAAAATAAATAAATAAATAAAGATTTAAAAAAAAAAAAGAAATGGAACACAAATTGGAGTGTTCAGCCCAGTCTCTGACAGCATTCGAGGAATATTCTGGTTTCTACAGCTTTTTCTTCCAGAATTGTACCTGACCAAAACGGTAACCACCTAAGGCTTTTTAAATTTAAACTTAATTAAAGTTAAATAAAATAAAAAATTCGGTCGTTGAGTTAGGCTAGCCACATTTCACGTGTTCTACTGGACAGCACAGATCTAGAATCTGATGTCCAAGTGTCGAAATAAAGACACTTTGCCAACATTCTCAAGAATATGTAAGTAGGAAGGAGGGGGAAACTGAACTTAAAAGATTACTTTTAAATTGTGAAATATTTCAAGTATACTGGGAAAGTATAAGAAATACTAGAAAACACTTGTGTGCCCAAACACTTGGCTTGGTCAAATCTTTACATTTACTGTATTTCTCCACTTCTTTTTTTTTTTTTTTTTTTTCTCCACTTCTTTTTGAGTGAAGATAAGAAAGCACAACAGACACAGTGGAAGCCCCAGTGGGCCCCTTCAACGAGCCCAGTGAACGCTCTACTGAAAGTTAAAAAGGAGCCCCACGACGGTGTCCGGCAACCACGCGGTGAGGACCCTGTGCTCTGGACCAGACGGCACGGGTTCTACGTTTCCGGGACAGCTAAGAGCAACTCCAGGACGTCTGGAGATCTGCTGAAGGTTAAAGGAAACTAATTTGAATGTACAGACAGATGCATAAAGATCCTTTTCCTGGAGGTAGAAGTGGAGAGCGTGTCTCGAAAGAACCAATTTCAAACTTCAAGCATGTTAAAATTCGTGATCCTTAGGCACAAATGCCTCCAACGAAACCCTTCAATATCCCCTTTCAGCGCTTGTAACTGCAGAGACAAGCTTCTTACAACTCTCCCCTGCTGAGGCCTTGAAACCGAGACGTAAACCCACAGAAACGCTGTGCCCTTGGCAGTTCAGGAGCTAGGCAGAAATAGCCACCGCCCTGGGTAAATCATTCAATAAACCTTAATATCAGGAAATGAGCAAACCCACACCGAGCAAGCTTCCTTTATACAAAGAAAACAGCTGTTTATCAGCCAGTATTTGACAAAAGGTCCACTGCTAAGCCTGTCATAAATATGCGCGTGTGTCCCAGCGCGAAGGACATCCGGCTGCACCAGGATGCCGTATACACTTTCACTTAGCGTCACTTCTGTTATATCCTCGAGTCCAGTGGACTCCGGGCTCCGACACTTGGGGAATTAGCACACAGAGGTGTTCAGTGGCTAGGGAGTTTCGAAGGCCAAGACGTGTGTTTTTTCGTACAGCCCACCTTCATTCAGCCAAAGAAAACAGTTCTCAGAGGGGAAGGGCCCACTTTTAAGTTATAAGGAAAGTACACGTAGCCTACCGTTCTACAAACACGGTGCCTTTTGCAGGACAAGACGCGGGACCTGTGAGTATCCAGGGGTGAGGCGTGAGCTCCCAGGTCAGAGCAGCTGAACGCAGAGTACGTTTCTACTGTTGTGTACAAACCGTTCTGCCCCCAGGAGCTGGGTAATGAAGCTGGCTTCTCCTTCAGCATTTAAACTGTTCCACTTACAACTCACGGGCTGTTCAGCCTGGAACCACTGAAACTTTCTCCTGCTCCAGGTGCGCAGGGCCAGAGACGGGCTCCCCTGCGTTACAGGACACGGCTCCCCTCCTGTGCGTGAACGATGCCACCTGACCCGCCAGCACTGCCCTCCCAGCTAAGTCCCACCTCTGCTTCCCTGCTGGCCAGTTTCTGCCACATCTAAAACCCACTACGGTTCATCTGGAGCTAAACTCACCACGGGCCTCCCCACCCCAAAGTCAGCCGTGCCCCTGACTTCTTACGTCTGTTAATTACGCATCCCTCGACGCCCCACCCCCCGCCCCCGGCTGAGGGTCCCCCTACCTGGACTCAGTCTGTGGGTCCGGGAAGCTTCCTTCCTGCAGACCCTCTGAGATCCAACTGTCCTGTCCTACCCTCTTCCATCCCTCCTGCTCCAGCTCAGGCAGGGTCCCCTCCATCACCCTCTCCCATCTCCCACCACACGGCTCACAAGAACATCCCCTGCTTCCCCCAACCCTCCCACTGGAAATATTCTGCCCTTGCTGATGATGCCCAGGACGAACACAGCCAGCCTTCCACGATCCAGCCTGCAGTCCCGGGACCTGGGGGGGGACTAGCACATCTTAACCTTCAACCTTAAAGACACAGACACTGGGGGAAATTTTGAAAACATAGAAAAGTATACATTAAGTGAATCACCGATAATCCAAATGCCCGGTGTTCAGATTCCAATGCATTTCCTCCCAATCTTTTAAAGAATTAATTTAAAAAACAGAATTGGCTATCTGCTTGCTTTCCTTATTTTGTAGGACATTGTAAACATTTCCTCAAGTCGTTAAATAGTCCCCCAAACGAGGTTTTGAGGCTGCATGAGGCTTGACCCCATTAATTCATGTACCTGTCTACTCTCTAGCTGCTTCCCACATTGTGCAGTTACACTGCCCCCCCCACAAAGGGACATGAATGGTCTCGAGGGCCCGGTCCCTTCCCACACTCCGCGTGTCCCCGGCCCAGAGCAGCCCTGGATGACCCTGCTGGACTGACTGATCTACGTGCCGTCCCCCTAAAGGCCGCGCTGCCCCGGGCTCCCCTCCCACAGAGGCAGCACCCAGTCCTGCAGGAACCCCCACGCTCCTCGGGTCTCCGGCCTCTGCGTCTCCCAAGCTGCTTCCCTCCCAGCACCTCCTTCTCACCGGCGCAACCTGCTCTCACGCAGGCTCAGGATGGGAACCTGGTGATTCTTCTCGACCCCAGCCTCACTCTCCCAGCCGGGCCACCATCTCTCCACCGCCCCCTACCCCCAGTCCGTCCCTTCCCCCTCTCCGCCTGGGCAGCCACAGGGGCCTCCCCGGGACCTCCCCACCTCCCAGTTTCCCAGCTGCACTTCAGCCAAAGTCGCCTCTTTAGGACCAAGTCTGGGATGACCTCGTTATTCCTCTCATCTCCACCTGGGGCTCCTGCTTTACCCAGGAGATGGCCCAGGAGGGCCTGCGGCGCCTGTCCTGCCCCGCTCAGGCCGCGGCCACCAGCCCTTCTGTCCACCCCTGACAGGCCAGCCCTCCCCAGCCCGGGGCCTCTGCCTGGCCGCTCTCCCGTCCTTCCCTGGCGAAGCCTCCCGGTCCCGCACGCGTGACGTGTCCTCAGGCCGCGCTCTCCCTGCTCCCTCGTGTACATCAAGGCTCCCGGCTCTTTCATGCCACCTGATGCCCCCTTCACAGCACTGTCTCAAGTGGGGACACACAAATCTGATCGTCTGTACGATACGTGCCTGGACCGGAGGCTCCAGGGGGAAGGAGCCCATACCTCTGTCGTCTTTAATACCGTGTCCCCTCCTCAGGGCCTGCACGTGACAGGTTCTCTGTGCCATGGGAGGAGGGAAGTGGGCAAGGCAGGGCATGAGCTGGCTTCTGACCACTGCCTAGTACAACGACCCCAGCTTGCGGGGCCCTGACCCCGAACCAAAGCCCACCTGCCACCGTCCCCGGGGCAGAGGTTCTATTCCCCGTGAGCTGCCGTTTCATCTTCTCCCACAGGCAGGGATGTGCTTCGGCTGGTCTGTGGCCACTGCTTGAAGTGACCACTGCAGCCTGCACATTCGCATCTTCCTCTCTCTCCGGGTTCTCGATCTAGCGAGGCCACTGCCCGGTTCCTGGTCCTGCCTGTGCGTCTCCGCGTGCGCACGTGGGACGTAGGCCCTGGTGACGGCATGCCGCATCCTGCCGTCCTGCCCAGAGTAACTCAGCCATTGCCACTGGGCGTCCACCCCGTTCCGGATACCGAGCTGGGCGTGGTGCCCTCTCCTGCTCCCCACACCTGAGGTCAGCCCCTCAGCACGGCCATGGTCACTCCCTCAGACCCACTGGGAGACTGTCCAGGGAGAAAACGGTTCAGACCTTCCACCTGCACAGACTCACTGGACCTTACAGCCATGAGGGGACAACCCCCAGCCGACCTCCCGGAGCTGCCCCTTGAGGCCAGACAGAGGATGCTTGCGAAATTCAGACCCTCTGTTCCAGGCAGGAAGTGACCGAGTCCCCTGCCCTCCCCCGTCACCTCAGCCTCCATCACCACCCTGGAAATAGAAGCTAATCTTTCATGATCTCTTCAGGAGAGTAAACGCTTCTCCCTCTGGGTAAACAAGGAAGCCACAAAGCACCATGTGAGCAGGAGAACAAGGGCATGGCGGTGAGCCTTTCTTCCCACAGCTCAGCGTGGGAGCAGCCCACTCACGGGGCCAGGGGCACCCTACGGCCTGAGAGCTGGGAGATCGCCAGCCCTCCAGGGAGCTGGCCTTCAACCACCGGGAAGCACAGGGCTGTTCCATGGGAACCCCAGCGTCTTTCCATCCCCACCTTCCCCTCCCCCTCCCCGCCCCCCCCCCAGCTTCTAGAATTGGCCCAGAGCAGGAACCTAAGGGTCTGTCTCTCCCCCGGCCCCATCACTATCAACACCTCCCGAAGACTTTTCAGCCCAACTGACCACCAACAGGCAAAGCCAAAGGCCCAGGGCAGCCCCGCGGCCCTGGAGTTTCTGGAACCTTCTCCAGGCTGTGGATCACCCACAGGGCATCCCCTGTGGGCCCTGAATTATTATAGCGCCCAATATTCCTTCCTTTCTCCACCTCCACCTCCTCACGGCCTGGCACACAGCCATGGTTGGCATGACTTGTTTTTATCAGATTAAAATGTATCACCCCTCTTCCCACGCAGGATTGTGTTTCTGTTTGGCGAAGAATACTGAATACCCGACCAATGCTTTGAATATCACTCAGTCTGGGGAGACAGAAGAGCAGAGAGATGAATACGGATTACTGAAATAAGCAAAACACGAAAGCAGGAAATTCATGTTTAGCGGTCAGTGCCCCAAACAACCTAGTAAGTTAAGGATGGATATTTGCTCGTTGCTTCTGTCTCTCAGGCTACAGACCTAGGAGAGAGACGTATGCTGGGCATCCTGATTCCTGGGATACAGGAAGGAGGGGGACCACACTCCCCTCCGTCCCCCCTGACATCAGCACTCCACTGATTCCGAGTCTTTGCGTCCCTTGGGGTACGCAAAAGTCTGGGGGATGGAGAGGGCCACGGTCGATATAAAATTCTGTCCAAGTACTCGGCAGCATTGTGACCCTGTACACACACACACACACACACACACGACAAAAGGTTCACGACGCAGTACTTAACCCTTATTATGTGTGTTGCACTCAATTCTACTCTTTTCCTTTTAAAATGCTGGGAAGGATCCGCCCAATGGACTTGGTAACCCCCCTAATGCGTTATGAACTGCAGTTTTCCAAATGCTGCTTTAGGGTAGGGTTCAGATCGCTTTAGAAACAAGTGCACAAGGGCCTCCGAGAACTATGGCCCCGGGCCGCATCCGGCCCGCTGCCTGGCTTTGTACAACCCGCCACCTGTTTGTATTTAGCCTGTGAACTAGGATCGGTTTTTACATTTTCAAAGGGTTCAAAACAACCAGAGGAAGCAGGATACGTCTCGTGTGGAATGTGAGAGTGTGCCGACAGCGCCGGGCTGGAACACAGCCGTGTGCGCTCACTCCCAGCCTGTCTGGTTGCTCTCGCGCTAGTGCACAGACTGCTGGCCCGCAGGGCCCTGAAGACTGAGTCTCTGACCCTTTACAGGAAACGTTTGCCGGCCTGTGCTCTGAAGCTTTGATAGGTGCAGACTGGACCGTCAGATCGATCTGTCAAGTGTGTTGCCAGGGTCACAGGATATTTTACTTTTACTTCCGTGTGTAACAGGATGATCAGTAATGTCGCTTGAAGAGCGCAGTGATTTTTATTACGAGAACAGAGTCCTTAAGAAGGCTGAGCTACTGTCACCTCAGAGAGGCAGCAGTGGAGTTTCTCTGGGTGTCGGAGGAGGGCCCTTCACCACGTACTCCGAGGGCAGTGAGCTAGTCATCTGAGGGCATTTTAATTTTTAATGCTCTTCTCTTACTGAGGTATTTAACTTGTGGTGGGAGAAAAGGATTGTTTTAAAAACCATCCCTTTTGGAACTTAAATCACGAGCCTGCATTTCCTCCACAAGAGGATACACCAGGCTGATGAGAACCAATTTCTCTTAACATTCAAGAAACCACTGTGGATAGAAAGTTCCCTTGGAACGGCTGCCAACAAAGACGTGGCCAAGGCTGACGCCATGTGTATAGAATCGCAGGAAAGAGTGAGCGCGGGGAGGCCCCAGCTTTTGTGAGGCCCACACTGGAGAGGAAAGAAAGCTCCCGCCAGCCCTGCAGCCCGCGGGCCTTTGTCCAGCATCATCCGAGGACGTGGAAACGCCTGGGGATTTAGCCGCTCGGGGTGCACAAAGGAGGGAGAAGGAAAAGTAAGAGGAAGAGGGGCCTGATCCTGGCTGACGGCGTGGGGCGGGGAGGGCTTGGGGGGCTGCTGAGCTACGACCCTGGGCTTCGTCTGAGGACGTGGCCGCAAGGGGCACTCGGCCATGTCTGCACAGTCAGAGGCGGGGGGGAGTCACTTCAGTCGAACAAAGGGTCCCTTTGTGGCTCCAACTCCTGCCCCCATCCCCCAACCCCAGAAGCTCCAGAAGCCTCTCCCCTGTGCCCCTGCTGGCCTTGGCCTAGGAATGTGCCATTGGCCCCTTTGAAGGCTCGGCAGCCCCTCTTGTACCCCGCCGCTGCCCACAGCAGCTGGCCTTGGGGAGGCCCCGCTGCTGCCATTTGGAACCAAACCGGTGGCCAAGGGGACTCGGTGCTTCCGTGCAAAGTGAGCCGGAGACCCAGGCTCGAAGGGCTGTTCATCAGCCATGCGTGCCACCCGGGCGGGGTCCAAGGTGCCGAGGCCGGTGGGCACCTGCGCACGGCGGGGCCCCCGCGCTGCCCGGCTCCCTGTGGCCGTGGCCTGCGAGAGGGCAGGGAGGGGCGCTCAGGGCTGTGGTGCCCCAGGCCGGGCTGGCAGCGCCCGACTCTGAAACCGAGTCACAACAAAGGCATCCCAGGCCTCCCCCGCGCCGGGCAGGGCTGCTGGCAGGTGGGCGAACGGAGCAGAGGGCACGGCCGGGCCTGGGGGACCACGGAGAGGGCAGGTGGGGACGGGAGGGTGGGCGCCTCACTCGCACACAGCTCACACACGTACATATACACACACCATATGCACAGCACACACAGCCCACACTCACACAGATACAGGCACACAGCCCACACTCACACACGCGACACGCCATACACACAGCACACACTCACACACGCGATACACCACGGACACAGCACACACAGCCCACACTCACACAGATACAGACACACAGCACATACTCACACACGTGATACACCACGGACACAGCACACACAGCCCACACTCACACAGGTACAGGCACACAGCACACACTCACACACGCGATACACCACGGACACAGCACACACAGCCCACACTCACACAGATACAGACACACAGCACACACTCACACACGCGACACACCACATACACACCACACACAGCCCACACTCACACACATACACACACCACACACACTACACGCAGTCACATACTACACACACACACCACAGACACTTATGACGCCACACACAAAAATACAAATACACAGCAGAGTCACGCACACACCACACACACCACACACTCACACAGCGTGAGAGCGCGCCATGCTTCAGCTATAACGATGGTTGACAACAAAAGGGAAGGAAAAGCTGCTCTGAGGATTTAACTTCCAGAGGCTCTGGTCTTTGCCTCCATCTCATTCTCATTTCTCCACCTTTACATAAGAAACCTCTATGGGGAGTCGCCTGCATCATGGAAAAGGGAACCCCCTGGGTGCTTCCATCATATTCCCACATCGTGTGAAAACTGCAGAGGTCTAAGCAGCAAGTTTATGCTCCGAGAACGATTAGTGTGCTAACAGGTACTTACAAAAACTAGAATTCTGAGGGGGTGGCTTGCTGAGACTGAGCTTGACCGACAGTCTGGGGGCACTCGGGCCCGGCCTGTGACAGGCTGAGGGCGGCAGACGTCAGGGAGACGCCCTACCTTCCTGCCAACAGAACCAGCGCTGGCGAGTAGCTCTGTTCCAACGGAACTCGGCGGCCGAGGAGCAGGGCAGAATGTCTTACTTAAAAATGAAGGCGGAAAGTAAATATAATCGGTGTACAAATACGGACTGGTCCCAGAAGACGTCAGGTGATGTGAGGTCTCGCCACCGCTCTGCTTAATCTACACAGAGAAACTGCTACCGTTGAAAAGAACACGCTTTCATCTTCCTGGAGACTCGACGGCAGAGGCTACAGAAGGCACAGAACTGGGGTCCTCACCTGGCCTCCAGCGCCTGAACGCGAAAGAGAAGCGCCGTCTTCCAGCGCCCCTACCGCACCCAGAACCCCGACTAGGAGATGTCTCTGCCTCCACTTCTCCCAGTTCCCAATTCCACCCTCCCCCGGAGCGGACCAGTTTATACCACCTCCGGCGTCGCCTGAGATCTCTCGTCATCCGGCCTCAGGGCCTGGATCACACCGGACAGAGACCCTCTGTGCTGGGCTTGAAAACATCACACTCCTCTGATTAGGGGTTTACCACCCTCGAGAAGATCACGTGGAGTCAAACATCAGGAAGAAGGTTCAACTGAAAACAGAAGGCTAGAGCGGCTGGGATTTTTGTCCCTAAATCACCAAATTGGTCAAGCGCTGCCTTCCCGGGGTTCGGGGGGAAAGGCTGTACCTCTTTACCCTTTACTGAAGCTCTGACACGGTTCTCTGTCCCTGCTGCAGCCACCCAAACGTGAAGGTTCCCGAGGGCCCTGGCTCAGGGAGCCCCAGGCCCTGCTCAGCAGAGCAGACCCTCTCCTCCACTGGCGGACGTTTCCTGGGACCCCAGCTCACCCCTGAACGTGACACATGCAGAGGCTCCAAGCCCCAGCCATGGATTTTTCCCGATCTCCCGCGGGTTGGCTGCTTTGCTCTTTTGAGGGAGACACTGGGGAACACACCATTCCTGAGGCAGCCTCACTGGACGCGCTGCTGTGTTGTCTGGGGTGGCAGGGAGCAAAGCCACCTTCCAGTGCCAAGGTAAACCTCCCTGGCACACTTGGGTGGTTCGTGGGGATTTCGATGACGATCACAGGTAGTCCTCCCTTAGAGTCGGCACGGCCAAGACGAACTGCATGAAAGGCTCAGGGAGAATTCCAGGCCAGAGACACACAGACCACTCAGCCTGCCGCACGGACCGGACCCTCCCCCAGTGGCAGTCAGGGCACCAGATGGCAGACACTGCCCCCAAGACCCTTCATGGTAAATTCAATGAGAGACGCACATTTGCCTGGAAGCTGGCAAGTGAGGTCCTCAGAGACCCCCTTCTCCTGCCTTCACATGAGGGCGGGTCGGGGGAGGGAAGAAAATTCCGGAGAGGCTGGGAGTTTGCCTGTCTTGCACCCCCAGTGCATTTGCTCTGTGTCTCCATCATGCGAGTCCTGCGTGTGGCCAGACGCCACGGTCATTCCCGAGACCCTGAGCCTCGACGACCATACACCACCCTCTCATCTTTAGAGCCCCGCATCCAGCAAGCACTCAATAAGTGATGGATGGACCATTCGTTAGTGGAGGAACGGAAACTCAGTCTGTGTTTTTCAGCAGATGCCCCATTATGAGTGTCGGGGCGAGAGGAGGAGTGGGAGGTGTTGCCCAGCTTTCCGTCATCTGCACCGTCGCTGACATCCCACCAACCACTCAAGTCATTAGTGCACGTCTACAGTGGGAAGGGGCCGCCCTGGGCCAAGTCACCGTGGTCGCTGAATTTCATAATTCAATGTCATGTCCTCCCACGTCACACAGAAGGTAGCTGTGTCAGTCCACAGGTAAGATGGGATCATAGAAAAGTAATGAGCTGAGGGTCACAGGTCACAGCACTGATTCTGTCCCTAAAAGCATGATGCATTCGGATGCCTTTGTGCTGCACCCTTTCCTTTAAATAGGAAACAGGAAAAATACTGAGGCTTCTTCTATTATTGAGTTTAAAACAAGAAAAAAAATAGCGCCTCCACCTGTAGGACATGGGAGTTTCCACATCCTTGTCTGTGGCTCCCGTCCTCCACCCTCTCTGCACGGTTACTGCCCTCACCGATCAAAAAAGGGATCTTCCCACAAATCCTGACTCGCATCTCTTCACCTTTACATCGTGGAAATAAAACAAGATGAATAGAGGCCCCAATACCATCAATTTCCTCATCTTCAAACTGAAAATCAGAAATAAGAGTTTCAGAGGAAAGAGATGAACTTACTGTGCCTGGTAAGATGCCTTTGAACTTAAAAAAAAAAATAAGGGGAAGCCAAGTTTCCTGTTCATAGACGCTTCATGACTTATTCTTGGCAACATGACCATCCTTCCTTCTCACCATTTGTACAACAGAAAGAAAGGGGGCAGGGGCCGCAGGCCGAGGGAAGGCAGAGGCCCAAGCGAGGTCACATCGGTGACATCACGGATGGGGTCTGACCTGGGCCCTCGCAACCCCACTCCCGCCCTCAGCCCCGCTCCCAGGCTGCAGACTCGGTCGCTAGCTGCCCCGTCCAGCCTTGCCGTGCCTTCCAGAATTTCATTTCAATGCGTAAGAAACAGAAGCACAGGATTTTGTGGCTCCTCCACTGCATCCAATTGCTATTTCTTTTTATTTATTTATTTTTGGCTGAGTTGGGTCTTCTTTGCTGCACGCAGGCTTTCCCTAGTTGCGGCGAGCGGGGGCCACTCCTCGTTGCGGTGCGCGGGCTTCTCACTGCGGTGGCCTCTCCCGTTGAGGAGCACAGACTCCAGGCACGTGGGCTTCAGCAGTTGTGGCTCTAGAGCGCAGGCTCAGTAGTTGTGGCGCACGGGCCTAGTCGCTCCGCGGCATGTGGGATCTTCCCGGACCAAGGCTCGAACCCATGTCCCCTGCATTGGCAGGCAGATTCTTAACCGCTGCGCCACCGAGGAAGCCCCAATTGCTATTTCTTAAGTCAAGGCCCAAGTTCAATCCTCAGCGACCCGACCATCAAAGCCAACGTGGCTCCAGTTCATTCCCTCCACCCTGTCAATGCGGGGGGACCTCCCAAACACAGTGCTGAGTTTTAAAAGAGGAAAAAAGGAAGTTCAGAAGAACAAATCCATAGGATACCACTTATTTAAAGTGTTCTTTTTAAAGGCAAAACGGTACCACACAGCATTCTAGATACAGCTTAGGGACACATATAGATGGGCTAAGACGAAAGGAAGTTCACGGGGTGACAGAGCGACGGGGGTTCCAGGCGAGTGGGGGGAGGAAGTCGCGGGGCGAGGGGGCTAGACTACTCTTCTCAGAAAAACTGTACTGGAGGTGGAGCTGGTTCCCAGTGCTGGGTTCACCTCTGCCACACAGCAAAGTGACTCAGTTACACACATACATTCTTTCTCATATTCGTTTCCACTAGGGTTTATCCCAGGACATTGCATAGAGTGCCCTGTGCTCTACAGTAGGACCTTGTTGGTCATCTATATTTAAAAGTTATTTATTTATTTTTACAAATTGAAGTGTAGTTGCTTCACAATGTTGTGTTAATCTCTGCCGTACAGCGAAGTGACTCAGTTACACACATACATTCTTTCTCATGTTCGTTTCCACTAGGGTTTATCCCAGGACATTGCACAGAGTGCCCTGTGCTCTACAGTAGGACCTTGTTGGTCATCTATATTTAAAAGTTATTTATTTATTTTTACAAATTGAAGTGTAGTTGCTTCACAATGTTGTGTTAATCTCTGCCGTACAGCGAAGTGACTCAGTTACACACATACATTCTTTCTCATGTTCTTTTCCACTAGGGCTTATCCCAGGACATTGCATAGAGTGCCCTGTGCTCTACAGTAGGTCACTGCTACTCTCCATCCTATTCATACTAGTTTGCACGATGGTGCTTTGTTGCTGAGTCTGGGAAGGGGGTGTGTACCTGTGTGACATCAGGAATATTTCCCAGTGACCACGGATGAAAGAAATCGAAGCACACACCCTCTTCTGAGTGCCTCTCCCACACGTGCCAGCCCTTGGGAGCGGGACCTCGGGCTCCTGGAACGTTCAGAAGGCAATGGTGAGCAACGCAGCAGCCGACGGAGCTGGGTCCTAAGGCAGAGCTTTAGCCGACCCGCAGGAAGGTCAAGGGTCACGGCCCCGTCCTGGAGACACCAGCAGCCTTCTCAGGAAGGGAAACCTCGGAGGAGGGGTCCTGGCAGCCTCTTACTTCCTCACCCGCTGCTGCAAATACAGCCTACCCTAACAGGAGGCACCACGCTCTGCCCTCCGTCAGCGTCTCCATTCCACTGGGCACACTTCAGCCAAGAGGCAGAGTGTTTATCTGAGAACCGAACCCGCCGGCAGGGACCCCGTCCGCGTAGGACACTTCTCCCCGAGTCTGGAGCTGCGCTGTAACCATGTCGTCTCCGTCCTCCTCTGCTCAGCAGCGAGGACCAGCTGGCTTGGACCGCTGGGTGTTGAAATCGGGCCCGTGATATCAACAGCCACCCACAGGAAGGCGCACGGTTACACCTGGGCCCTTCAGAGCATTCTGAGAGGAGCGACCTCATAAGCCCTCAGTACATCCTATGAATAACGATGTTGGGTATTCCACCCATTTCTGAGATGGGAAATGGCATCTTCAAAGGTTGGTTCATCGACACAGGGATGGACCAGAAGTGCAGACTTCTAGATTCCCACCCCCGGGGCCAGCCCGGAGGCTACAGCAGCCTGGACCACACACAGCCTGCAGAGGACCCAGCAGTACAGCCTGGAGGAGACAACAAACGAGAAGCCAGGCAGGCGCACCGCACGAAACGCTCACACCTCGTGCAGAGTCACACCACATTCCCTGAGTCTCAGAAGTCCAGTGGCATTTAAAGCCCAGGGGAATATTTATCATTGGTTTTGCCAAACAAACCCCTCCTTACCTTAGGCAAAGGTCAGAAGCACGGCAATGTATATATGTCCATGACACTCTCTCACCCTGAATGTAAAACAGATAGCTAGTGGGAAGCAGCCGCATAGCACAGGGAGATCAGCTCTGTGCTTTGTGACCACCTAGAGGGGTGGGATAGGGAGGGTGGGAGGGAGGGAGACGCAAGAGGGAAGAGATATGGGAACATATGTATATATATAACTGATTCACTTTGTTATAAAGCAGAAACTAACACACCATTGTAAAGCAATTATACTCCAATAAAGATGTTTAAAAAAAAAAGCAAAAAAAAAAAGCACGGCAAAATCCCCAGTGCAAACAACCAGCTGGAGGGCCCTCCTCGGCCGCCTCAGAAAGTCTGGGCTAATGATTATCCAGACGGCTTTCTTAGGTCAAGCAGGCAGGCGGCCCGGTGACAGCACGGGGACCACTCCCCTGATCAGGCAGCGTGAGGAGGTGACCCCCCCCCCAGAGTGGGTGTGTGTTCCCAGCTCCCTATAGGCTCAGCATCAGTCACGGATCTTAACTACTTCAAAAACTGAGCTCCATATGCTGTGCTGTTTACCTCTTTCTAGATATCAAAAAACGTGAATCATAAATAAAAATTCAGAGTCAACCTTTCTGGTTACCACATTAAAAGCTCCTTGAGATTAGGGACTGTGGTCTTATTCAAAGCCCCATGCCCAGCTCTTGACCTGGAGAAAACCCTGAATAATGGTGGGTCACAGAAAACAGAAGGCTAGCAGTGCACAATGAACGCACCCCGTCTGCTTATTCAGTAGAGGCCATGCAGAAGCGCTCTGCCGGGGGAGATGCGCGATGGGTAAGTCGGCCTTAGGGGGCTGACGAAGGAGGCACGAGACTATGAGATCAGGCAGCTGGGTGTATGGGGGAGGGAGGGAGCCCTGGGGAGACCTTGGTACACAGTGGAAAGTAAGCAGGACTGTCCCGCCTTGTGGGTGACGGGGAGGAGGAGGGGCTGAGAGGAGGGTCCGGCAGAGGCAGCTCACTCCCGGAAAGAGGGTTTGCGCACGAGAGGCCGAGGGCCAGCTTGGACATCAGGATCCGAAGTCCCCAGGAGGGTCTGTTTCATCAACACCACCACCACCAGAAGGAGCCACGGCTCTACGGGGAAGGCGCTGCAGGGTGGAGCCCCGGGAGACAGGCAGGCGTCTGTCTGGGGGACGGTGCCGAGTCACCAGAGGCCCTGGCTGCCCTTGGGCCACGCGTCCTGGGCAGCCTCTGCTCTCCGTCCCCCTGGCCAGGTCTCTACCACCTGTCCCGTTTCCACAGTGGGTTTGCTGCCCCTCCTCCCCATGCCCACCCCTGTGCACCCACGGGAGGACCGGGAGTGCAAATTGCACGACTGCCAAGAGGGAAACTCTTACTCATTCAGTGCCGCAGAGACGGGTCACAGGCCGGACAGGCTGCCTCCAGAATCACTGACTGTCTCAACTGAGAAAAGCCTGGGCGCCGAGAACGGGAGGTGAGGAACGCGCCAACTGAGACCCACCTGACCTGGGGACAAGCTGGAAGGCACACCTGCGGAGGACCCGCCACCACCAGGCAGACACAGATACTGCTGAGCCAGCCGGCTGGTGCTGGCGCCTTCATCCCTCATCACCAAATGGTTCTTCTCAGGCCACACACATAAACATCCATCTGAATAAGGATCCCGAGTGCAAGTTTAAAACAAAATGAAAACCAGAGACGACCTACAGGTGGCCAACAGGCAGGTTACAGATGCGTAACGTCACCAATCGTTAGGGAAACGGTGATACAAACGACCATGAGATACCACATCACACCCACTAGGATGGCAAGAATGTGGAGAAACAGGAACCCAGTGCACTGCTTGTGGGAACGTAAACTGGTGCAGCCGCTGTGGAAAACAGTAGGGAGGTTCCTCAAAAAGTTAAACACAGAATTACCATATGACCCAGAAGCTCCACGTCTGGATGTACACCCAAAATAACTGAAAGTTGAGACTCAAAAAGCTACCTGTATACTCATGTTCACAGCAGTATTATTCACAATAGCCAGAAGGTGGAAATGATCCAAATTCCCACTGATGGATGAATGGATAAACAAAATGTGGTCTACACGTGCAATGGAATATTATTCAATCTTAAGAAGAGAGGAGATTCTGACACATGTTCCAACATGGAGGAGCCTTGAGGACATTATGCCAGTCACAAAAGGACAAATCCTGATTCCACTCAAATGAGGTCCCTGGAGTCATCAAATTCACAGAGACAGAAAGTAGAGGGGTAGTTGCCAGGGGCTGGAAGGAAGGGGATGGGGAATTTGGTATTTAATGGGACAGAGTTTCAGTTTTGCAAGATGAAAAGCTTCTGGAGGTGGACAGTAGTATAACAACATGAACGTACTTACTGCTAATGAACTGTACACTTAAAAACAGTTAAAATGGTAAATTTTACATTACTGTCCTTCACCACAATAAAAAAAATCCCCTTCCAAACAAACAAAAAAAATGGACAGTAGGCATATTTGCCTTTGGAGCTCTGACCCGGTCTGTGCCCAGCTGCCCCACCCACCAGGGTCCCCGCTGTCCCCTTTCCCTTCAGGGGGATCAGATAAACTCCGTCACCACGAGGCGGAAGTGACTCCGGGAGCTTGCTGCTTTACCATCCTCAGGGCAAGGATCCCGTGCGGCTTAAACTAGAGAACTGCGTCCTGGTGGCCAGATGTCATCAGGCACCTGCTCAGCAGCAGGCAGAGGTCACTTTTCACCTCCTCAGGTCAACCCTGACCATCTCATTCCACACACCCATCTCCACGTTTCCACTTATCCCTGTGTCCACTGCCACCTAAGCCCAGACACCACCCCAGTTCCTAAGGAAATGAGCTGAGCCCTCCATGGCGACACGGGACAGAGGTGCAGGGACCCCTACGAGGTGCATCCTCTAGCGGAGACCACAGGCTTCCCTGGGATGGAGGGAGGGGGCAGAAGCAGCGGGTCAGTAAGAGGGAGTGCAGGTGGGCAGCAGAGGAGCACGAGGCTGGGCCCTCCATCCAGGCCACGGACGGCATCCCACGTCCCACATTTCCATAGTTCATGGACTTCCTACTTCTATGCATCTTACACTTACCCCAAGTTAAACTGCTCAAGCGACTTCAGCCTGAACCAGCTGTGGTCTAGATCAGGGCTTCCTCCCAAAGAAGCCTGGTGACTGCATCTCACAAAACACACCCTCTGACCAAACACATCTTCTACCAAAACAAGGTGTCAGATGGTGCTCTGAGGGAGGGGTGTGGGGTCCCCCAAGCTCTCCCTTTGTGAGGAGCTTGAAGGTTCCTACGTCATACTTTATCTTTTTAAAAGGCTGGACGAGTCAAGTCTGTGCCAATGGCTACTTCATCCTGAATCCTGTCCTCTCTCCTAAGCTCACACCCCTTGGGTCACCCCAACCAGCATCCTAATGGCCAGGTGAGGACCCGCATGTCACAGTGATGCAGACGTCTGAAGGTCAGCGGCTGAGGTCACACAGGCCAAGGTCCCGAGAGGGGGTGGTGACCCTGCCTGTCATTGGTTCCATTTCCAAAACTCTGGGGTTTGGGTCTTCCATCCCAGTTGTTCTGGGAACTTCTGCTAAATGGTGGTAAATGTTTAACTCACAGTATCATGGGGGGAAGGGTTAATGTGTGTTAACTGTCTAGTGCAGTTCCTGCCTCAGCAAATAACTTATTATTTTGTTATTACTACCACCAGTAATACATAAAGAGTAACTTCTCCTGAGTTGTTTGGTACTCAGGATACCTCACGTGGAAGAATCCTTGCACAGGATCTATACAACTGCTGAAGTCCACAGAACTCACTCTGACCTTTCCCAAGCGAAACAGCCGGCCCAAATATCAGTTTTATCACTAAGTTACAGGGCTCCTCCCGGCAGAAGCCACCGTGGACCTCCGGCTGAGGGGTCCTAGCGATGGGAGGGGAAATCTAGGAGAATCCAGCGGCCTGTCTCCCACCCCATCCTCTGCGCAAAAATAAAACTTCGCCGAGACTTTCCAGTGATGCAGCCATCGCCCTGCAAGGAAGGGCAGGAGCAGGTGTGCGGACCCCACGCACAGGCGAGCGTAGCCGTCGTTCACCCACCCCGTGAACTCCCGATGAGAGCGGAGCTTCAGAGAAAGCGCACGCAGCGCTCGGAGGAAGTGTCCTAAACCGTCCTGAGATGAGAGGCGAGGGTCAGGCAGGCGCGGCTCGCCGGTGGTCTCTGAAGGCGGCTGTCTCTGCCCACCGTCACCTCTGGCATCAGCGAGCCAGGCCCGACGGCACCTGCAGGGCTGTCCTCCGGGGCCGGGGGGGCCAGGCCTCTGCAGCGCCTGCCGACGGCTCCGTGGCCATCTCACCCCAACGGCCCCCAGAAGGCAGTGCACCCTCTGGCCACCCCAGCCAGGGCTCAGAGAGCGGAGAGAGGGGCCCGGCGCTCACCGCACAGCTTTACCACCTGGCTCACAGCAGCTCCGAGAGGAAACCCGCGCGTCAGCACCTCCCAGGAGAGGAGGCCGGGGCCCGGGAGGCAAACCAGGTCACCCAAAGTCACAGGCCGCGGGGGCAGATGGGCTGAGAGTGAGTCCAGGCGGACGTCTGCTAGCGTCAGGCGACTCCTGACTATTCGTTAACCGTGAAAGATTAGTCACGTGACATGAAGGAGATCAGAAACCCTCGCCCACCCCATGTCCCAGTGACCTCGAGTGGGGCTCAAACGAGCGACCCCCTTCCCCTTTCCTCCTGCTGAGGACCTCTCTCCCTGGGCTGGTCACGTCTGTTCCGACGCCAAGTCCAACGATGCTGTCTTGGCCTCATCCAGACGCTTCTAGCTCCCTGCGTTGTCACGGACACCCCGAGAGGCCCATCACCCAGAACAGGTGGACGGCCCTCCCGGCGCTCCAGCAAGGTCAAGGTGACCGAGGGTGAAGGGCAGAGGCGGGAGGCCTCCTGGGGTCAAAAGTCGCAACCACTTAACGCCCCTCCCATTTGGACACAAGGTATTTTCTGGAAACAGGGGGTTTTGACCAAAAATTGAGTCCTTGGTTCTCTATGACAGAGTGCTTGCTGGACCCACACCGTGGGAACATGCTTTCTGCCCTGGCCCTTCCTGTGATGCGT
Source organism: Balaenoptera musculus (assembly GCF_009873245.2). Classification (NCBI taxonomy): domain Eukaryota; kingdom Metazoa; phylum Chordata; class Mammalia; order Artiodactyla; family Balaenopteridae; genus Balaenoptera; species Balaenoptera musculus. The sequence continues at coordinate 2,286,314 of NC_045795.1, forward strand.
CTGCCACACACAATCCCAGCGCTGGCGACACAAGTCCAGCTCCCCCCAGGGCCCCTGCCCCTCACGCCCGACCAGAGCGGGTAATCTTCAGCCTGGGAGGCACAGATGTGTTTGGGGGTAGCCGTGAATGTTCTGTAGTTTTGTAAGATTGTATGGGTGTGTGGGTGTAAAATATGCATTTTTCCAGGGGAAGAACCCACAGTTTTCATCAGATTCTCGAAGGGGGTCTCTGACCCAAAAAAGATTCAGATGACTCAGAAGCACCGCTTTTAAAAGGAGCTTTCATTTCTGTCAAATTGGCCACATTTCAACATAAAGTGGGTCAGAGCGATTACAAGTGGAAGAAAGGCAAGGATGGGCAATTTCATCTGTAAGATTTCAGGGAAATTAAAACATCCTCCAACGGAATACGTTACGTGAAAGGACTGCAATAGAATGGGGGCTTACTGGTCGTGGAAGGGGTGCGTCAGGAGGGAGAACAAGAGCCGTCGGAAACGCGGAGTGGACGAGGGGCCCTTGCATCCCCCTGTGTGCTGTTCCCGAGGTGGGCTCCGCAGGCAGCTGGCTTGTTAGCTTGCACACTGGTTCCTATTTTTACTTAAACCTACTGGAAAACCATGTGTGCAGCACAGAAGTCCTGGCCTCCCCCTGGGACCAACCTGCTGACACGTCAGAGCTGCTCAGAGAGATGAGCTAATGAAAATCCTGTGGTCTTTCCCAGAGATGCTCTATTTTTAACCTAATTCTGACTGTCACTTAAAGTGGGAGGTTTACATTTTTTTTTTTTTTTGGTAGGAAAATACCTTTTCCTTCTTAATATTCCCATGAATAATTTAGCCTAGCTGATAATTCCTCCAGTCTCCTTCAAGCATTTCTTCTGAAGACAGATGGGGACATTCCAGGCAGAAGAGAACTGAAAAAACATGTGAATCCCTGCTTCGCACCCTGCAGGAACCCTAATTAAAAATAAAAGAACCACAGCTTGTATCCCAAGCACTTTGAAAATCACTATCGACTCCCTGTAATTTTCCTGCAACTCTGTCTTCAAAGTGATAGATCCACCTCATGAATGTTTCCCAAAAGTTCATGTGTAACTTGCTTATTAGGAATAACGGTGTAAACAAATGAACGTATCTATGAAACAGAAACAGACTCACAGACATGGAGAACAGACTTGTGTCTGCCCAGGGGGAGAAGGGTGGGAGAGGGATGGAGGGGGAGTTTGGGATTAGCAGATGCAAACTATTACATATAGACTGGATAAACAATAAGGTCCTACTGTATAGCACAGGGAACTATATTCAATACCCTGTGATAAACCATAATGGAAAAGAATATAAAAAAGAATATATATGTGTGTATAACTGAATCACTTTGCTGTATAGCAGAAATTAACACATTGTAAATCAACTGTACTTCAGTTAAAAAAAGAAATAATGATTGACATATATACACTAATATGTATAAAATAGATAACTAATAAGAACCTGCTGTATAGCACAGGGAACTCTACTTCACTTTACTGTACAGCAGAAACTACCACAACATTGTAAAACAACTATACCCCAATAAAAAAAAATTTTAAAAAAAGAAATAATGGTGTAAACATATGTTTAGGTTCTCAATTTGAGGCCACATTTTTTAGGGGCCTTGGGCCAGTCTACACAAGCATTTTAACCCAAAGACTGTTGAAATGCTTCATACTTAAAATATCTGTGTGTTGAAACACTATTGCTTCGATATTAGAAATGGTTTTTAAAATATTATATTTTTTTTTAAATTTATTTATTTATTTATTTATGGCTGTGTTGGGTCTTCGTTTCTGTGCGAGGGCTTTCTCCAGTTGCGGCAAGTGGGGGCCACTCTTCATCGCGGTGCGCAGGCCTCTCACTGTCATGGCCTCTCTTGTTGCGGAGCACAAGCTCCAGACGCGCAGGCTCAGTAGTTGTGGCTCACGGGCCTAGTTGCTCCGCGGCATGCGGGATCTTCCCAGACCAGGGCTCAAACCCGTGTCCCCTGCATTGGCAGGCAGATTCTCAACCACTGCGCCACCAGGGAAGCCCTAAAATATTATATTTTAAACATAACTTTTTTTCTCGTGAAAATTTCCATCACATACAGGTACACCTCCAAATTCAAGAGAAAAAAAGAAAAACTCAGTCTATGGTATACAATTAATATTAATATTAATATAAATAATATGAACAATTAATATTTGTTAACATCACACTTTTGTTTCAGGAGGAAGAGGCAAATTATGAGAAAATAGCTCCAATTTGATTAGGATGACGATTAGGGCTTGGAATAGTGTACTCCACTGAACTTCATTTTATGGGATCTATGCTTCCATTTTTAAGGATGCCTTGCTTGGGAATTATTTCCCCTAAACTTCTCCACTGACTTTCTTTACAAAACTAAAGGTTGTTAACCACATCTAGGAATACAACAAGTCTTTTTAAAATTAAGCTCTTTTGGGAAGTGACTTTAATGGAAATCATTTAGTAAGACAATTTAAATGCTTAAACACATTTTGAAGAATCCCGAGTTGGTCCTTGAGGAACCCAGGGTCTTACAAGGGGCAGGGGGGTGGGTGCGGACGCCTGAGGGCAGGGGGCCCCGCTCTTGGTTCTGATTTCATGAAGCTTTCTCTGCACGGCATAAAGAGTGGGCTCTCTCCACGGGACCCTGACTTGAGAGAAAGCCGCATCGGGGTGGGCGCGCCGCCCAGGGCGTCAGCCAGCCGTGCTGGTCCAGACCTGCGGCCCCTGCAGCCACAGGAGGCTCCTTCCTGGGGTCAAGGCCGTGGAGCTCCTCGCTCACCGGGCCGTGGGCCCACCTGCCCGACCTCGGGCTCTAACTCCAGGTTGAGCAAGTTCCCCAATGACCTTGATGGTGCCTCCTCGTGCCTGCCTTGTACACATTTAATGGGGAGGGAACATCGATCCTGCTTGAGTGTCAATAACTCCATCGACCTCTTGAAACCAGCAGGGCCTTCAAAGCAGGACATCGTGGACTCACTTCTCCGCCCACCTGCCGAAGGGTCTCCTGACCACTGATACCCCACCACCTGCACTCAGTCCTACAGCCACGTGGCAGGCCTTCCAAGGGCTGACAGCACGGAATCAAGTGTTCGATTTCCTGAAAACAGGTCCTCCCTGGGGCTTTTTTACCCATTCTGCAGCTCCCGGGAACGTGGTCTTGTTAGAAGGGAATCGCTTTATTTCATTTACTCTCTAAGAGATGCTGCAACACAAAAATGAGCTTATTTGGAAAAGTGTCTTGGAGAGTTTCCTTAACTGGTTTTCTCTCCTTGAGCCGATGAGCATTTTATTCTGAGGTTTATCTGGTGCCCTGGTTACCAGCGCGACTGAAGATCTACGCTCAAGACTCAGGAGCGATTACAGAAATTCGATTTAGCCGCCGCCGGCTGAGTGGCTGCCAAGCGTGGAAGACAAAGATGAACAAGATTCTCCTCCAACAGACACAGGTCGGCGGGCCGAGAACCAGACCAGGCGTCGGCAGCTTTTCCCGTCAAAAGCCAAATGGCGAGTGCTTTAGGTGCTGCGGGCCACATGGTATCTGTCAGGACCACCCAATGCTGGCACCACAGTGCAAAAGCCACCAGCCTGCACAGAACCGTGTGGGCAGGGCCGGGCCCAACAGAACTCTTCTGATGGACACAGAAACTTCAATTTCTTACAGTTTTCACACGCCACCCAATATGCATCTTCTTCTGATGTTTTACGACTTCTAAAAAACAGAAAAAACACTCACAGCTCACCAACCATATAAAATGGACAGCTGGCCGAGCGTGGCCAGTGGCCGTGGCTTGCAGACCCCTGGGCTGGACTCCTGGGTCTGCCCACTCCTTGCTCTGTGAGGGAAGGTGAGTTGCCTGGATGTCGCGAGCCTTGCTTTCCTCATCTTTCAAATGGGGATGAGAATCTTTGTCTCGTGGGTTCTAACAATTAGATGCCTAAACATAGAAAGCACTAGACGAATGCCAGGTGATCTCCTTCCTGGAGAGGTGGCCTTGTTGATCACAGAAATAACGGCTAAGCTTCCTGCCAGCATGGTGTTAAGTGCTGCGTGCTTTTTATAGTATTTTATCTAATCTACGAGGCCATCGACTTTAAGACGCACCATTACTGAACGGACCACCAAGACAGAAAAAGCTGCCAGTTAACCTCTGACACAGCATCGACTGTAAGATGCGTCTTGATTTCACAAATGCTAAAACGTGTGTGCAGCGGTGGTGTTGGGGGGGGACGACTGCATTTTAGAACCAATGAAATGTGGTATCTCCTTTAAGCCCGCAGCCATCCTTGGAGGCAGGTACTCCTATCCCCATTTTACAGAAGAGGAAACTGAGGAGAGGTCCTAGCCTGTGCTCACACAGCTGGGCCTGAACACGGGCAGCCCAGTCCAGAGTCTGAGCTCTGCCTCTTGGGCACGAATGCCCAGCAGAAGCTGAAACAGCTGGAACTTTGAGTAGGAAACGGCAAGGTCCGGGAGTCGGGCACAGATGCACCTTGTCCCCGGTCAGAGGACAACAGGCCAGCCATTCTGTCCCTCTGGTGCTTCAATACAGGGCATGACTGCAGCAGGAAGTAACAGGAAACGGGAGCCTCAGATGTAGAATAAAAATGGCAAGGGGCACCAGCATCTCGGCTGCAGGACCCTCCTGATGGCTGCACTGGGAATCCTGCCCAGTTCAGGGGAGGGTGGGCGCAATGCTAAGAGGATGTGACATGATGTCTGGGACCTGGGACTTCAGGAGTCATCCCTTGGTTTCCTGACCGACAAGCATGGCCCTTGGGACCTACACTGCATTCAGGGTGGTTCACGCTGAGCACCTGCTTCCTTCTGAGAGCCTGGAGGCTGGTCCGTGCCAGGCAGAGGGGGCCGATGTGAGCAGCTCCAATCAAATCCCGGGGCGCTGGGTCTCTGATGAGCTCCTGGTGACGCCATCTCACACGTGTGGTCACAGCCCACAGCTGGGGAATGAAGTACCGGCTGCGTGACTCCACTGGAAGCGGATGCTGGAGCTCGGGCCTGGCCTCTCCTGGACTTTGCCCTGTGCTGATTTTGCTCTGTATCCTTTCCTGCAGTAAAATCACAGCCAAACTAGAAGCCGAGATGCTGAGTTCTGCAAATCCTCAGTCCCCGGGGTGGGCTGGGGCTTCCGGCACAGCCACCCTCAGCTGTTTCATTTCAAAACCCCATCCTTCTGAAACGGCGCCGTACCAGGTGCTGGACAGAGGCCGCTGCCTGTGCCGGCCCTGAAGCAAAGGTCGTGAGAAGCCAGGTAGAGAGTATCTGTGTTCAGCTCCATTGACCAAGCACCCCTTCCACGCTTCTCTGGGAGAGGTGACCTCGTGATTTCTGTCCTTCGGGTAGGAGATGGCCCAGGAGATGGTAACGGTGACGACAGAGGTGACAACAGCCTGCACTTACTGGGACCTGCCATGACCACTTCCCATGTACACTCAGTCCATCCTCAGCAACCCCAGGGGGCAGGCGCCTTTATTATCTCCATCTTTACGGTGAGGAAGCTGGCCACAAAATTGCTGAGAGCCACCCTGGGTCGCACACTGGTCACCGGCAACACGTCCTCTGGCTTCAGAATCCAAGTTCTCACCCACGACACAGAACTGCCTCTCTCTGGACGTGGACATAAATCTGAACCGGTATCACCGGGCCCAACTTCACCCACCCCTTTAAAAAATACAGTATTTATTATATTCCACCCAGCCTCAGAATGACCTGTGTGCATGTGTTACTGCCTGCGCTACCCTCTGAGCCGTGTGGCCAGTCCATGCCTGGTGTGACTCTGGGTCCCACCAGGGCACCACGCCTTGCACGCGGCAAACATTCAGATGCAGACGGACGGGAGGGAGTCACCATTCGGGACTGGGGGTCAGCGCAGACTGGAACTGTGATCTAGGTTTCGGGGAACACGCGGACATTCGGATCTCTAATGGTCAGTTCCCAACAGTCAGAAGGGAAAGCGGGCGTTCACGGGGCAGCAGCAAAGCAGGCAAAGAGGTGGACCCGGCAATGACCATGAGAAGGTGAGAGGCCTGAGAGACGACTGGCCGGAATAAAGGATGCGTCCAGGTGAAACTGGGTGAAATCAAACTGTGACGACCCTTCAATGGAAAGCTCGGGTTAAACAGCGGAGGGCAGCCAGTGAGATTTGGTGAGAGTTATCTGGGGGCAGAGGGAGGGACGGGCCAGAGCTTTGGGGAGGCGGAGGAGTCGAGAAGCTGCAGAAGGAATCTCAGCACAATGTGAACACGCGAGAAATGCAGCCGGAGCCCAAGACCGGAGGCGGGTTCCACAGCACATCTGCTGCTTAGACGTGTAAGACCTCGGCCAGTGCGACTTCTCTGAGCTGACGGGCGGTGTTGAGAGTCTCAGCCTTTCCCACTTGAACCTTTAGGATCCTAATAGACTTGGACTGGAATTGGTGGTAGCTGTGGGTTTTAAGCACCATTTCTAAAGAGAGGATTGATGGACTCTGGTATCTGACTAACATCGGTGGGGTATTCATGATGGCCCGAGAGCCAGCGCAGAAAGCTGGGTGAATGACGGTGATACTGATGGGGGTAAGGAAGTCAAGAGAGAAAATCAGAGACATTCTTTACTTCACACAGGAAAGTATGTTTAAAGGAAAAAATAACCTTAGCAGCTACTAGAGGTGAGACTCTAAATGACAGTAAGCTACAAGGAAAAAAAAAGCAGGAAAAAAAGAGAAGCAAGCCCAAGAGACGACAGACTTGCTGACGGCTGCTTTATCCACCCTGGTCACCAGTTAACCCTCCGGCACCCCCCAGCTTCAAGCAAACCACCCGTCAAAATACTGCTCCTACAACTGCGGTCAAAGCTGATTGTCTCAGGATTGTATCTGAGCACATTCTGTGTTTTGAAATAGAGTATCAGCCACTGACCCTCGGGGAGCTAATTGCTTTTCCATTTTTGAGCACAGTTGTGCGTCTAACTAAATCATTCACCTGCCAGGTGGCTGTGCCCTACAGTGAGCTTTACTGCCCGGGGACCAACGTGAGCCCACGGCAAGTGCCAAGGCCACGACCGTGGGCAGAGAGAGAAGTTCTGGGGAGAAGCTGCTCAGTCCTACTGTAGAACCTGTTTTCTGCAGATGTGACTCACTGCTTTGTGCACAGTCTCTCTATCCAGGGAGGGAGACTTTAGCCTCTAATGTGTATATTATACGGTTGTATACTGAATATACAAGGCTGGTAGCAAATATGACAGGGTAAGCAATTCTGCAATTGGCCCCTTGCAGTTAATTATCGCGCCTTGTACACGTATATTGGGTCACTGCTGGCAAAGACCAATTTTTGGTTTAATGGGGCAGAAAGAAGAGATGCAGATACAAATGTCTATCAACTGTCCCTATTCTCATTAAGATATTCCCCTTAGAGGAAACCACACGCCTCATCTGTTTACTTGGATTTGCCTTTAAAGTGGCTGATACACTAGGAATTTTAATAGTAGAAAGAAATTCATTTGGTGCCATGCATATTTCCGTTCACTTTCTAGCAGGCATTAGAATATTTCATCTCTGAATATTTTGTAGCGGTATATAATTCTTTAGAAAACACATTGCATTTGGGGTAATAAAGATCCTGCAGATTTTATTAAACAATTGTGCCAGTAAGAGCGCAGCAGTAAATGCTAATGCGGGCTTCAGAACACAAACGCTCATTGTGCCGTCATTTCAGAGCGAGAGGCTAGTGAGAGGCCGGACCAGAGACTGGACTCCCGGCGCCTCCTCCTCCTCCCCCTCCCCCTCTTCATTTCACTGTGTGATTCGAGCAAGTCACTGAACCACGGCAAGGCCAAGACCACATCACGGTGCCAAGAGAACCCTGCCATGGCTCTCCGCTGAAGCCCACCTCTCCAGCCGGGTTAGAGACCCTCCCAGCCCCACCACTCTCTGCCACCCCTCCTCGTCCCTCGCAGCCCCAATTCGGTCACTCCACATTCTCTCGCTATAGAACGTGCCCTCTTGTCTCCCTGGCACTAAATACTCTGTCTCAGGCCCCCCTCCCACAGGAAGGTCTCCCGTCTCTCAATGCACACGCTGCTCTCCTTTCTCCTGAATTTCCGGTGACTTTCAGCCACCTGCATCCATCCTTAACTCATTCACTTGCATCACAAATATCTTGGTGTCTGTCAGATACAGTTCGGCGCATGTAGGTGCAGGTCACTGTATGCACGTTGTGTTGGGTCATTTAGACAAAAACCAACGGGACACACATGAGCCGTGTGGGCCAGCAAGAGAGAGAAGGACGCTGACCGTAAGGAGGCGAAGGTAGAGTCGGGCAGGGAGTTCAGAAGAGCCAGCCGGGCCCTGCCCAGCCTGGGGGGATGGGGTGGGGCGGGAAGATCTGCCCTTTGTGTTCACGGGCAGCAAGTGTCCTTTAACTGAACGACACAGAGAAGATCCGTGCGGCCCCTGGGAGGATGACGGGCACATCTGCAAAGGCTTCCACATGTAAAAACAGAGACGGGAAGGAGAGCCTCTGACTGGCCCCAGGGAATCTGGAGATGCAAATGGAGGAGGAAGAGGGCACTCCAGGCGTAAGGACAGCCTCTGATTGGCCCCAGGGAATCTGGAGATGCAAATGGAGGAGGAAGAGGGCACTCCAGGCGTAAGGACAGCCTCTGATTGGCCCCAGGGAATCTGGAGATGCAAATGGAGGAGGAAGAGGGCACTCCAGGCGTAAGGACGGTGCGACAGAGGCTTGAGAGAGGGCCGGGTGCAGAGCCTGGAGGAGGGGCTGGGAAGGGGACAAGGGGAATGATGCTGAGAGACCCCCCTGCCGCCCCGCCCCTGCCTCGCCCCGCCCCTCGGACCCTCTCGGCTGGGCAGCTGCCCCTGAGGTGCGTCTCCCTCTCAGGTCTGTGGGCAACACGAGGGCGGCCGCCCCATCCCTGGCTTCCGGGCCGGTCACCTCTAGGGCACCGCGCAGTGACCATGGGTGAAGCCACGCTGCCCAGAATCCGAGCTGTGCTCTGGAAAGATGCCTGGTGGGCAGCGGGAGCGGCACCCGGAGCGGGGCGCCTGGGGAGGGGCGCCGGGCAGGAGGCTGCCGAGACCCTCGGGCAGGCGCAAGTGGCCCCTGGGCGGGAGGCCTGTCTTCTCCAGGTGCTCCTGATGGCGATGCCCGGTCCCCATGGCCTGGCGGCCCCCGCGCACCCACAGAGCCACAGTCTGCCCGGCTGGGGACGAGCTGTCAGGCGGCTCCTGTGAGCGGCTCCACCACGGCCCAGACGCGCACCTGCGAGGGGGTCTGCTCCCCCGGCACCGCGACGGCCCGCGGCCAACACGTGGTGCCAGCCCCGTGTGCGCCCGGCTCCCCCAGCATCAGGAGCGCCCACGGCTCCGGAAACGCCCCACTTCCTGCTCTGCTGCCCGAGCCTCTAGCGGGGTCCACGCTTGGCAGGTGCCAGAGGTCAGAAGTTCCAGGGCCGAAAGTCCGGCAAGCGTGGCAGTGAGGGCCTGGAAGGGTTTCTCAGGAAGTAAAGGCAGAGGGGACACGAAAACCTCGGCCTGGGTATCAGCACAACTCCTGCCGAGCTGATACACAGTGACCCCTGCTGTTATTCCTACTCAGGCCATAGGCCTCGACTTCCCTTGAAAAGCCACCCTTTCCAGGGGCTTCCCTGGTGGCGCAGTGGTTAAGAATCCGCCTGCCAATGCAGGGGACACGGATTCGAGCCCTGGTCTGGGAAGATCCCACATGCCACGGAGCAACTAAGCCCGTGAGCCACAATTACTGAGCCTGCGCTCTAGAGCCCGCGAGCCACAGCTACTGAGCCCGCGTGCTACAACTACTGAAGCCTGCGCACCTAGAGCCCATGCTCCGCAGCAAGAGAAGCCACCGCGATGAGAAGCCCGCGCACCGCAATGCCGCGACTAGAGAAAGCCCACGCGCAGCCAAAATAAATAAATAAAATAAATTTATATTAAAAAAAAAAGAAAAGCCGCCCTTTCCTGTCTTTCCTGGATATTCCCCGACAACCACAAGCCCCTCCCTGTCTGAGGGGGTTCGACTGCGAATCACGAGGTGTGAGTTCTGACTCTGGTTCAGACACCACCTGCCTGGCCTTGGGTGTTTTAACCTCTCACAGTGTAGATTTTCATACGATGGATGAGCTGGACTGGGGTCTGGGCGCTCAGATGCAGCTCAACAGGCCTGTCTTCGTAGGACCGGCTGGCCTGGGGCAGCCCCGTTTTCTCCGGGATGTGGGTCTCCCTCACAAGCTCCCTGGAGAGCCTCCCTGCACCCGGACTGCCCAGACACGAGCCCCGTGCTCTGCGCGCAGAGCAGACAAGAGCCGGAATCGAGATGCGCCTCTTCTCTGCCGCAGGGATGCAGTCCCTGTGCCCTAAACGCACTCCTTCTTCTTGCAAAAGTCTTACAACCCACCAGATGGGAAGCTCCTGGAGAGAAAGGCCCACCTTGCTAATGATAATCTATAAATGTTAAAAATCACCAAATGCTCCCTGAGAAAGTTCAGGGCACGTTTCCCATCGTCAGGGATGAAATTTATTTTTCATGCTGTGGGACGCTGTCGGTGAACTGAAGAACACCGCGCAGCAAGTCCGAGGTGTTGTACCTGCAGGGCCTGGGGATGGCGGGAGGGGAGGGGAGGGTGGACCGCATTTCCACCCGGCGTTGGAAATTCCAGCTTACGTGACACAGAGGCAAACACACCTGTGGGGACCGGAATGCTGCCATCTTTCCTTTCCCTCGGGACTAAATTTCTCCCACTAATTCTACCCCTGCTCCGTGTCAGCCTGAACACAAGCTGAAAACCGACACCCATGGCGCTGAAAGCAGAGACTATGCGATTCAAACTGAAGACCGCGGCTGGGTGGGTTCAGGGCCCCGACCCCCTCCGTGCCCTGCTGGAGCGCTTCAAAGCGTTCCCGCAGTTCTGTTCACCAGGGATGATGAAAAACGCGTGTCTCCCCAGGGTCAGGGATCTTAGAACAGGATCCGTTTAAATGCTTGTCAGGGGGCGGGGGGGGGCGGGCTGCTGGTGGAGGGACAAAGACAGAGGGGACACCTATGTGTGAGCAAGAGAAAACGTGAAGCACACAACGAGGGAGAAGGGGAGGGTGAAGAGAACAGAACCCCAACGCTGGCTGTTGAAGACACTTAACAGAAAACACGTCCCGGCCGGAGCAGCAACTGACGTGCGAACGCACAAAGCGTACAGGCCGACAGGGCGAACGTGTTGTCCACACTCAGCAAGTTAAGCAGGTTTTGGAGATGTTTAGACGAGTCTCAGGTGGACGGGGACACAGGGACGACACTCTTCAGCACGACACCCACACCTGCTCTCCTGGAACGCCTGACGTCGCTGGGCAAGAAGTGAGGAGAGGGTCTTCCTATGAGGAACCAGTTCCAACCACAGTAACGGGGATTGGTAAGAAGAATACGCAAGGCAGGGGCCTATCAGTGAAGAGTATTTCTGTACCTCTGGGCCCCTGACAACAGTCTGACCGATGAAGCAAACATGTCCTGACATCATCACTACACGAGACGTTTTGGTAGGTTTACCAACACATGTCAAGTCCTGTGGAACTGGACCCTATTTTTGGAAGGTCTTATCTATTCTTTACAAAACTCTACCCAAATTAAACACTAACGTTCTTTCCTGCTTGTCCTAACTCACTGACATAAAACGAACAAACAGAAAAATGTGGCACAAGCAGGGTGTCTGCACGGAGAGAAACCCGCAGTGGGTGGTGTGTTAGTCATGGGCCACATCACGCTGCAGGAACAAAAACCTCTGAATAATTTCAGACGCTCAAAAGATCAGAAGGCCATTTCCCGCGTACGCTGCGTGCCCAGCGAGGGCTGGTGGAGGGTTCGGATCGCCACTGTCACCTGGGGGTCAGGTGGAAAGCGCGGTTATGAGTTAGAGGCCCCCAGGTCTCTCGCAGGTAATTAAATGCTCCGGCCCAAGAGGGACACGTCACTTCTGCTCACCGCTCACGGGCCAGAACCAGACACGGGGACCTGCCCAACCTCAAGGGAAATATTGGCCAAAGGCACCAACGACGTCCACACCTTGTTGTGTGGAGCTGATTGTTCGAAAATGCTTCAAATACACATCACACGTGAAGAGGCTGGCCCGACTTCCTGGGCGCTTTGCGTCCTGAGATGTGTCTAGACCCCTCGCCCCGCCTTGTCGCAGCCCCAGGACCACGACGGGGACTGACTCGAGTCCCTGCCGTGGTTGCCACTGCGTCGCGGGAGGTGGCTTTGCAGTGCCGACCCGGCCACTAACCTGAGCCCCGGGTTCACCGCGGGGGCTCAGCCCCTTCGGTTTCACACCCCGCTCTCTCCCAGCATCTCTCACTAGGGCGGCTTCTGTCTACTCTGCCAGAGGCTGGGCACCACGGACGGCAGGAGAGCCGGTGGGCGGCCCCGCGGCGGCTTCAGGACCTCAGCAGCGCGACAGCAGCCCAGCGCACGGCGTCACCTCGATGCCACGAGGGGCAGCGTCGCGGTGAAGGGCACGGGCTCCCCAGCCAGACTCACTGCGTCTCGGCCTCAGTTCTTCCCTCTCTGGCCAAGCGACCGTCTCGCAAGCGGGGAGGGTGACGGCTCCTTCCCCACCCCCACCCCGGTCGCTGTGCTGTGGAATGAGGGGTGAAGGGGCGCGTCCAACAGGCACTGGTGCCATTGTTCTTTTTCTTCTCCTCATCACCTAACCCCCTTTGGCCACACTAGTTTCAAGCAAATTTGTTCCACAAAGAGGAAGTCACATTCCTAACGTAACCTGGGAGGTGGGTGTAAGCACCCCCATTAAATAAGGAAAAGACCAAGACTGACCCAGGATTAGAATCTGTCTGTCCGAGCCGGCCCTCTTTCCCTGCAACGTTCTCACAGGTTTGCCCTGACGTCGTGAACACAAGGGGCCAGGTCAGGATCAGGAAAACAGCTTGGTCAAGGTCGATCGCCCACTTGTACCTGGAACGCTTCAAAGAAGCCGCTCTGCTCAATTCAACAACGATAAGGCGATGCCTTCCCCCCCGAATGCATTCTGCACGCTTGACCCCCCGCTGTCTGCACGCACAGTCAGCCGGGCTCCCGCCGCAGATGCTGGCGGTGAATCGGGAAAGGAAGGGTCGCGGGAAGGACGGGGAGGTGGCCGTCCAAACCCTGTCCCCCCTCCTGCACCTCAGAGGCCCAGCAGCCTTTGTCTTCAAGGCTCCACACGCACACACAGCAGGCTGATTGGAAGGTGCGCTACGGTCCCGGCCTGGAAACCGCTGTCTTTCCCCCCGGACGGGAACCCATCACCTCACTCTCTGGCCGCGGCCCACTCTGCCTGTCCTCGTCTGGACCAGAGGGGAGGGTCCCCCATACGGCACGGTGTGATCGGGGGGGGGGGGTTCCTCTCACTGTCCTCCTCTCCAACCAGGAAAGTCCTCCAGAGCAGCGGTCAGCAAATAGCTGGGGGGCCAATTCGGCCCAATGGCTATTTTTGTAAATAAGGTTTTATTGGAACAGCCATCGTTTACGCATCGTCTGTGGCTGCTTTGTGCCATGATGGCAGAGTACTTACGCGAGAAACCCTACGGCCCAGAGAGCCTAAAATATTTCCCATCTGGCCCTTTACAGAAAGCGTGCTGAGCCCTGGTCTAGGGTTTGCGGCAGGAGAAGGGGCAGGGAGGAAAGAGCTTTGGACCCACAAGGATGGTATGGTGGCCCGTGACCGTCCCTGGCAGACCCTCTGACCAAGGGCGTGGCTTTCCTTTACTAAATACTTTCTTACGTGCTGGATACTGGGACATAACAGTGAGCGAGATAAACGCAGTCTCTGCCCTGTGGGAGTTTAAAGTTGTGTGTTGGGATAAAGACGGGGCATAACGGAAAGAGACGAACAGAGATCCATGAAAAATCAATTAGGGGGTCACACAGCGGTGGGCTATTCACACAGCAGTGAAATGAGCGCATTACAGCTGCAAAGAGCCACACACACGCACCTGGGAAAAAACGCCGAGTGAAAACAAAAATGTCCAGAAGAACACATGCTGCAAGATTCCACTTTCCAAAAGTTGAAAAGCATGCAAAGCTAAATGATATACTGTTCGCGGATCCCAGCAGATGAGGCAAAATTATGAAGAAAAGCAAGGGAAGGAGAAACACAAAAGCCAGGCTCATGGTGACCGGGAGGGCAGGAGTGACCTGGGTGGCTGGGAAGGGACACACGGGGCATTTCAAAGCAATGGTCACAATCCTCAAACGTGCCTGGTGTCAGAAGCCTTCATATCTGACTTGTTGGCATTTTTATGTCTGTTTGGTATTTAATCAAACTGACATTTGAAAGCAGACTCACTGTGATGAGTGAGGAAGGCCCCCAACTCAGATGGGAGGGGGATGCCGGGAGAAATCTCTGGAAAAAATGGCGCATCTGTCTCCTGAGGACTTGAGCAAATTTCACCCTGAGAAGAAGTCGCAGAAGGCTGTTCCAGCAAAGAGCACCTGTGCAGAAGTCCAGAGGTGCTACAGACGACGAAGTTTTCAAGGAACTGAAGCAGCAGATGAGGGGGCAGCGGGCAAGCAGGGCTGGGGGTGTCCCCAGGCCACACTGAGAAGCCTCACAGGCCGCCGTGAAAAACGGGCACTTTGTTCCCAAAGCAACGTGAGCCTTTGGAAGACTGAAGCCATGGAGTGAAAAGACACGGTCAGAGCCGTCTTCTAAAAAGACTCTTCTTGCTGTGGCAACGTCAGTTTATTCTGCTGTCCTGACGTCCCCTTGGGTTTCTGCGGGGTTGAGAGCAATGCTGGTCCCTGCCTGTCACTGACAGCACCACCAGCTACACAAACAAAACTAAGGTGTCAGGCCAAAACCACACGGCCCTTCGTAACACAGCTGAAGGGTATCAACTATGGACCGTTACGAGCAGGAACACACTGTGTAAACCAATATTTTGCACGCTGAATGAAGTATCAGTGCACCAGTAGGGATTACAGCGATAAAGACGTTCCAGCGGCGACGCTTTGCAAAGCAGGTGCTCCTTCTCTAAAACAAAGACTCTCCTAACACATGTCAACTTTACGAAAACAGATTTTAATCTACGAGACCCATTTTAAACAAGCATTCTATCTAAACGCTTCTTAATTCTTTAAGAGAACAGATAAGTGGAACTATGAATGCTGTAAATATTTTAAAATCATATCGGTAGGAAAATCAGTTCAAAAGCACATTTCTCTAGTGACAAGAAGAAACATGCATATATAATAATAATAATTATTATTATTATTAAATGCTACAAAGAAAATAAAACATAAAAACAGCACTCTCTCTGGTTTCATCACCCCACCACCTACTTCAAACTTGTAACTTAATTACTAAATAATGACCGTATTTTTTGCCTCCTGTTAATTCTATTTGGAAAAAAATGTCAACATAAACTCTTATTATGCTTGTAGGAAGTTAGACCAGATAGTCTCCAAAGAAGATAGTGACTTTAAGAGTCCTCAAAACGATATGATCCAGCAACTCCACTTCACAGTATATAACTAAAAGATCTGGAAGCAGGAATTTGAACAGACATTTGTGCACACACGTTCACAGCAGCGTTATTCACAATAGTCCAGAAGTGGAAGCAACCCAAGCGACCATCGACGGATGAATGGATAAACAAAATGTGCTGCATCCACACGGTGGAATATGATTCAGCCTTAAAAAGGAAGGTAATTCTGACCCAGGCCACAACATGGATGAACCCTGACAGCATTATGCTCAGTGAAATAAGCCCCCAAAGACAAAAGCTAGATGATTCCACTGCTATGCGCCCCTACGGTTGTCAGATTCATAGAGGCAGGAGGCAGAACGTGGGTGTGAGGGTCTGGGAGGAGGCGGATGGCGAATTCGTGCTAAATGGGGACAGAGTTTCTGTTCTGCAAGATGAAAACTATTCCGAGATGGATGGTGGTGATGCCAGTAATAGGAATATACTTAATGCCACTGAGTTGTACACTTAAAAAGGTTTGAAACGGTAAATGTTACATTACATATATTTTACCACAGTAAAACAAAAAGTTCCAAAACGTGGACGTCTTAACTGAACTGCACAACTGCTGATTTAATATTACAGACTCAACCGGCCCCTCACTGTGGCCCTAATCATCTTGGTCCCTTAAAAGTCTCTGGGTTCCTCAGGGATGTCCTCTGAGGGTACAAGTGCTGACCAGAGACTAGGGCACCTGTGTCCTCCCCATTATGGTACCAAACACACGTGCCTGCTACTGGCCCCCAACCAAAAACCCCTGTCCTCAAAACAGTACTCCTCAGAGAACCCTTTGTTACCAGGACAGAGAGATGCATTACAGCTGGGATGTCACGAGGGCAGACTTGGTCACCAATTATTTTCAGCTCACCTTCTCCAAAGAAGATTCACAGAATAATCCATTCGGCCACCGAGACACCGCGACAAGCGCCCCAGCTCTGAATTCAAGCAGGAGGCTGCCACGTTAAGTGCATCGCACTCTGAATGATGCGGGTCTCAAACTCCTCGTTAAACATCAGTCCCTGCTGGACACAAAGAGGAGATCTCAATAGGCTTAAAAAATGGCATCTTTCCACACTCCTCCTAGGTCTTTAATTACCTGGCAAATGGATTTATTAAATGACCTGGCTCGACATTAGCAACAAACACCACCGATGCCACCAGGGCTTGGAGAGCTCCCCAGGCGTTCATTCAGAAGTGGACCAGAGGGAAGATGAGAGGGAAGCAGGAAGGGATGCTGTGGGGTGGCGGCCCCAGGGAGGCCCTGCAGGACGGCAGACAAGCCTCAGCCCCAGACACAGAGAAGGAAGAAGAAAAACCCACTTGTTCCACGGAAACCGTAAACAAAGCCCACAGCTACGAACTTGGTTAAGCGGGCATTTGTGACTCGTTCTTCCCCGTCCCCCCTTAAAAAGTTTGCTTGTCTGGAGAGTCGGGGGAGGGGCTCCAAATAAAGCGGCCACAAGAGGCTGGTGGTTCTTCCGAGACAGCCTGTTCTTCGTGCCCAGAGGAGACGGGCACCGCTGGTCACACCCACCGCGCGGGGTCTGCTCCTCGGTGGCCAGGCCACGCAATGCTGGAGACAGCCCGGGGCTCAGAGCGGGCCAGAGCCAACACTTCGGTCTTGCGGATGAAAACAGTGAGTCCATATGATGCAGCGATCCCACTTCTGGGCACACCCCCGAAAGAACTGAAAGCAGGGTCTCGAAGAGATATTTGCACACCCATGTTCCCTGCAGCACTCTTCACAGAAGTCAGAAGGTGCCAGCGGCCCCAGTGTCCGTGGATGGATACACTGCACGCAGTCTAGACAGACGACGGGATACTCCTCAGGCTTACAAAGGAAATTCAGACACATATCACAACACGGATAAACCTTGAGGACGTGATGCTCAGTGAAATAAGCCAGACACAAAAGGACAAGTACTGTGTGATGCCACTGATGTGGGGTCCCTAGAGGGGACAGATGCACGGAGACAGAGAGTAGAAAGTGGGTGGCGGGGACTGGGGGAGGGGAGACAGCGTTTAATAGGGACAGAGTGTCAGCGGGAGACGGATGGTGGTGACCGCTGCACAGCGACGTGAGTGTACTTAACACAACACAGTGACTTAGAAATGGCTAAGACGGTAAGTTTTATATTATGTGCTTTATAACACAATTAAAAAATTTTTTAAAAAAGAGAACGCCAAGAATCAGGGTGTGGTAAGAGAAATAAGCTGGCGGATTCTGCGTGAACTGTCAGGGAAGCGTCTCTGAGGAGGGACAGGAGGTGGAGGGCAGGGTAAATGTCTAGACAGAGCCGGCTGGCGTCTTTCATCCTCCGCTCCCCGACCGCCCCCTCCTCCCCCTTTTCAGGCTGTTTTCCTGCAATCACAGCCTCGTCCAGGCGCACAAAGGTCTCAACTCATCGGGGGGATGGGGCCCCTGCACGGCCACCTGGCCGGGGGCCTGTGCAGCAGACACCCAGGGCCAGGTGGTTCTTCCTGACTTGTGAAGGCATCGCAATCAAGTCCCGCAGATCCGGCACGAGGGGAGACGGTGCGGACGCGTGCATTTCAGGTTGTCACCAGCTGCTCGAAACCCACCCCACGCCTGCCGGCAGGGGGCTGCCTTGCTGGAGCCAGTTTTAAAGATTTGCCCTCAGCATGTGCCTTTTTTTACTAACTCGCAACCCTGATGTCATTTGTCCTAAAAAAAATAATATTCAGCCAGCTTTGGTGGGCCATAGATCAAAGGGACATCACAATGCTGTGTTTCAAAAAAGGCCCCGTTTTGGATGAAATGAAGAGCCCCCCCCCTCCTGGCACGGTGTCACCAGGCCAGATGCCACCATCTGTCTGCTGCGTCATCTGGAACAGCTGCCAGCTGGGAGTCACGTCAGGCATAAGGGAATGAGGCTCTTTTCACACCTCCTGGCCTAAGCTAAACCTCTCATCCAATGATCCCGAAGAAGAAAAAGGCATGAACACCTGGACATTTTACATACATTCAGCCTCTCAAGTAACTGGCCTCAAATCACAGAGCGCACTGATCCGAGTTTTAACGATTCACCCACAACGTAAGAATGCAGAGCGATCCAGGCACACCCTGGGTCCCTACCTGCCCCCCCCCACTCCTCCTCCTGCCCAGAGCCTAGTCGAGTCCTAGTGCAAACCCTTCATGTGCGGGCCAAGAATTCTACCCACGTCTGCAATGACCTCCCCGGCAGGCTCTCCCACGGGAGGAGCTGGGAGCCTGAAGTAAACCTAATGCTCCGAGGGGCCCAGAGCTCTGGGCACACTCAGCGTTCCCTGCAGGTTTACGACCTCCTAGGAGGGGCCTGGGCTAAGCGTATCCCCTGCGGCCACCCTGGCCCCATTTCACTATCCATCTGTCTCATCTGTGAAAGATGGGGTGGAGACTGGGGGCCGGCCTGCATCCCGCGTAGGACCCTTGGCACTCCCGAGCCTGGTGGGCATTGCTAGACCCTAAGGGAAGGTACAGAGTCTAGGCGGCTCTGCTTTATTTCGTAAACATTAGTTTCAGGTCCTGAGAGCTTAAATAAAACGCTGGCTACCTGTGAAACCACGGCCGGACAGCAGCGGAGCCAAGGACCCTGACACCGACGCTGGAGTCCGGCCTAAGGGCCCTGCTCGCCCAACGCGAGGGAAGCAGACCGTTTACTGCGGATGCTGGGTCCGCTCTTAAGTGCATCTGGTGAGCTGTGTGGATGGGGAAGCGACACCCTGACTCTTTACAGACTCACCAAAACCCCCCATGAGATCCCTTCCCATCTCTTAGCTCTTCCTGAGTACCTACCACGGGCAGAGGGTACAGGACGGGCTGCGATCCCCCCTCCCCGCCACGGAGCTACGGTGAAGGCGACAGCAGTGAGTCGCGGGCAGGCAACCAATCGTGGTGGAGACAAGGAGGACGGGGACCTGTGTCCTCGCTCCTGCTGGCCAGCCCCGCGTTTTGTGCTCAGTCAGACGTCGTCTGCACACAGGGTCACTGAGACCTTGTTCTGCTAGCAGCCCGTATCAGTCAGCCGTGGGAGTGCAGGGCTGAGCCGTCGGTTCTGAGCCCAGCCAACTCTTCTGGCATCCAGCCCACAGCCGTCTAGCTCACGAGGCTTCCTGAGAAATCCCAGCTATTACCTTTCCTCTTCATAACCACCTACGTGACAGCACGCGTCCTTTTCCCTCATCTTTAATAGGCGGGAATGGGACCAAGAGAACGCCAGCCTTTCCAGCTTTCATGTTTTACAGCCACACACATACTTCTACTCTGTGACAGAGCTGCACAGATTTTCATCACGTTCCATGAATTCATTCATTCACCCAACTCACGTTTAGACACCCTTTCTGTGCCAGGTACAGCCCCAGGTGCCGGAGATACAGGGGAAAAGAATGGGAAGCTCGTGCTCTGCAGAGTCTACTCCAGAGCCGGGGGCAGGGGGGGGGTGGTATTCATGGAGATTCAGATAAATAAATATCTTTCCAGGGGGTGGTAGATGCTTTAAAAAAAGGCAGGTGGTCCTAAAGGAATAATTTGGCTGATGGTTAGATGGACGGTCTGAGAAAGTTTTGCAGACGTCATACGAGCAGAATCACGGCGACAGAACATGGCCAGGTCTGCAGAGGTCTGGGATGGAGCATCTCAGGCAGAGGGAGAGGCGCCTAAGAATGACCCGAGGAAGCAGTGAGAGCCTGGCACGTAGAGGATGGAAAGGAGGTCAGGTTGGCTGGAATACGGAGTGAGGTCATGGGACCTCACAGGCTGCAGTGAGGACCTTGGGCTGCACGGTGAAAGCCACTAGAGGGTGTGGCAAGGACCACGGGTCATCCCCCAGCACCCCACCCCGTCTCCTGCAGGCTTGCAGCTGTCCAAGATGAGACGGTATTTCCCAGACCCCTTGCAGCTGGGTGTGGGCAGGTTACTATGGGGATGTAAGACGTGGTACCCACGACCTCAGAGCAGTGACCTTAATGGGAAGGGCGTTCCCGCCTCCTCTTTTCCACCCCCGTGCTGGCTGGAATGTGGACATGACGGCAGGATTAGCAGTCAGGGAGGGTCCGGGCCGCAGGCTCAGGAGACCGTCCATGCCCGCCTGGATGACTACGGTGACGGTAGAAATAAACAGCTACTTTGTTTAAACCCTTGTCATTCTGGTTTTCAGGCTTCCGCAGTGAAGCCACGGCTAACTAACCCAGAGGGTTTGAAGTAGATGCGCACGAGGCCTGGTTCCGATGCATAGGTATCACCCTGGTTGTAAGTGAAGAATTAGCTGCACGGCATGAGCAGGAAGCAGGAAGACGGCTCAGGAAGCTACTGAGGGCAAGAAATGGAAAGGCTTTGCCTCGGGGGCTGTGGTGGGGTGGAGGGAATCGAGGGCCTCAGCAGGTGATCAGAGGGACTTGCTGATCAAGGGGGAGAGGGGAGAAAGCGACTCAGACCCTCGGCTGGAGCCGCCGCGCGGTCGGTGGTCTGGACTGAGGTTGGGAAGACGGGGCGGCTGTGGCCGTGAGGCCGAGGGTCTGGACTGAGGTTGGGAAGACGCGGCGACCGTGGCCGTGAGGCCGAGGGTCTGGACTGAGGTTGGGAAGACGGGGAGGCCGTGGCTGTGAGGCTGAGGGTCTGGACTGAGGTTGGGAAGACGGGAGGCCGTGGCCGTGAGGCTGAGGGTCTGGACTGAGGTTGGTAAGACGGGGCGGCCGTGGCCGTGAGGCTGAGGGCGGACGAGGGCTCTGTCTCAGCCACACTAATCCCAAGACGCTTTCAAGGGCCAAGCGGGACTCCCACCAGGCAGCTGCGTGGAGGGCTGTGGAACCTGGTAGGGCGGTCAGGGCTGGCGAAATAAACCATCCCGAGATGATTCAACGCCAAGCTTCCAGCAGCGCTGACCAAAGCAGCAGCTGCTAGCCACATGCGGTTACTTATAGTTAATTAATGAAAATTAACTAAATTTACAGATTCAGTGCCCCAGTCCCCGGCCACATGTCACTGCTCAGCTGCCACATGTGGTGGGGTCAGAGCACCGGGCAACGTAGACAGAGCACACTCCCAGCCCTGCTGCAAGGTCTCTCGGAAAGCTCTGGTCTAAACCTCTTTAGAGAGAGTTTATGATGATGGATTTGCTCTGTCTCACAGCCTGACGTGTGAGAGAGAATGGGAGAGAAAATAAAGGCGTGTGTTTTCCCATTTTATTTCTTCTTCTATAACTTAGACGTGTAACCACCACACTCCTTCACCCAAATCCTTCAGGTTCATGTTTATAAACTGTTCACAATAATTCCCAATATTTGAAGAGATCAGAGGTCTGTGTAACTTTTCAGAAGGTAACTATCCTGAGGTTTCAACTCTTCTTTTATTCTCAGCTGCCTTATCAGCCCTGAAGAAGGATGGGAGCCTTAAGCGATGCTCTCTCGTCCGCTGAAAGCAGACAGCAGCCCCTCCCGCCCTGCTGGCCCCCCAGCCCCACAGAGATGCCAAAGCAGCGGTGATGAGACAGAAAAGCCAACTGTGCAAACACTTGTTTCTACTGTCACAAGGTGGATGGGGAAAATGCCAAAAAGAAGAGCCTGGAAAAACACCAAAAGAACAATTATCCCCTGGAGAGAACGTGAAATAAGACCCTACAGTGACCCCACAAGGGAAACGGAAAATAAACGAACGGGTCAGAGACCAGCACCAGGTTTTTGGGTGACGATCACAAAGGAAAAACAAGGTTTGGGCACCGCGATCCCCTCCCGGGATGTCAGCCTTAAACCCCCGGGGTGGCGTGTTCTGTGATTCAATTACACCCTCTTAAAGAGAGAGATCCGAGTACCCCAGAGCAAGCCGACACCCCGACGACTCCAGGCTCACATCAAAGTTGCAACAGCAATCCCCGGCCGTGGCTGGGAGCCCGCGCCGCCGGGAGCAGGGTGAAACACGAGGACGGATGCTGAAGGATGATTCTGGAGGAGACCACCTTTTCCGTGACAAAAGCGCCAAGAAGAGGAATGGCCTTGGTAAATTTCATTCATGGGAAAGAGAGATCTGAACGATGGGCTCTCCACTGAACTTTCTGCAGGGACGCCTTCCGTGACAAGAGGACATTCTGGTTCAAACTGGTTAGAACTAGCGAGAACTAGAACGGCACAAACTCTTGCTACCTGCCAGCCACGATGGGATGAGAGGGCAAGGCCCCCAGAGCTCTCTCCCCGAAGCACGGAACGGAGCAAACACTTTCGCAAAAAGCCGGCGATGGCTGTCCTCCGCCTACAGAGTGCCGCCGGGACACCGCGCCCGGCACCCACGGCCCTCGGAGGCCCCAGCCCTTGGGGAAAACCTTCCCAGCCCCCCACGGTGACTCCCTGTGGAGAGGTCCCACTCGCCGGCCAGGCTCCTGGGTGAGAGGACAGAGGTATCTCTTGGGAAGGTGCCTGGTCCTCAGGATGCAGGATGAGGCCAGAG
Organism: Balaenoptera musculus; assembly: GCF_009873245.2. NCBI lineage: Eukaryota > Metazoa > Chordata > Mammalia > Artiodactyla > Balaenopteridae > Balaenoptera > Balaenoptera musculus. Next base: position 2,309,323 of record NC_045795.1, read on the forward strand.
AGGCAGCTGACCGGGGAAAGGGACGGGGAGCGGGGGGCAGGCCGGAGCCAAGCCATCCCGCCGGTGATGGGGGTGGGAGGAGCTGAGGGCGGCAGGAACGGGGGCGGGGAGAGGGTCACCGGCGGGGCGGGGCTCTGGGCTCTAGAACGCGGGTTCCCGAGTGGGGGAGGCCCGTCTCTGGCCACCCGAGGGCACGTTCTTGGCGATCTGCAGGAACCTTTAAATTTCGTGTTCTCGTGTCAATGGAAATCCATTTACATTCACACAAGCATCACCCTGACTGTCTGGCTGAGCAGCCCGGAACCCAGCAGGGACCTGAGATTTCAGACCACGCTCGTGTCTAGATTTACAGTCCAAAGGCCGAAGGTCACCATGGCTGGCTGCACAGAGGCGGGCTTAAGCGTGGTTTGAACAAAGCAGCAGGAGACGGCAGCCGCCACGGTGTCCAGCACCCCAGGACGTGACCAGGCTGAGGCCGTCCCTGGAAAGGCCATGCTCATCAGCACAGGAGCGCCAGGACACGGGACGTAGTGATGGCTTCCCGGCTCAGCCCCGGTCAGCACTGGACTAAGCACCTGTTTAGCTAATGTTTTAATAATGCCACAAATCTCACTTTATGGTCAAGAGAAGCAGACAAGTCAGCAGGGCCGTCGAGGGGCCGAGGCGTGGTGGGTATGAAGGATGAGTGTTCCATGTGGGCAAAGCCCCAAAGCTGTTAACACCATCTCAGACAGCAAAGTTACGTGAACAGGCATCCCGGACACTGGGATTTTTCAAGTCCAAATGCCAAAATAGATTAAATGTGAGACTGAATCTGCAGCCATGTCTTTCTGCTGCTTGACCCAACAAGGCTGAACGGGCGATTCTGTTTCAGGAAAAGACCCTCACCCATCACATTCAAGTGCCATTAATTTGGATCGTACTGATTTTGGAATTGGAGGTCGTTAACACTTTGGTGTTACAGTCATTTAGAAGTTGTAAGAACTAATGCAAACTCCTTATGGGATATTGGTACACATTTAAAATGATATTAGGGCTGTTAGGAACGACGTGGCAGTTACCAACATGGGCACTGGGGCCACCGAGACCTGGGGTCCAGTCCTGGCTCCTCCATCTCTGGGTTTGTGGTCCTGGGCCAGTTACCTCACCTACACCTCAGGTCCCCATTTGTAAAGTGGGGATAACAGTGGTGCCCAAATCATAGGGTTAAGGGGTGGAGTAACTGAACTATTGATTCTGCACTCAGCACAGCATCAAGGCACACTGTAAAGTCCAGTCAATGCTAGCTCCTCCTGAAAGGCCCCACTCGCCCGGGGATTAGAGGTCTCAGTTTCCTTATCTGTAAAATGGGGGTCTTAGTAGAAGCTACCTTATACAGTTAGTATGAAATTAAAAAAAAATGTCTATGAGATCTTGAAAACAGCTGCCAGTGTTCCATTTCCTTGTGTCTTTCTCAGCGAGGAATGGAGTGTTCTGGGTGTGACGGGTACCCAGGTACTGGGGTCCAACAGAAGAGCCGAGGGCCCCTCGTATGATTTGTCCAGGAGAACCTTTCCTTTAGTTTATTATCTTCTCCTGCCCCTGAAGTGGTTCGGAGTTTAAAAATGCAGCCTGTGGGGCTCTGGATGGATGTCGCAGGAGAGGTGGTTTATTAAGCCAGCTGCTGGAGAAACGGTTATGAAGCGGATTTTTACCCCGCCTGTCCCCACCACAGTGACTCTCCTTCGTGACCCCCAGCGAGTAGCCACCCCAGTCCAATGTTCCCCTCCAGCTAAGTGCTCCGAGTCTGCTGTGAGCTCAGGGAAGCCCTCGGATGAGGCCCTTTGGAAGAGGAAACGCTTGATGATCCCAGCACAGGATTCCTGCTTTCAGCAGAGCGGTGGCCGTCACACGCACAGAAGCACGTGCACGAACACACACGCCCACCCACACTTCTCTGGATCTTCGTGGTTTACTGACGGCGATTACGTTCATCCTCTCAACTCTCTGCACCACCCTTCATGGTGAGAAACGGATTTAGAGTCTTTAAGCACCTCGCCCAAGATCACACTGGGCGAGCGGTGGGGCTTGGCTTACATCCAACACCAAACCCTTCCCAGCATCTTCCCAGCTGCTGACGTGTGACACACACATGCGTGCGTGTGGACGAGAAGGAGCGTGGGCGCACAGCGAGTGTGCAGACCCTGCTTCCGGCGTGAGCAACATGACATCCCTTGGAAGACAAAACTGCATCTCTAGTTCAACTGCAGTTCTGAATTCCCAGCTATTGAGCCAAGAGAATGCACTGTCTCAGGTGACTTCAAGAAAACTCATTACTGATTTGCCTTCTAAACTCAACTTTTTCTACCCAATTATAATCAACACTTACTTGTTATTTTCTTGCACAGCAACGTGGATGCACTTAAGCCACTGACTCGTACGCTTAAAAACGGTTGCGATGGTAAATTTTATGTTACATACATCTTACCAAAAAAAAGTTACTTTCTTTCTAAAATACTTGACATGAGGACAAGATGTATCCCTCTGGGGAAGACAGAAATTAAAACCTATGCTTGAAATGATTTAGATTACATTAATCACTAAATGGAAGTTGCTTTTGCCCCGGTTACCTCTGACCTACTGGGCGACCACTGCTCCAGCCCAGGGCTGTTTCTCAATCCTCTTCTTGCATCATTGGACACTCTCATTGGCCTCTCCTTAGCGCCCTGGTTATCAGGCTATTCTGACTTTCCACTGACCACTCAGGCTACTCCTTCCCACCTCCCTCACTGGTTCCTCTTCCTCCACCCATTTATTTCTCATGTTACACAGGCTCTGGGCAAACTCAGCTATGCCGGGGCCTGTAACTGCTACCTTGATGCTGAGGACATGCGGACCTTGCTCCTGAACTTCTGAACAGCCAGTCACCTGCTAAATCAATCACCCCAGATACCCCTAAGGCACCCCCGACTCGTCATATCTGAAACTGAAGCTGCCATCTTCCCCCGGCAAACCTGCCAGAGGAGGGGAGGGGCCGGTGGCTTCGAAATCTATAGGATTAGGAATCTGAAAGCCTGCGTTTTATTCCTCACCCCACCATTTGGAGGAAAACCTATCCAGGTGCCCAAGCTGGTCACCAGGTCCTCTGCGCTCCCTTCTCCAATCACCTAAGCTCAGGTCCCACCTCCTCAAAGTCTCTCCTTCCCCGTGGCCACAGCCTTCTTCCAGGCTCTCCTTCCTCACCCAGATGCTGCAACCGCCTGCAGCTTTCAGCTTGGCCTGCTTCCTTGGTCTGCTCTCCACCGCCCCAGCCTGAGCAATCCCCCCAAAACGTGCATCTAAAACGGTACCTTTCTGCTTGAGACCCTGCAGTAGCCTGGCACTGGTCCAAGGTCACGGAGGACAGAGTCTTTTTGTGCATTGTTCCAGCCTCCTTCCCAGGCTTCACTATTCATGATTCAGCCTCTGGGCTACACCCAGCCCCTAATAACCCACATCATCCAGGATGCTCTAGGCTCCAGCTGGTCCCTGATCACCCACAGTACCCAGAATGCACTAGGCTCCACCCGGCCCCTAATCACTTACATTTGCCAGGATGCACTAGACTCCAGCTGGTCCCTGATCACCCACAGTACCCAGAATGCACTAGGCTCCAGCTGGTCCCTGATCACCCACAGTACCCAGAATGCTCTAGGCTCCTCTGGCCTCTGAGTATCCACTGCAAATAGCTAACACCTACTCCCCCTGACCCTAGCAAATTCACAGCTCGGGCTTGCTTTCCGACACTCTCAGTGCAGCCGAGGCCTGGCCCTGCATCTCCCTCACTAAACTCTGAGTCCCGGTGGGCAGGAAGGTGTGTCCGCCTTTGCGTGCTCAGCCCCTGACTTAGGTACCCGGTAAGTGCTCAAGTTAATCACGATCCCCTGGCACCTCATAAGCCCTCAAATGCTTGCCGAGTGCATGAGTGAAGGAGAAAGCAGTCCTGTTTTCACGAGAGCCACCAAAAACAAAACCAAGACTCGCCGAGTTGCTCCGGCGTGACACAGAGGCACACGGTCGCTGAGAGCAAGCCTTCAGGGCTCTGCGTCACGGGAGTTACATTTCTCTCTATTCTCTCAGCCAAGATTATGGGTTTTTTTGCCAACAGGAGTCTGGGCAAACCAGTCACGATTTCATCTCCCACAGATCCGTTTGGATGTTTTTAAAGAAGCCTGGTCTTTTTCACTTGCTTTCCAGGTGACGTTCATTTCCTCCCTTTTGTTTCAAGAGTGAAAAACAAAACAAAGTCCGTCTAACACCGCTCTCTTACTTCTCCTCAACCCCCTCTTCCAGTCGGCACAGCTTCCAGCACTGTGTCCCTTCCTGTCTTTCCAGACGAGAGAAGAAAACCCTGTGGCGTCTAACGGGATCCCTGGAACAGACCTGTGAGCCCACCTGGCAAACATGTGGCGAGAAAGGAGGGTGCAGTGGGCAAGAAAGGCTTTCCCAGAAGTGGCGGGGGTGGGGTGGTGGTGGAGCTGCGGCCTAGAAGGCAGGGCCAAGAGCCACAGGGACAGGGAAGCAGTCAACTGCTAAGCCTGCCCCCCACTCACCTCCCACGTCACCTCTGGCCTCAGCCCCTCAGCGCTGCAGCCTCGAGAGAGCAGTGACTCAGGCTGCCAGCGCGGGCCGGAGAAGGACACCATTCAGGGCCTAGCATCGCCAGGTTCCTGTCCTTCGTGGCCCCTGTTGAGGGCTATGAAACCCTCAGCACCGGCAGGGGCTCCTGGCTGAGCTTAGAATGAAAAGCCATGGAATGCTTAAGCAGGAAAGCACGGGGGCAGCGGTGGTTTTCACTTGGTTTTGTCGTTGCCGTATCTTGACAGCGGTAGTCAATGTTAACACCTAGAATCCATTTGTTTTTGCTTTCTACCCATTTTCTCCACAAATGGTTCCACGGGACACACTTTGAAACCTGTGCCCTGACTTGAGAGAGAGGGAGACAGAAGCTTAGAGATAAAGCAGTTTGCTGCAGGCACACGGTCGGTCCACCATGGAGCTCACACTACACCTGGATCTCCTGATCTCCACATCTCTCTCCTTCCCCTTTTAGTGTGTGAGCAGCTTGTTTCAAACGAAGCCCTCACGTACCACTAGAATCCCAGTCTGGGAAACACCCAGTCCTCAGGGATGGACACAGCGTTAATAACATTCTCCACTGCGGGGGGGAAAAGGCATCCAAATACTCTCATTTTAGAACGCCAGATATCTAAATATTTTCTATTTTTTCCGCTGATTTTGAGACAGGACTCTCTTCACCAAATTCGAAACACCCAAAGGAATATGCACTTGACGCCCACTCACACGAACCTCTGTCCCAACTTCCAGCAGAAGACTGGGCATCTGGGCCTCAGTGATGCCACCAGCCGCGTACCCTTCCTCTGCCCTCGTATTTCCACCTTTGACGTGCAGGTGACACAACATATCCTCACATGCCCTAGAGACACACAGACATTTGCACTTTCTTCAGAGAAAAGTCTCCATATAAATCCAAGTTGCGGCTAGTACGTGAGAAGGGGGAGAGAGGTTTCATCATTTTTATTTGCAGAACTGCCACTACTCCGAGAAACACCGTCCTCGGCGGCGCTTCCTGGTTCCCTGGTTCCTGGATGACTCGGCCCTCCAGTCTCAGACCAGCCACAGGGCCCCAAGCTGTGCCACCTCAACCCCTCGGGAGGATGGGACCAACCCGCCGGAACCCCCGCCCTACGGCAGCATCCCGAGAGCGCTGGGGTTCCTGGGAGGTGTGACGGGGAAGGCAGGCGAGGGGACCAAGGCCTCGTTACCTTTCTCTTATACATCTGCTCCCTCCCTCGTCACAGTCTGCCTGTGGGTTAGTAAAGTGTTTCCCGTGAAGAAAAAGACAGATGGGGAAACCTAAGTCCATTCTGATTTCCCAACCATGCCGTTTTGAACCTGGATCGAACCAAAACTCTTCTGAAGTTTAAAAATAAATGTTTGCCAAAGGCTCTGGGTAAACTCTGACTCACTTCCTTGGTGGACAGAGCCCTGTAGGTAGAGCTGGTCCCACCAGAACGGGACGCTGGCTCCCAGGGTGGCGGCAGGGAAGACCCAGGCATCCGAAGACAGGGCAGGTGGGGGAAGAAAGAGGCAACCGATGACGATGGCCAGGCACACGGTCACGAGAGACTGTCCCTTCACCCCAACGCAGTGCCAGTATTAGCTCCTCAGCCAGCTGGGGTCACTTACACTGAAACTGTCCCTTCACCCCAACGCAGTGCCAGTATTAGCTCCTCAGCCAGCTGGGGTCACTTACACTGAAACTGTCCCTTCACCCCAACGCAGTGCCAATATTAGCTCCTCAGCCAGCTGGGGTCACTTATACTGAAACTGTCCCTTCACCCCAACGCAGTGCCAATATTAGCTCATCAGCCAGCTGGGGTCACTTACACTGAAACTGTCCCTTCACCCCAACGCAGTGCCAATATTAGCTCCTCAGCCAGCTGGGGTCACTTCCACTGAAACTGTCCCTTCACCCCAATGCAGTGCCAATATTAGCTCATCAGCCAGCTGGGGTCACTTACACGGAAACTGTCCCTTCACCCCAACGCAGTGCCAATATTAGCTCCTCAGCCAGCTGGGGTCACTTACACGGAAACTGTCCCTTCACCCCAACGCAGTGCCAATATTAGCTCATCAGCCAGCTGGGGTCACTTACACGGAAACTGTCCCTTCACCCCAACGCAGTGCCAATATTAGCTCCTCAGCCAGCTGGGGTCACTTACACTGAAACTGTCCCTTCACCCCAACGCAGTGCCAATATTAGCTCCTCAGCCAGCTGGGGTCACTTACACTGAAACTGTCCCTTCACCCAAACGCACTGCAAATATTAGCTCATCAGCCAGCTGGGGTCACTTATACTGAAACTGTCCCTTCACCCCAACGCAGTGCCAATATTAGCTCCTCAGCCAGCTGGGGTCACTTACACGGAAACTGTCCCTTCACCCCAACGCAGTGCCAATATTAGCTCATCAGCCAGCTGGGGTCACTTACACGGAAACTGTCCCTTCACCCCAACGCAGTGCCAATATTAGCTCATCAGCCAGCTGGGGTCACTTACACTGAAACTGTCCCTTCACCCCAACGCAGTGCCAATATTAGCTCCTCAGCCAGCTGGGGTCACTTACACTGAAACTGTCCCTTCACCCCAACGCAGTGCCAATATTAGCTCATCAGCCAGCTGGGGTCACTTACACGGAAACTGTCCCTTCACCCCAACGCAGTGCCAATATTAGCTCCTCAGCCAGCTGGGGTCACTTACACTGAAACTGTCCCTTCACCCAAACGCACTGCAAATATTAGCTCCTCAGCCAGCTGGGGTCACTTACACTGAAACTGTCCCTTCACCCAAACGCACTGCAAATATTAGCTCCTCAGCCAGCTGGGGTCACTTATACTGATACTGTTCCTTCACCCCAACGCAGTGCCAATATTAGCTCATCAGCCAGCTGGGGTCACTTATACTGAAACTGTCCCTTCACCCCAACGCAGTGCCAATATTAGCTCATCAGCCAGGTGGGGTCACTTATACTGAAACTGTCCCTTCACCCCAACGCAGTGCCAATATTAGCTCCTCAGCCAGCTGGGGTCACTTACACGGAAACTGTCCCTTCACCCCAACGCAGTGCCAATATTAGCTCCTCAGCCAGCTGGGGTCACTTCCACTGAAACTGTCCCTTCACCCCAACGCAGTGCCAATATTAGCTCCTCAGCCAGCTGGGGTCACTTACACTGAAACTGTCCCTTCACCCCAACGCAGTGCCAATATTAGCTCCTCAGCCAGCTGGGGTCACTTACACTGAAACTGTCCCTTCACCCCAACGCAGTGCCAATATTAGCTCCTCAGCCAGCTGGGGTCACTTCCACGGAAACTGTCCCTTCACCCCAACGCAGTGCCAATATTAGCTCCTCAGCCAGCTGGGGTCACTTATACTGATACTGTTCCTTCACCCCAACGCAGTGCCAATATTAGCTCATCAGCCAGCTGGGGTCACTTATACTGAAACTGTCCCTTCACCCCAACGCAGTGCCAATATTAGCTCCTCAGCCAGCTGGGGTCACTTACACTGAAACTGTCCCTTCACCCCAACGCAGTGCCAATATTAGCTCCTCAGCCAGCTGGGGTCACTTACACGGAAACTGTCCCTTCACCCCAACGCAGTGCCAATATTAGCTCCTCAGCCAGCTGGGGTCACTTATACTGAAACTGTCCCTTCACCCCAACGCAGTGCCAATATTAGCTCATCAGCCAGCTGGGGTCACTTATACTGAAACTGTCCCTTCACCCCAACGCAGTGCCAATATTAGCTCCTCAGCCAGCTGGGGTCACTTATACTGAAACTGTCCCTTCACCCCAACGCAGTGCCAATATTAGCTCCTCAGCCAGCTGGGGTCACCTATACTTGACCACACAGCTCAGTGACTCACTCCCTGGTGCCACGGTTCATTGGACTGTCTTCTTTACGTACAGCACAGCTCTGATGCTCAGAAACCCTGTCGACTGAGATACGTCCCAAGGAATATTAGTTCAGAAGAACATCAAATTATAGGAACACAGGCAATCGCGAGGAAGAAAGTCACGCAGCACGATGGAAATTACGCAGCCTGAGTTTAGATCCATCATCTATCTCACGAGCTAGTGAGAACAGAACATCACCCCACCCAGAGCAAACTCAAGGTTGTCAGAGATTATTTACCAGTTAAGACTTGGCTCCTCATTTTGCAAAGTAATCAGTAACTTAGTCACCTGTGAAATTTCTGGTCACTCCTTGATTATGTGTAAAATTCGTCCAATTATGTATGCTGTCTGGGTTTGAGGAGGGTTATTATAATGAGAAAATGAAGCTTTTAATTTTTCAAGGAAATTGTTCAAACAAAACAAAACAATTGTTTTGTTTTTTGGCCTAACTGTTGTTAGGCCAAAAAACAAAAACAAAAAAGTAATGTTCATTCACCCACCGTCAGTAAGGCATGGTCTCTGCTGGCAAAAAGCAGGGCTCATTACTTGCGCTCAGGGTCGGGGGAGGTTGCTAAAAGTGGGGCGGGGAAGACAGAGATCAAACGAGGAGAGAAACTCAAAAGAGTATGCTAAAATCATTCCTCTCCCCCAGGACTTTTTACATCTGATATCAAGTCAACTCAAAAAGCTATAACCTCTCGGGGCTTCTTTTAAACAAGGACACATCTTTACAAAAGCTGCATCACCGTGTCTGTGAGGTTACGAATCCTTGTTGGAAAAAGAATTCACACCACAACAAATCACACCTGCCCGTGTTGAAAAGAGTCTATTTCTTTAGTCTCTGACAAGACTTTATTTTTCATAAACGAATAAGGAAATGTGATGCTCGCTTCTTTTCTTTGTCTGTGGTTCCCTGCTGCTGGCCCAGCTAAGTCAAGACTTTCTACCTTTTTTTTTTTTTTTCGGGTCCAGAGCTAAAGGGCTACAATGAAGCCACCAGGGTGGCCCAAGTGTGTTTAATTATTTCAGTGTCTCGTGGGGCCTCAGAGGCGGCAGGAAGCTCGGCTGTAGCTGCCACTAACCATTCAGCATGGCTCGCTGTCTCTGGCTCCTGCCAACATGCTTACAGGTACAGACTCCTGGGAAGACGCCAACCGTCTCTAGTTTATGTCCTAATTACACAACCACATCTCCTTTTGGTGAGCCGAAGGAAACTAAAGTTTCAAGGAGAGAGTCTTTAACTGGAATGTACCTTAGACAAATTCCAAAACAGGAAAAACCTTAAGCAGCCTTGCACGTAAAAGCACAAAACCTTCACATGTCAGTATCATGTCTCAAACTGAAGAGTCCACCTTCATGGCAAGCTCCGCAAGAAACGAAGTCGGCAAAAATCATGACTCTCCCTTCTTACAATGCCAAGAACCTGCAAGGCTGAAAAAAGAACGATATCCAGGTCTCTTCTGAGAAAATTCAGACCTTTCCAGCAGATGCATTAAGTAAGCTAAAAACCTGCCAGTTGAAGGGGGAGAAAATGTCAGGACCGTAAAAAATGTATCTTCCAAATAATCAACCTCCCCAACGTAAAAACTTTTCTTTAGAGTCAAGAAATACTTCGACCCTGTGACCAGGGTTATGAAGAATTTCCTTTAAGCAAAACAAATTCCCAAGCACTCACTAAGCATATATACTAGTGTATAACATGTTAGCAAGCACACTAATCAGGAAATTCAGAGTCACCTGCCCTACGGACTGAGAGCTGGTCTCTTAAATTCTCGTCACCAGCCTGTCTTCTCCCAAGATTGCCAGAGCCAGAGGGGCTACCCCAGCCCAGCACGCAGCACACCCACCCCAATGCTGTCTGCCCGTTACAACTCTATTTCCTTTTATGAGTCTCCTTTCCCAAACTTAGCTTTCCTGATTTACGCTGTTTAAATATTATCTCAATGAACTCCAAGTAATCATTTATATCGTTTTGCTTTATTTTAATTTTGCTATATCAGATATCGTATTAACTCGGACAACGGGCCACTGGTGGATATTTGGAAATTTTCATTGCAATGGTATCTGTCATGACGTTTGACTCATAATCCCAATCTAAGAAAACATAACTATTTATTTATGCCTTGCTTCATTTCCAAGAAAACTTAAGACTGTGTGCAGAAATCCATATAATAAAATAATACTTAAATTATGGAGATAGGAAAATGGGACAAAGGAGAAATGAAAACAGAAAATTTCAAATAAAACTAGGAGAGGGGCCAGCATTTAAAGCTCAGCTTGTCAAGCCCACACACATGCTAGATCAGATTCTAAGCTTTCCAAGCTTCCCAGCGTCAGTGGAAAGAGAGAGAATCACTTATCAGGGGCTAAAATATGACGGCCCACTGGTCAAATCTGGCTACCATCTGCCTCTAAACAAAGTCCTACTGGAACACGGCCACATCTAATCATTTACATATTATTTATGGCTGCTTTCAGGATACGACGGCAGATCTGAGTAGCTGCAACAGAATAAAATATTTACTACCTGTCCCTTTACAGAAAAAAGTTTGCAGATGCCTGGGTTACATGATCTGTGCCGGTAAGATAACAGCAAAGCCGTCTCCCGGGATAAGCACGCTCTTCGTATGGTTCTGAAGTATGTCAGAGAACGTTCTACTATAAAGAGCTCACTGTGTAAACTCATGAAAAAAACAGCCTTAGCTTCATTTTTCACAGTACATACAGCAACAGATTTCACAGGGACGATGGCGGTTCTACGTGAGGCTGAAATGATGCCGTTTGGGGGAAATTCTCTCCAGGTCTGGCTGAGTTCAGGGGAGTCTGCAGAGATGCCCACGGCCGGCCACCCCCTGCCCTCCTTCCTTATCACAGGCCGGCAGGGCTAACAGGTCAGGCTCCTCTCCCGCTGGGCCCCAAGGGTCCCCCCAGGTCCTCTGAGGTCTCTGCCAGCAGTTGGCATGCAAGATAAAACCGATATGTCAGCTTTGCTTTAAGGCTCTTTTCCGTGAACATTCTCTCCACGGAATGTGGTTAAGTACCGGGGTGGTGAGATGGAGGTTACTTCTCTGCTAAGTGTCTGAAACGCGGCTGTTCCATTCTGCCAGCGTGCAGAACCGTCCCTGGGAACAGCGTCCTCGAGGAAGCAAAGGACGGATGTCCTCCTGGGGGAACCGGAGCCCCGCGGGGATGGCGACCTGGAGAGCAGACGCCCACGCGCCTCAACCAACATGCGGCCAGATGGCCTGAGAGCAGGGCCCAGACCCTCCTCCAGAACGAGCGCGAGAGCCGCTGCTCTGCACAGACGGACGGGTGGGCAGGGATGGAGAACGGCCCAGGCACCTTGAGTGGAAGCGCTCAGGCCCACCCCGCCCATGATGTCTGTTCAAAGAAACACACCCTCCGAACAGACATCACCTCGACCCACTGCCCTGGAACACGTACGTTCCTTAAGAACCCCCAAGAGCAAGGGTTCCAAAATAAATGCAAATAACCTGGAAACGGTGATTTCTAAGAAACCACAATTCAATTCAGTGTCAGAAGAAGATAACAGAACTGTCAACAGTGACTTTAGGAGAACACGTCTGTAGCCCTTTTATTCTCTGTGGTTATAAAGCTACGTTATAATCGACTATACTTCTGTTCTCTACAGTAAGGGAACAAAATCCAGGCTATCTAAAAGTGTTATTTAAAGGGATCATAGACTAAACTAAGAGAGCCATACTTTAAGATAATCAGAGCTATCCTTATTAACCCCACTGGAAACTGCTACTTAGTCTATCCTGCCTATGTTGTCAAAGAGAAAGAAAAAGAAAACACGTCATAAATCATCTTACATTAGTCCTAACAGTTCTTTCCACACTGTGATTAAAAGGTATAAAACTAGAAAATAAGTAAACGCCTAAAACCTTCCTTCTTCTTGTGGGCTTGTGGCCCTGTGCTAGGAACCACCAACTACAAAGAAGTGAGACAACCATCCTTGACAGGAGAGTTAAAAGGGCCACAAACACGATGGAAATTTTCTTCACCCTAAAGAGACTGGCGTTTGCTCTCCCAGCACCAGTGTTTAGGGTTCAGGTCCAGACCACTTAAGCCACATGTGGAGGTGGGAAGCCTGGACCTGGCGCAGTCTTAAAGAAGAAAAGACAAGAAACACTCTTGAGGAGTCCATCAGAACACTGAGCCCAGACCAAACTGGAGCAGGCACTTGGTATGCTCTTCTGGAACCAAGCGCAGGGATGCCCGGATACGTCCAGGTTTGGCAGTGCACGGAACGTGAGCACAGAACATCCCGGGGGAAAGCAGAAGCCCGTCCACGCCCACTGTGGGCCGACCCCCACTTCTCCGGGCCACGATGCAGCCCCCCACGTCCTCCGACGGGCCCTGAGCCTGAGCTGGAGCTCGGGCTGAAGGGAGGGTTAGAGACGCAACGTGGGAACAAGTGTTTTCACAGCAGATGAGGCCTGTGGTCCGCACCTCCAGAAGCTGCTGCCTCCACAGCCCGCCCCCCCGCCTCCCCGCATCGCAGCACACAGCGGCCACACGTCCCCTCATTTCTTCAAGACCCGCCGTGAAGGCTCCTACTTACGTAGCGCGTACAGGGTGAGAATCACTCCAGCCAGGCAGAATCCTTCAAAGAACCTGAGTGTGCTGAACATGGTCACGTTCACAGACAGCGCCACGGTCAGTCCAAAGACGAGGATGAAGATGACGGAGAAGAGCAGCACGGGCCGCCGGCCGAACCTGCACGCGGACAGGGACACGGTTAGCCGTCACCGCCGGGTGGGGCCGCGGGGCGGACCACCACGGCATCCCTGGGACCGCCGGCTCTCGCTGGGTGCTGGATGAGCACCGCACCGAGTCTGTATCCCTCCTGGACCCACCCGGGGAGGCCCAGGGGTAGAAGGTCCCCGGGGGATATGCACGCACCCGCTCGACTTGTCGATTAGGGAACACAGGTCAAGAGTACCGCACAACAACAGACGAGAGACGGGAACCACGTCCTGTTGTCGCGTCTGTTCCCAAGTACATGGGAGATAATTCAACACAATCAGTAATACCTTCCCCAAACACCAACCTTGACACGCCCAACATTCAAAGTCTTGAGAAGCTGCTGAGCTTTGGAACTGGCTCCACGGTCAACACAGACCCCGGGCAAGCGGCTTCAAGCCGTTTCTCTGGGCTGTTAACTAGCCTGGCCCGACCTTACCCGTGGCCTGGTGGAGCCAAGGGCCAAGCCGGCTGCCGACTGGTTTCAACTATATGATGAGAAGAAAATTTAAGGGATCACAGGCTAAACTAAGGTAGCCTGACCTGTACACAAGGGGTGTGGACCCGAAAGTGAAGCCCCCAGGGGCCCATCCTCTGCATCTCGGGAAAGGGCAGCGCGCAGCCTGGGCTGGTGGGCCGCAGCGCCAGCCGGTGAGAGCTCGGTGACCACTAGGGGCGATGTGCTTCTAGGCGTGGCCCGGGGGGGAGCGGGGAGCGGTGGCCCATCGGGATGGGGAGGCCCTTGTTCTCCATCCCTCCCAAGCTAACCTGCCACGTGTCCCAAATAAAGCAGAACCCTCCACCACACAGATGAATGTGACACAGCCGGAGTGAACTGGAAGGAAAGCTCACAGAGCAACTGGACCCCATTTGCCAAGGGAACAAAGTCCACGCCTGGTACCCCAAACACCTAGACTTAGGACAAGGCACCTACCTAAGAGCAAAATGCCCAGAAAGGGCAAATGGAGAGAAATGGAGAGTAGATTCGTGGTTGTCTAGGGCTGGGGTGAGAATGGCGGTGACGACAAATGGGCAGGAGATGGAAATGTTGTAGACTCAGCATGTGGTGTGACTGCATAACCCTGTAAATATACTAAAACTCACTGAATTGGGGACTTAAAATGGGGGAGCTTTATGGTATGTAAATTATCTCTCAATAAAGCTGCTTTTGAAAAAAGCAATACTCGGCAGTGCACGGCCTTGCCCTGTGCAGGAGATGGATGTAATTTCTAGAAACTCTGGGGGCGGGAACTACAGGACACAATTTCATTCAGAATCCCTTAGGCTTCTGGGCATCCGCATCAGTCACTTTGGTTTAGAGAAAGGGGGCCAAGGCTGCCAGCTCAACGCAACGTAAGTCAACCTTCTTATCGAGATTTAGCCATTACCTCCCTTGACTTGTGCTGGGGTCACTAAGCCCTTATCAGCAAAGACTCTATAGGTAGTTTGGTCCAAACCCAACCCGTTTACAGAAATAAATTTAAGCATGGCTTAGTTGGGTCTCCTGAAATGAAGGAAAACAAAGTCTAACTTACCCGTTCTTGTTTACCTCGACTTCCCTTCTCTGTAACATGGGGCTAACCGTCCTGCATCACAGTGTGTTGGGATCACTAACAGGGATGACAGACAGGGCACCAAGCAGCTCGTGGGTCCCCTTCCCGCGTCCTGCGTCCCTGTCGCCCACCAGACATGGTCTGCCCTGTCCTGACACTTTAGGAAAGATCCTGGATTTTTTTTTTTAACTTGTAGAAATGATTCTAAATCTTTCCCTCCCAAATGGTTGCTAAAATCATTAAGCGAATTAATTAGGATTAGGAACTGTGGGACAAACATGGTCCTCAGAGCCAGAGCCCCCGGCCCTGAATCCAGGCTCCCTGAGGAAGGATGGAATCTTGAGGAAGACCAGGCTCCGTCAAACGAGCCTTGTGCTTTCTTTAGGAAGGGCTGTCGGGTACAGACACGTGCAAGTGATTTAGAAAGCACTGGAGTTCAAGTGCGCACCGGCTGCCCCAGAGCTGGGGCCCTCCCCCACCAGATGACCGGTAAAATCGCACCCCCAAATCTGTGATGCAGAGCCTTTGCAGTCAGGATCTGTGATGCGCAGAATACTGGCCTCGGAGGTGCCCCGGTCCTAATCCTCAGACCCTGTGACTGTGTCACCTCTCATGGCAAAAGGGGCTGCACAGACGTGACGAAGGTGAAGGGCCTGAGGTGAGGTGACTGTCCAGGTGGGTCTAATCTAAGGACCCGGAGAGCCTGTCCTGGCTGCAGGGAACCAGAGAGATGACCTTGTGAAAAGGACCTGACCAGCCACCTCGGGCTCGGAAACTAGAAGTGGGCCGGGAGCCAAGGACCGCGAGAAGGTGGAGAAAGCAAGGAAGTGAGTTCTCTCCTCGCACCCCCAGAGGGCTACTGCAGCCCTGCGGGCACCCTGAGTTCAGCCTGGCGCGAACTACAGGACCGTAAGTTAGCTCAGCCAGGCCACCAAGTGCCTGGTAACTGTGACAGCAGCCCCAGAGAAATACGACGGCGTCTCAACAGGACACAGGTGTCCCGCTCCAACGGAGGACTCCGAGGAGATTTTAATGGAGGGATTATTCACAAAAGGGTGGGCAAGCTGGGAGAGAAAGCTGGGGCTCCTGACAGCAGGGAGTGGGGGGAAGGACAGTCCCGAGCTCAGAGACGGGGTGCAGGGGCCCCTGACTGATGGTAACTCTACAGAGACCAAGCAGGGGAGGGAAATGCCGCCCCTCGCTGTCCCCTCCCTCAGATCTCCAGCCGGTGCTCCCCCCCACCCTCCGCCACCCCCGCCCTCCGCCCCGCTGGCCAGGCTCAGCCGGGAGCCACAGGGCAAGAAGGCCTGCGGTGCAGCCCATAAAGGCAGCCTCCCGGGACCGGCTGGACGAGAAATGCAGGATGTCCAGCAAAAGACCCAGTAAGGAGCGGGGACGAGGTCATCGGGCGAGAGCCGCTGACCCTGACCGGGCCGGTCCCCCTCTTCCATCTAAAGTATCGCGTGACGTGACAGTACATACTGTCCAGTCCCAGATAGAACGTGTGCGGAAAACAGTCACTTTATAAAGTTTTCTTAGATGCTGACTGCGGTCTTAGCTTAACCCACGACTTGATCAACTTCCCTACACGGCCGTGAAACGGTGCCAAGGGCTGTGAAATCTGGACTTCCCTCTACATGTGTTTATCTCCTTTGAAGCAAGGCTCTAGCAGGGAGTAAAATGCCAAAAATAAATCAGGCAAGGGTGGAAAACACCAAACTTTCAAACTGGAACTGAGGCCCACTCAACATGTGCAGAAAGCCCCAGCACAAGCTGCCTGCCCTGACTCCCCGGTGCCCCTGGGCCACCCACCGCGACCTTGGTGAAGCGGCCACGGCATCAGACCCTGGCTGCTCGCCAAGGAAGACCCCAAACTCTCCTGTCTTCTTTCCCCAGGCCTGGCGTGCGGTCAGGGAGGCCAAACGGCATGGATGGGCAAGAAGTAAGAAACCACAAAACCACGTCTAAACAATTTAAACCATCACAGATCTGTTGGTCGAAGTCCGTATTTACTTCCCCTATTAAATCTCTCAGGAATCAGGACACTAAAACCTCCGTCAAGTCCGTGTTTTTAGAAAGAAGTGACATGGTTATATTACTATAGCTTTCCCCACCTATTTCAATGCAGGTTTCTAGGAAACAAAAGTCCTTGTGGTTAAAACACTGGGATTAGAGTATCTTTTAGGTCAGTATAGCTCACTCTGAAGACCTTTAAGCTCAAGTATTTGGTTTAAAAAAAAACAAACCCCAAACCCTCGCCCTTTCCCCGCCTCCACCCCCCAAGAAAAGCCACCACCAAACCCCATGCGAGGGCGGGCTGTGGGTTTCCGGAGATCACTGACAGCGTCTCTGTTACCATCTCCAGGGAGTATGTCCTTAAGAAGCACTTCCAAACGATGATTAAGCAAATTCTGAACACTCAGGAAATCACACTTCATGTTAATGCAAGGAACTCCCAAATAGGCGCTAGCTTTGGGGAAGAAAGTTCTAGAACCTGAAAGGGGCCTCCCTGGGCTCCCCCGCCGCTCTGTCCCCGCAGGTGCTCTCTGGAGCACCAGCCAGCTGTCTACACCCGTGGAGCCAGGCTCTGGGGCCACCACCAGCTTAGTCTCAAATCCTGGCTCTCCGACCTAAAAGCCGAGTGAACCTGGGGATTTTACTTAAACGTCCGTGCTTCCGTTTCTCCACCGTGAGACAGGGGTAATAACAGTACCTTCCTAACGGGGTGCTGTGAGGATGGGATGTCCTAATCCACGGAGACACTCAGCACAGTGCCCGGCAACGGCAGGCAGTCAGTAAGTGAGGGGTGCTACCACTGTCGCTGTTATTATTACCATGACTACCCCCCATCGCCCTCCGACCAACCTGTCACTTCACCCTGAACCACACACCTGGCCCCTGACCCACCCAAGTAAAGCGTATTCATTCTCGCCTCTGGTCACCGCCCCCCTGCCTGCACCGCCCAGCCATTACCCACATGCTGCCCACTTTTCAAGGTCCAGCTCCCTGTGGACCCGCACAGGCATCTGCTGGGCAAGCCGACTACAAGGACTGCCCCTCTCTAAGATCTGTGCGGCATTCAGGGCGCTCACGGGCACAGCCCCACCGTCCAGTTCTCAGGGGTGAAGAGAGTCCGGCGTGTCCTCTCCCCATCTTTTGACGCCTCTTGTATACCCACCCGCTCAGGGCCCAGCCCATAAAGCCTCGAAGCCACGTCCCCAGGCTCTTCCTAACCGCACTCTGACGGTCAGGAGGAGATGGGCTTGCAGGCTGCGAGCTGGTTTTGCTAGATTCTAGCAGCCGGGGAATTGCAATGAATTTAAATTCTCACTTCAGAAGGGTCTGCTCTGTGCACCGGCCAATTCGTTTCATTCTGAATTCTGCAGGTGGCAGCTAAAGGCTTCTGCTGTGGCACCAGCACCAGGGCAGAGGAGAGCCTCGGTCACGGTGAGCTCACACCGACCGTGCCCCGTGAGGCAGCAGAGGCTCGCTGCGGCTCCCGGGTTTGTGCGGCGGGCGTGTGGGTACTTACCAGTCAGCAATGCATCCAGTTATCAGGTAGCCAAAGATTAATCCAACCAGTAAGGAGAACTTAGCGACATGGACCTTCCAGGCATTATCACACACAAGATCCCACTAGAGAGGGGCAAATAGAAAACAGATCAGAGAGAAACACACACAGAGGCCACTTGTCAATCATAAGGGCAACACATAACTGCGCTCAGGGTCATGATACCCTTTACAGGCTGTGTCACACATACCCCTAAGAGTCTCTTCAATGTTTTTGAAAATCCAACAATGAGAAATATAATCTGCCCACAGAAGGCGGTGTAATGTTTTAGCCCGGGACAGAGGATAAAAGTCTGCAGGGTCTCACACCCCCCATGACATCTGCGGATGAGTCTTTCCTCCATCCTGCCACCACAGGCCGGGCATCCCCCACCACTGGCACAGCTGTCACGCGGCCCTGCAGGTGGAAAGCCCCTGCCAGCTTTTTGCACGGGGTATCACAGTAACACGAGGAAATTAAAAGCAACCTCTGTGTTTCCATCCCAAAAAACTCCCCAAACTTTATAAGTCGTCTTAAAATAAGAGGGTTAGCAGTAAATACTGAAATATCAACTTTAACTAAGCATTCTTACTTTTTTTCCTCATCAATGTCCCTTGTGTTTTCCCACATTACATCCTAAAGCTACCTGCTCCACTTGGAGAGAAAGCCAATCAATCGGTGAATACAACATTTAGACTATTTTTACAATTAAGCTTTATTATTTAGAAAAATAAATAAAAATAACCCTCCAATTTTTCCTTCCTCCTTTTGCAGAAGTGAGAGAGAAATGCACGTCTGTTCCCTCGAAGTGACGTGTGTCCAAGTGGAGCACACGTGAAGACACGGCCCTCAATCCGCAAGCAACTGACGTCTGGGCCCGAGGGGCAAACAAATGGGGTCTCGGCTTCCACGGGCTTTGGGACAAGCCGAGCTTCTGCACCAGCCACTGCGGATGGAGGGGCCGGCCTGGACAGAGCAGGAAGGCAGCTGCCCGCCACGTCATTCCCTGGACTCCCTGGGACACATCCAGGGCCAGCACTGCTGGCTGCACGTAACCTCATCAACAATTCAGATACAGGAGTTCTTTACAGGGGTGACACCCCCCTATGTCTGCCCAGGGACCGGCGGCACCAGCATCACCTGGGAAGGCGTCAGAAATGCACATTCTCGGGCCCATGGCAGACCCCGAACGGGAAGTTCTGGAGGAAGCACAGCAAGCGGTTTAACAAGCTGTCCAGGTGACAACACCGCCGCCCTGGCCTGCCATTTCTCTGCTATTTTGAATACAGTGAATGAGCTTCCCAGGCCTGGGCCAAGGCTCAAACCGTCAACCCCCAAGAGCAGGGTGAGGCCAAAGGCCGCATGAAACATGCACAGCAGGGCTGGTCAGTGCTTTGTGCGGCAAGTGCCGGCTCAGAAACTAGAGTGTGAGCTAAGGGGCCTTTTGGAGGCCAGCCTGGAAAACCAGCACTCACGGAAGTACCAGTGTGTGCATATTCTGTCTCCCCAGCCTGGTTTGTACATTCTGAGGCTGTTCCTGAATTGTTTTCTCTCCACTCTGCCTAGCACAGGACTCTGCCCACAAAGTAATTGATTCCAAGGCTAAGAGCTACACCTACCAGCCTATCTGGCTCCCCCGGGCGAGGAGGTGCTTTACAACACCTATAATCGTTACAATCCCAATCACATCACACCTTCCTGCACCTCAGCCTGGCACGTTCCCGGCAGGAGAAGGACACGCCCGGTCCCAGGTTGCTGCCAGGGGGAGGGGGAAGGGAGAGGGGAGGAAGGGGGACCAGCGGCTGGCTCTGTGGCCCAAGAATCAGTCACTCCTGTCTCCACCCAGACTTCTCACTGATGAGCTTATTTGAGGTTGGTTAAGTGAGGCCAAGGAGCACATTCTGCTTATGTGAGATGGCCAGGAGACAGAAGAGATTTTCATAAAAGCATCTGGCGGGGAGTGGGTTGCCCACACTGCTGTGAGTTCAGGCCCCTGAACGATAACTCGCCCTGGTCTTGGGCAGCCATGACCCAATTCAGCTGCTACCTAGTCAGATGTTCAGGGCAACCTCTATCAATTAACAAGGCGGGAGTGGAAAACTGAAACGGCTGAAGGAGACAGAACCGCTCCCACGGCCAGGAGGGAAAGGCAGCCTGGTGAGCAGTGCCTGCTGGCCCCGCGGTCCCCAGCCTGGGGGGCGGGGTGGGGGGAGGATCCAGGACAAGGCAGCCACCTGGCGCCTTAACCCTTCAATCAGGCGCCAGAGCAGACAGCATCTCTGAGTCAACAAGAAAACTACTCCAGACCCCAGCAGGCTCCCCAAGATAAAGTTCCTCCTGCTTGGGGCCTGCTAGACACCCCTAAAGCCTGGAGGCCCCCTGAGGTCCACTCCATAAACAAGGTGAGGTAGGGCTGGGAATCCACGGGGACAGCAGCCCTTGTCCGATCGCCCCACTTCTGATGAAAATAAAATATGCTCAGATGTCGTACAACCTCCAGAAGAATTTCAGAAGTATGAGGACACTTTGAGATCACCTCGCTGTCGAAATCTGTCCCACTATCGATAAGACATGGCAATCGGTCATTTCACTAAGCAAAGGCGAAGGGACGTTAAGAAACCTAACCTGTGCACAGCCAGGACTCAGCGGCACAGGTTCTGTCTCTGACATCATCACCTGTCACCTCCCTCTTCTCACACCCATCAACCACCGACGCCAGAGGGTACCTTCCTAGCGTACCCGGCACCCATCCCCCACTCCACCTCTGCCACGGACAGCCTGATTTATGGGGACGTGTAGGGGTTCACTCATCACCCTTTTGGTGTGGGTTCCTCCAATGTGGGCTGGAAAACACCACTTCCGGGCTCCCTTACTGCTAAGCTCTCACATGTGACTGAGGTTCTGCCCGTCGTCTGCACTTAACTTGCAGCGCACAGCCTCGATCTAATTTCCAGGGTGACTTGAATTAGGAAGAGCCTTAAGCCGGGAATAGGTGGGACATCCATTTGGTGGTCACATCAGGCAGGGCTTGGTCTGCAGGTGGCCCAGGTGTGATCCCAGAGCCTGGCTTGGACAGTGACCTCCTGAACCCCCTGCCTCCTAACTGTGACCCAGTCCCGGGAGCGGCCAGTTCTCGGGAGCTGCTCCAGGCACCCTTCAGGAGGCTCAGCCCTCGGCCGCTCCTGCAATCGGGCGAGCGCTGATTTTATGACCAGATCTCCCTGGGAAGGAGTGTGCAGGGCAAGAGGAGAGGGGGCCTCCCCACTGAACTAACACAGGGGTCTCCATGCATTAACCCCTCACATCCATTCCCTTCACAACAATGAGAACAGCCCTCTAGTCAAGCACTTCGTCAGCAGGTTTAACAAGATCGCAAAAGCGGAGAAGTCATGGCCCCATTTCATAGTCTGACGCCTGCCTCCCTTGCCGTTGTTCCAGGACCGGGGATGGTCCACTGTGATGATGCACGGTGAGGGAACTGACCCTAGAATGTGATCTCAATCTTAGCTGCACACGTTCTGTTTTTTTAAAAAAGGCCGTGGTTACAGAAAATCTGGTAGACTGTTTTCCTACCTATATATTTTAAAGATAAGCTAAAAGAAATAAAATTTATACTATTTTCAAAGGAATAATCTAATTGCTTGACTTGCCAGAGGGGAGAAATATTCATCAAGGAAACTAATGAAGTTTCTAAAGAAGATGGAAAATAAATGGGAGATGAGGAAGATAATCTTATTTTCAGCAATAATGAATACTATGATAAAGTAAAATGCAAAACAAGAACATAAAAAAATTGGAAGAAAACAGATTACTTATCCAATTCTGATGTGGAGAGGGACTCCCTAAGCATAAAAACTCAGAGAAAAAAAACTACCTAAGGAAAAGATGATGGATTTTAGAACAGTTTATCTGTTACTCCTTAATTATCATTTTACTTATTATTTAAAACCTCCATGCATCAAAAATACCATAAACAAAATTATAAAGAGAGAAATTTGTAAAATACATTGGAAGGGGGATCAGAATGTGTCACCCCCAAAAAATGCCACTTTGGCCTAAGGATGATTTTGAGCTGGAGCAAATGAGAATCAGCAGATTCAGAAAGAAGCCTTCTCAGAGCGTCCCTATCTGCCTAAAAGCAGAGGCTTCTGAGAATTGAAGAAGGCCATAAAACCCCCTCTCCCGGGGGAGTCCTATGGCCGTGAAGACAAAGTCGGCACCAAGATGCGTCTGCAAACAGCCTCACTGACAAATTAGGAGTTTGGGATTAACATGTACACACTACTATATATAAAATAGATCATCAACAAGGACCTACTATAAAGCACAGAAAACTCTACTCAATATTCTGTAATAACCTAAATGGGAAAAGAATTTGAAAAATATGTATAACTGAATCACTTTGCTGTACACCTGAAACTAACACAACATTGTAAATCAACTGTACTCCAATATAAGATAAAAATTAAAAGCCACCTCACTGAAACAACCCTCATCTTCCGTTAGCTCCCCCCATATATTTCCTTCCCAAGTTTGCCACCCCTAAAAGCCTCAACCCCTTTTCCTCTGTCTCCTCACTTCTGTACAAACGGACTGTCCTTCTGTTAAGATGTGAGCCCAAGTTCCGACCACCCCTTTGAGTTACTGGTCACCAAGCGCTCCTGTGTGCCCGGCTGCACTTGGCAATGAACCCTGGTTCCCTCTTGTTCAGCTGCCTTCAGTCTAGTTCCCAGGGCCCCAGCCACAGAACCTAGGAGGGGAGAGGAAAAAGGTTTTCTCCTAGACTGATACTCCTACTAGAAATGGGTAAAGCACCAGGCAAATTAACAAAATATGAAACAAATGGTTAAAAAAACACCTGGGAAATGCTCAATTCCACGAATTAAAATCAAAGCTCAATATTTTATTTTCAAAAAAATTTTTTTTTTTAGTTTCCCAAAAATGCAGGAGAAACCAAGAGGACCAAATCTGTGCTGGGCGTGTAAACGAAGCACTGCATTTCTGCAAGGCCGTCTGGTAACATGCGTCCCGTGACTTGAAATCGTGAACACTCTTTATCCCAGCAATTCCCTTTCTTGGAAGTTTTTCCCAAGGAGACTATGACTGATGCCCACAGATGTCCTGGTGCAACGGTGCTCAGTGTTTGTAACTTGTAAGAAATGGGAACCTGCCTGACATCCAGCAAGACTACACAGCATGAAAATGTTTGCTTTTGGCTGCGTTGGGTCTTCGTTTCTGTGCGAGGGCTTTCTCTAGTTGCGGCAAGCGGGGGCCACTCTTCATCGCGGTGCGCGGGCCTCTCACTATCGCGGCCTCTCTTGTTGCGGAGCACAGGCTCCAGACGCGCAGGCTCAGTAGTTGTGGCTCACGGGCCTAGTTGCTCCGCGGCATGTGGGATCTTCCCAGACCAGGGCTCGAACCCGTGTCCCCTGCATTGGCAGGCAGAGTCTCAACCACTGCGCCACCAGGGAAGCCCCAAATGTTTGCTTTTGAAAGCAAATGATTGAGAAAAATGCTCATGATATAACGGTACGAGAAAGGCTCAGAATAAAAAACCATGAATAGAGGAGATATTTGTGTACACAGGGGAAATTAGAAGAAGATATTCCAAAATATTTAAAGTGACTATCTCTGGAGAGTTGAGTTTTATTTTCGATTTTATACTTTTCTTGACTTTTCCAAACTTTCTACAGTTAATCTATAAGCCTTATAATGAAAGAAAAAAAGTAGAGGTAAAAGTAATGTAGACTCCCACCCACAGTGGTAGGTGGAAGTGATCGTAGTTAGGGTGAGACCAAATCATTAAAAAAAAAAACAAACCTTTTCACCTTTTCAGGAATATGCATTTTAACACAATCTAAACACTCAGGCCTAGCGGAAGCCTGTTGGGAAAATGACTAAAAACAAACTACATCTTTGGAGCCTGAAGAGTACTGATGATGTTAATATTCATTGACTAAAGCCAAAAACATTTTTTAGGAAACTAAGTGAAAAATTTCCCCCAAGTTTCATCTTTTGTGCCAGAGATCCCCATCTGAGGCTGTTCCATTAGAAGCCACAAGGGTTTTACCAGTCACAACGCACATCTGTTCTAACCCTGAGGAGTCAGTAGAGATAAACGGAAAAGCTTCTGCTCAGACTGCAAAGGGGATAACACTGCTTAAAACTTCAGAAGCTTAAATAAAACAAAATTCCTGACTGAGGTGGAGGAATTTACAGAAATGCAGGGTCAGCATTCTTCTGCAACCTTTTTTTCCCCCTAAAGTGGTATTTCAGCAGACCCTCATGAACCACCGTTTGATACACCGAGGATTTGCCCTGCTCTGTGTTCTTAACTGGAGACAATAGAAGTGCCAAGAATACCCCCCCTGACACACACACACTCACACACCCTGGAAGGCTGGCCACATAAGCTGGACCCATGAAGCACATTAGCTACAATCAGCTGCTCAACACTGAGGCAGCCTATGCGGGTCTGTGTTATTCAGTGGTTCTTTTTTTTTTTTTAATGGATTTATTTAATTTATTTATTTTTGGCTGCGTTGGGTCTTCGTAGCTGCGCACGGGCTTTCTCTGGTTGCAGCGAGCGGGGGATACTCTTCATTGCGGTGCGCGGGCTTCTCATTGCGGTGGCTTCTCTTGTTGCGGAGCACAGGATCTAGGTGCCTGTGCTTCAGGAGTTGTGGCTCGCAGGCTCTGGAGCGCAGGCTCAGTAGTTGTGGCGCACGGGCTTAGTTACTCCGCGGCATGTGGGATCTTCCCGGACCAGGGCTCGAACCCGTGTCCCCTGCATTGGCAGGCGGATTCTTAACCACTGTACCACCAGGGAAGCCCTGTTTTTGTTTTTTTTAATCTAGTAGCATTTGGATTTTTTTTTGCTAAAGACGTTATCAAAATTCAAGAAATACTGCATATTTTGAAAACCCCAAATTATTCTCTGCTTTTTGCCTCTAAGTTCATCCTCCAATTTTAGGAGATTCACAGCAGCCAATATAACTGCCAATTAGGGCTGGCACTCTCTCGAGCTTCCTTAAATGACATAATGAACAACCTTGCCAGATACTCTGGGAGGTTTTTGGGTTTCTTTTTAGTTTTGTTTCCCTGTTTTTCATTAACTGCTGCTCAAATGGCTCCTCCACTTTCTTTTTCCCCAACCAACTTGGTGCCAAAACCCCAAACACAGCACGCTGAGGGAAACAGTTGAACCAAAAATCTACTGCAAGCCTGTTGGTGCTCCATGGAAGAGACCAGCAAACCTGCTCTCTCCTCGTGCAAAGGAAACCGGTCCAAAACCACAGTGTCAAAGCTGGTGAACTTCTTCAACCTCACGTAGCCCCGTTCTGGACTAGTGTAGTAATTTTAGACTCACCCTAACCCTTACTCAGTGATCAGTCTTGTTCTGTTTTTCTTCCAGTGACGACTCTTACGCCTGCTGCCCTTTGGCTGTAGTACCACCTTGGTGTGGAGGAAGAGAGACGGACGTGACAACTGCTTCAAACTGTCGCCTTCAGGGGCTTTCCCGGTTCTTACTGAATTTGACCATTTTTAAAGGGCTGGAAGTATAAAACCTCTTACTTATAGCACAGGGAACTATATTCAGTATCTTGTAAAAAACTATAATGGAAAAGAATGAAAGAAAGAATATAATGATATATACATATATATTATGTATAACTGAATCACTTTGCCGTACACCTGAAACTAACACAACATTGTAAATCAACTATACTTCAAATTTAAAAATAAATAATAAAAATTTAAAAAGCTAACTTAAAAAGGAAACAGAAAATTCACCACCTAAACAGGCCCTGAGTAGTGGATGTAGGATTATCTCTGCAAGGTAACACGAGGCTCTCAATTTTCCTTTACTTTTTCTGAAAGGAAACAAGGAACACTGTACAGTTCTGAGCAGAGGTTTATGTTAGTAAACGTCCTTATGAATGTGCCACGATGTCCACTATGGCACTGGGGGGTGCTGAATCTATATTCCACAGGCAGCAGAGATGGTAAATAAGCAACGACCTTCTATCAACCAAAACCTTGGAGAGTCTTTCCAAATCCTGCAATGCCTATTTTACTACCTCTAAGAAGGGAAATTGATAGTAAACCCTATACATTAAAGAGGACTATTGCAAAACCAGAAAGAAAGAAAAAAAAAAAACAAATAATTCCACCGCCCTAAACATTCAACCCCAGGGAACTATTCATGCCTTAAGTGAATTCAACACACCGGCTTCTCCCAGGTAATTGATATTAAGTAACTGAAAGATTCTTAGCGAGAAATTACACAGTTGCTACATGTGTTACCAGAAGAGATCTTTTAGTATTGCGCAGGAACAAAACTGGACTCAAACATTTAAAAGAGCCGCACTAATTCTGGAAAGGAGCAAAGTGTGGAGACCTTTGGACAGCAGGGTCAGGGAATCCTTGGAACGAGAAGATTGTGATGACCAGGTGATCAATGGGGAAGAACTCAGAGGCAGAAGGAAAATTATCTTTTACCTGCAGAAACAAATGCCTTGTCCCTCCCCACTGCCTCGCAGCTGTGACCCTGACTTCTCTCAGCCCCGTGAAGTGCCTCTGGGCCAAGTCATTCCTCACCTCCCTGGCCTGCCAGGGTCCAGCCACGCCAGGGAACCCCCAGCTCCCCAAAAGCCGCAGGGCCCTTTGCCTTCCTACAATATCCATGCACACCCCGATTTTCCTGGCTCAATGGATAAAACTCATTTCAACCAAAATTATTTAACATAGTAGATCACCTGCGGGTTGGAGAATGGCAGCCTTTCTGTACTCCTGGCATTATTCCTTTCAATGTGCATATAGTAGCTTTGTAAGCACACAATTAATTACAAGGGGTAGAAAATTAGAAAGATACAAAGAATACATTTCCACATATTTAATCAAGTCAATTGAGAAGCTCTCCTCTTCCTAGTGCCCCTATTCTGTACTCCTATGACAACCTGTACTCAGGATAAACACCCAGACTAGTTATCAGAACATATCATAACTGCCTGCTGCTTACAAATCTTTCTTTCACCAGCTCAGGGGTTGGCAAACTACAGCCTGCAGGCCCGATGTGGCCCTGCCCCCTGTTCTGCACGTCGAGTTTGATGGGGGCCCGTCTCTGCTGGTGCACAAGTGCGTGTGCCGAGCACAGGGGTGACAACACAGAACACACGGCCTGCAAAGCAGAAAACGTCTACTATTCAGCCCTTCACAGGGCAAGTCTGCCGACCCCGGCACTCGACCGTGAGTCCCTGAAGAAAGGGACCACGTCCTCAGTCTCTAAGCTGATGTCTGGGACGGGGCAGGACAGCACGTGGAGCTGCCACTCTGGAAGTGGACATGCTCTGTGTTTGCCTGTGTTCACTGTGCCATGCATCTTCTCAACCCTCTTTCTCTCCGTGATTATTTCTTCAAACAGGATTTAAATAATTAATACATAATTACGTATTATACAACATTTATACAGGCAATATAGTTTGAAGTGTTTCTGCCATACTTTTCACCATTAGTAATTTTCCGCAAGGGAAAGAGAATTCTAGTTTTATTATAAAAGCCCACAGAATACAGGGTATGAGAAATTTATTTAAAACAATGAATAATTTCTCTCTTAATAGAACAAATCTGTTATATAAATTAAATATTGTCTCAACATTTGTTAAGCACATGCCATGGTCTTGGGGCTCTGCTGGCTGCTTTGACTAAGCATCTTATTCAGGCATCGAAACAGCCCTACAACACGGGCTTATGACCAGTGAGTCCATTTTACAGATGAGGAAATTGAGGCAGAGGGGAATCAACTAGTCCAAAGTCAAACGGTTTTTCAGTAGAAGATTATCAATCCATGTCTGATTAAAACTCATGTTCTTCCCCCACCCCAATAAACTCAAAGAAACAGCCCTTGTTCATGCAAATATAAACAATTCTGTGGTTTATATTAAATTGTTATCGGTTGCAGCATTTGTCTTGCCTGGTATTCAGAAGACCTCAGGTACAAGGAAGCAAAGCATGACTGTGGAAGCAGGACAACCTTTGCTGTTACTTCATTGTTACAATGACTAAACAAAAATAGCTGGTAAAGTCCCTGTGAATAGCAGGTATGTACTCAAAGGCATCTATTAAAAATAATATCCCAGTATCTTATTTTTCATAGAATTTTAGTATCAAAATACTGGGAAAAGTCAAGGTCAACCTCCTAATTTTAGAAATGAAAAGCCTGAAGCCCAGAGAAATGATGTAACTTGCTCAAAATAAAAAAATCTTGGGGACTTCCCTGGCGGTCCAGAGCACTCCTTGCTTCCACTGCGGAGGGCACGGGTTCGATCCCTGGTCTGGGACCTAGGATCTTGGATGCCGCGCGGCGCGGCAAAAAAAAAAAAAAGCCTGGGGCTGCTGGACCCCAGCCCAGGCTGCTGTGGAAGATCTCACTTCCTCATAGGTGGCCCTGATGCAAACCGCCCAAGTCCATCACTGCCGAGCAGGACAGAGGTGTGTGGTCCAGCTCCCAACCTCACGGTCATCTGTCGGCACCATGTTCACTCTGGTCCAAAGCCCTTACAACATAAAGAATTTCTAAAAATTATCTCAACATTCTAATTGAGACCAACTCTTGGGCTTCTTGTCCAACAGTCACTTTTTTTTTTTTTTTTTTTAAATAATAAATCAGAGCAGTTGAGAAGCTAAACCAGTTTTCTCCCTGTTTCAACATCGGTCTCACCATCTTGAAAGGACGTGAATAATATTAGGCGAAACGGCTTCTTCAAACAAGGATGTTGTTTGCTGTGTCTGACTCAAATGAAAAGCCAGTACAGGGGCTTCCCTGGTGGCGCAGTGGTTGAGAATCTGCCTGCCAATGCAGGGGACACGGGTTCGAGCCCTGGTCTGGGAGGATCCCACATGCCGCGGAGCAACTAGGCCCGTGAGCCACAGCTACTGAGCCTGCGCGTCTGGAGCCTGTGCTCCGCAACAAGAGAGGCCGCAACAGTGAGAGGCCCGCGCACCGCGACGAAGAGTGGCCCCTGCTCGCCGCAACTAGAGAAAGCCCTCGCACAGAAACGAAGACGCAACACAGCCAAAAATAAATAAATAAATAAATAAAATTAAAAAACAAAAAAAGAGCCAGTACAAATGTGAATCTAAATGGTCACCTTTTCCACGAAGACAGCTGACACCAACCTGCTAAAACAAGGTACACAGAACTCTCAGCTGCTGAACTCACAAAAGGTCCAGTAGAACCCTAGTTGGGGAATTTTTACCAATTTGGCCTTTTCCTCCATTGTTCTTGGGCCGGGCTGTAGTTTACCAGGGTCTCCGCAGAAGCGCATCATCAGATAAACAAGAGCCTGCAGGAGGCCTGGAATTCAGAGACCACCACGGGGGCTGGGCCAGGAGCGCCAGGAGCAGCCGGGAGCAGCCGGGCACCGAGGTGAGAGCGCAGATTTCCAGCTGATGGACCCGAGTTTCGATTCTAGTCACGTGACCCGGGTGAGTTACCTCACCCCTTGGGGCCTCAGTTGCAACGTCTATGATATAGGAGTCATAAAACTTGCAGTATAGGTTTTTTATGAGTCAAAATTAATATAAAGCATGTGCCTGGTGATTATTACTCATTAATTCTGTCTGTCATTTAAGCAGCTCCTTCAGGGCTTATGTCTGTTGGTAACACTTGAAGGAGAGCTAATAAAACTACTTTCAAAAAGGGTTTTGATATTGAGAGTCTGCGTTATTCACCGAGGCTGACCCTAACTGATCCAAATGAAGGGGTATTTCCTAGCTGTACATCCTGTCTGCACAGCTGGCACCAGAACAGAAAGTGGGAGAGGCAAGCACAGAAAATGCCCCCAGGGCACAGTTGTGTCCACAGTGGGGAGGGACTGGACGGGGAGCCGGCACCCTTCCACACGGGGTCTACACGCCGTTCACGTCCTTCCCCAGAGCTCGGATGCGACGCCCTTCGCTTCGATCTCATCAGCTGCAGACGGGACAACATCAGCCCCAAGTCCCAGACATCCTACAAACAGTCATTAAATATACTGTTTCTCTGACCCAAAGGAGAAAAAGGAGCTAGCGACACTATTATACCCAAAAGGGTGTTTACGTTTTTTTCCCTTGAGCCAACTATTAATCTCCCCAGAACATTGAGCAGAATTGGCAATGTGACAGCCAAAGGTGACAGTGCAGTTTGTTTCCGGCTGCCCGGGGCTCAGCGGGACATGGATGTGCAGATACAGGCCCGAGGAAGGACCCCTGCCACCCACTCCAGGGGCCTACGACATCCCGAGGGACAAGTTAACAGAGGACAGACAGTTCTCCAAGATTTTCCTCGAATAAAACTCAAAGCATTCTTAAGCCAAAGCCAGAATCAGCTCCTCGAGGGGTACCACGCACTGCCGTGAGCCAGTTCTCCTGAGGACAGACCCCAGGGACCCACATCGGGCCCGGCCGGGTGGGAGAGGGAAGCGGGTAACAGACTCAGCTGGAAGGGGAAGGAGGGGGCAGAGACCCCTTGGGCCGAAGCGGCTGCGAGTGGCCAGACTGGGCCTCAGGTGGCCTCCCTCACAGGCCCCCCACGGCTGTGTGGATGTTCTCACCCTCCTCACCCGCCAGCCCGGTCAGAACCACGTGGGCTTTCATACTGGGGACGGACCTGGGACAGTGTCTTCTGCTACGGATGCATTTGGAAGTACAGCACGCAGGAACTTGTGCGGCAGCCCCTTCCGTGAACCTTTGGAAACCAGGCTCTTTCTTGCAACAGTATTAACTGCATTGTGTTCAGGGCTTGGTGGGCGTGGCCTTGCTGATTAAGCCAGGGCAGCTGAATTCCATCCCAGCCTAAGGCATGCTCTGGAAAGGTGCCCTTCACAGACTGCCAAGTGAAAACCCTCCATCAACCACTGATTCAAGAGCGGATTTTACAAAGCTCGTCGTAGGGCCATCAAGGCCACCCACTGGGCACTCTCCACTCCTTCCCCTCTCTCTAAGGCACACGGGAAGCAGGAGAGGAGGGAACGGTCCATAAACGAAACCTTCAACTGGGCTGTGCTCCCCTGTGGGGCTGCATCTTTAAGATGCATTCACTTCTAAGTCAGCAGCTGAGGCGTTTTCTGAAGGTGCTTGAAAGGGCACCAACAGGTGTTCATCTGCAGTAACAGTCAGTCAGAGGGAAGATGGAGTCTCCCCTGCAGGACTTCTCAGAGCCTTCACCGTTACTGCGCGCCATGGGTCCTGCACGGGGGGGCTCTGCGGCTGCGCTTCCCAAACTCAGGCGGCCTTGGACACCCCCCACACACACTTTGAAGGGCGTATTTTTGAACTGCAGAATAAGAGATGTTGCCATGCATATTTTGTTTGCCCTACGACCTAACAGACGATCACAACGCCAACTATAATATGACAATTCTGGGATTTTGAGCCTGGGGTAAGACACTTTGGTTACGCCTGCATCTACATGAGGAGAGGAGGGCTGCTATTCATATGTGTCAAAGGAAGCTGAGGAATTTGTTTTCTACCTTTGATCAGAGAAAATAAAAACGATAACTATGTTTCTCTGTCTTTGCAAGAGATTATAAAGGCTAATTGGTAACAGATGGACAAACATTCACTACTCTTAGGATACGATATGTAGGTCAATGACAGCAAAAAGCACTCACTGTGTACCATTCACCCTCCTCGAAAGGACATGTACCAGCACTGGACGCTGCCGCCTCTCTTGCAGGAGGACGCTCAGTCAGCCCAAGTCCAGTGGTGCTTACGGACCCTTTAAGACATAGTCTACGTACCCAACAGGTGAAAGCAGGGACACAAACAGATATGTGTACGTCCATGTGCAAAGCAGCGTTATTCACAATAGCCAAAAAGTTGAAGCAACCCAAGGGTCCACAGACACATGAATAGCTACACAAAATGTGGTGTATACACAGAATGGAATACTATTCAGCCCTAAAAAGGAAGGAAATCCTGACACAGGCTACACCATGGATGAGCTTGAGGACATTACACTCAAAGAAATGAGCCAGTCACAAAAAGACAAAGTACTGTCTGATTCCACTTATATGAGATCACTGGAGCCGTCAGATTCACAGAGACAGAAAGTAGAAGGGTGGATGCTGGGGCAGAGGGAGGGGGGAGGGGCAGTTAGTGTTTAATGGGGACAGAGTTTCAGTTTGGGACGATGAAAAAGTTCTGGAAATGGATGGTGGTGATGGTTGCACCATACTGTGAAGGTACTTAATGCTAGTGAACTATATACTTAAAAATGGTTAAAACGCTAAGTTTTATTTTATACATATCTTACCCAAAAAAAAAAAAAAAGTGAGATAAAATTGCATTCCTGTTCTAACAATGACAAACCCAAGGTGTGACTAGTCAGGGTTCTGTTTGGCTTGCACACGGAGGACGCCCCCTCGAAGAGCAGGAAGCACCGGGACAGCCACTTCCTGCTTGCAGATCCTCAGTCCTACGCGTTAAGAGTCTCAGGACAACCTTCTCCAAGGCCCAGACCATTCCCTGCAGGGAGACGTGAGCAAAGGAAGCGTGACAGTCCTCCTGCCCCTCACACTCGCCTGCTTCCTCCCCTGGGCTTCACTTCCCACGATGCTCAAGCCAGGCTCCCGGCGCTTAGGCTCTGTCCTCACGCAATCAGGTTCCTCCCTTTGCGTCCCCGCCCGCGGCCAGCACCCTGGTCCAGGCCCATCGGGGACTCGTCTGCGTATTCAGAGGGCGGCACAGCTTCCATATTTAATGGCTGTTTACTGGTCACTACTGTGTGCCAGACCCCAGGAAATAACAGTGCAAAGTGCTGTCCTTGCTGTCGAGAGTCTAAGGGTGGAAAACAGGCCGTGAGTAAGAAATGAAATACAGCTGAACTTAAGGCGCTGTGCGAGCACATCAGAGGGCCTGGGGCTCTGTTTAGTTAGGACTCTCCCTCTTGGCCGGGCAGGGGGTCAGGAGGTGAGCGGAGAAGGCGGGGCAGGGGCAGACCCGGCGGCCCTGCACCCCACGTTACAGAGGGGAAACGCATCAAAACCAACCTTTAAATGGACTCCAAATGTCAACTGAAATCAAACCTCATGTTGGCTCTTGCTTGATGCTGCTCTTGTTAGAAACACCCTGATCCAGCCTGGCAGCCTTTCACAGGAAGGGGACCAAATCCCCGAGCCTGCTGTTCAGGGGACGGGGGAGGAGAGAAAGGGAGAGAGTGACCAGGGGGTGGGGCGCAGACCAAGCAGGCTCCAGCCTGTCTACAGATGGGTGGGCACGAGGGTGCAGGCCACACATCCGCCACTGATGAACAGGCTGCAGGATACGGATGAGCCCCGAGGAGAAGGATGAGCTCTATCATCACATGTACCTTGGTGTGAGCTGCTTTATCTCTTAGCCGAGACCAGCTGCCCAGACGTTTTCTTAAGGTGAGAAGGCAGGGTCCCCACGTGCCATGAAGGCTCATCTGCCAGGGCTGATCGTAATTTTGTCCTGAGACCTTCCAGACGTCTTGTTTTAAACGTGTTGAGTTAACGGCTGGGAAACTGCGGCGCTTCGTACGGCGCGTCAGAGCAGCTGCCCTCCCAGCCCCAATGGGGGCTCCTCGAGAAAAGGGCTCGGAGGAAGCACGGGTCTCAGAGCTCACACCCTGTGGACATGGAGCCTGCATGTGGGTCGTTTCCTTTCATCCCTCCAAAGCCTACGCAATGAGCGGCATCTCCACCTCGGAAATTAGGGTCCAGGAGGCCAAGTAACTCCCGGAGCTGGAGGTCTGAGTGGAAACGTGGTGAAGAGCCCAGGATGGAGACCCAGGTCTCCTGCCCGAGCCTAGGGCCTTCCCCCAGCCCTGCTGCACTCAGCACAGCCCCCGAGCACGGGACCGTGCCACTGCTGGACCAGCCCCGGTGCTCACAACCACGTGGTGCTTGTGGTCAAGTCGAGACTGTGAAAAAGCCACGTGTAAAACCATTTTTCACAAGGTCTTTTGTTTTTTTTTTCAAATCATGGGGCTGCGTTTACAAAACCTAAAGGAACCGAGTTTCCTGGCTACTGTGCACAAGCGCCGTTCAGAACACCACCTACCCAAGCCCAGGAAAGCCGCCTTCGCTTTCCCCTTCGGCTTAGTAACTTCCACAGCCATCGGGATAAACGCATTCTCTCTGCTGAACACCGCGGGGCCTCCAGTCCCTAAACTGCTGCCTCAACACAAGTGCATCAGTGGTGCCTTCACCTGCTTCAACACGAGTGCAGATCACCTTGGACGACGCGCAGGCACGGACGCAAACACTCTGCCCGACGAAATGCCCAGCGACACGCGAACACGGACAAACGTGAAAACCCTGGGGAAAACGCCACGTTTTTCGAGGTTCAAAAATGGTGGGAACCGTCTGCCTGCACTTCATTGCTTCCTTTAAGGTCTGTAGACGGAGGAGAGAGATTGGGAGGGATGATTCCCCTCCCACGCCCCAGCCCTGCTGGGAAACACTGCCCTAGCTCCCTCCTTCCCCTGAAGCAGGATCCTGCCGGGCAGGTCCATCGGAAGAGAACTCCCCTTGCCCTTCCCTACGAGTGTCCCTACACACGGGGCCGCCGCTCTGTGTTCAGCCGTGGCCGGGAGATGGCGGACACACCGGCTGTTTTGTTTGGCCTCTTGCTCCCAAACTTCTTTAACCCCGGAGCCGTCGGCCCTCACCAGGCTTACCCAGGTCTTCCTGAGCCAGGAGGGGTGCGGGGCTCCCAGCTCGGTTCCCACATGCGGCAGGAGGTCCTGCTGCTCCAAGCCCCCCAGGGACGGGGTGAAAAACCACAGCACTCCTGGTACCCGCCCTGGGGTCCTGGCCGCCGCGGTCCAGGTGTGGCTCCTCCCGCCCACGTGCAATCCCGCCCACGTGCGTCCCCGCCCCCGGCCCCACTCCTCCGGCCTCCTCATCACCCTCGGGCCCTGGAAACTGCAGCTGGATTCCTGCGTCTCGGAGGCCACAGCTCCTCCCCCACAGGCACCCCGTCGCTCCTGCTTCCGACCCCCAGGAAGAAAAGGGACAGAGGGAAACCTACCCAGATTACAAGTAAGTCAAGGCCTCCCACTAGCTGCTCCGATTCTGTCCACTTGGACGTCTGGGAACTGAAAGGTAACGAGGAGTAGGAAGGGCTTACGAAGTACTGCATTTCACTGTCATGGCAATCTACGCGTAACGGCCCCAAACAGGAAACGCCCCGAAGTCCACCGACAGGTGAGGGGAGAACCCGAACGCGGGGCACACGAGCCATGGAGGGCGGACCAGCCGCACGAGGAGGAGCGACTACTGACGCGGGTGCGAACGTGGACAAACCTCACAGGTGACGCCGGGTGCGAGCGGCAGACGCCCAGGCCCCGTCCTGCACGGGTCCGTGTCTGCCACGCTCCGCACCGGGCGGCACCGGCTGTGCTGGGGAAAGTAGCACGCAGGCCGCTGGGGGGGGCGATGGGAGGCGCGCAGGGTCAGGTTCTCCGTGGCGGGGGTACGCGCTGCCGCTTAATTTAGGTGGTGGTTAAGGGGCAGATAAATGGGTCCAAACCCACTGAACTATACACTTAAAATCTGCCCATTTTACTGTATGTTAATTGTATCTCCATTTTAAAATATCTGGGAAACTGTTTTAAACGGGTCCCCAAAGATGAGGAAGCAGCACCCAGAGCTGACGGGGCTTCCGTCTCCTCCCCCCTCCCCCCTCCGGCAGCTCTCTGGTGACAGGCGGCGACGGGGAAGGAGATGCCGGGGCTGTGACGGAGCCCAGAGGGCTGGCTGACCCTCCCGGAGCGAAGGTGTTTGTTCGTACCTTCCCTTCTGCTCAAGGACACGACCTCCAGGCCAAGCGCTCAGGGCGGAGTGAGCGACTCGCACAGGTGCTGTTTATTCCAGGGCCCCTCCCCCTTCTCCCTCAGCGTGAACAGCGCCCACAGGCACTCCCGCCACCATCTGCAGCCACCTTTACCCGCCCCCTCTGTCACCACCTGGATGCCAGCCGCTGCGGCCACCTGCTTGCAGATCCATCACTCGACAACAGACCCAATGGGCCGGAAAGCACTCTTCTTGCAAAACTGACGTGAAGGACAGAACCACCCGTGTTGCAGGGATAAGAAGCTCTGTCTTCCTGCGAGGACTCCATCGTGGGCTGAGCTGCGTCCCCCCTGTAAGAGCTGGCGAAGTGACTCCTCACCCCGGCGGCTCAGGACGTGAGTGTGGGAGGGAGGAAGGGTCCTCACAGAGAAGATGAAGCTAAATGACGTCATCAGCGGGGGTCCTCATCCAGCACGGCTGGTGCCCTTGGAAAACGCGGAAACGTGGACGCAGAGACACAGGTAGAGAAACGATGACGTGAAGACACACGGGGAGACCAGGTGGAGATGGAGGACTGGACTGGTGCCTCCCCGCCCAGGATGCCAGGGACCGAGGCCGCTCCAGAGGCCTGGACGGACCCTCCCTCAGAGCCCCCGGGGGGAGCCAAGCCTGCTGACGCCCCGGACTTTCCGTCGGACTTTCTGAGGCTCCGGGCCGGCCCCCTCCTGTCACCTGATACGCGAGTGAGTCTGGTCTGCCCCTTGCCCACCCCGTGTGGCCGGGCGCCATCACCCACAGCACAGACGCTGGTGGCCCCGTTCCTCCTCTCCGCCGGCACATGGTCTGTCTTCTGGAAACGGGGGCGGGGGGGGTGGTGCTGGTGTTGTGGAGGGAGCACAGGTGGCGGAGCGGGACTGACGTGTCTGGGATGCCGGCTTCATGGATTAGGAACGCCGCGTCCCTGGCCAAGCCCCTTGGCCTCTAAGCCTGGGGTCCCTCACCTATCAGACG
The DNA here is from genome assembly GCF_009873245.2 of Balaenoptera musculus. Classification (NCBI taxonomy): domain Eukaryota; kingdom Metazoa; phylum Chordata; class Mammalia; order Artiodactyla; family Balaenopteridae; genus Balaenoptera; species Balaenoptera musculus. The sequence continues at coordinate 2,346,505 of NC_045795.1, forward strand.
CTGATAACAGGAGGGAGAAGTGAATGGCCAGCCCACGGCCGGGACATGTTGCCACGACCTGGCTCAGAAACCTTCCACCCTCTGCTCACCTGCCAGAGACGGTCTGGGGTCCTCTGCACACATGCACACAGCCCCTCTTCTCCCCGATCCCACTCCTCTTGAACCCAGTTTTGTGCAGGTGCCCGCCCCACGTGACTCGGGGAAGGGGCGTCCCCGGCGCGCACAGAGCACCCCCAGTGAGTCCAGGGCAGGTATGCGACCTGAGGGGGTGCAGGTAAGAGAGGAGGACCCACGCTCCAGGCTGCAAGGAGACGCTGTCATTCCCTCTTTCCCAAGCCAGGAGGGGGCTGGGGCCTCAGAGAGCCACCGTCGGGGGCGTCACCTTGCCAACACGAGGACCTCGGCACTTGGCCACGGGCTGGATCGTGTCCCCTCAAAAGCCATCTGTTGAAGCCCTGACCTCCAGCACCTCAGATGTGGCTGAATTTGGACACAAGGCTTTCAAGAGGTGATTAAGTTAAAACGGGTCGTTAGGGTGGGACACAACCCAATACGACCAGTGTCTTTAGAAGAAGAGGAGATCAGGACACAGACACACAGAGAGATGACCCTGTGAGGACACAGGCAGGAGGCGGCATCTACAAGCCGAGAGAGGCCTCAGGAGAAACCACCCTGCCAACACCTTGATCTTGGACCTCCAGCCTCCAGACTGTGACGGAACAAATCCTGCTGTTTCAGCCCCAGTCTGTGGTGCTCTGTCATGGCAGCCCAAGTAGTATTAGCCTCTCACTACACAGTGTTAGGATGAACCAGCACTGACGCAGGCCAGGGAGAGACGCAGAAAAGACTGTGGACTGGGGCCTGGCCCATCCCTGACCTCCGGAAATGTCTTAAGTTTTCCTGCGTCTTTCAGAACTCAGTGTGATCTGAGGTTTTCTGCTGTTTGCAGCGGACAGCATGCCTACTGATGCCGAAGGTTTCAAACCTTCAGAGCTCTGCGCCTCATCTCCTCCTGGTTTAAACAAGAGCTTCTTCCCACTTCCTGCCACCCAGGACTGACCCCCGACACACACACTCCACCCCTCCCCACTGCCACCCCCTGCTCAGGCTCCCCCCTGCCCACGTTGCTCTGCTCTCCTTCTCCTCGGTCTCCCGGGACCACCCGATCCTCAGGGCGTGACTCAGAGGCTCTCAACACGGCACTCTGCAAACAGAGCTGCCCAGCAAACATGTGAACGACATACCCTCTGGACTTTGCTCCTGTGGTCTCCTCCCCACGTGAACGGGAACCAGATGAGTTAGGCCACCACCTCCGCTCTACGCACAGATTCCATCAGACTGTGGATCACGGCCTCCCCCTCGACAGGAGACATTGCCTTTTGGAGACTGAAAAACCTACTCTTGGTATAGTAAACTGAGCCTTTAAATTCTGGTCACCCTCTGCCTGCTCAGGTCATTTCAGTTTCCCCCAAACTGCTGCTGGAGCGAGACCCACAACCAAGGCTCTAGTTTTTCTTTTTTCACCACCCTCCCTCTAATCACTTGTCTGAGACCCTAGTCAAAACTCTAGTCAAAAGAGGACTAGAGTTACAAATGGGGAAAAACAAGATGGCAGGTGAGAAACTAAGGAGAGAAACCACTGCTTATACTTAAACCACAATTCAATTCAATTCAAACCTGTTATCAGCAGACACACAAAAACCAAAAAAACCCCCAAAATACTCTCATAACCTTGATGATATCCATTTCTGAAAAGCAGCTTCTTCTGGGACTTCCCAGAAAAAAAGATTAAAAATAAATCTTCTTTTACAATGAAATAACACAAAACCCTACCCTGGAACCTAGAAGATTTGACAACTGGCCCACCATGCGACAGCTCCAGAAGCTTCTAAGCTGTGCACAGGCCCCAACAAGATGCGTCACCTTCTCACTTTTCTCTGCCTCTCACTGGGTGACCGCTGGTCGAGGCATCTTTATTTCCCATTTGAATGTTACTTCTGAGAGCCAGCTAAGACACTCCGCAGCCCCAGAACACTCGGCGAGGTCTTCCCGCCCGCAGCCTTGGATGGTTCTTTCCTAGGGACACCAAGGACGCCGAGCACAGACCCCTGAGAAGGAGGACAGCGAGTGGGACAGACAGACAGACGGCGCTGTGAGCATCTAAGGAGGGAAAGATCTCGCTGGTTGGGGAAGACGGGCAGGTGGGGCCCGGGGTCGGCTCCGGTGAGTGGACAGGCCCCAGGCCAGCAGTTGCAGTGACAGCCCCACAACAGGCTGACTTTCGGAGGCACACGTGTCATGGGGGATGTCACACTAGGACCACTGCAGGTTCACCATCTGCACCGAGGGGGGTCGCCCTGATCAGTTACTCTGATACCGTAAACAGCGCTCACGCTCCGTTCCGGCCCCGAGCGCTCGGCGTCTCTGTCCCACAGGGCAGCTCTCTTTGCCTGTCCCTGAAAACACTATCAAACCACCTTAAAGGGAATTATGGAAAAGGCTAGTCCGAATTAGAGCCATTTAGAAAATAAATACCTTTTACTTGCAAATAAATGTTTCCCTTTCAAGTAATGAACCATTATTCTAAGCAGAGGTTCAAAGGGCCTATTTAACAAGTGACGGGGTCATCAGCAACATCCATTCGCAGGTAGACCGCACGGATTGGTGCTTCAGGATGTGATGTGCCTGCCCCGGAAGCCTGGCCGCGGGCGGGCGGGCTGAGGCTCAGCTGACGGCACTCATGCGCTCCGCAGACCCTTCTTCCACGGGGCAGAGCGCCCAGCTGAGTGGTCATTCCTGGCAACTCTGCAGCCCCTGCCCGGCTTACAGGGGAGCCTCGGTCTCAGACGGGCTGAGCCCTGGCCATCTGTTGGGTGGGGTCAGGAAACACAACGAACGTCTACACTAGCTCAGACCAGGACGTCTCAGACCTGGCGCTCCGGACATTTGGGGCTGGATCACCCTTTGCCGCGGGGGGTGGCGGTCCCATGTCGTACCACGTACGGCAGCATCCCTGGTCCCTGCTCACCAGACGTCAGCAGCACCCCTTCCTCCGCGTGACAACCACAATGTTTCCAGACACGGCCACGTGTCCGCTGGGGAAGAACCGCACCACGTGGGGATATCCTAGAACTTCTTTAAACAGCTGGTGCCTGGGTCCTACAGGTATTTCCCAGAGTTCCCCAAGCGAGTCTAGGTTTTCCAGACACCACCCCTGCCCCCAGTCCTAGATCCAGAAAGACCAATTCTGTCGATACGCAGCTTTCATTAGAAGGAAAGACTCTGTGACTGAAAGTTCTGAAGAACACTGGCTTAAAGACATAATGTGCTCCAGAGCCCAGGATGAATTCCAGTTTGAAGAGCTGCTGCTTGAGATACACCACACCACCCTTCATGGTCCTCAGCAGCTCCTTGAACCTGGGCTTCATGCCTGAGTTGACCTGTGATTCTGTCCTCTTTCTATTCTTGCCGTCCTAGAATTAAATCGGCTAACACCCCACACCGGCAGGGCCACAGCCCACAGCCACCTTCGCCGCGGCGAGCACCCACCAGGGCCAGGTACCCAGGCACAGGGAAAGGCCTGGAGAAGGGGCGGGGTGACCAGGAGGCGGACTCCGGGCTGGAGGACACCGTGTGCAAAGGCTGAGGCTGCCTGAGGAAGGGTCGGGGTCAGAGCGCAGGGTCCCGGTGCCGGGCGGTGGGGACAGTGGCCGGAGAGGCAGGCGGCGGGTGCGAAAACCCGCCAACCAGGCCCAACTCCGCCCTAAAGGCCAGGGAGCGCAGCGAAGACTGAGCACGGGGGTCGAAAGAGCCAATCAGCTACGACTTAGGACAAAAGTGCTGGGGTTTGAGGCAAGGGGGTGGAGGAGATCCGAGACCAGAGGACACGGCCAGTCTTGCTGGTGATGGAACACGCAGGCCTGGGGCCTTGGGGAGCTACCCAGGCACAGGCAGCGCTCTAGGGCCGCCCTCCTCAGGCTGTGTGCTGGAACTCAGCTGTTATGGGCTGAACAAAAGACTCTCCTGTGTTGAAGTTCTGACCCCCAGCACCTCAGATGTGACTATTTGGAGATGGGCCCTTCCAGGGCTAATTCACTCAAAATGAGGTCACTGAGGTGGACCCTGACTGAACAGGGCTGTCCTTGTAAGGAAGGGATGAGGACACAGACACAGAGAGACGACCGTGTGAGGACACGGGGAAGAGGTGGTGTCTACAAGCCCAGGAGAGGGGCCTCGGAGGAACCAGCCCCGCTGCCGCCTTGATCTTGGACATCCAGCCCCCAGACTGTGGGGATAAATGTGTGTTCCTTTAGCCGCCCCGTCTGTGGGGCTTGTTTCTCGGCCCATAAGGAGCTAAGACACCGGGGAACGGCCTTAACGGGTGAGTGATGAAAAGGATTCTCGCAGGAGACCAGGAGGAGAGCCGCTAGGAGACAGATGGGAAGTCCAGGCAGCGCACCTGTCCTGATACAGCTGAGGACTGAATGGTCACCGCTAAGGCCACAGACAGGTCGCCTGACGTCCCTGAAGCCGTCTGCGGATCTGGTATCACCAGCCTGACTCGGCTGTGGCACCGAGACCCCGAGGCCCGGGCGAGGCGGGGACCAGGCAGAGCCGGCACCTCCCAAGGGCAGACACGTCGAGAGGGACAGGCCCTTGGTCAGAAGCCCTGGGAAGGGCCACGGCCATGGTTTTCAAGGGCGGAGGATGGATGGGAGGGCTGGGGGACCCCGAGGACACGGCGTGGATAGCTGGGCGGCACTGCTCCCCGGCCCCCCGCACGGTGAGCACAGGCCTCCCCAGGTGTGTTCACCTCTGTGCCCCATGCCTCAGCTCCCGCCCCACAGCACGCCCAGAGCCCTCCATCTGACACTGGTCTCGGCTGTACCAGGAGCTCCTTCTCTGGGCACAGACGAGCTTCCGTCCACCTGGGTCACTACCCGGGCCGGAGCAAGGCCTGCCACGGAGCAGATGTCCTGAGAGCGGAAGCAGGGCAGGCTCAACACAGGCGGTGCGGGGTCGCCCGATGGGGAGGGGCCGTGTGTCACTGTCCTCAAAGCAGCACTGTCACAAGAACCTCAAGGAGGGAGCCACCCAAGTGTCCACTGACGGATGATGGACAAACAAAAGTGGTGTAAACACAATGGAATATTACTGTTCAGTCGTAAAAAGGAAGGAAATCCGGACACGGGCTACAGTGTGGATGAACCACATGAGGCTCAGTGAACTAAGCCGGTCACAAAAGGACAAAAAATGGTTTCACTTACAGGAGGGGTTGAAAGTAGTCAAACTCACAGAGACAGAAACTAGATGGTGGGGGCTGGGGGCCGGGGTAGGGGAGAAGGGGAGTTAGTGTTTAATGGGGACAGAGGTTCAGTTTGGGAAGATGGAAAAGTTCTGGAAAGGATGGAGGTGATGGTTGCACAACGCTGAGAATGTACTTAATCCTGCTGAGCTGTGCACTTACAAATGCTTAAAATGGTCAGTTTCATGTTATGTATACTTTACCACAGTTACACAAACATTTTTTTAAGATGGACAAAAACTTTGTGTTTGCTGCAAATGCTCACGTATATCCATTCGGGAACAGTGGAGTTCCTCAGGATGAAGCAATCAAGGGTGCCCAATTTGTAAAGCATCTTTTAAACACACAGGAAAAGCAGCTTTTAATCTAATCTGGGAGGAAACAGTCTGTAGTGCAAATTATGGGGCTGAGTGCCTAAGCATCCATAATTTAATATGACCCCTGGGAGGCTTGTGGCTGGTTTACAGCACACTGTCTCCTTTGCGCTTATTCTTTATTTTTTTTAATTTTTAGTTTTGGCTGCATTGGGTCTTCATTGCTGCGCGCGGGCTTTCTCTAGTTGCGGCGAGCGGGGGCTACTCTTCGTTGCGGTGTGTGGGCTTCTCATTGCGGTGGCTTCTCTTGTTGCGGAGCACGGGCTCTAGGTGCCTGGGCTTCAGTAGTTGTGGCACATGGGCTCACAACTACTGAAGGAGTAGTGACAGGCAGTGGGGGGCGGTCCCCAGGAGCAAGGCCCAGCTCAGAAGGGCGGCATGTGGCTTAATGCTCTGCCTGTGGCTCGCAGGCTCTAGAGCACAGGCTCAGTAGTTGTGGCACACAGGCTCAGCAGTTGTGGCTCATGGGCTCTAGAGCGCAGGCTCAGTAGTTGTGGTGCATGGGCTTAGTTGCTCTGTGGCACGTGGGATCTTCCCAGACCAGGGCTCGAACCCTCGTCCCCTGCATTGGCAGGTGGATTCCCAACCACCGCGCCACCAGGGAAGCCCTACACTTAGTCTTTAAATTGTGCTAAGAAATAAAGTGTGACTATCACGCTAGCAGGATTAAGTTATACAAAGACTGACCCTCTTCCCCACTTAAAAAAAAAAAAAAAAAAAAAGGCTGATAAACACTTAACCAGCATTCTTATGACTTGACATTCCTTCCCACAGGCTCCTGTGACTCAGCTATGGGTTCACTGCTCAGATAAGAAAACTGTCTCATTTCTGGAGCAGGGTTTCCAATGTAAGAAGCCTCCTGGCTCCTTGGTGCCACTGCAGGTCCTAATCTAACTATACACCCAGAACTAAACCGGTTAGGGCTGTGCCTCTGCAAAACAGGCCCTGCAAAAGTGAGTTATATACTTTCACTGCAAGGAACCGAGAAAAAGACACAGCAAAGGAGTGGAGAAGCAGAAGGACGTGAAATCGGGAAGAAGACGCAGAAAGGCGCGGGGAACACTTGCTGAGCTTTGCAGTGGTGACACCGGCTCTGTGAACGGTGACAGGCAGTGGGGGGCGGTCCCCAGGAACAGGGCCCAGCTCAGAAGGGCCGCATGTGGCTTAACGCTCTGCGGCTGCCGTCTCGATCCTGGGAATCATTTACGAACAAGGGGCCCTGCATTTTCATCTTGCACTGGGGCCCCACAAGTTTCGTGGCTGGTCCTGACTGGAAGAAAGGTTTGGAGAGACCAGGAGACCCGCCCTGAGTGGGGCAGGGGGTGGGGCAACGCTTTGCTGCGTGTTTCAGCGTCTGCCCAGGGGCTTGCTCCAAGCCCCCTCTGATCTGGAGCTAATAGCTGAGGGCATCTATACCTATTTCCAGAAAAGAAGCCTCAGGAGGGGTGTTCCTGCCAATTCCACACTAAGCTTAAGGAGCCGGGTAAGTTCCACCCTGAGTCTTTGAGAAGAAAAAGAGTACTTTGTCTAAAGCATTTAAGGGTTAAATCATCAACATTCATTTATCCTCCATTAACTGCCAAAAAGATCCATCTCTAGTCTCTTCCACCCCCCAATGAAAAACAGCTACTGCTGCCCCCTACCCCATGGTCTGCAGGGGTCCCCCCGCCCTGGGTAACTACACGCTGTGCTCTGACACCCGCCTGCCCTGCCCCAGCTGGACATTGGAATTGCACCCAGGAATCTGGTGTAGGACAGAGGGGTGCTGGCCTCTGCCTGACCAGGGACCAGGTGAGCAAAAGCCAGTCTGGACGGGGGTTACAGAAGCTGATCTCAGGAGAAACTGATGCGGCTTCCAAAAGGGCTCTGAAACAACCCGTCCCACTTTCTGGTCTCAGATCCCAGCCTAGGTTTCCTGAGCCATCCCTGCATCTTTCCTGTCAATTTCTTTTCTATTTTTCTTAATTAATGTAATTTGGAATTTGTTTTCATTACTTGCAACCAAACGAGTCCTGAGAAGAGAGGGTTTGACAGCATGTCATACAGTGCAAGTGATGACCTGAGAGCCCGCTGGCGGTGTTCTATTTCACAACGACTTGTTGTAGGGGAAATCCACTTAAATCAGCCCATAACCCTGCCCGCTTTCCCAGAAATGCAGGCTTGTGAATCTCTAGGCCACTTGTCTCAGGGGTGGTCAGCCCGTATGTAATGACCAGCGCTGGGTAAACGTTGAGAGAAGCAGAGACCACAGAGCCAAGTCTGTGGACCACGGAGGTCAGGGTCAATGCCTCCTACAGACCCAGCAGGGACAACACTCCAGGTGGGCAGAGGCCTCTCTACAGAGCCTGGCCCTTCCCCCGTTTGTACCTGCCCTGAAGGCAGCTCCCTGATGCCTGCAGTCAAGGCTCGGGTTACCCTCTGCCCCCCTTTACAATTCCACTTTCTCTCCGATCCGCTTCCCCCCAGCACAGCTAACCCAGACTTCTAACTCGGTAGACGGTCCTCCATCGAAGGGCACGGACTCAGATGTCTGGCCCACGACCTCGGTGGAGGTGGAGGAGCAACTGACAGAGTACCCCACCTCATCCTGGGCCCCGCCGGCCAGGAAGCCCCTTTCCTTTTCAGATCCCTGAGCCCTGCGGCCAGAGACCTGCTCTGTTTTCACAGGAGAACTCTGAAAACCAGCCAACCCCTTCAAGGGTCTTTCAGACAAACCCCCTGGAGGTCAACCTTGGCGGGACCCCTCAGGCCACCTGCATTGCAGCGTCCCATCTGAAGGGCACACCTGGCTTCCCAGGTCATCAGTTTCTGGGCAAAGGCGAGAGACACCTCAGAACGGCCATGGAATTAACCACCCTTCCAGGTGTGGCCTATCAGGTCCTCCCCATCTAAGCATTTCTGACCTGACTCGTTCAGCCAGTCCTTACCCCACAGAAGAGGAAGAAAGGAATCTGAGATTTCCAGGTGTCTCCTGGAGGGGGGTGCGCGCTCCCATTCCGCCCTACAGCCGCCCTGGAGGGGAGGGAAGGGGAGCCCTGAGCCCACTTTACCCGCGAGGTGCCTGCAGATGAACGGGTCATAACCCACACCTGCCAAGCTAAAGAGCTCCGCTCTTCTCATGACATCAACGCAGGTGAGCTCAGACACTTCTGGTGAGGACTCGGTGGGTAAAGGGCACACCTCCACTGGGGAGAGGGACAGACACACAGCCAGTGCTGGGGGCACTGCGTGCGGACCTGAAGGATGAACAGGGACCAGCAAGTAGAAGGAAGGAGAAAAGGGTTCCAGGAAGTGGGCTCAGAAGGCAGAAGGAGCAAAGATTAGGGAATCTGCCCGAGAGGTCTGCATAGCCCACCACGGGAAGCCGCAGGTAACAGCACACGGCCACGCCCATCCTCAGGCAGGAGCAGGACCATCTCTGATTGGCCAGTAAAGATGAAGAGAAAGGGCAGGTCCCCCCATCCCCCCTCCCCCGGGCGGGGCCCCTGGGGCGGAGGCAAGAACACCCTGCAGGGTGAGCAGGTGAGCAGTTCTAACCCTATAGCTACGGCTCTGGACACGTCAGTGACCCCCAGCCTCGTTCTCCTCCCTGAACTGAACTTTGGACTCGAAGATAACACCACAGCTCGCTGTGCCCAGGGCACACTTTTACCTACACTGGGTGCTGGGCACAGGTGAAGCTGGTTGAATGAAGTCAGTTCTAGCCGATGGCTTCCCATTTCAGGGTCCTCTGGCCCCATGGAAATTTAATTAGCACCCTCCCCTTTTGAGCCAGAGGGCAAGAGAAGATGCTAGAACCCTCCAGGGCCGGTGCTTCTCCAATCAACAGCCCGGGAACAGGGTCAGACCCACTTGCCCAAGGCCTGGTCCGAACCTGCCGGCCAGTGGGCTTCTCCACGGCTCCTCCTCAGGCCCCCCCCGCCCCGGGCCAGCGGCCTCCTTCCCGCAGAAGCAGGCCCGGCTTCCCCCCTGCCCATCCGTGGGGCCCCAAGCAGGGTCAGCGCCAGCCCCGTCCTCACCCCACAGGCTCTCCCTGGGCGCCCCCGTTCCCTACCCATCCCTCGGCTGGCTGAGTTCATCGTCTCATGGCTATGAGTCACCCCATCCCCGTGCTCCCAGCCACCCTGCACGCTTCAACCCCAGGCTCCCGCAGGCCACAAGGCCCTGCAGATGCCACTCCCTCTCGGAGGGAAAGACACCCCCCCCCACCCCCTCCTCTGCCTCTCTCCTGCTCAGGCCTCAGTCTCATCACTGAGGCCAGTCCGTCTGGGCCAGGCTCTCTGTTCTCTCTCATTTCCCGTTCTTTCCACTCACTTAACTCAGTTTGTAATTAAAAAGTGAGGATGATTAGTTAAGGTGTGCCTCGCTTGTTAGTCCATCAGCTCAGTGGGTGCTGCGCTGTCTCCGCCTAGCGCTGCATTCCCGACAGGAAGCACAAAGCCTGGCCCAGAATCCGCGCTCACGTCTGAGAGAGGGAGGGGGGAGGGGAGGAGAGGTTAGGAAAAAACAGAGGAGTGGCCCAGGGTCACACTCAGTGGCGTGATGATTGCCTAACAACTGTTTCTCGGAAGAAAAACAGACCCAGGTGTGCGGTGTTTGCAGATTTCCATGGTGTAAATGCTCTCACCGTGGCCGGCTCCCAGCTGCCAGCCCTGCATCCTGAATGTGTGGCCCAGCCGGCTCCCGCACCAGGACTGACATTTGGTGCCCAACGTGTTTTTAAGTGACATCAACTTTTGACTCGATCCTGCCTGGGACTGAAGGCCAGAATGAACCAAGACTTGCAAAACAATGCTAAAGACAAGAGGTTCTGCAGCTGGTCCAGAGCAAGAAGATGAAGGAAAGGTGAGACCTGGGGACGAACACTGTCCCCCAAAAGATGGAAGAGCTGCTTAGCAACTGTGCAACTTTCGGTGTCTCCATCAGTGAGGACCACACCAGATTCTATGCTTAGGAGCTCGTCATGAGCAAGTCAAAGCCTGTGAGAAATGCTGTTATGCCCACTGACCTAACATTTATTTCCCTTCCTAGCAATTCATCCTTATACCTCAATAGAAGCAAATCTGACACCTACAACACCAAATCAAAAAGGTACTGAGATCCTAAAAATATTCAAAGAAAATGTGTTTTTTCCCTAATATTCCAGGATTATAGAAGCCCTAAATCTACCACAAAACCCAGAAACCATAAAAGATTCACTTGACCCTATCCAAACCAAAAGTCTCTGCGTAACAAAAATACCATAAACAAAATCAAAAGACAAACAACAAACCAGGGAAAAACATTTACAAAACATCCAAAATGCTTAATTTACTTTATGCATAAAGTACTCCTATAAATCAGTAAGAAAATAATGCCCCCCCCCCAAATATACACACAAGAAGGCAAAGGATGCGAAGAGACAGTTCAAAGAAAAGGAAACACAAGTGGCTCAAAAAATTTCAGAGATATTTAACCTCCCTCCTAACAAGAGAATGCAAATGACAACAACGACCAAATACAATTTCTCACATGTCAAACCAGGAGACATTTAAAAGTATGACAACCCCTGGGTCATAATGTGGGAGTGGGGCCTCACACATTATGGATGGACGTGTGAAAGGGCAATAAGATCTCTATGGAGAGCACTTTGACATCTGTCAGAATTAAAATGCAGCCCAGTTTGACCCTCCACTTCTAAAAGTTTCATGTGTGCGGGAGTTTCATTGTATATCATGTAATAACAAAGACTGGAAACAACCGAAATGCCCGCTTGGAGGGTGACTTGTTAAATTATTACACAGAAAAGAGTGAGGGGCTCCCTGTACTGATATGCACCCATCCCCAACACAGGTGAACAAAAGGCCTGAAACAGTGTATATGAACAGCTTGTGAGAGAAAAATATATAAATGAAAATATACTTGGAATATTTCTGGAAGGATACATAAGGAACTGGTAACCATGGCTGCTTCCAAAGAGGGAAACTGGAGGCAGAGATGGCAAGCAATGTTACTTTTACTGTTTGCTTTTGGTCCCATGTGATGCATTGTCTATTTCAGTCAGTTTCTAAACACAGTCACTGCACAAAGATGTTCACTGTTGTGTTGTATATAGTAGACACACCAAATAAAACCACACTAGGATGACCTACCAGGTGAGTTCTTTCTAAAGATATTCCTATTGCGATGACATTGTAATTATTTTTCACCCTAATTAAATCATACTGAGTCACTGTAAATAACTTCTAATCTTGAGCCCCAGAAAAAGAATTCAAATTACTTCCTGGGGTATTTAAACAACTCTCAGGTTACTTACAGGATAAAGGCCAGCAATCTGTGAGAATTCTTGGCGAACAGAAAAAATATTAGAAGACTGGAGATAAACATCTTAAATGTCACGTACAGAAAGAGAGTGTTGCTAACATTGATGGTAGGCAAAATTCTAGGGGTTATTCAAGGAAGTGGAGAGCGTTAGAAACCAACAAGGGTTCACTCTGAACAATGCAGGATAAACCATGCATATTACTGGGAGGAGTATTTTAACGTCAGCAGAGTTAAGTTAAGCACTGACGATCTTTCTATGCGGCTGGGGATAAAACGCAGAGCAATGAACGGCATTTGGAACTTGAGGACCAACTTTCTGGTCCACTCAAGGCTGGTGAACGGACTTAAAATCAAGACAACACTCAGTGTTAAGACTGCCTTGGACGGCTCAACATTCTTAATCAAAGGAAATAACAGGTGAAAATATTTTGGAAACTTTATAGGGCAGCACAAAAGAAAGGTGGCGTCATCATCATTATTACTATTTCGAAGGCATTGCAAATTCTGATTAACAAATACCAGGGACCAAGGCAAAAAATAGAAATAAAAAAGATCCTAACAGGAGAGATCTAACAACCCAAAACTAGCAAGATGAAACCTACATGGTACCCCACGTCACACAAGCACAGGCTGAGAAAGCCCTGACACAACGGGATCCCATCGAGGCCCCGAGGTGGACAGATGACACGTCTACTGAAAGCCTTAACGATCGACTGTAAGCTTCATTAGTGAAGCGTCCAATGTCTTCTCTTCTGATCAGAACACACAGGCCGTGCCTATTGTGTTCTGGGTGCCATGCTTAAGAGATACATATGCCACGTGGAACCATCAGAATGGCGAATTCTGTCCCGTATGGAAGGACTGAAGGAGCTGGCGATTTCTTAGCCAGGGAAGAAACCAGTACTTGGGTATCCTCAGATATCTGAGCATGTACTATATGAAGGAAAAAGAATCATTCGGAGGAGAGAGCTGCACAAACAGGCATGAGATGACCCGAGTTACGTCCACCAAAAAGCACGACTCTCTGCAAGGAAGACTAACCAGCTAATGGGGTTCCGTGCAAGGCACAGCCACGCATCCAGGGATGCCACCCAGGAGGGGAGAGACTCTTGTCAGTTCCAAGACCTCTTTTAACTATAACGACCTGGGACTCTATCTGCCTTGGCAGTTTCATGTGTGTAAGTGCTATTGTAGCCTGTATACTAGACTATACAATATATGCTATAGATATTAATGATATATATCTAGAACATATGTTTAATATAATGTAATATGTGCCTGGTGGTTCTCCTGTATCCAGGGAGAGAACAGGCCCTCTATCGCAGGGAGGCACACACCTGCTGGAGGAAGTCTGATGATGAAGATGCTGCACGGGGCTTCCCTGTGAGTGCGAAGATCGCGGCGCTCAGTGGGGGAAGAGGGTACAAAAGGCAACTTCTCAGACCCTGAACTTTCATCCACGGACAGAAGGCGAAGCCTGCCACTTCTGCTTCCACTTGCAAGCCAAGCTGACAGGCACCTGACCTCTGGAATCAGCACCCATCACAATACGCATTCCACGTCTGTACATCTGATACAGGATCCAGCGGGCACCGCCATCAGAGGAGAAAGCTGGCCTCAGTACCTGCCAAAATGTGCTTAAAAAGCTTTTGAAAGCATTGGTTATGGAACAGAACAGTCCTTTATTTAGATCTTATCTGTGCGTGAAAATCAATATGTCCTTTTTAGTCTTTATCTTACAGGAAAATGCGTCTCTACCTATTGCCCCCAAGTGTTCACCTCCCGGACTGCCTTGTCAGCTGTACATAACTGACGCACCCCAAACCATGCTGCACACCCTTGTGCCATTTTTGACCCCCTCGAGTGCTTACTTGGAACACCTGTCCAGCTCTCCAAGGCGCCTCCATAGCCTGCTTTCAAGAACTGTTCTAGCTTTCTCCTCCCACCATCCACGGCAGGGTCCCCACCACTGGGACAATGATGCTCTGACCCACTCCTAACTTCCAAGTTGGCCTCCCCTGTGACCCCAGAACAGAGTACCCTCTACACACATCTGCTTCGATCTACATCATTCCTCCTGTACTTTAGAAAGAGGCTCAAAGTATTTGACACGTTGCAAATCCTTACTTTCACAGACATACAAACAGCATTAAGATAGGCACTGTTCTTAAGTTTTCCGTGTGGTAAACAACAACCAGACATTGACCTCCATCGATGGGAAACAGTCACAGAAACGCCTTGGCAAAGGACAGGCTGACTGACAGGATCAAGGTGAACCAAGCTAGAAGCATCTCCCCATTAACAGCTAATCCAGAGAGTTCCCGGAGGCCAGCTCATTTCTCGCCAGGCTGGTACAAGCTGAAGACAAGGGTCATGATGATGTAAGAGTTTCATCTTACATATCCATGAGGCACAGCTGTTTACTAACACACGTTTGGGGCGGGGGGGAGATACATGCACATAGATTATTATAAACTGTCAAATTTCAGTCTGGCATTTAAACAAAGCATTTCAAACTCTGCCCAGAACTGCCCAGAAGTGGGAGAAAGGTCTACATTTACTTTGAAAGGCAAATTAGTTATTTAAAACACAGAAGGGGCACAATAACACAAGTTGTTTGACACACTGGCATACAATCTCTCTTGTATGTTAAGAAATCCAGAAAACTGTAGATGTCTTAGGCATTGATTTTCTAGCACTGCCCCTTCTCCACCTTTATGATGGCCACATATCTCTCGCAAACACTCCTACTCCATTTCCCAGGATGCAGCACCTCTGCTAGAGGGCCCCCCTGGGCTGGAGCAAGTCAGATGTCCAGGTAAAGCTGGCCAGGATCTGACCTCAACGCCTGGACAAAAGGGCTGCTGTGTGACAGCAGGGGTGGTCCCGAAACACCACAAATTCTTAGCATCCTTCCTATACTCCAATGGTGTTTGCTACAGTCCCGAGAAGACACCTGAGGGAACACTGGGGTGGCGAAGTCCAGCGTGAAATACGCCGACCTCTGGGGAGGACTGAGCTTGGGGAAACCGAAAGGGAATCTTCAAAAGCTGTTTGCTTCTCTGGCTACAATTTGAGCTCTTTAGTCAGCTTTAGTCTCTTTCCAAAGCCAGCACTGGATGGCTGAGGTGTGCCCGGAAGAACACCTGGGAATAGGGACTATTCTGGCAGAGGCTATTTCTTTGTGGGAGACTTGGGGACAGCTGGCCCGGCAAAGGGCAGAGCCCGGGGCCAGGCTCCAGCGGGCAGACCTTGAGAGGGGCATCCTCCAGGGCCAGCTGGTGACACATCAGGCCTTGCCCTCTGCGGGCCACCCCTGCCTGAATGAAGTGACAGCTCGAGGGTGGGGGAGGGAAGCTCCAGCCTTTGCAGAGAGAGAGGCGCCCCTTTCGTGTGTGCTTTGGGACAGGAGTTTGGGTGCCAACTCGGAAGGCTAAGGTGCCCCTTGGCGTAGGTAGGCAGGGCCACCGCAGAGGGCTGCCGGAGCCCGGCTTCACACCCGGGCAAACACATCTGTTTGGGGGATGGAAAGAGAGCAAGCCCACGTGAGGTGCGAGGACACGTGGGCTCGCACCACTGCGGGGACCCGGGTCTGCACGAGGGCGCGGGGAAGGGCGCGAGGACCGCGGAGGGCACAGCGCTCGGGAGGGGGACGCGGGGCCGGGGCGGTCGCGGCTCTTACCTTGCTGACCACGTTTTGGACCAGGCCTGTGCGGATGCCGTAGTTCCACGCGTGGCAATCACAGTTGGAGGCGTTGTCCCCCTTGTCCGGAGGGGACGGCAGGGGCGGCGCGTCGCCCCCTTCCGCGCCGCTGCCGTTGCCGAGGGGGCCCGCCGTCCCCCAGGCGGCGGTGGAGAAGGGGGTGGTCGGGGGGCTGGTCCAGTTGGCCAGGTCGCCGCCGCCCCACCGGCCCGTGGCCGTGACCCCCGCCGGCTCGGCGCCCTTGCTGTCCCCGCGGCACCAGAAGTTGGGCTGGTCCAAGAGGAAGGAGTCCGAGAACTGGCTGAAGCCGATGAAGAGCGCCGGGATCCAGGTGAGCAGCACAAGGGTCTTCTGGTAGCCGCCGCCCAGGCCCCCGAGGAAGGGCAGCACCGACCCGTCATAGTCTAGCAACAGGAGGCTCGGGTGCGGGCCGCCGGCGGCGTGCGGGGCGGGCAGCGGCTGGATGTCGCCGCCGCCGCCCGGGCCCGCGCGCCCCCCGAGGGGCGCCGAGGCCGCCGCGTCCCCGGGCGGCAGGGCGCCGTTCTCCTCGGCCGCGGGCGGCAGCCGCCCAGGGACGCCGCCCGCCGCCTCGCGCCGCCGGTCTATCGCCATGGCCCGGGTCCGCGGCGCCCGCAGAGGCGCATAGAGCGCGGCGGAGGCTCCCGCGGGGCCCCGGGCAGAGCGCGCGGGCCCGCCGCCGCCGCCGCCGAGGAGGGCCCGCCGCTCGCAGGAACGCTCGGCCGCCGCGCGCGTCACTGCGCCCCCATGGCCGGCCACCCGCGCCCCGGCTGCGGCCCCGGCGGGCGCCGGGCGGAGGGCGGGCAGAGGCCGCGGCCCTCAGCCGCCGCCGCTCATCGGCTCAGAGGCCCGGGCGCCGGCGGCCGAGCCCGCCGCTCTCCGCGGCTCCGCGCCCGGCGCGCGAGGAGGAGGAGGAGGAGCGGCGCCGCGCCTGTGCCTGTGCCTGTGCCTGTGCCGGCGGGAGCCCTGCGGAGCGTGGCGCGGGCGGCTCCGCGCTCCCCGCGCGCCCGGGATGTATTTATCCGACCCCGGCGCCTCCCGGAAGCCGCGAGCTCGATACCAGCCTGCCGCGCCGGCCGCGCTCCCCGGCTCGGCTCTCCGGCCTCCCTCCGCCTCCCGCG
Organism: Balaenoptera musculus; assembly: GCF_009873245.2. NCBI lineage: Eukaryota > Metazoa > Chordata > Mammalia > Artiodactyla > Balaenopteridae > Balaenoptera > Balaenoptera musculus. The sequence continues at coordinate 2,363,329 of NC_045795.1, forward strand.
CCCCGGCCCGCCCCCTCTCCCCCCGCGCGGTGGAGGTAACGCGGCACCTGCTGCGCCGGCTCCTGCGCGCGAGCGCCCCCTCCGGCCCGCCGCGCCGCCGCCGCCGCCGCCGCCGCAGCAGCAGCCGGGGAGGGGCGGGGACACGGGATGCCCGGCCGCAGGGCGCGAGGATCCCCGCCAGGCCCCGCTCCGCCCCCGGCAGGGAGAGGAGGAGGCGCCACGACCGCGGGCTTGTGAGGCTGGGGGCCCGGAGTGGGCGGCGCGCGCTGAGCGGGTGACCGGGTGGTCCTCAGGCTCGGCTCCCGCGGCGCCGGCTCTCGGTGACCTCTGTTCTCTTCCCATGTGCCCGCCACCAGCTGCCCGCACCCCACGCCAGGTCCCGAGGCCAAGGGTCGCCAGCGTTCGGGAGCAACCCTCTTGCGCTGTTTCGAGGCGCCGACACGGTTGATTTTCGAGTCGAGGGGGCGCATTTGCCAATTTCAGGTCGTGGGTGACCCGCAGCGTCGGGTCACCCGCGACCGACCGCAGCACCCACTTCCAAATCGCCATTTCTCGCCCCACTCCCAGAGGAATGCTATGTAAGCACGAGGCCGGAAGGATATATTGCCAACACCGAGTTATATGTACATGACCGTGAACGGTGCTGGTGTTCCCCACCCCCTCCCCAAGATGCATTCCGGTCTCCGGCGGAGCGCACAGGCGCACACGCGGCGGCCGGACTCCCCTCCTCGCTCGCACTCCCGCGCAGACCGCGCTGGGCAGCGCCGTGTAAACAACAGCGCCCTGCGGCAACCGGCCGCGTTCGCAGGTTTCCTCCTGCGCCCGGGCCGGCGGGCCCCTTCACCAGGCGTGCCCAGTGATAGGACCCTTGACGTTCTGAGAAGTTTATTAATGGGTGTCTCAGATAGAGCAATCCATTTCCAGCCTTGTTTGGGGCGGGGCGGGGGGGGGGGGAAGTGGGAGAAATGCTTTTGCTTTCCAAAAGAATACACTCTAAGCTGCATATACTGAACGTACTCTTGCATTTCCATTATTTGCTTACATTTTTAACCTGCAGTTCTTTTTTGTTACGGGCAACACGTACTTACAATTTAAAATACTTGCACACCAGAGAGAGAATTCTTTAAAAGCCTTCTAGCGCCCCGGGCCTTGGGGGCGGGGAGGTCGTGGACTCGGGTGTGGCTGAGAAGGGGAGATTAGGTACGCAGGGGCAGGGGCGCAGGAAACACCAAACCTCCGAGAGATGGGTCTCAAAACCTGCACGTATTTTAACAGTAAGCACTTGTTAGCGTTCAGTATTTCGGTAAAGATTGAACTTTGCAGGGTTGGCTTTCTGATACACAGCGCTCACTCAGTCCTCATGGGACCCCCAAGAGGTGGGTCTTCAAGATGAAGCTGTAGGGTTAGGGCGTTGCCCACAGCAGAGCCAAACTTCTGGCTTGGAACCAGATCTTCTGACTTTACACTCCAGGATTTCTCCGTTTCAAAAGGCAGGGTAAACAACAACAACAACAAAACCTCAACAAAGCAAGCAAAAAAACAGCGAAAAAATCATAGGAAAGAGTTTTAAAAGACATTTGTCAATATGCATTTTTAGGTGGGAGAAGCCCTAGCCCTGGGGGGGGAGTTTCATTGCCAAGCTGTTATTAGTTCTTGTCTCAAAAAGGTGATAAAAATCCTCAAATGGTACATTCCTAAGATTTGGGGACACACTCGAAATGGTACCCTTTAAAACTCAAGCTAAAAGGAAGCCACATAAGATGTTTGGAATTAGACAGCTGCAGCACTGACCCAGGCATTGTAATTAAATTGCTGATTAGATTAGGGGTTTCCCTAAATCCCTCTTGGATCAATATGCCCCCCAAATCTAGTCAGGAAGATTAAAAGGTAGCAGTTAAACTGGCCTTTAATTTATTAAGATATACCACAAAAAGTGACCTCACGGAGGGACCTAGAACCAAAAGAGCAAAGAGAAAGAACTGGAAACTCTGATGGCCGCCAGGTTCACTGGCTCCTATACGGCAGCCACTCAGGCACCTGCTATCACATTACCCTAGTCTACTTTCCTGCACTGTAGTTTTCACCAAGTGCTAGTTTTCTTGTTTACTTATTTATCTACTGCCTCCTACCTCTAGACTGTTCCTGTACTCAGCTGTATTTCTGGGGCCTGGCACACGCAAGGCAATATGTATTTGCTGAATAAATGAGTATATCCAGTTACTATCACCGAGCGATATTATCTGTTGGGATCCTCCATCTCTGTTTACTTTGCTTCTTAAGTCACCAAGCAACCTTTTCATGTTCGTTTAGTCTCTCAAATATAGTGCTCAGATCAGCCAGCAGGAGAATTCACATGATCTTGACGATTCTATGTCTTAGTGGAAGTTATTGTGGTTGGTGGATTAGCTCCCAATGTGAAGTTCTTGTGGGCAGTTATCAGTCTGCACATGGACGGCTTGTAGGCCAAAAGCAGCTCACAGACTACACACGATGCTTCCAGAAAAATAACTGCCAACATTTGAAAATCGGGAGATTGAACATTTTTTAAGTACATCGCAGAAGTACTGGCCCTTGTCATGCCGTGTTTTCTTGGAAGGCAATGGAAGGACAGGAGTTCTCCAGCTCGCCTTGTTTCTGCTGGGCACACAGGGATGTGAGTACACGTCATTTGTCTGGCCCCGGAGAACGTCTGAGACTGTGACCCTAAATTTATGTTAGTATCCGGAACTCACTGATCTCCATTTCTCTCCCTTTGAAAGCATGTTAAATAATCTGTCTGTGTGTAATTTTCTTAAAATTGAGAAAGTAACAAGAAGAAATAAAAGATACAACCAAATCACCGATGCACTTGAACAATTTTATTTCCTTGGAGATAGCAGGAGGAAAAAAAATATTTAGCTTACTTCTAAAGTTGACAGAAACCTAATTTTAAATCCTCCATAATTCTCTAAGAGTTAGTTTCAAGGAATTGGTGTCAGGGTTAATTAACTTAAAATGTACAAAGCAATCAAAGCAAATGGATTTCACATTGGTTTTTTTACCTGTATGCTCATGTTTTTTCTTTATACTTGAAATATGGATAGATATATTTAAAAATATCATGTCCTTTTTCTTTTTTTTACTGCAGTTTGATTTCTTTCAAATAGCTATTTGAAAAGTAGGTTATCTTGATTTTTGGAGGATGGGAGAAAGTGATATGAAATTACTTCAAACTCGTGTACACTTGAACATTATTTACATCATTCTTTGACTTCTGGAATGTTAACTTTGACTAACAAGGAATTTGACATTTACAAAACCTATCATAAATGAAAATGCAAAAGCTATTTTTGTTTTGTCGAAGAAGTAATAAAAATGTCACAAAATCTACCCCCCCCAAAAAAAGAACTACAGGTAATATCTTGAGAAAAACTACTTACTCGTGGAGTACAAGCCAATTCATTCTTCCTGATCGAAAGACCAAGTGAAAAGAATTAACAAAGTGAAGATAAGACTTTTATGCAAAAAGCTATTCAATTGTAAATGTGATTGATAGGGCTGAATTAAAAGCTTGGTTAAAATTTAATTTTGAATGCTTTTATTGAGTTTAAAAACAATTAGTATAACAAATTGATCTAGAATTGGAGGCTGGCTTTTGTTTGCTAAAAATCACAGATGTCACGTTTGCCTTATCGTGGTTAAGAATGTTCATTGTGATATCACTTATATGTAGAATCTGAAATATGATACAAATCAACATATCTATGAAGCAAAAACAGACTCACAGATATAGAGAACAGACTTGTGGTTGCCAAGGGGGAGGGGATGGGGAGGGAAGGAATGGGAGTTTGGGAGTAGCAGAGGCAAACTAGTATACACAGGATGAATAAACAACAAGGTCCTACTGTAGAGCACAGGGAACTATATTCAATATCCTGTGATAACCATAATGGAAAAGAATATGAAAAAGAATGTGTGTGTACGTGTGTGTGTGTGTAAGAGTCACTTCACTGTACAGGAGAAATTAACACAACAACCATGGGGCTGTGTCAAAGGGATAAGCTCCTGATTTGAGCAACAAAATAAATAAAGTCGTGTTGGTTAATAACCCAAAGTATAAAAGAACTATCCCCAGATCCATACTGATATAAATAAATGATTGAATAAAGAACGAAAGAAATGGGGAAGAAGAGATAAATCTCCCCCGTGGAAGAGCTGTAGATACTGTGTGTATGCACATGACCCTCGAGAAGGTGGAGCATTGACTCAACACTCATGAAGTGTGGGCTGCCCACAGTGTTTCCGTCCAAAGAGGACAACATCGGCAGAGACAAGTCATCTTGAGAGCGTGTAGCCTTGACGTGGTGTGATGAGAAGGGCCTTTACCTCTGGGGTCTTCCTCCCCCAAACCCGTAACCCCACTCTAAGCAGGAGGAAAACACCAGGCGAATCCCAGCTGAGAGGTTCTATGAAATACCTGACCAGAACTGAAAACTGCCCAGCTCATCAAAAACAAGGCAAGTGTGAGAAACCGTCACAACCCAGAGGAGCCCAAGGAGACGTGAAGATCAAGTGGGATGGGATCCTGGAAGAGAAAAAGGACATTCTGTCAACACTGAGAAAATCCGAGTGAACTATAGACTTTAATCAATAAAAATGTATCAGTATTAGCTCATTTGTTGTGACAAATATACCAGACTAATGTAAGATGTTAATAACGGGGACATTAGGCCTAGGGTATATTGAACCTCTCTGTACTATCCTTGTAATCTTTTTCTATAAGCCTAAAAATATTCTAAAATGAAAATTTTAGTTTTTTAAAAACGGTGATTTAACACTCTTTCCAAACACGATTTCATTTTAAGCTCTAAATCAGTAATTTCCCTCTGAATAGGTTCTATCTTTGCGATAATACGTTTTTAAAAATTTTATTGACGTATAGTTGATTTACAATTTGTGATGATATTTTTAATCAAGTAAAGATTTCATGGTTTGGAACTCAAAGTCGATGGGGGAGCAGAAGAAAAACAAAAAAAAAAAAAAAGAAAAAGAAATTTTAATAAAAAGCTTGTTTTAGTAAGTGATTTTTTAAACGACTCCAAAATGTTAAAAAGACACCAACGGCACTAAACGTGCCTGCTGTGGTCCAGTCTCTGGTCTGTCTGAAAGGCCGGCGGCGTGGAGGGTAAGCCTTGAGCCCAGTCTGAGGGTCATGACGACTAACTCTCAAATTCTCCTGTTTTCATTCTAGTTTACATTTCCATCTTTTATCAAGTTTTGATCATTGACCCAGAAATGCACTTATATCCAAGTTTTCCTTTAATTTTTCAGTATTTTTTCCTGCTGCCTTGTTAACCTCAAAGATTCCGTTTCTTTAAAGTTAACATAGATCCTTCAGGGAGGCTGCAAAATTCATGGGTGTGGAATAAGCAGCCGCTTTTATAGCGAACAGAATAGAGCGACCGTAGCCTCCAGGTTAATGGTCTTTGACAAGAGTGTTTCCATCAACCAGAAAATGCTGGGAATATAAATCTAAGGGCATTCAAGTAAAACTGCATTTTCTAGTGTATGTCCCTAAAGGACAGAGCCCTGATGTATATGCCTCAGGAGCCCCCCTGCCTGTCACAGGGCCTGGCACTCAGTAAATATTTTTGGAATGGATGAAGAGTGGGGTGATAGATGGGATTTTGCCAGAAAGAGAAGAGGGAACAGCAGGAAGGAAGGCACTGAGGTACAGGGAGAATTACACGTTTGTGAAGGTGTAGGGACCTCATGGCATTTCCATCTTATGATTTAATTATGGCATTTATAGAATAAAATTTGACGATACTCTTTGTGAAATAATAAGAAATACATCTATGGGTCTCTGCCCCTGGTTCCCGGCACAGGACTCCTAAAACCCTTGTAATTTCCTAAGTGACGAGAACCCTGGGAGCATCTCTTGTTCTGATGAGGTGACTGGGTGGGCTCCTGGAAGCGGCTGGTCCCCAGAAACACCGAGCCAGGACGAGAAGCTTGGAATGCCCAGCCGCCCTCCGCGTTTCTCTAGAGGGAACAGGGGCCGGAAGTGGAGTTAATGACCCATCATGCCCACGTGAGGAAGCCTCCGTACGTAAAATCCCGCTAGTGTGGGGTTCAGAGAGCTCCCAGGTGGGTGAGCACAGCCACACGGGGAGGGTGACGCACCCCAACTCCAGGGGGACAGAGGCTCCTGCACTCAGGACCCTCCCAGACCTCGCCCTGTGCATCTCTTCATCTGGCTGTTCATCAGTATCCTTTACTATATCCTTTAATAAACTGGTAAAGGTAAGTAAGCCTTTCCACATCTGTGAGCCCCTCTAGCAAGTTAATCAAACTCAAGAAGGAGGTCATTGCAACCTCCGCTCTGTAGCTCAGCGGTCCCCACCCTTTATGGCACCAGGGACTGGTTTCGTGGAAGACAGTTTTTCCACGGACTGGGGCCGCGGTGGGGAGATGGTTCAGGCGGTAACGTGAGCGATGGGGAGCGACGGGGAGAGGCAGATGAAGCTTCGCTTGCTCCCCCTCCACTCACCTCCTGCTGTGCGGCCCGGTTCCTAACAACCAGCCCGTGGCCCGGGGTTGGGGGCCCCTGCTGTAGCTGGTGGGTCAGAAGCACAGGTGACGGGCGGCCTGGGCTGATAGCTGGCATCTGCAGTGTGGGGAGGGGTGCCGTCTTGTGGGACGGAGCCCTAATCGGTGGGATCCGAAGATAACTCTGGGTCAGTAGTGTCTGAATTGAATTAAAGTGTAGGACCCCCAGCTGGTGTCGCAGAGACTTGCTTGATGTGGGGGAAAACCTCCCACATGTGGTGACCGGAGGTGAAGTGTTTTCCGTGAGCAGCAGAGGAGACTCACAGGTGAGAAAGACACAGTAGGGAAGAGCGTGGGGAGGAAAAAACTGCACTTTCCAAAAGACTATTTTAGGGGCTTCCCTGGTGGCGCAGTGGTTAAGAATCCATCTGCCAATGCAGGGGTCACAGGTTTGAGCCCTGGTCAGGGAAGATCCCACATACCGCGGAGCAACTAAGCCTGCGAGCCACAACTACTGAAGCCCGTGTGCCACAACTACTGAGCCCGCGTGCCTAGAGCCCGCGCTCCGCAACAAGAGAAGCCACCGCAATGAGAAGCCCGTGCACCACAAGGAAGAGTAGCCCCCGCTCATCGCAACTAGAGAAAGCCTGCACACAGCAATGAAGACACAACGCAGCCAAAAATAAATAAATAAAATTTTATTTTTTAAAAAAGACTATTTTAAATATCAACATTAGGAGTTTTGAAAGGACGTTAAGAAAATCCTAGGGAAATACCTCACTTTAGAAAATGGCTTTATTGAGGTATACTTTACATACACACATTTTAAATGTACAGTCCAGGGATGTATACACCTGCGAAGCCCTCACCCCCATCAAGATACAGACGTCACCCAGAAAAGTTCTGCTGAGCCTCTTTGCAGACAATCCCCGGCCCCCTCACCTCCCTAGACAGTGACTGGCCCGCTTCTCTCACTGCAGGTGAGTCTTTCCTATTCTCAGCTTCAAGTAAATGGAACCAGGCACAGGCTGTCCCGTGTCCGGCTTCTTTCACTCAGCATAACACTTAGGAGACTCACCCATGTCGCCCATATCGGTACTTTATTCCTTTGTATTTACTGCTGAGTGGTGTTCCATTGTATGAATACCGCAGGACTTGTTATCCATTGCTCTGTTCATGGGCGTTTGGGTTGTGTCCAGTTGGGGCCACTTGGAATAAAGCTGCTCTGAACCCTCAGATACAGTTCTTTGTGTAGACACATGTTTTCATTTCTCTTGGGTAAGTATCTAGGAGCAGCATTGGTGGGTTATACGATAAGTCATATCTTACTTTTGAAAATGATACCTTTTGGGTCATTAACTCACAAACAGTGTCCTTATAGCCACTATTTGAACAAAGAACCCAGGCTGGATAGAGCATCATCCGAGCTGGCATGGAACAGCTTACGTTCTTAGATTAGAATAATGCTCGTATTCTTTGAGGACACAAGTGACAATGGGGAGATGGCACTGAATATGCTGGTTGGTACGTCTGAGCTGAAGTGAATACTTTACACGTCAGTATCTGGAAGTGGACTCATTTTAGGCAGCATATCAGGGTCTCATACTTGCTTACATAGCAAGACATCGACAGGAAATGACCAATACTGCGAGTGCATTAGTATTTTTTTCATATGAAAACTATACACCCAAGGCAAACTGACTTATGCAAAAAAAGAGACTTTACTAGCTTATGTAACCAAAAAGACCAAGGGTGACATGGCTTTAGACATGGCTGAATCCTGCTCTGTCTCCACCTCCAGGTTGCTTTCTTCTCTGTCACCTTCATTCTCAGGCTCCACGTGGCGTGTCCCCTGCTCACTCACCCTGGCAGCTCCCACAGAAAGAGGCAGCTCTTCTCTAAAACATCCCAACAACATCCCAGCCGGTCTTGTCAGCTCTGACTGTTGCTGGCGGGTCCCGTGCTCTTTCTGAGCCCATCACCATGGCACCCAGGCTGTGATGCTCTGGCCAGGCTTGGTCACATGCGTGGAGGTGGCCTTAGCCTGGTCTGAACCGCAGGCCTGAGCGGGGAGTAGCAGGATTCCCAGCCGCAGTTACCAGAAGCAGAAACAACGATGGCCATTTCTGTGCTTGTTAGAAACGTTGTGCAAACTCTAGATTTTTAAATATATTGATGTCACTCAGGCTCCTTAATCTGAGAAAGAAAATGGATGAGACATTAGTTACAAGTTGTCAGGAGAGAATCCTCCACTTTTCGGGATAACTCATCAAATAAATTAGAGGGAACTACCACCCACAGAGCACCAGTGACGCCCAGGTACTAAACTCCACTTTCCCCTAAAGCAGGTGGGGGAGTGCTACTCACGTGGCCGGCATCACATGATTGGGATGCAGGACCTTCCAAGGCCTCCTGGCTAGAGGGATGCTTTGCCCAGACCCCACAGGACCCTTGTAACTAGTTTTGTTGGGAGGGCTTGGGGTTGGGGAAAGGAGGCGGGCTTTAAAGGATGTTCATCCCATCAGCCCCCAGTGGAGACTTTTCTTTTTTTTTAACATCTTTATTGGAGTATAATTGCTTTACAATGGTGTGTTAGTTTCTGCTTTATAACAAAGTGAATCAGCTATACATATACATATATCCCCATAACCCCAGCGGAGACTTTTCCTCAAAGCGTTGCTCTTGGACGCCTGGAACCCATGGACCAAGTCAGCAGGAAGCCCTGGGAATTCAGTTCCCCTTAACCTGGGACAGGTGAGTGGGGGGCAGTGAGGCCCCCGCCCCCTTGCCTGCATCCTCATTCCAGGGTCTGCTTCCAGGCGTCAAAGCCTAAGTCAAGGAGCATAAAAGTTTCAAGCCCCCCAAACGCTTGGCAGGATCCCGTCATGGAGAAAGCAGAGCATCTGAAGTCAGACCTCCTGACGTTTTCTCCGGACCTCACACCTTCCGGCTGTGTGACCTTGAACTGGTCTCATCACCTGTGTGAGCCTTAGTTTCCTCATCAGTAAAGTGGGAATAATCATAACACCTGCCTTACCTACCAATCACCTGTCACATGGGGCTGTTGCGAGGTACACATGTGATCATGTGAGCGGGGAACTTGGACGAGTGAACAATTGTACAATATCCAGGATTATTTAGGTGCCGTCAGAAGTGGTCATCTTGACCCCAGCCCCTTGAGAGATCCAGAAGGAGCTTATCTGAGTGCGCATCCCCACAAACTGGGGTCGGATCCAACATCAGTCAAACAGAGAAAAGAGGTTGGAATCCCCAGGACGGTTCATTCCATTAGCTCTGCTAAATAATTCTGCAGCCGGGCCCGATAGACACAGAGCTGGAGTTTGCTGCCTGCGGTCAGACTTCCTGGTAGCGGATGACTCTGGGCCTGACCTCTGGGTAAAGTCCCAAATCTCCGGTGGCCTCTTTGCCCAGGGGCAGGCCACCCAGTCCTCTATCTTGTCGATGGGGCTAAATCCACATCGCCAAGTGTGGAGGACCGCCACACCCCGCCGTCCAGGGTCGCGTCCACCTCCCCACCCCGCCCAGGAGCAGCCCCGGCCAGGCTTCCCTGGTCCCGATTTTATCCCCTGGTGGAGCTAAAGCCTGGTCCTGGCCCCGCTGCACCCTGCCTGCCCTGTCCCTCTGCATCTTTGACAGAACCAGAGATAGGACATGCTCCTAACAAACTCAAGAGCCACCCCAGTCACTGCCACCCTTCCCCGTGTGCTGCCTCACTTGAAGCACCTGCACCCCTGTGAAGGCCACTGTGGAGGTGAGGACAGCAGGCTTCAAGGGTGTTGAGTAACTTGCCCGAGGTCACGTGGTACGCAAATCAGGACTCCAAAGCTCAGACTGTTCTCCTGCCAGACTCAGGAAGCCAGCCCGCTGCGCTCAGCACCTGCCCTGCTCCACTCCTGTCCTCTCAACAGAAAGTCATGCCAGGGGCCTCCTTGACCCCTGCCTTTGTTCCTGGAGCCGGCTTCCTCTCTGCCCCAGTACTGGTGACCTTGGGAAACCCCAAATTGCTCCCCTACAGGAAAATGCCCCGTAGTAAGTATAGCTCCTCAGGCCAGCACTGTCACCCACCGCCCTCCCTGGGGGACATCTCTGAGCCCTTAATTTCTCAGGAATCATTTATCTAGTCATTTCAGCATCAACCCTTAGTCAGTGAACAAAATAGAGCCCTAGACGGTGAAGGCTTCTTAGAAACGTGCCTGATTCCCCCTTGTTTTGGGTTCAGAAGCATTCTCCCACTGAAAAGGCTCTGGAGTACAAAATTTTGTGTCTTCCCCTCCGTCTTCTGTGTGTGAGATGCTCAGAAAATCCCGCTGTTGGACACGGAACTAAACAGAAGCCAGGTGAACTCCTTCAATCCCTCACCCTTCCCTGGAGGTTCTGGAGGGATTTGCCCCCTTGGGCTGGAGGCTGAGCTGCTCTGAGTGGTCAAGGGAACCGGGTATCGCCCTCAAGATGCTGGAGGACTCTTTCTGCAGAAAAGATCCAAGAAATGAGAATCTAAACTCCATTGCCTACAATTCTATTTTATGTTTTTACCTTTTTCCCCACCTAGTTCATTTTAAAAAATGACCTTAATGCCTTGCATCAGATGAAACTTTTACATATAGAAACAGATATTTTTATTTTATTTAAAAATTTTTTCATTTTATATTGTAGTATAGTTGATTAATAATGTGTTAGTTTCAGGTGTACAGCAAAGTGATTCGGTTAAACATATATATGTATCTATTCTTTTTCAAATTCTTTTCCTATTTAGGTTATTACAGAATACTGAGCAGAGTTCCCTGTGCTATACAGTAGGTCCTTATTGGTTATCTATTTTAAATATAGCAGTGTGTACATGTCAATCCCAATCTCCCAGTCTATCCCTCCCCCCACACCCTTCCCCCCAGTAACCATAAATTCATTCTCTAAGTCTGTGAGTCTATTTCTGTTTTGTAAATAAGTTCATTTGTATCATTTTTTTGATTCCACATATAAGCGATATCATATGATATTTGTTATTCTCTGTCTGACTCACTTCAGACATGATATGATAATCTCCAGGTCCACCCATGTTGCTGCAAATGGCATTATTTCATTCTTTTTTATGGCTGAGTAATATTCCATTTTGTGTGTGTGTGTGTGTGTGTGTGTGTGTGTGTGTGTGTGTGTGTATGCCACATCTTCTTTATCCATTCCTCTGTCGGTAGACATTTAGGTTGCTTCCATGACTTGGCTATTGTAAATAGTGCTGCAATGAACACTGGGGTGCCCGTATCCTTTCGAAGCAAGTTTTTCTCCGGATATATGCCCAGGAGTAGGATTGCTGGGTCATATGGTAGCTCTATTTGTAGTTTTTAAAAGAACTTCCATATGTTTTCCATAGTGGCTGCACCAACTTACATTCCCACCAACAGTGTAGGGGGGTTCCCTTTTCTCCACACCCTCTCCAGCATTTATTGTTTGTGGACTTTTTGATAATGGCCATTCTGATTGGTGTGAGGTGATATCTCACTGTAGTTTTGATTTACATGTCTCTAATAATTAGTGATGTTGAGCATCTTTTCATGTGCCTCTTGGCCATCTGTATGTCTTCTTTTGAGAAATGTCTGTTTAGGTCTTCTGCCCATTTTTTGATTGGGTTTTTTGTTATTTTGGTATCGAGCCACATAAGCTGTTTGTAAATTTTGGAGATTAATCCCTTGTAGGTCACATCGTATTTTCTCCCGTTCTGTGGGTTGTCTTTTTGTTTTGTTTATGGTTTCCTTTGCTGTGCAAAAGCTTTTGAATTTAATTAGGTCCCATTTGGAAACATGTTTTTAAATGATCAGAACATGAGCACACGAGTCGTTCCTCTTCCCAGAGAACAATGGACCTGTGAGGAAGGTGCTGCTATTGTTCGAAACTTTCCGCCTCATTTCCTGAAATTGCATTTGGAGGAGCACATTCTTTGAATTTTCTCAATTGTGAAAAAATTTTTTACACTCTTGATTTTAAGTGGCTGAAAGTCCATTGAAACCAAGTAGAGTGATTAACCTGAGAAGCATCCTGTGGAGCTTGAAATGACTTTGACTATGAAGTAAGGAGGGAGTTTCCTGTGTGGTCCTACGTGGCTCTGAGGGTCGTGAATTTCTTCTGAGGCCCAGGAGGCTGTCAGGGAGGGGAGGCCTTTCCCCAGCGACGGTGATGGTGACGATGACAGGCTTGGCCGAGCCACTGAAGGCCTTCCCGTCTGCTCCGTCCTCACTCGAAAGCACCACACTCCCTTTTGATCTTTGCTGAGCGTTTATCCCTCACGTTTTCATTTAATGAGGGTGACACCATGTCCAAACCCCGGGAGGAAGTGGAGAAGAATTTAAATCATCCCTCGAGCACAAAAAGGCAGTTTTGTGTCCTCCACAAAAAGGCAGTTTCTTAGTTGCTCTCACTCAGCCCAGCTTTCCAACTGGGCAGATGAAAGGATTCCTCTGGGGTCTCTCTTCTCCGATTTTCAGTTTTTTCTCTTTCAAAGGAGAACACATGTGATGGGCACCATCCATGTCCCCATCTAATGAGATCTCAGGGTGTGAGGTCCTGCCGATCCTGCCTGGCAAGTTTCCGCACAAAGCACCTTCATCGAGAGAGTCTGCTAGGGATCTTCAGTAGCTTCAGGTTCACCTGCTGGTCGCTGTTCAGGCCAGGCGGGAGGGTGACTCAGGTGTTTCCAGCCCACTTCTCACCACCCAAGCCCCGTGGGTTCTGGGCTCAATGCTGACCCCAGCAGCATGTACACTGGCGCTGGGCCTCACTGTTTGAAGCTCTCTGTTGCCAAGAGAGGCTCTTTTGCATTAAACCCAAGTGTGAGCTCACCAATTAAGGCCTCTCAGAAGCTTTGCAAGTAGCCGCCCATGCCCCTGCCCCCAGCAAACGGAAGAGGAAAGAAGGAAGAAGCAGCTCTTTCAGGGGCGAGCTGGTTAATGTGTTTGCCCGTGCATCGTGGCTGGTTTTCTTCCAAGAAAACAAAAAAATCAATACCTTCTCCCCATCCCGGGCGAGGGATATAGTTTTGGATGATAACACACGAGGAAGCTAAGCGGACCCTCCAGCCTTCTGACTCTAAGGCTCTCGATTTCTGGGAGAGGAAACTGAGGCCCAGGGAAATCAACTCCTTTGACCAAACCGAAGATTCCAGCGGAGGCCAACCGGGGACTAGGGCTCAGGTCTGATTCCCAGTGAACACATCCTGGGCGCTGCTCCTTAGAAACTGAGTTTGTGTAGGACGACCGGGGTCAATTGTAAAACGACTGACGCACAATCAATAGGGCACTTTCCCTGATCTCCCTCCAACCTCATTTCTCTGGAAACAGATAGCTTGAATGTATTAAAATAAGTTCTCTCTGAGTTGCTCCCTGAAACTTGAAGCTCTCTGAAGATTCGACGGTGTATCCTTCATCGTTTGAACCTAGTAGGGGCTCAGTAAATGGGGGATGAAGGGATGAATAAAACCAGGCAAATCAGCTGTGCCAACCAGGATCCCCGCGGCTCTCCTGGTAAAATGCCAATGAGTTTGGTTAACCAGCCGTTAAGTAACTGCCACAACGTCTCCCCTGATGTTTTGAGGAAATTGGCTTCTTTTAAAAACATCAGTGCAATACTTAAATTAAAATCCAAAATAAAAATGCTACTCACCCGACGTTTCACTTTATCTCCTGAGCTTAATTATACAAAGCCCCCAAAGAAAGGCAATTCTTCTGGAAAGGCCAGCCTCTCTTATGAACTCTGCCCTGCTTGAGATTTCTAAACCTTTTCAAAGCTTCTGAGTCTTTTTCAATCAACCTCTGACCTCAGCACTCAGAGTCCTGGGAGAGCTGACTTCTGTCACAAACATCGGAGACGCTAATAAGGCAATAAACAGGCTCTGAGGCTCAACACCAGCTCACAGCCGCGCGGGTCTTGGTTTCTGTGGGCGCTTGTCGGGGGCTGTGTGGACATGTCAGGGGCTGTGGGCCTGAGGGGAAGAAGAAGTTCCTCTTTCTTTCTGGCAACATAATTAAATTGCTGGACCGACACAAAGTGAAAGAGCTTTGCAAAGTTAAATGCGGTGCAAATACCCATGATGTTGTTGGGTTGGCCAAAAAGTTCGTTCAGGTTTCTCCATGCGATGTTATTATTCTTATTCAATACTAGGCAATTATTACTGAATTATCATTCAACTGTTCAATGTTATTCTTATTCTACTAAAGTACAGGTGCAATGACTGAATGTCAGAGGAAATGACTTTCTGAAGGAACTGGCGGTTTCTTGCTAAGAGGGGCGGCATTGGACTTTTCTTTGCGGGAAATGAGCACAGCTTGGAGTGGTGAGACCTTAGGATCTGGGCTCCTTACATCATCAGAGTCTCAGCGATGGCTCCTCCCATCTCTCTATTCCTTTGGGTGTTACTTGTTTATTACGCATAAACCACGTGCTGGTTAGATGGTGCTTGTGAATAGAATCAAATATTTCCACTGCCTTGCTGATGGCTTCCAAGCCCCTTTTGATGTCTCTAAAGAAAAAAAGCCACTTGATAAAATACTGTCTGGTCCCCGTGGTGGCCTCTGTCCAGTAAATGTTGATCCCCGTGGCAACTTCCTGTCTCCTAGACCTACAGGGGGAAACTGTGGGATTAAACCAAACGTAAAACCCTTCAAAGCATCCCTTTATCAGCCAGCAATGGGAAGAGCTTTTAAGGTGGTCATGATTTGCAGTGTGTTGCCCGTGTTATTTTCCCAGCCAGAGAAACGAGGTGTCTGCCCAGAGTGTCACGCGGGGGGATGTCCACGGACACGTCTTGTTCCAATGACAGTGGGAAACTCCAGGACGGCGCCAGGTGAGGGCGGCGGACCTGGCCTTGCCGACTTAGGGCAAGAGCTCTTTACTTGGGGTCGGTGGACCCGGAATTATATGCCAATTGTGTGCATTTATCTGAGGAGAAGTTCCCATCTTTCCTCAGGCTTTCAAATGGGGCCAAGACATCTCGAAAGATTGAGTTCGCGAAGTGGAGGTCTTTTTAGTGTCAGTTTACTGAGATGTGCCATGAAAAAATCGCACTTTGCTACAAAATTTTAACCGTGCACTTTAAAAAAAATGCGGGTAATTTTAAAGTGAGTTAATTTATCTTAGATTTAGCACCAAAAAAGATGGTAAGAAATTAATTCCATGCATTAATGTGCTCTAGAACCAGGCACTTCCCTTCCCTGGATGAACCGTTTGCAGTTTGGTTGATGGCCTGACGGGTATATCTAAAACTGTGTATTCTTGTTCATTCATAAAGCACTTGTTGAACCAAACGCCACGTGCCATATGCTGTGACAGGACAACTGCCCAAAGGCTGAAGGGACCGCTGGGGAGTTCACGGTCCGGGTAGCAGCTGGTGATAGTGCCAGATGTTTTGAGAAAAGCAGGTGTAGGGCATCACAGAACTCCTGACCTAGGCAGGGGTTCAAGGAAATCTTAAAATATCCTTGAACTACTTCCAAGCTTTAGGAATTTGGGAGGTGATGGGCAGGGCAGGAGAGAAGAGGCAACAGGAGCACTTTCACGTGTCTAGGAGTCATCTGGGGCTGGTTAAAATGCAGACTCTGAATCTTTGGGGCTGGGCGGGACCTGAGAATCTGCGTTTCTGCGAAGCTGAAGGCCGACCCCACTTTGAGTAGCTCCGGCTGTCTGGGGCTCAGAGAGGGGCTCAGGGTGGCCTTGATCCAGACCCCTGGAAGAGTCTCTCTCTCTCTCTCTCTCTCTGAAATGTTTCAAACATTCAGAAAAGTACAGGGAATAATATAAGCCTGTACCACCATGATTTTACAAACGTTGACGTATGTGCCTCGTGGCTTTGTAAAGATACGCTCTCCCTTCCCGCTTCTCCCTCATCCCACCCACACCCCTCCTCAGCAGAACCCTCTTCTGGTCCTGGTGTCTACGTTTTCCATCCATGATGGCAACGAGAGGCAAATATCAAAGCAGGGCCTGGATTTAAAATGATCTGAGTACATTATAGTACATCAATTCCACAGAGGATTTCAAACTAGACTCATCAGGCATTTGAAAATCATTTATCTTAAATGGGGCTCTGAAATGCACCAGGACATTAAAAATGACTGTGAATTATGTTTACTTCATGTTTTACATTAAAAAATAGGAAGCATCACAATTCCTGTTCCGGATAAAGGCATTTTTCTAATCCCACAATTCGCTCTGCAAACATCCAAAACAACATCTAATTCCAGCCTCTGGAATAGCCACCTCTTTTTCAAAAGCCAGCTGATGTATGCATTTGCAGACACAAAGCCCAAAATAAATCAAGCAGGGCAGCTTTGGTACCCTTAGGTGATGAGACTCGGGGGGGAAGGAAGGAGAAGAGGAAGATGTCACTGGCCTCTCCCGCTCTGGAAGCTTGACAACACCCTCCTTGTTCCTCTAAGGTCTGGAGAGGGTGCGCCAGGCTTTGGCAACGCAGACTAATAAGGGCTCCTGGGCCACAAGGGCTTCCCTGTCTAGGGAGAGGGACAAGGCAGAATTATGTCATTACCGTGCTACGTGGGGAGTGCTCAGCACGGGTGAAGAAGGGCCGTTAGAGCACAGAGCGGTGAGGAACACAGGGAAGTCTGCTTGTAACTGGTTATGGGTTTTTTTTTTTTTTTTTAGACAATCAGATGTTTATTTATTTATTTATTTATTTTTGGCTGTGTTGGGTCTTCGTTTCTGTGCGAGGGCTTTCTCCAGTCCTGGCAAGCGGGGGCCACTCCTCATCGCGGTGCGCGGGCCTCTCACTATCGTAGCCTCTCCCGTTGCGGAGCACAGGCTCCAGACGCGCAGGCTCAGTAATTGTGGCTCACGGGCCCAGTTGCTCCGCGGCATGTGGGATCCTCCCAGACCAGGGCTCGAACCCGTGTCCCCTGCATTGGCAGGCAGACTCCCAACCACTGCACCACCAGGGAAGCCCTGGTTATGGGTTTAACGATCTTGGCCTTTGTCTTGGCTGAGGTGTGGCGGTCTCCTGTGCTCTTTGCTTTGTAACTCAGGGCACGGATGCTGGTGGTGTGAAGGCTGGCGGTGCTTCGCGCCTGTTAGCGGGAATTCACTCATCAAACACTCGCTTGACGTGAGGCTCTCTGCTCGTTTCTGCGGATACTGAGGACGGACACGGCGGTCGGCTTTGGTTTAATCATTAAGCGGTAGTTACCACCTTGTGCCATCATGATTCTGTACCTTTGGACGACAAACCCCCGCACTGGAGGGTGGTGGTGGGGTCTCTGAGAGCCTAGAAAGTTGAAACACAGGAGCCCTGTGACTGGCCAGCGGAGCCCCGGGGGGTCTGGGCTAAGTCTGGCCTCTTCCCCCGATGCCTTTGGCGGACACCATCACCCTGTCGGGTGGAGACCGGACACAGCCGAGACTCCTTTGGAACCCAGTATTTGCCATCCTTGGTCTCTGTTCTAAAAAAGATCCCCCTGCCCCGAAAGAGAATGCCACTCCTCCCTCACTTACTATCAGGCAAGAGGCCAGTACGGCTGAGCACAGACGTGGGCTTTGGTGGTTTGACTGTCCGGCCACGTAGGCCCCGGAAGCGTGACTAGGAACCCCTTAGGTGTGCGGGCACTGAAATGCCTCCGCACTCGTGGCTGGTTTCACCCTTGTGACAAGCCTGGGAAAAGGTCACGTCCCGCCATCCCCACGCCCCACCACGGCAGCACTGAGACCCATCGTGGTTAAACGGCTTCCCGAGCAGGCAGGGCCCGGATGGGAGCAGAGGCGGCAGGACTGAGTCAGGCGCTCATTCCAGGAAGTCACAGCCACCCACAGTGAGGGCTGTGGGACACGCTGCCTGGATGGAACCGGGGACACACTTCATTTGTTCAGAATATTGGTAGGAACGCGGATGTTAAAGGCCGTTCTTAGGAGGCTCACATGGAAACGAGGAGTGTGGTATTGGCAACCGGTTAAACAGTGACAAGGGGCTTGGCTGGCCTGTGTTCTAGGGTTGAGTGGAAGGCGGAACTTGCAAGTGATGAACTTGGATGTTTAGCTGAGGAGATTTCTAAGCCGAGTGAAGGGGTGGCTTGGTTCGCTTAGAGTAAAATTTGAGAGGAGAGAGAGAAATTAAAAGCAGGGGCTGGGGGCTTCCCTGGTGGCGCAGTGGTTGAGAATCTGCCTGCTGATGCAGGGGACACGGGTTCGGGCCCTGGTCTGGGAAGATCCCACATGCCACGGAGCAGCTGGGCCCGTGAGCCACAACTACTGAGCCTGCGCGTCTGGAGCTTGTGCTCTGCAACAAGGGAGGCTGCGATAGTGAGAGGCCTGCGCACTGCGATGAAGAGTGGACCCCGCTTGCCACAACTAGAGAAAGCCCTCGCACAGAAACGAAGACCCAACACAGCCAAAAAATAAATAAATTAAGAAAAAAAAAAAAAAGCAGGGGCTGGAACAGATATTTGCACACACGTGTTCATACCAGCATCCTTCACAATAGCCCAGAGGTGGAAGCAACCCAGGTGTCCATTGATGGATGATGGATAAACAAATGTGGTCCATACACACAATGGAATATGATCCAGCCAAAAGAAGGAAGGAAATTCTGACACAGGCCACAATATGGATGGACCCTGAGAACATTATGTCCAGTGAAATAAGCCAGATACAAAAGGGCAAATACTGGATGATTCCACTTATATGAGGTTCCAGCAGTTGTCAGATTCACAAAGACAGAACGTGGAATGGGGGGCGCCAGGGGCTGAGAGGGTGGGAATGGGGAGTCAGTGTTTAATGGGGACAGAGCATCATTGTGGGAGATGGATGGTGGTGACAGTTATACATCACTGTGAATGTGCTTGTGAATGTGATGTGCTGCCCTGGACACATAAATGGTTAAAATGGTAAATTTTATGTTATGTATGTTTCACAGTTTTTAAAACTAATAAAAATATTTTTAAAACAAAGAAAGAAGAAAACTCTCCAGCAAATTCTCATTCCACTAAAATGTGCCCTGACCCGTTTACATCGCTCACCTCCTGGGGCCTGAAAGGCTCTCATTTCTTCACCCTCTGCATGCAGCCTGTTACCACGTCCTGTTGTCTTCCCTGCGAGTTGTCCTTCTCTCCCGTCCCCGTCCTGCTGCCCCGCCCAGCCTGCCCCGCCTCGTGCCTGCCCTGCTCCTCTCTGCTCAGTGTCCCTGCAGCCTCTGGTCTGGACTCTATTCTGCCTGCTGAGCAGGTTGATTTCTCTGAATCACCTGCCTCTCCACGTCCGCTGGCAGCTGGTTACCCTGCCCACCGGTGGTCCCAGCACGCGCCCCTGTCCAGACCCTTTGCCCTCCATCTTCTGCTCCCACAGTCACCCCCACCCCTGTGCCCCCCTTTCTGTGCTCCACCTACCTTCCCCCACCTGATGCCTGCCCCCAGTCATCCCCCCACCCCTCCACTGCTGTCACCTTCAGCATCCACGTCACACCCTGAAGCCCTAGCTGCCGTCCTCAGCGTCCCTGGAGCCTCCCCAGGTAGGGAGGAAGCTGCTTCCCGACACGGACTACTTTGTGCTCCTTTTGCCCCAAACGCCCAGCAGGTATTCCACAGGCATCAGTCGATTGAGAGGAATAGATTTCAACTTAGGCAGCTGAGCTGAGCAAACAGCAGGTTATTAATCAGTTTCCAGAATATCAGCTCCGCTATTTTAAAGCTATTTAGGATGTGCAGTCCTGGCCCGGGGTGTCTGCCAGTGGCAACAATGAGCTGGGGCTCCTGGTTAGGGAGAAGGCGGCTCTCAGGTCACCTGAGGGCAAGGCTGGGAGCATCAGGGGACTGCGTGGGAAGGAGCCGAAATGCGTGAGACATAGGAGCTGCCAAGAGGACGCGTCAGTCATCCCTGGAGAAGCAGCCTCCGCAGGAGGGCAGCTCGGATTGCGACTCTCAGACCTCAGTGGTGCAGGGGCTGCCGGGGCCGGTCTGTCTCCAGGGGAGAGTGAAGGTCCAGGTCGAAGCTGCCCAGTCTCCCATGGCCACCACCACTTGCCCTTCCCATCCTCCCTCATTCTCTCCCCACTGCCATCCTCCCACATTCCCCGTTCCTCCCCATCCCCCCTCCTGCTAAAGCTGCATCAATCTGGGTAAATGAAAAATCACGGGCGCGCCTCTCGGTGGTGAGAACCTGACTTTGGCGTCCTCAATGCCCTGGTGTTCCTCCGTCACCTGTGGCTTAGCTCCTCTGTGCCAGGTGCTGGGAGAGAGCCAACCCTACAGACCAGACGCCCGGCCCTCCCGGGGGCTTATACCTCGTCTCACGGCCGAGATGCTGCCGTGTGCCAGGCCTGGTGCTAGACCCTGAGACGCTCTGATGGACACGAAGGGCTCACGGTGGAGGGAGGGGATCGCAGTCGGCAGGCAGGTCCAATGCGGCGTGTGATGCGCGTTCCCAGCAGCAAGGCGCTCGGGCCCTGTGCTCACCTGTCACACCTCGACAGAGGCGAAAGTAAAACTGTTCAATGGGGGCACGTTTCATCTTTGCTTTGTTTTTTCAAATCCTATCTGATTAAAAAAAACACTCTTTACAGAATCGTGGAAATGCCATTCTCCCATTTACCAGATCCCAGGCTTCTTGCCCTCACTGCCAGCGCGGGAGGCCGTCAGAGGCTGGTGCTCGAGTGGATGTAGCTGAGGATTTTCAAGCACCGGGCCTTGGGAATGTCCTAGCGGGTCTTGCGCCCAAAAGACCGGGGGTGGAAGGCCCCCCTCCGGGCCCCCTTGCCCTGCTAAAGCACCCGCGACACCAGAATGCCTCTCTGCTGCCCCCTGAGGGTGCTACAGGTCGTGCAAGGGGTGGGAGCCGGGTCTCACCTGGAACACAACTTGATGCATTTCTCTGTCCTGAATAAGGGAACAGACACCGCGGCCCACGGCTCCACCCCTCGTACTTTCTGGTAAGATCTTACAAAGCCCCAAAATGACCTCATTCTGTTGTTATTTAGAGAACAAAAGACACACGTCTGTCCACAAATATTTTCCCACCGTTGAAACTGGTGGTTGAAATCCTTGCAATTAAGGCCGCTTTTTAAACAAGCGCATCTGTTGAAATGTGGCTCCAGGACCCGCGGAAAGGATTCCCGAAGGTGAGGGTGGAAACAGCTGGGAGGCCCAGCCTAGGCCAGCTCACCTGGGCCCAGAGGTGGCGCCGTGAGGACCTTTCTTGAGCTCCCTGGGTGATTCTAAGGCGCTGGGAGGGTTGAGAACCGCTGCCTTGCGTTCCCGGGACTCAAGGAACCACGGAGGATGGTCAGCAATTCCCCTCGGGGTCGCCCTGCCTCTCCTGAGGGTCCCTCACAGCCCAGTCTCTCCAGCCAGTTACTGAGAGAGCAGCCCCGCTCGGCCCCGAACACAAACCCAACTTGAAGAGCTCGACAGATAACATGGACGTTCCCGAAGCTTTTCTTGGGAGGTGGAGGAGAGGCTAGTGATGCCCGCAGAGCGGCAGCCGACCGGAGTCTGCAGACTCCTCTCCCCTCAGGAAACTGCCAAACCTCTTCTCAGTCTTTAGCTCCGCACCGTACCTTCCTCTCGACACCCCTTCCCCCAGATCTGGCAGTTAGCATATTCTATCCCATCGAACTACAGCCAGGGGACGGCACTGTCCAGGAGCTGCAGGCTGAGACCCCTGGGCACATCTGTGCTCGGACAGGCGGGGTCGTGACCAGCTGCCCCGAGGGGGAACGTCACCACGGGAACGGCGGGTATCTTGGGGAGGGGGCTGGAAGGGACCCGCTGCAGGAGGTGGGTGATTGGGGGCGTCTAGGAGGCTGCCACTGGTCTAGACTGGAGGTTAGATGCTGTCGCAAGAGTGGGAGCGTGTCTTTGTCCAGGCATCTCAATCAGCCTTCCTAAGGAGCGGAGACTGAAGATAACGCTATAATTGGCAAAGTAGCAGTTACTCGGTTTAGCCGACAAAGGGTTTCTGTGGGTGTCACAGTGACCTTGTTTTTGTCTGTGCTTAGGTGAAATTACGAAGTGGCCTTGCTTCGTTTCATTTTACCGTGACATCAGGGATTGGTATCCAATAGAACAGCACAGCCAGGCCAGCCACTGGTGGCAGGGTCAGCTCGGTAAAGCGTCTTTCAGCGCAAGACACACCTGTGGGTTTCCAGCCAGTCCCTTTGCCTGTTGTTTTTTAGGCACAGCTCTGGGCAGGGCATCTCGTGTATCGGGTGAGGGGCAGGCAGAGGGGCTTTAGGACGAGGTATCAGGCAGCTCGTATCTGACACTCATCCATTGATTCAGGGCACGCCTGTTCACCAAGACCTCCTAAGAACTGGGGCCTCCCTGGGTGTGAGGAGTTCTGGGATGACCAGCAACCAATCCTCAAGAGGCCAAAGTGTTCATTGCCTTTGTTGGGGGGCGGGGTTGCAGGGCTGGGAAGCTGAGGTACCTTGTCTGCTAGGGCTGCTGTAATGAAGACCACTGGCTGGGGGCTTAAACGACAGTTCATTCCCTCACAGTCTGGAGGCTGGAAGTGCAAGATCAAGGTGTCACAGAGTGGTTTCTCCTGAGGGCTCTCTCTTTGGCTGGTAGATGCCGTCTCCCTGGGTCTGTGTCTTCATCTCTTCTTCTTATAAAGACACCTATCGTGGTAGACTAGGGCCCACCCATATGACCTCATCTAACCTTAATTACCTCCTGGGGTTAGGGCTTCAACATGTGAATCTGGGGGCAGGGGGACACACTTCAGCCCACAATAGGGGCTCAGGTGGTGGAGGGAAACGGTGCTTTAAGTCCCGGGGGCCAAGGTAGAAACCTGTGGGCGCTGGGATGGTGGTCACTGCGGGGTGGGTGCAGGTCTCAGGGGCCCCGCAGAGGTGACGGCCAGGCCTTCAGAGGTGAGGAACCTCACCTGCGGGCAGAGGGGCGGGTGGGAGAGGCGGAGGAGCTTCCCAGCCTCGAGCGGGGGAGTAGCTGGGCGGAGGGAAGAGCAGGGAGGGGCAGCTGGTCACCCCTGCCCTGCCCTCCCGTGCAGCTTTGGGGCAGAGATGAGGGTGCCGTTACCCCGCCCAGAACGGGTGATGCTGGGGCCGTGTCAGGTAGACCTGGGACCCGGTTGGGCAGCTGCGCCGAGAGGCCCACGCTGATTCCTTGGACCCCCTGGGGCTCTGGCTTATTGGTCTGTGTGTGTCTGCACTCCCACCTCTCCAGCCCCAGCGCCTCACACCCGCCCCTGAGTGGGGCTCAGGTCCCAGCGTCGTCGCCCGCCAGCTGGGTCACCTTGGGCAGGTTTCATCGCCTTCCTGAGCTTGGTTTCCTCATCTGGAAAATGGGACAAGGCCACCACCTCGCAGGCCTGCCCCAAGGAACACACGAGCAGGGGTGCAGCCCCCGGCTCAGCTCCCTCCCTTCCCCTCAGCCGTGACCGAGCAGGGAGGCCGGTGACACCCCGAGAAAGAGAAGAAACACACAAGGGCAAGTTCACACACAATCAGCTCTGTCACACTAAGCTGAGCGGGGCTCACGTGCTTGTTACGTATGAAAATTAAACAAGAAGGTATGGCCGGTGTAGTCAGAGTGTGGGAACATTCAGAGGGCTTCCTGTAAGCTTCAGAAGTTGCTTTGTCTTTCTATGAAAAGGAACCTTGAAAGTCAACTAACCCACCCCCCCATTTTATGGGAGAGGAAACTGGGGCCCAGACACTGGCGGGGCTGAGGAGGATGAGGGCTCACACACAGGACCCTCGGGGCCAGACTGGGGTCATAGGACAAACAGTGATCGTCGAAATTAGAAGTTTGTATGAGCTCCTACTTGTGCCCGGGTCAGGTGCCGTGCTAAGTGCTTTGTCTCTATTAACTCAGTTCTCCTGATGACCTTGTGAAGCACATACTGCCATGATGCCTGTTCTAGAGGTGGGGAAACCAAGGCTCAGTAGGTAATTGTCCCGGGTCCCACAGTGAGGGTGGAGCGAGAATTTGGACCGAGGCAGAGTCTGACTTTCAGAGTCTGTGTTCTTCACCACTCTGCTTTACTGCCTGAAAACCACTGGTTCTCCAAGAGTGGTCCCTGGACCAGCAACTCAGCATCACCTGGGAGCTGGTTCCAGACGCGGGGCATTGATGCTGGTCCAGATCTTCTGGGGTGGACCCTGCAAGCCCTCCAGTGAGTTCTGATGCTCAAGCTTGGAACCACTGCCTTCCTTTCCCTTCTTCCCCTGGAGGCCCCTTGCTGGAGGTCGAGAGGAGGCTAGAGAGGTCAGGGGAGGTTGGGATGTCCCCTCCAGGACACACTTGGGTCACTGCTTTTGAATTTTAATGAGCGCAAGAAAAGGTCTGGGCTGGGGAGTTGCCATATTGGTATTTGGTCCATTTCTTTCTGCAGAAGTAAACTTGGGGCTTATTTTTATTTTTCATTTTTCCTCTTGTCTAAGTACCTACCACAGGGTGGACCATTGATAATCAATAAGCTTTTATGGTGCCCTTAAGTTATTTGTTTTCCACACAAAGCTAGCCTGAAAGCAATAGATCTCTGCTGGGAAAGGCTTCCTGGATGGAGGCCATGTTTGTGGGAGAGAAAAAAGGGCTCTGGGTGGTGAGGTGGTGAAACTCTAGGAAGCTGGCCTGCTCAAGTGCCAGGTGCCTTGTGTCTCTGTTTTCTTTTTCTTTTCTCTCTCTCTCTCTCTTTTCCTTTTCCCTTTCCTTTCCTCCTTCCTTCCTTTCTTCCTTCCTTCCTCCTGCAAAAGACTGAAATTGACACAAAAGACTTGATTTAGATCCCACCAGACTTTTTGTACCAGAAGACCATTCACTGAAATCAAAAAGGTTAAGACATGTCTGAGATGTATAATCTCGGCATGGGAAAGAGAGATTTGATCCAGGGGAGAATTGAAAGAAAAAAAGCCATTTCAAGGTATTTTTCCCTATGAGGGCAACTTCTTCAAACACCTGGTCACACCTATGGATCTGACCCATCACTCATGGCCGTGGCAGAGGGCTGTGATACACGCTTCATCAGCCTACAGCAAATTTGAGCTTGGGTCATTTTGTGATGACCATTACCATGCTCCAGGAGTTCCACAAAACTTGTTATGCCAACCAGGAACCATTGCACGCTCTCTAGCACAAGTCTCTAACAACTCTTAAATCATATATATCCATTAGTTGAAAGAAACTAAGCAGGTGCCTCAAATATATTTATATTTACACTATTGTACAAATATGTTAATTACAAAACGTGATGCACAGGGTTTAGTTGCAGATGAGAGAAAGTTCAACAGAAGGGATTTAATACGGGAAATTAGATGCTCACAAAGATCTGGAAGAACAAGCTGCAGAGTCCGAGAGACGACTTCTAGAAAAACACCGCAGGACGGACGGGCGAAGGAGCTTCCGGCCCCGCCGCAGACAAGAGGTCATGGGGTCAGGAAGCTCCCACTGGGTCTCTTGGCTCAATCCCCACCCTGGCCAGTTACAGGAGGACTGAGAGCCTTGCCTACGTTCTCCTTGCTTGGATGTGTGTGCCTTTACACAACCATTTTCTTCCCCTCTTTCCCTTATTATTATTTCATATACAGATTAACTTTACTGTTTAGGCTTCAGGTGACAGAATGGTCAGCGGGATTGTGACTTGAGTAGTAATGAGCTTGTCTGGCCGTGGGTACAATGGCTCCCGGGGCCATGTACCTCCTCGTTTGCTGGGGGGAGTGAGGACTTCCTCACTCGCATGAAGGACAGCCGTGTCTCGCTAGGTGGAAACAGAGTTCTACACAAGTTCAAGTGTGTGTGAGAGGGAATACGGAAGCCAAAGGGCCAAAGGGGCGGACTGTTACCGAGACCCAATTATTGCACCAAAGCCTCCCTCCTTGGAGCTGCTCTGTGACCGGGAGCTTGGGCTGGTCCTGCAGCCCACAGCACCGAAGGTCAGCCAAGTCCCCAGCACTGTTCCTGGAGGTTTCACATGGAGTAACTCCAGTGAGACAGCCCCATGATCAGCTTTCTGGGGCACCTTCGAGGACAGACTACCAGCAAGTTCCACCGGTGAAGCACCCCAGAACCTTCTCGGCCACTGGCCGAGCCACGGCCGGGACCTGGCCAGCGCGGAGCAGGTCTCAGCCCGGGGTGGGGTATGAGCTGCTTCCTGGCCCCCTGTCAGCCCTGGGGGGGTCATCGCTGCTCTTTGCATCTGCTTTTCCTGTACTTTCTGGAGCTCCCTTTACTTCTTCCTAGCCAATCCCTCATTACTCCCTTCCCCTGGTACAGTTAATAGTTCTTTTTATGAAAGTTCGCCTGTTTCAAATTGCTGCGTGGTTCTCCCTCCTGATTGGACCAGAGTGATGCCCTTTGCAAGATGAAGGGTCTTCTCTCCCTGGACCCAGGGCCGTTGCCCCTCCACCGACGGCCTGGCTGCCCGAGGGAAACTTCCCCAGCGCTGGTGGGTGGAGCCCTCCCTCCGGTGACTTTCCCAGTGGCCGGACTGTGAGAGCCCACAGAGGAGGGCTGGGGTGTGCACTCTGGGGGCGGGGGGGTGGGGCAAGGGTGACAAGGAAGGCAGGAGGCCCGGGCCGGGTGACTCAGGCCCGTCACCGGGTGCCTGTCTGGGACACGTGTGTAGGACAGACGTGACAGCGTCCAGTTGACAGCAGCTTGAAACGCGGCTGATGCACAGACATTGCTGCTGGCAGCACAGGGGCCCGGGAGGTGTAGATTTGGAGCTTTCCAGCCTCGGCAGGTAAGGAAGTCAAGCCAGGAGGTTGGAACAGAGCCAGACAGGGTCCCCTCAGACGCACAGCGCCCCGCTCCACAAATGCGCCCAAAGAAGAAATGAAATGTAAAGCTTGGGAGTAAAGCATTCCAGGCGCCCTGACATTCTCTTCCTGCACCACGATGGGTCCCTTCGCAGACCTCTCTGTGCAGACCAGGCAAGAGCAGTAATAAAAGGTCACGTGACAGCGTTCTGTGTCCGGACAGCCTCACACCCTACAAAGGCTTCCACCAGGCATGCCATCACTCGAAACCAAACACAGCTTCCTGAGGGCCAAACAGGTGTTTCCCCGTCTCACACCTGCAGAAGCTGAGGCCCAGGTGGGGTAACTCACCCCCCGTCACGTGCTCAGTGCTAGCCCACCCGCAGCTTCAGTTCTGCTGTCTTCTTGGCCACACAACATAGAGCTTCACGAATATTCCAGAAGCGTTGTTGGTGTGGAAGAAAACTGTGGTCTCGTACCTGGGTTCTAATAATTGTGTCCATCTCTGATGCTCTTTCAGCTCGAGCTGAAAGCTGCACAAACGTTGAAGAAGAAAACTTCTTTTGAACTGTAGGTGAAATATTGCCCATTGCTGTAAAAGCCATAGAATTTAAGAGCTTTGAAAGGTGTGTGGAAACAGTCTATCCAGTCTCCTGGCTTCAGCCGTCCAGTATTGACAGGCACTTCTAGGGAGGGTGGCCGTTTCGGATTTCTGTGATAAAGCAGCCATGCTAACAAGTCACCGCTGTGCACCGACTCGGAGCCGTAAAGGCACAGAGCACGTGGTCTGAACGTTTCTTAAGTCACGTGAGCAAATTCTGAAATGGAGAATATGGAACAGGTTGGGTTCTGGGTTGGGCAGCCTGTTTCTAGAAAACCACATGGGTATTTTGTCTTTTAATTATTTATTTTATTAAAGTACATTTAATTTACAGTGTTTAGGTATACAGCAAAAGTGATTCAGTTATACATATATATGTGCATATATATGTATTTTTTCAGATTCTTTTCCATTATGGTTTATTACAGGATATTGAATATAGTTCCCTGTGCTATACAGTAGGTCCTTGCTGTTTATCTATTTTATATATAGTAGTTTGTATCTGTTAATCCCAAACTCCTAATTTATCCCCCCCCTCCCTTTCAGCTTTGGTAACCATAAGTTTGTTTTCTATGTCTGAATAAATCACATGTTTTGAAAAAAAAATACTCCACAGAGATTTTTTTTTTAAACATCTTTATTGGAGTATAATTGCTTTACATTGTTGTGTTTCCAAAGAGATTTAGAAAGAACAAGTTCAAAGATACCCTGAGGGAACTTGGTGACTCAGACGGCAGACAAATAAATTACACCTTTGGTTCAGACTAATTCTGTGTGTGCGCTTCTAAAAAACATATGCAAGCAAATGTGAATAGTTACCCAGAGTTTATTGGTTTAATGTCTTAATCACTATGTTGCAAAGCTAGCAAATATAACTGCGGAAAGAAAATCCAGTTGAAGATTTCATTTATCAGGGAAATACTTACCTCCTTTCTCTGCAGATTTCTATTCCAGCAGTGAGTGGTCCTCTTCATTGAGACTTTGTGTCACCAGAGAAACCAAAGTGCTTCATTTACCTTTGCAACATTGAACTGGAAAAGAAATGGGCAGATTAGCTGGGATCAGCTAGAAAGATTCCCAGTCTGATGGGGAAAACCCACAGGGACCCAGTTGTTTGTTTCTTACACTTCATGTTTCTATGAAGGAAGCCCAGGTCACCCTCAAAAGAAATCTGTTTTTGAAACAGACTCACAGACATAGAGAACAGATCTGTGGTTGCCAAGGGGAAGCAGGGGAGGGAGAGGGAGGGACTCGGAGTTTGGGGTTGGTAGATGCAAACTAACATTTACAATGCATAAACTACAAGGACCTACTGTAGAGCACAGGGAACTATATTCAATATCCTGTGATAAACCATAATGGAAAAGAATATATAAGAAAAGAATGTACGTATATGTATAAATGAGTCACTTTGCTGTACAGCAGAGATAGGCACAACGTTGTAAATCAACTATACTGCAATTTAAAAAAAAGAAACCTACCTTTAAACAGGAAAGAGGCCAACAGGGTATTCTCTGCCTCCGAGTTTATGGGGATGTGGTCAGAGCCCATGAACCCTAACCTTAGAATCACGTGGGAAGGAGAATGATTAGACTGTTTAGTCCCCTAAGAATGTATCGCAGATTACATTCTACACATCACTCATCTTTGCTGGATTCTACGGAGGAAACAAAGCGTCCGGAAATCCTGTTCTCTGGCCTCAGGGAGCTTGGATTTTTATTTGAGTCTACCTGGGACACTCACCCTCTCCCTAAGGGAGAGAAAGAGAGAAAATAAAAAGCAGATGATCTGGAGTCCAGGCTTGATGGAGGTGCACAGGCGTTTCCTGGCAGCAGCTGGTGGTCTGTTCTCCCTTCTTTCCTCCCTGCCCTTGGATAATTCCCCAGGGAGGTCCTCGAGCATCATGATTAAGAAGGTGAGCGGTGGGGTCAGCAAGACTCCACATCAGGTTCAAGTCTGAGTTCGTGGGATCTCAGGGAAGTTACTTAAATGTTCTCATCAGTAAAATGGGGATAATCACACCTACCTTGCAGGCAACCGTAAGGCCTCTATGAGCCAGGACAGAGAGGCGAGACCAAGTTCTGGGACACGGGGCCATTTCTCCCACACACATGCCCCTTGGTGAACGTAATTCCTCATGGCCTGGGTCCTCGCCTCCAGAGGCACGAATTGACACAGGGAGGGAACACAGATGCTGAAGAGTTCCCGTCTCAAGCTTCTGAGCTCCAAAAGGGACTCTTCTTTTCCTGTTCTTAAAATTTTTATTGAGATGTAGCAAAGTACACAAATTGTAAGTGTACAGCTCAACCACGAAATACACACATTTCTAAACTGAAAGGTCCAAAAACTGAGCCACACAATGAATGGAAAGACACCCTTATTAAGGCACCTTGCTGAGATATTAAAACACCGGGAGGAAGAGAAGACCCTAAAATCTTCCAGAGAGGGGGAAAAAAAAAAAAAAGGTCACATACAAAGACAAGAGTATGCAAATTTTAGGAGGGCTTCTCAAAAGCCGTAATGGAAGCCAGAGGACCAGGGAGACATGATTCTCAACGTACCCAAGCATCCATCCAGAGGGAGGGTAGAGTAAAGGCATTTATCAGATATTCATGGTCTAAAAATATTGACATCTCACGCACCCTTTCTTGTGAGTTATTAGAGGTTGTGCTACCAAAACAGAGAATGAGGAAGGCATGGGCTCCAGAGAACAAAGCATCTAAAACCGGACAGAGGCAGAGAGCGTCCAGGCTGAGGCTGGCAGGGCTGCGGAGGCCGAGCGTGATCCCATGTGGATTGCGGTGGAGGACCGGGAGGGAGGGTTTAGGAGGAACGAATCCTAGGAAAACTGGAGCTGGTCAGTTAGATGTCTGCTGTGTTTGGCCACGTGGGCAAACAACAGTATTCAGAGGACTTTCATGATGCTGTTGGAGGCGGAATTAACAAAGCAAACAAAAATGATTAACCCCAAAATGACAACTATTATTAGATCCAGGGGCAAGAGTTAAAAAGATGTGTAAGGAATGAATTAAATCACGTGTTCCTGGTTTTCATAAGGTGATCTGTCCCATGATGGGAGGCACTGCAGGCCAGGTGATGGCGGGGACAAACCCCGCATTTTTCATGACAGGAAGTCAGTGGATAATGTCTAAGATCAATACATCAGAAAGTAATGGTCTAATGATAACAGTTAGAATTACTGCCGTAAACAGTGGAATAGAAACGTTAGAGGTGCCGTATTTCATCACGAGACTTGTGGTTCTGTTTGATTTTAATTGTGTAGATGTATCGCTTTGATAATTTTTAAAAAGAAAAAGGAAACTCGGAGGCGATGGTCTTGTTGAGAAAAGAGCTTTTGGTCTGCAAGAGCGTGTGCCGCAGAACTGAAAAGTTTAGGCGCTGAAGCATCCAGGCGTGAAGCGAAGGCCGCGAACAGTGCCTCGGAGGGGCGGACGGCCAGCAGCGCCCTGGTCTCGGAACTAGACCAGCGTCCAGGGCAGGGCCCGGGGAGGGCGGGCTCGCTAGAGGCAGTACTACAGTCGACTCTCCACTCTGTGGGCCAGACCTCTGGTGGGAAATGAAAATAGACGCCTCCAAAAAGTTTGGGAATTTGAGAGTAGGAGGGCCTCGTGCCCCACTCCCAGGAGAAATCTGGGGTCACAGCAAGCCTTGTAGAGAAGACCCCAGCCCATTGCGGTGTGGACTGTGGCAGCAGCAGAGGGCAGGTGACAGCCAAGCGTGCTGGCTGCACGGGGCCCCCAAGCACCCCCCTTACCTCCTGGCCCTGAACCTCCATTCCCCCTGTGTTAGTCAGGATGGCTAGGTGTGTGATGGTAACACCCCGCATCCCAATGGCTTAAAGTGATGAAGTTTCATCTCTTGCTCAGGCTGCACGTCCCTCCTGAGAAGGGGTGTGTCTACTTCACCCGGTCGTCACCCCAAGACCCGGAGGGATGGAAAGGCCGCCGCGTGAAGCATTTCTGACAACCGAGGTACAGCGAGGGGGTGACCGGCTCCCGGGCTCTTCTAAGTCTCCACCTGGAAGTGACGGACGGCAGGTCTGCTCGCATTTCATCGACATGCCCCAGGGTCCCCCAGCGTCCAGGGGATGGGAAGTGCCATCTCTTCATGAGCCCCAAGAGGAAAGAAGCCCGAGAGAGTTACTGAAGCCCCTGGGGCCTCAGCGCTGGGGAAGGAAAACGGAGTGTGTGGCCGAGGCGGGGAGGGGGCGCAGGGCCCTCGGATTGAGCGGGAGGGGCCGCTGGGGTTGAGCCCGACGCCCAGCGCCCGCAGGGAGAGGCGGTGCGCTTGGGAGCGGGCAGTGTGGCCTCAGGCAGACCCCCAGCCCGCCAGCGCCCGAGAGGCCCGCTTGCGGAGGAGGCCGCGGGCCCCCCAGCGCGGACTGCGTTTCCTGTGGAATGAGGCCCTGGGAGCGGAGGTTTCGGCCTCCAAGCAGAGCGGAGACTCGAGGGAGAGACGAGACTGAGGAAGAGGACAGTGCGGCCCCTCCTGCGCACCTGAGCTCTGTGTTCTGCCACAGCTCTCTGTTTGTGGACCCCTCGCCCCCGCACAGCAGCTGGCAGGGGGTCTCCGTCCCCCTGGGCGGAGGGGTGGCCGCCCTGCCTGGGCTTCGCTCCGTCCGCTCTAGAGCTCGGTTCTTGTTCCGCGGCTGCCAGGCCTCTCCGGAGGGGAGACGGTACGTGGAGGAAGACGTCGGTTGGCTGGGCCACACGCCGGGGGGTCCCGCGGGGCCCCTGCCGCCCACACCCTCCCACGTGCGGACAGGACCGTGTGATGGGCTCCGTCTCCACCGCTGACGGTCAGGCGGCCACTGAGTCGCAGGCGTGGGGCACTGATCTTGCTTAAACCCCAAGTGACGACATGATTCCGGACCCGGCTGCTGTCTGAACGCAGATGAGGAGTGAAGAGATGACGCTTCCCTCCCATATAGGGCCTGGGGTCTCTGGGGTCAGCTGGCGTCCAGGAGCCGAGCGCAGAGGGCCCGTTACGGGAAGCTGGCTCCGGTCCTGGTCTGCGACCCTGGCGGCGGTGGCCCGGGGCAGACCCCGACTTGCTGGACCTTGGTTTGTGCGTCTGCGACCTGAGTGGATTCAATGGATGGTCTCCTGAGGTCACCCCTGGTTTTAGCTTTCGGGTCGTTTGTGACTGCCGAAGCCAAGGGGAAGGGAGGCCGATGGGGGGGAAGGGACACGAGAGACGAGGAGAGGGTGAGTGAGGAGGGGACCCCGGTTCAGGGCAGGCCCAGCGTGGCGTGTGCCCCCTTCCCGCCTCCTGGCCGTGCTTGTTAAATGACGGAGCCACAGCTGAGCAAAGAGCCCGCATCTCAAAACAGAAGTCTCGGTATTTATTTCAAAGACAGTAATTTCATTTTCCAGGGAGAATTTTCGGTACAAAGAGTTGACGTGGGCCATTAAATTCTTACCTTTCAACGTACCTGCCTAAAAGCTATGCGAACAGCCATGTCTTGTCTCTCCTATGAGCCAGCACTTTCTAAGGATGGCAGTGACCTAATCCATCCTCATAACACGGTGACATCAGTGCTGAGAAGACCCCCGTTCCCCTGGCATGCCCCCTGAGGCTCAGAGAGGTCACGTCATTGTCCAGCGGGAAGGCAGAAACACCGAGGTTCAATCCGAGGTCTGCTTTATGGCGAACCCCGGGCTCTTTGCCCCTGGCCGCCGAGGCTGCGACCTGGACACCCGTACGGAGGAGGGCTCTCTGTGCCCTCGGGCTCAGCACCATGGTCCGTTTCTCCGCCTCCCCTTCATCCTCGTATCTTTTATTCTCCATCCTTTGGAACAAGCACCGCAGTCATAGAGGGAAGCAGAAGGGAGGGCCGGCGTTGAGATGTCTCCCTCCTACCCGCCTGGCACCACGCTCCTCAACCCTGCTTCCTGCTGCCTTTGGGCTCCTTTCTCTTTGCAAAAACAGGAACTTAGAAATGCGTGTTCTTGTTTCCTACTTTCTTACCCCAAAGTCGGCACACCAAATTATACCATACTTTGCACTTATTCTGTCATTACTCAGCGATGTGTCCGGGAAATATTATGATTTTAGTTCTCAGGGAGCTTCCTCATTCCTTCTCACAGGGACAGGCGATTCCACCGGGTTGGGAAAGTCATCGGTTTACTTAGCCAGGTCCTTGGATCCGGCCACTCGGCAGTTTCCACATGTTTTAGAATCACAGACAACGCCTTCTGGGAGTCACCTTGCAGAGGTCCGTGCCCAGCTGAGCATCCTGGGTAAGACTCTGCTCTACCAGCCTCCTTTCAACAGTTCCAGGAGAGCTGGTGTCGAGTTCGAGCTTCGCCTGGAGGGGCGGCTGGGAGGGGGTCTGGAAGCGGCACTCGGCTCTGCCTCGGAATAGACGGGGAATCATATTCAATTTCACTGAAATGTCAGCTCTCTCGGGGCCCACAGGAGCCTCCAGCTGACCCTGCTTCCCGGTGAGAAAGAGGAGGGCTTTCTGCTGTGCCCTCTGAAGAGCAGCCAGGAAGGGCAGAGGCTGCCAGGACGGAGAGGGGCATGGCTGGCGGAGGTGCTGGTCCCTGTCCTCGCGTCCTGAGCGTCAGACGGTGGAGCCGGACGTGACGGTGGTGCTCCGCGACCATGTGGGACAAGTCACAGCTGGGCGTCTGGCGCCGTCCTGGCAATGGCCTGGGCTCTGTAGGTCTGAGAAGCACCAGAATGTTCTTTACAAGGTTGACACAGGAGCCGGGCCCTCCCACGTCAGCCCCATCCTCCCTGCATCTTAAGTCTGAGCTCTGGTGGGACTTCTTTTTTTTTTATTTAATTAATTAATTTATTTATTTATTTTTGGGTGTGTTGGGTCTTCGTTTCTGTGCACGGGCTTTCTCTAGTTGTGGCGAGTGGGAGCCACTCTTCATCGCGGTGCGCGGGCCTCTCACTGTCGTGGCCGCTCCTGTTGTGGAGCACAGGCTCCAGA
The DNA here is from genome assembly GCF_009873245.2 of Balaenoptera musculus. NCBI lineage: Eukaryota > Metazoa > Chordata > Mammalia > Artiodactyla > Balaenopteridae > Balaenoptera > Balaenoptera musculus. The sequence continues at coordinate 2,398,147 of NC_045795.1, forward strand.
TGCGCAGGCTCAGTAGTTGTGGCGCACGGGCTTAGTTGCTCCACGGCATGTGGGATCTTCCCGGACCGGGGCACGAACCCGTGTCCCCTGCATTGGCAGGCGGATTCCTAACCACTGCGCCACCAGGGAAGCCCTGGTGGGACTTCTGTATCAAGAGCGAATTAACAGGATAAATGACATTCAACTAACGAGTTCAACAAACACACTATGATGTAGCCGAGCTCGTGTCTGAGCAGAGGACAATCCACACAGGTGTGAATCGCTCTTCTGAGGTTGATTTTAATATTTCCAATGTTAGCATTGAAACGTTGGAAGAGCTTGTTTCCCTGGTGTGAAATTCAGGATTTATAAATTCAAATAGACTATGAAACGATTTACAATTAGTCATTGATAGCCTCTAACTGAATAAATCACTGGCTTGCTTGCTACTTCTCCGGGATTGCCAAGATTATACGTCTAAACGATGTGGGAGTTCCCTCTCCCCGTGTGCGCACGTGCACGCACGCGTGCGCGCACACACACACACACACACGAACACACAGAGTCTCCAAACTGTGTCACAACAGAGTAATAATCTGACTTCTGAGAACTGCATGCAAGGATGAGAGTAAAGGCTAGAAGACGTGGGGCAGCCCGTCCCGCTCTGTATGAAGATGATGCTCTAACAATCAGAGCTCCCCCAAATGAAACGGGGGTCCATCCTCAAGGAGACCAGCTCTCTCGGAAATGTTGAAAGGGGGAGGATGGAGCAGAGTCTTACCCGGGCTGCTCAGATGGGCGGATGGCCTCTAAGGCAGGTGGCTCTCAGCTCTGAGGTCCATGGTCCTGCGATTGCACACCTTGAAGACAGTACCTGGGAGGTCTTCCGTTTCCTCCCTCAAGTTATTACTTCCTGCCCATGGATCCACCCAATAGCCTATCTGCATTCTCCTTTGAGAGAACCTGGGCTGACTCACCCAGAAGGAGCGGTTTGGCTTTGTGAGCCCCTGACACCCACCTTCTCCCCTTAGTTTGTGAGCCAGTGTTCCCTGAAAACCCAAACTTCAGCTTGATTAAACCTGTTGTTTCTTCAGGGTCACAGTGCAACAGCCAGGTCTGCTGAGGGAAGTTCCCCACTCCCCATCATCTCCCCTCCCCCTCCCTCCCCCTCCCTCCCCCTCCCCCTCCCTCCCCCTGCCTCCCCACTGCCTCCATCCCCTTCACCCCCGCCCTCCCTCCCCCTCCCCTCCCCCTCTCCCTCCCTCCCCCTCCCCTCCCCTCCCTCCCCATCCCCCTCCCTCCCCATCACCTACTTCCCATTACCTCCCCACAGGCTACCCTGTATCTCCTCTTACTCCCTATCGTCCCCCTTCCCCCCCAACTTCACTGCAAACCGAGGGAACAGAACTAATAGGAGCCAAGCACCGCCTTTCTGCAGAGAGTTCCACAGACCAGACAGAGAACTTTTCAGAGGAGATCATGGTGCTCTGTGACCTCAAGATGCAGGATGCCAAATTGCTCATTTCCTTCGTTCAAAATCTCCACTGGGGCCGGTTTGTCTGTCCTCTGCCCCTGAACCATAACCGGGAGTGAGATGAGAGCCTCCGCTCCCGTAATCCCCAGGGAGTCCTCCACGATGAAGCTCCTGCGCTGTCCCCGGCTCTACCCGGGGCGCCCTGGCTGCAGTGTGACCACCCACAGCCAACGTGTGGAAGGAAGTGAGCCTTCCCTTCCCAAACAGGTCTCCGCTGGCATCACTATCAGCTGACGGTTCACACCTTAGACATTGCAAAGTAAAGCACTTGACAGCATCACGAATTCGGATGGTTATGCGCAGGGACCACTCTCCAAGGAGGCAAAAAAATAGCCCCGGAC